>NC_138583.1:33954917-35236208 GCF_964289735.1 Phaethon aethereus
CCTCCATAAGGCCAGAGAGTACAGCCCCGGCTGTTACTTTATCTTTACACCAGCACGTTGGTATCAGAGACAGGGAAGACAGCGCGTTCTTGTGGGTTGCGAGCGCGAGGTGTTCCCAGATATTCCCAGGTAAACTCTTCTGTGATCTCATTTATAATCCACACGATCATGGCTGTTTTATTTGGCATATGTATGTCGAGAGGAAACGTTTGCCGTAATCGGATGTTTAGGACCCAAATATGATGCTTTTTTTTCCAGAGAGTTATCTCCTGCGTCACCTTTCTTGTCCCGGCAAACACGTTGCCTTTTTGAAGGGTCTGTAGACCCGAACTGTATCTGCTTGCCCGTGGGCTGACAAATGTCGCTGCTCAGTCATGAAAAAGGGACGAAAGAGGAAGACAGGATTTGGAAGAGTAAGGGCTGTTCAAATAAACCGTGGAAAGGTCTTTTCATAAGAAAAACGTTATTCTATTTTAATTCCGGGGGAATGCAAAATAATAGGAAGCCAGATCATGGCTAAAGTGGTGACTGAAATCTGTAAGGAAGAGAGAGAAAAAGAAAGAGAAAAAGAAATGAAGAACGAAGGATTGAGAAAGAGAGAGATTGGGGGGGAAGAGAGAAAAGAGAGACAGAGAAAGAAAGGAAGGAAGAAATAAAGAAAAGAAGGAAAAGAAGGAAAAGAAGGAAAAGAAGGAAAAGAAAGAAAAGAAAGAAAAGAAAGAAAAGAAAGAAAAAAGAAAAGAAAGAAAAGAAAGTAAAGAAAGAAAAGAAAGAAAAGCAGGAACAGAAGGAAAAGAAGGAAAAGAAAGAAGAATATAAGAAAGACAGAAAAAGAAAGAGAAAACAGAAAGAAAAAGGAAAAAGGAAAAAGGAAAAAAGAGAGAAAGGGAAGGAAGGAAGGAAGGAAGGAAGGAAGGAAGGAAGGAAGGAAGGAAGGAAGGAAGGAAGGAAGGAAGGAAGGAAGGAAGGAAGGAAGGAAGGAAGGAAGGAAGGAAGGAAGGAAGGAAGGAAGGAAGGAAGGAAGGAAGGAAGGAAGGAAATGTCGTGTGCAGAAGGAGAAGCCAAAGTCGCAGTGTGGGACCGAATGACAGGGTGGCAGAGACATGGTCAGAGGGAGTGTGGAGAAGGGTCGTGAGTTCAGCCTCGGACCGGCTGGGAAATTCACGCCAATTTGGGACAGTCAAGGACTTTCGGAAATCCGCTTTCTTTCGACCATTGTGGCAAAGCCCCGAGAGGTTGGGGTTGGTCTCTTCTGTCGGCTTTCCCTGGCAAATCAAGGCGACCCACAAAGAGCCCCGCTCGGCAAAGCCGGAGTCCTGGCCGGAGCGGCTCCGTCTGTGCAGCGCCGAGCACCGGCGGCGGGCAGGGCGGGCAGGGAGGTCAGGGCGGGCAGGGTGGGCAGAGAGGGGGGGCCTCTTTCTTCGGTGGGTGTTTCTTTTGCCCAGGGGCCCGATCCTGGGCTCGGGAGGGCAGGAAGGGAGGCGGGGGGCTGCCCGGGGTGGGCAGCCGTGTCCTCCGCGGCGGGGACCATCCTCCCGCGGCCGCCCCGCGCATTGCCATGGAAACCGCTGCGGCTGCAGATCCGAGTTTCCCGCCGACTCAGCCCCGGGTGCCCGGCCAGGGGCCCGCCCGCCGCCCCCGGGCCCCGCGGCTGCCGGCCGAGGGGCGCAGCCCCCCGAAAGGGCCCTCCCCGACGTCGGCCGCCGGCGGGCAGAAGCTCTGACGGGAAGGGCCTTTCTGCTACCTTTTCCGCCCTGGGCAAGGGGGTAAAAGACGGGCAGGGGGTGGCTCTGAGCGGGGCGGCAACAAACGGGGGAGGAAAACCATCCGCTAACCCTTTCTGTCGTGTCCCCCCGTTTGCTGGAGGGACCGCGGGGAGACGTGGGGCCGGCGGACGCCCGTTCCTTTCCTCTGCCCCCCCGGGAGCTTCGCCCGTCCCGGCCATCGGCTCCCGCACCGCTCCGGGCTCCCCGTCCCGCGGGTGCGCCCGGCGCTGCGGGACCTGCAGCCCCTGCCTCGTCCCTCCTCCCGCGGGACGGGGCCGCTGCTTCTTTTTCGGGTGTAAAGGTAAAACCCGGGCAGTTTCCCCGCTTGTCCCCGTGACTTAAATGAAAAGGAGTAAAAGGCAGTGTTTACACCAGTTTAGTTAATGGGGGAATCTTGCACCTTCGGGGGGGATCGCATCATTTAATATGAAACATTCACACGGGAGGTTTCCCGACCTGCTCCGTTTAACCATCCCGGCTGCCAGCGAAGGGCTCTCTCTTTATACCTGTATGCAATTTGATTTTAATGTCCCCGCTTTTCCACCTGCGCGTGTCCTGCAGGTAGGTCCTTGCGAAGAAGCCGGGGCTGGGAAACGCTGCCCATCCCGGCCGCCCCCCCCGGCCTTCCCCCGGGGGCTGCGCACCTGCGGAGCCCTCCGCAGCCTCCCGCGGAAGGCGGGGAGCGAGGCGGTGGGGAGCGCTCGGCCGCGGGTGCGCACCTCACTCGCTCAGCGCCTCCAGCCGTGCCCTCGGCTTCTTTCTCTCCCCCCGCTGAGCTGTTTCGCATTCAGCCGGGCGAGTTACTGCAATTATATATTCCTATTTAAAAGAAAAAAAAACACGGCAGAAAACAAAACACACAGGAGGAAAAGAATGTGCCGTCGACTAATTTAAACCAGTTCAAGTGGAAGGGCTGTCAATTCTTTAAGTAAATGATGCTGTGTTGATTCAGATGTTTCTCGCCTTAATTGCTGTCTGAGGAGGAACGGCAGCGGCTCAAGCTCGGCGACTCGCCGCCGGTGCGGGAGAGAGCCGCTGGGCCGGGGCCGCTTTCCCCGGGCGGGCTCGGCCCCGCTTCTCCCCTCTCTCCCCCGGCGACCGGCTGGACGGCCGGGGGCTTCCCCCCGTGCAGCAAGCAGCCTTTGCAGGCTCCCGGTCTCGCTGTCTGGATGAGGAAGAAGCCAAACGGAAGAGGAAAGGCCATTTCCCCCCGAAAGGATGAGCCCCGCTTCCCCCGGGGGGCACCCAGGCAGGCTTCTCTATCAATCACGCTTTTTATTGGGTGTCACCAGCTGGGGTGCCGGGAGAGAAGTGCATGTTAAATGATGCCATTAGGCTGTAGTGCAACAAGCAGAGGCGAGGTAATTGGCAGCAATTCTCAGACCCAGTCCGGTGACCTGTTAATCTGTTGCCACCAGCACTCAGCCGGGGGGGGGGGGAAAGGGCTGCAGCGCAAAAATCTTTGACTTATCTCAGACCTGGTCAGCTTGTTGATGCTCAACTCGTCAAGAAGGACGCGGTGCTGGGGGAAGCCCTTCTCCGTTCAGTCAGACCGCTACTCCATTTGCTGAGTGTAACATACCGTTCGTAGTTTAATTTGTTCTCCCAGGTGTGGGGTTTTTTTTTTTTTTTACGTTTTTCCTCCCCTTCCTTCATTTGGATCACGTAAGGTTTGGCACCAGACTGTTGGAAGGATGAACCAGAGGGTCTCTCTGCGGAGCCCGGAGCACCGTTCAGCAGCTCTGCCTTTGCACCTCCCGGCCAGAAAACGGTTGTGTGATGGGAAAGTTTGGGAGGTACATGCAGGCCTTCACCCCTCCAGAAACTTGGCTTACGTAAACCTCTCTCCTGCGTTCATAATAAAGCAGGGAAGGAGTTGTCTCGCTCACGCAGGCGGGACTGTTTGGGTGGAAGGCTTTGTACAACCCTTGGGTCCGGGACCAAACACCCACAGTGGCTGGAGGTGTGAAAAAGAAACTTAAACAAGCTGAAATCAACCGTTTAAAAACAATTCCTTCACAAGGTTACTTTGCCTCTGAAAGAACAGATAGGCCCTCGGGTGGCTTAAAGGAAAACAGATTTTTAACAGGTGACTTGGAATCAGCGGTGTTTTGAAGAGCTCAGGGTGAAAACTACAACTCCCCCCTAAATTAAATTTTTTTTTATGGAAAGTGGCAATCAGGTGGGACCCACAGAACTGCCACCACCACGATGTGTTTTTTCAGCACTAAGCAGGGGACATAAAGTGTGTTTGAGTTTGCTTTATTTTATTGCAGCTTTCCAGCTTTATTTATTTTTTTTTTTTAAACTGAAAGGATTATCAGGAGACCTCCCTAAACAAATGATCTTGTGATCTTACCACAAACACAGGGCTCAGACCAGTGTCCCTTACTCAACAGAAACAGTCACCAATTCTGAAACGGCTGCTGCTGGGTCGCACACAAGGAGATTCAGGGTACTTTCCAATGTTCATGAATATTTCAAGCAGGTAAGTTTAAGACTTTTTTGCTGCTGATGAGTTGTTCTCTCTCTCTCACACACATGCACACAGACAAGAGCTACTTAGAACACACTTGAATTCGAGTCCAAATCAATGAATAAATTACACAGATGGGTTTCATTGCTTCTATATTTGCTACATATAACAAATCAGCAAAAATGTTCATCTCATTAGCAGGGACAATACAATGTTGGAGGGGTCAAACGCGAGAACGAGAGAAGCATTCATTTTTTCCTGTAATGTGACTGATGGCTGGCTGAACAACTGTGGTTTAAACCAGACCTTTCCCTTAATATAACAAACTTCTGTGAATCTTGTGAGAAAGCCCAAAATATTAATATATGACAGAATTAAAAATAACTCCCTTAAAAAGGCTAAATTACATATTTTGGAAAACTCCAGCTATGCTCATCTCATTACAGTATTTCAGTGCTAAAGAACTGTCTTTTTTTACAGGAAATAACTGCAATCCAGTAGCAGCTAAACCATTCCAGTGGGTATATGTAGCATATTTGGGCTATACATTAAGGACCAGTAAATCTACATGCTCTAAAACAAAGATTTTACATTTTATCTTACAAATGCGGATCAGTAAATTGTGAAAGAGCTGTGCACATGTTTATAGCCTATGTTCCACACTGGCACTTTTTCTTAGTTTTTTTTTAGGGTGACACAAATTATCTGTCTTTTTCTGCCTACCCATTGTCACTGCAGATTTATTAATTCAAGATAAAATTGCTCTTCTGAATGGAGCCATCAGGTCAAATGTTGGAAACCTTTCCACTTCTGGCCCAGGGATGCGGAATGGTTGAAAGGCAGAGAGTCAGCTTTGCCTGGAAAAAGATGCAGAAATTTTTATCTGTCATGCTGACACTGGTGGAACAAGTCACCTTTTTTTGATTTTTCAATAAACAGGACTTACACATTGTGATAAATGAGGCTGCCCTGTGTCATGACTGGTGTCAGAAGCCTTTATGTTCGCTGCTGGGATGCCACGCAGGTGACCTTGTAGTGAGAGCCCTTTCAGTTAATGGCACACCAGACAACTCGCTGGTGAGTTTAAGGTGCTCAGGGTACAAGTATGTCCTCCTGATTCTGCATTCCTATGGCTATTTGAGTCTAAATAACTTCATTTTTGGTCATCTGACTGATACAGACTCTGTGATCCATACATGGCCCAGAAAATCTTCTGAATACCACAAAGACCGTTACCACTCATGCACCTCTTAGACCATTTCCGTTTAAGGAGAACCTCTTCCAGAGATACCAATCCACTGCTGATTTGTACAGCCAGTGATGAACCCATCTGAAGTTTGGTGTGGCTCCTTTATTTCTCTGTATGTGACCATTCCTAAAGCTTGCCACTGTCCCAGGGACGCATGCTCACTCACGTGCATTGCTTTTGCAGAACACAAAGCCTGATATTAAACTAATTTCCTCAATGCATACAAAACTCCTCTCAAAACCTGAAATTTCTGATCTTTTCCATACCTAAACTCTACTTAGCATCTAAGTGAGTTGTAGGTAGCAAGTTGACAGTCTGGAACTAAAATGACCTTTCTTCTGAAGAGGGACAACCTGTCTAATGAGAAGCGCAGGGGTTATCCATAGGAACCTGAGTCACAGCCCACGCAAGAAAACATGAAAATATTTTACCAGGTTCTGGATCAACCCAGAGTATTGCAAGGAGGAGAACATGAACACTGGTCCCATGTGTGCAGCGTATTTCGACGTGGTCTGTGATACAGCTCTGAGCTGTAGCTGAAGTCCCACCACAGCACTGAGCCCTGCTGGGGGTGATGCTCTCAGGGACTGCTACTGAGTTGGCCAAATCCCCAACTGCTAACCTCAGTCTGGCTGGGAAATTTGGTTTATGCCAGCTGAAAATTTGGCCCCAGAGCATAAAAACTGGGAAATATGAGCTTCAGAGATAGAATCCCTCTTAATGAAAAGAGCCCCTGTAGCCTGTGGGAAGAGGGGACCAAGTAGACCCTGCTAAGGCATGCCCTCCGGTACCCTCTGGCAGGGACTGTTGCTCTCTCATTCAAGGAAGGTAAGCAGGGGCGATGAATGTCTGCTCACAGGTATTTTCAAGATAGTTTGGCAAACCAGAAAGACAATCCTTTTGCTCTGTGTTCGTAAAGCACCTAGCACAGTGGAGTCCTGGTCCCTTACTGGAGCTGCCAGGGACTTCTGCAATACAAATAACAAGTACATAATGCAGCTGCTAGAGAGCTCACAAACCTTTCAAGTTATTTATGTACTAATCTGAACAGTGTGGGCCAGATTTTGATCTTATTCTGGAGTAAATGAGATACGGGTTTGGCCTTACATCCATAAGATCTATAGTCAATCAGTGTTTCTAATGTGCTCATCATGGAAATATCTTGGCATTGTGCGGCTGGCCCACTTCAGTGTGACTAGAATAGCAAAGCATTATATTAAGCAAACAGAACAGTTTGATTTATAGATTTGTGGTAAGAATAGTTCAGTTTTCCAGGGTGTTCAATTTAATTAACATTCTCCAGGGAAAAAACTGCTATTGTTTCCCTAACCACATGCCTTCCAATACAAAATAAACTCTTGCTGGTGTGTATGTGCTGCTTAATTATCCTAAATGGTTCCTTTTGAAAGTTGTCTATTGACCTGCTTCTCCACTTCACAAGTGGAGCATATCCTATTCACTCAAGAGTGTGCATCTACCTGCACTTAGCAATAAGGAGATACCAGATGAATTTTAACACTGCTAAAACAAGAATACAACCTGCTGCATGCAGCATTCCCAAGTGGTATGTGTGAATAAGGCTTCAAGGAGAATTTATAAAGCCAAGTAAATTGCAGCAACACCTGTAAGTCCTAATTCCAGCCACTGTTAGATGTTTTGCAGATGTCTGGGGATAAATCTATAGCAAGGGGCTGTGCCTGGATGCTGCTGGAGCACAAGGCGTGAGAGCAGGGGACAGTCCGTTTGGCCCACCAGAGACCAAATCCTGTTGCCAATATTGACTTTGAGCTACTCCATGGTTTTGATGTGCTGGTTTTTAGAGGGGCGAGCTGCAGTAAAAGCAGATCCCAGGCGCTCAGCCCACCCCTTGCTCACGGGGCTGTGGAAATCACGCTGCCTTTCGCACCAACGCAGCGTCCGACCCGCCGTCTCCATCTTCCAGGCTCTCTCGTTGCTTTTCAAGAGCGCTGGGATTCAGAAGAAGGAGATGGTGGAGCTGTCTTGACTCCATCTATTCCAGCGCTTAAGTGGAAACAGAACTGGGCCCAGTGAGCATTGCAGTGTGGGATGACAGGAGGGTGAGTTTTCGTGTAGTTGAGTCAGTAGTGAGAGCTGGCTGTAGCCGGCTCTGACTGAACACAATAAACAATTCCACTTGCAACATACTGTACTATTTAAGGGCTCATCGATGCCAGTGGGAGTTTTGCCTGAATAGCAGGCAAATAACAGGTCCTTATTCTCTATCATGTCTCATGAACTGTCACGGCCCCACGTGTGCTGCAGAGGCAGGTAGCGAAGCGGCGGCGATAAGAGGGAGTCGGGGAGAGGCGAGCGGGGCGGCGGGGCAGTGCCGCTGCCTCCCCGCTGCCGGCGTGCCGGCCTCCCTCCGCCTGGCGAGTTCCCATCCGTGCCGGAGCGGTCTGGAAGATGCTCTACAGACGGCATTGCGTGGGCCAGGGAATCTACGCAGTTAGGCCCTAGAAACTATGGATTAACTCTGTGAAGTAAATGACATGATTACGACGATTCCATTTAGATTTAACATCTATTCATCTCTGCCACTGTCTCTCCGTTAGTTTGCTTTCCGATGGCACCGTCCCATTTTTTTTTCTTCTTTTGTGTAAAAAAAGAAATCCAAATTTTAGGGAAAGATTAGAAATATTTTTCTCTGCTGTGCAATGTGCAAGCAATTTATTGAATGGTCTCAGAAGACAAGTTATGTCGTTCTCCCCCTGCAGTACCGTTGATTCAAACATAAAGCAACAGGTTAAAATATGTTCATATGCTCATCCATAAGACATTAACAAATAAAACTTGTCAAAACAAGAGGCAGATTTCTTCCTAATATTATTGTATATAGTATTCATAAATGTGGAGGCAGCTTTTCTGAGAAGCATATTTTAAACACATCTAAATTATATTAAGAGTCAAGGCCCAATTTGGTAACAAGCTGTGAGACATCAAGGGTTCTTTTAATGAAGAATTCACGCTGGAAAAATGTATGTCACAAGACATATGAATAGATGCCTCCATGATTACTAACCCTTTGCTCCCCGTGCCTTGATTTATGGTTAAATGCACATCCACGGAAAGTGATTCTGATGAGGACCTTGACTCCAAAGAGCCATTTGGGTCTCTTCGCTAGTACACAGCACTTCGAAACAAAGCGGCATCAGCAAAGATGCCTGAGGTTTGATTTGAATTTTGCTCTAGTTGACTGATACTATTTATACCCTGGGCTAATCAGAACCAGGGCTGTTTCATCATACTAAATGTCAGGAAAAATATATCATGTGCATCAAGGGAGAAATCTTGGCCCCACTGAAGTCAATGGCAAAACTCCCATTGATTTCATTTGGGCCAGGATTTCACCCTGAATAAAAACTCATGTTTTATACACAGTTTAAATGGCAATGGGCTTATCTGTGAATGTTTTTAAGAATTGCTTTGGAGAAAAATATATTACTGAAATGCAATTATGTATTTACTTAGCCTTTACAGAGCAATTGATGCTTTCACCAGCAGTGCAAAGACATTTAAGTGGAGTACCTCAAGGCTGAATATGAATGATATCCAATTGGGCAACTATTAGAAGATGTAACTGAGTGTGATTCAATGTCTTCAAACACAATTTCACTAATGAGCTCCTGGGTTTGCATCTGGATGATCCAAATGTGAATGTTTTTCCTTCTGGATGACGTAATAGCTCACCAGGACTCCAGTGCAACGGATGTAACATATTTGATTTGATGAGCCTGTTGGACATGAGAACGAGCTTACAGTTGTATCTCTGTCTTGCTCCCACGCTAATTGAACACAGCCCCGTGGCCTACCAAGGCTTGTTGGGCTTCAGCAGCCATGGCGAAGACCTGCTGTCTTTGGTACTGTCCTCGGCACAGGAGGTGGACAGAGTGTCACTGCAGGCTTTAAGCATCATCAGAAAGGTTTGGGGAAGCCCTTAGCTCCAGCTTTATTCTTTTAAATCAAAGGATTCTTGTCTTTCCTTGTTAGCATTGTAAACGAGCAAAGTGTTAGGATTTGCAAGCTTCCATATTTGTAGAAGTCACATTCTGCTGAGACAATACACAAGCAGAAAAACAGGCTTGTTTTCACTGGCTAATTAGTTCATGGTGCATATTTCTTCAGCTGTGTACTTCATACTCCGACAAGTATCACGGGATCAAGAAACTAACTTTGCATTTCAGTCAAAAGAAGAGCCAGTGGAAAAAAACCCTTACGTGAACAACATTCAGTGACTGGAAAGCGCCACGTCCCCACTTAAAAGCGCTTTGAAAAGATATGTTGTAGTCAATGAATCTCACTTCTTCTAACCAAAACCATAAATCTGGTGTACAAAATGTTCCCTCATTTTGACCAGATCTATTCAAACTGATTAATTTTTCACAATTTTGTCTGAAAACCACACTGTGGCATCGCTTCAGCACTAACTGCCCATCTTGCAGAGACACCATCCGTTCCTGAAATACTTAGGTTTCCTGTGAGTTTAGAATGGGTCCCTTCCAAGTATTCACTTAGTCTGATCTTGTTTAAATTATGTGAATGAACAAAATTGTAGCTTTGATGCTATATTGCGAAAACATTTAATCTATTTTGTTTTTAGCTTTCCTTTGACTGGTACAAGAAACAAAGCATGGGAAAATAGGCAAATCATGACTTATGGGTGAGTGGCTAGTGACATTTGGAGATAATTTGTTTTCCAAACATTTATACTTCCTAAGAAGCAGTTTCTCGAAAAGAATAGCTCCTGGAAGTGGGTACAGTACTAGTTAGAGAAGAGGAAAACATGACATTTGATGTAGTCACCTCGATTAAGGTCCTGTCCAATTAGCTTTAACAATACAGAGTTAGAGAACCATCCTAAAATATATCAAGGAGAGGAAAATACTAAAGAACAAAAAAGCCTCTGGTCTCAAAGGACCAGAGAAAAGAATTTCAAAACATCTTGACGAATCAGTGTAACCACAGCTTGATGGAGAGACAAAAATGGGATAACTCTGTCCCTCAAGATTGGTGTTGAGATTAAAAAAGCAAACAAAAAAATAAATCCTTTCACTTCTAGACCACTAACTTGACTTCACAAACCAGTTAGTCATGATCATCTGAGTGTTATTGAACACGTCCTCTCTGGAACAAACTGGTGGTCTCAATACCAGTTTAAAGAGATATATGACAGTATTTAAAAAACCCAACAGTTTTCTGCTTGGCATTATTGTTGGCCATCTCCATAGGAAGGCTAAAGGACTGATGGAGCAAGCAAATAACAACAGTAGAAAATACCGACAATAGTTAATGCTTTTTATTATTATTATTTATTCGCAAGAGGAAATTATACAGTTGTGCGAGATGGCAGCAATTACACAGCCAAACGGGATTCCTGTAAAGGAGGGCTGAGATGTGGGATGCAAGCTGTGGTTGGATTAGCAAAGCATCTGCGACCGCTGCTACTTGGCTAACAGCAGGGATTGAACCAGGGTTGTCAGTGCTTTAGAGCTAGAAGCACCAGCTACTACCACATCAACCAAAGGAGTCCTACCTTCGTAGCCAGCGGCTGTGGCAGCTCCCACCCTGCCTGGAGATGCACTGTGGCGAGAAGGGCTGGTGACACACGTTCACCCATGGGTTATGTCCTTCCTTCTAGTTTGTCCCCAGCAGTTCAAATCACTTTTGCATGAAGACTGCTCCAGAGGATGACACACTGGCTAGGAAACTGGTGCTTTCCCAGGCAAAAGCATGAATTGTGCTAAGGCTGAGCAAACACTGTGTCGTGGGCAGCTCCTCTCCTCTGCCCTGGTGATCTACTTTTTCACCAGGTCTGTCTTTGCTTTCCTGTCTTCTCTGGATGAGCAGAATGGAACCGTCACAAAGTACATCGCTCCTGCCTCCCTTGCAATCACTTCACCAATGTTTAAAAAGAGAATTGTCACCAAATCCATGGAAAGCGTTGGACCATAACACTTCATCATTCCTATGTTGGCCCTAAGGTGGTAATTTAAATGAGTTTTGTATTCTGTGCTGATTTATGGTGGCTAAATTAATGTAATAAAACTTCCCAGGCCCTTTTCATGTTCATTATTGATAAAAATACTCACTAAAAGAAATGTGAAAATCCATCTTTGTGAGCTCTAATACTTGATGGTGGCATCTGTTTCTCATTTCACAGGATGACTGAAATGAATGTAACTACAAAAAACTCAAAGAGCCAAATGTGTACATATCATTGTGCAAAAACGGCAATTTCATCACTCACTGATAATCAGCCCTGATTTATTTGAACAGTCTTCGAGGGTCTAACTTCACTTCTTACCCAGGGCTTGGGTTCAGCAGGAGTTTTCCTTAGGCAGGGTCTTCAAGATCTGACCCAGGCATATCCATTTGCAACAACATCCACGGGAAAGGGCTTTGTGCATTATAACGGCAGAGTGAATCAGAAGAATTTAAGTTTCCATTCAGTCACAGTCTTCTGTGCTTTGACATAGCTTTAGGACATTCACTAAGTGAGTACGACTATCTTTTGCACCATCTTATGAAAAAATGGCCTGTTTATGGAATGACAACACTTATGGATACGGAAAAACCGCCTTTTATCATACATCATGTGTAAAGATCGCATAAAAGATTAAAGAATGGAGGTATCTGAAAACAAGAGAGTGTGCAGTGCATTACTCAGCACCACAGAAATACAGTGTGCAGGAAGAGAGGAGAGCCTCTGGAGATTGGCTTGATTGTTAGTGTCCCTAAGAACAGTTGAGACGTGATGCTGAAGCTGGCTGGAGTGGCGTTTGCGGTCAGGAAGGACATACAGGAGATGCTGCACTTACTCTGTACTGCACATAGCTTTGAATGCGAATTATCACCGACACACAAACAGGTCAGCACGAGTGTAAGGTAAATAATCTCTCTCTGTGCATGGTGATGGAATACTTACAGTTCAATAAAGAGCAAATCCAGCTGCTTACCTCCCCAGAGACAGAGATTCCCAGAAAAAGAACCAGTGCAGCTCTGCCGTGCCCGGTAGGGACCAGATTTAAGGCATGGCGGGTAAGGGCAAGGCAAATACGACTGGTACCCCTTTTTCCTTGGCACAGCACTCCAGGTATGCTATAGCTTGAGCGGAGACTTTGCTCTTGCATTGATTTCCCTTTGCTCTCCCACAGTCACTGAAATTTCCTGTAGAGTGACGGGAGACATCAGCAGCTTTCCATCATAAACCCACCTACATGCAGAACAACATGGGATGAACGCTTTCTTGGAACAATTTCTTGGTGTAATTTGCACAAAATTGTGCTGAGTTTGTACTCATGAATAATGGGACAACCATAATGGTGCAACCAGGACAAACTCCATGTCAAATTCAACAGTCAGGCAATGGCAGTAACATCATCTCCGGCTGCTGCAGTGGCTGCTGTTCACCGTCTCAAAACAGGGCTAGGAAGCCTGGGCCAGTGACTAAGACATTCGGTTAGGATGTGCCCCTCAGTGATTCCTCAGCTATTCCAGCAGCTTTTCCTAATGATGTTTCTTTCCAGTACTGCTTAATGTGCAAAATCACAGCTGTGTGGCCGTGGAACGTAATAGGGCCAGATCCTTAGGAATTTTGGACCTGCAGCCTTCAATGATCCTTGGGGGAGTTATCCAGGCTCAGAAGACATCCATCAAGTCCTTACCCCAACGAATCTGCCTCATTCCACAGCCTCTGAAGCTGTGGGAGTCCTACCGGATAATTCAATAGAAATTGGCCCAGGACTTACCTAAAAATGCACCTGTTCCTTACAGCATAAAGTGATAAGCTGCAAAGGTTTGTTTTTTAATTGGACACTTAATACCAGCTTTGGCAGGTGATTAAACTGTGATTTACTTCCAAGGGAGATAAGAAATAAATTTCTAAGGAATTCTGGATAGGTTGTTTAACAGCACAGTAATTATACAGAGACATTTTTGGAAGAATTGGGCAAGTTAAGGGAGAATCAGACATAAATAAGGGAGTTATTTTTCTTCCTACACTCAGAAGACTACAGGAGATTAGAAAATGACAAAATATTAGAGCAATGCTTAAGTATTTAGAAAGCAAGAGATTTGGAATGGACATAAAAATTGCCTAACAAATGTTTAATAAGGAGCCAACAAGGAACGTATTTCTACTCCAACTGAAATAGAAGTGGCCAGTGCTATCACAACATCAATGTATACAAATCAAAGAATACAGCTTAACTATCTCCCATGGGTGAAATAAAGAGGCGTGAAGTAGGGACTTGTCAGTCACTGAGATCTTTATTAATAGCAACTGCAGTTTAAAGAGCATGGGTTCTAGTACTTGCAAACAGGAAGCTGCAGCACTCCAATAAGAAAGCAAACATTTCATTGCGTGTAAAGCAAGATTACAAATCAGAGGGGAAAAAAAAAAGAATTTTTTGGAAAAACAAATTAAGCTAGATGACTGCAATGAGATGTGGGACACTAATAAAGCATTTTTGCACTTTGAATAATAAAAATATAATATTCTCAAGTATTGTATTAGAATTGTCTAGCTGGTATTGGGGCAAATATGCAATGAGGAAGAGAACAACAATTCAGACTGGTCAAAGAATGGGTTTAATCTGCCACACTTGCCTGGCTTCACAGCAAATTTTCAATTTTTCAACGGACAAATTAAAGTAATTTTTCAACCATATGCTTCTGTTTGAGTGGGGAGATTATTTCAGGCCTCCCTGAGATGAGTCAAGCATAGTCCTCTATGCAGAAGGCATTTTAAGTACTTGGGTTTGGATAACTCTATGATGGGGAGCAGAATTGTTTATCCTCAGCATCCAGACATGGACTGTACGTACTGCTTTGGGCACACCTAAAAGTGGCTGAATGTGGCTACTGTTTTGGGCTAGATTATCCCCACTGAACCTTCCTTTTCCTCTGGTTTGCTTGTGTTTCCATAAATCCAACAGGAATGATCTAGTCTGGTGGATGATTCTGCTTCTTCCCCTTCAGCACCGTATACCAGCTGAGAACGGAAGACAGTGGTTTTGTTGAGCCCGTCCTCTCAACCCACCTCTGTTGTGTGTGTGTTACACTGGAGCTCACAGGCAGTATAAAGTGTCTCGTGAGGGTGTGACATCCCGGTACCACTTCAAGCAATTCCTTTGCCAGCCTGTGGTCTGAGGGGTTTAATGGTAATTGGGTCACTTCTACCGTGTTTTTTGCAATTGTTCTCCATTGCTAACGTGGGTGTTCACTGAGGCTACAAAGTACATGCAGACGCAACTCAGAGAGGTTTTGTACCTGTCTCCCGGTAGTTCTAAGCTAACCATTTTTCACGTGAAAAATAAGTATTTCTTCTTTATCCTTTCCTTGGGAATACTGAAAAGAGCAGCATCCTGTACGTTTTGTGTAACTAGGTCAAAAGCTGTAGTAATTGTATAATAATGGCTCGGAAAGGCAGTATTTCAGGACAAGGTGTTTCAAGGCAACAATTTCAGTCGTAAGAATGACAATGGTATTTATTGCAGGAAATCCCTTGCAAGAAAAATATCTGCCTATTACAGACAGCAATAAAGTAAAAATTTTGCCTTAAGCATATTTCTTCCTAAGGCAGATCAGCAAATATCTGAGCTGCAGAAACATTAAAATACCTGTAGGTAGTAAGAATTTACAGTTCTACAAAAACGTTGTCAACAATGTGTATAGGTGCTTTAGAGATAAGTAGGTATTTACCAAAGATTTATGGATTATGGTATTCTGTGACATCATAAAATGTGGGGAATCTGAGTGCACGACTGTTTGACTGGTCAGCAAAAGACTCTCCTTAGACTATTAGGCTGCGCCATATATCATTCCTAAGGTTATTTCCTTGAAAGGTCCTGGAAAAGGTGTTGTATATCACAAATAGCCTATGACCTCAGAAGTCAGACTGGGAGCACTTTTTACTCCATTAGCAGTTGAAGTTAGTACCATTTGTTTTTTTCAAAACAAAGTAATTATCTTGAGGTTTGAAATACTATTTCCAGATTGAAGCCATGACCTCAACATTACGATAATGTTGTTGTTGGTAATCAACCTTATTTCTGAGATTGATGATTCACCATGCACTCACGCACACATATGTGATTTTCTTGTGCATTGGTACAACACATTAAAAGAAAATGAGTTATACACACTCATTTAAAATGGTTTGAAGGACAAACCATCTGCTGCTTTCATGCGATGTGCTTCTACTGTTCAGTAACCTTGCTGAAGTCAGGATTTTACCTCTAAATTTCATAGCTATGTAACACACAGTGATATTAAATGGGACACGTGAGGGACATTGGTATTGTGGAGCTCATGTTAGCTGCTTTTATATGTTGCATTGCCCTGAAAGCACGTTAAACTCAATGGTCCAAGATCAGAAAGGCCAGGAATAGCAGTGGAAATTATATAGATTAAGTACAGTAATCGGGACCTGTATCTCTGGAGGTGATCTATCCATTTGTAAGTTCTTCTGTGTTCCCCCCTGCTTCCTCTCCTTTCCTGTTCTCCTTCCCAAAGGACCTGGCCTGGCTCTACCTGTCATCTTGCAAAACTTGAGTGGAAATTGGGACATGGATCTCTCCTGGTGGAACCACAACCAGGACAGATTGCCTGGGATCCTTGCCCTGGGTGGGATGATGGGGCAGGGAATATCAAAAGGAAATGGAAGAAGTTGTTGCTGGAGAGACCAATCTGTGTGGAGATTTCGGTGTGGTTTCTCCCTTCTTTTCATGGAAAAGGACATCAGGAGCAAAAGATATGTATTTATTGCTGGAAAACATCTGAAAGATGAAGCAGCAGGGAAACCAATTGGCACAGAGGAATTGCAGCAGCCAACGAGAATGGAGGGATTTGCATATCCAGAGCGAAGCTGCTGGGAAAGAGCTGCGAAGGGATTATGCAAATCCCCGATTGGGTGAGCGGTGGCTGATTGCCGGAGCAGGGGGATGCACATGCTGCTCTGTACCTGGGCAATGATTATGCAAATCACACACCCACAACCAGAGTGCAGGGCAATTGGCTAAATGAGAAAAACTGTGGTTATGCATCAGTAAACGTGCGGAGTTCAGCACTCAGACGGTCGCTGAACCGCGCTTGGTGCAGGATAAGCATGAGCGTACGCCTTTGCCATCCCTCGCAGAGCTCCGCGGGATCCAAGGTTTGGCTGCTGGGCTGGCGACTGAGCATCCCTGTTGCGTAGAAGTGAATGTCTGGATGCCCGTTTTCATTTACTGTGAGCCTGACACCAAAGGGATCAGAAAATGGAAGCTCGGATGAAAACTTCTCCATGTTGCCTGCAGTTTTCTGAACCCAGGGAAATTCTACTGGTTGCACCTGTGTAGTGGATAGGCTCAACCCTTAACTTTGCACTATGCATGGGAAAGATCTGGAGGGATGTGAGGTATAACTAAAATGTCTGATTTTTGGTATTTATTCCGTGCTTTTTAGGGGTTCAATGACATCTAGATTTGTAAGAAGATAAAGACATTGCTTTGACATACTTACAATCAAAGTTTAATATTCAGAAGTTTCTTTTTGTTCTTTTTTATTCCAGTGTGTACAATTATGTGCCTATATGTGTGCAATCCAGCATCAGTTCTGAAATCCAGCATAATAACATCTCGCTATAATTTAATTTTGTCTCTGAACAGTTTTGAATGTTTTCAGGAGCTTCTCACAAAGGGATTCTCATTCCCATGGACACTTAAGCCTGAAACACCTCGACAGTTCTCACTGCAGAATGTTGGAAAGACATGACTCAGAAATCCTGGAAAATACACTGATTATATTATACCACTAATTGCAGGGTGACATTACCACTCTGCAGTTTCCATAGCTTCCTGGCAGATGGGTGATTCAGATTCCAAGGTGATGGCGCCAGTTTAAAAACAGAGTACAACTGAGGAATAGCTAGACATATAGGAAGAAAAAGAGAAAATTGTTCATCTCCTATTGTGGCACAACATGAGACCCCGCTGAACTCTTTGGAAACGAGTTCAAACGCGTGGTGACAGCCATTTGGTCATAGGAATCAGTACATCAGTATGTCAGGACTACAAGCCAACTTCCTAGTAAAGCCCACGGCAGTGAGGAAAAGAGTAAAAAAACCTCCATGAAGTTTTCCCCACTGAATTTTCCTCCTAATTATTCCCCTGGGTGGGCAGAATCTGCTTCTGTATGTAACAGGTTATTGGCGATATCGACAAATGTTGTCAGTCCTGGGGGACCAATTAATTTTAACAGAGACTCCACTGAAAATCAAGGAACGAGGCCAAATATTATTCCAGTGAAAATCAGTGAGCGATTACATCTGGGAAAAGAGAGGGGAAATATATAAACATATGAGGCAGAGGGGGAAACTTAAGCGTGGTCTGTAGGCAGGATGGGGTGCACAAGCTTGGCTGGGGAAAGCCCAAGGTTTGTTAGTCCCTCCACTCATAAACCAACTATTTTTTTTTGCCACATTTACTCCCAAAATTAGCTGTGCCCTGCCAAAAAATGGATTTCTGAAAGACAAGGGTAAGTTGTGGGCAGTCATACCCAGTCGCCACAGGGTACGGTTTAGTGATACAACACGGGGAGCTGTGGAGAGTAGAAGCTTGCAGGGAATATTTTCTTATTAATGTCCCACTCTCTTTTTAATAAGCTAAGAAACATTTGAAGAATGGCAAATTACAATAATTGATAACTCCTAGAATATGTCTAGCCAGCTTTTGTGGAGGTATAGAAAAAACACTACTTAAATAACTTGCATTTGGCAGAACAATTATCTTGTAAAAAGCGAGATTTGAAGGAAAATGGATATGAGTCGTATTTCAGTTGTGAAGTCACTTCTCAAAGAAGTTGCCACCTCAAATGTTACATAAACACATGCACGCATACATAAACGTGTATTATCTATTGATACCAGAGTTAGTTAAAATATTTTGCTTTTCTGAACGTCTGAGTGAGATTTCCCACAGACATTTTACATTTTAAATTAAATAGTTAATTCCCTCTTTTTTTTTCTTTGTTGATTTATTTTTCAATTTTTTTTGTAACAAAGCAAACAAACAAACAAAAAAGGCCCTAGAAACACTGAAAAAAGAAACAGCAAGTAAAGGGGAAGAAAAAAAATCCTACTGAGAATCACCCCAAAAAAATTTTCATGGAAAAAGGGAATATTTTCATTAAAAAAAATTTAAACAGTGGGAACTTTGTAAAAAATACTTCAGACTCAGAGAGTTCAAAAGTGGTGGTATTTGGGAACGTTGTGTAGGCTACATATCTTCTTTACACAATGCTAGATTTGCATAGTGACTTATGGCTTCTGGTCAAGGGATCCCAAAGTACCATAAAGCAGTTGTGAGACCATTTTGTCCACTGCTGAAATTCATCTAGGTTTGGGCTGAAATGAATTCCTAAAATCTAACCTCCTATGGCACTGCTAGGTGATGTCTAAGGACAGAAAGTTGAGGGTAGTTATAAACACAGGGAAGTTTTTCTAAGATCGATTTGTTTTCAGAGGTCAGGATGAGACTATGACATTGGAACTGATAACTGTCTTCTGTAAGAAATACAGAAGGATTTTTTATAGACCTTGCTGACAGGTAAAAATAGATACTGGGGAGGAAAGGGAGTTGTGAGGTTTTCTAAGCAGTTTTTTAGGACTGTTTATCGCAGCCCTTTGTGCCAGCAATCTGGCTTCAGTTTTCTCTTGGCATTCTTGCACGATGGAGGGTAACACAATGATACCAGCAGGACACTCCATCCCTTACACCTCATGGAAATGCTGACCTTGCTGACAATACCATCTCTGGGTTTGACCCACGGTCTGAGGATCCTGTGGAATGCACACATTAGCTCAGATTTTCTCTCTTTCACTCTGGTAGTGATAGTTTCATTCATGTAGTTAAAGGTAGGATTTGGTCTCAGGTATTTTTCTAACCGCTGTGATTCCACCCTGCCTTTCTCACGGCGAATATGCAAGCAAGTGGGCACCAAGGTGAGGAGAGGTGCCCTGAAGACTGACTCGAGCCCTGCCTGAAACAATTCTGCTGTGGGATTTGGTGTGCTCAGCTAGGGAACCTGGTACGCTGAGAGGCACGTAGGTGACATCACTGATATTGAGACTGTTTGTACTACAGACACAGCTACACATTTCACACCTATCACAAGTGTGTCCTGGGGGAAAAAAACCTTACACCATTACGTACCTGTTGAAATCCAGTTTAAATACAGTACTATCCTTAAAATACACCGTGATTCATTCTTTAATCTTATCTGTAGCTTTGGTGCTTGTCGACTCAGTCTTCCAATATAGCTCCCAGAAGGGCAGGAAGAGACAAAAAGGTGGGGGTAACCTAGGAAACCCTGTTAATTTGTCATGGGCAATCTAGTTTCTGGACCAAGGAACTTTGTACATGCCTTGTGCCTCTCTTAAGTGTTACACTAATTAAAAAATTAAAATGATTTCTACCTTCTCCCCTCACATTGCAACTGTAACTGTGGTGCTGCCCCACACAAGTACATCTCCATCGGCCGGAGCCTCCGGCAGGCTGGGCAGGAAAGGCTCAGCCTGTTGCTCCTCAGAGCACTGTGGACGGTGCTACCTACCAGCCTGCTGTGGAGTTGCTGCAGGGCTTTGGAGACCTGCAATGGAACTGGGCTGGCCTTGCTGACCCAGGTTTTTTTTTTCTAAAAAACGTAATTCTGTAGTGCGTAGAAAGGCTAATCTGTGGTGATGGGAAGGTCATCACCTGCTCCTTGCTATATGGAGTGGTGGTGGGCAGTAAGTTTTTTTTAAGGATGTTTCAATCTAAATAATTTGACCTTGTCATTGTGAAAGCCTAACAAGCTCGGGGCAAAAAGCCGGATGTTTCATTAACTTGTTTTTTAGCTGGTTTTACACAGAATAGAAGTCTTTTTTCTTCTCCTTCTTTTTCACAGGCTTGGTCTATGCCTGCTGGACTGCAAAGCAGCAGCTATCAATGAAGCATTGATTCTTGTCAGTTTGTGAAGAAGAAAATACAGAATGTCAGCCCTGCTGCAAGAGAGAGGTCATGGAAAGAGGAAAAGACCACAGCAGAACCGAGCTGTGCTACAGAGCCTTCCCCTCCCACGCCACTCGTGTTGGCAATGAATGAGATTTGTGATGAGTCAATGCTGCTTCATCACCTGTGAAATTATGTATATACTGGAGCATCACAGACACGTGCTGCATGGTCTCAGCTGGTGATCTCTGTTCAGCTCCTCGTGGGCAGGTGTCCCCGTCACATAAACCACCATGACAATTGACGTTAATTGGCACCCTTGTTGCCGTCTCAAAGGGGAGGCTAAAGATTTAATGGGCATTGAGAGCGAATTATTCCCATATGCCTCAGGGTGGTCCCTCCAGAGCTGTGCTGAGACGTACAGGCAGGCCAGTGCCAGACGCCTGAACTGCCACCACTCGTGATGGATTTGCTTTACTGATATTTTTAAGGAAGACAAAGACAAAAGGGAGAAACGAGAAACCTAGAATAACAGGGGAAGTAAAAGAACAGCATGTTGTTTCTCAGGGGCACCTTGGAATTGAAGCAAATATTTTTTTTCCTGGATGAGTGTGAGGCAAAATGGGTGAATCCTTCACTTAAGTGAACTGGTGAATGTCTTGACTTCATGGAGGTAACCAATTAATGTGAATATACGCTTAATACTAAATGCTACCATTTTTTGAGAACTGAATGATTTCACCAGCTACTTACTGATGTAATACAGATTTTATTATCACCTTAAATAGGCAAGTGTTAAATATCTGTATTATTTTTAGGAACCCGTTTAAAGTCAAAGTAACAAAACATTCCATAGAGGAACAGTTTAGTTCTGAAACTCCCTGGCTCCTTTTTCTTTGCATTTATTATGATTTATCCTAAGTGTGAATAACACGCATTTTTTGTAGGCTGCAGGATTTTAGAAATAATAGAAGAATGCTTTGGAAATGTGTCATCGCTTCACAGTTGTAACTCAACATCTTAGGAGGCAAGATTTCCCAGTGCTAACAGCTCTTGTGTTAGCTATCTATCTTTATGTCCAAAACAATTTATTTTCAGATTGACTATAAAAGCAAGGCATTACATAATTGTCTGGCTATCAAGTATGTAAAGTATTGCACTGCTGGGGCTCATTAGCAAAAGCATAGATGCTTTTTAGTAATCCATAAGGTGATACTTGATAATGAATGTTGCAAATTATTCTGCTAACTACCTAAAGATTAATAATAGACATGTCTGCTGCAACAAACAAGTCTCAAATCTCTGGAGAAAACTGGAGAAAGTGGATAATAATTAGAATTAGAGCACAACAGGTATTCTCATATTTGTAGTTTTGATCCGATCAACTGAATGGTGGTTTGTGTTATGTCTGTTGTAAATAGACTCCTCTTGGAGTAAGCTTCAAAATTAAGAATATTGCATACAGCTTGGCTTATGGGTAGGAAGTGAAAGTGATTTTAACTTTGACTCATGGGTTTAACGCTGCCTAATTTCAAGAAAGTTAAGCATCTTTACAAGACTTGAAACCTTACGGAAGTTCAGTGATCTCTGTGGATGGCTGTCCATTCATTTCCAAGGAACCTGAAAACAGGCACTGTATTTAGGTACCTATATTCTGGATAGTTGACAAGGACTCTCGTAGTTTTTGTTTTAGTTAAGTCCCTAGCTTATCGCAGTGCGTCGAACTCAGTAAAGAAAGCATAGCAGATGAACAGTGTTCTGAGCTGTGATACATGTTAACTGCTCTAGTCATGAGAATAATTAAAAATTGAACAGATATCTCAGTGGTAAATAGGACTGGACATCTCCAAAGCCCTTAAATCGTGCCTTTAAAAGTCTGTTTCTCTGACAGACACATTGTACAGCTGGTTAACTCGTGCTGTTGACCAGGCTTTGGAGGATGGTGCACAGTGCATCATTCCCGCTCACAGAGGTAACAGAGTTCACTAGGGCAGAGATATCCCAGTGTCCGTTTTGACTGGGTCTGTGTATCGGTAGAAGAGTAAACGGGTCTAGAAGAGCTTATGTGAGTCCCTGAGACCAGAGCTGGCTGCTGTAGGCAACCTCCCAATAGGTGGTCATGTGGGCCCAATCCAGACAGGTCCACAGAGCGTCCACTGTGTGAATCCCTGTGCAGCACAGCCGGGTTCCCAGCATTCTCCAGCGGACCCCAGCAGTTGTAGCCTTAGCCTTTTATTTTATTTAGCCTCTGTGTCCCAGAAAGACAGCAGGTGAAATCAAGGATTGCACAAATATCTGAGGTCCCTTCAATGGCACTCAGCTGTGTGTTCCGGTTCCCATGTCAGGTGAAATGCCCAGATGATCCTGAAAGCCAAAACTCCCCAGAGAGAGAAAGACCAGGACACCTGAGTGGTCCCTGCCGGTCTTTTGAATCTAACCAAATGTAACCAAACTGGCTTCTCTGGGGTGTAGTGGGTGTGAAGTCATGCTTGTTGCTTAGAAATGCTTTGTTAAGGTGCATCACCTCTGACCTAGGATTGCTCTAAAGCTCATTGAATCCATGGCAACACTTTCAGTTGACTCCTTTAAGCTTTGGACCAGTTTTCTCCCCTGGCAAATGAAGGCCTGGCAATTCTCGAGCCCTCACAAGGCCTGCCAAATGGCATGTAATTCTGCCAAAACTTTTGGTGATTTCTAGAGGGGAGGAGGTTCTCTACAGAGAGGAAACTCACAGGTTTTTTTGCCTTCAGATGTAAGAAAGCGAATGTTACAAGGCTCCTGCGATGCCTTCCGCTGCTCCACCTGCACTTCAGCAATGATTAAAAATACTTTGTCTACAGTAACCCAGCACAGCCCAGTGATCTCAAATTGTAGATAAAATTATTCAAAGACAATGATTCATGACTTGCCTAGTATGCAGAACGAGCAAAAATACAATTTAATTTGAACATGTAAGCACACACCAGTCCCTGCACAGTATCCCTCCAAATGGATAAGTTCTCTATTAGTTTCTGCTTATATTAAAAAAGAATTCCCAGATGGTCCTGTTTAAACAATGTCTAAATAAATACTTTCCTGATCATTTCATAAGTTGCTATAGCACCTCAAGAAGCTCCGTGAGTGCGCTCACGGCTGTAAGGTTGGAAATGGATGGTGTAATTTTTATAACACAGCGTTGTGCTGGTCTTTCTGCATTTGGAGCTCCCGCTGGTCAAAAAGATGTGTTGATTCAAAATATGTGTCTTCCACATTCAGGATCGATTTTTCAGTGTTTTTCTCTTTCCTGAAGGGGAGATGTGGAGTCTGAGGCCCTGATAATTTATTTTTCAGGCAGCCTGTCCTACAGCATATAGCACTGGGTGCTTCACAGAGACCTGCCACTGTCCTGCTGGATCCCCTGAGATATATCTTATCCCACCCTCCACACCTCGGTTTCTCCATACTCCAAGTTAGGGCATGAGATGTAGACTCCCGTTGTGAAACCCCGAGGTCTGTAGAGGAGAGTATCTCTGCAATGCCAGACAGCTGCTGTTACACAGATTCTAAACCATCGTTACACATCCTCCAACTCATTGTTTGCTTTGGATGGTCAGGTAGCAAAGCAGTGTCAAACCCTTTGGATTTGACCCTGAACGGCTGGTTCAAGTGACTTGGCATATTACATATTCCTTAACACTAGTTAAAAAAATACAGCCTGCTTTCTTTTCTTAATCCTGATGAAAACTTGATTTCTAAAGGAAACTTCCTTATCCTGACAGGGCTCTAGGGAACTTCACAGTATAAAATGACATAATAAGATTCAAAGTCAAAAACAAATATGAACATTTACCAGAAGTTCAAAAACATTTAAATTATAAGAATTCTGCGGTTAAAACCATAGGGAGCTTACTGTTCACACACTACTGAAAATAAAATAAAAAAGGCACTTTATTTAAAAGTGTAAGTACTTGTTATTTTTAAGTAGGATTAAGTATCTGGACTTCCAATTACACAATGGAAAATCCCTTTTTTATTGGTAGGATTTTAATTATGTACCTTGATTTCTATATCTGGGAGCTTCATTTGACACTTGTGGCCAGCTTTGAGTAAGTGCTAATAGAAACTGAGTAAATTCTGCTGAACTACTTAATGCTGAGTGCTGCTCAAAGAAAAGCCTGCCTCCAATTTCAATTCCTTTAGTGAAAATCTGAAATAAGTACATTGAAGTCAATGTTGCACTGGTAGGAATCAGAGTAAGTGATAGATAGTAGGAGTATGATAGGCATACATTAGTTTGTGCAGATATTGTATTGGTGGATACTACAGAAATATATATAAAAATGAAAATATTTTTAAAGACCTGTTACATACAGATGACTTGTAAAGGAGTAAAGCTGCAAAAACCTTTCCTCCTGTCCAGTTTTTTAGCCATGTATCTTCCTTTCTGGCAAGAAAGCCTATTGGGGATAATAAATACGTTGCCACTTGCACAGGAACCAGCGGGAAAAAAAAAATCAACTTTCACATCTACCTTCAGAGGTGGCTTATTGCCTTAGGTTTGTAAACTGCAGTATTTCTTTTCTTAGCTATGTGTTTTAAACATAAGGTACATATGTGGATACATTAATTTTGTGAAACTGTCCTGATGATGTAATTTGGATCTATTGACAACATTAACCTAATGAGAGGTTCTCACTGTGTTTTCATTAGACAAAAAATGTGTAAAGTAGATATTTAGAGAACATTGACTCTTGTGCATCTAGTAAAGGATGACATATTCCTCTGGGATAGATGGCTTTTAATATTTTTATGTTACATATTATAACTGAAAGACATAACTAAAGAAGCATTTAATAAATTCTAAAACTTTGTTAACAATTATAATTTTTAATTACATTAAAGGATAATTCAGAGTATCAAGAGTTTTCATTTATTAGTCAACTACTAAGCAGTATAACTATTACATCACAAAAATGAAAATTACAGGGAGTTATGTGAGGATGTGTCTTTTATTAATACAAAATGTTGTTTATTCCCTCTGTTGCTTATTTCTCCTCTGAGTTTGATGGAACATGCATACACATGAGGTAAAGCTCCTCTCACCTAATTTTAGCTGCTTGCAATACGGACATCTTCCTCTGAGCTATTTGTCTGGATGGAGTCTGGACTCCTATGTGACTATCACAGTCAACAGTGAAGAATAAGGTGCAATTCATCTGATGGTTTTAGATTTCTTTGATAGGATGAACTGCCCTTGCAGTGCCTATTTTTACCCTCTAATTACGAAGAAAAGTTAGACGATTCACTTGAATCTAGATGTCTACTTTTAACTACCTACTTTATGTGATTTCTTGGCTTATTTGCAAAATATATACTCTAGTTCATATTAATTACTACTTTCAAGAAGTCCCATGGACTTCAATGGGAGGAATTGCTCAACTGAATTTAAAGCCTAATGTATGACTTTGTAATAATTTGTATTTTTCCAGTACTTAGATTGCATTCCCACATGCCACTTTCATCCATTTTTCATCTCTCTCCACCATACACATCCTGTGTATTCTGCATCCATTCTCCTACTATGTATTGTAGCAGCATCCCTTCCCTCCCAGATGACTCTTCATCATATACACAGCTTTAATGAACTATATCCTAAGGTGGCCTGGAGGAAGATTCCCCATGAGGTTGTGAAAAAAAGTAAGAGATAAGAAAAGTTCTTTCAGAAACTGGAAGCTCACAAATTTCGCTGGGCACAAGTGTTGTTTTATTGCAACACAAATTGCAAAGGGGATCCTTAGAAATAAGTTATTTACTGTTGCAGCAACTGTAAAGTGTTGTTGATAGTTCCAAATAATACATTGAGGGAAAAGTGCAAATGATAACAAAAGCAGGTCGTTTGTATGATAAGGGTACTGCTTGTGCTGTCTGCCAAACAATATATTTTTGATGAAGAAAGCAGGTGACATCATGTTATTTACAATAAATTAGTCACTGAAATTTGCCTTTTTCCTGCTTTCTGACTGTCTCTTGGCAGACTTAAAAAAAAAATCCCATTTCCTTCATAAGAGCTTTTGTGCCGCTTTCTTTTTTGGTGAAAAGATTTCACTGAAATGATTTGCTAGTCAATGTCTGAGTTATGTGATCAGTTGTGATTAGTTACCTATATCAGACAGCATGGTTTTTAATCCCTGAGCGAATAAATTTTGCTCTTGGGATCAGCAGGAGAAACTCTCTGGGGGCTGAGATCTCATTGCTAGACAGGAAACAAAATGAGAAGGAACTGGAACATTTTAGGAAACTGTGTGCCAACCAATCTTTTATCTAATGAGTATTTTTAGCAATACTTAGTTGCACAGATTAATTTAATTTTTTCCTGTGACCTTTACACAAAATAACCGGGTGTATGCGATCCCAGTGTGTGAGGACAGGGAAAGATGGAAACATTCTCCCCAGTGTTCAGTAAGAAGTTGTCGTTTCAAGTCGTGGTGCACTGGAGGTAGGGTGGGAGAGGGGGAAGCATGGTACAGAGATGCATAGGATTGCCTGCTTGGGATTTATACGTAATGAAGTTGATTAATCAGTGCAAATTGAATTGAAAATCCACAGACTATGAGATACTAGTGTTGTCTGCAGCACTCCTGAACCTGTTCTAATCAAAAGTCAGATGAGGGAAGATAAAACAGATTTGCACTAAGATGAAAGAGGAAAAAAACACTCTTTCTATGCAATGGTTAATCTTGATGAAACCAGCGTGATCACGGGAACGAGCACGTGCACTAGACCGAGCTCACCACAGTGAGCTAAATGGAGCTCGGCTGTCTCCAATGGTCATTATAGCTTTTCTTTGCATATTAGCCTTCATTTCTATCACACATGCATTTAGAGCTTTGGGCAGGTATTGACAAAAATCTGAATATATTGCACCTCTGCTGCCTAATTACAGTGGTGACAGCAGAAGACAAAGGATATACATGAGATCTGAGCAAGGTGTTAAATCATAATAACATGTGTTCACACCATGCCCCATTCCTATATATGGTATGAAAAAATCCCACTAATTAAGGTTACTTTATTAGACTGATAGGTAATTACTAGAGCAAAACTTGTATCCTCCTGGCCCTTAGTGGTAAAAGGTCGAAAATAATGGTGTAGTCCTTTATAAATCTATGAGGAATGGCAAGGGAATACCAAGTAGCTTAACACAGAGGAATTTTAAGTTTCTATACACACTCTTTAATGCTTCTTAAACAGTGCTGCTTAGATTCATATTTCTTTCAGCTTACAGGACATTCTGCATTTAATCTCCCTCTAGCCACTAGTCTACAATGATTTCAGCAGTGGGTCACAAAAGTTAAACCTGATAACCACTCCATTGCAGCCTTTCTGCTTTAGAGGTCAATGAGAAGTTTCTCAGGAGGCATCATTCAAAAATAATATCTACTTTTACATGAGAGATTTAAGTTAGAGTTTGATTTCCTCCCTCCTGTGACTCAGAGACTTTTCTTTGATTAAAATGAAGAGGAGTACTAAGTGCTGAAAACCTGCTGGAGAACACATCTCTCTTAAAGAGCCACCACCACCGCGGAGCTCATGTCTATAATATGAACCAGGATTTTGTTGGTCCAACAAGAAATAAACATTGCAGACAACTGCTAGGAAAAACTGGTGACATTAGGGAGCCTATTAACACTCCGTCAAATTAACAATATATTTCTAATTCCCTTGAGTGTCATATGTGTTTTTCTTATAATATTGGCTGATTCTCTCCTGCATTAATGAGGTGGACTGCTGCCAAAAATATGCAAATGGAAATCCAGTGAACCTGCCTTTGTAAATTCAGATATCTAGGAATTCGCACTTAAATGAGAGTTGAAAAACCCCCAACTCAAACCGAACAGTCGTTTGGTAGCAAATCCTGTGCTGTTAGATTGCTTGCACCAGTGCTGGAAAACATCAATATGTAAATACCTTGAACTCTAAACTCCTGAAGTCTGGATTATCTGAGTTTTTACAGTGGAGGTGTCAGGTCCCCTTTAGACCCTCTCCCACATTTAAATATAGATCTGCAATCAAATTATAGAGCTTTTCCTAGGAAACAGCAAGTCATGTAGTACCCAGATAATGTAGACAAACAATTCACATTTCCTTGGCTCTTCCACCCTTTCTGAAGCTGAAAATTATTTCTGAAGCTGAAAACCATGCCTTAAAGCAGAAGAGAAACACACGCATCTCTACACACGTACAAAACCCGTATTTAATATAGTAACAGATTGTAATTCTCCTTAGAAACAAAACAAAGCAACAATAATGCTACACAAAGCACTGGCAACCACACAAACCCGCTCAGTGGCCCCTACTAAATCTGGGGTTAGGCATTATGACACAGGGTATTGGAAACAACCCCATCCCCGCCTCTCCACAGCCCCTTTTCCATATGTTCCTTATTTCTGGTTACCTTCCAGCCGCCAGATGTTCTTTCCCACTACCACCATCCTGGACCTGCAGACCCTTTTTCTGGGCAGAAATAATAGCATGCAGATTTCGGGAATATTTGCCTTTATTTGATGCTATTCTTGTCCCACCCTTGCCATGGCTCCAATCTCTCTGAAAATTACATGGTAGATGATCTTCATTTGGAAGTGGCTGTACTGGACATATATTCATGGATTTTAAGGCCAGCAGGGACCAATATCCCTATTTACTCTGGGTTTCTGCATGAGAATACGGTAGATTTTAGCCAGTGATGCTGGTGTTGAGTCCAACAGGAAAGAACGTATCTTCTAGCCCCATACTCCTGATTGTAAGCAGGCTAATGGGCAAACTGGTTCAAAAGGATCAGCTCTAAAACTTAATCCTTCTCCCACTAGAATCTTGAATTTTTTATTAGATGTGAGCAGAGAGGGCTCCAGACCAACTCACTCCCTGTGACTCCACCTTGCCAAACTGATACAGATCCCCAGCTTTTTCCCGTTACTCCCAACAGCTACCTTAGTATTCTTAACATATGAAAAGGAGGGAGAAAATTTCAATAATAATGCAATTCTCAGTCTCTCCAGTTAGATAAAAAAAGGCTCCAGTTTCTGGAGACTGTAATTTACTTTTTTCTGCTCTTATGCAGCAGGATCCAAATCATGCTCTCTTTTAATGAAAGGTTAATGTAAATCATATGAAAAGTCATGCAGTGTTTCCCTGAAGTGTACATGCCAAATTGCCATTCAGAAATTCATACCTTTCAGCAGAGAAAAAAAAGTTTCATTCCTATTTGAGACAAGTGGTTACAATACAAATCCAAACCAAGGAATATAAAATAAAAAGATGGAAGAAACGAAGTTATATTTTTATCCTATTTAGACACTCAAGCTGCAGCTAAATCTATAATAGTGTTTACGAAAGCACATAAATGATAATCTATGACTTCAGGAGCAAAAATGCTTTTAAAATGGTCTCATAGTATAGGTGGTGGTTCTCCTTTAAAAGGACTGCAAGCCTTGTGCAAGTGCTCACTGTGTTCTGTGTTTCTGAAGACTCCAAAACACAACCACAGGAGCGGTTTTATCAAGGCTTGCATAATTTCACATTTTCAGTAAACAGATATATGGGATCCCGCTGGGTCTGGGGTATATCTTTACATGATTTTGGTTTTGTTATAAAATGTAAACTCCACAACAAAAGTAAGAAATACTGTTTGAGGAAGGAAAATCTTCTAGAAAGTGAATTAGCTAGCTAGATGAGATCCAGTTTAGGTCAGTTGAATATCGTTTGCACAACTGTAGATTGTAAAATCAAAGTGATTTATTACACAATACCTGATTTCAGTGGCTTTACACCAAGGACGCATTTACTGAGCATGTATTTTGCATTCAAGAACACTGAGGAAAATCTTTTACGTTTGTCTCACTCTTGGCCATAAGCCAGCCCTGACCTCGTCTAACATTAACTCATCAGAAATCCACAAAGCAGCAAAACCCAACTGTTGGGGTAAAATCTCACAGAGGAGTTGAGCTCTATCAAAAAGCAAAATTTAGACCATGTGTTTCCTGTGTGACAAGAATCTGGTAATTACCTTTCTTGCTGCTTTGGGTGAGATTCTGATATCCATTACATCAGTTTTCTGGGTGTTATTTTAGTCATCTTCGCTTTGTGAATAGAAATCTCTTTTTTTTTTAATTGCATTAAGCTACACTTAAATGACTTCCCTACCTGTCTTGACTACTGTAACCACCGAGTACTTGCAAGCAGGTATCCAGAGCTCTTCAGCCTGTTAAATGTATCCTATAATGAACCTTAAGCCGCGACACTTGCAGTTATTTTTTGAATCTTTTTAGATCATTGTCATTAACTTCTGAAGTTATTTAGTCCGAAATAAGAGCTTTTCCTTCCTGACTTGTATCCTTGTGTTCTGCCCACTGGAGACCCCAGAAGAAGTGTAATGGCCATGTGTGCCTGAAGGTGATGAAACCAACCATAACAGCTTTTGAATGACGATTAAACTGCTCAAACCACCAGAAGATAAAACTGGCTCTTGAGGAGGGACAATTACAGACCCACAAACAGCTGAAGTGAAGCTGAAAGGGAATAGAGAAAATGACTTGCAAAAAAAAGGTTTTTCTGCTGTGCAAATACCCGTTTCCCCACTCAGTTTGCTGGAGTCTGCCTGCCCCCCATGCAAGGACCTCTGCTTGCTAGAGAAGCGGATACCTGGGTTTCTCCTCTAAGGGAGCACAGCAGAAGCCCCTAAAAGCTCCTCCTGAGGGGCACAATAGTGAACTACATAAAGCCAGGTACTTCCTTCCCCTTCCTTCATCATCGCATGGCTGTTGGGGGATTTGGGGAAGAGGGGCCAGAGGAGAAAACGCAACATTTATCTTTGAAAAAATTCACTCTGAATCTTCTCTTTTGTTGTGGATCCAGTGCCTTGGTCATATGGCACATGTTTAACTGTTGTATTGGCCCGTAATTGCATGAAAAAAAGTTATAAAATGGAATTTGCTTACAATCTGGGGACACAACCAATATATGCTTGCAGAGAAGACAGTACATTTCCTATAGATGTCAAGTCTGTTCTGCTCTACACAGTGCTGCAGAGGTGCTGATCTCCAGAGCTTTCAGGCATTACAGTTCAGTGCCAGTGCAATAGATAGCGTAAGAGGTGATACAAAGGAATAGGCTGATTTTGAGCAAAGGATCATAGGCAGTTGGGGTGCTTGACACTGAGGTCCTTCAGGAATGAGTGGTTAGTTGTTGGAGAGCAAGAAGCTCAACTGCAATGTGGGGAGAGAAGTGAGTGCAGTGATGGAGACAACGAGACCATGGATCTTTGAGGGATTGTGGAGGAGTTTGGGCGGCGTGGTGATGCCACTTCTCACAGACAGTGTCTCATTTTCACACTCATGAGGGAGGAATCTGGAAAGAAATTTTTTGCATGTATGTGCATACATATGCTTGTCATACATGTCACATCGTTTCATGATAGTTACATCATTACAGTAAAGCCCCCCAAACACAGAGAAGACCTAAACTGAAAGCAAGAATTCTTGTCAGTGTGTTTTTTTTCCTCCCATAACTGTGCATAAATGTGACTTAGGGGACCAGATCCTGGCTCACATATTTCTGAGCTACCTCTGTGCTTCACGGCTTCTCAGTATGTTCAGGGCATCATCTGGCTCCTGCGGTAACAGCAGCTTCAAGACCACCTTGAAGTTCTATTTGCCCTCTAGGACTCTGGAAAATAGAGAATACAAATAGTACAAGCCATGTGCTATCCACAGCCCTGCTACCCCTCCCTGTCCTTTAGTCTGCCCAGCGATGAAACAGGGGCACCGCTGAACTCTTCAAGGAATCCCAAAGAGCTAAAAAGATCATCACACAAAATGGCCAAGTGGACACTTGAGTTTTTAAAGTCTCTTTTATGCTGCTGGCCTTCTGCAAAAAAGCTACATTGAAATAGATTATACCATAATTATACAATATAATCTCATGAATACGTGTATAACTATATAAATACTCCAGATTAGCACACAAGATTACATTAAGAACTAAATATTTTAAATAAAACAAAAGTGAACACATCCTGAATTAGCACAGTGGTATCAGGCTCTGATATTGCACCTTTGTTTAATACTGTAAATTAAACAGGAAATGTCGTTTAATTGTCAATAAATAACATGATGTAGATTTCATCATGCTCATTTTATGGAAAATTACTCCACTTATTGTTTTGACTTTTTTTTTGGTTTTTGGTTACAAGAGCTTATGATACCAAATCTTCTGTTTATCTGAGTGATTTTTTTCTGAATGTAAAAGAAATATGTATTGTGCAGCCTAACATCCATATCTCTAATTCTGTGAGCATCCCTTTTGTTTGCTGCACACAACATGGTTGTAACAAAGACATTTATGCTTTTGGAATCTGAAGCATGAAGTTGTTCTAAATCTGTGCCCACAGGTAACAATTACTTCACTCATTAATAGATCTCCCTAGTCTCTCATAAAACAACTTTGAAAACGTCTCTTGGGACAGAGTCGGGAAATGTGTTTTATGATCATTAATATCGCACTACCTTGGAAATACCTAGTCTAGCTCTTTCAGCCCCAAAGCTAAATTATTTGCACAAACCCAGCAGGTTGCAATGACAGGGAGTGGACTAAAGCTGGCCCCAGCGGGCCCTTTTTATGCACCTAAGGGCTGAATCACATTTTATTCTTTGGCATCAGCAAGTCATAACTAAGAAAAAGGGACATAGCAAGGCTAAAAATGAATAATTTATGTAAGGCATTCAACAGGATATGAGAAATAAAAGATCAAAATGTAAAACCTTGTGGCAATTTTGTGTGTGCAAGTATTCAGGAAATTTGCAGATTATTGTTTTAGCTAAAAACATTCATTAAGATAATTTATTAATAACAGTTCAGCATATTCAAGGCTGGCAGTCAAATACAGCAATAACGTAAGGAGGCAGGTCTTCACTGAGGTACGTACAGCTTGGCTTACTTTCACGAGTGATGAATATTGGTCTCTGGATCTGTTGTACCATGGTTAAGTACTCTTTTCATAAATAATTGATAAATTTGTATAAAGACCTTTGGATGGCTGAAGACAATGCTGCAGAATGAAAAATGCCCTGCAGGGAGATCTAGATGATTAACCAAACTATACGACCACTTCACACAGTATTCAGTCTATAAAAAATGCAGGAGTGTTGATCAGTCTGCAATGGGTTATGACAAAAACGTTAAACACAAATGTCCAAGGTCTGTAAAACTGGGGCCTGTCCTTTGGGTCCCATGGGTCCCAAAATTTACCACAAAGGAGTTAAAACTTACCATTCTTCCCTATGAGAAAACAACCCCAATATTCTCAAAATGTTGTTGAAAGTGTGTTTCTTACATGATCTAGGGTGCTGTTCTTTCAAAGTAGAGAGAAGAAAAATACTGGTTGCTCAGACTGGGATTTTCTCAAGGTGCCCAGACTTTTGCTGGGACTTGGCCATGAAAATTCCCAAGGAAACTTTTATGTCATCAAGGAAAGTGAGGGAAAGTTCAGAATAAAGAAGGTAGTTGTCTGCTTCTGAGGACAAGAAGGGATGGCTTGCCCCAAAGTGTTTGTCGCACACATCAAAGTTGTCTACCTTAGGTACTGTGCTTACTTCGTATATCAAAAAGATATGTCACTGTTTTATATCATCACTCAGAGATGCCACTCAGGCTGTTTTTTAGGAAAACAGACTTCATTTTAGACACCTCAATTAATTTCCCTTTTGTGGCTTTTCCCCTTCAGGCCAAAGCATCCCAATTCCAGTACTAGTTATTCCTATTACAAAAGTCCCTCAGGTCCTGCTTGGACTGCTGTGCTTGGGGGTGTGCTAAAGCAGAACTGGAAACACTCTCAGTACCAAAGAATTCACAATTAATTTAAGGCAGGATGTAACAAGTGGGTATGTGAGATAATAATTAAGGTGAGGGGATGGGAGAGGAAACCAGTAACTTGTGGTCGCATTGATTAGCTCCACATAGCCTAGTGGTTTAGAGTCAGCTGCAATTTTTTTTTTTTAATGCTGAAATATAAACAAACAAAATAGATACAATTGTGATTTAGAGTTTAGGCTCTCACCTTCTTTAAAAAATCTGCAAGTTGTGGCTTGCAAAACTCATCAATTATATTTACCAAAGTGTTGGATGAATTCTTCATTTTAGGAAGACGGGTGGCTGAGGCTGGGAAAGCTCAAAGGGCTCTCGTATCATCTGATAAACTGTCAGCAGGGCAGCACTGTTCAGGCTAATAAGGTATATTTATCAGCAGCTCCGTAAGATGGTCTTCTCCCAGGGAGGCTTGGGTAAAAGTTTGGAACCATGGACATGCAGCCTAGAAGGATAAAAGCCTTAAAAACAGTTAAGCTTAGTGAGGAACTTTACTATAAATCACATTGTTGTGGCCCTATCCAAAATTAAGTGCTTGATTTTCTCCCTGTGGCACCGGGGCCAAAACTTCTACTGTCTTGCATGGTGTAGGACCAAGATCTTTGTCTACTGCAGTGATGTCACACATATATCCTTTCTCAGTGGTAATTTAAGTTATGTCAGACAAGGAATAGACCTTTGGCCAATGCAAACTGGCATGGAGCTAGGATAGTTGAAACCATCTGCAGATTTGCCCAGGCAGAAATTTGCTGATGGATTTCATTGGAACTGGGATGGACAATACCACAGAAAGATGAAGGATGGTGAAGGCACATGTTTGCAATATCCCAGCTGCAAAGGAAATGACACATTAGTTTTTCATTTTGAGAGAGAAGGTGTCTTATCCTGTGGTCATCAAGATAGGTTATTTGGACATGATGGAAAAGTGAAACAAGCTCTAAGACAATATGGCCCCATGGAATCTACTAAAACTAAGAAAAGTGATCTGCAAGAAACTGGAAGATGAAAACCGTATTTATGTCTGCCACCCAATATAATTTAATGTAGCAACTAGCAAATACTCAGACTGAATATATGAGAGTAGAAACAGTGCAGGTATTAATATATCTGCTCTTCCCACAGATTGGCAAGGAGCCTAAATCCACTGCTACCTGAAATTATGCCAACCTGTCCAGCACATCTGAATTTAAAACTAATCTCTTATTTACAATCAAAGCATCTACAAAGCTGGTGCTTGTAATGGGTTTTATTATACTGCATTAAAGATTGTTGTTGAAATTTGCATTTCCAATGGCCAATTAGTATATTTATTTATTAGAATTTAGTCATGCTACTTCTAGTAAATGAAATGTAGTGCATAAGAACATAAATAGGATTATTAGCTACATTCCTCTCTTTCCTCCTTTATGGGCTTCATTATTTTTGCACAAATGCCAGGATTTTTTGCTGTGAAAAATTAAGTTTGCATGAAGACTTGCCCACTCTCAAAAGCTGTGATGACATTCACTGTGATTGCAAGTTATACCACATTAAAAAAGACGTTTCTCTGAAAGCAGTGGTTAAAACCCAGACGCCTACATTTATTTACATTTGCAATGCTTGTGCCATGTGTATAGTGATACAGTGAACTGCTAACTTTTGGAATGAAAATAACTTGTGTCTGTGTTAAATGTCACAGGAAATTGTAGCACTGATTAATAAGTAAAGAATACATAATTAGAAAAAAAGTTGCTCCTTCTAAAAGTGCTGTGTGTGTTTAAATTCTCATTCATTTTTTCAAGAATGAGCAGATTAAAATAAATAGATGGATCACGTAATGAAATTTGCTCTCCCCTTTAATGTGAGTGTTCAGGTTTCAGGATAACATTGTTCCTTAACAATTTATTTAAAACAGGAGACAGAATATTTCCATTATTACCTGATTTATTAAGCTTCCAAATATGAAGAAAAAATTCTATGTTCTGTTTTGCCTCAAAATTACAGTTAATACGTATTAAATGACAACCTAAGTGACTAGAGAGTAGAATTTTTTAATTAAAGCTTTGGAAAGTATTTCTTCATATTTTCATTGGTTAGGAGTCTGCAAATAACAAAAATTGGGGTAACAAATGAAAGGGTTGAGAATCACGAGATCCTGCTCCAGACTGGAAAATTCTCCAAATTTAGGACTTGTGTTTCAGCTCCTTGTTTCTCCTGCCTCTTGCAGCATCTCCTTCCCTGGTGCTTTACACATGGAGGTCTTGACGTGCTTGTCAAGCATGAATAAAATGTAACGATATGTAGAAATGAGACTGACAAGATCCGTTTCTCAGATGGATGTACTAAGGCCAATGTCTTAATCTCCAAAAACTAGAAAAAAACGTGTTATCATGAAAGCTTTGTTAGCCTGGATGGTGATCAGAAGTCCTTCTCTTAATAAAGCCTTCAAAACACGTGGACCTATTCCAGGACAAGTGTTATATCTGACAAAGCTTATTTGAACCTTCAGTGTTTTGTCATTCCTTAGACACATGGAATCTATAGAAATATTTTTTGTGTAAATTGATTTGTAATGTACCTGTAATGAACTATTTTAACTAGAAATAGTTAAACGTGTTGTTAAAACAAAGGAGAATCTGATACACTTCTGTGTACTTATAATTTGAGATGGTTGAGGTGATTGCTTTTTGGCAGAGAGAAAGTGAAGGTCTGATAGGATGGAAGACAGTTTTAAAGAGAGATCTCTTTTTACATCTATTTTATAATCACAGTATTTTTTCACTAACACTATACTGAAAACCAGCTTCACAAAAGTCTACAGCTATGAACAGCATCAAGAATATAATGTACTCTCCGTAAGTCAGGGTTCTCTTTCTTTCTTTTTTACTGTAATCAGGTAAGAGGGTCTTGTTTGAATTTGAGCACCAGGTCACCTTTGCTGGGTAATTCAAGTCGTTTGTTGTTTCTCCACAGCAGCCAGGCTGAAGCAAGAGCAGCACTGCCATTTCTTATCTAATCACTCTCTCTGCTCACTTCAAGGAAGTATTAGAGAAAATGACATTTGAACACTAAGAAGTGCTCCTCTGCTTAACTCCATATATCACTATGAGCCAAAAAAACAGAAGGGCAACACTTATTTACATTCAAAACTGATTTTTTTAAATGGGATCTCAGTTTTAGCACACATATTCAAAGCCCTTTACTTGCAAATGTAAGCTGAAATCATTTAGTCATGAAAACATCCAGAGAGAAAACAATACAGCAAAGCTATGCTTAGATTTCAAGATGATGTTCAAATGGATCATCATGAAAGAAATTTTTGGAGTTCAAAGCACTAAGCAAGTACTTTGCTCTTGACAACCATTACTCATATGTTTGCCAATCATTTTGTTATATGGATCTGAAAATAGACATGACTCTACTGGTAAAGCTCTGATAAAATCATCCAGGGAGCTTTTCATGTTGGCTGCCAGAGCTTCCAGGTGACTACTATGATGTTTTCCAGTGGTCATTACAAGCTGCTTTGGAGAAGTGTTCTATCAAGTAAGCAAACTTCTGTCATTGAATGTGCACCATCTATGGAAACCTTGATGTACTTTCCGCACTTCACGTAATTTCCTTATAACGTCAGGCGCATTGGCACGTGCTCTGACCACTGCCGGCTTGGGAAGCAGTGACAAAACAAAACATCTTCCAGCACCTCACTTTGAAATGCTTATCACAGATACAGGCAAGCTAGTGACAGCAACAGTGACAGTAGACTTGTCTCACCGCAAGGCAGAAGCTTATTTTGAACATCTTGACCTCTTTTCTGAAGCTAGTGAGAGTGGCATTGGCTGAGGGAGGTATTAAATCAGGTTTCTCGTCTCACTTTCCATTCAGTTTTGCTTGTACTTTGTACCCTGCAGGTACAAACAAGTTTTCTGTGACAAAGCAAAGTTTCCTGGCTTCAGCAATATGATAACTCAAATAAGAAGACACTTCAAAGATTACAGCATTCACTTAAGTGGCCAAATAGATACTTTCCTTTTTCATTGTCAGCTCACTGACTTAACGGTCTTTTCTCTTTGAAATGAAGCTCTGATTCAAGCTAATAAAGATGATCATCAGATTATAGAAAGACTTTGTAACACTAGGCACAAAATCATTGACAACTTAATCTGAATCAATTTCACCTGAACTTGAGCTACATCTACCCTGTGTCTGTGACAGGTCTGCTTTTAGTTTCCTTCTGGTAGAGCAAGTCATAGTGACGTCACCTGCCTCTCTATAGTCACTGCGTGTTGGCAATTTATCCTCGTTGAGTGATACTAAAGCATTTTTTCACATTGCAATTGTGTTTGAGTTGGGGCTTCACACTTCCCATCTAAAGCTACAGACCCACTGCCGTGCCTGAAACAGCAGCCAGTCTGGAAGGGGAAACATGTGACTGGTGGAAAACCAGTAATACTATTGTAAAATATTCTTATGCAATGGCCAATACATCATCAGTGCAGAGGGAATATCCTGTTCTTCCCCACGCCACATTGGTGCCAGCCTGAAAACAGTGCAAACAGCCAGAATTAATAGAATTTAAGTTATAAGCACCCAGATGCTCCACACGCATCTGAGCCTGGAAACGAGAGGACAGCAACAGAAGCAGGAAGCCGCTAATGCACTCGCATCTGGCCCTGCTTTGCTTGGCTCCCCACCCAGCGGAGAATTTGATGCAGCTTTTGGAAATATTTGGAAACTTTCAGGCAAAGACTTCTGAGTAGCTTAGGAGCTTGCCAGGGCCATAGGGTTTCTTTAGATATGCAGTCTTTTGGACCATTCCATACTGGGCTGTCGCTATGGAAAGTATATTTCTTAGCCATCTTTCTCAAACCCCTCGGCAGTGGTCCCTTCGACTCTTAGGGACAACAGATGAGAAGCCATGGAGCACAGATCCTTGTTATCCACGTGGAATTGCTGCGGCTTTAGGTAGATCACTTTGGATCTAATTGTGAGGCTTTCCTGTTTAGCAGGGCTGAAGGAGCTGGTGTTGTAAAGAACGGAAAAATGGTAGAAGACATCTCTGCTGGTACTGACCTACCAATCCCTCTCATGCTTCCATCTCTAGACCATGCTCCTTTCCTCCCTGTGATTTCCTGATAACTCCTCCACTAGCAGGGAGCTGGTAGAGACCTGATCGAAGATTTTCCCGGTGGTGAGCACAGGAATACTTATGTGCATCCTGCGTGGTTGCTTCCCATACTGCGTTCACACACTATTAAATCTGCTTCTGGGCTTCCTGTGGGCAAGGCACTCATCCAGAGATTTCTTTTCCATTGACTGGTCTTATGGTATTACTGACATGGCTCATGACATCAGCAAGAATCACAGCAGAGAGGACACTGACTGGATTTAGCTACTTTACAATTTTTCCTGTCCCTTGCCTAGAACCACCTGCCTGTTCCTGGATATATTTTCCTTTCTCACCTTCAGAGCTTTGCCTAGCACATTTCTGGTCAGGATAGTATCAATTTAAAAAGAAGCTAAGGTTTTATACATTTAAGGAGATTGGGGTAAATAGGTGTATTAGTGAGGAGAAAGGTAACTTTTCTAAAATGGGGTGCTTTAGGGCTTGGCGACAGGAGAATTGAAAAAAATTTTGGATTTGGGACTGAGAGAAGTTTTGGGATCTCAGTACTGGGTCAGACTGTTGGGGAGCTAGAGGAGGCTCAAGATGTGAGGGACTCAGAGTCAGCAGAAGTTGTGATTGCCTGTGGCATCCACCCTTTTGGGTGTTTTTAACTCAGACTCCAGGTCCAGAACACTCCTCTCTGCCCTTGCCTTCTTAATTTTCTTTGCTGCTGTTAGAAATATGGTCCTAGCCCTAATTACTTCTTGGCCAACTTGTAACATTGTTCTCATCCCTGAAGATCCAGCAAAGTTTCCCCTTATTTCAGTTCATCTGTCAATGAACATTTGCATTCATTTAACATGCTGATGTATCCGATTTGGACAGGAATGTTGGCCCAAAGGTGGGAGAGATTTAATTTTGCCAGAAACTATCTCACTTTAGTGCATGTTAGCAAGATCCCATAAGAGGTTTTTTAAATGGCAGCTATTTATCCAACAGTAATTTCATGAAATTCAAAAGAAACATATTAAAACCAGATAATTTTCCAGTTCAGGGTAGGTCCTTCAGATGGAGCTGTCAATTTTACTGGAGACAGACGCCAGTTGAAAACTAAAGGAAACAGACACGATTCTCAAAACCTTCTGTACCTCCCTTGGGGTAGTTATGTGCATTCCTTGTGGAAACTACTCTCTTGCAAAAATTGAGGGAGAAAAGCTACTTGTTTTTTCCAATGCCATTTAAAAAATACTATGATTACTATTTTATTCTCCTATATAAAGCAAAAACACACAGAGTACTTACATGGAATAGTACGACAAACTACTGTAGATTTTGAAGTCTAAGCTGAAGTTTATTCAGTGCATGAACTTTTACATATCCTACACACGGGTATTACTGATGTACAACTACAAATCTGAAGAGATTAAGTAGTCACAGTTGTAACTTCATTATTCTTCTCCCTCTTTTTTGTCTAATTCCTTCTTTATGACTGTTAAAGAGAATACATTCGATTGTGTGTCTCAACATATTTTAGGTGGTATAGAGGTTTTCAGAATTATGAACAATGATTTTACAAGAACATATGCTTCCTCAAGTAGAGTTAAAAACCCCTAGAGTTTCCTCATAGCATGGAGTTCATCATCTGAAATATGCAAGAACAACTGTCTGTTCAGCTTCTTTGGAAGCAAGTGTCTAAACCTATTGTAACTTCAAAGGTTGGGTCACTCATTTTTAACCTCTAATTCTAAACAATAGGTCTGGACTACAACAGTCAAATTTTTGGCCAGTTATTTAAAATTTAACAAAAACTATTACTACTCCCTTATTTCCCTTTATGTTGAGAATAGGCTTTAATCTACACCTTATATTGAAACACCCTAGAAATGTGAAGATGCTTATTTTTGATTGGGATATATACCTTGAGTCTGGTGTCACCTCTGCTAATATTTTTATAAAATATTATTGCAGAAGTCTTGAAATTTTTTATTCTTGCTAACACTGTAGTTATGACTGCAAACCAAACAAAAATCACGTTAGGCTTTATTCAAAGACAGAGGAGCAGACAGTCCTGCTCCAAAGAATTTACAAATATATTAAGTTCAAGGTAGAGTCAAGAAAACTATGTTCTCTGTATTAGCATTTACAAAGAATTGTATGAAATTATGATGACTGAGTTTCTATATTTTGCAAAATTTTGCTGGTTCACTATCAGATTGCATATATACAGCTGCTGATTTATTCCATTTCAAAGCAGGTTATGTATCAGTTTTTCCCGATATGAGATGAGCTATAATAGTCCATAAATCTCCAACTTTCCTGTTTTTTTATGAAGAGCAGAGTTCATATAGTGACTTCTGAGCCTTCATAAATGGTTGCTGCATTTTTAAAGCCTTGTTGATCTTTAGGGGATCTTCACTGTCACATTCTTCTAATAATGGAGTTCTAGTTAATAAATTGTGTCAGTACAGAGAATAGTTCTTCCAGATGAATTAGAAAATAAAGACTGTTGAGTGAATAGTTTGCTGCTGAGGAATCTACCAAAAATCTTGTTGAAGACCACATTCAAACTCTTGGTAGACTAGATCTCACTTTTCTGTATCTATTTCTTTTTAAGCCAAGTTTTGGGAGGCATTTTATAACAGAAATTCCAACTCTAAACTCAGAGAAAAAATTAAATCTATCTTCTGCTGCTGCCTGACAAAAACTGTGAAGCTGTAACCTTGGAATATTTCAAAAGATCTGCATCTAGGTCCAGACTTTACACTCTAGTTCCTCCTTAATCATGCTAGGTGATTCATGGAAATTTAGAGTTATTCTACAAAATCCGTTGCTAATATATATTCTTACATGAATTTCTATATCTTTTTTTAATTTCCAATATAAATTTCAGTACCTTGGGTCTTTGGATTGAAGATGGCAATGTTCTTATACCATCCCATGTTTATGTGCTTCATAGTTTATAAGAAGTAATATTGCTTTCTATAATGAAACCCAGCAAACAAGTGTTAGAACTATTCATGTAGAAGTGACTGATTTAATGGTTATAGTGCAGTATGGGTGGCTTACCATAAGATACTGTGCTTTTTTTTGCAAAACTGATGTTTAGAAAGAGACTTTCTGGGGAAAAAGAAGACATGAGAACATAACTGGTAGTGGTTTGTGTGGATTTGGAATCCATATCATACAAAGTAAAATATTTGGTTTTTTTTTTTTCCCTAAATGTAATTTTAAAAATGTCTGTTTTCCTTTATTTTCTTTAAAGCATGGCCTTTCAAATGTCATCATTTTATTATGATAACCTCTACTGTGACTTCAAGCCTAATCATGCAGAAAGCAGTGCCATCTTTGGCATCGTTTGAGTCTCAACTGACATAATTTGCCATAGGTAACTGAACGATGGCAATTTATGCATTTCTATCAAGGTTGGTTTCTTTCTGTTATTTAAGATAAAATAAAAACTATCATCAGCCTTTTCTTTACACATATAAAGACAAGATGTTTTGAAAAGCAGTATTTATGCTATCCATGAATTGCGTCTACCAAATGTAGGAAGATATGCCATTCAATTGGTTAATGCACACAAAATCCTCTGGACTATCACTGTGGCTACACGTTTTGCAATTTGTTTCATGTACATTAATGTACTTAGTTCCTTATTTTGTTCTTTTTTTGCATATTAATGACATATATGTGTTATGGTTTTCATCACCTAGGGTGTGTAATCAAGCAGTTTCCATAGGAAGAGTTTTTCAGCCCTGCCACAGTTTGTAGTTTCTGTCCATTGTCTAATGTTTACAGTCTAAATTATTTTTTTTGTATAATTTATCTCTGGAAACCATCATACCCTACCAATTTTTAATAGCCAGATGCTTCTCTGAGATATCACTTTGACCTCCTCTTGAGAAGCTTGGTACTGTAAGGAGTACAATGCTCACAGGACTGCAACTTCCTATGGCAGCCGTAGCCCAACTCATGACTCTATGTCCAAAGGACCTACCTAGCTAGCAGAATGGTATTAAGGAACGATAATATTCCAACCAGTCAGCTGTACAAGAAAAACCCTACAAGATTACCAAAATTTATGAATCTTTGTAAAATGTGGGTTTTAAAGTATTTCTTTGTTAAGGGTTTGAATGTATATTTGTTTTATTGTAATAATACAGATACACATGTGCATATACAGCACACACATCCTAATAATTGCCTAATCAATTGTTATTAATGACTTCATTTTTACACCTGCAAAGAGTTGGAGTGTGGAAACCATGACTGAAAGTTTTAAAGATTACTATATATAACTTTTACAAAAGGATTTTTAATAAACCCTTTGCATAAATTTTAGGCAACAGTGTATGCTAATGCTAACTCTGTTGGCAGGTTGATCTACAATATCCAAAGAATTTGGGAAAAGAAAAAATCTCTTAGGCATATGAGCCCCAAATTATAAAATAATTTTTCTTCAGATGTAAAAGCCAGATTAACTCATGGCAGCTGGCTTGTAAATGTATTAAATGGACAGAGGCATAGTGAACATCCTTCAAGATGAATTTCTTGTCATCTTTTCTTGTGAAAAGAGGTTTATCCCATCCCTTCAAAATCTGTAGGGTATCCTATTTTTTTAGTCTCAAAAATATATTTGGTTTTCTTTGAAGATGAATAAAACTGAGATGCTATTATATTCAGTTCCTACTTTGCAGCATCCAGAAATTCCTTTGCTATTAATATGCCAGAGAAACAGATTTCTTTGATTTTTTCAGTTTAGAAGATCAAAAGCTGTCAGAAATTGTTTCAAAAGAAAAATAAATCTTTGAGAAGTTGGATTTGAAATAATGAGTCTCCAGTATGTTGCATATACGGTACTTAGAAATGTTTAATGGAAGATGCTGCTATAATTGTGGGGTTTGCCTCTTTACAAATATCACTCACCTAGAAGATATTTCAATATTAGTTTTGCTTTTTCTGAAAGTAATTATTAGAAAATTGGATATTAATGACATTCTTTTTTGTAACTTCTTGCAACTACTTAATCAGGTAAAAGAAAAAAGCAACACACGTTTAGACTAAGAGGAAAAAGTCTTAAAACCGGTTTGGAAGTCTGCACAGACTTCTGTCTTCATAAAAAAGCTTTTCGTTTTTTCATTAATTTTTTTTTGTTTAGGGAAACTGATCATTACACAGACATGAAATAACATTTTGTTGTTGTTTTATTTGCTACGGAAGCACTGTGGCCTGCCTAGTGTGGTTTGTGGATATCAGTTTTTCTACTAACCACCCATCAGATAGGACTGCAACAGCTCTAATGTATGCACGAAGTCCTTGCTGTGTCGGAGAATCATGTAGACATTAAAACTTGGAAGCTTTGGTTTGTATTAATATCATCAAGAAACCAAACTAAATTTCATTTGTATTAACATCATCAAGAAACTAAGCCTGATTTGGTTTGCATCAATAACATCAAAAAACATGGTGTGAAGATATCTGTCCTGTAACGGCTGAAAGAACAAGTAGTAAAAAAGGAGCTGAAACAAGATGATTAAATATTGATAAACACTAGACCCATTTGGAAATAGTCTTGAATGCGTACAGCCTAGCCTGCCGCTAAAGAATAAGATGTCATTGTGGCTTTCAACTTTTTCATCAAGAAAGCGCTAAATCAATTCTAAACCTATAACCCATGTCTATTATTCTACATTTACAACAGCCTATTGGGAACAATATACACCAATTCATCACCGAGAAAATGTCTAATGATTGTGCTGGCAAATAAATAAGTCAAACATGCTTTTTTGGAAGGGGAGTGAATATACTTTTACTTCCAAATTAAAATATTTAGTGCTTTATAAAGCAGTTGCTATTTAAACTGCCAATAATGTTTAACATGAATTTACTCACCACTGTCTATCCTCATACTGTATAATTTATAACACTAAGCCCTTTCAATACTCCAAAATGCCAGATAAACTTTTCTCATTTGCTCTTAATTTGGTCACGCAGGATAATACCAACATCTGAAGGCTCTTTAAACTGCTTTTTAAAATGCATTCCTGAAAGCACCACCAATGCCACCTCTGCTCCTTGTCATCTTCCATAATTATTTCCAATCCAAAGCGGTCCTTAATGCGCTTATTAATCTGGCATTCTCCTCAGTGTGAAGCACATTCAGCTCTATTAATTTTTAAAAACCCTTTTTTATGGGGGACTGCAGATGCTTGGCTATTACTGAAAAGCTATTAGAAGTTAACACCTTTCTCTCCCCAGGGACTGGCATCATCCTTTGCTTCCAAATGCCACCCTATTTTACATTATCAGCTGCTAAGACTAAGTATTAGAGACTTTTGGGTTTTTTTTACTTCTGAACTGTTAATGCTATTATTAGCTAATGGCAGAGGTCTGTATAGTGTATAGATACATATACTCTCTCGGTGTCTACAACATATGGGGTTTTATTTTTCTGCCTTTGAACAATGAGGTTTTTCATTCCTGCCATCCATTAGAAGAAAACTCACAGGTAAACACCCACTAATCTAATTCCCAGGGGCTGAGATTATTTTTGCCTTTTCTTGACTTAGATATTACGATCAGGACAATACTTAGAAGAGAAAATGTGAAAGAAATGAAGCCATCACCTAGCAAACCTCAAACCAGCTTGCTTTGTGGGGAACTCTTTCTCTTTTAGAGATACGCAGTGTCTTTGTCTTTGTGAAACACAAACCTTCCTTGAAGGGCTGGGAGTCAAAGTGCTGAAAAAATATCACAGAATGCTATTTCTGAGCTGGTAGCAAATATTAGAATTGACAGGGGTTTTAATTTTCTGAAAGAGCTTTACGTCCCAGCTATTCACCTCAGGACCTGGCTGCTGTTGTGAAAACAGGACAGAGTTCAGTCTCAAGGATGGGCTCTTCTCTTCATGGTTACCAGGAGTTCTTAAGAGCAAACCACTAAGATACGACTGAGAGGTGTGTAAGTCTGCATCTGTATTCTGTGACTGCCACATTTGCAATGAAATCCACCCTCCTGCTAATTCTCACTCAGAATTTCAACTTTTAATTGAGTAATGCACAAGGAATGGAAACCAGTCCAGCATTGGCTTTTATGATCATTTTGAGCTGTGATGACTAAAGACAACAAACTAACAAATCGTGCTTTGAAAATGCTTGGATTGTGCATGCTAAACTGAACATACTATCGAACAAAATAGTACAGCTATTATGATACTGTCTTATTAGTAAATATTCTGTATTAAATTTAATAAAAATCTCTATTAAAAATTCTCCAAAGCTTCAGAACAAGTGTCTCCAGAAAATGGCAGAGTATTTGACAGCAACATGAAATTTAGGTCTAACCTGCCATGGCAGATACAGGAGCCAGAACAGGAACCTGGATATTTGCACAGCAATTAAAGAGGTTTCCTGTCGCAAAGTCAGGATATTGTAAAGGCTGGAGGGGGCGGATGTCTTTCCCAAATACTGGTACGTGTTGTGAAGGGACTTGCCACAGTACCAATACTATTTGAGTTTTAGCTATTACCTGTTAAGACTTTTACTCATTAGGACCTGAAGAACTCGGTGAAGACCAGGGCACCAGCTCACAGAAGGTGCAGACGGAGAAGAAAGAGTTTTTTCCTAGAAAACTTTATACTTTGTCTTCGTACAAACTTGTGTAACACGCAGAGAACAGAACAGTTTAAGATGTTGGTTAATATATGGTCTGAATGTGAGTTGGTAAATACGCACCTTGTGAAAACTTGCTGTGGCCCTTGCGAAACGAGTGTTGACAGTAGATGTGTAACCATGTTATGTGGAAAGAATTGCCAATGCTCCTTTACTACCATTAATGCCATCTTTACCAGCAGCTTGAGAAATGCAAAGATTACATCAGCTTCATGCATAAAACAGGGAAAACCTTAACTTCTGGCAGGGGCTGCCTCAGAAAGATGCCCCAAAATGGGCACAGATGAGGATTTGCCGGGAGTGGCAGGATGCAGGGCAGAGGGATGCACAGCACGGTGCTTGGCGTGCCAGCAGTGGCACATGGGGTGTGTAACAAGTGTCCCTGCACCTGGGAGAACTCGTTGTGCCATTTTCCACTTTGGCAGCTTTTTGGTTGGACTCAGTGGTCGTAGCTGGACACAGTGGAAAAGGAGCTCAGAAGCACCTTCCCCCTCCACTGCACAAAGGACAATGTCAACAGAGTGCAGAATGGAGCTCCCAGTCCCCAGAACAGCCATTTCGACACTCCTGGTGAGAACTAAAATAACTTTAAAGGATAGACTGGTCCTGCTACAAATCACAACGGCCCTTCTTTAAATGGCTGCCAAGAGGTCCTAATGTATCCTACTTCAACATTTGCTGTGGTGTGTGCCTGGGCTCTTGATTACTTTCACCTTTTCCTTTGTTATTTTATAAGACGTTCGTGCAAAATCCAAGTTGCCAATTTCTGTCCTTCCAGATTTATGGAAGCACGTCACTGTGTTCAAATAACAATGCTGGAAAATAAAGTGGAAACAATGACACTAGAGAAAATTATGATTAAATTATGCTTTAAAACGCACAATGACCAAGCTGGGACACTCCGACCTGAGCTAGCGTCAGTCTGAAGAAAAAGCCATGAGGAGTGGTGGCTGCTTTAACTGAGAACTTGCTGGCAGTTTTTTGTTTCCCTGACAAAAGTAAACCTGATTCTGAGCACCTGAAGCATCTCAGCCAGGTCTGTGGGTGTTCAAGAAATGTGGCATGGAGACATTGATACAACTTCAATTTTTCAACCAAAAAAAGCCATTAATTTTTTAAAGAACAGTCAGAAAAAAAATAGTTAGAAAATTTAAGTTGTGTACAAGCCTAAGCTCCACCTTAAATGTGTGTCCTTTTTTGCTGCATGACATTATTAATGTTCCAAAGACTGGAAAGCTCTCTGGAAGGTTAGGAAGAGATGCAATTAGTCGGTACTCTTAAACGCATATTATATGCTCGATAGACCTGAACTGCTCCCACAGGGTCACTTCAGCCCATCCCACAATTGCCTTATTAACGCATGCACTTTGCCATTAGTGAAATGGTTTTCTCTGGTTATTTTGTTGAACTGTATCCACTTCTAGAAGTCAGAAACTATGTACAAAACATCGCAATCGCACTACATGGTAACTCAGCTTGGGCTGCCCCACTGCCATTTCTAACCGTCTGTGGAAGCCCAGAGCAAAGAACAGGCTGAACCTCTGGTCAGCCATGCCCATGGCTGTTGCTCAGGCCCCAGGTGCTCAGGTTGTGCGCGGGGTGAGCCGTGTACAGCCGTGGCAGCGGGCTGTGCACGCTCGTCCTCCTCTTCGCCCAGCCCACCCATGAGGGTGGGTCCGTGAGGGCTTGAACACTCTGCTGCTTTTCTTTTCTCGAAAGACGTGGGACCAAACCAATGACTAAACGCCTGATTCTTTGCAAGCGTAACACCACGCAAGCGTTTGCCCTAAATTACAGTAGCCTCCGTAATCTCCTGAATAAGATTGCCTATTCAGCTGGCCGCGTGTCCAAGGGGCTGTAACAGCAGCTGGGCATTCGCAAGGCGCAGGAACGTGTCCTAGTGATTTCCTCCCCCTGCAAAGCAGCCTGGGGGGAGATGCATGTCAGGGATGTTTCTGCCCAGGGACCTTGCTTCCCAAGGGAGTAGTAAAGATGTTCAAGTTTTGACTTGAAAAAACTCATTAACTGCAGCAAATTTGGGGTGGCTTTGTGCTGATTAAATTATTTGCCCAGTCCTATTGAATGCTGAATAAATGTAGTCATTCAGATGTTGGATAGTTAGTAAAGGCACTTTTTCTTCTCTAAAGGTGTAATTCTTTTGCATGAGATTTAGACAGCAGATATTGACAGAAGAATAGATAATAGATAATTGATGTCAAAGGCTGAATAAGAAAGTTGTCGATCAGCCGGAGTATAAGTTATCTCTCTATGTAAAGTAATGTAAAGTAATATAAAGTAATGATGATTTATTGCTTGAAAAAGTTGCTAGATTGAAAAAATTCTTTGGAATTGCTGGTGAATGCAGATTGATTTTTCTAAAGAACCTTACCCAGACCTATTTCTCTTCCAAAAGAATACTGCTGGTTCTAATTATATGTATTTTACAAAATTGCGTTTCTAAAAAGTTATACCGTCATAACACCAAACATCACATTTTTAATACTTATGGAAAGAGGAATCTTTTCAGTTGTCTAATTTGATACAGCAAAGAGATAAGAAAAGATGTGATTTAGCTTTACAATATCCTTCAGGTGCACTGCATCACACAACCTATAGCAGCTTCACCTATTAAACCTCAAGGAAATACAATAAAATGATTTGTAAAAATAGCAATAGTCTCTGAGGGCATGCTCCTCTGAGTAAAAGATTAGTATTGGAGGAAAGGTGAAGTGTTTAAAAGGTATTTTCTTAATATCAGGAGAGCATCCAGTTTAGGAGTGCTTCCTCCATGTTTCATTTAGACACCTCTCAAAGTGGAAATCTGCTTTGAGTCTAGCAAGTAACCTCGTGCTCTTTCCAAAGAGTCCCCGTGGAAATCCATTGCGCACAAAGCAGCAGGGGTATAGGTTACACTTCACAGGGATCCATCTAGGTAGAAAAAGAAAGCTCAATATATTCCTCAACTTAGGTTCTGGATGTTTTCCAGAGTCATAAAAGCAGCATCCCATCATCTGTGCCTTTACTGTGCCTTTTCTAATTTTTTTCCTGTTATCCTTATGAAAAAGACCTTCTCGGTGATGGTGACATCTTTCTATCCTGAAGTCATGAGATTCGTTCCCGACCAAAACACCTTTTTTGTGTTACTAGATTCTTATGCTGTTTTCACAGACTGTATTTACAACTCCTAATATTGTTTAGTTTATGGTAGCCTAGAATTTCATATATACATTCAAAGGTGCTTGAAAGAAAACACAGCACTAAAATAGCTTGCGCCTCTGCCCTAAAATATTAATCACTAGTGTAACTCCATAAGAGTTACATCAGGCATGAGTTTAAACCTACTTTTTGTTTTAAATCAAAAGAAATTGATTTCTTTAGCAAACACACCCTAAACCACAGGATCAAAGGCAGCTGAAGCACTATAAACCCTCTTATTTCTTTCCCCCTTCCCCAAAAGCTACAGGGCAGCCTGTAAACTGGCTTTTTAAGCACACCAATTTCGAAGCAGCTGATACTGCTAACAGCACTGCTCAGCTGTGAGCAATGATGTCACTGCTTAACACTTCACAGCCCACAAACTGCCCGACCAGTTCATCTTGGCTCTGTCTCTCTGCGGATCGAATGAACTGCTGGTAGCTCTCTGCAGGAGTTAATAAACTTACAGAGAACTGTTTGTGGCTCAGCATATATATATATGTGTATGGATGTATATATGGGATGTATGTATATATATATGGGAGAAATGTGTTGTTTTCAGTAAGATTGAGTTAAACTTGCATTCATGATACTGATTCTGCAGAAAAAAATAAAGTAGAAATAAGAATATTCCCTGAAAATAAAAGATCCTTCATGCATAAATAATTAATGGGATGCACCTTGTTACCCCCATGTGTTTTCAAGAAATAGGTCATAAAACATTGCATAAGGAAATATTGTATGGACAGAAATGATTTTGGAGAAAAATTGTATTCAGATTGAACTTGTGATATTTAATGTTTTGTAATATTGTGTAAGTAAGTCCAAATCCCAAGATTTCTAGGGAATATTACTTTAAAGTTTCCACACATAATACACATCTTTGCAGTTGAGAAATGTGTTTCCATGGTTAAGCAGGGTGCTTTCATGGATTTTTGGTTTTCAAATTTTTGTTAAAAACTCTTTCTAATAGAATATAATAGAAACAAATAGAGACTAGAAAAGTGTAGACATCAACACTTTAACAGATACAGAAGATACGCAAACTTTTGAATCAAACTTTTGAAAAAACCTTAAAACATTCAGAAGCTTAAATTGAGTAGTGCAACGCTGTAAAAACAAAGCCAACAAGAGTCAAGAGTGCCCATATTTCGGTGCTACGCAAATGCTCGCACTTGTTTACAGCTCCGGGTTGTTTACAGGCGGTCGGTGTCCTTTGCCAGAGCTCAGAGCTGGCAGGTGCCTGACCTGAGCTGTGCAGCGATGCTGGCACGACACTCTCCCCAGAATAATAGCGTCTGCCCTTTCCTACCGCTCCTGGTGAGGCTCAGGGGAACCAGCGTGGAGCTGACCTGCCGTGCAGCTGCTGGACCACGGCGCTGGGCTCTGCCAGCCCCGGCAAGGCTCACACCTGGCCACGGCTGGAACACGGCCGTCGCCTGCCTGCGTCCCAGGCACTGAGGGATCAAAACGGGTCCCGCAGAAGCTGCCGTTTGACATGCCTGAGGCTCTTACGTGGGGAAGGAGCTGCGGTCTTCTGCGGTGGGAGCCCTGCTCTCATTGTCTATGCTTTTTGTGCTGTTGTACTTTAGAAGCTCGCGGCATTCTGCATTTTCCTTCCCAAAAGCTGCCTTGTTCGTTTCAGGTGCCTTTAGGTTTCTGCTGGGCTCTCTGCCGTTATCTCCAAGGTGAGGGCCTGGAGGGTCCGGCTTGTGCTCCATTTCCTACACAGCATCCCCTGTTCCCTCTCCCTTTGCCAGGCAGGGGCAGGCTGGTGTAGGTCCCAGCTCGGAAGTCTTACCAGTTGAGGTACAGAGGCTCTAGGAGGTCACCAGCAAGAGACTGATGGTCTTTGTTCACTTCTCTTTGCTTCAGAGGCAAGATGTTTTCCTTCCTCAAGTGTGAGATGCCCTCACCATAACTGGCACTGGCACAGAGAGTGGAGACTGTAGGCTTTCTCATTTTGACCTTCCTGTTCAATGCATCTATCTGTGCACTCTCTCAGGGCTTTCTGGCTGATGGTGAAGGATTAGAGATTTACTGTGGGTTCTCAGCTGCCCATGTTTGCAGGGGCAGGTTACAAGCTCCACATTTCTCCCCTTCAGACAGCCCTTATTTCTGAAGATGTGCCATTGTTCTGTGAGCGGGTTCAGCTCATAGAATGTACTGTGAGTTAATTTAAAAAGGCAAAGAGAAAACTAGCAAGACACTCGGTAGTGTCAAGCACCGAAATGCTGCTACACTGTGTGATCCATGGGGCACTGATACCTTTGCTAGAATGAACAAAGTAGCTCTGTCTTGTTATGTTGGAGTCATAGCCAAGCCCTTTCTGTGATTTCAATTCCATTTTATATCCCCTGTGGTTGTACACAAATTCCACGGTTGAATAAATAGACTTTGGTGATGATTACTTGGAACCTTAGGGGTTAACAGTGTTCTTAGCCTTTTCCCTAATTGATGTTTACTTTCTTGATGCCTTTCCATGTGCATGCTATAAAATATTCCCCTGAATGAGTTTTGCCTATTGCCAAGTTATTATACTTGCACTAGATGAAATTCCTTGACAGAAAGCTATGAATTGCACCTGTTGTAGTGCTGTGATAAAACCCTGGGAAAAAATACACCAGCTACGGAGTGGAGACACCAGGCTGTGAAATGTTCTTCACTACCTGTCTTGGAACCTATGTGCTCAAAGAGGGCTCTGCTCAAACTGCAAGGCAAATGCATTGGGATGATACCTAGATTCCACATAAGATTTTAGCACGTGAGTCTGCACCACTGAAAGGGAGATCCTCATGGGGAAGAGTTGGCCAGGTTATAATTTGCCTTGGAAGATCATGGAGCAGATCCTCCTAGAAGCTATGCTAAGGCACATGGAGGACAGGGAGGTGATTTGAGACAGCCAGCATGGCTTCACCAAGGGCAGGTCCTGCCTGACCAGCCTGGTGGCCTTCTATGATGGAGTGACCACAACAGCTACCAATGTCACCTATCTGGACTTCTGTGAGGTCTTTGACACAGTCCCCCACAACATCCTTCTCTCTAAATTGGAGAGTAAGGATTTGATGGGTGAACAAGGAATTGGTTGAGTGGACAAGGAAGTGGTTGGATGGTCACTCAATGTCCAGCTGGAGATCAGTGATGAGCGGTGTCCCTCAGGGGTCCATATTCATCAATGACATAGACAGTGGGGTCGGGTGCACCTTCAGCAAGTTTGCAGACGACACCAAGCTGACTGGTATGGTTGACACGCCTGAGGGACGGGATGCCATCCAGAGGGACCTGGACAAGGTCGAGGAATGGGCTTGTGTGAACCTTATGAGGTTCAACAAGGCCAAGTGCAGGGTCCTGCACCTGGGTTGGGGCAATCCCCAGTATCAGTACAGGCTGGGGGATGACAGGATTGAGAGCAACCCTGCTGAGAAGGACTTGGGGGTACTGGTGGATGAGAAGCTGGACATGAGCTGTCAATGTGCACTTGCAGCCCAGAAGGCAAACCACATCTTGGGCTGCATCAAAAGAAGTGTGGCCAGCAGGTTGAGGCAGATGATTCTGCCCCTCTACTCTGCTCTGGTGAGACCCCACCTGGAGTCCTGTGTCCAGCTCTGGAGCCCTCAGCACAGGAAAGACATGGACCTGTTGGAGAGGGTGCAAAGGAGGTCACAAAAATAATCAGAGGGATGGAACACCTCTCCTATGAAGAAAGGCTGAGAGTTGGGGTTGTTCAACCTGGAGAAGAGAAGGCTCCTGGGAGACCTTATTGCAGCCTTCCAGTACTTAAAGAGGGCTTATAGGAAAGATGGGGACAGGATTTTTAGCAGCCATAGGACAAGGGGTGATGGTTTTAAACTAAAAGAGGATAGATTTAGACTACACAGAAGGAAGAAATTTTTCACAATGAGGGTGGTGAAACACTAGCACAGGTTGCCCAGAGAGGTAGTAGGTGCCCCATCCCTGGAAACATCCCAGGTCAGGTTGGACGGGGCTCTGAGCAACCTGCTCTAGTTAAAGATGTCCCTGCTTATTGTAGGGGGTTGGACTAGATGACCTTTAAAGGTCCCTTCCAACCCAAACTATGCTATTAATCTATGATTTTATGATTCTATGGTTCTATGATACTGGGAAGTGGGGAAGAGAAGGTAGGCACAGAATTTAGACCTTGACATTTCTGTGCTATGTCATGATTCTGAAGAGGTGGACTGTGGACAACTCAGAACAACTACTAATTTACTTCTACCCAAGACAACTGAATCATCCAGTTCCAAATAAAAACTTTCCCATGTCTTGTAGCATTTTACCCTACTTGCAGTACAGACACGAATAACATCTCTGATACCCACAGCTGTGAGGCTATAAATCATAGAATCATGGAATAGTTTGGGTTGGAAGGAACCTTTAAAGGTCATCTAGTCCAACCCCTCCACAATGAGCAGGGACAAAATCCATAATGGTATTTCTGCAGCTTGCATCTCTTACTTGTGCTGAGAAGAGGTCTTGGCTTTCAAGAGGTGTCTCCTCCCCCTCAAAGTGTTTGATACTGAGATTAGTAACATCTTTAATGCTCTTTGTGCCCTCCTCATCAAAACTGGACTCTGAACTAGTGCTCGAAGTCAAAGTCCAATCCTGTTTCTCATAGTATGAAAGGTTGTGGCTTTGCTGAGTGGCTTGGTTATGGCCAACAGCTCTTGATGAGTGCCTCTGGGATACTCTACCTGCACTCAGACAGCAAGGACGTCCAAAAACAGTGCGGTGATGAACAGGTGAATGGTGCCTGGGTTTAGTGATGTAAAGCTATTGGATAAGGAGACTTTCTTCTAGAGTTTGCAACTAAAAATCGCCTGATCTTTTCTGCTTCTCAGCTTTTAGAAAAAGTGGCAATGATCCAGTTGGTAAGGTCCTAGACAATGCATACATGAGGACACCACTTTGTTCAGTCAGGAGATGAAGCATTATGAAGTGTCAATAGGAAGATGACCACACTAGCTGTGAATTAGAGATTTCTCCTCCCCTCCAAATTAACCTTTGCTAACTTATCTTACTGTGAACTTGCATCTAAAAATCAGGAACAGAAGAGACATTGTTTGGCTGCTTAATTCTCTTTGAATGAACAAGTGCGAGATATTTCTGTGCAAATAAAACCATTGCTTACAGGCTAAAAGACTATGTAAGAAGGAAAATAGTATTTAGGTATTTATGATTTCTTCAATGATAATTTAATTCTGTGATCATATTCAAATACAGGCACATATATATCCTGTGAATATACTTGGTGTTGCCCATTATAAGTGATATAACCCATTCACAGACTCTGCCTCCTTTCCTATTAAACCTTAGCTCTAATATCCATGTTAGAACCACCCCTTCCTACTCTAAGAACACTCATAATTTAGAGGAATACAGGTTTAACTGAGCTTCAAGATTTACATTGAAGAGGGAGAAGGGAATGCCGAGATTTAACAAACGTGCATAATCTCAAGTTTAAGAATATGCCCTGAACAAGATTGATTGAATATTTTCCAACAAGGTTTTTTTTGACAGAAAGCTGGATTTGGTTGAATGATGTCCCTTTAACTTCTCTGCCCCCAGCAATATCTGCTTTCCATGGAATTTTGCCTTGTTGAAAAATTGAACATCCCTTCACTCTCCAGGTCTGAAATCTGTTTTAAAATGACGTGCTGTCAGTTATAATTGTCGCTGGGGGCTTCGTACTACCATCTACTCTTTGGCTTTGGGCTCAAAGCTAGTTTCATTATCTTCAACACTGGGGGACCTCTTTGGATGCACCCTAGCAGGTCAGAAACAGGCAGAAATCCAGAGCATGAAAGGAAATAATCTCACTGTCCCTGTTTCTTGCCTCTACCTTCACTCCTCCCTCTCTCCAGATTCTGAGCCTTTGCCTTTGCTTTCCCAGTCTTTCTCCCTGTTTTCTCATTTCTCACATCACACAAAGGCAGTGTCCCTCTTGTGCTGCCTTCTAGCAGTGAGAAGATGACCAAGAACAAAACTGATTTCTTGGCTTGCTGGCAACTCCAAAACAAACAAGCCAAAATCATTGTTTAAAAACTGCATAAATAAAAGGATATTCTGAGTTTTTGTTTCCAAAATTCTGAGAGATTGAATAAACAAACTCTTTATGGATAAAAGTATTTCACTTGGCCAGATGCAACACAATTATTCTGGATGTGCATGAGGTTTTTCATATTGAATTTCAACACTTATTTTTCAATAAAATTGGAGGAAATTTTGCAATTAAAAATGGATTCAAGTAGAAAAACATCTGAACTGTCATTTTGGAAAATGTTACAATAAATTTGGCTTTTTCAAAAACATTTTTTCACAAGAAAACTTTAGTGAAAGAGGACAGAATTTTTAGATGTCTCTATCCCTGCATCTTTACCTTGACTAATAAAGAAAAGCTTCAGAAAACCTAATTTATTCCGGCTTTATTGGTACACAGGGGACAGGCAGACTCCTTGTGCTCCATTCCAGTGCTTGGTGTCATGGCTGGTATGGCAGGGCAGGTGAAAAAGGGATGGAGAGCCTGCTAAGAACAGGCAAGAGATGCTAGCAGACCCATAGTAACTTAGAAGATAGTGCAGAGAAGTGGCCTAATTTATACCAGTTGCACTGGGCAGTTTAGGGCCCTGGGGCTGCAAATGTTTGAAGCCCTTTCCCCTAAGTTTCATGTGTTGTCATGCGCTTCTTGTAGGGGCAGTGCAAGTCCCTGCCCGTCAAGGTTTAAAACAGAAAGAGTTGGGGACTAATCCAAATGATACTGAAGTTAATAGACAAGCCTTTGCTGACAGGTATGTGCTTTGGCTGAGGCTTGCAGAAGGTTGCCAGATAGTCATCGTGTTGAATTAGGTCTCACAGAAATCCAACAAATAAGCGCAGCATTGTACAGGTTGCAGCTCTCACCTGGAGGTCCAGCTTTGCCCCGTGAGCGTGTTCAAGCTTCACAGTTATGCTGTAGAGAAAGTGGCCATTAAAAGTACATGTCCAGAACATACGTAAAGTTAACTTTGTGATGGATACATCTATTCTGTGAGAGGTTAATTTAGCGTTCCATCCTCCATCCTTTCAGGCTCCTGGGAAGCCTATTTTCTCTAACACCAGCTGATTAGATAAATAAATAGCCATTAGAAAACAGAAAGAGATGGCTACCCCATTTAATTGATAGAGGTTAGTGTGATGTGTTGCTTGAGTATGTGAGCTTATTTGACTTCAAATATTGGACTATGTCCGTTCCATGTACCCAAAATGTGAAAGAATGGAGGGATCGGATGACAGTTTAGGTTATGGATTGGCTCAAGCACCTATTGGTAGGTCAACATTGTTAAAAGTGGACTATGGACTGCTTTTGGCATTTGGATCTCAGCATATGTTCCTAACATCTTTCATTCTAGTGGTACTTGAGTCTGAGGCTAAATTCCTGGCTCCCTGAAGTCAATGGGAGTTTTCATCAAACTCATTTTTAGCTGAATTAATTTGCAGGGTTCAACATCAAAACCTGTAGCCCATGATTTCAATGAAACTGAGTATAAAGTTGCTATAAATGGTTGTTTAAAAAAGGCAAGTGAAAAGTAATACATCTTTGTTGGTTGCCTCATAATACAGACTTCCAGGCTAGACCAGAACTATATTATGTCCAGTAAGACAAAAGCAGAGAATTCTTCTAGTGGCTTTTGAGAAAAGGAGGTTGACCATTTATATGTCTCCATATTTTGCATAGAAATGTCAAAATTTTGTTATATATTAATTTGGTTTCTATTTTTTTGAAGGAACTTTTAATGATTCTTTTGAGGCTTGGTACTTTTGTATCAAGTATCAGTTTGCATTTGGGACTTCCCTAAGGTATTACCAAAATTTACGGCTAACCTAAAACATTCAGTCATAATCCTTTAAAAGGATGGATCCTATTTAAAAGTATGGCTGCATTGTGATTTTACCAGGATGAAATGAAAGATGTTAAGCTATTCCAGGGTGGATTTCATAATTGTATCTCTTTATATCAGGCTAGTGATTTTCATTAACTTAATAAAAAGATATTTTAGCACTTGAATACTTTCCAGAAACTGTTTAATGGATTATCAAAAGCAGCTCAATTATGGCAAAACCAATGGCAAAATTCAATATAAACATCAAATGAACCTGATCTTATATTGCTGGGAATCAAATTCCTGGAGGAGCAGTACCACAAGTATGTTAGTCACTATAGCGATGCCCAAATTCCACATGATGATATACATATGTTCTATTGTGAAGAAAAATTTAACTTTGGTCATGAATACTTCTCCATGGTCATGCTTAAAACACATTGAATTACACATTGACCCACACGCATGTTAAAAAGAGGAATTCTTTTAAAGAAAAAAGCTATAATACACAGGTCTTTAAAATGTGGCTGAGATAGGATTTATATAAATCTAGTCCTCTCTACAGTTTGGTTTCATATGGAAGAGGAAACACACTCAATGTAGAATAGAAAACTGGAAACCTTAAATGTCCTCCAGGACTGTCTGTCCTGGACATGCTTTCTGGAGCTGTATCTGGTGCTGGCCTTCCGGTTGTCCTGGTCCAGAACATCCACTGGAGTTTGCTGAAGCTCCTTCTGTCCCTTGCATGAATCTCTCCAAAATAAAAGGCACAGCCCGAGATTTCTTTGCCACGCAGTGAGCAGATGGACAGAGTGCACAACAGTGGGTCCAGGCTGCAGAGCATGGGCACAACCACGTAGCCTAGGCACAACCAAACTGGCAGGTTGTAAATGTTGTGCTAAATGGATTCAGTGGTCATGTACTCATTAACTTCAACAGAGGCCAGGATTTTGTCGAAGAATGGCTTTTCTTGAACTAGGCATTCTTCTTTTAAAACTACAACAGACCCAGCCTCCAAGGCCATTTGATCATTTGGCTTAAGGCTGTTGATTAATATAATTCAATATTCTGCCACTAGTTATCTGACTGAGAAGGACAAATATTTCTATCTACACTGCTCAAAAGAGAACCAAACTGTTTACATATAGGGAACTACTGTTTAAAGGATGTGGCTCCCACTTTCTCATGCTCTTTCAAACAGTTATCCAAAGACAGTCCACACTCATTCAGTCCTGAGACAGACAAATACTGCAGTGATGTCTCTGACCTATAAACTGACATTTCTGATAAAACTGATTTTCATATATCTCATCAGCATGTCAAATTTCCCATTTGCTGTAAATCTCAAAGATTTATATGTTAACTAACCTTGTATTTCTGAATTTGTCATAAGAAGAATTTTAAAATATGCTGAGGTCCTTTTCACATCTCAGACTTGATCTTAGGTGCAGGAATATATTTTTAATTAGCCATGTTTTATGTTTTCTGGATGAGCCACATGGTACAGCAACTATTTAAGGTGTGACTAAATAGCGAGAATAGCAATGCACAAACTATGACTCACTTTCAAAAAAATATCTGATGTCTGACATATGACCTAAAATTTGCCCAAACAATTTCCTGGCCAGGTGCCATATATGCCATATTTGAAGCTGAAAATATTTTATTGTGATTTGTAGCAGTGGAAGTGGAAACCTGGATTTATAATGGAAAAAATCCTAACCACAGTCATGGTAGAGCTACCACTGTCCCATTACAGACTGCCATTTTTTCCATGTTAATTTTTGCTTTTCTTTTTTGCACCCTATATTCATTGGAGAAAACCACGTCTGCATCAGTTGTGCAAATATTTCAATCAGCTAAGTTTCTTTCCATCAACTTTATTTGGGTTCCTGCAATGCCCATCTCCATGATACGTGAGCATTCGGTGCCACTACAAAATATCCCAAAACTGCTACTGTGAGTTAGCTATTACTGTCTCCTGAACAGATATTATATAATGTACAAGGACAGTATAATAATTACATTCTATCACATTTGATTTCCCTATTTTTTCAGGAAAGTTGAGGGAGAAGGGGATATGTACAGAAAGATGCGTGTAATTTTTAGAAGATTGGAGACCCTTATTTTCCCGTGTATAGCAGGCTGAAGGTCTGATTTTTAATCCAAGCTGACTGTATATTTGCTGCTTCAAGACATCTTTAGAATCTTCCCAGCCATTTGATTTCTGAAAGAACCAACTCCACTCGATGCCGCATTTGTTAAAACAAAGATTTTAAAGTTCGTGTAAAGAACTTGATTCCTGTATGTGGGTGGAGTCACCTGGTCTGCCATCAAATTAACATGGAGTGCTCAAGGGGCTGTCATGGTCATACTGCAGCAATGCCTTTCCCAACATATGTGTGTGCTCCTGCAGAGGAAATCTGCAGAACCTCTCTCTATCAGCCTCCGAGGAGATGTCTTTTGGCTGAATAAATTTCTAAATTAGACACACAGAACTTCCAAGCATGCCTCTTCCTTCGTTTTGTGGTTCTGATGCACGTTACCTCAAACCAAACCCCCAAATGTGAGTTGTACAGTTTTAGAGAAATTTATCAACAGCATTTTATAACAACCACATGTGTAATCACAGCATAGGCGGAGCTGTGTTAACTGTTTTATGTCATTTAGCCTACATCTTATTGGGACTTGGAGGATTCTGTGTTCCATTAGAAGCAGAACTATTCTGATAAGTACAGGTAGAGGTGGATAGTATGTAATATTCTTTGGGGGTATGTCTATGTTAAGAAACGTAGATCAACAATTAATATGTTTAAAACCCTTAAGTACTATAACACCAACATGCTGTTTTCTACACAGTATAATTTCCTTACAATAAAAATAAATACATTTTCACTTTTATTCTCCTTTTCTAGAGTTTTTTTCCCCACATATTTGAGCAGATGTTATATCAGTATCCCAAAGTTCACTGAAATTTCTTACGTGTTTTTTGCCAGTTGTTCTTTCACCTCTAATACTGTGTATTCATTTATATCTTCAGGTAGAAAACTTGTTAATATTGTACCATTTCTCACCTCTGATGGCCAGTGATTCATGGAGATCACATACACCACTCACTTGTATTATCAGACACAAGAATTTGTGTCTCATTTGTCTCAGAGCAAAGTTAGTATCTCACAAGTCACAGCAGAATTCCTCTGCAGCCTCCAATACTCCTCTAATTTTGTCCAGTTCTGGTTTAGTCTCAGTTTTCTTCATTTCTGTCATGAACATGTGCCACATCATAATAGCATGAGAAAATCCCATAATCTTTCTCAAAATATTTCTCCTCTCCACACCTATAGAATATTACTTGCTCTAACGAGTACTATTGTCCCAGTTTTACAGGTGGGGAACTAAGGTTGTATTTAAGCTTCCTATTCATATTGCTAAAACCAGCATCGAGGCTACTTTCCATTGACTGTAGAGAGAACCAGTATTTGGCAGTACTGGAGACTGTGTAGTCTAAATAACTCATTGCTGTCTTGAGCCAATATAGATGCCAAAGACTGCTGCTGGCTGAATAGGGGTTACAGAGATGAAATGGTTGTCTTCATACTGAACACTGAAACCCCAAACACTTAAATGCAGTAGGACTTGTGACTTCAGTTGTCCAGCATGCCAGAAGGTTTGAGATAGCATTGCTCGGTCCTTACTCGTATCATCCATGGCAGCTTGAGTCCACTGAGCAGCCAAGCTGTTCTCCCACAAGTAGAGGCGTCTCTTCAGTAAAGATGTACCTAAAACGAGCTGTCTAGGGCCTCACAAGGCATCCATGGCAGAAAAAGGAATTGATTCAATTCTACCCACAAGTCTCAGGGTGGTATCGTAGCTGTTGCACCAACTCTTCACACAGTGAAACCACTTCCTGATGCTGACATACAGTGATTGATTCTTCTTCCCTCCATCTCAGTGACCTGTTTGACATTAAAGCAATCCTCTCCACTTGTTCTTCTGGCCTGTTTGTCTTTACCTCCTTACCATTGCTAGTGTGTTTCCGCTGCATGAAGTCTCCAGAGTCTTTCAGAGCTTGCAGCTCTAGAGAAAGGACAGCGCAGGCCTGGGGAACACATCTGTATATCTACTGGCCAAGTGCACTCAGGCATGTTGGAGCATCAGTATTTCTTGGAGCTTCATCCAGACCCAGCCTGGTGTCTGTGTAGCTACTCTAGAACATCTTGGCAGCTCAAGAAAGTCTACATGACTTCCAGACCAGGAGTGGGTATTCGTCTGCTGGCTACCTGGACAACTCTGAACATATCAATATGCTCCACAGGACAGAATGCAGGGCCAAAACATGTTGTTCTCCTTGCTTCCCACCCACATCAGACCTGGCTGGGCCATCCACATGATAGAGAGGGAAAGACACATGATGGGGTGTTTTCCCATGCAATTCCTCATGTGTGCTGCTGTGGGCTGCAGTCTCTGCCCAAGCTGCAACTCATCCTAATTTTGCAACCACTTTCCTGTATATCTTCCTTGAATACCTGTTTAGATTGTTCCAGATTCTTCTAGCTGATTCACTCCAGGAATATTATAATGAAAAAAAGAAAGTATTCAGGGAAAACAGGAGGAATTTAGACCAGTCAGTGTAAATATCTGATGTAGGCATATAATGAAATACCGTGGGTATCCTTGAGTGAGAGCAGATCAATGACCGTATCCTTCAGGAGAAGAGATCTTAGAAGAATCAAAGCCCAAGCTGTGCACACGGCTTTGTTGGTTTTTAAGATGTGCAGTCCCACACCAGTTCTGAACGTGTTGTGGGGGTAAACCCCTTGTCTTTAACTAACAGCGTGTTGTGTCTCAGTCCCAAGTTACGATACAGGCTTAGTTTAGCAACTTCAGAAATGGAACTGCTGAAATCTGTAGAGGTGCTGCACTATTTTGTACACATATGCCTGCACTTTGCCAGCACTCTCTATATAAATGATTCCCAGATTTCCAATTGTATTTTGTTTATAGACACGTTTTGCTTATTGTAAATTGCATATGGTTTTACCTCTAACCTTGGGTCTGATCCTTTCACAAAGAATTTGGCCAAGGAAAAGAGTAGATGATCCACTATTTGTTAGCAGTTCATTATGTATGTACGTATGTGTATGTGAATAGATATAGATATATATCCATGGGACTGATACTGGGAGGTGCTGAGCTCTCTTAATCTCTCGTGAAGTCAACAGGAGTTGAGGGCACTCAGCACTTCCCAAAGGTGGTCAAAAAGTATCAGTTTTGGGCAATCTCTTGCTTGAGTTTTTCCTATGTAAAGTACAGAAAAAAAAAAAACATAAGCTTCTTAGAGCCTCCCTTAAATTCTGGCACCTTGAGATTGTAACTATTTATGTTTTACCACTTTTTCACATGCAAAATGTGTTGCATGTTTTTTGTTGGAGTTTTAAGGATCAGATTGATGAAGGAGAGTTCAGAGCCAGACGTACAGTATAAGAGACAAAGGTTTAGTAATGAGTTCAAAATTTACAAAACACAGAAGCAAATATGGCTTTAATACATGATGTGACCCTTTATAAGGCTTGAAATTACTCTTCAAAAATCATTCTGGCTTGACTTCAGAGCCGAGTGGATTGTGGGATACCACAGATTGACTTTGAGTAGTGGGTTGGTATTGCAGGAATTTTTTAATTTCCTGTAACTCACAACAATTTTCTTCCAGTTAGACCTTATCCTGCTGCAGTGTATTTACTGAACAATTTAGTACAGTGTATAAGCCAGATCAGAGGCACATGCATGCACTCATACACACACACAGAGTGAGGAGAATTAAAGTATTAATAGCAAAATTTAAAATGATTAAAAGAGAAAGGTTCAGTGTGTTGATGTTTACATTTTTATGTGTGTAATATATTTAATATCTAACTAATGATGTAAGGAGGAAGAATAAACTTTGGGCTGAAACATATTTTTTCTATTTTTAAGCAAATAAAAATGGTTCAAGTTCCATTAATGAACGGAAAATAATTTGGCAAATACTGGTTATTCTTGTTTGTAACAGCTTTTTAATTAGTTCTTCAAACACATTTTCAGAACCTCCCCAAAGATACCCAATCTACATGATTTAAAATAAAAATAATTTCCTTAAACTGACAAAGATGTTTATGTATTTATTAACAGTAAAACAGCACTGAAAGGATCCCTGCAGTTCAAGGGGAGAAATATTTCATACCACAGAACTCCATGTGCTCATTTCATTTCAGTTGTCTCCCAGGTATTGCAGGGCAGTTATTATAACATATTTGAATGTAAAAAATACAACCCAGAAGGTCTGTTGTAAAATAAATCAATAACCCCCCCAATACGGATGATAGCAATGTATTTGGGTCACTGGAACTACAGATACAGATTTATATCTGCTATTGATTTTAAAAAGCCTATTGGTGTGAATGAGCTCTTGCAGCATCTATGCATATATACATGTATTGTTAAAAGGAAAATATCGTTATAGTAGTGTACATGTACCAAGAAACCTAACATTGTTTATGAGTGATTTATACAGACACACATACACACAATGCATAAGTATGTGAATTTATCGAATGCTTTATTCCTCGTCTAAAATCTACTAATGTCCAAGGAAAGCCTTCGCAAAAACTGTAATTGGGTTTGTACTGGACCTTGAGGAAATGGGAAGTGAAGAGTGAATGAAACGTCTGTATGTTGTGATTAAAATATGATTATATCACCATAATATTGGAAGGAGAATGTTTGACTGAAAGGGAAGAAAAAATACCGCATATTTTTAAAAACTTTTCTAAAATTGGTGATACTAACAATGAAAAATCAAAAGGCAGAAAAAGAAAAGTCTAAGATTCCCCCAAGTGAAATGATTAAATGTTTCTTTAACTTCTGGATGCCAAGTAGGAAGAGATCATAACCTCTAGCATTTTAGAAAGCAGGATGTATGATGGGATTTATTAGTAGATACAGAGTAAATAACACTTATTAAATTTCAAGGTAACTTTCTTTTCTGTTACCTACCAATGGAAAAGTCCCTTTTGAAATAACACTCATTAGAAATTGAAGGTTATACTGGCAAAACAGACTAGAATCCTTCAAAAATAGCCCCCAGTAAAAGTCATAGAAAGATCTGAAGCTAAGCCCATGACAAAAAAAAATGAAACTTAATATGCAGGCAAACTTTTTAATATGTGAGCCAGACACAGAAATATTGGTACTCTTTGAAATGAGCAAGAATTTGATGAAACACTAAAGGGTTTCCTATATTTTATTTTATTGGACAGCAACAAGTAACTCAATGAAAGAATATCCTGTAATAGCTGAATGTTCCTCAGTGTCAGCTCAGTACTTTAACAAGCGTATTTCCCTACGATACAGAAACGTTCCCGAGTGACACGAGTTGTGTGTAAATTGCACCCTCAGTTCTTCACCTAAACCCCAGCTGGGGTTCTTCTATTGACTTAACGGGGCTTTGGATCAGGCTCCAAAATAATGAAGGGACAAATCCGTTGAAGTCTTTATTTATGTCTAGATTGTTTTCTCTCATCAAAGATTCCCCCGAGGCTCTTCCTTCTGCATTCTCCTGTGGAGAGTTTGCGCCTCCCCGTAAATCAAGCTACATCCCTGCTCCCTGGAATCTCATAGATGAAACCAGGATTTGGCTCTTTCCTGGTCCCATGGACTCCCTCACAACTGCTCAGATTCCTTGTAATTCTTGGAGACTCTCAATTAAAGTGGATTCTTGACTGTTACAAGTGTTGCCATGACTAAAATATCAGTGTCTATGGGGAATCAGTGCATTCAGAAAAAAACATCTTTAAGCCCCAGTAGTACCGAACAAAATGGGAAAAATGAAGGGCTGTTTCTGCCTCCTTTTAGACATGTGTTAGATCCAAGCGGAGTGAAGTCTTTGGACCGGCCTTGATTTCTCTCTAAACTTGGATGTCCCGGTATCTTCACTTCCCAAACAAGTGCAGTTTCACCATTAGAGTATGAGAAAATGACATCCCATCTACCTGGCCACAGAAATCCAGGTATTTGTTGCATCCAGGCTGGATTATGATTTTTGGCTGTGCATGAAACAAATATTTATCCTGCTCCAGGCTATGATCCCTATGCCCCTTCACAAGTACAAGGTCAATGTCCAGTGGATTCCAGTTTTAGGCTGTGGTCCTAATCACCTAAGGTCTTAGCAAATCACCCCATAATCATGGAGAGTGTAAGGTGAATACATGCCTAGGGGTTATTTTGAGAAATGTATCCCTTTGGAGACAAAACAAATCATGAAGCACCTGAGATCTGGTGACAATGCTTTCTAAGAGGTCAAATTTATGGGGCAAATTAATTAAAAAATTCAAGTAAATCCAAATTTTAAACTCTTTTTGAAAATATTTCAGGACTTTCTTCTGTCAGAAGGTATTTTTATTGTAAATAATTGGCACAGCACTGAATCTCCCTCTAATTCTTCAAAAAAAGACTGAGTTTACCTCCCTTTCTCCACATTGCTGCTGTATTTGTTCAAGGGGGAGGAAATCTGTGAAAGATGTAGTTATTAATTCTGCAGGGAAAGTGCTATGATGCCACTGTGGTGAATTTCTCAGAACTAGTTTTCTTTTGGTCTTGCCTGGGTACATTCTTAGTGAGCTGCTCTTCCTCCACAGTGATTTTCCGATGGGCAGTCTCTCGTTAGTCTGCTCCTAAAGTAGCGTCCATATTTACGTCGTACCTGTGTGATGTGATACGATATGTATGCAACACAGGTTTTAAAAAATCATATCTGGCAAAATCTTGTGTGTCATGATTTTAGCAATCTTCACATGAGCAACGCAGCGCATCCGAAAGACAAATGAGAACAAGGGAAAGGACTGTCAAACAGAGAAAGACCAGAACGTCAAGCTTCAAAAGAGAGGCTGGCCTTGCGCATAAGGCCCCGCATAAGCAATCAGGCAATCTGGATTCAATTCCCAGACTTTCCACAAATCTTCGCTGAAAGTACGAATAATGCTTTTTTTTTTTTTCCCTGATGCTCTTCGTAAGATATTCAAAAGCATATGTGACGTTCCCTGCTCTTCTCTAGCAGCAAAAATGCGGGAGTATTATCAGCTATGCTAACAAGTCAATTTGACAGGTCGCTGTCGGATGAATATGCTGCTCCCGACGACAAGTGCACCAGCTCACTTACGATTTTGGAGCTTTTGGAGGGTTCACTCAGCAGAGCATTTGGTTACAATCATTTCCTTTGAGTTACTTAATCTGTATCTCCTGTCTACTTAAGCTACAGTGCCAGAGCAGGGGAATGAAAAGATGTAGAAATAGATGACCAAAAGAGATGACAATTCATACTTATCAGGCTGCATATTTATTCCAAGGAGTCCTCAAAACAGGGGAGGGTCAGCTTCATAATCACACTGGAGCTGTGCTGGGAGTTTAATATTTTAAGCAAACTCTTTCAGCCAGTGGCAGGTTCACAGTCAGGGAACAATGGGAGCAGAGGCTGCTTCACATTTCTTACATACCAGTGATGCCAATTTATGAATTCTTCTATAAATCTCTGGAGATACAAACCATCTGTAAAGAATAAAAAGACAACAACATTTATGCATTTGGTTACACATAAGAGGGGTGAATACATTTTGTTTAGACAATTCCCATGAATTCCAGTCTCAGGAATCACTGACAGTGCGTCTTGTTTATGAGCTTTAAATAACGACAGCAAAGCAGAGTTTCCAGATAGCTATACAAAAACAGAGATTAATAAGCGACTGCCTTCCAGATTGTTTTGCTATTGTGCCTTTTAAAGGGACAAGTTACACCCTATTTGAATGCGCTAGTGGCTGAGCAGAAATAAAAGAGCTTATCTGCTAATTTAATTTTATCTCCTAAATCAAAAGCAGTTATTATAGGAGCATCAGTTAAGTCGTAATGATATGTTTTTGCTTCTTGAAACTCCTTTATTAAAGAAGGAATAAACAATGATGTATGCGATGGACTTAGGGTATTTTCCAGGTCTTTTATCTTCCTTTGACCTTGGCGGTTATGTGTACAAAATATATCACAGGATTAGGCCTGAGAAAATTAGAATTTGTCATTTTTTGTGATACTTAGAAGAATTTTCCAATGTGTGGGTACTATTTTTCAATGTTTTGCCAGATTTCAGGGGCATAATCTATCTTTTACTCCTCAGAATGACCTACTACCATGTCTAAATAGAAAAAGACAGCCTGTCATCTGATTGACAAGGTATCAGTGTTACCATATGGTCTTTTCTTAAACCCAGAAAGACACAAAAAGAAAGAGGAGGGAAAAATAAACATTTATGCTGAGGTTAAAATGACTTGTATTGAACACGTTTCCAGAACAGTGTTTGCTTACCCTGAGCTGGAGCAGAAGTTCTGAATTGCTTCACCTATATCAATGCACTTTAAAATAAATCCTTTTATAGGAAAGCTTCACTTGGTATGCAGCAAAATTTCTCTCTTCTCAGGACAAGTGCCTCCTAGCCTGGCTTGCAGGAATGCACCCCTCAGGTTTGCTACACAAAAAAGAAGATACCACTACTTCTCTGAAAGGAAAGAGGGCTGACTCCTTATCGCACCGGTGCTATTTCTGATAATGAAGGAAGAGCCTGAGTTATTTGGCCTCACAGTTATTTTCCCTTATTTTTCAGCTACATTCAGTACATTTTTGTCATTGTACCAACAACTTGCAACTATACAGCTGCATTGGTGGTAGCACCACTGTGATTTCTACCAGGTTGTCTTGCCATGCAGGTTAAGATACTCAAAGCAAGACATTTTTCCTTGGAAACTTCGCCTTAGCTGTATACATAACCACTGTGACTAGTCTCTGCAAATTACACTATCTTGATGCATAAGAATTAGAAAAGACCTATTATTTATCCTGCTCTCAGCTCAGGAAGACAGGGAATAAGCTCAGGGGTCAAAGCGTATGATCACACGTAAACCTTGAAGACTGTATACAGACTTCAGCTTCTTTTGGGTAAATTCCCATTAATCTGTAGAGCTGTGTGGCTTGCAGTTTGGTGGCTTTCTGATCCTTTTGGTCAAGAAGAACTTAGGTCTAAGTTGCTCTGGAGACAGATCTCATGACTTAGCCAAGTACAATTAAAAACACTGATGTGAAGATAGACTGTGAAGGTGGAGATACCCACTGGGGTACAGGTGTCACACCATGAGAAAAGCAGCAGAACAGAGTCTTTGCTGTAAGGAATGACCTGAAAATCCAAGGCCATTAATGTGAATTTGAGATCAGTTTTCCACGGCTTCACTGAGGAAGGCTATAAAAAGGACAAAATGCTCCAGGCCACATAAGAGTGCAGATGTTAATGAAAACAAAAATCAGAAGTTGAAGCATAACCAATTTAATGCCTGTCCGAACTTGTACATGAGATATCCACTTGCAAGGCAAGCGGTGAGAGCCTGTGACCTCATTTCCCCTGGCACCGCGTAGAAAGCGTTATTTTCTCGTGCCACCACACCGTAACCGGAAGCTTTTCTTTCCAAGTGATAACTTGCACAGATGCAAGTTATTTCCCTGTAATGCAGGTGGTAACATGTGTTGCCACTGCAGTTTGAAATGTCCATTAATTTAAGAGTAAATCCCTTATCCCTGTAAAATGAAAACACCATATTCTACACTGACAGAGAAGAGCGTATAACTCTGCTTTTCAGATGTTAGAGCCTCCAGTGGACAATTGTTCACCAATTTCAATTTACACAGCTGGCTGTCTCATCCTGAAAAGATGCCTTAGGACTGAGAAAGCATGGAAAGTAAATTACCATCTCATTCCAAACAACATAATTTCCCTCTCCCCCAGGCTAAAATTGAGGTATGTTAATACAACAATGTTAGGAAGTCAGCCCCGCTTCTGTTGGCACAACATTTGACCTACGTAAAGAGGCCAAAATTTTCTGAATCTGTAGAAATGAAGTTTTGTAGATACCAGATACTTGTTTATCTTACTCAAAGATGATTATAAGGAAGGGACTGAGGTACGCAAAGCAACAAAAGGTTTCATTGCCATTGGAGTAAAAATTAAAACAACCCTGTCTTGCAGACTTAAAATAAGCAAACAAAAACCAAAATGGTTTCTGCTTTATGTTAAAAAATTAAGCACATTGAGGATTCTCTTCTCAAGTATTGCAAATTTTTCATGTCCATGTAATACAGCAGTGTGAAGTACTAAATGCAAGACAGTCCAAATCTATTTCTGACTTTATCAACAATTGCAAGGGAATAATCTGACTCAGCAAGTTCATTATCGCTAAGTACACTTGAGCATGCTGAGTTTATACATTTGATAATGCTTGGTTTATGAGTTTGATTACTGAGTTAAATTATAGCTCACAATAATTAGCCCACTTAATGCTCACTCTACTACTGTGCTGAAAATACTAACAAAACACACAGGCAAATGAGCCACCTATGACAGCAAGAGGGAGATGGGAGCTGTAGCAGACCCCCCCCAGCCCAACACTACTCTTTTTCATCCTTACTTCACTTATTTCTGTTAGATTGTTTTCACATTTGTGAATTATTTTCCAGAGCTATAGCATAATGGCAAGGAGCCTGGAATTGATATAGTCTCGAGAAATATTTAAAAGTAATATGATTTTTCTCTTAAAGCTTGATGCATAGCAAAAGTTCAGAATCCATTTAGAATTATGTTTTTCTAAATGATGAGAGCTGTTTTCCTTCTTCCTGAAAGGGGCATGAGTCAAATAAACAATACCAAAGAGGATGCTGTTCCAAGGCATGTTAAAAGCTAACCCTCACATCCTATGAGAAGTTGAATGCTACTGGTAGGATAACTCCACTCTGCCTTTGAAAATCTCCTCCTAAAATTTGTACCTTGAGGCATAACATCAACTATATTACCATAGCCTAGTGGATCTCAGTTTTCAAGCAGACTTTACCAGCAGTGAAGGGACTTTTGTTTTTTTCAGAGCAGCGTAAACAGAGGTTAGGCGACGGCTGCACAGGTAAGTGCCGTTCAATATGGTCTCCTCGGGTGTGGGAATTAACAGCCATCCAGCCTCAAGAGATATCCCTGCCTGGCCATAGGTTGAGCTGGGACTGCCAGGGCAGAGCTGTGCAGGAACATGTGCAGAATTAATTTCACTGGGATGAGGCAGAGAGAGTATGGGGGACAGACACTTTGGTTCTGCCCACAGCCCCTGTGGTTTATGGTAAGGTCTTACTGAATACAATCCTTAAAAAATCCTGAGAGCAGGACCTGGGAGCGTCCCCCACTCCTGCCCTCTCTAACCACTAGGCTATTGCACAAAAAGCTGGTGCAAGGAGGCAGCAGACACAGCCGTTGTAAATACAAGGGGCCACACCACTATTTTGCAGCAATATCTGGGTCCAGCCTGGGCTACAGGGGCTACGGGGCAGTTCTGGGTGTGCACAGAGCTACAACCCAAAGTGGGTGTGAGGGCTGAGTTCAATTGCAAGACACCTTGAGAGTTCAGCTACTTCCAGGATTAGGCAGGCGCTGGATAAGTCATCTCTCTAATCACAATTTCGGACTTTGTTGTCTCTGTTGTACCTAGGTCCTGCTGTGAACACGTAAGCCGTGCGGCTGATGCTCATAATTCCTGCTGAACACATGGGCGGAAGCCTCTCTCATTCAGCTACAATCGTCCTCTTCCTTTCCCAGACTCCCATGAAAGCGTGAAAAGTGCAGTTATTAATGCACAATAAGGCATGATCGTTATCGTGATTTGTTTCTGCAGATGTTGTTAAAACAAGGCAATATCTGAAGCTCCACAAAAGATGTGCCTTTCTCATGCAAAGCATAACATTCCTAGCGAGTCGAATGCTGTGTCAGAACCGGGTAAACCAGAATATTCCCAACATTTTAGTGTATGTGCTCACTCCTCCAGTATGAAACGTGTTTATTAGCCAAGGAGAATGCTACCAACAAAATTCCATAGCTAGTGTGGTTTACCATCATCCTTTTTGCAAGTGAGGTATTCATTTAAAAACTGTCATTAGCTATAGAAAGGTTGAATTTCTATTGCTTTTTGCTTATATTTAAACCACCTCCTCCCTAAGGAATTTATCTTTAGTCATCTTCCAAACCTTGCCCACATTTGTATTGCTATGTAAATAACATTATAACAAGCATAACCCTGTAACCGAAGTCTGAGGCTTAAACCAAAGAATCAGTTATCAGGAGATACAGAACAGCTTAAATTTTAAGACTATCCTCTTGAGATATCTGACTGTTTCTAGAATCTCTCTCTCTCGTCTTTCAAAGACATTTTATGAGCAGAATTTACAGAACACAGGAAAATAAAGTAATGAACAAAGGAGGTCCTATGGCCCAGCACTGGTGCAAACTTCAAAAGGAGGTTATACAAATCCAGAATGTGACTACTCTAGAGACCATATTACAAATCTTTCCACTTAGATAATCTTTTGTTTTCCAAAAACAGATTTTAACAGTCCTTCTCATAAGAGCTAAATATTTTACATGATGCAGAAAGTCTTATAACCAAGAAGGAAAGAAAGTCAGAAGGTGAGGAATAAATCAGAAAACCTTCAGTGCGAGGCTATGAAGCAGATGTATATGGTTAGGACAAATTCTGCCTGGACTTAGGCTGCTGCTGTGCAAAACAGCCAGTTATAACCTAGGCCACTTCTGGATTGTGTGGTACTTGATTGTAGTGACATCCACTCAGTCATCACAGTAAGCGGAGATCGAGCTGCACAGAGCTATCCATTTCTTCCCTTATATTAATAACAGGAAAAATGAAGACAAATGCAGAAGGTATGAGGAACTTCAAGGAGAACTTCAGAATCCCTTTTCATTTTCAGCTACCCAAAGAAATCCTTGGGCTTTGCATGGCCTTTAAAGCATAAGACAAGTTCAGTGTTGGTTTTTTTCTTTTTAACGATTAAGGGATTTCACAGAGGACACTCATTCTCTCCATTAAGAAATGAATGCAAGAGGAAAGAACTTCCAACGACATAAGACTAGAGTATTACACATGTCACTTAAATTTTTTATGTAAGTTATGTTGGGATTTTGTGACTGTCTTTTCATGCTGATGCCTTTCTTACCATTAATTGCTAACCTTCCAGCTCAAAAATGCTCACATCCAGGATTCTCTAGTTCTCCCAGTTCTGTGATACACTGATGCAGAATATTGCTACCAACATTAATGTTTGGTGTAAGCAATAGACACAAAGATGGGAGAGTAGTTCAGTCCATGCCTCAGAGCCGGGACAGTAGATAGGTCTAGGAGTCTCTGAGCTCAGGGCAGTGCTAAGTGCCTTTCCAGTGGCCTTCCAGGGAGTCACTTTGCAGTTTCTTAGTTCCTCAGCTGTAAATCATGAACTGGCATAGGGATATAGCGAGGCAGAGTGTGAGGTTGTGGTGTTCTGTTACGATGAACAAAAGCTTGGGAAATAAAACTGGGACAGGGGCAGCTGCATGCAGAGGAAGGGCTTGTACATTGGAATGAATGAAAAAAGCGTGGTAAGTATTTTGAAAGGTAAATAACAGAATCACAGAATCACTAGGTTGGAAAGGACCTTCAAGATCATCAAGTCCAACCATTAATCCAGCTCCACCATGTTCCCTAAACCATGTCCTGAAGTGCCACATCCACACCTTTTTTGAACACTTCCAGAGATGGCGACTCCACCACCTCCCTGGGCAGCCTGTTCCAATGCTTGACCACCCTCTTGGTGACAAAATTTTTCCTAATATCCAATCTAAACCTCCCCTGGTGCAACTTGAGGCCATTTCCTCTCGTCCTATCACTGGTTACTTGGGAGAAGAGGCCAACACCCTCGTCACCACAACCCCCTTTCAGGTAGTTGTAGAGAGCGATAAGGTCTCCCCTCAGCCTCCTCTTCTCCAGACTAAACAACCTCAGTTCCCTCAGCCGCTCCTCACAAGACTTGTTCCCCAGACCCCTCACCAGCTTTGTTGCCCTTCTTTGGACATGCTCCAGCACCTCAACATCCTTCTTGTAGTGAGGGGCCCAAAGCTGAACACAGGATTCAAGGTGCGGCCTCACCAGTGCCGAGTACAGGGGCACAATCACTTCCCTACTCCTGCTGGCCACACTAGTGCTGAGACAGGCCAGGATGCTGTTGGCCTTCTTGGCCACCTGGGCACACTGCCGGCTCATATTCAGCCGGCTGTCAGCCAGCACCCCCAGGTCTCTTTCCGCCAGGCAGCTCTCCAGCCGCTCCTCCCCAAGCCTGTAGCGTTGCATGGGGTTGTTGTGGCCCAAGTGCAGGACCTTGCACTTGGCCTTATTAAACCTCATACAGTTGGCCTCAGCCCATCGATCCAGCCTGTCCAGATCCCTCTGCAGAGCCCTCCTACCCTCCAGCAGATCAACACTCCCACCCAACTTGGTGTCATCTGCAAACTTACTGAGGGAGCACTCGATTCCCTCATCCAGATCATCAGTAAAGATATTGAACAAGACCGGCCCCAGAACCAAGACCTGGGGAACACCACTCGTGACCGGCCACCAGCCGGATTTAACGCCATTCACCACAACTCTCTGGGCTCGGCCATCCAGCCAGTTCCTCACCGAGCGAAGAGTAAACCCGTCCAAGCCACAAGCCGCCAGTTTCTCCAGGAGAATGTTCTGGGAGATGCTGTCAAAGGCTTTACTGAAGTCCAGGTAGACAACATCCACAGTCTTTCTCTCATCCACTAGGCGGGTAACCTGGTCATAGAAGGAGATCAGGTTGGTCAAGCAGGACCTGCCTTTCATGAACCCATGCTGGCTGGGCCTGATCCCTTGGTTGTCCTGCACATGCCCTGTGAGCACTCTCAAGACCAACCGCTCCATGATCTTCCCCGGTATGGAGGTCAGGCTGACAGGCCTGTAGATCCCAGGATCCTCCTTCTGGCCTTTCTTGTAGACGGGCTTCACATTGGCAAGCCTCCAGTCTTCTGGGACCTCCCCTGTTAACCAGGACTGCTGATAAATGATGGAGAGTGGCTTGGCAAGCTCCTCCGCCAGCGCTCTCAGTACTCTCGGGTGGATCCCGTCAGGTCCCATAGACTTGTGGGTGTCCAGGTGGCTTAACAGGTCCTTAACTGCTTCCTCCTGGATTATGGGTCGGTTATTGTGCTCTCCATCCCCGTCTTCCAGCTCAGGGGGCTGAATACCCTGTGGATACCTGGACTGGCTATTAAAGACTGAGGCAAAGAAGGCATTAAGTACCTCAGCCTTGTCCTCGTCCTTGGAGACAATGTTCCCCGCCATATCCAGTAGGGGATGGAGATTCTCCTTGCCTCTCTTTTTGTTGTTAATATATTTGTATAAGCATTTTTTATTATCCTTTACAACTGTGGCCAGACTGAGCTCTAGCTGGGCTTTTGCCTTTCTAATTTTGTCCCTGCTTGACCTAACGAGATCCTTGTACTCTTCGTGAATTGCCTGGCCCTTCTTCCAGAGGTGATAAACTCTCCTCTTTTCCCTGAGTTCCAGCAAAATCTCCCTGTTCAGCCAGGCCGGACGCCTTCCCCGCCAGCTCTTCTTACGGCACATGGGGACTGCCTGCTCCTGTGCCTTTAAGATTTCCTTCTTGAAGGCTGTCCAGCCTTCCTGGACCCCTTTGTCCTTCAGGACTGTCTCCCAAGGGACTCTCTCAACCAGTGACCTGAACAGGCCAAAGTCTGCCCTCCGCAAGTCCATGGTAGCAGTTTTGCTGACCCCTCTCCTTACTTCCCTCACAACTGAGAATTCTATCATGTCGTGGTCGCTAAGCCCAAGACGGCCTCCGACCACCACATCTCCCACCAGTCCTTCTCTGTTTGTAAACAGCAGGTCCAGTAAGGCACCTCCCCTGGTGGGCTCACTCACGAGCTGCGTCAGGAAGTTATCCTCCACACACTCCAGGAACTTCCCAGATTGTTTCCTCTCTGCCGTGTTATACTTCCAACAGATGTCTGGTAGGTTGAAGTCCCCCACAAGAACAAGGGCCAGCGAATGCGAGACTTCTGCCAGTTGTTTATAGAATATCTCATCTGTCTCTTTGTCCTGGTTGGGTGGTCTGTAACAGACTCCCAGCAAGATTCCTACCTCATTGGCCTTCCCCCTCATCCTTACCCATAAGCACTCTACTTGGTCTTCACAATCATTGATTTCTATGCAATCAAAACATTCCCTAACATACAGAGCCACCCCACTGCCTCTCCTTCCCTGCCTATCCCTTCGGAAGAGCTTATAGCCATCCATTGCAGCACTCCAGTCAAGAGAAGCATCCCACCATGTTTCTGTGACGGCAACTACATCATAGCTGTCCCGCTGCACAATGGCTTCCAGCTCCTCCTGTTTGGTGCCCACGCAGCGTGCATTGGTGTAGATGCACCTGAGCTGGGCTATCAATTTCAACTCTGGCATGCCACCCCTAGGCTCAACTCTAATGAGCCTGGTTTTATCCCCTTCCCCCTTCAAATCTAGTTTAAAGCCCTCTCGATGAGGCTTGCCAGTTCATAAGAAAGAATCCTTTTGCCCCTTGGCGTCAGTTGCACTCCATCAGCTGTGAGCAGGCCTGGTGCCGTGTAAACTGCCCCGTGGTCAAAAAACCCAAAATTCTGACGACGGCACCAGCCCCTGAGCCACGTGTTGATCAGGTGTGCTTTCCTGTTCCTTTCAGTGTTCTTCCCTGTCATTGAAGGGATTGATGAAAACACTACCTGTGCTCCCGCTCCATCGACCAGTCGCCCCAGTGCTCTCAAGTCCTTTTTGACTGCCTTTGGGCTTCTTAGTGCAACCTCATCATTGCCAACCTGCATGACCAACAGTGGGTAGTAATCAGTGGGCCAAAATGGTGGAAATCTGGAACAAACAGAGCTCTGATTCAGCCAGGAGAAGGTTTGTCACTGTTGGAACAATGGTAAGTTGCTTTTAGGGTCATACTGTATGTCCAGATCTTGTTTAAAGAGTGGCAGCTTGACTTGCCTTGGATTCACCGTTGCATGTTTTGTAATATTTAAACAGAAACCATTATGGTTCCTAGCTGTCCAAAATGGCTGGGAGTACCCAGAGGTATACACGAGTTGCTACTAAATGGCATATTATATGCTGAAAAGCAACACCTGCTCTTTTATAGGGAAACAGGGTACAGTAGTGAAATGGAGCATCTTACCAAAAGCTGTGCAGCGTCACTTTTCCATCCATAGGGTTTGGCTCCATATTACTTCTGCTGAGATGTGTGTAGGTGGGCGTGTGCAGATTGGAACATAAATCTGAAGTTTATCTCCTGCTCCACCTGATCACTGTCCCCCTCCGTGCAGGCAGCCAAGCTCACGGGTTAGAATTAAATTAATGTCTAAGGACTCAGAAATCTGCGCTCTCCATGTGTTTACATGCTGAGTCTGCCAATGTCTAGAAAAGCGGCCACCAACTATACAACTTTAATGATTGCTGGAAACATGGATATCTGGTGATCTAAGCTTCATCTGCTGCAAATTAAAGTACAGATTTCTTTAAATCAATTGAATTTTCCATTCATGCTGAAGGTATGATATCAGAAGCATAAAAAGCTCGAAAGGTATTAAGCGACCTTTATCACTCTGTCAGATGCAATCACCAAATCGATTAATTTCCTTCACCTGATATAGGTAGTAACTTCTAAAATAAAATTATAGTTACTGGGACCTTTTCTCCAATTCCTTTCCCTAAATACAATAACAACTAATGATTTAAGAGGGGCTTGAAAACTTTTCATTACAACAGTGGCCACTGGGCTCTGGTATGTCACACAGTGATTATGGAATGAGATCTTTGCAAGCTTTCTAGGTGTACATGCATTGCACATAACTATTATAAATAACTATTTATAAATTTTTTCCTTTAGCACCACAGAATGCAGGATTGTCTTTCTCTCTTTTCTTCCTAGACCTCAGTCCACAAGCACTTAAAACCAAAAATGCAACACACAACAGTAAAGGGGCTGTGCAGGCTAAGGCAATTCATGGGAGATTTTCTGTATTTTTCCTCATTTGACTGAATCTGTTTAATCAGGTACTTATCCATGATGAACTCTGATACCTTTGCAGTAAGTCCATGCTGTAGATGTAACTTAAATATTTCTGGCCTCTGACTTTCAACCTCAGAATTGTTCATGTTTAACCTCAGACCAGCAGTAATTCTGCTGAGTTCCTAGAGCTCTGCTGAACCCTCCATCCTGCTCAGCAGAATGTCTCCAGGACTGCATGGTGAACTGCACACATGGGTGTTGGCTGGAATCACGACAAGAGCATAGGCCAGCAGTTGCCTTGATCGTCAGTTGGTGGACTCCAAGGTGTCCTGCCAAAGACACTGAGGTGGCAGCTACTGAAGAGCGACTTGTGGAGTAAAAAAACTGTGCAGAAATATGGAAAAGTAATTTTTCTTAATCGGATGCACAAAATGACAATCATATCAATGCCGTTACATGCATCAGTTAAGATGAGAATACCTGGCAGAGGAAAGCCTGTTTGGTCTCTTTTTTCCGAAAGCTGGGATGACCGAGTCCGTTTCAGACACGCATGAGCACATCTGTGCAAGATTAGCCCCAGATGGGCAAACATCAATATTCCTACATCACAGGCAGTGGCCAGAGGCACGGATAGATTTGAGGGATCTGCCAAGAGCTACAAGGGGAAGTCTCAGGCAGCTTGTTGGAAGAAACTCTCCACCATCAGGGACCAGGCAAGGACCAGAGTAGCCACCAGGCCCCTCACAGTCTGCTTCTGCGAAATCTCGCAAATGAGATGCCTCTTTCTCTAGCTCCAGGCGCAATACCTCCTTACAGCCATACCCCCTCTTATGCAAACAGACACACCGCACAGTTCAGAGAGAATGCCAGTGAGCCTTGAAAGGAGGTGTTAACATTGAGAAGATTGATTATTTTCTACCCAAAAGAGCTGCTGTTTCCCTATAATTTAGGTTTCAAGCCTCTCATTTCTGCTTGGATTGAGCTTCAAGAAAAGCTTACATGATGCTCAAAATCAAACCCTGTCTAACTGGCTAATTTATTTTTACAAAACAAAACATCTAAAGCAAGGATTTTTTTTAGACTGGAGGCCTCTTCTTTATTCTTATTATTGCTTCTTTTATATGTTAGACATCTGTAATGAACAGTACCTATGTAGAGCTATTGTGAGATAATTCATGTTGTTCTGCCACAGTCTGGCCAGGTAGAGAGCAAAGATTTAATGCAGTTTCATTACACTTAGTGATTTAATAAGGTCAGTCACAACTTCATATGAATTCAGATTAGTATAACTTAATTAAGCCCTTAGAAAATGATCAGTCTAGCCTGGGTTTCAGGCCAACTTGCCCTTTCCTATCAGCGAATAGGGTAATAAAAGCAACTCGCATTAGTTTTCCAGGTGAAGCTGTGTGGCACACACAATTTTGCCATTGATGCCATATGGGAAAAAGCATTGGAAAACATGGGCCCCAGCATCACCGGCGCATTGTCCCGATGCATCAGGCTCTGCTTTACAACAGCAGCGAGGGCATTACCCACTTCTCATGAGATTACACACCAACTCCTTCTCCATGTGAAAGACTGATAGTAGGGTTGTAATCAAGTGCTCAGAAGTGTATTTCAGCCCCTTGTGCATCTCCATGGTGGTACAGCCTGTAATTACGTAGTCACACACTATTCTTTTTCATAAGCCTCTGGCCTTATTCGGGGCACCTATTAAGTAGTTATTAAGTACTATATTTTCCTTGAATGTGGGTCCCATACCTAATTTACTGTACCCCGTTCAAATTATCCTCTGAGAAGTGACTGATGAATGTCCTTGGAGGTGAGTCTGTGGCATTCATACTCACTCTGGTGAGTAATTGCTTCACAAACGTCGATGAATTTATTTGCAGAGTGCACCTGTGAAAGGAGAGAATGTTTCACAAACATGAACTGAAGTGCCACAGTTCGCTGGTTTGGGTTCCTAATCCAGAAGGTCTGAATTTTCAGAAGGCACCAGAATTACACGACATGTTTGGTGCCCAAAGCACAGCTCCTCTTTATATCAGCTCCAGATAAGTGTGTTCTGCAGTTTTGAAGGCTGGGCTTTGTCCCATATTTGGTACCCAGAAAATGAGGAATTACACACAATGACCACCTTGGACAACTAAAGTTCAGTTGTCTAGTATCTGATGGGGATGCTGTGGAGGACAGCAAGGAGAGCGTGCCATTTTCCTGGGTACCTCACTTGCGTTAAGTCTAAGACGACTGTTCCTCTTCCTGCCTCGTTCCTTGCCCTGCAACCAAGCACGTTCCTCCTCCCTTCAGAAACAGTCCCAGTTTGTCCTCTGAGTAAGTCTCTGAGTAAAGTAGGGGTCTTGTGGAAAAAATAACATCACTTAGTTAAAGATTGTATTGTCCTGCACTTGACATTACGCCTCCCAGGCAACTTTAAGCCTGACATTTCTCAACATTAGAAAGCTTACATTTACTTCATATTCCAACACAGCTTCTTGGCATGCATTTTCTTATTCTCTATTAAGGTTAAAAGCAAAAAAAAATTCCAGAAGTTGTCAAATCCATGTCACTTCCTCACTCACCTTTGTTTTAATGACTATGCTCTTCATCCTTGAACACCTTTTCCAAACTGCTTGTCCCTGCATCTGCACCTCCCACCTCTTTCTCCTTTCCTTTGTGTGAACATTATGTTTTGAATGTCAGTGTGCCTGGGCCAAGCACTCAATGGTGAAGCATGCAGGAGAACTGGCTCTGTGGTTTGGTCTCCAGCACTGGGTACCAACATATTTTTTGGCACCTCAGAGTCAACAGGCGAGGGGATGTTCGACTCAGTGGTGGGATGGAAGACACATTGCACAGGTAAAACACATAGCTGTTAAAATCTAAATCTGCACTAAGTGTTTGTGGCTTTTTGAAACTTGTCCCAAATAAGCATGTCTTTTCTCAAGGACAGTAAAAGATGCTTTGCTTCCTTCTCCTCAATTTATCTAAATTTCATGCTCTACTCCAAAACATATGAAAGCATCCTTGCCCTCCCTCTGATCTGAATGGTGATGGCTGAAATAAATAGCTTATTATCTAGAAACAGGCACATAGCACTCACAATTTCAGTCCAAATAGTTCAAATGCACCAAAGTTAAAAAAAAAGAAGATAGCAAACTTAAAAAAGAGTTTGTTACATTGGATCTGCCAAGTTGTCTAAACAAGAGGTGGCTAGCTCAAACTACAATGTCGTTACAGGGAGAAATACTGTCAAGCCATTATCAACACACAATGAATGAAATTTAATAAAGTCAAATGAACCCATCCATCTATCCTTGCAGATTTCCAAATTTTATACATTAATTTCCATGTTCCTCTTTGACACTGAATTTTTAGTAGAACTAATTCAGAGAAATGGCTCAATATAAAATTTAATCATAGTTTTTTTCAATAAGTGTGTAATTTTTTTAAAGAAATAAAATGTGATGTGATCTACATTTTTGATTGAACAGGGAAAATGCTTATAGGCTTCATCCTGATAAAGCCTTGATTCCTTAAGCAACACATTATGAGATGTTAATTAAATGACAGTAACGTGTAACATAGCTCCCGTTTTTAATTTATTCAGGCTTCATATTTTTTCCAGACTGAAAGGATATTCTCACCTTAAAAGCAAAGCAGCTCTGTGAGAGGCGGAGCTGACAAAACCTGGTTTCCTCTAAGATTTGTGACCGTGGGCTGAGCTCAGCCCTGCGGATTGCGGAGCATCCGTGGGGAACGTACACCTGCTGCAGCCTTCCCTGGAGTGGGGCCCTGACAGTGGAGTGGGGATTTATTGAAACAGTGCTAAGAGTATTTCAGCTCTGCTGTTTGGAGAATTTTATTCATTGAGGGTTTCTGGACACCTAGAAATTCCAGACCTTGCTGCACAGAAAGTCTGACCTGCTCTGGGCGCAGGGACTCACTGGATTTTTGGGGTGTTTAACACACTTGACATAGGCACAAGCTTGTCACTGCAGGACATGTCTGTTTTACTGGATGCAAATGCAGCACAAGAGCCCTCATCCAGTCCCTGATGGTGCTCCCATGATTTTATCTGGCATTTCCTACATAACAAGAGAGGAACCCTACCAGCACATCCCTCCAGCAAGCACAACCCTGGAGCTCAGGCTGGTCTGCATCCCGCCCGATGCAGTCTGCCTCCTCTGGAGCCCTCGGCTAGCAGGACAGACTTTCCATGTCACTTCTACTCTGCTGACGGGTGGGCTTGAACTGACCGGTGACTTCAAAATTTCCAGGGGATCATATAGAAAGAGAGGCAAGAAGGGAACATACAGAGCTCAGGAAATCCCTTCTGTTGTGTGTAAGCCAAACTAAGAACATACCTCTTGGGTTTTATAACTGAGATAAGAAAACATGTTTTCCTACCTTATTTATGTCAAGTTTATTTACGCTGTACGTTCAACAGCGTTGCGAGGTGTCCGGAGAGCCTCCAGTGAAGCTCCTGAGACCCAGTCGTTTCAGCTCCAACGCTACAGGGAGCCGCCTTTGAAGTCCAGTCTCCTACCAGCAGCAGTGGGGTCCGGTGTCCTTTGCTAAGGGGGTGACCCCCCCTCTAACTGGGGTCAGTGAGACCCTGTTCTTGCAGGCGCTAGGCGGGATGCTACTCCTGTTGAATGTTATGGGTGACCTTCAGCGTCACCCACCACCAGCCGTCGCAGCGGGGACCCGAGCAGGTGGAGGTCTCTGACCACATCTCAGATAAAGCGTGGAGCTCCCTCACCCCAAGTGGTTCTTTCTCGTGCCCATAGTAGGGGAAGAAAAAAAGCAAAACCAAACAGTCCTACTGTCCCCCAAAGGGTAAACGTCAAAAACGGCAAACTGTTATGCCTGGAAGTACTTTTAAAGTGATTTTGGAAACAGAAATTATTTCGTAGATTTGAAGGTTCATATTTAAGAGAACGTTACATCAACCGGTTTCACAGACTGCAGACCTGCTTACAGTTCATGCTGAAGTCGTCCTTTACAAAATGGGACCCACACAGAGAACAGCACCGAGGCGAGTGGTTTTAAAAGGGACTGAACACAACGTGAAAGTGAGAGCGCACTGCGGAGCGGGTCAAGTAATATGTTCAGTGCAGTGAAATACGGTGGCAGGGCTATATTTATATAAATTTTTATATATTTCTTATATATTTTTTTTATATATATATAAAGTGAGAGCGCACTGCTGAACGGATCAAGTAGTATGTGGTGGAAGGACTCCATTGAACAGAAATCTAGACAGGAACCAAAGGGAGATCTTTGGTTAGTCTATGGCTATTTAAAAGAAATGTTCTCATCTTGGAAGCAGTGCCATGTATTAGGCTGGTTGTTAATCTAAATTTAAATGCCCTTAATTATGCTAATTTTTGTCCCTGGCAGATAATTAAAAAGAAGATTTTTAATGAGTTAGATGTCTTAAGATCCTAGAGAGAAGGAAATAAAGGGAGAGAGAGGCTGGTAGAAAAGCTAAATAAAACAAGACTCAGACCGAAGATGCATTCAGTCCCACGTTCCCCCTGCCATTTATTAGGCAGCTTAATTTCCTTGTACGGTCCTTTGACAGCATCTCCCGACTATGTGCATCCGTTGTCATTTACTTGTACTTTTGACTATCAGCTATTTGGGGCAGAGACAATGTTTTTTCCTCTGTGTGCAGAACAGGGGAGTCCTGAGGTAGTGCTTGCACATTAGTACTCTACAGGAGAAGTAATGCCAGAGACTTGTTCCCGCAGACAAAATCCTGACCCACTTTGGAACTGATCACTCTATGCTACTTTTATCCTTCTTCGCCAATGTTGTTTTTAAAAGACTTGGTCTCTGACCTATTTTCACACTGATTTCTGTGCTAGTGAGGCTTTTATCCTTGAAATTGTTGGAAACTTGTTTATGTAAATACACCACAAATTTTGCTAACCAAACAAGATTCAGCGTTTTTGTTGGCAAGAGACTGTTTTTGTGTTGGAAACTGAGGTGTATGTAATAGAAACATTAACTTCATTTTAAGTCTAATATACTTTTCTGCATTTTTCTTGCAGCTGGCACTGAGATGGAGATACAAAATCTAAGGAAAAATATATTTGCAGCTTGGGAAATAGCAAACTGATATGAGAAAACAACCTCCTGTAGCGTCTCTAAGCCATAGTTTGAGCAAAATATTCGATCCCAGAAACAAATGGAGGAGAAATTTTAGGACAGGGTTTTGGGTCAGTTTGGCTTCAGCTAGTTCTGGAGAGAGCAGCCGGAAATTTCCAGTAAAACCATCCAAAACACTGGGATAAGCACAACCTGAGCACCCCGAAAACCGGACACGTGCCATCTCAGCCCAGTTCTCAGCAGCCAGACAACCCTCCTTAAAAAGCTGCTACCTCAACAGGTGCTGGTAGCCCCTGCTGTCTTCTTCGTTAAGGGGCCAACGACTGCGTGATTATGAAAACTAAACACTCACTTACCCCGAGGTGAAGTTCAACTCAGTTACAACGGCAAAGGGCGGCCAGCGGCGGAGGCATCACTATTGCGCTTGCTCTCTGGACTTCATCCTGCAGTACTGTTAACCCAGCACTTTTCACAGCACTAATCCCTAATTCAGCCCCTGCTTAGCTCAAAAGCTCGGCTGAACCGTGGCCTGAATTCATGTGGAGAGGAGGGAGAGCCAACGAAAAAATACGAAAGATACTGAAATTATTCAGAAGTCATTGGCAGGCACTGAGTTGCTGCACGTAAACAAATGTATTGCTTATACAGCTGATTGCTAATCAACTAATTGTGTGTATATGCATATACATATATACACGCACACACACATATACGTTCCCTTCCAAAAGATAAATCAAACATTAAGTTGCTCAGAGGGCTCCTCGGATGCAAGTTTTCTGCAGGTTAGGTTCACTCTGAACGGAAAGGACCACTAAATAAATAAATAAACGGCTTTGTTCAGTTGTATCTCCAGCAAGGATATGACTGTTCATTAAGAATAGGGGCTGAAGGCTTCACTGCTCTGTAGTTTATAAATACTAATGAGTGACATATTGAGAAAAATTGTACCTACAAAAGCAAAGTCTTCTGCCATGCAAATCAGGCCCCAATTCCCCACAGATAAGGATCTTTTTGATGGAACACATGCAAAATCTACAGCTCTTAATTCTTTCATTAGTATTCCAGGCAGACGATTGCCAAATAACAGGGAAAACTGTCTGAATTGCTGTGTCTGAAACCTAATATTGATTTGTTTAATAGTGTCAGGAAGTCAAAATTCACAAATCTCCTGTCGATTGTTTATGAGGCAGTTAGCACAGAATTGGATGCCCCTGCTTAATTAATAACTCATTACTGAAATTTGATTATATGCTTGAATGGTTTAAATGGGCTCTAATTCAGTATCTGCAAAGCAGTGTTGCAACAAAGTAAAATGGATCTAAAAGCTTGTTTTTTAACACTATTGCCGTCTGTATTTCATGATCTTCATTGGTAAAGAATATGTTGACATAGTTGCTAGGGCAGACCTCGTAGTACCTTAATAATTGACACAAAAATGCATTGTTCTAATGATGTTATGAACTGAATCCAGCTAAATCAGAAGGATACTTTAAGAGAAATTATACTGATTGAAAAAAAGGAACTCTAAATGTAATTTCTCAGCATGCGATTAATTTATCAATAATGGAAACAAGGAGAACAAAGGTATTTCTACCATGGACCTTTATTCAGAAGCATTGTAGGGATTCAGGTTTGTATGTCCTGGGGGCATGAGCTCTTCAGTGACTTAGATGCTCCACCATATATTATGCTGTTCCTGGCATTTTCTCATCTCTGATACTAATGGAGGGAAGAAACACTCCAGGTGTAATTTTGAAGTTCTGAACTTCACTTAATAAACCTTTCCCCATTTTCAGCATCTGACTAAAATAAAATTTCTCCATCAGGACTTCCCCTCTCACCTTTCTTGTCTTTGAGAAACCAGAACAAAATAGATGAAAAATATAATTTTGTGCACATTTTTGAGATAAAAAGAACTAGAATGAGCTGTGTCTAAGGGTAATCAGGACGTTTGTTTTTGGTAACACTGGGAATCCCCGGTTTTCATTAACTATAAAGAGAATTACTATTTTGTTGGAATATGGAAAGTGGGTTTGTCTTTGTCTTCTGTTACGTGTTAAAAAGAAAATCAGCCCACAGGTATGCTCTTTGCTGTCAGAAGGACTCAAGCATATGTTTAAACATATTACTGAAGGGTGATCTGTGGGTTTGGCCAAGAAACAGAAGCCATTGCACCACTGGCCCGGCAACGCTCCTCGTGTGGCATCTTTCTCCCTGCTCCTGGTATTGCCTCCAGTGCATGCGGTGGTCACCGGCAGACCTTTAATACTCAAGGTCTTGTGTATGTTCTTCACAGCTGAAACTCTGTGGGGTTATTGGGTCTCGGGGGTCGATTTCCTTACTTGCAGGATGAATTTCACGGGATCCCACCGAGCTCCTGCCGAAGACGGCGCTCACTCCCTGGCAGGATGGACACATGCTCCAGGGTGACTAATGTGTATGTCATGAATAATGATTAGCAAAATAGTCGAAAGTGAAGAGTTCACAGGCAACCGCTGTCTGAATATTATGTGCCCAGATTCTTACCAAGTTCAAGATGCTCGTTTAACCAAAAGCAGTAAAAAATTAATAAGGTTCAAGCAGATACCTTCAACCAGATCCAGTAGGAGAAATCAGGGAAATGGTTTGGGAGAAGCTGTTCTTATGACAATTGCAGGTGTGGTTGGCCTTAATGAAAAGGCTTGCATAATTGGGGCAGTTTTAGGGCAACCTAGAAGGAGAAGATCGAGCTGGTCAAAACTCGCCCTGGAGGCAAGAACTTGACCCATAGCAGTAATAAATGTCATAATTTCTCTGAAGTCTGTGAAGCTAAGGATTTCAGCTCAGATCCTTAAAGCAACTTAATCCTTCAATCAATAAAATATATGTCTCTAAATATCCCTGAGGAACTGGACCTTGGAACTTGGACCTTGATCCACATGATGTGTTAACGCCTGCTCAGGATATGCCTTTTTGAATACTTCTTTAAAGAATAACCTTCTAAGGACTTGTAAACTGTTGCAACTAGGCTGAGTACCTCTCAGACCAATAAACTGACCTGTTTGATGAGAAAATACAAATGTCCTTAAATATATAGATAAAAATAGAAATCAAGTGGTAATTCTAATTGAAATAAAACTGATTGAAGTATATAAGCGCAAAATATTACTCAATATGTTCACTGAATCTTAATGTTTGGGCACTTTGAGGGGAAAAAAAGGCAGCAAATAACTGCAAGTTTGCCTAGAACTGCCTGTAATCTTGTGCAGATGAGTAAGTGGTGAGGTACCAGCCCAGGCACTGTGTGGGCAGTGACTGTGTCTGGCACAGTGGCTGAACTCCCAGGTACAAACTGCACTTACATTTTGTGCCAAAGCCTCGTGTGTCCATCTCTGAAAATGTGAATTGCAGTATGTCCTACTTTATAAAATTGCAAAGTCTTTATTAGGCTCCTCTTGTCTCCCAGCCTTTCCGGCACGTCTAGCGCTGGCAGGGGAAGGGACTTCTGATGTCCTTGTTCGGAAAGGGTATCAACCCTCGTAGATTTAGCAAAAACACTCTAGAAAAGCAGAGAAAAAAAAATATATCTGAGTTTTACCCCTTTCATGTGGTCCTTCCAGCTTCGGGATTGGGCAATGCTGCAGGGTTAACCTCCCATACTCTGTCCCTGAGCACTGTCCTCTGTTCCTGACCGGCTTTCTTCCAGCAAGACGCTAATGCTGTTGCAGGTTATATGAAGCCTTTGAAAACGGTTGTGTATTTATCATAAGCAGAGCCCGTCAACAGTGAAGCGGTAGATGTATTTTTTAAAAATCATCTTTACGCTATCCATATGTTAGATTTTTTTAAATGGCTGTAATTTTTCTGCCTTTTACAGACTGGTTTTAGTGATATCCCATATGGACTTTTTCCATTTGAGTTTCTGATAACTAGAACATAATTATAATTGTTTAGCATGCAGATTGCTTAAGCAGTTTAAGATGAAGATTATTTTAAACTTCCACTTTTACATAACTGAGCATATTATCAGCGTTAAACTGTGAAATAGTTATTAATGATAACTAACAATAAGTAATGCCATAATTTTCCAAGCAAAAAGGAATTACTCTACATTTTCATGCATGCAGCCATTAACAATGTTGTAGTTCACAGGTTTGCTAACTTTTTCCAGTGATGGGTAACTTTTACAATTAATTTGAGTTAAATAATTAAGCCTGGGCAGCTAAGAACATTTTTGAACCATCATTAAAGAAAAAAAAAATACCTTTTAAGCAATGTTTTAACTCGTGCTAAACAGCAGTCTCAGGAAGAATGCCTGTTTCTTTCTGCTGTGGGCCGATTTGTCAAACTGCTATTAAGAATTTTCAGTTATAAAAAAAAAATGGAGTGAACCTTTATTTTTTTCCTCTAATTTATTACTCTTGATTACGCAGCTGGAATGGGAAGGTAGCTGCTGTTTGTAGTTAAATAACTCCTCACAATTTCTTAAAGAAATGATCTTCAAAGCTTTAATGGGTCAGTGGCTCAAGTACAAAGGAAAGATTGATTTTCATACTCCCACTCTTTGTTCCCAAAGTTTAAAACAGACACGTTCTGGTAAATTAGTTTGTCTATGTTATTAATGGAAGAACTTATTAAACTCCCATAAATACATGGTGGTATCTTACTTAAAACACAGAATGCATTTGCTTTGAAAAAAATACATGTCTAAAAGTAAACAGGGGTGTAATATTTTTATTTGATTTCAGAAATGCCTCAAAAGGCAGAAAGCCGGAGAATTGGGGGTTTGCAAAATATATTAGGTATGCATAATGATGAATGGCACAAAGAGCGTAGGCTCGAGTTGACAGAAAATATGTTATTTGCGTTTAATGAAAAGCATTCGCATAGTGGGTAAGTGGCAATGCTGTGGGGAGAACGACTACTTTAAGCAAGAAATATTGTCTGGGTGAAATACCTCTTTTATGTAGGGCTCACGTGCACGTTCCCTGGCTGAGCGGAGGGAGGTTACGCCGCTGGTCCAGGAACGATCTTGGGGTCAGGGCAAGCTTCAATATTGGCAGAAAAGAGAGTTGCTGTGAGAAAGATTATTCAGGTCCGCGCAGGGAGCAGCACTGCTGTTACACGAGGGGGACGAGGGGAGTGTTCTCTGGCTGATGTAAACTGCCAGAGCTCCTTTTGCATCAGCTGAAGGTCTGCGCCAGGTCCACGTCTTCTCCTACACAAGTGGAGACACTTCTGATATATTCTCATGGCCTCTGAGGTCACTGAGTTTCCCCCGATGATCTGCCTGTCTGTAGAAGGATATCTTACCACACTTAATCACCCTTTCCTTTTCTCATCCAGCAGTGTTTGGTTCTCCCTGTGAATAAATCCCCCACAGCTCAGCAGTTCACAGGGAAGGACAGACCCTGAGAAATGTTCCCAGTTGACCCCACCAACAGCTATAGGGGTTACTGTATCAGGTGGGCTCTAGTTGACAAGAAATTCACTATTAAGGCTGTTGTCAGTGGTAAAACCATCCTTTGAACCCGAGCTCAAGCTGTTGCTGCCTGTTAACAGAGGGGCAAGCTGCCTGCGACGGGCTATGGAGGGTATTCCCAGTGGGTCGGTCAGTAAGAAGAGGCTGGTCTGTGTGCTCCCCGCTCCCACTGCATGTAGTGGAGCTTAGCTCCTGCTGCTGCTCCTCCTGCTCCTAGTCCTGCTGCTGACTCTATCTATAAGCTTTTGTCTGAATGTCAGAGCTATAGGGTTAATTGCAGGAAGATGGAAATGGTCAAATGGACCAGATGGAAAGATGGTTGATCAATGCAATATGGACTGGGTAGGTGTGGTCTCTCCCTGTCCTTGTTTTTTTTCTTTACTTCACCAGGGAAATTTAACATGGTGCCCAACACAATTTGAAAGGGCACTAAATAACTGTGTTTCCTCAATACAGCACAGTCTGGGAGGTGCAGGGTGTGATCAGGGTCCACCCAGCATCACCCATACTGGTGCCCAGGGGCAAGGACCACTCCCTGTAGAAACATACTCCTGGTAGAGCACACTGCGGGGGGAGAGGGTCCGAGGTAATATTTTTCTGTCACAGTAGGCTGTTTCCTTCAAATGTAAAAGCTTCACAGAAGTGATTTACACAGCCGCTGTGAAATATCAGATTGGAGCATTCCTAGAAAGTCTTTTGGGCTCAGAAGCATTTTGATTTTCTAAAAGACATTTTATTTCAACTACTGCGTATTATGCATTCAAATTAAAAAAAAAAGTCAAAATTCTAACAAATGTGATGAACTAATCAAAATGTTTGAATCTTCTACTCCCTGTGTACTCATTTCTCCCTCCCCCTTTACATTTATGGAAATTTTCTAATGTTTCGGATTGATTCTGGAGCAGAAATCAAAAACAAGGCTTCCTCTACTTCTTTAGTTGTATAATCTTGTGGTTCTCCGGCATGATCATCCTGCCCAGTTCCAGAGACACGGTTCTTTCAGAGACACGGCGATCTCTCACTGTCATCCTACAGTTGTCCCTAGCAGAAGGGGCTGAGGGGGGGATTCTGCCTTGTTGCAGGAATGGGGAAATAGATCACAATATGTGCTCCATGCCAGCTGCGGGGGGAGCACGCGAACCGAGATGTCTGCCTCTAGTCCTGGTCACACAGCACCTCAGGGTACTCATCAAACCAATTTTTCCGCTGTTTACTTACATATGGCCTTTGTAAATCACTCCCTACAGGAAAACACATCCTGTATACTGGGGATCAAGTGTTTCATTGCCTCCCAGTGCATTAAAGCTCAATGTTGCAAGTGATTGCATTTCTTTGCAACCACTAATCGGAAGACTGCTACAGAGCCTTGCTCCTTTTGGAGCTAGGTACCTTCCAGTTCTAAGTCTCCTCTCATTTATTCATTCATGACTTGTTTTATACTAATTTCTTCATCTTTAAACATTATTATCTAGCCCATCCTGCAGTACTTCAGACAGCAGTCATATACCCTCAACCTCTTTTTTTCCAAAGCTGGGCAAGTAAGAAATTTTACATCTTCTATCATGAGACGTGCTTCATACCATGGGATCATCTTAGTAACCCTTCTCTGACCCATTCCAGCTTGAATTAGTGCTTCTTAGACAAGGTGCGCAGTTGGCCCCATCTTTGATATTTGACATTCATTACAGTCAAATTACAATTACAATTTGTTGTTTAGATGGGAATAGGTCTCGGCTGGGTAAGGGGGCTGTGACAGCAGAGGTGAGTAGGTCACTGAAAATACTACCCACTCAAGTTAATTTTAGCAATGGAGCTGAACAAAACCCCAGGGACTTTGAGAGGAGAGCATACAGCCTCCAAATTTCTCTCTACAATGGGCCAACTGTGGAACTTCACATCAGTGGGTGTGAGGGATTCAAAATCTGATGTCTGTCTGGGCTCATTTCTAGTTAACATGAATTATACCAGAAGCTATACTTCCATGATAAAGAAGAAGGAAAAACAACATGGAAAAAATAATTGGCTGCAGATACCACAAAAGAGTACCTAAAATGATAGCAGCCATCTGCACTAATGATACCAAAAGAAAACATATAAGCCCAACATTGTATTGTAAAATATGTGCAATTAAAAACATCTTATAGCTGCTTGTTAGGACAGTCAGAAACAGGAATTTGTGGGCATAGTTATCAAGCAATCTTTCACCGTACCGTTGACTGTAAAAACTCACAAATGGAAATTGGAGCTATTTCATTTCACACAATCATGTGACAGCAAGCAGACTCCTATACCTGCTTGTGACCACGGGCTGGGGAGGACCACGCTACTTTCCGAAGGAATGATGACAAGATACTTCATGCCATTCATTTTTAGCAGAAGTCCCCGTTGAAGTGACTCTATTGCAATCGTTGATGAGGACATGACAAATAGACATCTCTTTCATGCCCTAGCAGACACAGGGAGCGGCTCATGCATTCCTTCGATTTTGTTCAGCCCTCCTGACAACACCTGACAAGGGCGAGCGCAGAGCTGGTGTGTGCATGCCACTGTAGGAGCAACCCTCTGCCAGGGGGTTGGTTTGGTGACACAAGGAGGGCTGGGGTAAGTGTGGGTACAAATTTCACTTGACTAGTAACTAAATTGGCTCCAACCTTTGCCCTGAAATCTGGGTACGCCAAATCCCCCACTCTCAGCTGCCCCTCTCAGGCCGAACTTCCTTATTTTCAAGCACTCAAGATACTCTACAAGCAAGGGAGGGCAATGGCACGCTCAGGGGCACCACAAGAGAAAGGGGTGCAGAAAGCAATTCAGATAGACTGCTCTTCCATAGCTTCACTTTCCAGAGTCTTTTCTGCAGCTGCCCCAGAGCAGCCACCACGGGAATACCCCCACCACTCCATCCCTGACCACCGAGCCCCGCTCACCACTCCGGCGCGTCTGGGGCAACATTTTGGCGGCCGCCAGCGAGCTGTCTGTTTTGTTTCACTGACTATTTTCAGCATCTGCTTTGGCTCTGCTAATTTGCAGAGCAGGCAGGGTCTGAGGGGAGCCTCCTCTGTGACGGCGCAGCTCCGGGGGGTGACGGTCCCCCGGGCACTGGGACTCTCCCAGGAAAATCTGGACAGAAGGGGAACCAAGAGAGCATCTGTCCCTTCGGCTCCAAGTGCTTAGTTTTAAATGAGAGCGTGTTTCCCGGTTCTGACATTCAGAGGAATGCACTTTGCTATTGCACACATGCTGGGCACTGTCTGAGGGAGCTGTGGGTAGACAGAAAAGGAGAGGAAAATCTTTCTGGAGCGTTTTCGCCTTTTTACCAACAGAGGGATTTGAGAGCCTTTCTCCATCTGCAGTCCCTGGCAATGATGTAGCCGTAGGAAACTGAGGGTGTGCGCGTACAGCAAAAATGGCCCCGTGGACGCTGTGTCGTGTTCAGCCAATGGTTTTACATATGGCACGTTCTCCAGGAGACACTCACTGAAACGCAGGCTAAGAAATCTCTTCCAAGGCACCAGAGAGAGGGATCTACCGCTGGAAGGGAGCGATCATCTGCTTAACAGCTCAGAGCTACACGAACACCAATTGAATTTAAATTGTATGGGGGTTATAAGTAAGCAGAATATTGTTGTCGTGCCTGGGTTAATATCTTCTGCTTTTGGAAAGCAGCGTGGGATCATTAATGCATATGAGTGGTTAGGCAGGCGTTGGTTTTATACCTCATCTGTAAGGAAAAGCTTCCAAAAAGGCATTGGCTTTTAACCGTGGGGTCTACAGAGAGATAAGATGCCAGTTACGGACAAATCAACCCTGCTCTTCTGGCAGAGGAGGTTTTACCCGGTGACTGCATATCCAAGGCTCTTCCATCCACATCTCTGATCTGACTCACCAGAGTGCTCGCTTCTAATCAGTTAATTTGTCCTAATATCTGTTCATTGTCTCCCCAGTATTTTAAAATGGCAATAATCACGCAGCTTGTTTCCTTGCTTTCAACCATGCTGGAGAAATGGCTTTATTAACGCTGGGAGTGTAATACTGTGTGCGTGAGCACGCCTATGCATGTGTGCTGAGCTCTGACAAGATTACAGCCGGAGATGGTCTGACTACAGGCTACATCCTATTTAGGCTTCTGCAAAGATTAGAAAGAGAAATCTCTCTTTTGTCTTTGAAGCATGAATGGATGCTGAGCTTTCAGCAGTCTGTAAACGACTGCAATTCCTCTGAAAAATAACAGCAACTTTTAAACTAATAATTTACTGTTAAAACAAGAGATAAAAAAAATATGTCACTATCTGCACTCCCCTCTCCCCCTTCACCCAGCTGAACTGTACATGGATATTGGATCCCTTTTGTTGGCAGAAATTCCAGTAATCTCTAAAGGACGTGCTTTTTCTGCCTTCTCAGGCTACCTCACTGAAGAGAATTCCAAAGATTTCTGGAAAAGCTTTTTAACGTAGGCAGCAGAGCTCCCCTCCTCATACCCCTTCCCCCAGTATCATTATAATGTATAGGATTCATATGACCTTGTAACTACTTTGTGATTACATGGAAAATACCTTACAAATACATAATAATTACAAGTTCATGCAGATTACTTAGTAAATACATTTGAAGTAAGAAAATGGTTCAGAGATTAATTACCCCTTAACTTGCAGTATTTAAATTATTTTCCCCCAAATGTACGAATATATTTGTAGCGACTTCAAGGCTGGCAGAGAAGGGGTCAGGATGGTTGTGATCTGAGAGGAAAAAATGAAATTTGACAGGCATGGATTATTTAAAGCATGCAGATGTGAGCCATATAACCATTACACTTTGATGCAAATCATAGAAGAAAGCACAGGAGGGATGGCCTGTACAGAGAAGTAGTGGACAAAGTTAGGATTTCCTGCCATCGACTTGAAATTTAAACAAATAATCATTTAATGGCAGTGCAGCATTACATTCCTTGTTGCATGCATTAATGTCAGCATCTGGGACCAACATTTTGACAATTCTATTAAAATGCTTCACCATTCCCTATCTAACACCTGTTAGCTCTAATTTTCTTTCCCGAGACGTACATCAGTAGACAGTGTGGATTCCAAATCATTTATCACTTTTAAAGTGCTTCCATATGAGCTTTTTGGGGGGCTTATCTTGGCCTTAGGGAAACCTTTTCTGAATGTATTAAAATTCAGTACTTAGAAGGGGAAAAAAGTGTAGACATCAATGTTTCATAGCATTCATGTCTGGTAATTATTAGCCTAAATTATGGCTCGCACATGACTTGACAAAGTGGACCATGCATTTAAAAAAGCTGCTCACTAGACGTGCACTGCTCAATATGTTCCAAGTTATTGAGATGTCAGTCAGTAATCATAAAGCAAACACCCCTCACTGAAAGGACCCTGCTAAGAGGGCTACGAGGCCTGGGGGACTACCTAAAAATGTCAGAAATGTTACAGTCCAAATGAATGACATCAGCAAGAGAACATGTGTTTAAAAACACGTGCAATTAGCTAATACAATAAAATGCAAATCCCGGAACACGACAGACCAGAGGAGCAGGACCTGGGAAGGAGCATTTAAAAACAAACCGAGATATTCTGCTCTGAAGAACGAGAAAACATTCATGTATGTGTTTAAAAATACGGGAAACGTGAAAAATGATCACGGTGGTGTTTTTATAGCTGTGCGTAGTGGAAAGAGGAAGAAATGCGTTATATCCTTTATCTACCCATACATAATAGGCTTGCTTATCATTATGTGTCTTAAATCACTCCCGGTGTTGCTCCTATCATGCAAAACAAGGTGCACTGTGAATTAACGCAGTGTTGGTAATCTCTCACCTTTTGCAACGCTGACCACAAGTTAATCAGCTTGCAGAGAGCTGAGTGTTACGTACAGTATTTTAGAAGTATTTGCCTTTGCAATGGAATATCCTTATAGGAGAGAGAAGGTCTCACCTATTCCCGCTATTGCGTACGGGAATTTTACTGATGGTTTGGGTGGGTAAAATAGTGGGTCCAGGTGCCGAATTTACAGCGAGGGCCTCTGCTGTGATGGCGTGAGGTGATGTGATGGAACGCGACGCCCGGGAAAGCAAACACAGGTACTTCAGGCTGGACCCTCTGAATTTTTTTTTTTTTTTTAAATACAAATTCTGCTTTTCTAGCCTGACTCGGAAACGCGCGCGTGAGTCGGGCGCTGGAAACCTTCGAAGGTCTTTGGAGCCTTTTGAAGAACTGGACTTCATCGCTCTGCGCTATTTAAAGGCAGATGCAAAATGCATACAGCCAAACAGCAGAAAACAAAGCGCAGAAAGCAGCTGGCAGCAACTGGAAATGTATACATCTGTGGGCAGTTTAAGAATGTCCATCAGCGCACGGATACGCACCTTTATTTTCACACGTCTGTTGTTTACTAAATAACATTTCAGCACAGTTTTCATCTTATAAGGAAAGTGTTTGAAACTTGGAATAAGTGCACTTAATTAAAGGAAGGCTGTGAAAATGTGCACTAATCTGATATGACTAATAGCAAAGTGCATGAAATTGCTAATTAGAATTTCATTAAAGGTGCTGCTTTATCAGACTGTGAATATCACAACCTTTAAAATTCTTTCAGGAAAGCTTAATTCCTTTTCAAACAGAAATATTCTTTAAAGACATTTGATTTGTTCTGAAGGAATCTGTAGCTTAGGCTGAAACATAAAATGTTGCCAATATTCCACAGGAGCAATATTTGAATAAAAATATGTATCAGGTGCTTTCTTTCATCAGGCAGATGAATAATTTAAAAAAAAATATTATTGTTCAAATAATGCAATCAGCTAAGAAAAATAAAGTTTAATCTTTAGATTATTTCAAACATGATTTGTTTTTATGCCTGTACTGTAATAGTTGGTATGTTTTTGCTTTAAAGGAGGAGAGAAATAAAAAGCTTGCTTCAAAAGTAATGTATGAACAATAAAAAATACGGCTATGAATGTAATTTTTTCTAAATACATAAGGTTTTGTATATCCAGAAAGAGGAAATTAATCGTCTACCTCGATTTAAAAAAAACACGTCAAAAACTAATATTCTTTGTGAAGCGCCTTCTAACATCTTAAACAGAAATTAAAAATCTGTATTTTCAAGGTATTGTTGGAGAAACCCCCCAACTTTGCACAAATACCTATATTTCCATACTTAGCTAAAACCCATTAATTAATTTTACCCCTTTTCATCTCCTTGCTGAGCCTTAGAGCTCACTGCTTTTTATTTATTTTATTGCCCCTCGCTTCTCTTGCCCGATGACAGAGCCCCTCTTCTCAGATTTATCGTTACTTTCGGAAGCGCACTCCGGTAGCAGCGATCGCACCGGCGGCCGAGCAGCGCCCTGCCCAGCCGGACCGCGGGCTCGCGCTCCGCTCCGCGGGACCGGCGGCGCGGCTCCGGGCTGCGGCCGGGCGCTGCACCGCGGCAAAGCCGCCGCCGTGCCGCCAGGACGCAGCAGCGAGGGTCACCTCGCTTGCGGGTTCACCCGTGCTGGGGGACGAGCTACTCCCCGTCGGGTTTTGGCCCCCGGTTCTCAGGAAATGCCCTTCTCCACGCAGGGCCTGGCCCTTCCTGCGTTAGAGCAGGTTCCCCGCGCCAGCGAAGGGCTTTCGGTTGCCAGGTCTGCCGTGAATTCGTGCTCACGGATCGTACTTTTGACAAAATTCTCATTTACTAGTGTGTCGCACTCTAATTTTTGGCCTGGCAAACAGCAGGTTTACTCGCATAAGCAGGGCACGAGTGGGACTTAAATAGCTTTGCTCCTTTTTCCCTTGAAATTTAAGTTTACCAGCACAGGTAGCTAACACAAGGCGAAACTAAGGATCATTGAAGCAGCTGAAGTTTACGTATCTCAAAAAAATACCCACCAAGGCTCCCTGTTTGTGGGCTGCAATTATTGTTATTAATACTAGCAAAAAAAGATGTACTTTTGCAGGAATTAGGTATTCAGAGCACATTTTTAGAAACTCAAATTAAAAACTCGTCAATGCAAATTTACATGACAAAAAGATTCTTGGAAATGGATAAAGAGTGAACAGAAGAATCTTTACTTAGGAGATAGTATAGTGTTACTTTGAGCATTTTTAAAAATCACATGTCAATTACAGTTTGGTGTGATTTCAGCTCTTGTTATAGGTATTTTCGTGCCAGTAGGTATTTTATCAGTTGGACAAAGCAGCACATAAAAGTCATTTCAGCTTTCTTCATAAATATGCCAACTTTCTTTATGTACATTTTCTTTCTACAATAAATACATTGATAAAAAATCAGTCTAGACTCAAATAAATGAAAATTATGCTTATTAAATCTAATGTCTGGTGTCAAAAGTGAGGTGTCAATCTTACCTATCTCACTTCTAAGCAAGGCAAACAAAGCTGCTAATTATAATATTTAAGTTTAAATGTAGAATTATTGTTCAAATATAGAAAACAATGGCATGGTTGTTCTTTCTGCAGCTATATGATTAAGACTACTTATGCCTCATTTTATGCAAAATAAATGACACATGATTGTGATTTAATTCATGCTAAGTAAACGTCTACAGGGATTTATGACAAGAAAAGCAATAACAATCCATACCTTGTTACTTGTCAATAACTGCATTCAGAACAGTGGGGAGCAGTGAAAAATAAATAATTGCTCGGAAAAACCCACGCATATGCGAAAGGAGTAGCGTGCAAAAATTTACACCAAGTTAATCTAAGGCTGCTGGTTGTAATACAGTGAGTGTTATAAATTAATGTGGTTCCGTACTATTCTGCCTTATTTTATTCTCCCTTTTGTAAAGCCACCGCTCCCAGATCGGACGTGCCTCGATCCCCATTGCTGGCCACAAGATTAGCGCACTCCATAAACATGACGAACTGCATTTAGTAAACTGTTTGCTGAGCAAAGATAAGACGCTGACATTTACAATTTCGTTCTTCAGAAACTATGAGAGGGATACGTTTTGGTGTGCAAAGGAAAACAAGAGCAGGAAGAGGCTCTGGTTCTTCCCTCTTCCCGGGGCGAGGTGAGGCATGTGTGGTTTCCAGCCGGCAGCCGGTGCCAGCAAGGGGCTAGTGAGGATGGAGCTGGGGACTTGGCCTCCTAGATGGCCACGAAACTCCAGTGTGGGCAGGGTTGTCCCCCACCACCCTTCTGCTCTTGACCGTATAAAGTAATAACAGGAGAGTCTTGATGCGTCTCGTTTAAAGGGGATTCAGCTACTGGGTGGAGAGCGGGCAGCTGCCACCAGCGTGCCGGGGGCATCCACGGGACCGGCCCCGGGCACTCGCCCGGCACACCAGGCCGCCGGTGTAAATGCAGACTACTGATTTTAGGGGGTGAGATTAAAAGCCATATAGCTGCTGGGCTGAACCGCTCACCCTGTGTTGAACGTAGAGCATGACGTGAGGCTCTTTCTGGGTTTAAAAGGAGCATTTGTTTGAAGGCTGACTTTAGTAGATTGTAGGTGCAGGGATGATGCTGAATCTGGCTCGTGGTAAAGCAGCCAGATTTCTTTGTGGCTTTTACAGAGTTTGCATTGGTCTGACAGAAAATCGTCTGCTCAACTCCAAGGAACATGTCCTCCCATGCTGTGGCCAGGGTACCAATTTCCGCAGCGCTGCACAGCTCCGCTCAGCGATGTTGAGGAGTTTTGTTCCTTTGCCATATTTATTCAATGTTTGGCTTGACAGACAAAAATCAGTCATGAATAAATGTATCTGGCTGTGCCAGGTAATACCTTTTTATTACCCAGCTTTACCTGGTTGTGCCAGGTAATACCTTTTTATTACCCAACTTCTGCTCACTAGATTTTGCTGGGACCCAGCAGCTCATTACGTTCCTAGAGGCACATACAGTCTCGTGTAATCTTGAGATACCTACTGGGTGTTGATCGCAAAATGACGACAATCACGAGGTCCAAGAAAGTACTACTCGGCTGGGCCTCATCTCTTAAGAAAAATGCAAGGATGGCTTTTAATGGGAGCTACACACCTTCTGAAGGCCTGATAGTTTTCCTTCCTATGCTCCACTAAAAGGCCAGTCAGAAAAGATCTGAGATTTCTTTTCTTCCCTGCAGTGGCAGAAGCATTAAATCTGCTAATCATGTTTATAGTGAGACGATATTCGTACTTCTTTTTTTAGAAATGGTGGCCAGTAACACAGAACTAGCGAAGCGGTGAGAAAGAAGAAAAAAGCAGGACCAAACATAAGCTTTCTGAGGCCTTATCCGTTACTCTTAATTCCTTTGAAAACCTTGCTTTGTTTTTTCCTTTATCTTATATTTTCTTTTTCAGCCTCCCTCTGCACCTTGTCTTAGATTTGCTCCTTTGTCTCTTCTCCCTCTGCCTTTCTTTCCCTCTCGCTTTTATGCTTTCTTCCACATAATCTTATTTATCATCCACTACCTTTGTTTGACTATCCCAGGCCTGATGGTTTCCGCCTGTGCAAATCCAGTGTGCTTTGTTTTTTCCTCTTCCTTAGTCCTTGCCACATGCAAGACTTTGCCATTCTCTTCCTCACATAAACATATCGCTGCACAAATACCTGCTAAAACTCATAAAAATATTGAAGCTGCTCAGGTTCACTGAATGATTCACTTCCCCTTTCCCTTTGGACACCTCAAGACAAACCTCTTTTGCTAATTTGCAGGTAACAGTAAAGCAGCCTGGCGTTTTTAAAAGAAAAGCTAAGAGAAGGTACCCTCTTTTTCCCACCTTTTTCTGCACAGAGCTTGAAACTCCAGCTCTTGCACAAATTGCCAGAATCTATATTGTTTTATCCTAACCTTTATAGGTAATCCCGAAAGCCTACCTAATCAATTGAAGATCATAAAATATTAGACTTAATACCGCAAATTGCTGCTTTATAATTCACATGACAAGCTCCTAAATAATTCAAATAGCAAACATATCCTGCTACTCAGTGATGGGAGGTTGTTTAGATCAGCCGGAGAATGTCAACACATGCCACATCTCATGGATCCACTGCATTTCAGGAAACCTATTAAGTTAATTGCTGGTTTCTGATGGCAGAGAGCATGCCGGGAGCAGGGTGATCTTTATTAGCCTTTCGGGCATTTGCTAACATCAGCCATTTTGCCCCTACTTGTGTCTACCAGGCACAGCTTGGAGAATGTAAATCAAATTTAGACAACAACCAGTGTTGGCACCACCTTTGCGCTGGATTCGTTTATGAATTAAAATAAAGGTTCTAATGTCAATTGTTTTGCCTGTTAGATTTATGTATAATACCATATATATATATATAGTCAAAGTCTAATAAGAACAATCAAGCAATTACATCATTTTGCACTGCATATGTAATGCACATAAAAAGAAAATCAAGCTGCGGTGCCTCACATCTTCGTAATGGAAGTACTTTGAAGGCTATAAATAGAGAAGAGGCTTTAGAGTAAATTAGCAATACAATATAATTTTCATTAGGTACCTGCCTTGTAGTAGTGATGTGCACAGGTGCTCTTTGTTCTTATATATGTTGTAGACAAATGTTTTATTTCTAACTATCCCAAATACCCTTTTGTTCAGTATTTTCATTTTCTGGCTCTATTTTTTAACTACCTATGGATTTCAAAGAGTCCTAGGAGAGAAAGAGGAGGGGGAATAAGAAAGAGTCTCTAAAATAATTTGATATTAAGTTCTAACTATCCATTCCTGGCCTGATCCAAGCCCTCTTGAAGTAATTTAAGAGTTTTGAAGATACTTTGTGGTATTTGGCTCACACGTGTAGCTCTATTAATTCTACGTATTATGGACCACCCAGTTTTCAGCTGGTGTGTCAGCTTCGGTGTAATCATTCTAGCGAAAGATCTAATTCGGATACAAATATATAGGGAAGTGAAATTATTTAGCTATATAAATCAGTAAATACTTCTATCATGTATAAAACTGTATCCTTTAATCACAGAATCAGCTCGTCAAACAGAGCATAGGTAAAAATAACAGTTGCATTCAAGTGTTGTAAATATGACACAAAACTCAGTTACTTTTCAGAAATCAGCTAGCGTAAAAAGAAAAAAGCATGTTTAAAAAGTCAGTTCACTGTAGACATGGAGAAGAATCTCTTTTGCCTCCTCTGGATTCATCACAGAGTCACAGTTTAATTTTTGCAGGAGTCCATGGAGCATTGTATTTCATGGCTTATCTCTTCATTAGCCACCACAACGGTGGCCAGTGTTGTTGCATAAATATTACAAACACATTTCCCAGGCATAGCTGATATTCTTCGGAGTCAGTACTACGCATCTGAGGTGTATGAAAAATTCAAAATTGCATTTGATAACTCCCAAATTGACTTGTTTCATTTAATTAAAAAAGCCATTTTAAGAGTGAGGCAATTCACCAAAAAAGTGTGACTCCTCTTCTGTGTGCATGTGTGTATAAATATATATATGCATGTATCTGTATATATATATACACACATCTGGATGAGCATGTGTTCTACATTGCTCTGAAAGATGCTGAGTGTGGAAACTGTAAAAGGCTAGCTGGATTTTGCAGTTTTCTGAACACAGGGCCATTGTGAAGACGGGACCGGTACTTTCTGCTACTTCCGATACTTCTGAAAATAATTGTTTCACATCACGGCGTAAGGCAGAATACACATGTCTCACGTCTCCAATTATGCCAAGATATAGCGTTTATGTAACGCACGCAGTGTGCGTGAAACCATGAGGCTAAGACTTTTCTGATCGCTGGAAACAGGAGTATAGAAGTGTTACTTACTGTTGTATCATCAGGCATTGAATAAACTCAAAGGTGTAGGCATCCCAACAGCTATGTCCCTGGTCCCTTGACACATCAATTTAACATATATTTTACTAACTGAAACCTTTCCACACAGACATCTTAGTTGAAAAGTACTATAATAACGCTCTATTTGGAAATATCCCTTTAAACCCCCAAATTCATCCAGTACTTTCACGTCCCTGAGTGGGTACTTGAGAATTGAGCAGCAGATGTAAGATTTACACCGAAGGGCCTCTCTCAGGCACTGGACACGCGTGCAATGAGTAGAAGGTATTATTAGTCCTCTTTACCAGTGAGCCAGTAAGGGGTTCAAGGCTGGGGCTTCCAGTCTGCTGCCATTCAAAAGGCAGGTGGCAAGGTAAAACCTTGCACGTTTCCTTCTCTAGTGTCTTTATCCACTGCAGATAACATTAAAAAATCAGTCTAACAACATGCCACACGTTTGCAGCCATGTTTGATGTCTCATAAAGGATTCAACTGTGCATATTTTGCTGGAGGAAAAACGTGTGTTATTTATCAAATAGGCTTGTCTCCGCTCCGGGGCTGCCAACAATAACGTTACGCAAGGTTACAGAGCAAGGTGACGGATTGCCGGGTCTCGTGCCAGTCAGTGATCTCTGATAACGCCGAGAACTAAATATAAAATCAGGCACTGGAGAGGTGCAGAAGTTATGCATCTTTTGGACTGTTTCATAGTTTACTAGAAAGTAGAGGGTTCTGAAACTTCATCTTTAAGAAACGCTGGGCTGTGGAATCTAAAACATTAGGCACCCAGCAGAGGTTTTATACAGTAGTTTCCCCTAATCTCAGAAACATCTGTTCATTTTTAAAAGTAGATCTGTACACAGTTTACATTTCAAGGAGGGTCAGATTCCATTCTTCAATTTCCTTTTTGTGTGTGTGCGTGTGCATCATTTATTATATTCGCAATCGGTGTGGGTTTTATTCCCGCTTTCTTGTTCGTCCTAGTGTTGCCTATCCCCTTGAAATAAAACTGGCTCATTTTCCAATCAAGTCATGTAGAAATGAAAACGATTCCACAAGTGTCAGCATGTGATATTCCCCTCTTTGTGCAAAACTGGGAGCACCCCGAGCAATGCAAAAAATAAAACGCTTTCTGGAGACGAGGGAAGGGATTTTCCTTGTACTCGGAAGCTGCAGGACTTCCAGGGCACATCAGCTGATTGATTACCCATTCAGTCTACTTTGTTTCTTTTCATAGCACAAATAAGATTTATGACAATTTAGAGCTGAGATGAAGTTTTGAAGCTTCATTTGATTTTTTGGCTTCAAAGAAGGAAGGCCTCCAGAACAGAGGCACGGGGTTCTTACCACACAGAATTGATTTTTCTGGAGGCAGCTCTTCCATTCACCGACTTGACTGGAGGCCCTTTTTCTAGGAATGCCTTCCCAGTAATTCAAGGGCTGGCAGTGAGCACAAGGAGATGTTTCCTCCTAAGTTTCTTTCTTTTCTCCTAACCACGGGTGTTGGTGTCCAGATTGCCCAAGGCACTGAGAATTTGTTTTTAAGCAAATTTTCAAAGCAGTCAGTCTGGCTGTGTGATAGCCATAGAAGGGTTGTGTCTCCCCATCTCAATTTAAGTTGCAACAAGTAAACAATAAAAAATGCTGGACATTCATATATTCTGTTGATAATCAAAATACATTTTCCTCACAGTAACACAGCAGCTCAACATAGCAGAGAGAAAAGAAGAACCTGTTTACACTGAATTTTTGTTTTTAGAGTCCGTAATGAGTGATGCTGTAGGATTACTGCTGGCTCAGGTACCCAGACCCTGTGGCTAGTGCGTAGAGAGCATCCTGAGTATGTAAGAAGAAGAAAGAATAGAAACAAAATCTCTGTGTGAGAAATCACTTCATTGGGGTTTTTTTTTTTTTTTTAGACTTTTGCTTGATTGCTATTTTCTGGTGAGTCAGTCGGCATAGAAGCTAATGAAGGCAGGTAATTTTGAATAGCAAGACAGAACCTTAAACTGAACTGCTCTATGTGTCTGGTGTGGAAAGCTGACCTGTCTTGTTAAGCAGACTGTTGAATCATGGTTCTTACTGGCGTTTGTGGCTTTATTCCTCTTTACAAATTATAGCAATATTGGCTGGAGCTCATCACCTTCTGAATCACTATGGCTAGATCCAAGTCTGCTAGAGTCTATCACACCCTTTGGGGCTGGCGCAGACAGACGCAGATGATTTTGGTCATCATTGCTGTGTTTGGCTCTACAAGCCAAGTGTGTGTCTATGCAAGTACATTGAAATTACACCAAGACTGACTTTGCAGTTCAAGGACCCTTGACCCTAAAGGAACCAAGCCTTACCAAGCACACCCTCTTCTGACTGTCAGCCACTGGGTTCCAGTAGATGTGAATCCACATGTTCACCGCAGCTGAGCATTGACAAATCTGTAAGATGCTGTATTTGATAGCTAGGTGATGTACACGTAGGTATAATTTCCTCACTCCTGGCTTTTCAAACCACTCTGTCTTTCTTGTTCTTCCAGCAGCCTCCTTGTTGAGCAATATCAGGCAAAGGACAGAGCTTGTAAATCTTTGCCTGCAGGAACTTCAGAGATGTAGGAACAAATGCTAAGAATGCTCAGGGTTTAGAGAAAGGCCTGAGGTCCTTCAGGACTTCAACATTTATCCCCAGAAGCTTTTTGGAGACAAGACAAAAATATTTGGCAGTATTGAATGAATCAGTGCAAAGCGATCCAGAAAGATGAGTGTTGATTTACCTGTTTCTCCCTGAAGAGAAGGAGGGGACACACAAGGGAAATGAGATGTTGTTTTTCTTGATCAAAGGCCATGGTGAGTGACTGTGGTAAAATGTATCAGCTTTCATGTTTCGTGTAGCCGCTGCGATGGTTGATGAGAAATGTAGAGGCTTGGTGGTTCTTTGACAGCTCTGTGAGCTTGGGATCATGTTCACGAAGAACCATCGCAATGGTAACCAGCAATTGTCAATTTAGAAAAACTTAATCTCAAGTGATTTTTTTTTGCAGAGCAGGTAACTGCTCACCTTGTGCAAGAAGATGTTCCTACCAGAGGTCTTCAGTGATCAATCTTTTGTCATGTTGGAAGAGGAAAAAACAGTCAAAAGAACATATCCTGGTTGTATCCTGTATGATTAAAATGAAGATATTTTATTTCTGATCCTCACTCCTCCCGGTTGTTCCTAGTGATACCTAAACTCACTCCAGATAGAGAGAAGATTAAAATCATGGGCCTGAAAACCAAAATGCAGATGCACTCCTGAATCTTGAAAATGATCTTTCTTGTTTGAATTAAAAGTATTCAGACTGGTTGAAATACTAAAAAAAAATCTGTAAAGAAAAAGAAGGCCTCGTCTAATGGTCAAGTTTACCTTGGGCAGAGTTAATTTTTGGAGAAATTTCCTCATGAACAAATCTAAATGAAATATTTCTACTTCTGACTGTCAAACCCTTGTCATTGACACACAGTACTGTCAATGGAAAAAATTTCCAGATGGAAACTAGAAGAAAACATGACTTTTAAAGAAATGGCCCTTCGTTTCAAACTTTTCTAAGAATTCCTGGTGTTTTTGCAGGCTGGATAAGGAAAGATCTGGATTAAGACTGGTTTTACAAAACCAAACCCAGATTAAGAAGGTTGATGAGAACAATGTAAAACCACCCCAGTTTGCTCAAAACTTTTATCTGTTTCCCCCTTCAACGCTAAACTTTCATGGTTGAGATAAAATAGAAACTGAATCCAAACAAGCCGGTTTTGCAAAAGCTCCTCAGCTCTTCTCTAAAAATAAGATTAAAGAAATCCTCTAGGCTGCAGGAGATGACTTTATCTTGTTACATTGCAAACCTCATTCCCTTACTTTAAATCTTCTTCTCTCTTACTAAAGATAACTAATAGGGATGCTGAGAACCTTTGTATTCTGTTGACATGTTTAAACATAAAGCAAGCTATCAATATCTGGCTTTCGAGGGGGTCTCTCTGCTACTGTTCTCAAATACATAAGTTTATTGTCGTATCATTGTGAGAAAGACATATTTCCACACATACTAATGGAATTTGCTTTTGTGAATCTTACTGAGGAACCTGGGACACCAAGGACATTACTGTGCTTTTTTTACGCTGGTGTAACACCCTTGACTTCAGCAGAATTACGTGTGATTTTCTCTATAATATCCTAAAGCAGACGGGGGTCTGGAGACATTTGAGTAAGACAGGGACAGGAAACAAAATTCTGTGTCTTTTTAAGATAAATTATACTGATAAAATATGTTTGTTAAAACCACATTTTATGAAGAAAGAGAATTATGACTTTCCTGGAGCTCTATTCACTTCTGTGTGAAGTTAGTGCGGTAGGTCTAGACATTTGTCTGGATGTGTCCTGCATAGTTTATAAGAATTCTTGTTTTTAAAATAGTACTGATGGTCACAGTTTGCATAGAGCTGTCAACATGCAGGATTCTTGGCAAAGAAGTATCCGTCAGGGAGGGAGGAGGCAAATTCTTTTTTCATTTGCCCCAATGAGAAGTTAACTCTAGATTTGTAAATACCTGAGATCAGATTCTGGGTCGATATCCCTCCTGCAGCTAGAACTTACTGAAAAAGCTGACCGACACAGTAACTTAATAAGGATCAAGTAAAATCATCTAAGTCTCCAAGTACTTACCCTGTCGATGTTTTTCTTTGCCTTTATTTAGCACTGTGTGATGAGTCCATTTCACTATCTGACACTCTGTGGGCCAAGTTCATCCCTGTTGTAACAAGATCTCTCATATTTAGAGAATTACTTTGGGATGAATGTGGTCTCTTGTGTTTGCACTAAGTATAATACAGACACTAAACTGTGGATTATCATTTCCTAGTGGGAGATCTGTGTCTTGTGATGAGATTAAGAAGGATGCAGCTGTGAATGGGACCAGTTTGGCTAAGTTGCCTAAAATAACTAGAGTAACTTTGGGTCGTGAAAAACTGGCTACGTGCTACGTTCAAGAATAAGCTCCCACATAAAATCCTTGCAAAGCATGTGCAAAGCTCCTTTGTGGTAAAATAGAGCTGTTTTGACTAGCCATATATGTTTCCTGTGTAAATCCACCACATCCTGGTCTATAGCTCACTTGCATATCAAGTTTTCATGTGAGTCAGATTCCCAAGGCATCTTTGCAGAATAATAAAGTCATACATGACCATGTAAACGATACCCCTGAAAAAGCCCCTTAGTCTTCTTTTCGAAGTTATTTCCAAAACCAGATTTACACATTCCAGTTTCAAAAACTGCTCAGGTAATTGCCAAAACAAGAGTGCTCCACTATACTCATCTCTAATTACTAAAATATGACTTTTGTCTTCCTGTGACAGTAACTTTGTGTGTCTCTGAGAAAACAGGAGATTTATAGGATACAGGTGATACTTATTTTGAGATGACATTTTTTCATCATTTTGATATAAGCAAATTAAAGGTAGTATTTCTGTCCATTTAAATCATAATTTGTGCATTCCTTTTATCATTACAATCCCTGAGAATGTGGAAGATACAAAATCAGTATAACACATTAGCAATAGATAATGCAGTCTAAATAAACATAATAAGCTTTACTATACGTCTTTAGACCAAACCTTATCTAAAAATACCCTAATGAAGCTGAACCATCCAATTACTTGTTTCTTGGAGGAACCCCTTATTAATGACATTGCAGTGAGGGAAAAACATTAATTATTGGACACAGTGGGATCTTTTACATTCTGTCTAGTCTGGACAGCACCAATTAATACAACAATAATTACCAGCTACCACGGCAGGCTGGCTGAGCAGAGCTCCTCTCTGCTGATCGGGTGGGGAATGTGGGACAGCTCTCGGGCTGTGCAGATTTCTCAGACTTAGACCTCTTTTGTTTTTTGCATTGCTGTGTGAAAACTGAATCCTATGGATATTAAAACAGGTGGATTACTCTATTGAGGCAGGGGCTGCTCCTGTGAGAAGGAAAGCACAGGTGCCACCATGTGCGAAATGCCATTTTCCCCTCCATCTCCCACCCACCTGCTGTATGACTTTCTGTCGTTCGAGATTTAACATGATCGCTCTTTCGATAAGGTATGGCTTTTAAAGCCATTTGCTCGCTCCCTTGTCCTCTCTCCAGCTATCTTAAAATGACAGTTAACAAATGCAGAAGCAATTGTTGACATGATTTATTGCCCGCACTATTGCTACAGTCTTGAAAGCGGAATACCTATTCTCGATCAAATTCAACCTGAGGCAAACACCAAGTATGGGAAACTTCAGCTCAGAAGGTTAAAGTCTGCAAAACTTATAAGCGAGCGACTAGAAGGGGAACAATGGAAAGTGTTAGACAACCTGAATAACAGGCGTTACTACTCTACTGCCTATAATAATAATAATTCACCTTTTATCCATTGAAGATAAAAGGACACAATGTGGGAAAATTAAGCTGTATAGACATCTTGGGGATATCTCATCTGAGATCACACACCACTTCTTTCTTGTGGTTATCATGATTTTATCAGAACCACTTTGAAGTCTATATAGCCTTATATCTCAGTTATCTACATTTCATCCTGTATGTATTTATTGCAGATGGGCCTAAGCTGCTAAATTCAGATCCAAATCCAGATTCTGATTTTGAACTCCCTAAGGTCCGTAGCTAGCTTGAAGCTAGGGCTTTGGTTTGGAATCATCTCTATTTCTGGGTAAGAAAAAGGGGTTTAATATATGCTCTCCCAGACTGCATAGCTCTATACATGTGCACACCAAGTTACCCTCATTCACGCGTAAATCTAGGAAAAACAGAACATGGCTATGTAATTAAAAGCTGCCTACACTGTTATCTGTATTTTAAAGAAGGATGAATTTGTAAATGAGCCTTAGCTTTGACATTCCGTGATTTCTGAGCGCTTTCCTTTACAACCCTAACAAGCTTTTAATCATGCTTTAACATCTGGAGCTCCTCAGCTCTGCCTTGCATGCAGGTAAAACCTACAGACAAGCAGCGTGTTTCACAAATCTTCGTGCACCGGAGTCCGTTTTCCTGTGTTACCTGCAGCCTTGACTCCAGCAGCAAGCAAAGGATGACACAGACGTGAATAGGGTTATAGAAAAACAGGCGCCACTTTATTTCAAACTCAGGAGGAATTCCCGAGAGGAATGAGTGTCCCGTTCACAGGGAGGGGACACCAACCAGGTACACCAGGAACAAACTCCCCTTGTTCTGAGACAAGACCATGCAGGATAAGCAAGCCCTCTGTGTCGAAAGGGAACCAGAAATGCTCCTACCTTCTGCATAATACTGATGTGCTAATTAGGGCACTGATATCCTCAGAGGGCAAGCTCAAATCTGATGATATGTACAAAACACACACTCTCCTCTCTCTCTCACACACACACACAGAGGCAAAACGTAATCAGACAGAGAGTGGAAACAGAAATCAAGAAAAACAACCGCAGAAATAGTGTCCGAGAGATCAGGTGGCATTCCTTTGTCAGCAAGCTGGCTGGTTACACGGAGTCACTCTTCCATCAAAACACGGTCATTTGCTTAGCGACTCTCTTAGCATGCTGTATAGGGACAATCCAGACTTGCTCTGTCTTTCTGTTCTTCTTCACATGGTCACTTGATTAAATGATAACATATTAATCATAGAGTCACTTAGAGATAGACTTTACAGTGGTATCGGTATATTATCGGTGACAGTCTTTCCCTGTTGTTTTGTGATTTGAAACATTTTGTACCAACATCCCTTCTCTATCACCTGGGCTTCCTAAACCTAACGAGGTGATAAAATGCTCTCCACTAGGGATAATCCATTTTCCCAATATAACTTAATTCCTTAAAGCTTCACATCTGGAAGAGACTTCCAGAAACTACATCTCAGCACCAGGGAGCTGGCATTTCCAGCTCTGAAATACCATTCCTTGGAAATAAAACCCCTTTGTCTGACTAAAGACACATTGTGTCTGGAAATGTTGAGGAAAAGGCATTTCCACAGCGAATGTTTATTTCTGATTATAAATATCCTGCTAAAATTAATGAGTACTAATAAAATGTCAGTGAAACTGGAGAGGTGTCATTATATACTAGAACCAAATAGGTATTTCTTCCCTCCATAAAACGTGGAGCTTCTAATTTAACGTTGTAAATACGATGTAATACTTCTGGCTGCAATACATTGTAAGAAGGGACAGTTTTTAAATAACCTTTAAGTCTTGTTGCAACATATTTCATCATCCACAAAACACAGGAATGCCACAGGGAGACAGTCAGTTTAGCAGGAAATCTTAAAAAAATTTATTTGCCAGTAGCATCGTCCCACCATTCCACAAAGACTCGGCAAAACTTTTCTTGCCATGCACCATCACCTGTCAGGTTACGGAGAAGTAAGTGGCTGAGGCGTCAGCTCCTGAAATCTCTTAATTTACCGGCTTTCAGGGCACCCCATAATTTGCAGAAGCCAGTCACTGCCCTCAAGGTAAGACATGCTGTCAGATCACGGGCAGACACATCAGGGGCCAAATCATGGTGTGCGCAAGGGTGGGACCACTAATCTAAACCAGTTTGGTACTCCAGGATTTTAAAAAAATCAGCCGGTCTGTCTGCACGCTCCCTTCTTCCCTTTCAAAGTGCTATAAACCAATGCTCCTCAAGATGTTTAGCCCATGCCTTGCTTTAATCCATGAAGGACATCATGCTCCAGAGGGGAGAGGCAGGGATGGGAAGCGAGGGGAAGGAGGAAGGAAGGATCAGAGGGAAAGTAGAACAAGGGTGGATGAAAGGAGGGAACTGTGTCATACCTTATTTGTTGGTCACAGTGCAGCAGAGGTTGGAAAGGACTAATAGAAGTTATCCCGCAACATATGCAAGACTGTAAAAACCATAAAAAGAACGTGTCAGGGACAATGTTTAATGACATCATCACCACGGGATGGTACAACACTGCAGGATTTCTTAGTACATATTCTGCCAGCACCATTAACTTGCCGTGCCAAGATGACGAAGATAACCCATGTTCACATATTTCCCTCTGGTCCACAACTAGAAATGAGATTCTTTGACCGTCCGGAAGCACTGTTCTGATAAGCATCCACATTTTTTTAATTCTCTTCCTTTGATCTCCCAAGCAAACCAACCTGTTCCCAAAGATCCCCTTCAGACCTCTAGCTCCCACACAATTGTTATTTCCAGCAATCCATAAAAAAAGGGAAAAAAAAAGAGATCCCACAAGAATTGTTGTGTAATCTAGAAAATAAAAAACATTCTAAAGAATTATTTTAAATTGTAGAGGAGAAAGTTTTTGTCAAATCTTTTCCAAAAAATGGAAAATGGACTAATGAAAACATTTTAATGAAAAAATTCTATTCTTTGTAAAATATTGGGCTTTTCAAATATATGCAGCTTTTTAATTTTCAGACTGTGCATTTACCTCCAGATACATAGCAATCGGTCTCATGGCTGACACTGTAGCTTCATTACCAGTTCTGAAACAGGGGTAGCTTGGAGGCAAACCAACTTACAGCAAGACCAGATTCTAAAAGAGGGACTGAATTGAAGAAATTGGCTTTGCCTAGTTCACCACACTTATTTTTTAAGACACAAACCAAGAGCTTTTATTCCTATAAGGAGAAATATTTTCATTAAAGCTGAAATGTACTGAAAAGATCATAAAATATAATGTTAATTTAATGTGTGAGAAAACCTGACTCAAAATTTCTTGAATTTTAGTTGTTTAATTTTAGTAATGAGCCACAATATAAACAGCAGCACCAATTAATTCATTTTCTTTTAAGAAGTCTCATGCTGTACCTAAAAGACTGTTGTTCTGTCTAGTTAAACACTCATGCATTAAAATGCTAATAATTAAACTGTTAGGACTGACTAATGAACTCTGCCAACTATAAATGATGGTCTTGTTAGATTCACTGCACAGCAAGGCTTCCTTTGTACTGAAAAAGTTAAAGGTTAAAGAGCTCTTGAAAACAGCGAGCAGCATCTAGAAGCAATTACATTTTTTTCCTGGAAACTAATAGCTGTACAATAATGTTTCAATTCGCACTCAAAAAAAAAAAATTTACTATGAGTTCCATTCATCAGAGCAAATCTGCAGCTTTCTACACCATGGCAGGTTGTTAATTTGGCTTCTGCATCCATCCTACTCAGCCTATAATCTAGTGTTTTGCAGAATTTTTTATTGATCCTGCTCATGGAAACTAAAAGGGCAAAGTCTTGAGCTTGAGTTGTGATACCTGTTGAGTAACACTCACTCACATCAGGAAAACACAGTGAGATTGAATTTCAAAAGGTTTATGTGGCAGATTTACTTGGATATAATGTTTATTTGTTAGTTGTCCCTGTGCATTGACTCCCAGACAAGACAGTCTCTGTTAAATGAAGGAGACAGAGCTGGAACTTGAACTGTACACCTGTAAGGAAGCCTACTTGATTACATCGGTGACCACTGATATGCTTCTTGACAAATACCACCTGGCTGAGAAGACATGGGATTCCAGTGTGATCACTCAATGAAACTGCGAGTTTCAGAATCAAGACTTTCCTGTCAACCTTATGTTCTCAGAAATTAAATAGAATTCTCTCTTTTAAAAATTACTTGCTCTTGTATTAATCATTAAAGAAGGGTTTCTATGAATACTAGAGGAAATATGACTAGTGATCAGTGAAGCTAATGAGATATAATTGAGCATGTACAGAAGTGCTAAAGTTCAGAAGAATAAACAATGTTTTCCTCTCTAAGCATGGGCTTGTATTCATCCAGCAATTTCATAACTAAACATTATCATTAGTTTGAGTATGCACCAAAGAGAAGCTACTTCAAACCCATGGTAACTACCTGCCTAGCCACATTAAACAAGATCTCTAGATGTGATTTAAGCGAGTGTCTCTGCATGAATGACATGCAATCAACAGCTCGGATCCGGCACTGCAGCTGGCCCATGGGAACCTTTGGCTGAGGACCAGCAGGTGACAGTTAAGGCTCGTAATTTCTTTGTGGTATCATTTGTGATACCTTTGCTTTGTGGTGGGCTTCATAGACAACTGATGTTTCATTTGGTCCTCCCAAGGGCAACCGTATTCACCGCTGCAGTTGCATAAGGGTATAGCTGGATTTACAGCCCTAACGCATTTTCAACACACACACGCACACAAATTTTAAGAGAGATAAAGGAGATGTTAAAGAAGAATGTCCGTGTCGTTTATTTTATTTTTATTTTTTTAAAATGTACATGGTTCAATCGCTCAAGTGATCCAATAAGTCACTTTCTAAAGGTGTGCTAAGAACACATGAGTCCAACTCTTAGACAGGCACTTAGATTGATAGCGCTGAGATCTATGAGCAATCTCCTCAAAACTAACAAGTCTTCCCAAAGGAAAGTATCCTCACATGTGAGTAATGGCAAACAGTTCTGGTCGGGAGTTGTAGAGCTTGCTCTGATCATGGACAGTCCTTGGGCCACAGTGTGTTCAGATACAGACGAGCATGTGGGTCATTGACAAAGCTCTCAGCTATCTGTTGTAGCTGGGTCACGGCAGATGCAGCTGCAGGGTTCAGATGATGTGCCTGCAAGGTGACTATGGCCAAACCTTTTTCTCTGGATCACCATCTCTTCTGAAAGATACTTGTCTTATTACAGGAGTCACAGTCCTGAAGATCTGCTTACTGCATCTGATTTGCTGGTGCATGTGCTAAAACTGTATTCCTACCACCAGTCCAGCCACACGCTCTGGTACTCTTGCCCTTTCACTGTTCTTTCTACCCATTCACTTACGCGCTATAAGCAAGCAGCTAAAGGTTTCTCTTGGCTCTTTTGTATTGACCGCACTGGAATTATTGGGAGATCTGAGAAATACTCAGCCAACTTGATTCCTACCGAAATAACTTCAACTTTTGCAAAAGATGGACTATTGCTTAGATGTCAGTTCAGTAGCTCATACGGTGAACATACTGGTGGTTGGGAAAAATGTTGGAAAAAGATTTTGCAAAATCTCCCAAATATGACAAACTGCCTTCAATGTACCGGAAACGCTTTCCAGCAGCAGACTTATCACACCTCCTGATGTGTTTACTTTTTTATGCACGTTTGATTTTGAATACTGCTGTGGAGTTGTGAAGATACAAATATACATGTAAGCATATTGTCTGAGATGCACGAAAGCGCCAGCATGATAGGTCATGAAAAGTGCAGTTAATTATGTTTCTCTACCTCCTGTAGTAGTAGGGCACACCTCAGCATGCACAGACTTTTGCCTAAGGTGCTTATACTGGTTGGGGAGTGAGGTTATACTCCCAGTGCCCATTTCAAGTCCAGCAAAAGTACAAAAGAATATTTTGCTTTTAATTTCCTCACTGTTAAGAATTAACCTATATAAATCTCTAACATCAAAACAGCATGGCTTTATAGTATCAGTGCTTCCTTGTGACATATTGGAAATAATAATGGTAACTGTAATCACAAGGGATAACTGCATTCTTTGGATAATATTAAAAATACCTGTGAGTCACAGATATTACATCCAAGAAGAGATTCACCATACCCATCAGCGGAAGCAAGCCACCTGTTATTTAAGATAACTCTACAGAAAAGAGCTTCTGATGAGGCAAAGAACGTACTAAACTCACAGTCCAGAGGAAGAAGTTGTGTGCAGCATTGAGACAATAACTCTGGGAGCCAAACACTCAAATGCTCAACCTCACACATCCGGTGCAGGGGCAAAGAATATCCTTATTCTTAACTTTATACAAAATCTTATAGTATTGATATAAAACAGGCATGTGAGAGATGATTGTGAACGAGTTACCAGTGTGAATTATCTTAGGAACTGGTTGTTGTTCTTTTTTGGAAGTGAACCTTGTGAATATGGCTCTCTTTCTGAAATGACCAATAGTGTTGTGAAGACCTTAATGTGGATAATAAATAAAAAAAATCCTTTAAATGTTGGATACACCGAATAAAGGAGAAATATATGATACCAAAGTACAAACTCACCAGAACCAATTGGTTTTGAAAACTGACTTGATCAATATTGGGCTTGGTTTTGCCTAGGAAAGTGGGAATAAAAGAGCAGAAAGAAGCTTTGACAACAGAACTATATTATATGAGAGAGGAAGTAGTAAAGATGCAGAGAATACTTGCAGGGGAAATTGTTAGTCACACATTGCTGTCCGAGTCCTAGCATGTTGGCATGATGGAGAAGAGAAAATACTTTTAGATGCAGATAGTTACAGCATAATATATCTTTCACTCCTTTCTATTGCCCAGCTTCCAGAGTTCTCTCCTTGTTTTGATACCTACCTTGACAACAGATACATCAGCTAGGATGTAGTTCATAAAAACAACAGTAAAAAGAACCAACTTTTACAGGAAAAAAAAGAACGTTATAAGAGTAGTAGGGAGAAGTTTTGTGAATCCAGGCTAGCTTTTCAAACGTTCAGACCACCCCTGAAATAGCAGCTACAGTTCACAGGGGCCAGTGCTACACAAATTCCAGCTCTCTCTATGTGGTAAGTCTAATACTTTCTTTTCTTATGCTTTAAGGACTTCAAATAGGGTTTGTGCATTTGACTCCTTTTATCTCTTTCATGGAGTTCTCTCTGCTTTTAAATCGCTAAGTATCTCTGTCCTCCCCCTGCCATTCCTTAACAGATCCAGGACAGCACAAATAATGCCTCTTGGCTTTGAACAGATCATGGCAAATTTCACTGACAGAGGAAAGATGTACGAGCAGTTATCTGGGATAGTTTTACACCGATCCATCTATTGTATGCTATGTTCACAATCTTGGGCTGGAATGAATTTCAGGCAAATTGCGTCCCTTGCTGACCACTTAAAACCAGAATAGGTTCTGTCTGAGGGCCCAGCCCTATCTGATGCTAAGCCCCTTACAGCATCAGGACCTCGCTGAGAAATATTTCCCTTAAATTTCTCCAGGGCTGCATAGGGCTTTGTCTCCTGACAATGAAAAGATGACAGGAAGAAGGCAACAGTTAGATGTCTTAAATCCTACAGAACTCTGGGGAAAAAAAAGACCCCATCTGCATAGAAGGATACCAAATCAATACGCAGAAATGTAAAAGAAATATTTAAAAGAAAGGGAAAAAAACCCTTCTTGGACGATGACCCCAGAGGTTTCTCTCTTGCTTCTGCTTTCAGAATCTACATGCAGGGTTTTTTGGGAAGGCAACACATGAAGGGACTCACCTGAATAAAGCTGTACAATTTTGACCTGCGTCTGCAGGACTGGGGCTTTTGTAAGATATTTGTGACAGAGATTTGTGTTTCTTCTGTATGGTGCCTGTCATTCTTTTGAGCATGGTATAAAACAAGAGCTAATCACTACAACGCTAGCATGGAAATCCAGTCATTTACATTTTCAAGGTATTCTGTTGTTTAATCAGTGCATTAAGACGTAGACTATCTGGTGTCTCCGTAGTACTGTGCTTGCTTCCTTTGCCATAAGTGTTAGCCTTTGGTGGGAAAAACAACGCTTATAGAAAAACAGGGACTGCTCTGCTATTGTATTATAATTCCAAATGCAGGAATTCTGTGTTTCAGGTAAGACATATTTACAAAATTTTAAAGCTTGAATTGTAAAGAATGTGAAACGCCTGCTGTGGAAAATTCGAAAAGTAAAGCACACTTTTACAAACATTTTTGCAACAATGTATTTTTAAACATGAGATTCATTTGTGAAGGAAACACAGCTCATGTAATGAGGGATTGCTATAAGTAGATTTAATATATCCTAGCATTTAGATATTATTGTTGATCATAAAATATTAAATGCCCTTTGGTTGCAATCCCCTTATTAAAAGCAGCAAATTTATTTTTCTTGAGTGTGGCAAGTAAATTTGAACCAAAATGTAAATGCTTAACAGACTCTGTGCATATGTGCACACAGGCGTGTGATGAAGGGATGGGACATTTTCCCCAAAGCTTCAATTTCAGCTTACTCATTTGTTATCATTGTTCATTAACTATGTGGTTGACCTAAGATGAGCCTGAAGGATTACAGAGTATTTGTCTAACTATTTAACAGAAGCTTATAAAATAATAGTATTTGTTAAACACCTCAGGTTTCCCTCCCACCACCACTGTAATCTGAAAACATGAAAGGACTGGATGGGACGAACGCAAACACGGTGACGCTCGGCTGGGTCAGATGTGTCGGTTCAGCTTGGTTTGAATAGGTAACCCAGTCCCCAGTGTAACTGCCTTGAAGGGAGTTTCTGAGAAACCACTGTCAACTGCCTGATTTCATGCTGATTTGGTTCTGGATGGGAGCTGCTGTTTTTCATTGGGTGGTTGAGCAGCTGGGATAAGCAAATTCACGTCACCTGCAAGCAAGGGTGGAATGAAAAGCATGACTAAAGGGGGGAAAGCCAGGATAGCCTTTCACCGTCACCTATGTCCCTAAAATACCGCTTACGCTTGCCGTTACATTTGCTGTCGGTGTAGTTTCTCATGGGAACACCGACAATTTCAGGCTCACAAAAGCACAGCCAGCAAAAGCTACGGTGAGAGCAGAGCCCTGATGCACCATTACCTTGCTGGGTCATCACCAGCTCAGTCGCATCGCAAGGGGGGACTGTGTGTCACCCCTCCTCAGCAGCCCAAACCCCACTGGTTGTTGGTGTGTAGGCCTGTTTGGAGAGGAGCAGTGGTGCGGCGCTGACCCTGGCTATAACGTGTTCTTTACTAGTGATTCCTTATGAATTTGCACTACTTGCTGCTGTCGCAAGTTAAAGACAGAGATAACCTAATTTCGACTACTTGATTTAAAAAAGTGTCTCATATCTTAAAGGGGAAGAGCGCTCCAAAAATTCGACACTTGAAGCCTGATAGAATAGGAATATACCATATGGAAATTATCTACATCGCATATCTAGCGGATGTGCTTAGGTTAACAGGCTTGCCTGCTCAGGCTCCTCTGTTTGCACTTTCCCTGTTAGCTGAGCCTGAACACAATCTACTTTTTTCCTGTGATGCTGCAAGATACTGTTGTACCAGGCTGTAACACTGAGGACGGAATTCGGCTCCAGTCCCCAGATTTCCTGTTATGTCAGATCTGATCTCTTGTTCCAGATTTCAAGCAGACTGGAAGCCCATGTGTCCTAACCGTGCTCCTTCAGGAGCAAAACTGGACACATCAATTAGCTACTGGTAGGGTCCCTCAGGTAGAAAGACCTTTCTGAGAGCGTGGCAAAAGCTGAGACCAGATTTCAGCTTATAGTTTCAACATAAGCTTTAAAAGACACTGTTATGGATCTTACATGTGTTGGGACAGAGCTCAGAATTTACCCAACCTGGCTGACATAAAGCGACAGCACAGAACGTGTGTTTGCCCAGAAATAGACTTTTAGACCTTCTTGAATATAATTCTTTGGTAGTTGAGTGCTCCTTGCTAGTTGAAGAGGTACTTCCTTTCTAAGCCCCTTTATGAGTTTCCAAGAAAAAAAAAAAAAAAATTACTCCTTTAGGCTGATACTTTTGTAGCTTTTGGAAAGTTTGGTAAAAATCCATATGGTTGGTTTTGAGCATGCTTAAAGAATTGTTTCAGATGTTAAACTTGTGCTAGGGTAACTGAAAACAGTTCAGACTTGGCATGTAGTCTCCAGTGAGAAATGTGGGCTTGGATAAGTTGGAAAAAAAATTGGTTCAGAAAGAAAGGAGTTATAAACAAGTGGAAATAGTATGCTTCAGTTATCCAGATGTATGCCAGGCAAGCATAGACGTCTGGATATCCACATGCTGAAATAAATGCATCTGTATTTATTTAAATGTGTGATGTAATGTTCATGTGCAAACATCTCAGTAAATGGTAGGCATGTTAATTTTTCCCATCTCACAGAATAAATATAGACAATACATGAGATGAGATATACATATATGTACAGCTTAGAAGTGTCTGGCTGACCAACAGAATGACCCAGAGCTCTTGGACACCAATGAAAAGACTGTTCCTGAATGTAATGGAATATGGATCAGAGTCCAATGCCCTGCAATCCTGTTCGTGTATTAAAAAATAGAAAGGGTAAATACACATGTAAGATGTTAAAAACCTCATCAATCCTTGAAAGTTTCCATTACACTATCTCAGATAATACTCAGTGCCAACCGTGATGAATTAAACATTTCCACAGCCAGCAAAAGCTGTTTGAAACCCAAAATGTAATATATGATTTTCTTGATTCAGAATTTCAAAACACAACCTTTTAAACAGAGGTTCAATCATCAAATCCACAGGAGAAGTAGCTTTGGGTTTTCTTGCTGAAAATCCAAATTACTTGGGTGCCAAATCTTCATACGCCTAAAAGTGGTGTCGCTCCATTGACTTCAGTGGAACTATGCTGATTTACACCAGCTGCATGGCTGGCCCATAAATATTTTCAGTTGATCTGGATTATTTTATATATTATATGAATTTTCTTTATGGATTACATGGCAAAACATTTGTTCTCGGCTTCCATAATGTCAGGCTCTGTGAATTTGTTTTAACGTGGGACCGTTCGTGTGGTTCTCTTATTGCACAACTGAATACATTTGTGCTCGTAACATGATTTCACTGCACATCCTCCTGTCTACGCACTCACAGACATCCTAACAGAAGAATTACTGTCACTCCCTCTATCCATAGGTAGTCATATATATTGGCGTGAAGGGGTGAAACTCCGGCTGCTGGGGGAAACATAGCACTGAATATCAAGCTGTTGGTCATGTAAAAATTTCCACCGTAACACTATGGTAAGTGTAGTTCTTTGCACGTAGTTATGTTAGCGGGGTTTTAAAGTTAATCATGCATGTTATTATTCATCAGGGAGTTTATGCTGGACACTCCACTTAGCACTTTGACACAAAGGTAAACAGATTCCAGGGATGCCGAGTAGCGGGGTAATGAGATTTTATTAAATCTGTGATCTTCCCCTCTTGCAATGGCACTTACGGCAGGTCCCCTTTTCTGTGCAGCGTTTTGTTTGCGATAGCTCCGTCTCCTATGGACGAGGCGGAGGGTTTGGGTTTATTATGGGGTTAGTGAGTACGCTCAGGCCTTTCACCGCTAAGCCCCTGGGACGTGCGGAGGAAGGTGCGCAGCCACCGCCGCGGAGCCCGCTCGGGGCAGGACGGACACCGTGCAGCCGGGCTTGGCACACGGTGGCTGGAGACACAGGCAGGGAAACATCCTCGCAGCAGCCCAGGAGAAAGCGATCCGTCTTTCCAGCTGCACAGTCCCATTTAGGGCACAAGTAAATACGACATAGTTATGTTGCGTTTATAGAAAATGTATAAAGAATTAATTCATGACTAATATATGTTCTAATACATACAGAATCATTATAGAATCCAAAAATAGTCTGCTTAAAACCATCCTACCACTTTCTCCTGCTTTTTCTCTGATTATGTATAGCCCGTAACATTCTGGTCTGTAACATGTTTAGCTCGTGTTAGTCATTTATTAATCCTCGACAAATTATTTGTCAGTTAAATGTTAAAATAAAGCACAATCAAAGGAAACACAACAAGCTTCTGCAGGAAAGTGACTATTGGTCCAACTCTCAAAACCCGTGCAACCATCTGATAAAATCCTCCTGAATCCAAATTCGAGTAGTTACAGCCCGAGATTGAGGTATATGGTCTGGTAAATTGGCAGAGCCTGAGAGCAGTTACCAGCACCTGCCCAGATGGTACCTATCTTTGCTTTTATAAGCCCTACTTTCATTTACAGTTTTCTAGAAGAGAAAGTTCAAAGCAGCTACAACTATTTAATATGTGTAGGCTTTCCTTTATATGCCAGAGAAATTAATACTAAAGAAATTTCCTCAGTCGTCTTAGTCTGCAAGTGCCATTTAAAAATCCAGCCGGACTATCAGCCCTGTTTCCTAAATACCTGCAGGCTTCATGGCATTAAGCACACGTAACACGCCATGAGGCAAGAAGTAGCGTTGCTCACACAGCGCGTGGGGGACACTGAGGCACGGGGAGGCTGAGCAAGCGCAGCTAAAGCTACGCGGGAGTTAGCCGGGCTTTGCTGTAAGGGCGGGCGCCCGGCTCAGCCTGGTTCCCAGGGACTGCTCTCAGCAGCCGGCGGGACTTTCCTCTCCTGGACTGCAATATCTGCCGGAGCACAAACACAGCAGAGGACAGACGATCTGCCCGCTCTTCCGTCGATGCATCAGGATAAAGGCAAAGCTCGCAAGGGCTAAGGACCACGAAAGTCAAGATTAAACAGTCCAGCAGTTCCAGCAAGGGTTAAGACAAGCCTGTGACATCGGGAGACAGAACGGGACTCTCCTTCTGTACTACATATGTAGATGGGTATTAAGGACACGCATCTCTCCTCATCTAAAATCATGAATTTTTATGAAGTAAGTCCTGCTTTCCCATAATTCAGTAGGGTGCACTTTGCAGACCCTAAAGTGCTGTCACTACAGAAGGTTTCATTGCTTGCACCTGCTAAAACATTTGAGGTATTTGAGAGGCAGTGAAACACATTTGCTTTTCATTTTATCTGACTTTGAAAATCTTTGAAGTGTTTAATAGTAGTCCAGAAAAGATTTCTGCCTCTTAATCATTTACTTGTAGGGCACATTCTCCACTGGTAGCCTGTCAGGCAGAAAACGAGTTTAGCCCAGTTTTATTAAGTGCCACATGCCGAGTCAGTGTTCATTAAAGGTGTTTTAAGGTTTGAATTATGTAATTTATGAGAAAAAGAAATACAAAATTCCATTGTTTTATTAATATGCAGCACAGGATATACTGCTAATAACATACTTTTTAAACAGAAGTTTTATTTAAAAAAATGCCTTTATAGGGGGCTACGGATAGGCTTTTAAAAATCTCTTTTTCCCTGTTCAATAAAATTCAAACATTTTAATTCAATCAGCATAGATTTGAAAAAAGGATCTATTCTTAACCTCTCCTTTCGGTCACTTTTCTTTACACAAATTGTAGACAAAGGGGGAAACCAAAAAAACATCGGAGTCTTTTTTTGACTTTTTAATAGAAGCGACAGTATATGCTACTAAAAGCAAGCCAATGCTGAAGCCTGCACTCAGATGTTAATTCACCCTTTAAACAAAACAAAAACAAAAAAGAAAAGAAATAGTAAAAGAAAACAAGAAAAAAAGAAAAGAAAAACTCCACATTATAACCCCAGGAAACACTACTTTCCAGAATTACTTTAAATTGCCCCCCACAGATTCACAGCTAATGGGATATTTTTAATTAGATGAGGGCTTAACTAAATCTTTTGGTAGCCCACTAAACCATTTTTATGGTCTACATTGTTTTAATATTGCAAATAGTTTTTCTTAAGCATATGTGAAAAACACAACTTATGAAATACAAGGAGGAGTACATTTTTCTTCCCAACCTGTCTGGCTCAAGTTACCTAAGCCCAGTCCTGGAGACCAAGGTATGCCTGATCCTGCAGCTGGCTCTGGCAGGGGAACTCTCTGTCCCTTGAGATGGGCTCACGTCCATCAAGGGCTCTCCTTAACCCCCCTCTGGGGCAAGACTCCCACCCGCATCCCATAGTTCTGCCTGAAAAAGAGATTGTGTGAGGCCTGAGGAACCAAGACCAGTTGAGTTTAATATGAACTTTTATTGCCATGGGAAAGTCTTAGTTATTCAAACTTATACCAAACTGGAATTCATTAACCCCTTCAAGGCAGGCCAGGCTGTAGTTCCTGCACTGGCGGGTTTGTTTTGTTTTCTTCTGTTTCATTTACTTTGTTAGTTTGTTATTTACTTTGATGCTCTGACAAGTCCTGGGAGCAGCGAAACGCTGATGCTTTGGCGTGGACGTGCTGTGTCCATGAGGCTGAGCTGCCGGATAGCTCAGGTTGTGCAAGACAGAAAGAGCTGATGCCCGCAATCAGTGCTACTGGAAAGCTTAAGAAAAAATAAACATTGCAGATGTGAGGCAAGTCACTAATTTTGGCGTCCCGTGTGGCTAGTCCTGCTCATACTTTGATGATGTGATGATCACGTGGAGTCTTATCACAGTTTATGGAGACGGAGGTGTTAGTATCAGACTTCTGAGATTTGGCTGTTTCCAGCAAGTGAACTCTGCACGACTTATACACAACTGATGTAATGGAGTGATGCTCTATGCAAGGGACGCTGAGAATCATTAATCACCAAAAGGCTGCAAAATATGAAGCTGACGACACTGAATAATTGGTCATAAAAATGGTACAGAGGATACAGATGTGGTAGCAAAACATCTTGAATAGGAATAGCAATTATACTTGAGCAAAACCATTGATTTTAAAAGTTAAGAAGGGGGAAAAACTCATAACTGCATTAAGAATTTTTTTCATTTGATCCAGAGTAACATTTTTAATGAATTCTCTGGAAGCATGAGCCAAGAACTGTTAAAAAACTTTGCCCTGCAGAAAATGCACTTTTAAAAACCTATTATTTGCTCTGAATGAAACATTATTTTTACAGTGAGTCCTCATTTTATGGCAGACACATGCTTGTAAAAGTTGCCATTGTTTGTGTGGAAAGTGCGACAAAAAAATAAAGAACAAGGGGGGAAAATTGGCAGACACTTTATCTTAGAGCATCCGAGCCATTTTTAAGATGGCTTCCCCAGCCAAGGCTCCAGTCAGGAGTCACTGGCAAGAGCAGCCTCGCTGACTGCAGTCAGCATGTATCTAACGAAGGACCTCGGTCTGCAGCACTTGGGACTTTTGGGGGCCAGAGCAGGGCATCAACTTTTGCTCCAGCTCTTAATTACAGCTTTCAGAGGTGACCTCTTTAACCTGTGAGGAAGGCTCCTTCTGGGAGGAGGGGAAAGCGGTGAGGTGGCAGTTGTACTGCCATCGATTAGCGCAACCCGCTGGGGACGCGGAGGTGGGAGGAAGGAAGACAGAGTCTGCTGCTTCTTCTTGTGAGACTTGCAGAGCAGTCTGTGTGCTGTGGCCATGTCTACACCTGCTTGGAAAGGACCCTTTTCTTGGCCACAGGCGTAAGGAGCAGAAGACTTACCCTCTGGGCACCCCATCTCATCGCCAGAAGTCGTGAGCGTGCCTTAACGTCTCTGAAGTGGTAGGGAGAGGGTGTTTTTAATTCAAGTGGAGGAACTAGCCGCTGCAGTTTTATTGCAGAATCATGCTAGTAATACATCTAGATTACTGAAGCTCACAGTAAGGAAGTCAATTTATAATGACTTTGCCATTGTCCTGTTGCTAATGTGCCACATTTGATTCTCCTCAGCTGGCTTTGAAAGGTCTCTTTGAGGAAGGAGGAGATAGCACCCTTGCTTATGAAAAAGGCAAATTATACCCAGGGGCAACATCGCTGCACAACAGGAAAAGGCCAGCCTCCTCCCAGGAGACATGGCCCCAAATTAAATGCAAGTAATTTCCTGACTAACCTGTGATTTCTATCTGGTTGTGGCTTCTGGCATACAGCTAAGTCTCCGGTTCTGCTGTTCTGTTCAGCAGGTCTCACATGTGCTTTCACTTTCATTTCCAAACTTTAATACAGAACAGCCCATCCACAACCTGCTGCGGAGGCCACGCATGCTGGCTCTGGGTTGTGCAGCCATGGGCAGGAGGAAGGACTGTCGCTTTGGGGGATCAGCCCACGAGAGGGATCCCTTAGCCACAATGGCAACATGCTGGCAGGTGAGGTAAGAGTGGGGAGAAGAGCAACATGCAAATGGTTCCTCTGCATCCTATATGCCACCCAATGGGGTTTGGGTCTGGCTGCTCCCTTCCCTCTCAACAACCTAAAAGTGATGGAGCTACCATAAGCATTGGGCTGGAAGAACCTACGCCAGTAACTTTCTTCTTTACAGTGGGCAGATGTCCATTCAGAAAATCACTCGTATTAGGTCAAAGTGACTTTTTTACAGCACAAACAAAGGGTTCAGTGACAGATTGGAAAGGTTGAATGCCCCTTAACTGTCCTGTGGCTCGGCAGACATCGGCTAGGGAGGAGATGCCTTGGGAAGGGGAAGAGTGGTAGAGGGGTCCATGGAGCGTGTGATGCAAGGAGAGAGCCTTTGAGAATAACACAAATTACATTCAGTCTTTCTGTGATTACTTCTAGGAGGTAAACACTGCCTTGAAGTAAGGAACAGGAGACACAACAGCCTGCAAGCTCCACTGGGCAAGCGATGACAGATTTATTTTACTGAAAGTACTCTACCATGATTTATCCCAAATACCTGTCTCCCTCTTGTAGTTTTACAGCATTTGGGGATAATTTGAAAGGGGGTTGTGGCGACGAGGGTGTTGGTCTCTTCTTCCAAATAACTAGTGATAGGACGAGAAGAAATGGCCTCAAGTTGCACGAGGGGAGGTTTGTATTGGATATTAGGAAAAATGTCTTCACCGAGAGGGTGGTCAAGCATTGGAACAGGCTGCCCAGGGAGGTGGTGGAGTCGCCATCTCTGGAAGTGTTCAAAAAACGTGTGGATGTGGCGCTTCAGGACATGGTTTAGGGGACACGGTGGCGCTGGATTAATGGTTGGACTTGATGATCTTGAAGGTCCTTTCCAACCTTAGTGATTCTGTGATTCTGTGAATTTCTATGGACACTGTAGCATTGTTGCATTGGGAACTATCTGTTCAGTAGATCACCTGCCTATGGGCTACAGACACCACTGAAATAGTGTACATAGAATTGGGGTGAATCAAATTATTGACCCTCTTTTAAGTAACCAGTATGGTGGCTGAAAAGTCCATGATAATAAATGTAGGAACATGCCAGAATCCTCTCTAGAAACTATCTAAAGTTTAAACTAATGTGTGTGTATGTGGCAAAACAAGACAGCATCTCCCTTACTGCTCCTTCATATCAGAAAAGATGGAAAGTTATCATGCACTGAATTATTTTTTCTTAACGAATAAAGACTTTAAGGAACTATACACTCAAAAATCATTAGAGTAGCTCTAATGTTTTACTCAGGTCAAGCTGGAGAAAGAAGCAACATCAGCCTTTTAACATTTAAGGCCCAGGGTAAAATAATTTTTTATGCTGGTGTTACAATTTCATTTGGGAGTACTGTTCTGCCACTGTTCATTTTTTTTAACCTAAATGGTTAATCTCTAGTGTGTCTTCAGCCATATCAGCAAAAGTCTCCCTTCCACTGGTAATGTTAGAGTTTTTATTGGTGTGAGTAAATTCATACTGGTCACCACATAAAAAAAGGGCTGTAACATAAAGAGACTGCACCATTTTTATTATGCTGATATAATCAAAATAATAAAACCTGTGTGTGTAAATGATAAGGGATATTAGTGCCATGTTGTTGAGAAATTGGCACAGGAACAGCAGTGAATGAAATACATCTGGGAATAAGAACCTAATTCATATAGTAAATAATAGGTTGCACGAATTTAATCAGTTGGAGAACTGTTACATGCATAAGTAGATACTCTGTGTGTGGGGGAAACTTAGATTTGATGCACAGGACTTAAATGATCAGTCTGCTCTGGATTTTGTTGTGAAAATGCCTATTTCTTTCAAATCAAGGTGGTTTTCAGGTTGGGGGATTAATTTTAATTTCTGAAATAACTGGACTATATCAAAAAGCACAGATTCTGATTTGGATTTTGACTTACTGCTATTCAAAGTACAAAAGGTTTCCTTCTGAATGTCTCTATCTCAGGCCCAAATGAACCCCAAAGGCCAAGTGGAAACAGAGGTAACGTTGCCAATTTCATCCTCATTTCTGATTAAAACCATGTGAGAAATGATCAGTTTAGGCAAGGTTTCTTCATGAGATTAAAAATAGATACCAGCCTGGTAAAGAAGTTCAGAAATATTTTAATGACCCTCAGCAGTGCTTGTTTGTAAGAAAACCAAACAATAAATGGTGTTTTCATAGGAAACTTTTGCAAAGAACATTTTCCCATTAATTTTGTGGGGAACATGCCTCAGGTTTTTCAGTGATTGCTAATGCTTTTGCTACAAAAAAAGTTTTATTATGTTACAAGACATATGTAGCTTGAGCCATGTATAAAAAAAACCCTCTTGACAAAAGAATATATTTTTTCTTAGCTTTTTTTGATTCTTGGACTTAAACTTTGGCTTGGGTGAACTTTTTTTGGGGTGAAATGTACCTGTTTACAATAGGAATACTAGATGTTTCATTTTCCTGAGTATTGCTTCTGAGGAAATGCCATAGCATTGTATTTACAAGATACCCTGAACTGTCAGTTTCCTTGAAACACAATGTATTTAATACAAAGCCATTAAGCCTTGTAAAACTGTCAAAAATGTAAATGACACTTGTAATAAAACCTTGTCGTGTGACCGGCTCTAGCTAATCAGGGTTGATGATATCACTGCAGCTGATCACGGCTGGTGCTATGTACATTTCGACAGCTTTATGACCTGCATGGATTTGTGTTATTAAAATTGTACAGTTTTGTAAGGAATTTGGGATTTAATAAAGCAGCAGAGAAACTACAAAAGGGACAATATATCCCACTAAAAGTGAGCCAGGCTTTAAAAAAATAATATAAACAGATATAGTGCATGAGCGTGCGTGTGTGTGTGCATGCGAGTAGGGAAACCAGGAGAGGTTCTCCTTTCCTAACTCACGCGGGGTACGGGCTGCTCGTATAAACCACTTTTATGTATTTATAGCTCGGCAAATACCTTGCATCTGCGAGGCCATAAAACAAATTACAATGTATCCAATTGCTTCAAGGTGGCGAATTGTGCTTAAACTTAATGACTTGTACAGATTATAGGAGAAAGAGCATTACCTGTTTAATGTCTTTTTTAATAAGTAATTCCCAAACAAGAATAGTAAATGGGAGGTTGGGGTTTTGGTTTGTTTTGTTTCCTCCTCTTTTTTTTTTTTCTTTTTTTTTTTTTTCTTCTCCCCCTGGAGTTTTAAGAGGAGCGGGCCTTCACCCTTGCGAACGCAAGGTAACGCGACGTTTCATTTATTTTGCGGCACTTGGAACTGCTCCCCAGGGTACAAACATGTCAGAAAAGGAGAGATGAGGATACATATTCTCCCAATAATCTATAAATTCAACCTAATGGGGCAGATATCAGAAAAATGTGTTGGATTGAAGGCACATAAATCACCCCTGGTTTCCTGGCATGAGCTGGCACTGTGTGCCTTATATTTCAGCCAAATTATTCCATTTGTTTCTGAAGATATTTTAATCCCTCGTGACCTCAAACTTCCCGTGAACCAGGGCCTGAACAAAAGGCCGCCCACTGTCTTTGCAGTAAATCTGTTGTCTCCCTTCTAGGCCCGCAACCTGGGATCATAGATCACCCCTGCACCGCATCTTGCTTCAATTTACTCAATTAACTCGAGTAAAGCACTTGTAAGTTTGCAGATGTTGCTTTATTATCAAGGCCTAAAACATACACGAGGGTTCAGGAGCCCGAGGTTACGGGAAGGTTGTGTGAGGGGGAGGGAGGGCCGCGCAAGGCACAGGCCTCCCAGCCGCTTCCTCGGGGCGGGCGGGCCCCGGGCCCTGCGCCCCGGCGAGCTCGCTGGAGCCCGAAGAGGCATCTCGCCTCGCGGATCGGGGGCTCTCTGATCTTATCTCGCGGAAAGACAGGAGAGGAGAAGTCGGTATTCCACCTCCAGATGAGATAACGTCGTGATTAACAGATGTTTAATTGGGCCATTCGTCAAGTGAAGAACCTGCCTAAAAGTCAGCGAGGCTAAGTAAATTATTTCCAACCCTGCAGGTGTTGGACTGGCAGCTCTATTACTCTTCTGGAAATGGGCTTTAGAAGATTTTTATATGAAAAGATAATTTATTTCTATGGGGTATTATATTGTGCCTTTATTTATGTAATAAGCTTTCAGGTTTGGGTCCAGTCCTCCTTTATCTTCGACACTGGAATGAACTGGGGGGAGACAGGAGGAAAACCAGTCGTCCTCTTGCCACATCATCCAGATAAAGCCTTGTGTCACGTTATTTTATAATTTCCCAGCAGCCTGTAGCTGTGAGGCGGAGGACAAATATGTGATAAAATCTTTCAAAAATAACTGGCTTAGTCAATAGACCCCAAACCTGCCAGTGACGCAAAGGCATGGGCGGTATGGAGGGAGAGGGGCTCCAGCGCTGTGGGTGCTGCTATGGCGTGGGGTCAGGAGCCTCCCGACATTTCACAGTCTCCTCGTCTGACGTTATGATCTGGTTTCATACCTGATGATACCTGCATTTTTATTTTCAGTTCATGCGGTTTCAAGCTTTCCTTTCAAGCTTCCACTTTGATTCTTAAGTTCAAATGAGCCCTAAGTCTCAAGCAAAAAAATTCTGGAAAGTACAAGATGTTTCAGGTGAAAAACACATTACAAAGGGTAGGTTTTCAGTGAGTTTGCAGCAGAATTACAGACCTGTCAGATTTTGTTAGAGACAAGGTGCATGTTCATTTAAAAGACCTACAGATTTAGAAATTTTTTTCACAAATATTAGGCCCAACTTTTAGCAGGGATGCGCTGCCAGAGGTCCATTTACTTCATGGAAACTCCATCTGTTTACATCAGCTGACTATTTGACCTGGAAACTGAACCTCAACACATTGTGAAATCAGTTACCAAGTGACTTCAGTGTTGCAGATTTCACAGCAAGTTTCATTCAGGTGTAATTATAAACTGTTTTTCAGGGAAGCTCAACTTAATAACAATTTAGCCTGCATTCATTCTCCTCTTCACTGCCTAACTAATTTAAGGTGCTTTTGTGATGGAAAAATACCTACCTGTATTTTCTGTGGACCATTTGCTTCCAGCTGCAACTATTTCCTGTCAGGCTACAGCTATTGCAGCAGAAGACAAGACTTTGGAGCTGCTGTGATGACTATTTCTACAGCGCACAGGAGAGTGAGGAAACTCCTGTGCAGCCTCTCCATCTTTTTCATTAATCTCCATGAAACAATGACAATCTAACATAGGCTGTTTCCCCTGGGCAAATTTCTTCCATGGGACATGGCTAGAATAGCGGGGGCTCTTTTGCATATTCTGCAGAATATCCTAAGCCTACATTACACCTAAACTGAGGAGCAGACAGGGCTTTTTTTGTGCAGCAAAATGCTTGCTGTGAAAGAAGAATGGGAGTAGCAACACCAGCACCAACAGCTATCAGGTTTTACCTTCCCTGTAGTCTAGCTCCATGATCACAAGGCAGTTGATAGCATATTTCATGCTAATGCTTTTTGTGATCTTTTATGCCACTTACAAGTATCTGAGATAAGACCAGATCTCTGGAACAGCAAGAACAGAAAAGAAAAAAAAAAAAAAACCCTGTGTTCCTGTATATCTTTCGTCCTTCATGGCATTCAGCCTACGCACATAGGTATGCTGATAGTTTTACAGTTTTTAGCTTTGCAGGCATCTTTATCAGGCTCTGTTGGGCTTAAAGGGTTTTGGCATACGAAGTCCTTTCTAAAGGTGATGGTAATTGAGCAGACTGGAATGAGTTAAGTGAGGTCCAATTCTGTTGGTTTCTCCTGCATCGTCTAAACTGAAGCTTGGCGTCACATGGCTCACAAATGTGGATGCAAATGGGTTCATATAATCTCTGTGCAATATTTTGTGTGTGAAAGTCTCTCAAACTCTTCTTGGCCTTTAACTTTCATAAGAGAGTCTTTAATTACTCTTTGAATATGCCATTACATTTCTTTTTTTACTCACAGCATTTTTTTAAAATAGTGGTCTGTTTTGTTTCTCTATATAATGGAAGTTAATAAAATATGTGCCAGAAGCCAAAAATATGATGAGCTATAAGGCATACTCCAGACTGTAAAGAAAAAGAAGAAAGAGCTGGCCTGTAATTCCACAGTCTATCAGTATTTCTCCTTAGAATAGATATTACTTTTGGTCTGTTTCCCCCAAAATGTCTGGACTGAATCTAAATAATTCTTTCCCTTTCTAAATCTGTGGCTCACCAATTTGTGCTCATTTAAAGCCTGTCCTCTGTGCCAAAAACTGGCTATCATTTAAGTCCAAAGTCTAATTCTGAACTAGAGGTTCCCCATGTCTTTTTCTCTGACAGTATCATCAGCGTACCTAGGTTGCGTCACATCTGTTGAATTATGTCAACTGGGGAAGGCATCTCAGCAACACGCTACAGATCCATAAATTTATTCAGTTTTATTGCTGCAGTAGGAAGGAGCAGGTCTATGAAAGCATCAGCTTGCTGTTCCTGTTCTTCCGAGTTCCTCCACTGGGGCCCAGGCTTGCTCCCCCTCACTTTAGACCCTTAACTTAAGCACCTGTGTTTAGAAACTGTAGCCTGGTTCCTGTAGGTAATGCACATAGATAGAAATCTTACCCGAGCTGCCTCTCTGTCTCCACTCCAGAGAGGGAGCTTGGCTATAGTATTCTTGAGATGCTGGGATCTGGTTTATGAACATTGACTGTTTGTCATAAGAAATAAATTTGTCTATCAATCAACCTATTGGATTGAGTATCCCAGAAACAGTTGGAACTTGACCTTTAAGCAGTTCTGCACATCACTGCTTCTACACATTCGGCATAACTAGCTCATCTGAACCACGCTGAACATTTTGTCTGATACTCTGCTGTCTGGAGGTGGTTAGCAGGCTCTTAGGACCACAAAACTCAGTCACAGCAGTTATCATATATACAGGTATATTTGTGACAAATGTCTGACCTTCCCCTCCCTGCCAAACTCAGCAAAATACGTTCACAAATAATTGGGCCAACTTTGCTGCTTTTTGTAGGGACATGCCTTTAGTAAGTGACGTGCTAGGATTGACTACCCTGTCTTTACAAAACTGTGCAAGTGGCACTAATGGTTCTTCATATAAAAAAAGGTATAAGAAGTCTCTTCAGCAACTGACATAAATTGAACCTGCTGCTCTCCTATCTATACTCCTATCTATTAATAGAAAGAATACCTTCTGACTTAGAGTCCATGTTGCAGTGGATACAACTTATGCAGGGTGAAGTAGAGGTTGCCAAGCTCATCTAACACTTGGCTGTTGCTGAAATGGTGACTTCTCGCTCTTCCCCTTTCTTCCCTACTCTTCTGTCTCCCGTTGTGTTCCCAGCCTGATGAGGCTCCCCAGCCCTGCACTAAGTTTTTTTCAGGCCTTTGTTGGCCTCATGCAACCTAGTAACCTGGTAGAAAGACCTGCAAGGCTAGAGCAGCACAAGGTTATGTGGAGGAGCTTGGAGCTAGGAGTAAGCGAGGGCAAAGGAGAGGTAGGACTTCCCTGTTCAGTGATGGTGAACTGAGACATTGGCTACTTCACTGACAGACATACCTAAACCACTGCTAGGTGAGGTGGCTTGGGGCTTTGCTAGTCACATAGCTCTGTGTGGATTAGATGTCTGTGCTGTCACCTAGCAGCTGGCATGTGAGACGCTATCTTTTCTCAGGTCCCTTCTATCAATATGCCAGCTGTTAGGTATTGATACGCTGCTGTCAAAACCCAAGTTAGCTAAAAACTCATTTAGGTGGAACTATTCCAGCTCTGACTGCTGTGATGGTGCTGTTTTAGACAACTTAGGAGACAGCCATTGACCTCAAAGGGAGATAGGTCAGCTCTCAGCCTGTAAAACACAGAAAAATCATCTCGAGTGTGGCGAGGTCTGTGGGGAAGCAGTATCCTTTGCTGGTGCAGTTGCTGTTGAAAAGCCAGAAACACGTACAAGGCATGCAGCCATCGTTCAGGTTTCTATCATGACTTTCGGCATGAAGATTGTGTGATCTTTACAGTTCAGGAATGCTGGGTGGAAAGAGTTCGTGGCTATACCTTGCCACCACTTTTTTCTTCCCAAAGCTCAGTTTGGAAACTGTTCTGAAATCATCTTCTGCACATAATGAGGTACATCTTGTTACCCTGTGGTTTCTCTGGGACCTTGAACTTGGGACTGTGCACTAAATAAAGATCTCTTATTACCAGAGATTAAATTTGCCAGTTATTTTATAAAACTACATTGCGCTACAATAATTAAAAGGCGTTTATTTCAACAACCAGAGTGGATGGTGCATTCTCAGGCCTTTTATAGAAGAATAGGTAAAATGTGAGGCTGTGAGCTTGTGTGTTGAAATGTCTATGTCTGTGTGTTTATTCCAGCTGTGTCTACTGGGCATTCCCAGTTCTCTCTCCCTACCTATCTGGTCCTGTTCTTGAACCTGCTAAAGCAGGCCCTCTCTGCGCTAGCACTGCTGCTGGGGCCTGGGAATATTTTCAGCTGATTAGACCATTCAGCATTGTTGCACTCTGGTTCTCACCAGCATATCTTCTTCACTTTGTCCCATATGTTTGGGCTAACCTTCCTTCCCCCTTACAAATCATTCCTCTGTGAACTACTGGCATCTCTACCCACATATTTTTGTATGCACCTCAGTAGGAAATGTATGGAATCAACATACCTTAAGGAGCATCGCAAGCAGGTCAAACTTTATATTCCTAATGAAAAGTCTTAACAATGTTGCTTCAGACTCCGCTGCATTTCAGCCTCTCACTTTCTTCCTTCTAAAGACAATTTTATTTGTGTTGTGGTTTAACCCTGCAGGCAGCTAAGCACCACACAGCCGCTCGCTCACTCCCTGCCTGTGGGACGGGAGAAAGAATCGGAAAAGTAAAAGGGAGAAAACTTGTGGGTTGAGATAAAGACAGTTTAATAGAGAAAGCAAAAGCAGTGCACATAAGCAAAGCAAAACAAGGAATTCATTCTCCACTCTCCATGGGCAGGCAGGTGGCCAGCCATCTCCAGGGAAGCAGGGCTCCATCGTGGGTAACGGTTACTTGGGAAGACAAATGTCATAACTCAGAATGTCCCCCCCTTCCTTCTTCTTCTCCTGGCTTTATATGCTGAGCATGACATCGTATGGTATGGAATATCCCTTTGGCCAGCCTGGGTCAGCTCTCCTGGCTGTGTCCTCTGCCAGCCTCTTGTGCAGCCCCAGCCTGCTCGCCGGTGGGATGGTGTGAGAAGCAGAAAAGGCCTTGACCCTGTGTAAGCACCGCTCAGCAATAATGAAAACATCTCTATTAATAATCAACACTGTTTCCAGCACAAATCTAAAACATAGCCCCATACTAGCTACTGTGAAGAAAATTAACTCTATCCCAGCCAAAACCAGCACAATGGTATCCTAAAAACAAGTTCCAGGAAATTACATCCTATTTTGTTGTGAATCATAAGCCTTACTGTGTCTCTTCCCTGAATACTGGCTTGGCTTTGCACAAATTTATGTAGAAAATGATCAGAATAAAAACTTGCATTGACCTCACTGGAAGAAGTTTAGATTTTTTTTAGTTTGTTTTTGGTATGAAAAGTCAAATGAAAATATTTTGTCAAAATAAAAACGATATATTTGGGAGATGTGTGTAGATTAAAATGATATTTAAAATCACAATTGTGTTTCAACAGAACTTAAAGTTTGATTCCAACTTGTATATTTTAAATAGATTCTTTCATTTTTAAGATAAAATTTCAGAAGGTTTCACCCAAAGGTAGTTTTAACCTTGGAAATGGGTGTGGTGTTTTTCAAACTCAGATCCCACCACCCCATTTCAATCAACCAAGGAGGAAAACACAGAAACTAATGAAACTTTTTGGTATGTAATCTTTATTTTTTCTCAAGAAAAGTAAGAAACAGCTTTGCACAAAATAATAAAAGCAATGTAAAGGTCATCCATTACTCCTGGGAAGCTGGACTGTGCTTGAATACTCAGTCATTTAAAAGAAGTTAGTACCTTTTTCACTATTTGCAATATCAATAGCACAAAGCCCATCAGAGACGTGGACTAGGAGTGTCCCAATGAAAGATATTTTGGGTTCCTGTTTTTTTTTCACTATTGAAAATCATGAGGTCCTGTCAGTTACACTCAAGACTGTTTTGTTGGCAGTGGTTGGGTTTTTTTTCTTTTTTTATATAATCAAATTTGAATAATACGCAGGAAATTGAATGACAGATACAATTTTGAAGGCTAAAACCTAAAACCTTTAAGCAGTGATTTAAAAGCTAATTATTATGGATATAGCCACTCAACATTCATTTCTTAATATTGTTCCCTCAAGAAATAGTGATTTAGTCAACCAATTATTTTATCTCTTTTAGGGATACTTTCTTAATTGCAAAACAATCTAAAAATATAATCAGCATGCTAAATACATGTGGTATCTTGTTTAGAATGCCATGTTGGAGGAAAAACGCAATTAAACTGTCAAAACGTAATTGTTTCTCATCTTTAATTTAGAGAAGCTGATTCACATTTGCTTTTCATGTTTAGGAGTTAAAAAACAAAGCAAGCTACCAGTACAACTACTAGTTTTTAATAAAGACAACATAAGCTCGGAGCACTGATGAAAGCTGCTTCTGTCATGAGGTATTGTTATCAAAAGATAGGTAAACATTCACATTTTTTCACTCCTCACATAACGGCAGTTCAGAATGCAGAGTTTCAGTATGTAAGATGATATTTGTAATTTCAGGTGCAACTCTAACATGGGGTGATGTGTAAACCGCACATTCTCCACCCGCCCCACTGCCTTTAGAGCCACTGCTCCTCAGAGATGTCTTCCAGCCATTGCTGTTTCTTCCTTGCTACTGGAGGAAGTTTGGAGGAAGGGGACCTTGAGCGGGGATCCATCACGTTCAACTTTCCTCCCCACCACTCTTGCTCTGGAGGAAGGGAGATATGCAGACCTGCAGTGACTTCACATGTGTATATCTGCATCCAGAACAACCTGCCTGGTGACAGCTAGTCCAGATTTGCCTTTTTAACCTATCCACACGGATGTGACAATGTAAACAACAAAGCAGTGCAGTCCTGTGACTGCTGTTTCACAGGATACAAACCTTCAGTGTAGTGGAAAGAAATGCTGGACCTATTTAGGCAGGTACATTATCTTCAAAGACGACTCTGAGCACAGAATTCTCCTACTTATGCAGATGCATGCAGGTATTTTCACCATGATTCCAGAACAGCCAGCTTCTGCTTTCAGGTCAGAATAAGTGGGTTTTTCTCCTTTTCTTTTAAATGTCATGTTAGTTCAGCAATCCTGTACACCTTTTTTTGGCAGCAAACCACTTCTTAAAAGTGGTATAACATCCAGTTAAGGAAAATCTTTGAGTGAAATTAATCCAAGTCTGCTGGGCCCATGTCAAGTTGTCAGGAGCTTTTCAATCCCGCTTATCTCTGGAGCAAAGATAGAAGCCCTGTGGAATCAGTAGCACTGGGATTTAACTTCAGATCTTAGATGGGTTGGAAATCTTCTAGTGAGCACCACACTGAATTACATTTTGTGGTAATAAATGTGGTATCACAAATTATTCCAACCAACTCACCCAAACATCTTACACTTGGGTATTGGTGCCCTAAGTGGTACATATTCTGGTGAACAGGCGTGAAACACACATACAAGTGCAAGGCAAAAAAAGTCATGGTTGTACACACATTTACAGAATGTCTGCTTTGCTTTGGATATGTTATCTACCAGTTTATTTGGGGAATTGTACTGTCATTAAAATGCTTACATTTAAGTATTTTTTAAGTGAAAATACAGATTCCTGGGTTTTTTTGGCAATTGTATTGTCTCTTGTGTATTATTTTTATCCTCTCTCTATTATTTTTACTATACAAACTGAGTGGATTCGCTTTAATTTCAGATTATATGTTTTGTAAATTCTGTAACTGGAACAATAAATAGCACTAGTAGATTGTTATCCCATCTATGGCGCAGCCTACAGAGAGGGCTGAGACATCAGCAGGTGGGTTTCCCACCTATTTGTTGCCAGCAGAGTAGATCTGCAAGTATATTCCTACATGCAAGGCAGGATCTAGCAGAAAGATGGTTAAAGATTTGTCTGCCTCTATCCCCTAACATTTCTCCTTCTTACAGTACTCTCCTTATTTCATAACATGGTCCAGTGGCAAGTGAGATGTTATTTAGGAAGGGAGCATTGTTGGTGCAACTTGAAGTCCTAACAAGGCTCTGGTGAGCAAGAGCAAAGGAGCTATGCCAAAGTTGAATGGACATGGATTTACATAAAATTGCAGGTGGCACATCCCTTACTATAGAAAGAAATCCCTGTTGAATATTTTCTCCTGTAGCCCTACCCAAAAATCTAAGCCCAAGTAAGGCACGCAACATGGAAAAAAGCCTGCCCATGCAGTTGATGGAAATGATGCTTTATAACAAAAAGTGTAGGGTGAGTTTAGGGCCACAAGCCCTGCCTAGAAATATGGCGATGTGTCCATAATGCACCCCACTGTAGTTTGCATGAGAGACCTGATTCTTGGGTAGCACCTAGGGAACAGACAAGAAAAGTAACACCAAGCCCACACTGTCTAATTTAAAAGTTATTTGAGTATTCGGCCTCAAGCGTGTGAAACCAACTCCTATCCACATTTTTTTGGTTTGTGTCTGTATTGTCCTGCCCCACCATAAAATAGATTGTAGAAACCCAGGAGTCTCCACCAGATCTGACCTGTGCTTCCTTCGGGGCTTTGCCTCTTCTGTCGCAGCATGGAGGGGTAGAGGGGGTCCAGGCTCCTGGGGCAGACTGTGGGTCCAGGGTACATCAGGATGCTGAAAGGCTGCTCTCTGAGCCATGTCCAGGTCCCCATCTGTCACATTTACCAGCTAGCAAGCTCCAGGATGAAGAAAAGCAATGTAGCTGCCACTTGCCCTTCTCTGTGTTATCACCACCTTTTCAGCATGCTTCTGACCTGAAACCACGGCAAGTCTGGGCTACGGATGCTGTGTTTATGTCTGCTACCTCCTAACCAAGGAGGAGCCCTATCTCCACAGCCAGAAGTGTGGGAGGGGGCTGCATTTTAACAGCTTGATCCTGCAAATCCTCAAGTCCTGCCCCAGCTCTCACTGGCTCCACCAAGGCTCTGGCAGATGTGGAAGCAGATGAAAAGCTCCCCCGTCATCCATACGCTCCTGCAGCCATCCTCACGTGAAAAAACTGACTCGCGTGTGCCAGGCCAGGCCTTGACTCGACTCCGGGAATTTCATACCAGATTTGTATCCCATAAGAACAGGCATTAGGGTTGCCAGTTTGAAATATGACAAAACCCAGCCGCCTCAGACAAATGGCTGCTACCCACACTCAGCTTCGTCCGCACATGTGCAGTGCTCGGGATAATGACTGCCAAGTCTATAGTAAAAGAGGCCAGGCAGGAAGCCAGCCACATGGCAACTCTAAATGATATTAATAAGACTTTATAAAAAGTTAAAAGCACAACGTAGCTTTTCAAAGTGTTTCTTAGAGTTCTCTACATATGCATAGGTGTTTCATGTCTATGAGATAGAGGCTTGGGGTAAATTTAATGCAGTATACTTTTCTGGCTAAGCATTTTTTTTTCCCCCCTGAAAGCTGTTGATATAAACTGGGACTCATTAAAAACACCTTATGTTTTGTTTTTAGAAATCTTGAATTTATATCATTCGCTGGATCATTAGGAAGTGATGTAGCATCAGCAACTGTTCCAAAGGAGCTCTATCTTGCAAGAAACAGAATATTCTTGCCGCAGTCAGTGGCAGTAAAAGGGTGCTTAGCACCTTTCAGGAGATGCTGAGCGTCTCTCCCAGGCCTAAGTCCAGAGATAGCATTCCCAAGGGACAGATACAAGGATATTAAAAAAGACTTTGATCAAAGAAATATTGCTTCTTTCCTCCTTTCACTAAGCAGATGTGCAACGTGTCTTGGGAAAGAAATAGAAAAATTCCTGAGTGATTTATTTGATGAACCTAGTTTTAACCCAGGTTATTGCATGCCTGATATGGTGATGCTGGTTATTAGTTTCCAGTTGAAAATGACCAGATAGAAGACATATTCACTTCATCAATATAATACATTTATTGGTTGTCAAGAGAGTCACATCACACAGATATGTAAATCTGTCACTTTGTCTTAAAACTGTATTTCTCTATTACAATGTTGCTTGATGTATGTTTTAAGGCAGTAAGGCCTTTTAAATATTAAAAAAACCAAGACAAGGGGGAAGATTTGTCTACTCAATCACAGGATTTCAGACATTAAAAGCAGATGCATCATTTATAAAAGTAGGATTTTATCAAATGCCATTGTAAATGAAAGAATCATATCTACCATATGTAGATATGTGAATTAAAGAAACCTTCTTTCCCAGGAAAATTAACAAACTCTCTTGCTAATGTTAAGATGGATTAGTCCATGAAGCTGGTTACTAGTTGACCACAAATCTTGATTTGCTGTGTCAAAACTAAAATAGAATGGAGTCTTTGTTTACATTATATAAAAAAAGAAGAGTTTTTCATTCTGTTTATACTTATACGTCCACTGAAGTAATCCAAGGTTTGAAAAAAATACTTTCAACATTGGAACTAGAGGAACTCAAAGAAGTTTAGTTGTAATTTAATTCCGTTCTTTACTATTAAAAAGTGCAGGAACTATGAATAGCAATAAATATTAAAAATAGTAAGAAGCTCACTAATCTGTATTTCTCCCTTCAAAATGTGCAAAACTGGCTTTCTTGAAATATGATGGTATTCTATATTTCAAACCCAAACATAACACCTAGCATCACAACATATTATTGTACTGATCGTTCACAAGGGTCCAATGCCACAATGGTGGCATGAGCTCGCTAACAACTCTCCCTGCTCTGTGTAGAGTAAGACCAGGTTGCTCAAGCACCCTGAAATACTGAACCAGAGCCTAATTTTTTTTCTGCTGACTGTATTTTTTTGTGATGGGACAGAGCAATACGGCACGTGACTCACCTGGGTCAACATGAAGCCTGTCAATGGTTACAGTGAGATTTGTATCAAGGTCTTAGGAAGTAGCTTAAGACAATGGTTTTGCTGTAAGCTAGAAATGATGTTAAGTGAGAACAAATATTATTTATTTTGATCACACAATAGTAAATGAATTACTCTGTGTGTGTGTTAGCTACCTTAGTACAAATGCAAAAGAACTGCAGAACTCAATATGAGACCTCTATCCGCCAATGAAAAGAAATTCTCACTGTCTGAACAGATCCCACACTCTGGGCCAAATTCAACAAATCCTCTGTATGTAAAACTGAAACTAAACTTAAAAAACTTCTATGTTTGCAGCGCCTCTGGAATCGGTGCTATATCATCCTGGTTAAAACACACAGTAATTTACCATCTGGGAGTCCTTGTTGGAAAGGGTGTTGCTAGTACCGAGGAGAACATGATAATTAATTCATATGCAACGAATTTAAAATAAGGAGAGGTACGAATGATAGGGGCAATTACAAAGCATGTCAGAAAGGAAATATATAGAAGGACATGGCAAAACACATAATTAAGATAGATTTCTAACTTAATTTGTTGAAGGACAATAGATACACAGGACTGGAAGGGAGCAGATCTTTAACGGTGTTCATGACAGAGATTTGAAGCAGATGAGAAAAGTGAGTATGGGTTTCAGCCTCTCCCACTGGGTTGTTGATAACCAGATCTTTGCTTCCAGTTCATCTCCAGTGAATACTCACCAAAGTCCAACACAACCAGCCTTTATTTCGTCAGTTTACATTATAGAGTCTACATCGTAACAGCCCACCACTTCACAAAACATAATTTGTTATGGAAAAAGAATGCTAAGACTAAAAAGACACTGAGGTTGATCATAGCATGAGCAGCTTCACTGGTGTCCAGTGTGCATAGCTGGCTGCCTGGGGTCTGTATCGCTTCATGAGCAGAATGGCAACTTCAAGAAGGAGAAGATGCAATCATAAAAATTATTTGCCAGTTTGGTCATGCTAGGAGAAGCTGCTGTACAGTAAATGATAATTCATGGCTAATGCTTCCTAAATAGTCCTAAGAAACCCATCAGACTATGAGATTGTGTATGGAAGTGCCTAGTGCATCATGATGGGGTTTCCAGGAGATTTTCCTGGTGTGAATTTGGGATGGTGACGTTGCTCAGATGCATTGAAGTCAATGGTGAACCTAAACGTAGTGGTGCTGAGACTGCCATGAGACACAGCAGTTTCTGCATGGTGCATATGCTACATTCATTGCAGAGAACATCACTGACTTCCTTTTAGGATTTTAAAAAGCCCTCATTGTTGAGACTATTTTTATGTATGTTTTTGTGTTCTCTTGGCTTCAGTTGCAAGGACAGTAGTTTCTCGGCTCAGAACCTATCAAAATGGTCAAAACGAGTTATTCAAGACCTTAAAAACAGAGATGGGAGAATGGAAGTATCTTGCTCTTGTTCTAAAAAATGTTAACAGCAGTTTCTATGTTGGAATTGAAATATTTACTTATAACCCCACTTTTTTCACACAGGTGAACTGCTACTTTCCAGTCAAAACTACCTAAGGCTTTTGACGTTTTGGGTGTAGCAAGTACCCACATGGACAGGTTTTTCCTGGATCTTTCCAGCCTGCAAAGATTTCCAGGGACTGCAGAGTTTAGCTGCAGATTTCTGGATGTAGTAGCACTCACACAATCTCTTCCCCTTCCCAGAAGAGGGAATACACCCTGGGAATTTGGGTTTTGTGGTAACCCCACTGGTGGCCCAAGACTATGCAGTTCCCTGCAGGTCTGCCTCGAGAGAGAGGGAGGTGGGGCTCAGCTGCGACGAGGGAGTTCACAGGTACCCAGCAGCCAGCAAAGAGGCTCAGAATAACAGGTACTGACGCTGCCTGTCTGCATCCCATCCCTGCCTGCACCTGCCTCTCCGTTTCCACCTCATCCACCACTAGCATATTATCTCCTGCCTGGCTCCTGCCTTGGTCCTCTGTCCTTCCCCTCCTCCTTCTGCCCCCCAAGTGCCCTGATTTTCCCCTGGCTCCTACCCATACATACACACGTCTGCCTGCATGCACTGAGCATAGTAGTAGTAGTAGCTTTTATTACTCTCAGTTCTTTATTAATGCCACATGTGCTGTTGTAAGGTTAAGTTATTAAGTGATATCCAATAATTGTCTCTGCTCTAAAGTGGACGTTTCATTTAACTATACTCATGTGGATCTGTTTCAGTACCATTTATCATGACCACATTTTAAGAAACATTTCAATAGGCCATTTCTCTCTTTCCTTTCTTTAACATAACTAGACCTAAAAGGTCCCGGTCAAAAATTAAATACAATTACCTTTGGAAGAGCATAAGGGAATGTGGCGTTTGCATGTACTTTGGAAGTTAAAATACATATTTTACCAGGCTATCATCTCAATTACAGAGTTAATTTTACTGTATTTGTGCACTTGCTGGAAATGCTTACATGAAGGCACACAATGACCCGTTTAGTTTGCAGGAGAAAATTATGTCGTTTGCAAGCAAGCTTTCAGCTGTGATATTTTATAATTGTTTAGATGAAAACCTGATAATCCTCTACTCCTTCACATAAACTGCAATCCGTCTTTAAAACTGTGATAATTCATAAAACCTGCAGCTTAATAAACTAACAAACCCCAGGCCTATGTTATTTTAAGGGAAGTCAATCTTTGATCAGTCAAGCTGAAATGGGTCTGATAAGTGGAGGCCTTACTCACAGGGAGCAGCACTCCAGTTTGTTATTGCTATTTGCTCATCATCCTCAAGTGCAAAATAAGCAGAAGTCTTTCCGAGCTTCTTATCTCTTTTCACTTTCTTCTCTAGATCTCTGTCGCTTTAATCCAGCATGTCTGCTGCTGGTTAACAAGGAAATCCTGTGTCAATTATCGCCAACAACTTCCTGCTGTGAAGCTGTGGGGAATCAAAGCTTTTGAGAGCCTTTTTCACACCAGAGAGTAGTGCAGGGCCTAATTAAATGGCCCTCATATCCTGCAGCCTACTGGTGGCCAAATGATAGAGAGCTAATGAATGATAACCTCATTTTTTTCCAAGAATTGTTTTGATTCTTCCGGTCAGTTGTGCTTATTGAGTCGTGGCTCATTGTTCATGCTTAGGGCTGAGGAGGGTGTCAAAAGGGAAAACTTGACAAAGATACCGATCTGCTTGGTTTATTGTGCACAGACCTTCGATTATATAAATATATATATTGCATATCAGGAAGGATATTTGTAAAAAATTGCTTTGCTGAAATGTGTTGCCCTCTTTCCTCGATATGAATTGCTTTGGTGACTCTTATACACATGTGGGCTGCAAAATTGTCCTATAAATCCCCCTCATAAATGCTATCGCTACAATATTATTTTTACAGAATCACAGAATAAGGTATCTGCCATCGCTCGTGCACAGCTGCCCCAGCTCCCCCTCCTCTTTTTTTTTTTTTTCCTTCTAAAATCATTCTACGAAGAACTTGATCTCCTGCCCAAACAAAACTGCAGTTCTTATGCGGCTGCTGCTTGAGATTAACTAACCTTATGCTAAAGTTACACATAAAAGAAATACAAATCTACGCACCTCCGCTGCTTTTAAGTTTAGACGAGCACCCTGAATCGCTGGCTGCCCCTGCCTGCGCAGTGATGCTGTTTGACCGCCCAGTTGTCGCGCTCCCGCGCTGGTGCAGTGCCCCAGCGAGGTTACTAGCAACAGCGCAACCTTAGGAATAAATAAAATGCCTGAGCAGATAGCCAGATACTTGCATTTACCCCGACTGTTCATTTCTGAGTGTCCTCTCATAGTGCGTGTGCATGAGGTGACAGACTTAGAGGTACCATGGGAGCCCTAACTCTGAATTTCCTGACTTTTATGGTTTTACATTACAACTTTAATGTTCCATTAGCATGGTTTTTTGTAGTTAATTTCCTTGGGGAGCTTGGGAGAGTTCAGGCTGGTTTGGTTTTTTTTGTTGTGTTTTTTTTTTTTTTTAAATAAAAGCAGGGGGTTGGAGAAAGATGGTCAAATCTGCCCAGCTGCTTTGAAATGTTTAAAAGGATTTAATAGGACTTTTTTTTTTCTAGAGAGGAGCAAATCCAAAATGCCAGCCAGAAGTATCCACACCTGCTTTCAAATACTGAAAAGCTCAGGTCCATCCCGCTTCATTCCATACCCAGAGCTCTGTCCAAGGCTGGTTGATATAAGATCCTGTGTTAAGATTTTTTTTTAAGAACTGGTTTGTTTGAGGGGTTTTTTGTTGGTTTTGGGGATTTTTTTTTTTTTTAAAGGCACTGGCACACAGGCAACCTGCACATGCTTTTGGCAACAAAGCTTATAAGTTTAAAAACCCACACCTTAACTGAGCTTTCTTCCTCTCACCACTTTTAAATTTTATTTACAGTACCAAGCCTGTAACATGCTTGGTGCTTCTCTCACATATAGACAGCCCTTGCAACTAGGGGCTTGCAATCTAAGATGAAGACAGTTATGGGGAAGAGAAACACCATGACAATTCGTCAGACAGTTTGATGTGCATTAAGTTGCATGGCAGAAAGCAAGTTTATCTCAGCAAAGGAAAATATTCAGTGAGATATTGAGAGGTGCAGGAGCAAGGCATCAGTTCTGGATCACTTTATTTTATGGTGGCCATCTTAGATGAACCAAGGACCCATCTTGCTCTCCATATCTCAGCTTTTCTGGGTGGAAGGAGGAACTTGGCTGCTGTGGTGCAGAGATGTTCAGCCAATGCCAGGCAGGAGGAAAAGAGCCAGCAGGGCAGGGGAGAGAAGATGTTTCAAAGGCGGGCTGCATGCTTTTGCAGTTGGTATTTGTTGGCCGCTGTAGCTCACGTACTTGGGCTTTGACTGTGCTCTCTTGGGTCAGGTGAGTATGAGCGTGCCATACATTTAAAAAGAGTCCTCTCCTTTGGACTATGAACATTATAAGTCAGGCCCTTGATTTTTTTTTTTTTTTAAATAAGAAATTCAGGAATCTTTTCCTTTTGTTTTTCTCTGTTTGAAACTTTTAATGTCCAAAATTCTAGCTCTGCTGGTTGCAGAGAAAGTTAAACTTCAATAAAACTGGGAAGTCTCCCATAATCACATGACTCCAGAGGCTGCAGATTCAAGAAAAACACCTGTGAAACACTGTGATTTAAGTTCTCAAGAGCCAAGTAACCATTTCCTTCCTTAGATAGTGAGTGATAAAGTTGCTCTGAGAGTATGAATGAGGCAATCTTTTCTTCCTCTTTTCCTCTTTTCCCTGCTAGCTCTCTGATCCTCAAGCCCTGGCCGCCATTCCCAAACAAGACAGCGTTGGCTGTGGGTTGCATTTTCCCCAGTATAAATGATTCACTTGCATCCCTGCACTGTCTCCAGCAGCCAGTAGAACTCCTGCCATCAGTTAAGAACTGCTCCAGGATTTAAGCAGCAGAAGAGGCGAGTTTTAAGGTCCCGAGACAGCAAAGCATCTTAGCAGATGTGTGCTAAGCATCTAGGTGTCCCTTCCCTGGCCCTCACTTTCATGTTTAAAATTACAAATGAGCTTATGAATCTCGCTGAGATGAGGAGTGCAGCCAATATCTCCCTGCTCAGGTACTAACTCCGTTCTTGACATTTGTTGACACAACGAGCATTTGTTACCTCATGGAGTGCAAATTTTATTTGCTAGTTTTGGAGCTAATTAAATAGGTTTATAGTTCAGTTAAGGACATTGCCCATATCAGTACACTAACACGTGACATCTCGCTCTACAGGTGATGCAATTAATTGTTATGCATATTCTGGTATTTTTGATATGGGTATATTTTTTTCCCTTCAAATAGAATTAAAAAAATCCAGAACCACTAATTACAGTTTGTATCAGCTCTGAAAGCATTATTTTTGTGGATTTTTACCCCCCCGCAGACACAAAGTCTTAAAAATATATATTTCCCTTAGCTATAAATAGCGCTGGTGGATGTTTGCTAACAGATGACATATAGCGATGAGGCTAAAAGGAAATAGATTTTAAACAGTCATTCTGCGCTTCCTCTGAAAGTGCCAAAAACATTTTAGGGTTTACAAACCATGGACCATATTTCACTTCCAGCTCCAACAGTATAAATTTAAGACTGTGCATAAACCAGGATTTGATCCATACTTTGTAAACTTCCAAATACATTTCTTAATAACAAAATAAATAAACACACTTTCAAATCCCATGGGCAGCTTTACCTGACAATGTAACTGGCTAAACAGCTTCAAGGATTTGATAATAATTCACTACAAGAATATTTCAGCTAGTTGTATTTGTTTTTTCTTCCCAGGCCTAACCTATTTCTTTTATTAAAAATGATAAAGACTTGATCCTGCTTCCATTTTAAGCATCACCACAGCAGGTCTGATACAAATTTATTATTTTTTTTTTTTTAATCCGGGTCTGCTTCTCAGATGGAAACGGAGAGTATTTGCTTCTATTCACACCATACACCAAACTATGAATATTATTTCAGTTATGATTTCCTATGTGTCTGTACTAAGGAAAGAGTGGAAATAAAGGACAAAACCAATAAAGATTCAAAACCAAAAGCATATGTACGGGAGAGTAATACACAAAACAAAACAGGGGCTGTTAAACAGATGACTCCACTGAAATGTAAAATATTCCACAAGTTTTGGCAACTTTGAAATGCTACACTTTCTACATTTCATCTATTAATCTTTCGAAGGGACTTTTTCAGTTAGCCAAAAGACAAAGTATTCCCTCACCGCGTTACTGATTGTGTGCATATAACTCCAGCCATAGCTACGTCGACAAATACAATGAAAAAACAAGGAAGTGGCAATAAATTAAAAATGATCAGCGACCAATAAGCATCAGAAAAAAATGTCAGATTTTTAGGCAAATGGCAATAAACTAGACTATAAAAATCAGGAAGCAGACTGGCTGAGTGTCTAGAAAATGTTAGGAATGAAAAAAAGGGACAATTTTGATGGAAAGTTTTCAGAAAAAAATTAATTGCTTCACCATTGAAATGAGTCAAATAATGGAAAGTTTAAAAAAAAAAAAAAGAAAAAATCCACAATAGGCAAATCCCTGTAGATCACAAGCAGACAAATCTTCCAACACCAAATAAAACACTGTTCCCACTTAGGCTCCACATTATCACCTTCCTTTGGGAGGGTTCAATAATTGACATAACCAGTTATTCCAATTAAAAAAATATAATAAGAAAAAGAATCTGCATATTAAATAACACGGCCATAGAGTAAACATAGAAGTCAGTAAAAGAACAGTAAAAATACCTTTGCTCATAGCAATATGCTATTCATTTAGTTGCCTGGAGAGTATCACTCATGAGCCCTTTAAGTACTGTCACAACAAATCATTGAGAACTGATGAATACACAATCCAGGATCCCAAACAACAAACTATTACAAACTATCTATGTGTGAAAAGACTGCTGGAAATTCCTCTAAGCCTCTGTAAATAGCTTTGAGTGAGGCTGGTTGAGGGCCAGACGCCCACCAGAGGCAAATCCTTCCTGATTTTAACCTCACTATAGCTGTGCATTTTATACCCAGTAAAGGTTATTCCCTGCTGAAAATGCGAGACCGTAGTTTTTCTCTCTCTGGTCTCCGGACTAAGACGACAATGCCTCTTGGTCCAAACAGCATATAGGCAGAGGTAATAATAAATACGATGCGAAGTTTTAAAAACTGGATAAAATTTAGCGGTTGTTCCTAGACAGCTCTTATGGAAGCAGAGCATCAAAATGAAAAGGTAATGTAAATTGGCCTGGGCAATATGATCTCACCACGAAGTTTACATTTGAACTTTATGTCCCTCTATACAGGCTTCCATTTTATGCAGAGTATCTCCAAGCGCACCACAAGAGCAGCAGAAGAGCCAATACAGTTATACGTGTATTACAAACACATGGCACTTGCCTGGCTTTCTCCAGCTGAGGTGTATGGGGGGAAAAAAGAAGAAAGATATTGAAACCTTAAAAGGGTACGTTTTCACATTTATTTAGATATTTCAGAATGTGCTCCATTTTTCCTGTGCCACACCAAACTACCTCATCTGTAGACCGGCCATTTAAAGTTATTTAATTTACATGTAATCGTTAATTAAACTACTGAGCAGAAGGGATATTCAGATTAAGGAGAAACAAACAAAACTGGTCTTTAAGTGTTCTGTTATTTTAACCTTTTTGGAATGCTGATGCTTAGCACATTAAAGTACCGGGACCGTGGCAGTCAAATTTGCTAAAGTTGCTACAGAGAAATGGGGGGAAGCATGGCTGAGTGCCAGGGATGTGTCTGACTTTGTGAAATAGAGATTCATGCTTCTCATCATTAAAAATACTTTAGGAAAATAGATAGGCACAGGTGAGGGATTGCTTTCAAGGTGAAGGTATGTGGCTGAACAATGATAACCTTACTCTCACAAGGGGGCTCAATGTGCTGAACTGAGCAGAACTACTCAGAATTTGAGTAATTTAAGCAAAATATGGCCTTTTAAAAGCACTTTCCATCCACAGAAATGAAATTGTTACATTTGGAGATTTTAGGGCAGGGTGACTCAACACAATGTGCTAAAAAATTTGAGGACAGCAGGTTTTTTCCTCTGATTTGCAACACATTTCCTCATGATAATTTGGCTTTTCCCCTCCACCCAATGGATCAGAATAGACCACAGCTTTCCACAAGAGGCTGACTTTCTTTAGATGGTGGAAACTGTAGGATGACAATGAAATCCCTCTCTTTTTTTTTTTTTTATTCTTCTTCTTTTTTAACTAAAAACCAGAAATATAAACATGAGGGTCTTTTTAGGGAAATCTCAGGATCCTGAAAATATGCAGAGCATTTCGTCTTACAGCAAAACAGAATCTCTCAGATTGAGGGTCTTCATGATTTCCTCCCCTTCTCCTGTCTTTTTTTTTCCTTCTCATCTGAAACAAACTGATATCAAGGCTCGGTCAGTGAGCCTGATGGTATTCAGTATGTGAGACACTAAACTCAATAGGCACTCTGCTTAGTTAACTGTGAACATCACATCTTTCTTTCCAGGAATAACGGTTCCAAATGTCAATAGCTCTTTTACTCATGTTTGATAGCTAAAGTAATGTCTGAGATGGTGCATCTCAGACCTAGCTATAAATTAGGATTACTAACAATTTTTATGCATTTTGTTATAAACTGAGACCAACTGTGAAGTGACACTGACATGTACCAGCAAAAAACTGACAAAAATCAAATACTTTTCTATGCTAATTGTGCACAGGGAGTTGGATGCAAGCATTATTATAGCAGAGCCTTTCATGTTGCTATAGCCATGGTTGTGTTTGCATTTCCATAATAAAACCTATTTTCAGGGGGTTTATAACTCGGCTGTAAGAAATTTACTCCGTGCTCCAACTTGGCATAACAAGGTATCAGCTGGAGAGCTGCAGCCCTCAAGCTTTAACATTCCCTCTCTGCTGCAGGAAGAAAGGGTTTGTTTGCTCGCTTCTAGGTGTTCACTGAAATTCATCCTGAAAAGCTGACACATCCATGCTTAGGGGAGCTGATGATCCCAGATATGGTGGACCAAAGTCTAGTTTCAAATCTCTATCTGTCTGCACATGTCCTGGTGAATAGTAACCAGGGAACTGAGCATGGAGTTGGGTACCAGGAGATGGGCAAGTGAGGCATTTTTCTGAAAACCACCCCAAACCCATCCTTTGGTGTTCATTCCTTCACAGGCTGGGTGAGAAATCGCTCGCAGTAACAAAAAAATGCACATTTTGCAAGACTGTGTGTTTGAGAGAAAAAAGTGGGGGAAATCAAGCAGGAAAAACTGAAGAAAGAAATTAGTTTCTCAGAGAGGTGACAGTGGGGCAGCAGCCTGGTTCCCCACAAAACTGAGTTTCAGACCACAGGTCCGGTTCTGCCACCATGTGCTCTCCAAGCCAGGGGACCGCAGGAAAATACAGCTGCTGTGCAAGCGCGTGGTGGGAGAGGGAGAAGGGATTCTTGTTAGCTTCTTTTCAGACAGCTGGAGCACGAGAAGTTGGAAAATGGATGCATTAAACTGGAGCCTGTGCTTAGCAGTAGCCACTGCAGAGGTTGGTACAACAGGTAATGGGCTCCAAGGGACCCTCTGCGTAGCAGCTGCGCTGTGTTTCCCACTGGAGCTCTTCCAAGATGCATGGCTTTTTTCTTGGGGGACTGCAGGTAAGACTAGGAGTCAGGAAGTCATAAAACCTCATTATTACTATTTACTGTTAGTAAACATTTATGCAGCGGTAATGTCTGGAGGTGCCAGCCAGGTACTGGCTGTTTCTCCATCACTCTTCAGCTCAGCTGAGCCACTCAACCACTAAACATCAGGAACACGCAACCTTTGGATGTCTGGCCTTGCCTACGACTTCCCATGGCCTGGTCCTTTGTAAGGACTGGTCGCTAGAGCTCACCGCCAGGAAAATGGGGTCTCGTACTCAGTCTTGCTGGGGGAGCTGGCACACTGAAGTCTTCGGTGCGTAACTGTTCCCCAGTGCCTACAGATATGAACGGACTTCTCCCAGTCTCTGACTCAAGGAGTGAGTGGGGGGAGGAGGGAGAAAGCAGACAAATCTTTACAAGCTGCAAAGTTACTATATCTACAAGGCACAGACAGAGCCAGAACCGTGGGGAACACAGGGTGGAAACAATCTGCAGAGCAGATTTGCCTGGAGCTCTGCTGCCTTTGAAAGGAGCGATGCCGCTGGCGGCGCGGGGAGGGACGGGCAGAGCTGCAGGGCTGCACCTGCGGCGGGCACCGCCACCGCTTCCCACGCCACGCCGCTCCGGCCTCCGCTCTTCCCAGCCTGAGAGTCACACTGGAGGGGACCAGGGTGAAGGTGTTCCTCATCTTCCCTCGACCTGACAGTCCCAAAGGAGCTTCTGGAGGAGTACGGGCGTTGGTTTGTGCCACCAAGGCTGGTGCGGGCAACTTCAGCCCTTCACTTGCCAGCGATGGGGGATTCCTCCACACCTTCCCATCCCTCAACACGCCTGGGTGGGGAGGGGGTGAAGGGGGCTTTGAGGTGCTGAAGGTGTTTCTCCCAGGCAGGAGGAGAAAGGTGTCCTGCTACCCTGGGCTGTCCAGCTTGGCCCTGGGATGCTGCGGGATGCACAGGGACAGGGGTGGGTGCGGGAACCAGAAGGACCGTGAGAAATGGGTGACCAAGGGATGGCAGCTGTAAAGGTGACGTTGCCTCTCTCTGCAATTTTTCATGCCGCTTTAAACACGCTTTCAAACACCATCACTGCGTCCATCGCGTTGCCTCGGGGCTGCGCTGTGCTCCTCAGCGCAGGGAGCTGAACCTCTCGCGCTGCGACAAAGCAACGCCGCCCTCGCAGGGAAAGGACTAATTCCAGACTAAATATCCTGAAGTACTGTCAAATACTGTTCAAAATGATTGTAAGTGTCTTTAAATGTGTGCCCCTTAGTTTACTTTTAAGCTACAGACTCATTTGGTGTTTGTATATTTTGCAAATGTAATTTGAAAAATCTCCCACATAAGATAAATTTCCCGAACAAGATGTGACACGGAATTCATGACAGGCGTAACGGGCTACCAAAGGAATTGCTGCATTTGGATCTTTTGTGCTATACGTATGAAACAGTATCAAAATTGTCCATTTATGAGACGAATGCTGCTAAAAAAAGACTTGTGATATTCTGATTGTATTAAGAATAGCTCAAACCCTGCTGGGCCAAATTCACCCCTGGAATAACTTAGTTTAAACAAGGAGCATATATTTATTCTCTGTATTTAAATATTTTCTATATTGTAAATAATACTCAGATAAATTTATATCCAGTGACTATTCCTTAAGGCAGCTTAAAAAAATTAACCAAACATTTAATTTGGTTCCAACTCATATTTTATTTGTTACTTTGGCTTACATTTATTCAGCTTTAACTAAAATTTAGAATTTCTTTTGAGATGAGATTTAACATAAATTCATTTTAAGAATAAAAAAATAACATACTTGTTCCCGAGGAAGTAAAGTAGATGCATTTACTGCAATGCGCTTGAAGCACGTCCACCCTACTTTATGACTCTTTTACAGATTTTTTTTGTTGTGCATATCACTTCTTATTTTCAGTGGAGTATTCTTAGAGTGTTAATGATGCTTGCCTTGGAATTCTGAAACGGACCTTTGACTCCTGTTGGGCTTTATTTACGCTGAGAAATACATCGTATTAGAAAATGGATTAACTAGCAGGAGTCACCTCACAGTAAACTAAATACGGCTTTACTCTTAATAACTAAGATCTGTTAGGAGTGCTATGTGATGCAAAAAATATTTTTAAACATACCATGTCCACGTCTACATTAAGGTCTGAAACATGCGCAGGTTTACATGGATTAAAACATTACTTTCAGATAGGAGATGTTTTCTGGTAGACTCGTCCCTCTTTCTCTACTAGTCTGGGCTAAATTCTGCTTGAATAACCAGGAAAAACAACAAAATAAAAAATTCTCCTTTTCGTCTTCCCATTGCCATGACCAGTCTTCGACTTTTATAATTTCACTGACCTTGAGCTCCATTTATATGCTGGCAGGTGTAATGGAAAAGCTATCGCGACGGGCAGTGTTTCCTTCCATGTTTTTCTTTTCCCTACCAAACAAACAGCACGGATGAGGCTGGGTTCCACCTTCTGCCGTTGCTCGTACATGGATCTCTCTCTCCGCGGAAGATAGGTTTCACAGTATGCGTAACCTTTGCCAAACTGTCATAGCAACAACCGTAAAATGGCTACATCTGTGTTTAAATGGGTTTGCGATGACTTATGGGATTTTTTTTTTTCCCCCTATGTGAAAATGTACTTCCCAGGAATAAGAAATGAAAACCTGCACGGAAAGGCAATGTGCGTTAACACTTACCAGCTGGAAAAGGGAGAGAGCGAGAGCAAATAGCAGCAAGTTCATTCAAAAGCTCTAGCAGCTTGTTTCTGCGAAATTTAAAGGATCAGTCCCAAAAAGGCATGCTGGGGGAAAAAATCTGTTAGAGGACAACTTTTTCCAGAGAGAGTTAATCGAGACCAGACAAAGAGGAAGACACTCCCTGACCTCAGACACTTTGCTGCAGAATGAAAAGGCAGCACCAGCTGTACGAAGGAAGATAGTGTCCGACCACGTTGAAATAGTCCTGTAATATTTTATTTTTGCAACAGTTCAAGAACAATTCAGGAACTCTGACTGATTATCAGTCTAGTTCGTAACAGTCTTACATCATAAATGAAACGCATGAAGCACTAACGCGGAAAACGATGGTACTTGTGTTTTGTGGCGACGTATGCTTTAATGTGGTATGATAGCGTGTATGTCATGGAAGGGGTCAGGGCCACGTCCCACCTCACACCCCAGCCTGCAGTCACACGGAGCGCTTGATCATCCCGGCACGTGTCCTCCTCCTGCGTCCCCAGCGCCCATCGGGGAGAGCATGTCCACCCCCAGGGGCTGTGCGAATGCCCGACTGGGCTCCCTGCAGCAGCTCTCAGAGTTGAAGCAGTTACAGCTGGTACTAATTAATACACCTAAGAGATGCCCAAAAGGATAACAGAGTCACCCTCAACGCATGCACCATGAGAGGAGATTACTCTGCAGGAAATAGTTTTAATCCATCATCAATAATATGTTGATTTATTCAGTTTTCCATTTGATCCTAAAGCCCTGGTGTGTGTGTGCATTTCTGAAAAATTGTGACAAGGCAACAGTAACAATGAAAAATACACCCAAGTTCCAAAATTAAAATAAAAACAACTACCTCAGAGATTGAGAGCCCCGTATGCTTTCCCGGGATGCATCCACTTGTTGAAGGTGTACATCCCCCCACAGCTCCTTCTTCCATGCAGAGCCCGCCTGGGCCCCGACGGGAAAGGAAACCCAGGAGGCAACTGGGTGTGATAACGGGGGCTGGCCCCGGCCCCAGATCCTGTCTCCCCGAAGGATGCAAAGTTTGCATAAGTTTTCACGTTAGCTCTAAAATACAAGGAAATGGCAATCTTCCTTGTTAACTTGTCATGAGCACGCAGAGAAAACGGAGGATACGGGTGAGCACAGAGGTACCGTTCCAAGAATTCTCCTAATTTGGAAGAAAACCCCATCAGGTCAAGGTTTGTTTTGCTGCTAACGTTTTGAAAGTTTCTGTGTAAATAGATCATCAGGCATCGTTAAAAATTTGGAATTCAGAGTAGTCTCTGTTGAAAGACGTTTGGGGCATAGGAATGTATTTCTTTTGTATGCACAATTTGGCAAGTTTGGGAAAATGTTTCTTTGCTGAGGGTCAAATATGCCCCTCAGACACTTTTGGAAGGTCACAAGTTATCATGAATCTTCCCGCTATCCAGCAAAAAGACAGAAAAACACCTTCATCTTGTAAGGCTGAATATACATCACGAATTTCCTCCCTCTGTTATACCGAAAAATTAGTATAAGGATTTGATAAAATGTGATAAATTTTCTTTTCCTGAGCTGGGCCAAAAGCTTTTTAACAGACTGAATCCTATTCCTACCACTTCACTGCCTGCTATGGCAAAGGTTGAAAAGACCCATGTGAAATCATTATCAGAATAATCAGCTTACGTATTTAAACCTGCACAGAGGGTATCTAAGCAGGGTTTTGAAATAACAGAGACCAGCAAGGCAGAATGAAAGGATGGTTCAAGCACTGGGTTCTGCTGGATGAGAGTGAATTAAGTAAGTGGCCAAAGGGGTGGTCATTTGAAATTTTAAGCACATTTACTGACACAACCTTTGTATTCACTTGCTGTTATTTTCTTTTTATTGTTTTCTGCAAATGTTTAAGAAAGATTCCAGCAGAACTGGAATCCATGGCTTGGTGGTAAAAACTTTGCTCATGCCAGGAGAGAGCAGTGCAAGACCCTGATTCCAGTTAAAAGTGTTCTCTGAGTTTTGAATTTTTGAAATAAGCTCATGTACATGATTCCCAGACCAGCCAGGAGCAGCAGGGATGAGAAACCTCCTAAAGGATCTTTGGTTACCCCACCCTCTCACTCCCATCTATATTTCCTCATCTTTAACAAGTTCTGTGCCTCTTTAGCATTGCTTAGATTCACAGAATCGTTAAGGTTGGAAAAGACCTTTAAGATCATCACGTCCAACCATCAACCCAACACCACCATGCCCCCGAAGTCATGCCCTGAAGTGCCACGTCTACACGTTTTTTGAACACTCCCAGTGATGGTGACTCCACCACCTCCCTGGGCAGCCTGGTCCAATGCTTGACCGCTCTCTCAGCAAAGAAATTTTTCCCAAAAATTTCATCTCACTTTAGAAACTAACCTAGCAGTAAAATTGTCCCAGGATCCCTCACAGTCAGTGAAGGGATAGATAGCCACCTTCTGTATGTGCCTGTAGCTGACTGTAGGGAGAAATCAGTGCAATTAAACGCCTAACACAGAAACGATGAGACTGAACATAGTGGGGATAAGTCAGCTTTGGCTGTGTCTCAAGCCCCCTTCATTCCGTTCTGGTTTGGCTGTGGGCTTGAGAGGCTGCAGGCACTGCAATAGTATTTTTGCTTTGATATGTACTCTGAGTGGTGGGCAAAGCTGGAAGCCCGCACAGCGATTTACAGTTCTACTGATGGGACAAAAGCCACGGTGTGAAGCTGTTGCTCAGGAGTAATTCTTGCAAAGATTCAGAGAGGGTTTTGTGTTCACTGGAGGACAGCTTTTGATGCACTTTCCCATGAATGTGCTCTGCTCTGTTCTCCCTTCAATGTGAAGAGGAGACCATGGAGAAACCCATCATGAGGGGATGGCTGCAACAGAGAGATGATGGTACTGAAGGCAATGTCCTGTACAGTTATTCTCCACAAAAGCCCTTTAGAGGTCAGTTAAGGTATATCTGAGAAATGTTTGCACCAGCACTATAAAAGCCTCAGGTTGTTTAAAGACTGATTCTCCATCATCCCGGATCTTGGCCTGAATTTTGAGCGCAGTAAGATTCCCTTTAAGCTGCTTTATTTGACAACAGATGTACATTTATATAAATAAAAACCTTACAACTTTAAATAACTGAACTACTGATTTTGAATATACGTTTCATAACACACACAAACACTCCCACATTAGTTAAATAGCTAGAGCAAAGAATTAATCATATAACTAGTTAAGTTAACTGTGGCCTTATTTGCCTTATTTAACTTATTCACCCTCCTTGTGCTATTCATTAAACATACACAATGGAAGACTGAAATGAGAAGTGAAGGAACAAATCTATCCTAATGGCTTTTTTTTTTTTTTTAATGTGCCCATTTAAATGGCTGATCCTTCTCCATGGTAGCTGGATTTTTGGGGAAGACATTTTAACATGGCCAAGCTATTCCTTGTTATAGTTGGTTTTTTTGGCACTGGATTTGTTTTCATTGTTTAAAGAGATGGAAAAAGAAGCTGCTTAGAAAAGTTCTGAGGATACATTCATGGTAAAAGTCGAAAGAACAATGAAACAAAGCCTTACATGTTGGACAAGATGACCTTAAAAGGTCCCTTCCAACCCAAAGATTCTATGATTCTGTGATCCTGTGTTAGTGGAGAGCAGCCCCAACCTCTTGGCATTTTGAACTGTAAAAAGCAGCTGTCTGTCCAGGTTTCTTCTGTTTCACAAATACTTTGTTAACAGTAACAAAGATAGTGAAGTCCCCCACAAAAGCCCAAACAAAGCCAATAAATAGATAAATGACCCCTCTCTGGGCCATCGACTGACACTTGCTATGGATTAATGAGTCTGTGGGGTAGGAATAAACACAACCCCAAGCATTAACTTCCTGATGCCAAGGTTCATGCTTAATGCTAAGTGCTAAGACAGACAAGCAAAAATAGGAGGTTGTTCCTAAATGCACAGCCAACTAACCGGGTGATGGGGGTAATCAAATCTGCTGTTTATCAGAAATAACCCCGGCAGCAGGTGCACCTCACGTGCAGATGAATGTGAGGGAGCGTCCATATGGCCCTGAGCACTGCAGCTGAAATTCTGAGTGCAGATGGTAAAAGAAAAGGGGTGTTCAATGGCTCCTCAAGATCAGCTGCTGAAAATGTAGGGGACACTGGGCACCTAAATCCCAAGGCCTTAGGGTATTTGGAAAATGGAGGTCAGATTTCCCACCAGACCTCGGCCAGAAGGTCTCAGTACCAGCATTCTCCTTAGACCTACCTGCACGTGTCTCCATTTCTCTCCTTGATGTCAACAGGAGTTCCCTGCATGTGGGGAAGAGCTCAATATTGCTGTCAAGATCTGCCGTGCAGATCTGAGGGAAGAATTTTTGTCCTTAAGTGTTGAAAATGTAATGATCTATTTGATAGTGAGAAAAAAAGACAGAAACAGTATGAAGATTTTTAAAAGAAAACACACACACACAATCCACGCAGCCTTTGAAGTCAATGGCTTTGAAATAAAAAGCAGCCACTTTACCAGCCACGTGAAACATATTTTGTTAACATCCTAGGTGTTGTATTTAAAACGGAGTTGGCCAAATTTTGCCGTCAGAGGCTCGAATATAACTGGAAGCAGAGATCATATCTGTGAGTCTCAGGATATTATCAGTTGTTTTAAATGAAACTAATGTATGCATGATGATAGCACGCCAGGAGATCTTACGAGGCCATTTCCAAAGGAAAGTATTTTTGGGAGTCACTGGAAAGTGACTTTATTCTTTCTGTTCTGCTAAAAGAGCAGCCACCGAACCCCTTGCTTTATAGGACATATTTGATCCTTTAGCATGAATTAATGTTGAGATTTCCAAAGGGATTTAAGATAGATGAGGGACCAAGCACAACTGTCCTTTGATGGGATTTGGGAGCCTAACTGATTTTAAGTCCTTTAAAAGCCTCAGCCTGCATACAGTTTGCTGCTGGTTATTTTGAGTACTGCAGGTAAGGGGCACTAATGATGATGGCCTGAAAAGAAAAAATTACATCCCAGGAAAAAGGCAAGTCTCTAGTAGATTTACTAATCCCAAAATGATACAGAGACCACCTCATTTTAACTAATATATTGAAATGTGGAGATTAGTCTCCCTATGCGCTAGATAAATTGCATTAACATGATTAAAAAACTCAACTAAACTGAGGCTCCTTTTGTAGTTAATAGAGGGTCAGACTTCATTAGTCCTTCAGTGAAAGCAGACCTGTTCATTTAGGGAAGTGGAAACTTGCCATCCTCTGAAATGGCAGATATCTCTGCGCACAAATTGAATCTCACATTTTGCCTCATCCTTATGGGTGGGATTTTTAATTTTTTTTTTTTTTCAAAATGGAAGGTTTTGGAAGAATGCTGTGGAAATGAAGCAGACTTGCTAAAAATATGTCTGCTTTGATGCTTTTGCTAATTATATCCCTTGTGAGAGAAGTCTGGCTCACAGCAAGCAAGGGAAATATAAATATTCCACAAAACCCTTGTGAGCTTATCGTATGGCCTATTTGTTAGGAAAAAAGATACCTCCATATACACACATGTATCTTCCATTCTCACAAACAGAGAATCTCTGGATGGATACAGGAGAGAATTAATTCCTTTCTTAGCGAACATTTTCCTTCAATGGAACTATAACAAAACTGCTGCTGGCACCTTTGCTAGTTGCTACCATGCCTCTTAGGAATTGTTTGCAGGATGGACTTCATACTTCACAGCATTTTAAATCAAGTGCATACTAATTCTCTTTTTTTCCCCTCCAAAATTCACGTATCTTTTCATTTCATACATGAAAAATAGAGCCTATCAGTTCTTGCAACACCCAGTTTACATTGAAAACGATAAATGTCATTCCATGGAGAGGACTTGCTAGAATACTAATTCTTTGGTTTTTGTTTTGTTTTTTTTTTTTTTAAACCAAAGCAAGATTTATGATTGAACAGATTCACTTCCAAGATGAAACAGAAAAACATCTGCAAGATGAGAATTTACTTGCATTATTAGTGCTATTCTTTCTGCACTGATGAGTAGTACAGATAATCCCATTCATTATAGACGTCCATAACTTTGCTAGCAAACACTTTAACTCCTTAAAGATGCCAGCACAGATCCTGTATCACAGCAAAAACTTTCAGTCAAAACCAGAATGGAAACTAGAAAATATACTTCACAACAGCACTTGGCGTAGTTCACAGGGCATTGCTGTCAGGGATCTGCTCTGATCTCATTTACACCACATAGATATGGGTGTTAATTGAAGGCTTCTTCATGGAAGTAGGCAAGATTTAAACTGGTCAAAGGGAAACAGAATCACTTGAAATGAGTGGCTTATGACAGTGGGTCTGGTCATATCAGAAAAAAACCTGCTCCTTAGTAGTGCATGTTTTTCGGCACTGTGCACCCAATGATAAAGTGACATTTGCTGTTTTTTTCCGAACAACTTTCCTATCATAAAACGTTGGGGTTTTTTTCAGAGTTGTCTTGATTTTGATAAAAACAGGTTCACGTATCAAGACGAATGTTTCACTAGCCATTCTGGTTTTGTTTTGATTCAATTCAATTTCTTCAGAGAAATTTAAAAATATGTCTGCTTTTATTGTAACATTCTGACATAAACAAAATGGAATGTTTTAAAACAGCCATTTCATTGTCTTAAAACACGTAAAAAAATTAAATTCCTGGATATGTCTCAGTTTTTACCTTTGTCCCTGTTTAACGTGAAAACCTTTTCCATACATCATATACCTGCAGGACCAGGGCAACTGGGTCTGTACAAGTCAAGTCCAACCTAAGAATCTCAGCTAAAACCTTGGTTGCTTTGAAAGCAGGATTTCCTTTCAGTTTTTGAGTCAGAAACATCAGCTGTATCTTTTTGTCATACACGTAACTCGATGTTTGGTGTTCATCGACAGCTGTCGACATTTCAGGTTGATTTCAGACTGATTTACGAACGTGCACCTGACGACTCCTGTGTGGTGGGGTCCCTGCCACGCTGGACTGGTACATTTTCAGGAAATGAATAAGCCACAGATAAAGTTATCAAGCATGTAGAAACCATATATAGATGAGAACTTCTTATATGTATCAATAAACACCTTCTACTTGGAAAAAACAGTCCACAATCCAGCACTTAAGAGATAAATGAATTTAAGACTCTGGAATGAACTTTCTTATCCCTTGAAATCGGTACGAAGACACTGGTGTGGCCTGGAGCCAGGCTGCCACTACCGCTCCTTCTGTTGGCAGATGGCAAGGTACCATGTTGCGTGGCAGAAGAGGAGCATAGTGAGCCTCCTGGTTGATGAAAACAGAGAAAATTGGCTTCCAAAGGTGGGTCTAGGATCACACGAGAGAGGGACTTTTAAGGCAGCTGCAACAAGAAACCCAAGGAATATGGTTTCAGACCAGTGCCATGCATTGCTACTTAATTCTCAGCTCTGCTTTCTTTACAGATGTTCTGATGAGATCAGGGTAACACGTGAGAAGTGTGAGCTGTCCCCTTACCATGTCTAAGAATTGCTACTAACATGTTATGTAAGTACTTGGGGATTTTGAAAAAAAAAAATCAGATAATTTTTGTAGAGATGGATATTAAAATTGCAATTCTAAGAAGCATAAGAATGAATGTTATTCTTGGAAGCATTATACAACCTCAAAGTCAAGCGGACTTGTGACCTAAAAGAGCAAATGTCACCAAGTGCTCTCTGTAAATGGGAATCTACGTGGCACTGCCATAATAATGTAACATCAGAAAGAAATATTTTGCCCTTCCTAACAGCAAGAGGCCATTTTTGCGCTCTGTACTTATTAGTGGTCAAGTCTGAATGGAATGTCTTGGGGCTGCTTTAAACCTGCTGTGTATTCCGGAGGTGTGTGTTTGCTGGAGAGGACCTCTCCGCCTGCCCACGCAGCGCCAAGAGCTGCAGAGCTGAGAAGTCAAATTAAGGTGATGAGGCTGATGAGACCCTCTGTGTGGCTTTGCTCTTGTATGACATGTCTTGAGGTTTTCAAGGAGGTTAAGTGGACTTATGGGCCCAACTCCCACTGAAATTTGGGTGTCTGCCTCTCTGTGGCTTCTTCGAAAATCCCAGGCTAATATGCTAAGAAATATTCTGACTTCAAAAGAGGAGGATATGCAACCATAACCACTCAGGGGTTCTGATGCTGATAATACAGTACTTAGAGGGGACTGCTCGTGCTATCCAGTATGATAATACCAGAATTCACAAGAAAGAGCTGTGAGCCTCTAGCACTTACCAGCTGTAATACTGAACAGATTACACAGAAAAATCAGGCAAAAAAAAGTAATATGCTTTCACCTCACAGCAAGAAACGCTGAAGTTCAGGAACAGGAAATGTGTATTAAGAGAGCAGGTTAAAAATCTACATTATCCCAGACTTTCATGAAATCAAAATGATAGGCACGATGCTAAGTTATTATAATGTATTTATTACCGGAATTGCTTTCATATTTAACTGATTTGGCCCATCTTGAGACCTGTTTTAAAATGCACCACCTTGTCCACCTTTCCATTTTCATATGAAAAACAGGAAAGCAAAAACTAATTTACTCAGGGAGACACATCGACTGTTTGCCCGTTTATCTCTTACAGACCACCCCTCAGTCCAATGTTGACAGTACATGATATTCCATTAATCTGCCTAATGAAAATTTAACCAGTGTTATAAACAAATAATTGGCTATTATCCTCTCAAAGATCCCGAATAAATTACTTCTGCTTATTTTTTTCCCCTCTTCTCTCTCTCTGCCTCTTCCCCCCCTCCTGCCCCCACGCATAAGCCGGCTTTTTCTGACTGATGTCGCAGGAGAAGAAAAAAAGTATCTGTAGCCGCCACTCCGCTTCTGCAGGCAGTGAAACCTGGGCTAGGCTTAAGGGGATGCTTAAGGACTGGCCCTGCGCTTGCTCGGCTTTAGCTTCGGTTATTTGAAGAGGACCTGGGCTGTGCGTCGCGGGCGGTGTCCCCGCTCCCACCCCATCGCCTGCCCGCTCTCTGTGATGGCCTCGGCGCCTAATCCGCCTCCAGTCGCGTTCCCATCCCCTCCAGCTCCCTAAAGCGGCAGGAGAGCCCCGGCCTCCCTCCTGCGCGCCCGAGCGCCGGGGCAGGGCAGGCTTTTCTCCCCTTACCGTCCAAGGGGTGGCGGGTTGGTGGTTGGACTTGATGATCTTAAAGGTCTTTTCCAACCTTAACGCTACTGTGCTTCCGTGGGATCCTGTGACCCCTCTTCAACTGAACGACGACAATGAAAGTTGAGGGGGCTCTAACAGAACGAGCCGCCCGGGGAGTTATGCACAAGCTGCTGCTGAGGCGGCCGGGCAAAGCGCCGCAGGACGCCTCCTTCCCGCCGGGGCCGCCGGGACCCCCGCGGGCAGCGGCACGGCTCGCTGCGTGCGCTGCGCAGGGCCGCCGCTCCCGCGCCCGCCCTCCGGCGCGCCGGGCGCTGCGAAGGGTCTTCCACGCCGCAGGGGATGGGACTAACCCGTGCCGCTCTCCTGCCTCACCGAGCCTACCCCCACGCCTTTACCCATGAAATGGGGAGAACGCTATTTAAGAGGAGCGAAATGTCTGCCTTGGCTATTTTTTTTTTTTTTTTTTACAGTCAGGAAGGCACGAATTATATACAATTTTCACAATAGGATGTACAAAGTGTTCGCCAGATATATCTCTGCGATTTGCACAGCGTTTCTTTACAAACAAGAAAATAGCCACTTCTGACGCGCTATTTGTGAGAGCTAAAACAGAGAAGAGCAAGTGGCATGTTTTTCAGACAGATCCTGAGCTCTTTTAGGATATTCTTCATTGCTAAAACACACCTCAATGTTCACAGACACTTTAATATAATGCTGAACAAATAATTAATTTTATTTTCCACCTGATAGACAAAAAAAAAGTTCTAAATAAAAACTTTCACAGTATTTGGCAAACCTAAATAATTAATTTCAGTTCTGGGCTTTTTTTTTTTTTTTTTTTTTAAATAGAAGCAAGACACTAGTTTCCTAAAGGAACTAAAGGACCATTCACAAATCCAGCAAGGAGGAAGAGGAGGAGCAATTACCTTTTGTCCTGAAGCAGCTCCTGATGCCCTCGGTCCATGTCACCCCCATTACAGAAACTCAGAAAGTTGCTAAGAAGTTCAGCAGAGCCTCTGCATTAGGAGGCCAATTTATGGAGCACCTTGTTTCTCTCCAGAAGTTATTGCCACCACAGCAAGAAGAGCAGCAACTACCCTCCACATCAAGAAGCTGTTCTTTATTGACCTACTTTGATTTACAGCCCAGAATATTAAATTTTGCATTTATTTTAGTATATATCCAGGCCATAAACGATGAAGGTCCGTGCATGTTCCAGTGTTCCTGCTGTTGGAAGCAGCTGCCTGCAGCAAGGCTTTGCAGGGAGAAGAGGCATTAACCTTTCCAGCCATGCCAGCCTTGTTCCTGAGCCAGTGTCTCTGCTCTAGAGGAAGTAAATAGGAAATAAAGAAACAAAGCTTTCAACTTTATTTGCCTGTTGTAAAAACAAATACACCCGAGTATCAGAGCTTGTGTAGATGTAGGAAAAATTTCTTCACACAGAATCATCAACGTTGGAAAAGACCTTTAAGATCATCAAGTCCAACCATCAACCCAACACCACCATGCCCTCTAAACCATGTCCTGAAGTGAATAAGCCTTATAAAAAATGAATAAGCCTCTTCTTTAAGCCTTAAGGAAATAGCTTTGGGGAAGGCGGCTGTGAGCTTTTTGTTTGTTTGTTTGCTTGTTTGCTATTTTTGAAATTAAGACTGTGAAAAAAGGAGTTTCCAGCCATCCCTAGGACCAATGGCATCTGCTGGCTGGCACTGCTGGGAAAGGTCTTGCACCAGGGGCTCCCTGGAGCGACAGGGATCAGCAGGCACTAAAGAAAGAGCAAACCTGAATGTGTGCACCTCGGGTGGTAGGAGCTGCTTCTCTTTGTTGGAGTTGGAGCAAATCCTGCCCCATGGAAGCCATAGTGCCGTTCCAGTGAGGGGGGTGAGGCTTCATGTCCCAGGTGTTTGGAAGTGCAGGCTGTTGGATTTTCCTGCGTTCCAGGAAAAAGTCTTTCCAGGGAGGAGGGTTGACAAACCACTTAGCCCATGAGCCCTCATCCCCTCGGAGTGAGAGGAAGAGGAGCCACAGGAGACGTGAGCTGCAGCCTGCTGCGCAGCCCAGCCCTGCTCTACCCTCCTCACACAGGATGGAAGGTCAGATGAAAGCCTGGGACCAGCCTTGGGAGCTCTTGCTGTCCAGCGAAGAGCCATGCTCTCCCGTTTTGAGAAGGAAAGTAAGAGCAAAACCAGCACTGCATTTATCTATAAGTGCTCAAATTAAGAGTAGAAATAAGAATTTCGCTATAGTGACAAATTAATTCTTTCTTTCATAATTTTATTAAAATAAGCATCTTCTGTCTTTTAACTAGACCTGACATATGCTTACATAGATACAGCACACCCTGTAACCTAATCTGCTAGCAATCTTGAAGCAATTAACTCCTTCTAATCTTTAGCTAACAAAGCCCACCATGCAAAAGGTCCCTGGAGAACAACACTCCAAAGACCGCTGTAAGCTGCCTCTGACTATTTCTCTATTATTCGGTGTGTAGGAGCTCATTGGAGTGCTCAGAGAGCAGGGATTCGTTTGAAACAACAAAGATGAATCATCACAGATCATAAGATCTTCATTAACTCCTTATTTCTCTACTAATTAACACAAAAGGAATGACTTGAATGGTTGACAGGCAGCGAATGACCCACAGCTCAGTGGTTAATAGGATGCAAATGATGCCTAATGAGGGTCTCTAGCTGCAGTCTGGGCATCTGGCCTACTATTTTTGTTGGGGATTCAGAGTGGGTTTGAGATGAAAACAGTTTAACCAATAACGTAGGCTGCAGCTGAGTTCCTACTAAAGTCTATGAATTTATGAGTCCAGCACACAGAAGAATTAGCTTAAACTACTCATCAACAGGTTTGTATCCACATAAAGCATTTCAGAGGCAAGAAGTCTTGCCTTCCATGAGACACAGCAACAACAATTAAATATTTTATGGGCTGTTTTTTCTTTTCCTGTACAATAAAAATAGTTAATTTACAAATTCCTAATGACTTCTCAGTTTACAAGGGAGCCCGATTCCCAAATAACTGTAATCCTGGCCTTTAAAATAGTTCATTCAACTCTGTGTCCCATTTCTAATAGAAAATAAATTTGGAGTGCTCCATATTTTTTTTCCAGAAACTATTTCCAGCCAAATCTTTATGATTAATTAACATGTTTTTCAGTGAAGAGACATAGTACTACCAAAAATTCCACAAGTCCCTCCCGCACGGCCAAAAAGTTTTAGAGCGGCTTCGGGTCGAGCTTCTTATTCAGCTTTTTATTCTGTGGGGTTCTTTTCCCCCTACTTCTTCCATGTGCACGCCAAAGCAAGGGCTGGTGTAAGAGTGAAATACGATGATTTCCTCTGTGGGTACATGTCCCACTGTGGCTGCAGGGTGGGCTAAATTCCCACTGTTTCTCACCACTCTCCAGCCAAAGGTTATCAGCCTTTCTGATATGGTGGTACAGGCACGCATCTCATGACTTTTATTACCTACTGTGTGAGTCAAGCTGGTTAAATTTGTTTAAACAGGTTAAATAGCAGATCTTTGCTACCACAGGTCGCTTTGAGCAAGAGCTAGAGAAAAGTAACACAAGCAGCTTCGCTGGCAGAATGGAGAGGAAAGCAGCCTCTGGTAGGTTTGGGAGCTGTTTGGGCTGGAAGGCGTGCATAGTGGGGCTGTGGGAAGGGCGAGATGCAAGAACGTGGTTGCAAGTCCATACCCCAGTGTGGCACAAGAGCATTTGCTCTGCTCCGTTTCAGTAAGCGCGGTCACCCAGCCGCCAAGGGCTCTCCTGACGCTGCCCGGAGGACTCTCCTGTTTGGGAAGAGAGGTGCAGAGAGCTATAGGAGGACTCATCCGTGGACCGGGAGAGCCCTTCAGCTGGGATAGACCTGTACCAGCCTCTTGCGGCTGCTGTTCAACTGCTCGTGCCACCAGCTGCCATCGCCTCGCTTGTTGTGTAGAACCCTCCCGGCCAGCTTCTCTGCCACCCGCGCTGCACGACGGGTTCATCACCGCTGTTCCGCCGGGGATGCTGCAGTGCCAGAAAATAGCAATAGCAACAACGGAGCACCTGCATCTCTCAAATTTCTTGTGTAAGTTTACTTTCCCCTTTTTCTCTCTGTGTGTTAAAACCAAGGGAACAGGCTTGCTATTTAGTTGCTCATTTTTATTAAAACATTTAAATACTGCCTATCATGCTTCAAACCAACCGCTGAAGAGGCCCATGAAGTGAAATCTAAAAGACGTGAAACAAAAAGTGAAATCTATTTTCATTTTGTAGGTGGATTAACATGTAAAAGGTGAATGGAGTTCTTTAAAAATATAAAACTCAAATGTGATAATTTTCTCTTAAAAGACTGTATGAACTATAAATAGCTGGCAGTGGGGTACAGACAGGGGTTCACACACACAAATTCTGTTTCAAGTGCCCAAAATCTGTATGTGTTTTCCAAGCACATCTGCTGTACTTTATCTGACAAATCTTGCTGTGTTTATATTCTTAAACAACCACGGCTATAAAAGATGCAGTAATCAATATACTTCTACCAAATATACACAGTTACAGTCCTGTGACAAAGGCAAACATTTAATATCTTCTTGGGTTCTGTTTTTAAAAATAATAGTTTCCATTTTGTTATCTGGAAAAAACAGTTGACCAGAAAATACCTTTTCTTTACTGCAAACTCTGTGAAAAACCCAAGCGCTGCATCAGCGGAGAGCTGGCTCTGCAAAGCCCTTATGTTTCCTATTATTGTCAGTGTGCATCCAGGAAGCGTCAGTCTAAGACCATTCAGCCATATATCATTCCCACTCCATCTTTTTATTGGACGTCTTCCATCCAGAGACGAGAAGCAGAGCACACAAGGGGCTGAGGTACCGTGCTCGGATGACGTGCGATAGGCATGCAAAAGCTGGTGGAGCATCACCTTTGCTGGACATGGGCTGCTCAACCGGAGGCACTTAAGGGATTAATGAAATGAAATTGTTTTTGGACTTGCTGCACTCTCTCTTATCTTTTAAATCCATAATGTCCCACAGAAGGCAAAATGCAGTAATTTTAGTCAGCAGCCTCTCGTTAATTTTCTACCTTTGGGGGAACGCACATTTATAGAAAGAGGGACTATATGGAGGCTAAGCTCATCACATTGCTTTTCACTTAAAGCGCTCAGCATGGCACAGCAGAGACAGAAGCGGAACACACTTCAAATGAAAGCATTCTTTCAGAGGGGATGCACGTCGCAACTGTGTCTGCAGATATACACATCTTTAATATATATTTTCATATGTGTGTGCTTACACACACATATATACAAACCTATGGAGTCATCAGTTTTGAAGATAATCTTTTAGGTTAAGTATTTTCCCACATTAAACTGATAATTATCCCCTCCTTTTCTTCCTCTGTCCCCAGACACCAAACAAGCTGGATTTTTGCTTCATGTATTATTTATGGAATGGAATTAATATGCAGATTCACAAAAACTTAAAAACTCATAATTATTCATAAAGGGCTTTAAGGTTATTTAGTACATATTTATGAAACTTTATGTTTGCTAGGAACTGTGTTTGAAAGTGCTATGGAAGGGTGTTGACTGAGGTTAATTACTAGCATGGAGAGTAATCTGAAAATGATCAAACTCTTTGAATGAAAATATTTGTCAGTATTTCTGATCTATATTTAAGTGAAGTAATGGACATCAATAGCCTTGCAAATATATTCGGAAATGGCTCTGCAAGAAAGAAGATTTGCATATCTAATGCAAACAACCAATGAGGAAAAATGTCTAGTTAGACACCTTTGATCGCTAGGCAAATGTAATAAATGATAGAGATTTATCCTGTTTGTTGTCCATCTGTGTTGAGTTATGTTGAGTTATGTTCTTATATAAATATGCTCCAGTCTAGAAAATATTAGCAGCAATTTAAGGTAGCCAGAATCCTCCACTCTTTCCTGGACTGATTCAGAAATGAGGTGCGAGCTGTTCGTGATAGCCAAGATTTCTCTAGAAGTTACTTAGGGTAATACAGGTTATATGTAAATAATACATTATATTGGTTTTATATTTACATAAATCTTTCTATCTTATGCATAATTAACCTCCTTCCTAATCCGTTGTGCTCAAAGGTTGGAAACTATGAAATGTGTCACGGGTTACGTTATATCAAACAAGCAGCAGTGGCGGAAATTCAGGAAGGTAGGAAGCACCCAAAATATTATTACAGCTTTAATCCTACTAGCAGTTTATAAAGACGTTTAATTTGATGACCTTGGCTACTCTGGTGAAACCAACGGAGGCGCAGCGCACGTGAGCGGGTCTGTAAGCACTCACAGGGCCGGGGCCGCATCCTGTGGGAGGGCAAATGTTTCGGAGGGGCTGTGGTGGCTACAGAGCGCAGCGTCTCTGGAGTATGGCACACAGGTGCTTATGACAGCGGGATGTATTGTTAATCTCAGACATGTGGGGTTTACTTAACCCATGCTTTTCTTAAGACATGTGTCCGCTGATGAGCTTATTACCCAGAACCTGGAGATCCCCAGTCAGGGCTAGAGCAAGGCTGTGTTCCCTTCCCTCCTCCCCGTACTAAGAGTGTCTGTGGATGTGAACGACTGCGTGCAGACCCTGGTGTCCCCACTCCCCCTCCACCAGCTAGAATTGTGTTGGGTCATACTCTACAAGAAGTTGGATTTTGCTCCCACCTCTTCATCTAGCACCCGTACGGCTGTGGTTCCAGAGTGAGGGTTTCTTCTTCCACATGTAGCTCTGCAACTATGTCTGCACAGCAGTTCTCTATCTTTCCTGCTTTGCAGAGTCAGACACTTTTCAGATGAAGATTTGGACTCTTCTTTTGAAGGTAAACCTGCTGACAAGCCTGGCTTTTCTTCATCACCTTTTGCAGATCATGCAAAGGACTCCCACATCCAAGGAGCAAGGATCTGTGTACAAGCGGGTAAACATGTGACATCCGCAACCACCATTGTGCTGTGAAGAATCCACCTAGTTTCTCACCAGTGACAAGAGTCAATCATGTTTGGGGTGGATTGTACCTCTGCGGTGAGGGGAAATCTCTAAGAGACTCCTCTAGCTGATCAAGGGGAGGAAAACTGGCACTGCTGAAGGGACCGGTTTTGGCATCCTTGGATTCCTCCATCAGACCTCAAGGGACGTACAGGGACCCCTGTATCCCTCAGCAGCTCTGCAGTGTCTCACTGACAGCATCTTGGGGGCTGCCTCTGTGTCTCTGTTCCACTATGGGCTACAGTCAAGTAGCACAAATAAAATAACCAAGCCAGGGTTGTATCAGGCTCTTTCCCTTCTGCCCTGGCCCTACTCTGAACCTACAGAGCATGGCTGTCTGGATGGGGCCAGGAGGGAATGTGGGATGGCAGAGCCCTCTGCCACACAGAAGGGCAGACCATCAGACAGAGAGTCTCTTTCTTACACTGTTTGTGAAGGAGCAGTCCTTGCCAAAGATATTTTGAAATAAATGGAACAATAATATAGCCATAATAGTTGCCCTAAGTGCAATGACTATAGCCTGGATAGATTTGTAATCTCTTTTAATAAATACATTAAATTATTTGAAATAATGTCCTATTTGCCAACAGCTTATTCCATAAATATATATGGAATATAAAATAGGAGAGAATCCCTGACATAATTAAAATTGTACAGCCAAGTAGGAGGCAGGGAATAGTGTTATCTTTTCAGCTGCAAACTATTTTACAGAAATATTTCTCACACACAACCCTTCTGTTTACCTTTAGGGATGGTATAATTGCATACCGAAAACAGTGCAGCTCTGAGGCAACGATGGCTGGTGCCTCCACCTTCTACCCCCCACTACAACAGGAGCTCAGTCAAATAAACTACGGCTCCCTCGTTGCCAATGCCAAGCGTGCTCCCTCCTCCAGACCCTCGCACAGAGACATCACCGAATGCTACATTAAGATCTTATTTACCTTGCAACAAATATACTCCTTTGCCATCACAGAGGGTAACCTGGATGGTCACCTTTCTCTGTGGCAAGGGGTCAAATGCCACAGAAAATGTGCAGACACTCAGTGGGGCTCGAGGTGCTCAGAAAGGGACCTGGGGTCTGGTTGCTCACGTTCATCATCTCCAGAAGTTCCGGTGCTCTCTAAGCAGAGACATCAAGCCCTTGAGCAGAGGACATGAAGGTTACAGCAGTGTGTTTTTATCCTCTGTGCAAACTAGTTGTCAGACAGGATACTATATGTATTGTTCAAATGTCTTAACGACATTGCTTCAAAGGATTAAGTCTGCATTACAAAAAACATCAATAATGTAATAAATTATTGATTAGAACTATTCTTAACTTCTAATGCATTGTGTTTGGACCATCGGTGATTTATGTGCAGGATAACACAACAAAGAATGCAACCAATGGCGATTTACTCTTGGTATCTTACACTTGATATTGCATCATCCCACCTAGAAAAACCTGTTTATAACAAGGACTTTTTACTATCTCACAGCAAATTAATTTGGAGAAACTGTCTCTTTGCACCATAAGCTGTTATGTCAGACTGTAATTTAGCTCTCAAGTTAAAGATTGCCACCAAAAAAATCAATAACTAGAAGCAACAGAAGTTTCCAGACTCATATGATTTTAGGAGTCCTTCGACCCAATTGCTCAGCTGCATTTAAATATATTTATTGGGTCTGAGAGCAACAGATGAGTTATATGTGGGCAACTCCCAGGTAACTCCCAGGTATGCCATGGAACCAGGCTGACAAAATTTGCTTCAAGTAATGACTCACTGGTGATAAAGAAACCCTCTACTAATCTGTATCCCTGTTTTCTAGTCTTTCTGCTTAAAAAAACAAGGGAGGCAGGGTTATAAATTCTTTGTAGCTGAGGTGATGTTACTGAGAGCTTGTCATCTGCACAAAAAGGTAATTACCTTTCTAGGGTGCAGACTAGGGTCTCTAGACCAAACCCTTGGGTGCCCACTGACATGCAAGGCATCATACTCAGCTTCGAAACCGCTGCCTGCAGAAGGTCCTTTAATATGCACAGAAAGTGTCCACATGGGGAATTAGCAAAAAGTAGCCAACGTGCTGTAAACTCACAGCACCTCTGCATGCGGACTTCCCCGCGAGAGCCTTTGCAGAATTAAAACATGAGGATAGAAGGAAGGTACAAGGACACAGGTGGGAGACATGGTGGGACCAGCAGTGTGTTTGTAGTGTAAGTGATACGTGGGGAGAGGAGAAGCCAATACAAAGCTTTGCTGAAGAGGTCACTTACTGGGCTTTTCGTAGTCTCCTCTGGGTGAAGGGAAGACTCAGTTTGTTCGACAGCCACGTTCACTCAGGAGGCCGAGTTATGTTTTCAGCTGCTTTCCATGACAGTGTGGTGGCTTCAAGGTGGTGAGATTCCTTCAGGCTTGTTGACTTCTAAAAAAGGAAAACAAACAAGTGACTCCCTGCTGTGTCCCCTTCCCTGTAGGACTTTAAGTGATCCCTCTTGGGATCACCGGTCCCCTCTCCCCACCAGAGCACAAATCCCCTAACACCAAACCAATAACTTCCACATTTCCTTCTCTTGCACCAGGCATCATGACAAACAGGCTCTAAATGCATCAGGCAGTGGGTTAAATTCAAACAAAGCTTAAATATCCTCCAGTGATATCGTGCCAGCCCTGCGCACAGAGCTGTGTGCATAGGAAAATGCAAGATATAGTGTAGCTGTGTAGATGTGCATGCATATGCAGATGCACAGGTAGGACACATACTCCTGCCTACACTCCCACATCTGTATACCTACACAGCATTTACCTACATAGTTGTATGCATAAAATATGATGAATTATATTCTCTCATTACCTTCAGTGGGTTTTGGATCTGGTCCATCTCACAAACACATTGAGTTGTATTTCACACACACAAATTGTGTTTATGTAGATACCATGTAAGTATACGTCCTATCTTTGGTGGAGGACTGGCTGAATTAATTTATCAAAGCAGTGCTTATTTTCGCTGATAGCAAAAAGAATTTCTCAGCTATTACCCTGGATTCTTTTATTCTTTTTTTTTTTGTTTGTTTGTTTGTAGAGCACACAGTGCACATTTTGGGGAACTATACATACATAATCCAAGTCACATAATTTTTCAGCCCAAACACCACACCATAATTTGCTAGGAGATGTTGCAAAAACTAAACCATGGATACCTATAAAATACAGGACAGCTATGCTAATTAGAGAATTGCATAAAATAAAACAATCCAAATGTCTACTGAAAATAATTATTATATTTGCATGTAGTAGACTATAGTTTAAAATTTTGGCCTGAAGTTGTGCTGGATGGAGACAGAAATGGAATAATATTTAAACACTGAATTTGAAGAAACTGATAAATAACAAAAATAGCTATTCATCAGCCAATCCAAATTCTTGAACGTCAATTCTAAGGCTTACTATAATTTGTAGGAAGAATGCTTAAGACGCAGCAAGTCCTTGGCATTTCTTAAATCCAAATTTAATGGGAAGTTGACTTGCTCCTATTCCCTTCTCACCCAGTTAGGCATTGTTCTACATTGTGTTGTGCCTATTAGTTGGGCTTACTTCTGTTATCAGTACATGAGTTATATCTCTTGACCTCTGTCAGCTTCTATAGTCTGTCTTCATGATCAGATATAGTCCTGTATATTATGGAGCTTATCTAAAAAGCAGTTGAAGGCAATGGAGAGGCTCCCAGTGTTTCAGTGGACTTTGGATTCCTCCCATATCACAGGCACATTGGGTTGCATTCTATGCACATGTGAATTGTGAGCCTGTATGCTATTAGATAAGGTCTGCTTTCTGTGCATTACCAGATGCACTGCTCTCTTTCCACCCCTGTGCATTCGGCAGAGAAAACTGTGAAGAGCTGCTCCATTTAGAATCCAAACCTGAACTTCATCAAACACAACATTGTAGTGCGAGGGTTGAGTTTGGGATCATTATACATGTAGGAAGCAGCTGGGAAGTTTGAATTTGTGTCTCAGATTCAGCAGAGCACAACGGGGCCTGGGGATGAAGGCCATTTGCGGCATGTGTGGCTTAGCGTCAAAATTCTTCCAGGCAGGATAATTTGTAGGTGCTCTGCTAGTCTTACACCTATTATGTTCATAATTAATATGAGAAGCGTAGAATCTGACTGAAGATCTCTTAGTGGCTTCATAGCAAAAAGCAAAGTTTCATGTCTTGTTCATGTCAGCCCGTAGAGCAAAGTACAAGCAAATGCAATGCAACCCACAACAGGCAGCGTGTCACCATGCCTGGCTTGTGTTTTCAGAGAAGACAATAATTCGTACTGTTATTTTTAGGAAGGTGCTTTAACCTCCTGTACCCCTGCTGCCCCCAGTCCTGCTCTGCCGGCTCTTATGACAGGACCTTCCTCTCCGCATGTTGCCCAGCACGGAGCTGTACAGAGGAGGAAAGATCAGATCTGCAGAAGCTAGTCTTTATGGACCAGAACCTCTGCACCAAAGCTAAAAAATAAAGACAATCGAGGACAGAAAGGATCATGATCAGAAAATACAGAATGCCTGGGTAGGGGCTGAAGGAAAATATAACTTCAGGTCCTCAATAAATTATGCTATTCTGACACAGAAGCTGAGGCTTTAAAAACCAAAGCTGCCAAACATTACAGAGAAGCCTCCAACGTAGAAACTGTGGTCAGTCTTTGAACTCATACATATAACAGACACTGGAGTATTAAAACAACAGAAGCACTCGTATCAGCTTGGGAACTCCACTATAATTTAGTCTGAAGTTATTCACAAACATTAGCAATATTTCTGAGTTTACACTTGCACCTTTGACTGTTGACTTAAAGCATCTAGTCTGGTTCATGCTACTGGTAATGTTTACACTTTGGAATCTATTATGCATAGAAAAATTAGGGATTATCTTTGACCTGGGTCCCACATATTTTTATGCAAAACTAAATAATAGGGTTATTTATTCATTTAATCAATTCCATATATTTGCCATAAGCAGGCCTGATTTCTTCTGAGGTCGTAATCAACATCATACTTCCAGGAGGACGTATGGTTTGACTATTAACACAGATATCCTAGTCGGCATTCAAACAATCCTGAGTTCTCATATCTTTTCTCAGGTTAGGAGCACTACGTATTAATATGGGTTAACCATTGTATGGAAACATCAAAAGGAAAGTGATTACTGGGGTAGTCCAGGCATGTTTAACTCTTAAATGGGAAGGGATGTGTGTATTTGTTAGGAAGGGAAAAGGAAAACCACAAAATGTTCTACACTCAAACATAAGAAAAAGGATTTCAGGCGATGAATGTATCTGTCTGCGGGACCTCTTGCAGACAGCTGTAGGCTCTCTCTGACCATGATGTGACTGGACAAAAGCTGTGTGGAAGGTAACTATCACTGTGTGGCTGCTCGGAGAGCAGGAGGATGGAGAAGACCACCTTGTCGCTCTTTAGAGTCGACAATGATAACCCTCATACCCTGTGTTATGCCATACAGCAGTATAGCAGCCTAAAGCCAAGCACTGCCTCAGTTTATGTTAAAGTCTTTGCTTAGCTAAAATTCTGCTTTTCCATACACTTACATCTTCCCAAGCTTCATCCTACCTCCACATTAATAGATCTGTTTATTTCATATGATATCTGCTTCAGAGGACATCATCGGTAGCTTTAAAAATTAATGATTGCTAATGACCTGCAGTCCAAGAATCAGAAGCTTAGAGAACTTCATGAATATCTTGGGATAATGAATTAATTCTCCTTTTCACAGTCTGTTTGGCATTGCTGGCAAAAGCGAAATGGAAAGGCAAAGAATGTCAAATATATTTATCCACTTAAATCTATTACTAACTGGCTTTAAGGAAAATGAAAGCTTTTTATTTCCTTTCTGAAGAATAAGAGTAGATTTGGTCTAAAAACAAGAGATTTGCCTTCTAACAAGGGAGAGTTGATCAGTAAATCCCAGAAGTTAACGCATTTAAAATTTTGAATATCATACTATGAAAAAATTTGTTTATTCCATTCAGGCAAATGGCAATGAAGACTAACCAACGTATTTTACTGAACTTGCAAGTCATGCTGGTGTCAACATCTTAATAAAAGAGCAGTAATTTTATTATTAGCAAGTGCTTGGGTGCTAGTGGGGGAAAAAGCACTACCTCCAAGAGTGAGGAAGAAAAGTAGCAGTTAACATAACAGATACCTACCATAAGCAACAGAGATCATCCACATTTAATGACTGGAGTAACCATATCCTCCTTCAGCTGATGGAGATTGTTTAGAAGCAGATGGAGTAAAATGCTAACAAACACAATGTACCAAAGGTAATAGGAGATGTGAAAGCGCGTCAGGATTATGCCACTGAGAGACTAATTGCCAGGGTGCCTGGAAGTTTTAACAAGCATGTTTCCTCCCCCCACCCGTTCTCTCTTTTGACTAGTGCTTATATTTTATTTATTTATTTAGGTTTTAACACCTCCTCTTGTGATTTGCAGGCAAGAGGAATCGGTTTGAGTGTCAGTACAATGCCTCATGCAACACTCCCATAGCTGAACATCTGCTTGACAGAAGGCTGATGGGAGCTACATGCCAGTTTTGGGAGTCTTTCTTACAGTTTGTGTGGCAGAAGTAAAGTATTTAAAGTATTTAAGGGCTCATGGGACACACCAGAGAACAGGGATCTGTTGAGTAGGCTGTCTGGACAGAATCTCCACCAGCATTGATGCAGCCTGGCGAGACCAGCCAAAGGCTCGTGCCAAGCAGGGATGCTGGGTGGTCTCAGGACACCTTCAGCCTTCAGAGATGCTGCTGCTGACTGTGCTTGCTGCAGGAGGCAGGCAGAAGAACCAGACAGGTGTCTTCTAAAGATGTAAGAAAAGCCTTTGAAATTTGTGCCTAGCAATTAAAACTTCAATGTGGAGATTGTCTGAAAGAAATGGAACGTCGGGAGGAGGAAACTGTTGCTCCTCCAGAAAGAGAGAGGCTGTAGTCCATGATGTTTGGTGGAAGAGGAGTGTATAAGGAAGAGGGAGAATCCAGGAACAAAAAGGGCCTGGGAAGCTAAAATCTTTGGCCGTAAGGAGAAGGGTACTGCTGCAGGAGGCTCTCGAGAGCCGGGCGGGCGGCTGGATCACAGTGTGGTGGGAGAGTGCCCTGTGAACCCGCTATAAAAGAAAGGTCACTACAGCAGCTACACCCTGCAGGTACGGTGCCCTCGGCAGGTCGATTAGAGGTTGCATTTCCTCCACCTCTCAGTGGTTGGCAATGGAGGTTTCACAGTGAAACGCAGATTTTCGGCACGTTATGTGCAGGGGTCCTGGTACTTAATCTTCATCTGAAACAGGGGAAAAAAATTAAAGCGTATATATATTTTCTACCAATAAATTGCAGGTGGATACTGATTCCCAGATGCAGGAGAGACTCCCCTGAGATCTGCAGGAGAGTCACAGGCTGGGCAGCAGAACAAGTGCTGGCAGAAAAATTACAGGAGCTGGCGGAACAGCGCAGAGGGCAGGGAGGGAGGGACTCTGCTCCTCGTCACAGAGTCCTCCGTGGCTACTCCAAAAACAAAGCTAAGAGCAGGTGCAAGAGAACCTCCCCGTCAGAAGGTGCTATCCATAATGGTGTGCTTTTCAAGCGGCATCAGAAAGGGAAGTTGGGAAAGCAGGAATGGACTCGAGGGAAAAATGAAAAAGAAACGTCAGAGGAAAATACTCCTGAGCTGGGAACTGATGCAGATGGATAGTTACCAATAAAAAACATCACTATATAAGAGGGAGATCTCAATTTAGAGCTTCAAACACTTAACGTTGTATTTCCTCTTCTCCCTATCTCTGTCTGAAGATCCGGGTTTTCGCCCTGCCGAGGCTGGATCGTGCTCCTCCGCAGCGCGAGGCTTTACGTCTTGGCGCGAGTAGTCAAACGCCGAAACGTAACTTTGTGTTTAACGAAGGAGAAAATAAACCAGGGCTGGTATCGGTGAAAACAAAACCTTCCCAGCGGAGGTCAGGCGGTGAGAACGAGCGCGGTCCCGTCGCCGGCTGAGGCAGAGGTGCAGCTTCCGGAGGCGGCTGGGGGCCGGGGACCGAGGCGGGGGTCAGAGGCGGTGGGGTGACCTCCTTGGCGTCTGCCGGTGATGCCGCGAGCTCCCCGCGCTCGATCAAAAGGGCTCGATTTTGGAAGGTGGTTGTAATGCATGGGGTTGTGTGCTTGCAGGCAACTGTGAGCACAAAGGCAGGACTTCTTAGTCTACTTAATAACTAAAATTTTTGCGGTTTTGATGGATTTATCTCTTACGTGCTCCCGTAAGCGATGTAGAAGCATGTAGCTGTACTTACAACATTAATTTTCTCTCAAGCAGATTTCTCAATATTTAGTTCAGAGAGTTCACCATCTGTAAAAGCAGGTAAGGTTCTGAAGTTGAGCCCTTGGAGATTTCTTCAAAATAATGCAGTCACAATCCATTTTCCAGGTTAGTAAACTTAGAGACAGACTCAGTTTTCTTCCTGCAGCTGTTTGTACAGTCCATGAAATGATTTGTGTGCGTACGTGTCACCAAACAAATATTCCCGTGCCTTTTCAATAACAAATAGGCTGCGATAATGAATGTACATCTACCAGTCAGACAAGCACGTGATAGCGATGCATGCTACAGCATGCTGTGAGAGCCAAACTCTGTCCTGTACAAAACTCAGTAAAGTTAAACTGCATCTTTGGAGCTACCTTTCCAAGCTGAACTAAGAAAAATTAATGAATGTAGTTCCATGACCAGGATTTAACACACAATAGGATTTTTTTAAAATACCCAGGAGTCTTCAGGCTGATGTGGTATTATGTTTTTGCTGGTCTTAATATTATTGTTTCTGTCTCATTTTAGGCTACTCTCCAGTGTTTATTATTAATTCAAATTCTCACTATTAAAGGGAAGATATTATCCATATGGCTGACGTGCTGCTCAGTATGTTCATAAGTTCTCCAACGTTTTGATTAACACTGACAGAAAACCCTTTGAAAACATATGGCCCTATATACATCCTGTCATTTCTAATAATAGGGTACATTCTTCAGTACATTTTCTTAAGAAGATGAATTCAGTCATATTTTAGAAACATGCTAATACTTTATTAATTAGTCCTTTGAGGTCAGGGGGAAAGAAAAGACTGAATGAAAATAAACTTTTCCTTGAGCAGACACCATGAGCACTGTAGATAATTTGTGCAACAGAAAAACGTGATATCTATGAGTAATGGTCTCTATATACAGCCAGATTTCTTAAACCAATTAGCTTCTGGCATATTCCTGAAGATATTCATGCTCTATTTGATATGCCAGACCCTTAAAGCTTTAGCATGAAGACTGATTTTGATGCTCATTTCACTGATTAGGTCAGTGTTTTGTTTCTGGTGTTGAATTTCTATATTTATACCAATTGTTTCCCTTTTCTAACACCTTTGGGATATCAGAGGATCTCAGCACCCTTCTCCCTTACACAGGCGGGTCTGATACCAAACCTAGTAGAGATCTTGTTGACTTAAATTCCCTTTGGCTTGCGCAGTACCGTGGCATATTTATGTGTTAGAATTTGTCCCCAGAGACTATTTCCACCACGCCTGCTCTGCTGAGATTTTCATCCATTGCTTTCACCGTGATGGTGGAAATTCCCACCTCCATGGTCTCTTTTACCATCTTTTTCCTCACATAGCTGCTTGTACCACCCATCCTCAGACTCCACTAGCTCCTTATTTGTTCAGAGAGAAGCTGCTCGGCCACATATTCTTTAATGTGATGCTTCAGGATGTGACTATGCAAGAACAAGTCAGTTAATCTACTTGCAAACTATGCGGCACAATAACACAAATATATTTTTAAAAGATGAGATATCATTATTGTACTTTATAGACCTGAATATTTTCATACAGCTCACACATGTTCAAAATATGTCAATATCTCAAGTTCTTTCCCCCCAAAGACGTATTAACACTGATAAATAATGATGCTAAAATTGCAAAACCACTATTGTGATGATTTCAGCTAGCATCTTACTCTCATCTCTTACTTTCTCCCTTCCCTCCTTAGAGGAAAACTGAGGCGCATACAATTTAATTCTCAAAAAGTTCAAAAAGGACTAGACTTTTTTCCCCTCTTTTCTTCTCTATCTCCTCCCCCTCTGTTTGCTCCTGCTCTTTTTCCCTTGGGAAAAGTCCCTGTCTGGGCTACATCAGTGAAGCATTTCTGGGCAAAAAGCCATCAATCCTTATGAAACTCCATCTCTGACTATTACTGCAGATAGGTTTCTCTGAGCCCATCAAATCTCTCCTTCTCTAGACTCCTCTCAAAGAAAATAAAAACCTAGTAAAATTCATGGTCTTTGTCTGTAGGGAGGTCGATAGAAGAAGTCTGGTGTTTCTGAAAGATCTTTGGAAGCTACAGGACGAGGTTATCAACACTCCCACTCCTTAAGGAGAGGGGAACTTTTCAATTCCTAATCAAACCTTACCTGTACTGCAGAGAGCAGCTCCCCTCACATCTTGTCTTGTGAAGGGTCGGTCAAGGCAAAGGAAATAAACACTATATAAACCTTACAAATTTTCCATTCTAGTTGTAAAGCACATTTCTTTGATTTTGCCTACTTCAACATGCATGTGAACAGCATTTATATGAATGATACACAACCAAACGCCTTCTAGAAAACGGAACATCATCTTGCATATATAATATTCTCTTTAGGATCTAGTGGGAGAAAGAATGAAACACCTCTAACGGAGGTTAGCAACGTCATTCAGAACTTATCTACAATAAAAGGTAAGATCATAGGGAGACTAGTGCAAGAACTGGAATAGATTGGAAGTCATCACCATTGATGGAAAATCAAAACAGTTAAAAAAAGCAACAATCAAAAGCATATTTATGGATTTGTTGCCAAAATTCTGTACACTTTCAATGAAATTTTTTGCCCCGTCGTACTGAGTCTCAACAGCAGTACCAGTTTTGTTTACTGTCTGTCAGTTCAGATGAAACATGATCTTCTACACTTTGCTTTATGCTGTACCTGCCTTTTTAGAGTTGCCCATCCTCCCTGCCTTGCTGAAAGGGAGAAACTGAGAGACCTGAAGTGCCTTCAGACCAGTAACAGCCTTGCAGATAACTACTTACTACTACTAAAACTGTACCTGTGCTATGCTGTTTATCTCACAATTCTCCTTGAATTACCATACTGTTATTTCACTTTTTTTTCCTTTTGGTTCTACATTATTTAGACTGCTGCACATGATACTGAAAACTTGAAGACTGTTATCAGTTTAGGAAAAGGGTATTAAATGGAAAAGATTAAGCTTTTGGCCTGAATCCAGCAAGCACTTAAATGCATGAGTAACTTTACTCCCATGAGTAGTGTCTTTGAAGCCGATGGGACCAGCCATGCATGGAGGAGTGCACGTTTGTATAGACATTGGGGAGAGCAGGCTCTACTGCAAGAGGTCTGGGTTTAAAACCTGGGCCTGCCTTTAGCTATGTGTGTGAGCTCAAATTCATAAGACATTAAAGTACTATACATGCTCACTACACTTTTTCCAAATATCAGAGCTTTATTGCTGTTACTGTTTTCTCCCCTCTAAAATAGACAGCTGTTCTTCATTTTTTCTTACCTATATGCCAGACTTAAAAAGAGTCAGGTTTCAGTTTTTCATAGAAAATAAAACAAAGCAATGTTTTAAAAACACAGAATACATATTTCACTATAAAGCATAGGGCTTGGAAATGCCTAACCAGGTTCTTTTCAGGCTGCCAGAAAATAGGAAATAGGCATAAAACCCCCGGTGGTGCACAACAACTTTCACTCCCCCCTGAAAAGAAGTCACAGTTTTTTTTATATCTGCATCTTTCCTGTCCCAGTGTTAGCTACTGTGCTCCACTATTTCCATCTTAAGTAAAAGCCCTGCACAAACTTAATTTATATTTAAACCTTTTGGTTCAAGGCTTATGCCAGTCACCAGCACCACTGAGAGACAGACAGAAGCCAGGTACTAAAAATTGTCCTCCTATGGAAGACGCCAAAGTTAACCTTTAGTTTGTCTCAGAAAAAGAAAAACAACTTCTCATATATAAAAAATCATTTAATGGAAAATGTGTAAACCCTCCTAATTAGGAAGCATGAAAAACTTATTTTTGGCATTTCTAACCAAACAAAACATTGCAGCATTACAGAATCCAAATATGTGATTTCCAGTTGTTATGAAAAAATACTGATAAAAGATGTACTAAGGTGCTCTACAAAAACAGGGGCTCAGCAGCCCTTTACGTACCTCTTCTCAACTACCGAGGAGATGCATCCCTGCAGGGATGAAAACACACAACCACACAAGAAATGCAGCCCTAACACGGAAATTACCTTATAAAGGAACGTGGCATCATGAGATACCTGAATTAAAATTTCTAAAACCTGGCCTAATTCAGTATAGCATGCTGCTGGCAGAACAACCCCACCGACATCAATGGTAGCAGTGGTGAAGCAGGTCACACGTGTACTCAAATCTTCCGTCAGGCTGGCCCTACCCTGTGGGGACTTCAGGAAAACTCGCTGGGAACCTACCCGTCTTCTGCAAAGAAGGCATCATCCACAGCCCACGTCGCTGGGGGCTGTGCAAAATGAAACAGAATTCTGAATGGCTAAATGTGGTAGATGGACCCTATCATACCGTGTCCCTCTCACGATGCAGTAATACCCAGCAGGTTTTTTTAAAAAATTAACTATTTAACTTCCTACACTGAAACTTACTGCTTGTTCATACGCACTCACTCAGCACAGCCCACTAAACAGATTTTCCTATGACAATATATACTAGTGAGATGAAGTCTTATATCTAGCTGGCTGATTCAGGAGGAAAAAAAAAATCAATGCGCCTGCAAAACTTATTTCTAAGGGTGATGAAGCTCCCTGCTACAGACTGTTGTGCCTAGTTTGCCAGATATTTGTTTCCTCGCTGTTATTGCCTGCTGAATATTTTAAATCCGTTGTAATTCAATATTCAGGCCAAGTCTAAAATAAACCTTTTTTTTTTTCCTTTTGATTATCTTCGTTAAAGATATTTTTGTCTTCAATCTTCCATTTCAATCTTAGTCTTTGAAGAGGCCATCTTCAGCTTTAAAAGCAGCCTTAATTACTAGACATTTTGTCTCCTACTTGGCAACATAATACAAGATGAGGAAACTGGATGCAGAGTCTAATAAATTTGTAGCACCATCCAGAAGAGGCAATAGGATGCTATATTCAGCTAAAAGCAGGAAACAATTTATATCTGTCAATGCCCAGTAACAGATTATCGTACCCCATTCTCCAGGTGTAAAAGTGCTAGCTCAGATGTTCTAAAAGGTGGCTAAAGACAAAAATATATTGACTAATTTTCAAACAGTAGTCAATAGACTTAGTGCTTTATTCTGATAAAGTTAATAGGATTTGGAAGGATTTTGGTTTTGTGCGAATACTTCTGGGGTGAGAGCTGTATACTTCTACCTGCATCTTTTGGATGCTTGGGAAAAAAAGTGGCCTTTTCATTAGCTCATGTGATAAAAGTAAAGGAATTTAATACAATGTAATTCTGTCATTGGGGAATAACACTAACTCTATTCGCACAAATTGAGTCCTACGTAAAGCTTTAAAAAGATCAGTGGAACTGGAATTTCAGGGGTTATGGTCCAGCTCCTATTTATAGGAAGATTACATGCTTTCAAGAACAAGGGAAAAAACTGAGGAATCAATTCAAGAAAAAAGAGGGATTTTTTTTTTTTAACAGCTGTAAATAGCGACAAAGATGGAAAGCAAGCTGGCAAATGAGAAAGGACCGAAGGCAGCAAATATACAAGCAGTGATATCTTCCTGCACTTCTGGTGTGTACTAAAACTTAAACATGTGATGGGGGTTCAGATCTGCTGTGTCACGGGTTCCTGCTGCCTGTGCCTTATTCTAGGAGGCAGGGAGAGAAAGGGCATTTGCAACTGAAATAGGGTTCCCTCCTTAACAACATCCATTTAGCTACCAAATCTTACTGTCTCTTAAAGGGGTTACTGACTTGCAGGAGTTATTTACCTTTTTGCTCTGCTTCACAGTCTTAAAGTATTTTTTTTTCTCAGCCTACGGAGTGACAGAAAAGTACGTACATTGTTAGGGTGAGGCCTGATCTGGGTGAGAAAAAGCTCTAGTGATTGTTTTTGGAAAAATGTGTAAGAAATTATAATATACTGTCTTATCCCTTTCTCTGGGTTTAGTTGGCTTTAGGGATTTGGGGTGGATTTAAACAAAGCTTTTAAAATGAGTGTTCAAATTTTTAAAACACTAAGGTGTGAGATATGCTGGTGGCCATAAGCTACTGAGAAAATTGTATCACTGCAATACAACTGCTATGCATCACGTTTTGAAATGTACTTTTTTCAGGTCAAGATGTGGTTAGAGAAATGAAGAGGTAGCAGTAGCTTTATTCATACAACCAATGTCATCAATACTGGCTCTGTGTTGGGCACTAGGATAACACATCTATCTCATTTTTTTAATAACAGACACGCTGTGCCACCACATCTTCACACTTCTTTTTTACTACACAACATCTACCCTGATCACCTTCGTATCTTATTAAATTAGTGACGTCAGTTCAATCAATGGAGTACAGAGGGGTAAGGGTTTCCTTAACACCTGTGCAAACCTTTTTTTACGCAGGCAACACGTAAGACACACGCACTGCGTGTGATCTGCATGTGCCTGTCATGGCAGTGATGCAGAAATGGCATTTGAACGCCACACTTCCCCAGGGTCTCGAAAGACATGGGGAAGAGAGACGGCGAGGGCTCCAGAAAAAGCAGCAGCGGAGGAGCTGCGTAGCCTATAGGTGCCCATGGTGTTTTCTGAAGAAATTGGCTCCAGAGATGTGCATCTTTTTGGTTGTTGTTTGGGTTTGTGGTTTTTTTTTTTTTTTAAAGCACTGTTCATTGATTTTTTTGTATTATTCTTGACACTACACATGTACCCAGGGAGGAGGAAGGGAGCAGGGTGGAGAAGAGGTATTCAGGCACCCTGCTTTAAGCACCTAATTTACCTTCTGCTTGGCAGTCATGCTGCTTTATCTAATCGCTGAAGAGAGACCTGCTGCTCCAAAGGACAACTCAAAGCAGCTGTACTAATCCTTGAGCTGAATTGCCCCTGAGTGACAGCTGTCAAGTGATTTGTCACCAACACCAGCAAGCCCATAACATTCCCAAATATCTTTCATTGAACAGAAAGTCTTCCAGTAGAGCAGCTTTAATGATGGAAGAAAGATTTGATTTGGCTCCTATATTAAGTCCATGATAGTGTTAATCCCATAAAAATATAAAACATCCAGAATTTCTCTCTAATAATTGTAAACACTGCTTCCTTTGTCAACTTTTTGATTTATTGGAACTTATTATAGAACTAGACTTTATTGTATTTGCTTATGATACCACAGTAATCTGTTCCCAGGCTTTCACTTTATTTTGTTACATTTATCTAGCAAGCCAGATTCACACTCCCACAGTAACCATATGGAGAAAAGCCACAAAAGCTGTTAAGTACATTTAATTACTGTTTTGATGAGCTCATATTTTAATTATGTTTATTGATTCTGTGTGTGTTGAAATAGTTTTAGCATTTCAAGAAAAAAATAATGGAATCAATACACTGTAATTACTGGGCATTTTATAATTTTTCTATGTAATTAAAACTTTCATATAATATTTTTAACACTTTTTCCTAATCCTTCAGCTGTGACTGGCTGCATTTCCTTCTATGTTTAGGTGAGCTTTAATTTTCTTTCTTCCACAGTGTGAAGCTAAGTTCAGGACTAAACATCATTTCCATCAAATACTTTCCTCAGACCTTCTTAGGAAATAAAAAATAACATGCATATGGTATTTACTAACACAACACCAGTTGTGACACATTGGTAGACCTTCCACGTGGAGCCCTCGTGACAGCACTGGCTAGCACTGTAGCAACAGCTTGATGTGTAGGACAGCTAAGAAAGAGGACTTCCTAAAGTCTCTCTCACTGCCCTATTTCATGATGACAGCCACATTTTATCTAAAGTCATACGATATATTTTTTGACTTTAAAAATCCATATGCCTCTATTCAGGTAGAAAATTATTTAAGGTTGTTCTCAGACTTCTAAATGAAAATTTCCCGTGGATAGAGCTAACCTTTTGGGTTATCTAAACTGGTAAAGCAGATATAAAGGTATGGGGACCTGACCCTCTAGTGGTACAACTGGCAAAAGTCCCTTTGTTTGCATAGAGCATAATTTTTGTTTCATGTGAAAAAAAATGACTTTGGACACAAAGTTTGGCCCAAACCACAAATGTGGGTTGTAGAACAGTGGGGAACCAAGTAGATTGTCAAGTTTTTAAAGTTGTTGCATGTCATAATGAAGAGAAGCATGTTTTTCTCCACGGGTTATCCCTTATGAAACAAATAAAATATTTTTTTTGCATATAGGTGAATTAGATATTATTGATTTATAAATCACAGATACTGCTGTCTCTCAGTCACCTTACATGCCTGTTGATCTAGATGAAAGGACTTGATAAGTAGGTCTGGTGTATAGGAAAAAGAGCAGTGACAGGATACGCATTTTCAACAGACGGACCTGAACGGAGATTGCTTTCACCAGACACTAGAATTTCAGTGACACAACTGAGTTTTGAAATTTTAGGATTTCTCGCGTGATAAAAATTCCACCCTCAAGGGAGCTCTGATGTTTGTAGACATGAGATAGTGAGCTTCAGGCCTTTCTTTTACTTTGTCTCTGGGTTTTAATTTTAGTAGTATTAAAAGCAAGAAGTAGTGTCATACCATTCAGCCATCAAGCTCAGTTTTAATTTATTTGCACCCTTGCATTTGCTGCCACACGAATTAAAGAAAAGCAAAACAAGTCAATTTCTTGTATTTTAAGACTCTGATCGTAGAAGCATCGTTTTCACCCTCTTGGTATACTGTTGAATCTCTGACAAAATGCTAAAAGGTTAATCTGTGCTCTTGACAGTCAAACTGGATTTGTTACAGGGAGAGCTATCCTTGAAGCATTGTACCCTTGGCTCCCAATCGCAATCTTAAATTACCAAAGAGAAAGAAATATCTTTTCTGTGGAACTCATCTTAATTTGACCCCAGGCATATAATGTTAGCAGGGCTGGAAACTAGGTGCTGGCCAAGGAAAGAGAAAGGACTTCGTCTATTTTAGTACTGTATATTACCTGCGGGTCATGAGATTGCTGTGAGAAGAGGCAGAATATATGACTCTGGTAAGAAAAAGAGATATCAAGAGCTGAAAGAGAATATTTATGGGAAAAACAAACATGATAGCAACAAATAGAGCTACCTGAAAGAAAAGTAGAAAGGATAGATAGGCAGGATACAGAAACAACGCATAACTGTCTGTTTGGAACGATATAGGCCATGATTAGAGAAGGTTCGGGTGTCATCTTGACCCCCAGAGAAAAGGCAGTGGAAGAGAAGGGAACAGGGAAGTAGTGTGGAGGCACAGAAAGGTGGAAGCCTCAGTGGCTCCTCTTTGGAGCACTTACCAGAAGGGTGAGCCTTGGTTCCAGCCCACTGCTCCTGCTACAGCCCGGGAGAGCCCCACAGACATTGCCTCGAGTCAGAGCAGTTGGACTCTGCAGAAGTGGCTCCAGAGCCTCATCTATCTGTTACAAAACAGATTTCACTGAGTTTTCAAACCAGGCTGGAGAATCCTGCCACAGTAGTGCCACGGACAGCAGAAGGGATGGGGAGGGATATGGCCAGCTGGAGCTGGTGTCACAGAATCACAGAATCATTAAGGTTGGAAAAGACTTTTAAGATCATCAAGTCCAACCATCAACCCAACACTACCAAGCCCACTAAACCATATCCTGAAATGCCACAGTGTCCTCACTGCTCGTACCTGCCACTGAATTTGCAGGGTCTGGAGTGGTTTCCATGGGCACAAGGTGCAAGAGCCCTATCCTGAGCATCCTTTCGAGTCTGCAAAACAAGCATCAAATTCAGTGCTCATCAAAGTCAACGTGAAAAATTTCCTTTGATATCAGCAACACTTTCATCAAACCTTCATGGACTTTTTAGACAGCCTCATGTCTATGTGTATTTGTAGACATTCCCTTCATACTCTTTACAGTATAATTCAAGTATATATGTTTCTGACACTAGTTTTCTTCCACCATCCTTTAATAACGTAGTTTGCTCTCAACATAAAACACATGCTACATACTTAAATATGAAAAACTGATCAAATAGATACACCTGGGAAAATGAAATGGGAGAAGAGTTAAGCAGTCCTAGTTATTTCTTACCACAATGCAGAGCTCTACATTTTAGCATAAAAGGCCAAAATCTCTGCAAATACACCACTATAAACCCCAGCTAATTCTCTTTAAGTTGGAGGAACTATTTATGGTTTCTGCCATGGAGAAGACAACCTTTCCCCAGGAAAGACTGTCTGATGTCTACAGGATTGTTGATTTCTACAGGAGTGGAGAGGACATGGAGGAGGATTTGCCAGTGTAGCATGCCTGATTAATTTAAGCACACATTACTGACTGAAATAAAAGATTTCAGATAATTGAGATGGTAGAGGTGAAATGGTTGATTAAGCTAAGAGCTGCCAGCTGCATGAATTAGGATCAGTGTCAGCCATAACTTTGAATTTCCTGTCATTAGTATGTGTGACAACAGTATTGTTTTTTCAAGGTAATTTCTTGGGTTTTTAAAGAAAAAATACAAAGGCTAATAAAAGTACTCTACTGCAGAAAGGCTGCTTTGCTGTCCTGGGCATATACATAACAAACTGTTTTCGAACTGTTATTAAAGTTGTTATTCACCCATCAGGCTGGTAGAGCTCCTCCGAAGTGGTTTCCATCTAAGGGATAAATACCCATTTATAAACTTCTTTGCAACGCTGTATAATTTACCTGACAGGCCGAAATGGCTCCTGCAGATACGTGACAGCTCCATGCAGATAATTTTCAAGAGAGCAGCTACATATCAGAAATTCTTTTCAGCATTGGTAAATGTGTAAGCACAGCACATATGTTTCTCAGTGTAGTAACTCAGCTGTTTCATGTCTCTCTCTTGCTCAATATTCAGCCCCTTGAGAGTTCCAACCCTGGCTCCAGCTGGCAGTTTCACACACATAAAAGTCTTGTTCGTGCAAGTTTTGTGAGCCACCAGACAAAAATAAGATTTTTTTTTTTTTTTTTTTGCATTGCATCTCTAAATCAGAAAAACACAATTGTGTATGAGAAACATAATCAGGCCCTTTTCATTTTAATTAGCAGCATGGATGCTGCTAATTGTCTGTCCGTGATCTTTGTCGTTAGATCAAAATGTAATAAAAAATACAAGTGAATTAATCATCTATGAGGACAATGAGATGACTGACCCACAGTTACATTAGACAGGACAATAAAAATTATATTTGCCCCCTAACTGACGAAGGGAAGGAGAAAACTCCTGATGTGCAGGTGATAACTCGGGTTTCTGCCATGTTCAGGTAAAGTGAAGAACGGTCAGAAAGAGACGACGCACTGGAAGCCCCTCGCATCCGAGCTGCCTCGAGAGATCCGTGCCCCCGGCACGTCTCGCTGTGGAACGATGGCCAGAAACACCTGTAGCCCAGCGGCACCCAGGGGGTAAATTTAAGACCTCCCTTCCCTTAACACACCTGCCCCTTGCAGTGTTGAAAACCAGAACCCTCCGTCCTCCAGATTTGATCTGGAGCGCATCAGTTCTGTCATTGATCTGATGAAATTTGTTACTCGAAATCATTCTTCCGAACAACTACAGCTGCAATTATGAGAGAGCAAGGTCAGTTAGGACTAAGAAGTTTAATAATTTCATCACATCTAACGCCTTTTTCAGGGAAACACTGAAGTCAAAGACTTCAGGAAAATTTTGCTGCTTTAGCGGTACCTTTTAATACCTGACGCGTATTTCCAAATTGTGCCATTTTAAGTAGTATTTTAAGACATTTCCAAGCACTGCTCAGTCTAACTTTTGTTTCTTGTCCACTTTTCTTTGCTCATTGTTTGTGGAGTGATTCAAATTTACTGATTAACACATTTAAACTTAGTACTGCTGCAGATTTTTTTTTTCTTGCCATGAGCAGAGACGCTAAATTTTACTCTGTAAAACATTAAGTCACCTCGTTACTTCTTCGAATAAGAAGTTAGCAGCCCAACCTGAATGACAAGCTGATTCTTTATGTGTGGGAACCTACAGATTTGCTTGCTGAGTTCTTGCCAGTTGAGGACCATTATTGGGCAGAAGCTTTTTTCTTCACCTGGCTTATCTACAGAAAGTAATCACAGCAGGTTAAAAAAAAAAAAAGGGAAAAAAAGCAAACAAACTGCCCTTATTTATCAGAAATGATAGCAAGATTCTATCAGAGAGACTTCTGTGAGGTCTCACATAGGGACGAATATATAAATTTCAAAGAACGAGAAGGAAGGACATAGCAAAGCTGCTGAAGTCTTCCTGACATCATATGCTGTCCAAAACATTCTCATGTAGATATTGATGTCACTGAATCTCACAAGGAGTTGCACAGCTGTAGTAAATGAGAATTTGTCTAGAAAAAAGATTGCAAATGGTGTAAAATTCGTTATCATCATCAGAATCTGTGCAACAACTATGAGACATACCCATACCCTGCTTACTGCATGGTTCACAAAAGTGTCAGTAGACATGAAGGCTCACCTCCGTACTGTGCACATCCATGCGAAGTCACACACGTGCACATAGGCCCCTTCTCCCCTTTCAGAATTACATTTTTCTAAAAGAATCTTGAGAATGAGGGATGCACATTGTCCTCAGTGCATCTGCCTACGGGAATCGGAGACCTGTTTTGTCGACTCCTTCCTTCAGCCTACTGAGAATTTTATTTTGTGAGAAAAAAAAAATAAACCGACACGAAAAATGCAGGGCCCAATTCCTGCCACATCAAATTTCACTGCAAATGTAGGAGCACAAGAATTGTGTGAGAGTAGCATGAAGTACATGATTTCATTCTACTCCGCGTGAGATTTATGTGATATGTGCAACGCGTTGAAAAATTCACGTGCCAAAGACTACCTCCAAAAGAATGGTGTAAAAGCGACGGAAAATTCAAACTAACAGAAAACTGCTAGGGAAGAAGTGGTTGAACACTTCTGCCACCCATTAATAGGTTGTCAGCTGGCACAAATAATGATTCCCCTCGCCCAGGGGTCATTTTCCTGTGTACCTCCCCCTCTCCTGTTTCCCCAGCCGCTCCGAGCAGGTCACTCGGGAAGGGGAAATCAGAGCGTTCCCCATCACAGGGAGAAATCAGAGAGGGTACAAAGTTTCACTTAGCTTTAGATTAGTCTAAATTAAATAGAGTGGCCTGGGGAGGGGTCTCAGTCTGCGGGGCAACCTGATAGCGAAGCTAGAATCACAGTCTATCTATGTTCTAAATTGATGGCAATGAAAATAATACTCCCCAGACACAAAAGTACACTTGTTTTCAGATTAATGCATCCTGAATGTGAGCTTTTCATCTCCTTTCTGAATGAGTTAACGTGTGCTCGCTCGCCTTGGCCAGAAACTGAATTGCAGATTCATTATTTGGAAACTTATTTGCGCTGAAGTCCATAAGGCCAGTGGTTTGGGAAGATGAAAACAGCTTTCCACAGGCTCTCATTTTGGGAAAAGCTGGTTGCCCAGTGCTGCCAAATGCATTCCCAGTGATCTCCTCCATTTGCCTGTTATATTTGGGTTGAAATTGAGATAGTGAATACCTAATTGCTCTCGGGCCTGATCCAAGGATCCCCGATGGCTCTTTGCGAGGGTAGAGGATGCATTTGAAGAACAATTCATGCCGCTCATTGAGGAGCCTGAGAATGCTGTCACCTTGCATAGCACTGCATGTTCCCTCTTCCCAGAAAGGAGCATCATTATCATCCATAACTGCCAGATCCCACGCTCATATCAATTAATTCCTGGAGTGCACTGTCAATTAATGTGTGTAATGGATGATAATTTCACAAATGTTCTAGCCTCATTTTGTGTTTTGTAAATTGTTATTACTACAGAATCAAATTATTCTTTGATTAATACAGGAATACATTTTTTTGGTGCTTTTAGATACTGGCTTCTCAATAGCACAACTCTATGTATTTTTCTCACTTATCTGTGGATAGAAGATGCAAGACAGAAGATGGTTGTAAAATGCATCTATCAAGATAAGCTAGTAACTACTGTTCTTTCTGTAACTGGAGAAAAATTACACTAATTTAGACACGGATGTTTCATTACACTTAGCTTCAGTTCAACTTACTCTCTTTTAACGGAACAGAAAAACGAAAAAAATAATTTAAAAGTTGCGTGGAAAAGCCAAAACAGCATCATCTGTTCATTCCATAATATTAATTTTGATACTGTCAAAACATTTTTCAGATGTTCTGGCAAGACCTGACTTCGCAAAGTATTTCGGTTCTGACAAATGATGTGTTCTGATAGAGAGTATCTTGTACACGGTCTCTTCAAAGTTCCTCCAGTCCGCTGTCATTTTATATTTCTGTTTAACAATAGACTAGTCAAATTAATGGGACTTATTTGTAAAATGTTTTTTGCTGCTATTATAACTCTGCTCAAGCAACAGTCTGTAGTCTCAGTTGACAGAAACTCCCCAAGCACAACCAGTATCAACACTGTTAAATCAGAAGTACCATCCTTGGCCCAGTTCATTCACATACCTTGATGAAATCTCCTTTATCCAAGCCTTAGTTCGTTACCTGCCTATGCCTACGCCTGTAACTTCATCCCAGAGAACACTAATTCCACATATTGAGAGCAAAAGAAAAGCCCCATGACTGCTTGTCCTAGAGTCTTTGACAAATGGCAGTTGATTCATTGACTCCAGCCTACCTGAAATTTTTCTTATACTTCCATATTGGCACTGCAACTGCTGTTCCTGGACGTGCAATATTGCCGTGCACTCATACACGTCTGCTTGCCATTTCCACCACTGGCTGTATTTTGAAAAGACCTGAAGGTGAAATCCCTACGCTACAAAAACCCGACTTTGTAAACTCACAAAGTCACTATGACACTTGGATGAAATCTGTTACATGATCTTTTTTTTCCTATGATGCATATAGTCATAATATGCATCATAGGAAAAACTGAAGAACCGAAAAAATATCTCATTCTCAGCTCTGGAATTCCCCCTCATATAGTGGCATTGCTGTTCAGTCCAGGAAAAACTGTATCTGGGTTTGCATCAGTGAAAGCCCCAGCCAGAAATAAGAACATCATGCTACAGGACAGGAATATAAACGCACAATTCAAATTCCTTTAGTGGTAAATCACAGAATATCATACTTGAAGATCACAAACTCTTCACAAATATATGAGCGGAGAATATTTTTAAGAGGTTTCTGTAAACTATTAATCTACTGTGGTCTATTTAGTGATTGCCCTGTATTATAGGGTGCATTTCACAGTTGTCTTGACTACAGACAAATCATGAAAAATAGACAGACATATTTTTATGCATTCATAAATGGAGCAGATCTAAATCTAGCTTAATACGAGCAGTTTATTCAAGTACTAAAATGCTTAGAATGAAATACTTATAAAGTAACAATCATGTAAAACTTGAGACTTCAAGGTTGCCTTGGCGTGACTCTGATTGACAGTTCACTTTTGACTTTGCATGTTCAGCTAAGCTCACTGTTTCTCATTCGTGCCAATAAACCCTCCGATCGGACTATATAATCACATTAAAACCCAAAGTTCTTATGCTAATAGCAAAATATATTCTACAAAATAAGCTAAAACTGGTGACCCCCCCACCCCGCCCCAAACAATGGTATAATTTCCCATGGTATTTTAGCTCTGATTTTGGGAAGATGCATACAGGTATGTCAGTATCTCTTTCTCTTCATGGGATTTTCGTCTGCATTCCAGCATGTGTGCTGGTGAACCACTGTGAACTGAATGATCTTACCCAGTTAATTCTTTTAGACTTCATTTTAGCAAAGCTTAAAATTAAAATTACTCTCACAAATAAAAATGTTAAGATATCTGAATTTACGGCAGCTTTTGAATACTGGGTAAATTTTAAAATCTATGCTGGTTAAACACCATTTATCATTTTACTTATGAAGTACTTTTAAAAAACATTACAATATAGAAGGACTGTAGAATTACACAGCCATCCACTAAAGCGAGAAAATAAATTCCCCAATCTAATAGTTATTTGACTGAGCCAATATTGAAACACTTAATAGCATTTAAACAAAAAATGTTCAAATTTCTTTTAAAAGTAGTACTCTGATCATGAGATTTAAATTATCATATTCATTAGAGAAATCCTGTGTTAGGAGTGAAACTCTATCACTGTAGTGAACCAAATTGACACACAGAAATATATTTGCCTTAAAAAGAAGATCGGCGCTAATGCGGGGTATACTGGCACACGGAGATATTCTTTGTCAAGGCTACCGTATTTTTCCTCAGAACAAGTTACCGTTTAACTTTCCCCCTTTTTCTATTAAAAAGACAATCAATATTTTGAAAGAATAAATTAACAGTAGTTTCAAAACATGACAGGAGCAGGCAGAAAAGACACGGTCATATGTCTTCATTTTCATTCTAAATATAAATGAAAACATGAGTGTTTATTTTTAAGCCCACAGACCAAAGCATCTAATTGATCCCACTTGGGAGACGGGGTCTGAATAAAGGGCCATTATGTTTTGATGAGATACGCAATTGCCTTGAACTTGCCCGGAGTTCAGGTGTGGGTGTATCTGTACCCCGCGCGCTTGCAGGAATGTGGGTTTCTGCGCACTCCTGCTCACGCATCTGCCTCGTGCAGCCCGTGTAGGGACCGGCTCTATTTCACTAGAATAACTTCGCTATTCATGAACAATAAGGTTCAAATTGTACTTTCCTTTAACACAACATTAACTCTCAAAGAGCTGGAAATTCAGTATTCTGTTCCCTAAGCTTAGGTTCCAAATCAGTCACTGAGAACATTATATGAGCAGTAATCCCATTAAATATATCATTTTGCAAATATCTAAATCCAGTTAATTAACTTGTATTGCAAAAGAACTCCAAGATACAGTTTTCAGTGAGCAAACTTACATTTCGAGTTTCTAATTATATCAGAAATAAGTTTCATATCTCCTTTTTATTTAAAGATTAGAGTAAAATCACCTAAAAATCTATAAGCATTGGCAAAGTAGGTCTTATAGACGTACAGAAATTTAAAAAATCTGAGCGTTCTTTATTAAACTCTTATCTTGTGGAAAGATTATGTACAATATAGGCCCCATAAACGTTGACAAAAGAGGAACATTACCTGAAGAAAGTTGTAAAATATTTTCCGCTTACTAACTAACAGGAACAAATGACTGGACAGGGAATAATTGAGGTAATTGTGCAGTTCATGGAGAACGCAGTATTACGATTCCTGTACTTGGAAATGAGTTTACTAAAGGCTAGCACTGGTGAGAGCGTAAGAAAATTATCAGAAGAAATTTCTTTGCAGCCCAAAGTGATTAAAAAAAAGGCTAAAAAGAGATTTTTCAAGAGATAGGAACTAAGCCATTTTATTATGCTTGCAGTTAAGGGTGAGTCACCCAGCGAGAACACATTTAAAGTAAACTGCGAATTTATGTCTTCATGTGATTTCACTTTACAAACAAATATAGAAATAAAGCCAACAAGAGGTCGGCTCAGGCTATCTGAAGGCGCTGCTCGTCTTTTCTTAAAGTACTCACCCACGCTCTCCCCTCCTTTTCCGAGGGCAGCAACGCCTCGCTAAGCCCCCAGGACCGCTGCTTTATTGCAGAGCGGGATCGGCGTCCATCGGCAGAGAGCGGAGGGGAGTCGGGGGCCGAGCGAACCTCGGCGTGTCACGGGGCAGGATCCTGCACCGGGGTCAGACAGGGAGAAACGAACGCTGCATTTTCAGGGCTGCCCACAACCATTTACTTTGCTTTCGAAAGGAACGGTGGTTGGCAAGTGAAAATACTTTAAAGTGCTTTAAAATAATTTGACACCACTCCAAGTTTAAAAAGAAAAACCGATTCTGAAAGGTCTTCTTAAAGTATCGTCTGATCCTGTGCAAAAAATAAGTGACATGGCCGGAGCACCTCACCTTACGGTCCTTTACAAAGGCATACGTTGAACTGTGAAGCTCAGCTGACAACGCGTATCTCCCCAGGGTGAGAGGACAGGGGTGCAGTGGAGGACAGAGGCTACCGGACCCAGTTAAAGGCTGAGTTAGACCCAGTCTAACTAGCTAATGCGGAAAGTCTGGCCTATGCCCACCAGTCGCTCCTCTCTCCGCCCCCGCAAGGACTGTGCGATGCAGGGCTCTATCGGAGACTGTCTCTCATGGTAAAAATGCAGCTGGTTTCTATTGCCCCTCGGTATTTTTGATTGCAACGTGTTCTCTTCCGGCTGCACTGCCTTCTGCTGCCCAGAGACCTGCTGGTCCCACCACTCCTTCGGCTCCGCGGGCTCAGCTGTAAGCCCCAGCTCTTTGCCGACGCCATTCTTTCCTCGAAAAAGAGGGTAGAGATCGTCCACGTGAGCAGCCCAGCTTATGGGCTTGCAAAGAGGTGCGGGAAATCCCGCAGGAACACGCACGCTAGCGAGGTGAGACACGGGTCCTGTTATCTCCGCAGGCTCAGAAAAGCTTCTCAGCAACAGTAGTGGCAGACCCGGCTGCTTCCTTCGCTAACGGGAAGTGCTCCTCGTCATCACATCGAAGTCTGGAGTAAAGTTTCTCAGGCTTTTTTCTTTTAACGTCCTGTGAAAAGTTCTCTTGCTCTGCACGTGCCAGGCAGCGTTGCAATGTCGCTTAAATCGGCACAACTCTACGACCGTACGTGAAGTCACTTGTGATTTTAGTCAGAACTCCCACCAGTCTGAGGCATGAAGGACCGGGCCCTTCACTTCCAAACTGTGGGTAACAGCGAAGATTAAAAAAAAGGGGGCAGAAGGGATAAACCCTGCTGTCTTTTAAAAAGACTGACCACAACAGACAATACATTTGCCTATTAATGTAGAAGAGAGGATATTTTAGAAATAAATCAGCCACAGTATGTGGTTTGGTGTTTCGTTAATTGAATTCTGCCCATATTAACAAGTGTTACTATTTTTTTTCTTCAAATTATGCCAGTTATGATTTCTCTTATGAAAATAATGATTCATGTTTTAGATTGAGTTGTGTGAACATGAAACAAAGGCAGTGTGGAGTAAAACTGAAAAGAATTTTGAAATATTTCCCTCCAGTTTATCAGTACTTCAGGTCACAGTCCACTCACCAATTATCCAAATGGTACTTGGTCTCAAAAGAGCTAATAACTACTTAGTCATCAAAGAGAAGCTTCTGGGATTCACAAAAGCTCCATAGCCACATCCTCAGTTTAAACTGCCATGAGCTGTATTGTGGTACTGCGGTGTCACTGGCTGAGCATCCATCACAAAAAAGCCATTCCCTCAAAGCAGAAGGCTACATGAATACCGTTCCTCCCTGCCCCCCGCTTTGTGGAATTTACCTTTTTCATTCTAGCTGCCCTTTCTCCTCTTCCTTTATGTATTTGGCTGTTGTGGTATCTATTACTCTAATCTACCTGCCTTGCTCAATTTCTTCCACTGAAAGATTGTCATTTATCCCAACATTCATGCCATTTGCCTCAGGCATAATTCAGTGCTCCAAGTCTCCTTCCTCTGGGCACCTTCCCTTTCCTTTGATGACAGGCGTCTCATTTTGGATCTCCAATACGCAAGTTATATGCCAAGAGCAGCCCCTGCCTGGGGACACCCCCACCCAGTTAGGTGGTCCTGATGGGAGAGCTGCAGCTTACTCAATGCTCGAGTTACTCTGTACATGTGGAACCCAGAAGGTTCAAGTCCCCTGCTCTTGAAATGCTGAAGATGACATGGTTTTGTTCCATACTGCCAGAACAGGCTATGGTCCCACCACCTGCTCCTGAAGAAGAAAATATGAGCTAGACTCCATCCAGAACACTAAGAAAGTACACTCTTTGCACTGGACAGAGCAAGGGAATGGTGCTCCCCTTCAGGTCAGTTTTAGACAAGGGTGCTGGGTCAACTCGGACCTATGATCTAAAGTCTAGGAGGATTTAAGCACTAGGTAGGAGGTGTCTTATGACAGTATCCAATAGCACATTATTTTTTACACCTTGGGCTGTAGCTGCAAGAATACTTGTGATTTTGGATCCATTTTGGATCTAAGAGTTGAACGTCCAGGCCTCCAAACTAAAGATAAAACCTTGCAGTTATGTTATAGCATCATCGGCAGCTTGAACGTTGTAAAAAATGGAAGTAATTTTAACTTCATAGATTAAACAGCTGCTTCATCAGTTGAAATGGACCTTGAACAATGCTGTTTTCTGCAGCCCAGTGCATTATCTGCTCTTGGCTCTTTTTCAATGGTTTGGACGACAACTTTGTGCCAGAAACTTCACCTCACATTTTCCAGTCAGGCAACAATTAGATCAACAATAAAGCATATTTTCTTTCCCTTTTGGCTATCTTGAGATATGCATCATCATGTCTCCATCTTTGGCCTCTGGCAAGAAGGCACAGTGGCCAGATAATTTACTCTTCAGTGTTGTTTACTACCCGATTTTGAAAAAAAAAAAAGCCCTTGTGAATTTTCCAGAAACTTCAAAAATATGATGACTTGACTATAAAATAAACTGTATTTTTTTAGCTTGCCTAAATATTCAGCTTTATTTATGTGAAAGGGTTAACACCTGTATTTTACCCTTTTTGGATCAAGTTGTTGAAAGCGGGAGAGCTTCATGCACCATAGGAACCTGCAGTAGTACCCTAATGACAGTATAATTAGAAGTATCATTGTGGTAATGGTTCTTTTCATCTGGCAAAAGGCTTTAACAGAAAAGATCTCTTATTCAGTTAGTTTCACCTGCCCATTCTCTTACCTCTGCAATGCTCCTTTTCTAGGTCAGCATCAGAAGTTAATACCGGGTGTTTGACAAGGCTTCAGACTTTGCGCTCATCAAACTAATTAAAGAGAAACACATCCAAAGCCTAGTGAATTATTTTACTTTTAAAAAATGCTGCCCATTCATCTTGTTTAAAGATTTACCTGGCTCAGTGGGTTTGATTAATGAAAAGGACAATGGGGCTCTTGTCAGCGCAACCTACAGTCACTCGGTTCAGGGTCAGCAGGTTGAGCGAGAGGCCTCCATGTCTATATTTAGTCTCTCTCTACTTTAAAAATCCAAAGGATTGAAACGTTACTGATTTTATCAGCATGACGCAGTTCAGAGGAAAAGACAAGAACTGTCTTGATCTCAAACTTCATTCAACTCTTCTTGGTTTGTTTAAGTTCAATAGCACACGGCAGATCCCCCATGGCTCTCCTGGATATAGATATGTAGGATGGCTTTACATTAAGACCAAAACTGAGCCTGAACATTTTGGGAGTACAGACTCTGAGTGAGCTTAAAATGTAGATTCTTATAAACTGCTACTGGAGGAAAATTTACAGTAATGTACGTTTGCATAAACTCTGAAAAGATAAAAGAAAGGGGGGGGATATGATGCATATTAAATACCAATGAGCTTATAAAATAATCATAAATGCCTTGATCCTGCAAACACTTTTGCATACAATTAGCTATACTATCACAAATGCTCTTATTATTGGATTGGAGCTTTGACTCTGCCATAAATTTGAAACAAGGTAAAAAAATCCCATTCATATAATTCCAGAAACAGCAATAAACCAGATTTCTACTAAAAGCCAGTGTGGTTCCCGGCTCCCCTTTTTTCAACAGAAGGATGCAGCCTCCCTCAGACTTGCCGACCTTGGACTACCTTTCTCTGTCCTCTCTCTCGGCTCTGCTGCCGGTGGCGTGGGGAAGGGCTGAGCGTTGGCTGCCTCCGCTCCCAGCCCCACCTGCCTGCACGCCGGCGAGCAAGCTGCCGAGAGCTGTTGCCTCCTTGTGACACAGGCAGCGAGCGGGAAAGTACCCAGCACGGATTATAATCTGCCCTCTAGTGATTAATACAGTTAACATTTGGCAGCGTCATTAACGGTATTTATGCGTTTCACAATTACATATTCATTACATAATTATTTCATTATGCAACAGTGATAATGCTCATGCTTTACACCTTTCTAAAAGGTTCTTTAATATAATCGATGGACCAAGCATCTAGCAGTTTGCTGATAATTATGGGTTATGATCATTAATAACTCCTTCTACTGATATGTTTATAGCCATATAAGACACAAATCACGCCTATCATGCTAGGACGGCTACTTTGCACAAAGTCAGCTGCAAGCACACACTGAGATTGTGCAAAACGACCGTCCAGTTGCTTCACTTCGGTGCTTAGGGCCAATGTTTTCAGTTGTGAGAGTTATTAAGCAATGACGCCCAGATCCTCTCCTGTGAGGCTGAATAAGATTTTCTTACTGATTTACATGACATAGAAACAGGAGTGAAACACATCTCTAGCCAAAAGGAGCAGCTTGACAAAAAGGTGTTTGTGATTTGGAGGGAAGGGCATGGTCCCCAATGTTTAGTTTTGTAAGCAGAGCTTGACAAGTAAAAAGCTTTGTCATATGTCACTATACCTTGATTTTAAGACAACCCTTGAGGTTCTTCTATCAAGAATTAATTGCATACCAGAATAACTCAGCAGCGCACCATGCAGTGCTCCTCTGCCCTGTGACAAGCTCTGCTTCAAGAATCTGGAAGAGCTTCCATAGCTGCCCCAAATGCCAGGCCTTCTTTGGGGCAGGCACCAAAACCCCACCGTTTTCCTGCTAATTCTGCTGGGCAATAACTGGAGAGAAGGCATCATTAGCGCCTTGGTGCAGAGTTTTGTCTGTGGTGTACACTAGTCCCACTGCAGAAAAGGGAGAACAAGTCCTACAGTGATTGACCGTGCCTGCAGGAGTGCCGGGGCACGACCCAAAGGAACATCTGCCCCTCTTACCTGCACCCAGCTGCTGCGTGGGTGCATGCTCTGGCCTCACGTTTCATCCCCCCTTCTCCGCACCCACTGTAGCTGTGGGCTAGTCCAGCTGTGGAAACCCACCCGCATTCAACAGTCACTTTATTCTTGCAAATAAAACACTTACAGGCTTGATCATTTTATCTACCCTGTCATCTAGGAAATGCTTTTGGATAAAGGGACATTTATTGAGCTGTCTTTTATCACACAAGTATTTCTACTAAAGAAAGATTTCCAGGATTCAACTCTGTGTATTTAAAATGCAAAATTGAAAGAAGTTTTATTGCCAGACTTTCACTTCTCCACTTAATTGTTCTCCAAGCGTGCGTTACAATTTGTCATACATTCAAGGAATTGGCATAGAGGAAAATCCACCTTCCTCCTGCTTAATAAATCAAGAAGTTGTATTTTTAATGCTGCTTTTTAAATGCAGCCATGCACTAGTGTTGTCCCTAGATTTTTTAAACAGGTAAATGGGATGTTTGCAAGAAAAAAAAAAAGAAAATATTAAAGAGAGATGAGGTCGCTGGGGGTAAGAAAAGTGTCGTCTTTTCCACACAGCAAGTTAGATAGCAAATATAGTCAGCTAAGAAAGAGATCAGACACTGAACTCAATTTTTATTGTATTAAATTTGAAATACAACATCTCTTTATTCCCATGAGAGAATTTTATATAATCTTTCATACCGTACTTCTGCAAGAGCCATTTGCAACTATGCTGCCTATGGTTTTTCAAGGCCTAAATTTCTAACGCACGGAGGTAAATTTTTTTAGTACACCATCAGTCATAGTGCACCCACCCACTGAAGGTCTGAACTTTTCCTGCAGCGGCTTTGCGATAAAGATTTCCTGATACCTGCAAGCCCTGCAAGAAAAATATTGTTTACAAATGAGAAATTCTGATGCCTGATATTCCAGGCAGCACTAGGCGTTAGATCTTCCTTCTCGCCATCGTTACACGCTTGCAGGTGTTAGGTATTTCATTATTTAAGAGCAGGTAGAAAAACCAGACAATGAGTATTCATAAAATGTCAGACATTCTCCAAAGGGCTGTTTGAGTTAACACAGGCCATAAAGCTCTCACTTTTATTGGGCTTGAAAATGATAGTTGTTTGAAGGAAATTATGTCACTACTTAAAATATTTTACCAGAAGAAACTGCTTAGCGCCATATCTTTAAACCACCAAGAAAGAATCTCCAGAGAGTTTCCGCCACATTACAGCTTTCTGACAGCTCTCGCTAGTGTTGCAAAGCTTTACACAGGTAAAACAAGAAATGACCTTCCCACCCTGGGTCAAGAATACCAAGGCCATCAACACTATTTTTGCTCGGGACCTGTTCCAAATTGTGCGCCCTGCTCGGTGCTTAGCCATGCTGTTAGCCCTCTCAGCGAAGTCCTTTGCAACCCTTCATCTGCATCTTGAATTCTTTGGGGTACATGGGTTGACATAGGGTCAGCTGAAGGCCAGCTCACTTCCAAAACATATTATGTAGTTGGGTGCAGATGAAAAACTCGGTTTAAGAGCAGAATTAAGAGCTAAAAGGCAATATGAAACGGCTCTTGACATCACCCTGTGGCTGAACCAGTGCTTGGGATCTTAGTTGTTGCCTGGCAGCTACCGCACGTGCTTTCCTGCGTACCAGCCGGAGCAGAGGAGCGGCAAGCAAAGAGGCTTGCTGTAACGAGAGTATGGCAAAGATGTACCTGCAGAGCGGTTCTCTTCAGTTTCTTATTCAACCCCGTGTGGGACTGGAGCAGCCAAGCTGTTCAGCTGGGGCAGGTCCACAGAGTCAGCCACGGGCACCTCACCACTGTCCCCTTTCAGCAAAGGGCTTAGGGCGGCTCTGAGAGGGGAAGGGCCAAGATGCAAGAAGATGCACATGAAGGGTGACTTAAGATCAAACAAACAATGAGGATCAGGGAAGCAGAAAGCATGTTAAACAGATTCCTGCTATGGGTAAGGTGAGGATATAAAAAAAGAACCCAAGTATCTGGGTTTGGATATAGAATGGGCTCCAGCTCCTGCTAGACTTCTGGGTCTGTGACAAAAAATGCAGACCATATTTGTTTGAAGTCTGCAGATCAAAGTCAGTGCATAAACCATGCTATCGCTTATAGCTTTACAAAACTCCCAAAATACTGAAAATCATGAATGGCAAATGCAAAGGGAAGAGGAGTAATTCTCTGAGGTAGACGAAAACTATGGTTGTATATAAGGATTTCACACTAACATAAATAGATATAATTTACCTGTATAGCTTTACAACATTAGCAAGAGCTATTCACCTCTTGGTGAAGGATTCTTTTTATTTTTACACATACATTTTAAAATAGGATGAGCGCATAAAAAGCAGCAAAGTATCCCATTGCTATCCACGGGATAGGGTCGGAAATCAATGATGCTGCACAGCACGTTAGCTAATTAAGAGGGGTGAAAAAGGACATTCACACTATATAGTACATATTTTCTGAATGGGGGCAATCTAACAGAACCTCTTTATTTGTTATTATAAAATGCTCTGAATTAGCAAATAAATTCTGCAGTAGAGAATCTCTTTGGCATGTCTGTTCAAGTATGCCATCAAAATGGTTGGTGACACACTGGTTGTGACACAGCTGCTGGTTTGCCTTTGTGACTTTTTGCCAGATCCTTCAATACAGTCATTTTGAAGGTCCCAAATGTTCAGTCTAACAACTCACAAGCCTTATTTGTGTTACAAGCCCCTCACTCTTCAATATGGCTGTACTTATTCCTGTAACGACAAAGTAGGTATTTCTTTCAATAACATTCACTTGTCATTAGAAAAATATCCTAATTATGAATTCAAAAGCGACAGATTGTGAGATTCAGTTTGCAAAGATGATGTCACTGGTGGGGAATTGGTGGGTAACCTGCAATTACCTCTTTGAATAAAGACATCAGTGTTGTATCTCAAGAAATAATGGCTAATGATATGTCTTCCAAAAGGAAATAGCGTTATTAATTACCTTACTGCGAACACACCACTTATTGACAGCTTTGAAGGCCATTCATCCAATTAAGTATAATGACTAAAAGCTTCATTTGGCCTCCATGGTTATACAGATGGGCTAAGAACCGAGAGCAAGATCCTGATTTCATTTATAACCTTCATAAATATTCAGAGAAAGTCACAAACACCCATGGAGCTACCCTGGTTTCTATTGCTGTGATTAGAGTCAGACTGCGGCAGGTAATGATGGTATAGAAAGCGCTGTAAATTGATACCTCTAATACCTTGAAGACTTATTGTTGTGCAATAATACAATCTGTCATCTCTTCTGATTGTTTCTAAGGACTTTGCTTCCAAGCACTTCCCTATCAACATTTAGGGTTTTTTTTCCCCTCAACTATTGTCCAGGACTGCATACATTTCAGTGACAGATGCTTTAGTTGCAACCACAGCCCTATCTAAGTTACTTACTAACAAAACTAATTTTTGCAATATTTCACAGTTTCCACAATTTTTTTTCTCCTCAGATGAACCTAACAATCGTTCTAAAAATCATTTGTTCATATTATACTTTGTCTCAGTTTTGAGGATCTGCTTCCTATTTTAGTCACACGCTGTTGTAAGAAAAATAATGCAGCTGAAGTCAACAGAATTTCTTTGGATTTTCCTTTTTGTAACTGAGAACAGAATCTGGCCTCAGGCATAAAGGATCATCTTTATGGACGCATCTAGGCATCTCTACAGTCCTCATTAACGAACCATTTTGCTGATTAATTATTTTAATGGATGGTAAGACAAATCCTAGTGCACAGCACAGCTCAGCTAACGTGTCTCTGAGATAACAGTGTGACTATTAACATTGCTTCTGCCATCACTGGCTTTTATCTTTGAACAGCAACAGGTTGCTAATGATATGTGGTTATCGTTTTCACATTTTGGAACATCAAAAATGCTGACAGACTAAGGTGGCAACAGTTTGTAAGCACTCAGGTAGAACATCAAAGACCTTACTAAAGGTTTAGTACACACCAGCAGTAGCAACAGTTTTAGATCTACCTCTACCACCAGTCTAATCACTCAGAAATCTGATACTGATGCTCATATGACATCCAAGAAATGCTTTTTTTTTTTTTTTTAAATGGAAAGCGACATTACAGCCAAATGGCAAAGCATCTGCAAGTGCTTTGTTTCTATGCAACACTGAAGAGCCAAGAAACTCACAACCTTGTAACAGCTGACATTGTAGAATAACTTAACGCTGCCAAGAGGTCTTGAGAGAATGCAGAATTATATGTAAATATATCAAGTAAATGTTTTTAAGTGATAGGTCTTCACCCTGTGCAAACAAGTTGCAACAGCAGTGTTTATCAAAAGGGTGCCTGCTGCAAAGAAGTCAGATTAATTGTTTATGCGGAGGCATTCGGTCTGCATTGCAATGAGTGCAAGCACAGAAAATAAATGTTTCTAGAAACCACTTCCTTCAAGGGAATGACTGTGAATGAACTAAACACAATGGCAGCAATTTTAAGCATGATTTTAATACCTTCTGCTGTGTTCCTAACACTTGAGTATATTTAGAGTTGATGCAAAGTAACTGTTACTGAGCAGGCCAGAAATACAACTGCTTTGTAGATGAGCCGAACACATGAGGGTACTGAACTGTGGAAAAAACACGCTCTTGCCTGAGGATCCCTGGAAACCCATCATCCCATGGACAAAGGGATGTTTTTGAACTTGAAGCTAGTAGATATTGATCTCCTCTTGCTGCCTTACCGTATTTCTATTACTATAATTAAGGTCTGATACCGTGGCAGACAATGCTTCCTGCAAGATGGGCAGGGATCCCAAGGATTCATCTACTTTTGCTTTTCCTGGCTATTCTTCAGAAGTTACATCTGGCCCCATAGTTTCCAAGGGGAAATGGAGCAGATGGATCCAAGTGAGAGTCTGGACTTTGTGCAGAGGTACGTGGCACATGCTTCGGATCTGTGCAGTGTTGCAGGGTCGCTCCCACAGTAGGGCTTTGCAACCTGGTCATCCTGGATGGAGATTCAGACTCAGCTGTGGCACTGGAATTCAGGGTGTTTTTTTGTTGGAGACATCTTCATTTCGGTCATGAAAGCAGGAGTGAAAGTCTGCCCTGAAATATTCTCTGCAGCTTTGAAACTAATTAAGCAACAGGACTGTCAAGTGACTTCACTTCCATCACATCATGTGCCAAACAGCAATGAAGCACGGTGACTGCAAAAGGGTAGTGATACATCCTCCAGCCCTATGTGGACCTCCACAATGGATCTTACAGAGCAAAACCAGACAAGGACGAATAAGATGCTGCATTTTCTTAGGGTTACAGCTTTTCGAAACGGAAAGCTGGAAAATGAGTCTAGTCAGCATGACTGGCACCCCAAGGCAAACCAAAACATCATGACCTCTCCATGTGTTATCCTGCTACCCCCAACTCTTTCCATTCAAGGACTTCAGAGGAAACTGAGGAAGGCAGCAATGACATAGTTTCTTTGGGGTCCCTTCACTAATACTTTGCTAGCTTCAGTGTCACACTTCTCTGGTTGTCTGTTTAGCCCATAGCAAAAAAAAGACAATCCCCCTCACTCTCCCCCATTCCTTATATTAAATATTACTGGATGGCAAAGTGCACATCAGAACCAGCCTAAGTTGGGAGATGCAAATTATAAGCACCTCGGTGAAAAATCAAAGAGGACAAGGTCACTGTGCTCCATAACATGCACCATAAGCAAAACTATCTTTTGATCTTGCAATTGGTTACATGTCAGTAACTACACATAATGAAGAAAAAGGTTCAAAAGCCTCATAAAATCATTAGCAGAAATGTTTTAAATTGATCACTCATTCATAATGAAGCTCATGCAGAAGTCATACAAAAATATCAAAACTTCTGCTAAAGAGGTAAACAAAAAATATTTCCAATTAAAGCATTTAATTATGACAGCTACCATAATGAGTAAAATAAAAGAACATTACCAACGAAAATCCAATTTCTCTATAGCATTCTAATGCAGCACCTCATTTTCCAAACCTGTTTAATAGCAAAAAAAGCAGCACTGATTTCATATGTTCTTTTTTCTTATGAAAGATGATCATGAATACAAGCATTTTCAAGAGTGGAATTTAAAGTTAGCAAACACATGATAAAATTTAGGACCATCTCCACAGTACAAAAAGAAAAGAGCATAATAACTTTTTACCTTCTACAGGCCACAATATTAAGGCAAGGTTTATGTAGGCTTTCAATTTCTTAAAACTAAGCCACTATCAAAGCGCCTTTGCAGCAAAAAAGGATGGATATCTCAAGTTAACAGAAAATACTGTAAATGCTAATGTGAATGAAGAAAAAATCATTGATAACAGCAATCCTGCCATCCAAAAATTACTCTGTGCCTATGCACAAAGACCGTGGCAATAAATAAACTTAGAAGCAAAGCATAGAAGGAAGAATCACCTTTCATGATATACTAGTGCATAGCACAATATATACCTGTGATGTTATACACCTGCCCCACATTCAACTGTAAATTCCTTACTGGCCACAATAATGCAGTTAAGGTCGTATTAACTTTGGGTACCATTAAGTAATTTGTGGCTGACAATGTTTTGGAAAGACTGTATGCAATACTTGCACTTCCATAATTTACACCAGTAGCCAGGCTATGCATTTATCATCCATGGCAGGTGTTAAAACGGGGCTGAAACAATAGTGTAGAAACTATATCCCAATAAATTATCTCTGCTGCGTCACTGAGACAGAAACAAAAATTAAAAAAGAGATACAAAATTAAAAAATTTGTCAGAAGCACATTAAAAATAAAATAAAACCGGTGTTCTGTTTAATGTTCTTGCCATGAGAAAATTTCCCGGTGGAGTCAATGAGAGATTATCTTGGGCAGGGAGTACTGAGCTGGCCTTAACACATTAAAAGATAAATCATATATGGCTGATGCAAGTCGGAGGGGGGGGGGAAATGTTACGGGAAATGTTTATCTTTTCCAAATCTTTCTTGAGGGCAGTGTTAAAAAAAGGTTGATGTGATTGAAGCATAATGTCATTACTTGCCAGGGGAAATACAGGATGTTAAGAGGCTGATTAACCTGCCTTCACAGCGCAAGCATGTCGGCCCTAAATTTATATCGTATTAACTTTTTATCTTCTGAAGTTCTCCGACTGCAAATGCACAGGTAAACTCAAAAGGTACGTTTACTGCAGTTAAAGTGCGAGATGAGAGCCACATTTAAAGCCAGAGCTCACCTGAACTTTTTGCAAATCTGAGGAGGGTCAGCTCCAGGGATTCAGTTTAGATCCACGATTAGCTAAGGTAATTGAGGGCAAATTATGACCCCTTCAATCAGAGGAACTACAGAGCAATACTGCTTTTGTCAGTGTTGCTTGGGCTTGCACAGAATTTCTTGATGTTAAGAACAGAATTTGATCTAAAACGTGCAGATATATAATCCACACTCTTTAGGAATGGTATGTATATTTTTTTATGCTCCAGGATAGACCTACTGCTAAACAGCTATTTTTCCGTAGCCTCCCCCAGCTTAGTATCTAACACTTTTCTTTGATCTACAAAACAAAGTTCTCACCTTTGGTTGTTAGGAGTTTCTATTTTGGGCTCGGGCAGCACTCCTGGAATGCAGCAGAGCACGACTGGGTGCTGCACCTTCGCCCCACGCACCGAAGAGTCTCCCAGGAACAGCGCCCGGAGGGTCGAGGAGAGCCAAAGCAGCACATCGCTCCAGCAGAAAGCCCTGGAGGCAAATAGATGCATGCCAGCTCACGTCTCCTGAAACTGTAAGAACAAGCTGTTCCAGAGCATACATCATGAGAGCCCCAACCTCGCTGACACCTCGATGTCTGTTGGAACACCAATGAACAGATCATTACTCTTAAATTCATTAAGAAGGTCATTTTTGGGTGTTTCTCCAAAGGTGCAAGCTTATTCACCTGCGTGAAAGCAGAGTGGGTTCATATCTTCTCCTAATGCCAGTAGAAAATAGCCTTATGATAAAATTATATCAAATTATAGGTTAAGAGATAATAGGAATATAAGTTTATAAAGTCAAATGCTCCAAATCTGAGTAATAAAGGAATTAGGGTTGCCTTATTATTCACACCTGATTTTTTCCACAGGATGTACTACGCTCGTGTTAAGAGCTGAAACTCTCCCTGCCCCCTCTCAATTAACGAGAGGAGACAAGCTTTAAAGACTCTTTCTTAGAGACTTTTTATAGGCCCTGAACAGTCTTGCATCTGATATGTTTCGTACTTGTTAATTAATTATTTGCAACATCCGAGTGAGATGAACTGGCCCTTCTGCCTCAGCGGAGACCCCGCAGCCGGTTCTGACGGGCGAAGGAAGCAGAGATTTTTGCAGGGAAAGGAAAAGCCCGCGACACGTAATCGAAGGCTCTGTCCTCCTGGGAGAGTACAACTCTCGAGGCAGGTCACTAAGATCGTGCAGCACGTTTCCATCATGAATTTCTTTTAACTTCTGCCAGTCTGCGTGGGTGTAACCACTGCCGACAGTTGTCAGTGTCCCTACGGGCTTCTCTGCTCTGTTGGATTTGGGGGCTTTTACCACAGCTATTTGTAAACGACTGCTTGGTCGCATCAGTAGGTCCTAATTAAGCCTTTTAGACTTCTCCATTGTGGAAGACCTAGGATCTGCCATGGAGAGGATAACTTACAAGCAGACCTGATCCTCTTCACAGGGACCATCCATAACAGAACAGCAGGGCCAAAGGATAATTTGCTGATCATATCACTAGCCTGAAAGATGAGTGGCTTTGGTTCAGGTTCCTTCTCCATTACAGCTTTCTGCATGATTTGTGGCAAATCGCCAAAGCCATCACCTGCCAAAGACCCATGCAAGCACAAGAAGCAAGACAAGAATAAAATGTAGGCACTCGCGTACAGAAGTATGGCTCCTCAGGTCACGTATGCACCTAAATTTTCAACAGTGAATGTTCCTCAATGTTTGTAGCCCAGCAATGTGTATAACCCATCATCCTCTGAGGGTTCAGTGCCTAGTGCTAATATTATCATAGAATCACAGAATCATTAAGGTTGGAAAAGACCTTCAAGATCATCAAGTCCAACCATTAACCCAACACCACCATGCCCACTAAACTGTGTCCCAAAGTGCCACATCCACACGTTTTTTGAACGCATTATGCCTAAACATGAGTGGCATTGCCTTTAATGCTGAACACTCGTCAACAGCTCTGGTAGCTTGAAGGCAGCAAATACTACCGTTACTGAATTAGAGGACTGCGGTTCTGGCTCCTTCCTTTCCCAGCCCCATATTTCATGTGCTTTCTGCAATGGTGGCAAAGCTTTAGCTGCACAAGTGGAGTGTCCTTGTGCCTGAGGCTAAGGCAGCCAGTGGCAAAAGCATCTTCCTGGAAAGCAGATGGTTTGGACCCTAATGCATTCATGCAGAAGGGGACAGAGAACCTGAATTTCTTACAGCTTGGCCAAGCCCTCTAATCACTAATGTGCTCTTTATCTTGCTCACGTCTCTCCCTTCATTAAAACTAAATTAAAAAAAAGGCCGGTATCACTTCCATTTGTAAAAGGAACTACATAAGTATCTTAATTACAGAAGAGAGTCTAGCTCAGTAGCATCTACACATTATTTTGGCCCAGTCCATCAGAACGACAGCTTAAATGCCTCAATACTGTCCTTAGATTCACTTGCATCAATGAAAATCTGCAGCGTATTGAAAAATCTTTTCTACATATGCCAGTGAATGTAAGAAAACTCTATAAGAAAGTGTGTGATGCCAATCAAGTACTTCAAAAGTGAATCTAGAGAGACAGAAGGGGTGTAATTTACATGCTACAGTGAGCAAATATGTTACTTGATTATCAAAACCTTTATTCCATTTGCTGTACAAAGGTTCCAAAATTGGAGTATACTCATGGCACCACCATTTACAAGATTAATTCTGAGATGTATCATTTAGAGCCAACTAGGCACAGGAGAACATTGTAGAACATTCACAGTTCATAAACCCTGATATAACAACCGCCAAACCCTGTAATATCTTTCTTTCAGAAGAACAGTTCACCCCTTGATACATCAAACAGCAATTTTCTTAACTGCAGCAATTTTGTACGTGATGATAAATTCGGGTGGAAGTTATCCTAATAGTTTCTCAAGAAAAGTAATGTAAAGAAACTCCCTAAACTTACCAGTGCATCTTTTTCAAAATTCACATATGATTTAAATACTTAAATATACTTGCATTTCTTTGGAAAAATTGGATACCTGTGCTCTTGATACTTGTACAGGTCTTTCTCTCCCAGCATTAGTCTCACTGTAGTTTGCAGGATTTACCATGACTACTTATAATCACTGGTTGAAAAATTGACAGGCAAAGTATTTTTCCCAAGAAAAGTACTTTGTAGAGCTTCAGAAATGGATGTCTTGGTAATCAAATTTAGAAAGGGAATGCACATACATGTAAAGAAAGGTCATTGTTAGCCGAACTGTGACAGATCTAGTCCATATTAATCTATGCTGATTTGATGAAAATCCATGACCTCACTGAGTTTTGGGCTGACTCCTAACAATTGCAGATCCCAGCCAAATATAACAAACTCTTACTACAGTGATTTTCAGATTGACCCATTTGGGATAATATGCTTCATAAAAACCTAGACTGTAAAACTTATGAGTTCTTTCTAGCTTAAACAGTTCCAAGGAACTAGATCAATTGCAATTTGAACTCTGGTTTGCATAAGCCTTTATGATATCTTGAAGTATCATAATAAAGCCTCAATTTTTTTAATTCTTGTACATTAAGAACCCTAAGTCTCCTTTCGAAAAAATGTAAGTGCAGCAAACCCAAATAATAAAGTCTATTTCAAAAGGAGATTTGTTCTTTTCTTTTCATTTTGCTTTCTTTGTGTGAAAATATTGTGCCTTTCTGAACCACGAGTTTTGCTTCAGTCCAGTGACTTGGGATTTCAAACATAAGCTACAAGTTACAGCCTAAGCCTGTATCAGCTTACTTTATGGGAGTTTGGAGGGGTTAAATAATGATAAATTCATGATAAAATGTGAGGATTAAAAATAATTTCTATTTTATGAGCATCAGTACTGTGGCCAAATTCCGCTCTTTTAGTCCAAGACAAAATGCTTTTTATTTCTTTTCATTCAGCATTAAGAAAACTATGATTTTGCTTAAATGACAATCAGAGCACGGTTCATATCCTCCTCATGCTTGCTTTATATCTTTCCCCATCTAGCTTTTGTTGTGCTCAATCGTCTTGTTTCAGCTTGAGCAGACTTTGCACTGGACTCCAACAATTAGGGAAGTCTCGAAGAGAACTAACAGTAACAAAGAGAAACAATTAAAACAGGTAGATTTAAAAAAATCTTTCAAGAATAATTGAATTTCAATAAATTTATTACAATTTTTGTTAGTTCTAATCTTACCATAATCTATTCAACTACTGAAAATTTTGAAATGTTCATAAAAGTTTTCTCTAAATTTTGAAGAAAGTCAAGCTACTGAGCTTGTTGAAGTCCTGGCTAAACATCTGTATCTGCTGAAGCCTTAAGCCAGGTTTTGACAGAAACATCCTTTTCTATTGTATATGAATACTTTTTTTGCCTGAGTTTATTACACTACTTCTGGCTAGTAATTAGTTCATCCACAGCTGAAAAAAAATCAAACAGGAATTGAAAAATGGAAGAGAGATTATTCTCTTCTTTCTGTCTGTGTATAACAATACAGTGTAAGAGGAAGAGATCTGTCATCTCTAAAATTATGAAGGATAAGGATGAATGTAAGTAAATTGATTCCATTTTCTAATTAAATACAATGTTCCCTTTGTTAAATAATTGAATTTAGATGAATTTATATTGTTTTCTTATATATCTAGCCTACTTAGGGTAATTTATTTCAGTAGCATCAACAAGATTAATTCCTAGATTTTTTATCCATTGGACTTATAATTTCTACACCAATGAGGATACAATCATTATCCAACCTATAATAACTGCAAATACAAAAAAATCTATACAAATGCTTAAATAATATATACTAGATATGTTGTGCTGTACACATTAGCAAACAATACAAAGTTATAGCAGTTTTAAAGGTGTTTTGCTTGCTGCTTAATATTATTTAAATTGCTTTTTTGCTCTTTTGGTTTAAATCAACCCAACTTGTCTCATAGAAATTTTTTTTTCCCTGCAACTTGTAGTTTTGGTCTAATCTTATGACAGATGTTTGTTGATCTTCAGGTAAAAAAGATGAATTTAATATAAATTTCCTTTAAAAAAACCCAAACAAGTATTGACTTATCTCGGATGAGCTTGATTAGCACAACCAAAACATTTGTTTGTAAAAGGTTTACTTTTCCTTGGATCTCTTCATTCTGTAAAAAAACCCCAGGATTACCGTGCATTTCAACCTCCGTACTCATTGAATTGATCCATTTATTTATCCATACTTCACCCCTGTCTGCATTAAGTTTTACGGCAAGCTTGAGTTTGCCTTTAGAGCTGCTCGCTCTTGGATGTCTCTTAGTATGCTGTCCTAAAACAGGTAGTTTCTTGAAGTGGTGACTGTGCATAGAAAAAGGTGCTTTCTTCTAATGTTGAATTACAAGCTGTACAGAATAAGAAAAGATACTATCTTTGAGCTGCTTGCTTCGTCTTTCTAGGCTTTACTGCAAACCCCTACCAGCACGTCACCATTCTTAGCAGAAGATTGGGCTAGAGAAGCCTTGGTCCTCTCAGTATGCTAAGCTCTGGATTTTGCTTCTGCTCCTATTGCAATAATTTCCATTTTTACCTCTTTACTCTCATTAGCTGTCATACCTTAATTATGCTGTACCGACTTTGTTACTATTTGGCACATCAAATTTAGATTTTGGTTCATAAAAGATCAGCAATATTATTTTGATATAAATTTTATATTACTATGATTTTCCCAGGTTAAGGAATGCATTGCTTAACTTACATTATATCCAGAGCTTTACTGGGTACCACGATATGATTGTCTGATTTGGTTCCTGAATTTACTTATTCACTTATATTCAAACAGATGTTATCTCAGTTCTGTCAGCCTAGCTCCCTTTACTCCCTCTGACTTTTTGGGTAAATACACATTTAATGGTAACCTCACAATGTTTTAAATTCCTTGCCAAGTATTTTACGGTACTCTATTATAATTCTTATCTCTCCAATATCAGTAGATAAATCAATAGACTGAATATTCCATGTATTATTCTACATTTAAATCTGTTTATACGTCCTAAGTGATTTTTAATTTTGTCTCCCTTGATGTCACTAGGAACTTTACTTGACATTATATTTAGATACAGTTTTACCCTTTTTACAAAGCTGGCGCTTTCTAACATGACCCTTAGAGAATATATAACCATATAGTAATGTAGTAATTTTAAAAAAGGCTTCTGGTTGTTCTTACTACTTCAGTAATAACTTGCTGCTAATATAGCTTGAATATTTTTGGTTTTATCAGAATAAAAGCATAAATTTTAATATTACCTGTTATTATAGTCCATATTAGTTTGAATAGAATCACACAGAATCACAGAAACATTAAGGTTGGAAAAGACCTTCAAGATCATCAAGCCGTCAACCCAACACCACCGCCCCACTAAGCCATGTCCCGAAGTGCCACGTCCACACGTTTTTTGAACACTTCTAGTCATGGTGACTCCACCACCTCCCTGGGCAGCCTGTTCCAATAAAAGGTTTCTCTTGGATTTGTAGAAGTAGTATTCATTTTTAATGTCAGCATAGGGACAATACTTACCTTTACATACCTCTGGGGAGTTTTGTAATGTCAGTTTGAATTCATTATTATCCGACCATTCAGCTGACTAGAAGATGACCGAATCCCATACCCATTACTCACAAAGGTAGTCCTGTCAACATAGAAGAATAATGGATTGCAAGGGGTTTTTTTTTGTTTCACATCTTAAAAGATGTTACCTAGTTCAATTCTGCGTTTTGAGATAGATACAATAACATGAGAGTTTGTTACATTCTTGTGAAGAAACTATTTAATTATCACAGATTTCCTGGAAAGGTGATGTTGCCCCAAGGTATGGGAAGCTGGACTCAATGATCCAATCTGAGATCCCTTGCAATCTGCATTATTCTGTGATGAAAATGTCCTTATAGGACTTGGTGAAAAGAGACCTCCCATCCCAGTGAGTCATTAGATATTTTAAAAATTGACTGGGAATTTCTTTCCTGCTCGTGCTTTGGTCATGAAGAAATAATTCAGCTTTCTTGGTTAGACCTGCTAAAGGCCTTATCGCACAGATGGTTTCTTTTGGTTTGGACGTGAAGAAGATGATAGGTGTTTAAATGCAACACCTTCTCCTCTCTAAGACTGCGTCACTATCTTTTCAGTGGTGGCTTCTCCTAATGCCTCACCAGAGGGTCTCCTGACTGCACACGGATGCTGGCTGCTGAGCAGGCAGGAAAGGTAAGTGCTTTCGATGCGGCAGATTGTGGAGGGGGAGGAAAAGCTACTGATGGGAGGAAGAGCTTAAAACAGGATTTCACCTGCAAACTGTGGAAGGCAAAAGAGACGTCTGGGGGACTAAACAACATCAAAGGATGAGAGCAGATCCCAGCAGGTGACAGAAGTAGTTAGGATTTAGACTTTGCTCCCTTTGTCAATGACTCAATGGAACTTAGGTAATATTTACAAATACATACACTTTCATTGCAGAAGAAAAGAAAAGGCTGTTTGGCCCAGTAGAACTGTTACAGGGTTAATTGGACAGCAAATGCCCATGTACTCAGCTAATTACAGAGAGATGCACAAGACTCTCCTTCCAGGTGCCTTAGCCCTGCTTAGTAGGAAGCATCACTGTCAAAAACGTTTGGACAATTATCATAGTAAATTTATCAGTTTAGAAACTCAGTTTCTGGGCTCCTTGAGAGAGTAACGCTTTGCAAAAGTAACACACTTTTTTTCCCCTCATATTTAAAAAAGATATTTACAATAACTTAACATTTGTTCAAATGGTGAAAATCTCTTTTAATTATATAAATTTTCTGAAAAACTTCATAGCTACAATAGTTTTATGAGTCATTTATTAGAAAAGATTGAGGGTTTTAAGAGGATCCAGCTGTAACTTGCCCTGAGCACTGTACAAATTCTTTAGTAAGTACTGATGACTTTTTTTGTGTCTGCATGACTGAAAAAAATACCCAGTAGTTTTGTTTATCAATGCAAAAACTTGTTTAAACGTATTCAGAACTGTGTTTCTGTTTTTATTGAACATAATCTGTCTGTTTCTTATATTAAGAATGCTTTCATACAAACGATCAAAATTATGAAACCGTATACCTCACATTCACACAGAAGCTGAGAAAATGTAATGCTGGTAAGGTCTGATGTTTTCTGAAGTAGGAAGACTACAGTGTTTTGGCTTGGGGATAAGTACTTTAAAAGCATAGCACATGATGTTTTCCCTTCACCCAGAAAAAAGAAGTAAAGTAGATTTTTTGGCAAATTAATTACCCTAACTTCCACACAAATCATCCAAGTAAACTGAGTCTGATCTCTCCATTCCAGCCTTGCTGGGAGCCACCGCTTGGCACCACCGCATGCTTGGGCTTTCCAATTATCTCAAGGAAAAGATGAACTACGGATAAGGAAAATTTAAGATCTTGGGAAAAAAACACTTAGATGTGACGACGTTTGGTTTAACTATTAAGAATATAGTCAGTAAAATCTGCTCTGCCTCTTCTGTCCCTTGACTGATTTATTTCCAGATTCAGAGGTGACGCCTGAATGTTCTACCTGTGTAAACCAGACAAGGTGCCAAATAACTCCGAAGTCTCATGCTGGGTCTGCTGCCTTCAGTGATGTGATGCATCTACTACACATTCCTGGAATAAGAGTTTTCCTTTTGTGTTACTGATCTAAAAACGACGAGTACTACAAGAATCGCATCATTCTCTGTCAAGCTTAAGGGAGAAACAAAAGACAAAACCTCCTGAAATTCCTCTGATATTTTTACCTAGGCAACCTCACAGATCCCAGTGGAGACTTGAGGCTGTAACTCAACATGTGATTTTGCATAACTGGAAGCATCTTAATTTGCTAACCCTGGAGTCTGACCTTGGCTTTAATTTTTAAAAGTTTACTTTGCTGAAGCTTCACCTTCTTGACTTCAGCGATATTCAAAACAATGACAGAGCAGCTAATAACTACAAAGTGGGCAAATAACGGACTGCTCATCAAACTTTTTTGTACTCGGATACCATTTTAAACACGAGCTATACTAGGAACAGAGCATGATTTAAATGTGCTTTGACATGGGAGATGATACCAGGGAAGATAAATGTTTTAAATCAAACTCTATTTAAGATAAGCGCAGCATACAAAGTAGCTACTTGACTCTTGAATTTAGAAGTGCAGTTATTCAGATACATACTTAAATATACAGAACCGTATCTGGAAAATATGTTCAATGAGCAATTATATTAGTAAAGAAAATACAGTGTGCTTGGGCAGTATGCCATTTTATTTATTATTATTCTTCAACTAATTTTTACAACTTGCCAAAGAGCATGCTCTACGCTGATTTGAAGCCAAATTGAAAGTACAGGTGCACCAACATGTGAGAAAGTATTTCAATAGCCGAAGAGAAAGCTTATATTCAGAAATGAAGCTGTGTAAACCACCGTCTTCAACTGCTTAGCTGTGTGCCAGAGGATGAAAAGGTCTCAGAAAGAAACATATCGATGCTACTGCCGTCTCACAAAAATCCTGGGCTACAAACACATTATTTTTTGTGTAACTTTACTATAAGACAAGCCAAAATATTTCTTTCCTAGGGACCAGGATTTATACTCAACCCTAAATTTTCTTCTATGTCAGTAAAGCTAACTGCTACTTTGAAAACAGGTGTGCTAAGGGTCCGCTGCCCTGGATCCAAGATAGGCATTAAAGCCAGCGCAAAGTGGGAATAATGGTTAATACTGAAACTTAGTGGCCTTTTAAGCTCATTTTGACCTGGTATAATGCCAAATCTTGGCACTAATGGTGAAGTAAAAAAAATTACACTTACTGAGAATTCCACAACTTTCTGCTTAATAAGGGTCTAGAGACAAAAAAAGGAAAAAAGAGTTTTAAATGGGAGTGAGCCTCCTGACTTCTGCTGCTCACGAGAAGAGGTCCGAGAACAGGTGGTTGATGGGTTTTTAGAAGATACACTGCCAGCTTTTCTCACAGGCAGCAACAGACAGTGTAAACTCCAGGGCCACATCTAAAATAAACACATTTTATACCTGTGGGAAGCAGGGGAGGCTCAGTCTGCCAATGGTCTAAATAATTAATATCCAGCAGTTGAGAGATACAAGCGGATATATACAGTGGTTCCACCGGGTCCTGCAGCGAAAAGGTAACAATAATCCCAATGTCAGGCTGAGATCTGCTACCGTGCCAACTGCAAGGGCTACAACCACCTTGCTCAAAGGCTTTCAGGCACTGACTCAGCTGTGCAAGTACCAGTCCTAGGTTAGCAATGAGAAAAAGATGAAATCCTGGGAATTCTATAACGCGACGATCTTATTCCTCGGTGTCTCTTTAAGTGCTCTAAAGAGAAAGCACTGCCTTCTAAAATACTTCAGAAAAAGTACCACTTTGTATTGCAGTGAGTGGTTATTTCAGCTGGCCAGTATTATGGTAGTAACTCTTCCCAAGCTAGAATGACAGCTACTTTTTATGGGGACTTACTGAGGGAAGGAAGTTTCCCATGACATTGCAACAAGCGCTCCTGCCAGAAGACCACCATTCCACTGTAAAAAGAACTCTGGGAGCCGAATATATCTGCTTTATAACTGCATCACTCCTTGTTTATATGTCAGTCTTTGAAGAAAGCATTGACTCCATTAGCCTTTTGTCAGACTAAAAGCTGCAAGTTTTCTTTTGAAGAGAAGTCAAAGGAGGAATCAAACAAAGCAGTGAAAGTTTTAATATTTTCTGTATCTGCTAATTGTCCTTTGGGTGATAAAAAAATAAATAAAATCAGGCGCTTGTAATTTAATCAACTTACTTTGGAGGAAAATTTGTGTACTTTTTTCCAGGCACTAGGAAAATCTGAGAAATCTGTTACTCTCTGTGTTCACAGCATCTAGCACACTCCCGAAGTGTGATGGGAAATATTTCTTCACCAAAAGGCTTGTCAAGCATTGGAACAGGCTGCCCGGGGAAGGGGTTGAGTCACCATCCCAGGGACGTGTAGACGTGGTGCTTAGGGACGTGGTTTAGTGGTGGGTTTGGCAGTGCTAGGTTAATGGTGGGACTTGATGGTCTTAAAGGTCTTTTCCAACCTAAACGATTCTATGATTCTACCCTTACCGTAGCTAGTCAGTTAGTGCATCCTGTAAGGAATCAGATACCGCTTCTCATGCCTACCACACGAAAATGCAACAAGCTCATTCTTCACCTTTATGCTCCCTTCTACAGCTACCTTACATATTAGCATTTGATCTATCTTCAGTACAGTGACTATCTAAAAACTGTCTTCCTCTCCTTCTAAAATTAACATTTCACTTCATACCTAAACACACAACTCCCAATTGCTAAAGACCATCATTGCTGAATGTTTTTCTCCTACTTCTTTATTTCTGAACACCTTAAAATATTGGGACTTCGAGAAATACTATGACTGTGAGAGGGGCTCTGGTTAGATTTTTCACAGAAGAACTCTCTTTGCTCCAATGCTAGCTTTTTATAACACACATTCAATCGCAAAGTACAGCCATCTACTTACTCGGTCACAGCAGCTGTCTCTTGCAAGTCTACACGTTTCTTAGAGGGATACAGGGAAAAATCTGGTCTCTGCTTTATTCAGATGAACTGGCTGTAACTAATGAATCAAAGCTCAATATTCTCCTGATTTTAAGTTAGATGAAAAAGACATTGAATGTATTTAACAGAAACCATCTCCAAGGTTGGCAACTGTTCAGACAAGTTCATGATGTCCCACAGGACATTATCAAGAAATGCTACCTTTTATTTTGAACGCTCTTTAGCCAACACGCTTTTGTGTAGTAAGCCCAAACGAGAACTGCAAAGCTTTGTGGGCTTGCAGATGAAGAACGCCCTGACCGTCCCATCCCGACCAATATGCATTGGGAAATTTGTCTGCTTATTTGCTTCCTTTCCCCTGAGACTAAAGGGACTGTCTAGTCCTAAGGGGAAACCCCCCAACCCGCGTTCCAGAATGCTGTTCCCACCTTGATGTTTATTTTCACTATGTTTTGCTCTGTTTAGACTGTGACTTTGAGTCATCCTTCCAAAGTTCAAGATAGTTTTCCAATAAGCCCTTCAGAAACTTGCTTTCATCCCAGTTTTGGCAGTCAGCTCTCGTCACATATTTCATTTGTTACTTTAGACGTAAGTCCCCATCCAAAACAGTCCAAGAGCAAAGGAGAGGAACAGCCTCCAAATATGGTGAGAGCTGAGCTGGTTTCTGGAGTAGTTTAGCACATCGGCATGTGTAAGAATGAAGAGAACTGGAACGAGTTTTAAATAATGCCCTAAATAGACTGTGGTGAAATGTTCAGAACTTAAAACTACACAGAAAATCATGAAACAGATAAAAGAATAGCTAAGACCCCATTAGTAAATATAACTCTGTCATGATCAACTCCAGCAATAAAATGTTGCTTCAACTCTCTGAAATCATGTCCGATGAAACAAAGGTTAAGAGCCAGTAAAGTTTACACCGTTGAATATGAAGGATGAGGTTTTTTCCAAAGCAATTATACTGGACAGTTATAATAAAAATATTTTCCAGAAAAAATACTTTTCACTATCCACCAACTGAATCTTAATCCAGAACACACAATTCTTTGGGTCTTAATTAGGATTATTTTCTTTCTCTCCACTGCCGTTGGATGTTCCTTTCATTTAGTATCTCAGGTTAATTTAGACTATTTCACAGTATTCCATGTGTGGATTATGAGGAGGCCAACTACGAGAGGGTCTCAAAGGGCAGCAACATTAATCAAGTGAACTGTTACATATATTCTAGTGAACTATAATCTGGCCCTTAACAAAAAAGAAATAGTTATTTATACAAGTTTAAAAATGTTAAAATATAAGAAATAGAGTTTGTTCTATCTGATCCTGGAAATGTATAAACCTGGTACTGACGCTTCACACACAAAAGAGTCAAGACCACGCCTCACAAAGTGTCAATATTTTTTTCCTTGGTCCATAAGAGCAGTACCTAGCTCCTGTTGAAATCTGACACTTAATTCTCTTGTCCTCCACTTCATAAAGAAAAGAAAGAAAATTTGATGCTAGTCCATTGGATAAAAGAGTGCCTGAGGCTACATACCCAAGTTTAGCTGCACTGCAGTTCAACACACAGGCTTGTACAATTTTTTAGGAAAACCTTAATTCTCCCAGAGCTCATTTTTAACTTCTACAATACACAAGAGAGTATATCAGATACTTTGGCTCTGTGTATTTTAGAAAAAGAAAATAATGTGGGATATCACAGTATTCCCTTACAATTTAAAATACGTAATTGTGGTAGCTTTTGAATCGTATCTATAAAATATTGGAGGATGTATCTATAAAGGAATTAAAACTATAAGTTCCGTGAACAGTTTAAATTGTTTCTTGTTATACATGTTTAATGATTTAGTTTAATACAGCATGTAAAAAGTCCTTAAAAATAGCATATTGAAATATGCTTATCCAAATGCAATTTCTATGCACAAAGCAAGACTCTTCTCTTAAAAAACACCTGACATTTTGCATTTTGTACTTCAGTGTTCCTTAAAATAAGTACTAAGTAATCTACAATTAGCAAAATATAAGCATATTTAAGCTATGAATTATAAGTTAATGAAGTAAGTTGCTTTAATGAGGAAAACATTTTACTAGGAAATAGAAAATACTCATAGCTGGAGAGTCAGCAGCTGCTTTTAAAGGATGCCATTAAGCCGCCGTTATTTTGACAAAGCTCTGGCCTCAAAGAGGCAGATTTTCTTAATGCGTTGTAGAAGTCCTTGGCAAATTACATAATATTCATTAAATTTCAATAGAGACCCTCGATGTTTCCTGTAAAGATGTCCCAGGGAGTCAATTTTCAAGGAATTCATAATGTAAGCAGCAAGCTATCGGAGAAGGAGACGTTCATCACCTAATAAGGCCCCGAACGAGTCATTTCAAGAAGGAGGCGACGCGACACATTTTGGTGGTTTATTTCTCAGACTCCACGAGACCTGGAGCCAGACACCTACTTCAAGTAACAAGCAGCAATCCGGCCAGCCACGTGCCGCAGATGCCAAATCTCCTCAGACACCTCCCAACTCTCCCAGGAAAGCGGCTCGTTTAATCCCGAGGGGTGCCGAGACTCCCGCCTCAGCGGGGCTGCGAGCGCGGCGGGCCGCAGCGCCCAACGCCTTGGGAACTAACCCTCTGAAGTTTTCCCCTTTTTAATATTCCGCTTCATTTAAACGGTGCATGTCCCAAAACCCTCTTAAAGCCGCTTACTTTTAAAGTACGAACATGTCAGTATTTAGCCACGGAGGGTACTTTTCTGTCCTAACTCACCAGCCACTTCTCAAAGGCGGATCTGTGTTGCTAAATGCTGTAAAAACACATTATAAATACATTGCGACAATCTCCACGTAATAGCCACAGGCTTCCAGCACTGAATATACTGATATTCATATAAACGTTACGCAGACCATGCCACACGGTTTTCAAATTGGGCTGTACCTCACGTGGTAGACTGCTATCATCATTACTCAGTAAGTAGTACAGACAAGAGAAAACAGCTTCCTTTAGCAGTCTCACTCCTATCTCTCATAAAATGGCACTAGTGCAAAATAATCCAATAAAACAATCCGACATTTAATTTACTAATGCAGAATAAGAGACAGGATTTGTTTTTCATCATCGTTATTTATAACTTTACTAATGTGCCCAGTGTTACACAAAAGGGCGACGTATCCCGAGTGAGCTGCAGCCAGAGCTTGCACAACACTCTCATAAAAACAAATTAAACAACTTAAAATATGGAAATGAAATCCTGATTTTTACTCTGTATGGTTCCACAAACAATTAACTTTAATAAATGTAACTGGAGAGAGAACTGTCCTTAAAGATCCTTCTGGTTTACATCTAAGTATTTCAATAGCTCTTTAACTGCTAAACTATATTTAAAATATCCTTGAAAACTTTTATTAGGGGTTGAGATGTTAAATAATGAAAACTCAAAAACCAACTCCATGCTGGAGAAACTGGAAGCTATTTAATCAAGCTGGGCTCTTACTTTGTCAGCAGAATTATGGTTGGTATCAACCAACAGACATTGTGCCTCCGAGGTAGGGAAACTGCACTGGCTCCATTTTCCAATGGGCACAGGAACCGAGATTAGTTACCAGATGGGAATCACAGATGGAAACTGGCATTTAATATGCAGCATGGTGCTTCAGAAACCTGCCTTCCTCCTCTGTCCTCACTCCTCATCTACTCGCCCATCGGGACAGTTGCAAAGTCAGTGAGACACGGGGTAAAACAGCTGATGGAAACCTGCATAACAAAGCATGTGTAAGTCCATGCAGATCTCAAAAATTGATTACGATTTCCCATAACCACCACACATTGCACGGACACCTCAAAGACAAGAAGCCTTTCTAAACCTTGGAAGCCCATAGCTGTATGATGAAGGACCTAATCACGGAGCAAGTTAACTGCCAGGAAGGAATCGCATCCCAGGGAAATTCAAGCCTCCAAGTAGCTGGATGAACTACTCTCAACGTTCTCCTGAACCAGGAGCACTTTTCGTATCTCCTTAGCATCCAGAAAACCTACTCTTGTCAGGGGACAGACTTTGCTGTCTTGCTGCCTCAAGGAAGAAGAAAAGAAGATGGGCAAAAGCATTTTTTTCCTGAGAAAAGTGTGCTGAAAAACTGTGGGAACATTGAAAAGAATACCTTTGGGGCAGTGAGGTGGGGGAGAACGCTCCAGTTTTCTGTTGTTCTGGCTGGGTTTTATTCTGTCAAGCATGAAGAGAAATATGCATCATGTTTTCTGTATCAAAATTTGCACAGTGTTTGTCCTCATGCTAAACGCAGCTCTGGCTGCGGTGCCAAAGTTCCAGGAATATTTACACAACCACGGAAATCAGAGGAATGGTGCACTGAAAGGGACTGCAGCTGTCATATAAAAAAAGACATACATATTAGCACATTTAAGAACATGCCTTTCTTTTCCCCACTAATTATAAGTTTTGGACACCACTGAAGAGATTTCCCTTAACGGCTACCCTGCAAACAGCTGGGATATTCATTTAGAGCTGGCCTTAAGGAAATACACCTCTCCCTGAGTCTTAACAGCATGGTTCTTACAAACACATACTTAAGGAGGTTAGGAGTTACATGCTTTGCATAACACAGATTAATATCACAATTTGAGAAATGCTGCGGTAGTGCATTGTGGTCCTTTATTAGTGTTAAGACATGCAATATTTATTTAATGAACAGAAATTAAAATAGTAAGATAACATTTTAATCAAATTAAAGGAGTTGAAGTTGTAATAATGAAACAAAAAAAGTTTTTCATGCATTCTAAGTTTATAGTTCTCACATGTGCATATAGTCATGATTCTGTACCATTATTAAATGTAGACAAGCTACCATTGATTGCACGAGACAAAATCAACCCTTAAATTGTAAATAATGTTCATATCTTTTACAGACTTCCTATATAACCTGGATCTTCAGCTTTTTATAGTACATTGTAATACAAGACATCTGGAAGCTTCTAAGATGAATAGGAATGGCTCTACCATTTGTAACATACAATGGCTTCTTCAATGTACAAATTATGAAAAACAAAGCAAATGCCCACCACGCTTTAGGAGACCACGACTTTTTCAACAGGAACAAATCTCAAAACCCTTCATAAACAGATTAAAGTGCTACCTATTGCATATTAAATACTTCCAGTGACTGTATCTACATTTAGAAGTTATAAATCCCTGAAAATAGGGTTTTATCCTGAAAGTGCTGACAGACCCTTAAATCTAGCATCATCAACACAGCAGCACTATAATCCTTCACCGTGTACTTCAAAGAGGGGAAGGTAGTCAACATGCTTTAAATATCACCATCTTAAAAGCCCACAGCTAACGCCTCTATCATACCTACAACAGTAATGGATACATAAAGAGCAAAAAAGCAGCAGCTTACTTTACATACTTGATGTAGGATAGTAATTTTTCTTTAAAGCTGGAAGCATAAATAAACCTCCAGTGCAGCAGTAAACATATTAAGACAGCAGTTCTGTTTGTTTTAAGATGCATCTAAGAAAGGGCATCCTGTACAGAAAGAAATGCAGCCTAGTACCTAATGAGCATGAGTTTCATTAGGTCCCCAAATCATGAAACCTTTCTAAATGCAAGGCAACATTTTCACAGCTGGAAAATTACAAAGAGTTCTTGATACAGAGCCAACAGCAATAAATGTAGTTATGTATAATCTAGGGAGAATGCTACATTCATTAGTAGGTGGAAAACCAAGCTAAACACAAAATACAGCAGCAAGAGGTAACATATATAAATATTAAACATCCTTCTTGAATGACAAAAAGTTTAAATTTGTCGCTTAGAACACTGAAGTATGGCCTTGATATTTGTTCTTTAAAGTAAGTAAAGTACATGGCTATGAGCAAAGCTGTTTCAAAGGGACATTTCAAAGTATAATGTGTGCATGGATGAACTCTTATGCTAATTTTTGAGGAAAAAAAAAAATCAAAATAATGTGGAGATGTCCAAAAATTTCATCCTTACATTTTAAAGGGCAAGAAAGACTGACCGTAAGTGACAAGTTATTATGGTTTTAAAATGATCTGCAAGAAAGTTTACAATTTTATCCTATGGGAGAAACAGAACTTCCTTTGTTTTCAACATATAAATTACTCTGTATGAAATGTTTTCATTTGAAAGCTGCATGGTTCAAAAAATACATGTGGTGAAGATGCTTTTCAAAAATAATCTCAAAATATAGAAAAATGTTAAGATTTTCTAAGCAGAAAATGACATGCATGTAGTCTTTCCAGAATTCTCCAAAAGCAGCCTATACTTTTAGCTATAAAGAACTCTATAAAAATATTTTCATAGTTGTGAATGTCCCATTCTGCCTCTCTTAGTAACCTTACCTCCTCCTAAATTGCGTTTGTCATTCTCTCCCCTTTCTTGACAAACTGTTAGAAACAAAAGGTGCTTTTATTCACTTACAGGTCAGATAAAGAGTTAATAGCACATTCAAAGCTTCACTAAACTTCTTCACTAATGCACAAAAATTGATCTTTTCGCTACCTTTAATCTGCTTATCGTTCTTGGTATGCAAATATGTCAAATGATCTGCTTTTAGTCAATTATGCAGTTTGATATTGTACATTTACATTCTAAAAGAAGTGATTTCAGAGGTGCTAAATATAGTAGAGTTTCATTTTAATAATTATAAGTTGGCTTGCAAGTGAAAAGTCATTGGAACATATTCTCTGGTTAGTTTACTTGTTAAACCCCATTGGTGTGTATAATTTAATCATTGTAGATAGTACAGATGGTCTCATACCAGTTAGTTTGAAAATGACTGTGGAATTCAAAACAATTGCACAATACTTCCCCGTTAACAATATGAGAAAACCACTTGCTTCGGCCAAACATTTGAAAATGTTTAAGAAATTTTATGGAAATACTGAGTAACTGAAATACATCTTGGTGTAATTAGGAAATTAAAATCTAATTGAGTGCAAAAACCTAACTTCCAACAGTAAACGTACCATAACTTAGTACATAACCTTTGGCACTTCAAATATATTACAAATTTACAGACGTTTAGATCTCAAGTGGGTCAAACGCACATTCATGTGGTTTATGAGGTACCGAACTTGGTAAATCCTTAGGTTGTCAAAAGAGAGACTACCTGATGAAGTGGGCCCGTTTCAGGGCTACAAACGTCTGAATGCGGAGCACTACAATTAGGTAGGGCTTGAATCACTCAGGCTCCATCCAGGCACAATGATCTACGCTAACGGATCCCAACGGTGGGCTGGGAACACTCAAACTGCACACATGTTAGGGACATAGCGCTAGGGGATGGGAGGTAGTTGCTACAAAAAAAGAAAATAAAACAAAGAAAGAAATGAGAAAAGAAGAAAAAGCCAAAAATAAGTAGATGAAATCTGAGAACAACTGTACAAAGAAGTATTTTTTTCTAACAGGAATAATTCTGTGCTGTCATACAATACTAACATCATCAAAAGCATTCAGACAGTAGAACTTTTTCAACTCTTCCAGATCATAATTATTCAAGATATTACTAATTTTTGCAGTTTTGAAAATGAAAACTTATTTAGATCTTTTACAACAACAACAAAAAATTGGAATTTAATGCCAAGCTTTTTTTTCCTTCTCGGTAACAGCCATTACATGGTGCTGTAAGAAAAAAAAACAGATCAGGTATAGAAAAAGAAGAAGAGGAGGAGAAGACAGTCAAGTTTTCTTAAATCCAAATCTAAAATATTCTCTGTACTTTTTTTTAAACACAATTTTACTGTTTCACAGCAACAGACAATCCAACTGAAGCTCTTATGAAGAAAATTAAAATTAAAATCTATTTATGTTAATATTGTGAGGATTATTCTCCTACAGTATTTTCCCATCATACGTTCATCACTATGTTTTGCCAATTTATTGAATCAGCTACCTTTTTCATATGTCACTTTACAAACAATTAGTAAATTACCAGGAAGACATTTACTACATTCTTTCATTTGCCTCAATGAAAACTGACTTTTAGAAGCACTTACAAGGAATACAGGGGTTTTTTTTAATGAAAAGCCTAAGTACTTTATATGTGTTGAAGCAACATAGCCTATTTCTACAGGCATATACTTCGTTGTCATAAGATTTAAAAAACCTAAGATATCCATCATGAAAAACTCAACCTTAAATTGAGTCAGTTCTATATTTTTTGAATTATCATGTCTATTTAAGTCAGTCTGTTCATTTCTCCTACATTTTCACTGTAGTAGACTTTGACTGAACAAAGTATTCATACCTTTATTCCATACTTTTCTCCAGTCCTACCTCTGACTCTATTAACACTGTTCAAAGTACTTTAACATATAAAAAGGCATGCAATAACTTCATACAAAAAGATCCTCAAAACAACCTTATGTCATGAGCTCACTAACCAAAGTTCAATCATTATACACCAAATTCAGCATTTAAGTGTAAAATAACTGATTCCAGCACATGCCATTACTGAGATGGCATCGTATTTTTTACATTGTTATACAAAAAGCACATTGTATACAGCATTTACTTTGCAAAGATTGTGCATCACTGTTTTCCTCTATATGTGTAGAACAAACTACATTCCATTGCAACAACAAACCACACTTAGGTTTAGTAAAGCGTACTATACTGGCTTGAAAACAGTGGTCTTGATGGCATGCTGTAATATCAGAATCGACGTATTTGCATAATACCAATAATCATTCAAGAAAACACTCATAACAGCACAGGCTTCCCAGATGAAACTGCCACACGGTGAACACTAAGCTATTATATAAACTGCATGGACATATTTAATGTGTATTATTAACTCTACCGTAAGTATTCTGTACCTAAGGGTGTTTTCAAAAAGAAAAAACAAGCTGTTATTTAGATAATCTAACAGAATATTACTTTTGGCAGTCCCTGCTAGTGTTTGGAGTAAAAAAACAAACAAAAAACCTCCCACACCATAGCCCAGTCCTCCCCTGATTCCTGGAATTTCTTAGGAGAAAAGGAACGAAGTGAAGTCAAAATGCTGAAGTGTGATTTCCTTCACTAACGTCTTCAGCAGAAAGTACCATCAAGCATCGCTATCTTAGCTTTTGGAAAATTTGCCAGCTTTTCGAGAAGGTTCATATGGCACTCTGAGAATACTAGGTGTTTCTTCCATTACTCGTACAAGAAGATTATCAATGTAATCCTCAAGTTCACGAATATGGGTGTCCTTTTTCTTAAGTTGCTCTTTATGTTTCACCAGCTCTTGCAAAACCTCTTCATAAGTAAGGTTACGGTATCCTGCAGTGGCGTCGAAAGGATTTCCATCCTACAGATAAGTTTAAAAAAAATACCAGATTTTATTAAATAGTTCATTGTTCTGAACAAATTGATGGGTTATCGCTTTTCATACGTTTCTTACGTGGACCTCTTGATAGAAGCAACTTTTCTTAGACAACATACCTCCATTTGCTCTAGAGTTTTTCCCTCCAATACCCCCACTGGAGCAGAACACTGGAGATCGGTTGCCCAGTTTGAAGTAAGTTTCCCACACTGTCATCTCAGAAAAAAATACTGTTCTCAGTGAGAAGTATACACAGCTAATGACCATGAGCAGTAACCACAAGAACAGTTATCAGGTCCGTTTGGGGAAACCAACTGTGTAGTAACCTTAATTATAGAAGAACAAGAGAAAGCATCTTGAGAATTCAAGTCCTACCGTAACTTTCCTGAGTTCTTGCTTTTTGAGAGTATCATAGCAAAATATTTACTTAGCTCTAAATGACACTAGCCCTCATCTGTCTTTCATGTTCTACTTTTTAGTCATCAGTGGTTCTCCAGGCCTTGGCCTCTGGATCATATAATAAAACTTTCAATTTTAAATTTCAAGTGAAGCTAAAAGGCTGCGTCCTATTTGCACCAGAGCACTTAAGACAGAAATGTGTACTACTAAAAGATCTTGCTTCCTTGATTGCTTTAAAGCAGGAGGGGCCCAGAATTAAGCAGTAAGTAAAACAGAATTGTTTCTGTAATGATTTCTGACGACTCAGTAAATGCAGGTATTAGCAGAGGTGGAGAAGTTAGTCCCCTTAAGAAAGGGCAACATGCAATCCAAAATACAGACATTCAGATTTATAGTATGTCAAGAAGAATTAGCTGTGACCTTAAGTAACCAGATTATGAAAAATTTAGAAATGTATAACTGAGAAAAATATCGTGAGAGTTGGTTTATTAAAGTATTAGCACTGTTAGACAAAGCTAAGCAGTAAGTTTTATCTGATTCAGAGATGGAGACATTTAAAAGATATGGAAACTCTAATTAAGTAAAATAATTTAACCTCTCAAATCCTGCGCCTCTAACAGGGCAGAAGAACACAAGATAGCTTTCGTTTACAGTAGAAACTTGTCACTAAAAATGATTAAAGCTTGCACAGCTAGGAAGCACACCACATAATAAAGTCATATTCATTCCTTTTCCATGCTCCATTCCTTTTCTTTCCATGCAGCTCCGTATTTACACATTGGCATATGTTGAGTCATTAAAATATGCAGGTGGCCAAATTAAAAGTGATGGTGCACTGCAAATAGGCTGAAGTACGACAGATCAATCAGCCTCTCTCCATTGATTATATTCTAATAGAAGCTCTTGAAAATATGCGCTTTTAAATGTTTCTCACTACATTTGCGATATTTAATGTCACATTTATATACATTAAACTTATCAAGTTACAAGACTGTTAGTGATCAATAACTCCCACTTTATTAAAATGGCTAACCTGATGAAATTTATAAATTGGTTAGTAATCGATTTCCAGCAAGTATAGAAGAGAAAATAACTTCATTTTGTGGTCATTATATTTTTAGCACATTTTCTTCTACAAGAAGGCAATAAAATTTTCTCTTTATGGTACTAAATTTTTGCACACATTGGAAAAGACATCATTAACATTCCCATGTCTAAAATATAGGGTTTGCCTAACTCTGATTTGGCAAAGGAACAGGAATTAAGATGCAATGATGTCTTTAATTATTATATAAAGTTTACTGGAAAATTGTGTGTAATACACATGCTTTATAAAGATGTTTTGTCATACACATGCTCCATACAGACCTTGGGAGGAATAACCTATCGCATTAATTACACAAGAGAATTCTAGTTAAAGGATGTTGGTACTTAGAAATAAATATTGTTAAAGTTAAGAAGACTTTAAATGTTCAGTTTGAGCAAGTAAGTGACACTTAAATGTAAAAGGAACGACTACATTTTTACAAAAACTGATACTACAATTTTAATACAAAACATTAAACTTACGATGAGTTATTAAGAAAAAAAGATTCTAAATAACAAGCTATGCAAAGAACGACGACTGTCTCAGCTACATAACAGTTTTGGGGTACACACTGACAGCCAGAGGAAATGGAGTTAGATAAAATGAAGGTCTGGCAATCTCTGATCATCTCTTTATTGTTTTAATGAGGAATTCTGCTCTGGGAATATCACCTAAGCTACTTTCACATCTTTTGTCCTACTTGCTTCATCCTCCTCTCAGTTCTTAATTAGGCCTTAAAGAGCTCACGCTGCACTTTCAACTGGCTACTGCTCCCATTTAAATACTGCTTCCAGAGACAGGTGTTGGCACCAGAGTAGAAGACATACAAGCGTAATTACTGAACGTGATGCACCAGAAGAAATATAATAACTTGGTGAGGGCTATTATTGCAGAACCTAATAATAAATTACTTCAAACACCTTATAAAGCAATCTTGAATATTTAAAAAAGAATTCAAATGGTTTCGTTCAAAACTATTGTTGAGATATAGTTCCTGCTCCTCCTAATTTGTATTTTGTATTAAATGAGCACCACCTCATAATCCCACAACTGACATTTAGGATAGCTGGTATTCCAAAAGAAAAATCATTAAGGATTTCTTTTATCACCTTTAAATCCTTTAAATAAAACAATTCACATCTTATTTCTTAAAAGAATTAAACCGATGCTTTTACCAGCAATAAATTACATGATTTGCAGTAGTACATTTGCAAGCACATAGAAACTGTAATTATGGTTACTTGACAGACAATAGCTGCTAAATTAAATCAATTTTTTTGATGTCGTTTTTGTCAGAGATTAAGTAACCGCGTGGTAGAATTCAGTTTACTATCTGATCAAAGGCAGCCTTCATATACTCTGACATCTCCCACCAGTAACTTATATTATAAAAACTTGGGCATTTACAATAACATCAAATGTTCTTACAAATCATTTACATAAACCAGCGAAAAACAAACAGTATAAAGTCATATTTGCTCGTGAAACTTGTTTTCTATATTTTTTTTAAAGATTGAAAACAAATCCACTTTTAAAGATTTCATCTGTTCACAGAACAAGTTGTAGTAAAACCAGATTTTCCTTCAAAGACACTGCATACAAAATCTGGATTTTTTTTGTCTTTTCTTAGTATACAATTTTTTCTAGGTACTTTTAGAGTCAAAAAAGGATTCTGAATAACAACATCTACTATTTCTATTTTTAGTGTTTTCCAAGAGGCTGTTCATTTATTATGTGTGTTATTAATCCTATCATATCAGTTAATTACTTCCATTTTGATCTGACATCTAAAGACTGTCCTCAAGTCTCCGACTATAGCGATAGGAAACTCCTGTGAGGTCATTTAATGCATCACTGCTTAATGCAGAAGTCCTCACCTGACTGTTACCTCTCTTGAGTCATCTGAAATACCCCAAAGCAACAGTTTTCTTTTTACTTTCCGTGCAGAGATCTAATTTTTCCCTTCTTCTCCACATCATCATACCAGAAGTACACTGCATATTGAGTGTAAAACTCTCTCTCACTTCCAAATTTATATTAAGCCTGTAGTTTTCTAATTACGTTTTCTGGATATGTCAAAAGACAAACAAAAAAACCCCAACATTTCCTTGTAAGAGGTTAAACAAGAATAATAGCTTATATTGTGTCAAGCACCAATTAGCTGGCATTTACTAATGGATTTCCATAACACTTCACAACTCACCGTTGTTTTCCTGAGGTCCTCAATGCCAGAAGGATTCATAGTAAAACTGTGGAAAAAAAATCAAAACCCCAAATATTAGCAGTGCATACATATCTGACCAAAACATCTACTAGAAGATACTACTGAATTAGGTATATAGCTATAAAATATTTAATATGATTTATTTTCTTGATTTTGTTGAACTTAGGAAAAGTAGCAAAATATTAAAAGATAATGGAAATTTTCATATATTCTTTGTTGATCTTTTTTTGTATTTTTTATATTCTTTTTGTCATAAAATTTGAATAAGTAATTAAGAAACGCAAGAAAGGATATTATGGGTTGGGCTCCCCTAGCTCTTCTCTTATCTCTACACTTACCTGCACAAGTGCAGTTCATACTGACAAAAGCCGTTGTCTAAGTGTCAGGCCTAAGAAACAGTCCACTGGTCTCTCAGGTTGATGTAGTTTTTAGCAAATATCTTCAGAAATCAGTGCTGCTATGTTCTTACGTACTTGCTACAGCAAGTTTGGAGAGAAAATGAACTCTCTGAAAATGTGTTCAGAATTTGGATACAGCTCACACATACTATTTACTTGGTAATATCATAGCAGACACCATTCTTTCACATCACAGAATCTACTATTTAGACAGACTGCATGGACTGGCTATCAAGGGTGATGTTTGTTGACTGATTAAAAACATACGTTTACACTTTATTTTAAAGGTAGCTTAAAGTGAGAAACATCTATTTTGTGACTGTTCATCACTGCTATCTGAAAGTATAAGCCATATATTTCATGGTGTAAAAGTGGAAGGGACATAACTTACAAACATAAATTAAATAAAACGTAAAACCTGATTTTTTTTTTCTGTAAAAAACATTTTTGTTTACATTACAATATTTTTTTCGCATTAAAATTTTTTATTCTGTACATTAGTTTTCATTTCCAACATAGGCAGTCTTTTGCTCATACAGAAGTCCCGTGAACCATCTGCTGGACTAAGGATAAGATTGGATTACATGAACAGTCACAACTAGAAACCAAGAGGTGTCTGACGAATGTGCTGGCTAATTCCCATTATACCTGTTTGTAACAGTGATCCCCAGCAGTCTGCCTAGTTTGCTGGAGACCAGTTTTGAATGAGGGGCCTCTTTCATCGGGCATTGTCTAAAAAGCTAAAGGCAGGAACCCTCCCTCACAGCCTGCCTTTTAGTTTCACACTGATGTGTCAAACACATGATGAACTTGCTTCATTCATGGCTGCCTTTTGTGATCCGAGTACAAAAAAAATGAGTTAACTGAACTGGATCAAATTAGCTTGGTGAAAACCAAGAATGTCTCTATTTAACGAAGTGTGGCGTTAATTTGGGATATCTTTCTTTTGGGACTGTTTCCTCATGTTAGACAAGATATAGAATAATACAGCCTGACTGCTCAACTGAGTGACTTTCTGAAAGGTTAAAAAAGCACGATCTTTCATTGCCTTGAATGACTTTATAGTTTCTGTGAAATAAGTTCTGGGACTCTTTTTCATAGCAGCAGCTTAAAAGAAAAGCAGCAGTTCTGACTATGAAAAGTTACGTTTGAAAATTAGAAATATAAATCACTGGCAATATGTACTATTTTTTTGGTTTGGTTTTTTTTTAGCTAAAAAATCTGCAATCATTTCCGTAACGTTGCTGACATTATAACTGCAATTACAAAAGAGCACATCTGCGTATTTCACGTGAAGCAATTTGAATATACTTGCAAAAAATGAAAAACTATTGAACAGAATATTCTGCAATAAAAACCCAAACCCCATGAATACTCTTACTCAAATTTTAAAGAGATACGTGGAAAATATACTGCTTCTCAAGGAAGAAACAGGTGCTGAGATTGCATATAACATTTTTTAAATCAGACTCTCTGCTAAGTAAGGTGGGAGCTCCACAGCCTTGCTGAGCCCCGCGGGGTTTCCTGCCAGCGCTTCCAGCCCGAGGTGAGTATGAGCAGACGCAGGCTCTCACCGCCATGCACGTAACTCACTGTCTGAGGACCATGGAACACCTCAAAAGAAAATACTGTGAAATTATGAATGCATACAGTTGGGAGAGTTGCGTGTATGGTGCAGTGAAATTCGTTAGAGGGTTTATTTTTGAATTTAAAGTTCATCACAATAATACACCCCTAAAGTTACCATCTCACTTGATTACTCATAATAGCTTACAGAAAAGACGCCTCTAGGACTACAGCCCACACAGTGTACAACGACCCTAAGCCTCCTTCAAGCAGCCATTTTCTTGACTTCCTACGAGCATCCTGAAAGCACTGATCTAAGCAATTATAAAAAATGATGTCATTTTTTTTTCTGTGTTACATTCATAGTTCATAGTGATAGTGCTAGTTTTAGTCCCCTCTCTGTTATAGTCCCCTCTCTGTTTTTTCCCCAAGGTTTGATAAATTGGCAGGGAGCTTTTGCTATGAAAGCGTGAAAAAACCTACGTTCACAGCTTGGGAAAAAATTTCTTTCAGCTTTTTTCTGAGTGCAGTTTTCTGTGAACAGTGATTGTAAAAAAAGTGCATTGTTGGGATTCCGTAATTATTGTTTCTCAATTATGCCCTAACTAAATTTGCTCAGTTTACAAATAAAAGATGATTCTTTTCTAACAAATGGACTTTCTGCCAACTCACCCTGAGAACTAAGTCAAACTGGGTTTCTCTGGCTCATAGTCATAACACTGTGTGCAACTCCCAGGTATTATATCTGAGTCTAATGCCTCCTTACTGGACATACCTTCCAACCTACACAAACTGGCTTGACTACTCCTCTCTCTGGTCACTGCAAAGAGGTCATCTACCTTCTTCCTCCTGTGTCCTTCATTGTCTCAAGGAATCAGGCCATCTTCTACCTCTTCCACTTACCCAGACAGGGCAAGAAGCCCCCCCCTCCACCACTGTGGAGTCTCACATGCCTCAAGGTGATGTCCCACATCCCATAATGACAGAAGCTCCATGGTTTGTCTCTTACAGCTAATAAACTTTCACCTTTAAGGAAGTTAGGAACTAGGAAAAGGGAGGTAAATCACAGCAGCACACATTCAAAATCAGCTGCAGTAGGTTCATGCAGATGACTCTGACCAAGCAAGCCACCCAACTTCTACACTGCCCCTACCCCACCATAGGTAGAATAGACTTCACCAGTCTAGCACAGAAATTAGCCGTGTTCCCCATTTCACTCATCTGGGAATTCAATTAGTTTCCTTCACAGTTACTTTACCTCAGATATTTGTACCAGATTAAACCATATTCATTATTTTATTGCAACTTTTTCTTTACATGGTCATTTTTAGTGAATAGTAAAGCTTGTTGAATTTCTGGGATTTTATTAGCTTGGATTTAAATTCTAGCTCATCAGAGATGAGAACTCTCCCCTACTTCTGTGTTGCTGGGGGGGAAAGGAAAGTGATGAGAAATAAAATAGAATAAACTAATAATGGAGATAGACATACTGTAAGGCTGATTCTGTAGAGTTTTTTTGATATTTCATAATCATAACAAGCGTATTATTTTATACTTTCTTTTATTTTCCCTATTTAAATACATTTCACTAGAAGTACATGAAACTTATTTTTTTTCATAACACCTACTTTTTATGAGGTAGTTAACTGCTTACATTGTGTGCTGATTATTTGCAGTTTGTATAGAAACCAACACAGTGGAGTTGAGTTTAGGATATGTCACAGGCTCAAGTTTATATGACTGGAGCCTGTAATTTTGTCTTTTGAAGTTTAATGGTAGTTAAAAATTCAAACATTGAGTCTAGTAGCTGCTTAAATATTTAGCTTCTAAAGGCCTAGAGATTAAAACAATGTTTAAAAAAATCTTTCCTATAACCGATTTAAACATTTTAGTGCCTGAACCATTTACTCTGACAACATAATGAATGGGAATCAGACTCCTAAATTATGCTGTATGGAAAGCATATTTTCTTAAGGAGCAAAAGCTTTTTACTTATCTTTAGCTAGTCATATTAGTTATATGATCATTGTACTGAATACTGTTAGAAATTAAAGCTACAGTATTTACACGACTCTTTACTATTCAAAGTATGGAAATCTTCTTGGTTACCTTGACATCTTGTAAAATAACCATAATACCTATATGCTCAGTGTGAGCTTTCAGTTTTTTTCCTTTAATACGGAACATCTATGTACAAGTTATTAGCAAAGCCCCACCATGTTCATTTTCCGTTAGAGTTGAAAAGTTACTCCTATTCCCGTTTCTCAGTCTTTGGACTGATTCTTATTGCATTGCTTACACATTTTTCTCTGGATTCTCACAACATGCATCAAAACCTTGAAATATTAGGATGCAGTTTAAGTTATTACCAATGTACTAGAAAAACAAAAGAAATTAAGAAAATCAGATACAGTTAATGAAATTCAGAAACTTTGCTTTCCATAGAATATTATTTAGCCTGCTGTGCCTGGCAATGCAGACATCACTTTACACTCTGAGAAGGAATGACTGTCACGTCTGGCAGCTAAGCAAGTATGGAGTAAGCATATTACCATTTATTTCCCAATCAGATTCTGGGGAACATCACTTAAGACACTTCACCATATAAATTGTCCTGCTGTCAAGCCAAGCTTTCTGGAGTTTGTGTAACCCCAGGAGGACACAAAAAGAGTATCAGGTTTTGTTGCTATTACTCCACTTTTTTAATGTTACTATAAAGTCTCTTGCCAAGAGTTAAGAAACTGGACCAAAACCCCTGAACTTTGATCATAAGATACACTTTTCTTGCAATTCATTTGTTCTCAAGCTACATATTCTTTATATAGACTCCTTTGGAAATGGTCTGTTCATGAGTATAATGCTGCACTCTACGGAGCCCTTTAAAGATGGCAGAAGGTTCCATGAGATAAAGGAGTTACAGTCTCAGAATACAGTGCTTGATAATGGTCCTCAACAATATGCCCTTCCAGGAAGCAGCCTTTTCTCTTGTGGCTCACGTGTATTTCAAATTTAGTGCAGTAGAAACATGACAATACAACTATATAGAAGTTTGCAGTTAAAACAATTCAAAGAATTTGTACATGAAGGCAAAATTTTGTTAAACTCCTTCATTTCGAAAACAGACATGACTCTGGATCCACAATAGTCTGGTGGCTGATTCTGAGGTGTCTAATACTGCTGGAGACAGATCAAGGGAACTGAAGGCATACAGGGCTGCATTCACGAGCTCTGTAAGAATGCTAGCCTTCTCCTTCCAAAAATATAAGTATCTTAAAACAATGGCACTTGTACTTGCCCACTGCTGGACACATGACCTGTGCAAATTCACTTCTTATTCAGGACTTATGAGACATTCTAAACTCCAAAGTGATCTTACACAGTGCACTCAACTGAATGTTAATTTAAGTTTCTGGAAACAAACAACAACAGTTTTACATAAAAAGTTAATATTTTAGGCAGTTAAATATTTCTCCTTTTACTAGGCAGTTGTGCTATGGCTAAAAAACTAATGACGTTTTATCCTCAAGAGACCACTAAAGTTCTTTTATACTAAAAGTTGTGCCAGCACCTTCCCTAAAAGACGCTACTATTAGAGATCTATAAGTCAACCAAAAAACCCAACAACCGTAAAGTAAAATTTGGCATTGAAACTTCCGTAACCATTTGTGAATGCTTAAGAAATAGCACTAATTCTTAGTTCTTATAACAAAACAGAGTAAAAAAAAGTTCATCAATTTTACATAGCGTCCGCATTTAGTAATACATATATATATATTATACATGTATATGGATAGAACTATTTAATTGTTTTAAAAAGAAATAGAACAGGCAGTGCATTCCCCCTTGGGACAGATAACGCGTCTCACGCATCCACTCAAAAAAGTTTTCACATGCCCTAATGTGGACCAACAGACAATGAAAGCTTGAAAAAAATCTTGTCATGCAGCCAGCAGGATGAACTTTCCGAACAGTGTTCCTAAACCAGACAACTAATTAGGAGTGAGTGATTGCTGATGAAGAGTCTGCAAAAATCAAGATTAACAATAAGTATTTCTATAATAGCTCTCTAGGAATTGATGGCTCCAAACCACCCCAGTAATACACCAAGTACTGTGACCATTGCTTTGCAGTAGCTTTGGGCAAGATTTCATTGGTCTCTCCTCACATGCAGTAACCTTTCTACATCAGACTATAACAGTCTTAGCAGGACAGTCCAGGAGACTAAGAATCCTTGCATGACTTCTGCTTGCTCTGTTGTTTCCCATTACCTCTCAAATACCTGTAATTTATTCGCTTTGTTGAAATAATGTTCTACCGTCAGCTTTACCACACTGAATTAACAGTCTACAGTATAATTAATGCACTGTTGTAGTCTATCAATATTCTACCTATGCTATAGATAATCACAGTTGACTAGAGATAAGCCTAGTCAAATTTCAGTAGAGAACTGAAAAAAATCCTTTCATTTCAAGAAAAGAAATGCAGAAGTACACTGTTCTTAAAATAAGGTATGCTAACACTGACACAGGAAACAAAATTCTGAAAATAGCATGGTTCACCTGATGTAATTTTTTGACTAATAGAGAAATACATGTTAAAATGTCGGAACAGAATTTACTACTTTAGCAAGCACAGTAACAAACTTGTTAAGAGATCAACATTTCTGAACAAGGTGTACACAAAGTAAAAATAGCGAGTTGTACGCTGGAAGAGGATGACCTGCTTGGTAAAGAAATACACAGCCATTACGAGACTTTGCTCTGATCAGTCAGCTTCTGGGGTTCAGTCCAATGGAGCTGGGGCCAGTAGCTATGCCACTGGCACATCACATGTAACAGGTGAGATTGACTGTTAAATGCATTCATTTATGTTTGATGATGTTGAAGTTATTGCACCAATAACTTACCTTCATTGTGGTTTAAGCTAACAGGTTGTACTTTACAACTGCAGTTGACTAGAGCCAGGCACCAGTTCTACTAACATAGCTCAACTGACAAGCAGTAACTTAGAAATTCATGATTTTGTTAAAGCTTCTCCAACGCACTGACCATCACACATATGAAATTTCAGTATTTGCTGAAATGTAACAGACATCAGCTGCTCTTTAGACTTAACAATCTAATATGATCTGAACACATCGCGGTTATCAAGAGCCTCGTGTTTTCATGGCACCCCACTTTTTTTTTTTCCAATTCTAGTAATGGACATAGCCAATGTTTGAAATTGCTTATTTCAAACAATGCATCCATTGGGAAAAATGAAACTGCAGATACTGATTTGTTTGGAACAGGCATCACTGGAGAGGCAGGCAGCTCAAACGGCTATGTGTGATGGCAGTACAGGGGAGAGACACTGAATCCAGAAATGACAGACCAAGCAGAAAGTTGCAAGACAGATGAGTTTAAGGGTCAGGGGTTTTTTTTTAGTAGTAATTTTTAAAAAAGGCTAAAGCAGTAAAAGAACACAGAAAAAAATCTGAGTATTAGTTTTGTATTTTATGCTCCAATTGACCAATAGCTAATGTTATAAATATAAGCATAATTCATAATTGTTACAGGGAATCCTAGTAAGGTATGTTTCTTTCTCCTCCACTATTGCATCTCCCATAGTGCTTAGAGAGTAACATATTTATTGCAAGAACTTGAGATGAAGTGTAACCAGTATGTAGGCACAAGCTTTATCTTACTTTCTCCAAGTTTAACAATACTTAGGTCATGGAAGTGCTACTTTAAAAGTTTTTTTTAATGTATCTCTCTATATGTGTACATATATGTATATACAGACACACACTTATATTGTTTGTGGATATGTATGTATTTTCTATATAATGTTTCTTAGAAAGCTCCCAAACGCCTATCGATTCAGTTCCCCAGATCTGGAATTTGATGAGGCTAGTAAGAACCTGCCAGCTTTAAATACTGGACTATGTTTCCCCGTGTCCTGTTAATTACCTAAAATCTCTTTCTGTAGGTCTTGTTAATTACCCGTCTCCTGTCTCAGAGGACCTTGTTAATAACTTGTACAATCTCTCTAAAAAGGTCCTAATAACACATTAAAATTAAAGATGCTTTTCTTTTAGCACTTGTCAAGTGGTGTAAATTGAGAAATTTTCACATCAGTTTATTAGCCTACTGCAGTGTATACTCCTAAACAAAAACAATTTCAGAGAAATGATGCACCAGGTTTGGTCATGGCACAAAACAATCTTTGTTTTCCAGGAGTATCCTCAATTTCTTTAACTGTGTTCAATACAAAATCCACGTGGCTCCTGACTGCAAATTAACCTCTTGAGAGCCAGGACAATAGCAGTAATTGTAAGAATGAATGCAATTTATGACAATATTAGGTAAAAGTTTCAAAGCAGTGGATTAAGTACGAAGACAAAACTATTATTGGTAAATGATGGCTAAAAATACTAGACAAACTGTGTGCTTAAATATTTTTCATTGGCTATATAATACAAATCCTCTGGAACTAACAGATTTTGTAGTATTTGCAAAACCAACATTTCTTGCTTCACTATGAGACTGCAGCGTTTTAAAATTGTCAAGAAATCAGCTCATAAATATCTATATTACATCTACACCAGACAATAAAAAACCCGCAATCTTAACACTTATGTAATACTGTAATATCGTATCTATAAAACGCTTTAAAAATACTAATTTATCCACTCAACATTTGTAAAAGGTAACAAAATATCATCCCCACTTTATAGATCAGGAGTGGGGAGATTAAGTGATTTAGCCAAAGCCACAGAACAAGCTGTTGCCAGAGCAGAGATTAATAGAAATTAGGGGTCCATATTTTGCGATTTCCTGACAACTAGTATTACACACAAACCAGGCAGCTTTTGTTTTGCTTTTCCAAAATACTTCTTAAACCTTCTTGAAGTAACAATAATAAATAATAGTAATAAAACCAGATAATAAGTTTCAAACAATGCTGGGATACTTCTTGCTTTTAGAAAAAAAACAATCCTGTAAGTGTTGCTGAACCACTTCTACACTTTCTGTATCAGCAGCTGAGAAACACATGCAAGATGTATTTATCTTCATTCTTTTAATTAGCAAATAAAAGTAATCAGTGACAGAGCATGCATACAGCCAGTCAGCACTTAGTGACTGGTTGGGTGAAGGGCAATTCAGCCACTCAGTTCTGCACCTCTCCATGGGGTAGTGACGGCATGAGCTGCCGTCCCGCACGTCTTTACTGCTCAGCCAACACTATCAACCACAACTAATTAGGATGGACTTGAGCCTGACCCAAAGCTCAAAGTCGCCGAAAAGACTCCCACTAACTTCACAGACATGGGTTCACTGGTGCTAAGAGCCTGACCTTCACACTCTGCACACAGAGGAGTTGGGTTTGGTCATTGTTTTTGAGGATGAGGGAAGAGGGTTGCTTGCTGTGGAGTTTTTTTCTTCACTTTGCCCTGTCTCCAGCCTGGTCCCATGGACTGAACACCCTTTTGCGGCTACAGCGTGCTCCTGGAACACATCTCCCAGTTGAGTTTTATCTGACAGGGAGCCGGTTCATATGCCCCAGGACCGCTCCATCACTCAAACAAAGGCTCAGCTAAGTGGGGATAACTGGGAGATCCACCTGCAAAGCGAACTCCTCATCCACACCCGAACACTGATTTGGACACCTCACTAAAAAGGTACTGCCTGGTTTACTTGCAGACATGGTATCCATCTATCCTGGCTGAAACCAGGACACCATCCAAAAGAGCTTAATAGCATGCTGAGTAAATAAAAAGCAACTCGGAGTCTAAATTCCCTGCGTATGCTTTCTGCATACTTAATTTGTTACTCAACCTCATTTATTTTGAGCCCACAGACTGATACTATTCTTTCTTCACAGGATTACTGGTTCGAAAAATTAAAAACGGCTTCTATTCAACAAATCCTCCACAGATAAAAGGTAAACTTAAACTGTAAACTTATTAAATATGCACATTTTGTATTAGCTCGTACTTCAAAAGATAATAATGGTACAAGACACATTTGAAAGAGAGTGAACTTATTCTAAAAGATTCTCACAGAACATAATATCGGAGCATATAAAAATTGAGAGCTTCTAACTTAATTTACTGCATGCTAGATATTATTCTGCAATAGCTGTCTTATAGAAAAGGTCAAAATGTTTACTATTTTCGGCTTTTTGAAAATAACAGAAAATCTATTTGTTTTATCAACAGTTTATGTTTACATAAAAGTCAAGAACTAGTAAAAGGGGCTCATAAAAAGAGGGGGAACGAATGACTAGAGTCCTTCTGAATGGGCACTGTGATGAGCTTTTTAATTACAAAATAAAGCAAAAGACCTCCATCATGATTACCATTAAAGATTTATATTATCAAGATCTGCTGCATTCAAGAACTTCAAAAGATTTCACTACTTATATCTAGCATCTGCCTGAATACAGTTTTTAATTCAAAAAAAACCTAAATGCTATGTAATTTTAATTGTTATTTAAATGACTTCTCTTTAAAGGATCTTATTTGGAGGGAAGTTTAACTTCTGACAAACCAGGCTACATCCTAACCTTACTCTAATCTAGAGAAATCCTTTATTAAATAATTAATATTCTAAGACTCTGTCTGTAAACATGTTATTTAAGATACTAGGAACTCTTGACTTGTAGAAGACGCTAAGAAGATAATGCACTGAAGTCTGTATGAGCTACTAGCAACTGCATATTTTCAACAGCAGTTTCATTTCAGTTCATTTATCTAATTCACATCCATGGCTAGTTTTGTTGAGAAAATGATTATGAGTTTAAATCAGGAGTGCATGCATTCTAACCTATGAATAAAACTGAGTTGGGATACAGTAAGATCAATCTGTTCTAAACTCTTAAAGAACAAGATAACAAGAAACAAATTACTTTTTTTTTTTTTTTAAAGGAAATATTACTGTGTCATTAATTAAGGAAATAATAGGGAAAAGGCAAATTTGTCAGAACCATGTTTTCCATTTAGAACAGTGATTTATTTTAGAACCTAAAACTTCCAGTTTGGAGCATTTTAATTTCAAACTAAATTTCTACCAAGTCATTAAATAGAAATGAATCATTACCTTGAAAAAAAAAAACCAAACTGTTAATTTCTGGCATTAATATACAGAAAAAAATGAGAATGCAGATGAATAAAAGTTAAATAGTTAACTGCTTAAATATTTCTCTATTGAGAACAGTGTATGTGTGTGTGTGCGTGTGTGTGTATACACATATAAAAATATAAAAAAAAAAAATATAAAGAGAGTATATTTTCCTCACTAGCAAACAAAAGCCAGAAAGGAAATAAACTGCGGGATACACTTTTTTTAAGGAAAATAAGTAAACTGTTGATAGACAAACAAAGATTAAAAAGGATTATTTAAATCAAAGTTTCTTATCAGCCCCTGGAACTTAATTCACTTTGCTTAGCACATAAATTGCTGCCTTGTGCAATGACTTAAATAAATAGGAACTCAGCAAAGCTATAGTGAGCCAAATGAATGCAAGTGTAGTAAGTGCCCATGTGGGTGCTCCCATTTAGAAACAGAATGGTCTTCAATTCTTGCGCTTTAACGTATAGAATCTAAATAATTTTTTTTTCCCAAATGGTGACATCCACAGGATTTGTTTTCATTACTCATATTTTCTTCGCCCTTTTATTTATTCCATTTCATCTTTCCCTTAGACTTGAAACCTTCCCCTCTCAAACCTTGACTTAGGGCAGTGTAATAATTAGCAATGAAAGTTCAGTGAAAGCAGAAGACTTTCAGGAAGAACTCATTCTGAAGCATGAACAAGTCTTCCACAAACACAAGTACCCAAGAACATTCACAGTACATATTAATAGTTACAAATGTAACTTCAAAATGAAGAAAAGATCAAACTATATAAAAAGTTCATAACTTTTACTTAGAAAGGGATAAGTAATGATATAAACGTATATAAAGCACAAAGACTGTGTTACTCAACACTTCACATTTTCATTTATATAACAAGTTCAAGATATCAGATCGAAATACAGCAAAAGCCTACCTTGAAGATGGCAACATGCTTGTAGGCTTGAAGTTTGTCATAAACGGATTAGTCGAATCATAATCAAAACTCTCTTGCTGAGTTTCACCAAATGTACTAGGTGATTTCAAGTCAGTAGAACTGTCTGATCCCCCATTGCTAAGTTTATCTGACCTCTTGCTATCTTTTTTTCCAGTCACTCTTTCAAAAAGACTAACTTTCTCTTTTTTCTCTTTTTTAATTTCTTTTCTGATTTCAACAGGTTTGGAAAACAGACTTATGTTTTGATCCCATGTTGCTGAGCCTTCTTCAAACGGATTCTTCTGTCTTGGCAGTGTAGCAAATTTTTGGGGTAACGAAGCACTCACGTTGGTAAATGGGTCATTTTGTGCTTCAAGTGCAGATTCATCAACGGTGCTGTCAAGCTGGTTCATTTTAGAAGTATCAACACTTAATGTCCTTCTATGTGGAGATTTTAGACTCCCTGCAAACAATCTGTCATTAGTATATTATCAATGAGACACTATATCATAGTTTATGACATGCAGAGAACCCATTTTAGCTGAGGTCTAGAAGCTTTGCAATTGAGTCTCAGTTCAAAACGCTGCTGAGTAACTAAGCAATTTAAAAAAAAAAAGAACAGCTGTGGCCCTCACTTTGTGGTTTAGAAGTGCTTATAGACACTACAGCAAACTTTTGTTTCCTTTGCGAAAATTAAGTTCTACAGAGAAGGCAGCTGTGACTAGTGTGCCATTCCAGAAAGCGACACTATTGCTGCATAATAACTTCGAACAATGCAAAGTATTTTCAGTTCTTCATATAAATCAGGTTTAAAACTTTGGCAAGAGTTTTCAACTTTTTAAACAGGCTTTTATTTTTTACAAGATGTTATTTCGCCTAGAGTTCCCCCTAGAATGCAATGCTTTACTACAACATACTCTCAAATGAGGACATAAGAAAAAAAAATTATAAATTATCATAAATTATGATTAATATAAGTTATTCTTTATGCTCTGAAACAGCATTTATGAGTTATCACCAACTAATGGACATGGAAAAAAAAAATAGGCCAGCAATAATTCTTAACTTTTTGGCTTTGTAATTGCTTCATAAACTAAAGAAACAGACTTTTGAATGTTCTAATAGCAGTGAACTGTGATTATAATGGTCAAGATTAAGTAGTATGAGATTTACTTACCACCTTCATCAACCGAACCAAAAGATTCTAGCTGACGCCTGAAAAGATGAGAGTAGCCAGCTGTGCTGGACTTAATTTTTTCTGAAGAGACATGCGATCCTGTTAAATCTGACATTGAATGAGCTGAGGATAGCCGCTGAGGTCCCAAAAGGAAAGGTTTTTTTGGTTTTGATTTCATTTGTACTTCACCACTACACACTTCTATGTTTGCATCAGGTATGTGAGTACTTGGGATGATTGCAGAGGATGTATCCGAAAACGTCCCATCATTTTTTCGACCCTTCATTTTGTCTTTTAGTTTAGCAAACGGGGATTTGGTTTTGTCCTTCATCGACAAATCAAACATACTTGCTGTCATGTTATTCCTCATAAACTGAATATTGACTTTTATTTCTCCTCTGTCTTTAGTTCTCTTCCCTTGTCTGGACTCTAGGTGAAACCACCTTAAAGGAGAAAAAGAACAAGTTAAGTTGTGTTTTCTGGAGGCTAGTCACTAAACTCAGGTTAGTTTGTTAATGTATCTGACTAGTATAATTTAAAATATGGAAACCAAATTCCACACCAAAAATTAACACACTCTTGTACTGAAAAAGTTTTTTGTCTATATATGTTTTTGAAGAGAAAACTTAATAACTAAGCAAGCGCGAAGCTCTTTGCACTGTTCACCTGTTTCGAGAACTAAAGTCAACTCTGTGGAAGCTTACTAAACTTCATCAAAGCTAATGGGCTCACATCAGCTTACAAAGCAGAATTTGTATCTAATATTAGTTATAAATAAAAATACATTTTATTTTTCTATTTAAAAGAACTTGCGATATTTTTCAAGTGGCCCTTATTTAGCAGTGATGTGTATTACCTGAACGTATACTACGTGGCAAATATTTCATCTAGCAACCTTTTTTCCTTTGATTTTGCTCAGGCTTATACACTAGCAACCCTTTTTCCCTCTGTCCCTTCCTTCTAACCACTGGTTAAGATTTTGTCAACTGCAGTAGCACTAGCAAAGAAATATCTGAGAACTCCGAATAGTCACCTATCATTCTATTCTGCAGCTGCAATCCCTACTAACGTCCACTGTAACTCCGCAAGCACCGGTGGCAGAACAGTGAGCGCGCAGGTATATCTAACACCCATCCCTTCTTTTGCAGGTCCCCAGTAGGATTAACTTCAGAAATATTTCCACAGGCTTTGGAAGAATGACATAAACCCCCAGTCTTTGAAAAGAGATCAAAGGTATGATCATCTGTTTCAAAACACCAAGTGTGCTTCTTTGCCAGATCCAGCAACGGCTTTATCATTATCCAAGTGTCCCTTTCATTCCCTGTTGTGCTCCATTGTCCCATGGAAGCATCTGCAGAATTATGGCTCAATCTTCCTTCACCTAAATGAAAGACTGACAGACAATCCCTTCTCCACACCAATCATCAATAGCCTTTTCCTATTTAAAAAAGGGCACAAGGGCATATTTCAGATCCGCCAGCTCCAAAGAAGTGCTCTGTCGGGAGAAATGCATGCACATATGCTAACAAAACAGTGCAGTACCACGAAGAAGTAGCTTTTGAACTGGAAAGTAAGAAATGAAATTGCCTATCAGCACAGATGCAAAATTGATTATGCAGTTATACGTACATTATTCAATACCGCCAAATATAGAAAGCAAGGTCAGGAAAGGAGAAAAATAACCCTCAATTTCCTTCCAGATTTCATAAATATTTTTAAAGGTGACAGTTGAAATAAATTTTCAGGCAGAGATACTATTTTTTGAGTTGACAAAATACTTCTAAAAGTGACGCACCAAAGAAATAATGAAAGGAGAAAGAGTATTATGACTTTTCTGTTGCTTTGTGATGTCCAAAAGATTTTATATCCCATGCTAAACCAAATTAATTAAGAAATATCAAAACTCCTCTGTCCCAGCACTGGACAATATGAATCCAGACCAGTAGATGCAGAAGTTCAAACCAGTAGGAAGACAACTAAAATTTTAGGAAGAAAGTTTTTCTTCTGTTGTATTTAAAATGAAATGGAAAACGTGAAACATGTCGTGTCTGAAGAAGATAGATCATTTTTCCTTTTAGTTAATAACGTTTCACTTCGTAACTGATTCCAGTTACTCAAAATACTTTGAGTCATTACAGAAAATACACACAGCAGAACCAAGAGTGTATCTTTTTTGTGATATGTACTATTGCAAAAACTGGAAGACAAGATAGCCTACTTTCTTTAAAATTCTTCTTTAAGTGAAACTATGTTCATATATTCTCTAAAAAACCCCAAAACAATGCAGAGCAATAATGAGCAAGCCCTTGCTCACACAGATCTTGCTTGTGCAGAAAAAAAATGCAAACCAAAAACCACCCTGAAACTGAGAAAGTCCTCGCCATGTTTCCTTAGACACTAAACATAAATGTAAATATAAATAAGTCTTAAGTGTTTTAAGAGGCTTAATGAGCAGAGAGGACCTCACTTTTTGTCATTCAAATTTAATGGCTCACTCTACAACTCTAAGAAAACATATTCCTCTTCTCCTTTCCCTCCTCATTAATGTCTCAAACATTAGTACTGTATCTCTGACAAGATCGCTGAATTTTCCTGTTTCTACTTGGGAATTAGTGAAACTTTAAACTCATGTATGACACTTCCTAACTTGTTTTAGAACAGTATCAAGACATAAATTCTTAAGCTTTTGTTGTTTGGAAGAAAGCCTTTTCTTTTAAAACTTAATTTAACTCAATTATTGACATTGTTATCATGAATCAACAACCACTCTGTGTCCCTACCAGTACTCACCTGCTACTGGCATAACTCCGCGTTATTTTGACATTCACCAGGTCTGAAGGAGAGAATTCCAGCACGCAACTAAAACATTGCCTTTGCAGCTTGTATGTTTGTTTTCAAAATAGACTTTGAAGAACTTGACACTAAAAATCAGTTCAGCTGGGAAAACAAAGAAACTCTCCTTACCCTAGGAAGATAACACAACCGCGTAAGGGACTGGACCTCATACCTGCTGGGACCAGGTTCAACACTACTACTGGTTCCAACAGAATTTAATCATAAACTCTTTACTCCAGCAAAATTCCTCTGGACTTCAGTGGAATTTCTATTTGAATAATGATTGCTGGATCAAATCTTTGTATAAAATACAGATATTTAATTTTCATAGGCATTTCAAGGAGGTTTCTTTGTTACCTTGGAGAGTTTATCTTGTTTTAGTTATAATGAAGGTTCCATATGCTTCAGCTCATAACAAGACAATATGAGAAGCAGACTCAAATCATGACTTTCTTCAAATTCAAAGGCAAATAATTACTTTTTTAAACAGATGAGAACAAATGCAGGCAATGCATTTGTGTGGAGCTACATGTGAATGAGCAATGGAGTCCGTAAATGTTTCTTATTAGAATCTGTTTCTACAACACATGGGCGTGAGCAACAAATAGAAAAAACAGTGCTGTATGTAATAGAAAAAAGAACTGAAAAATGAAGTCCACTGTTTTCAGGTAACAACATTTGGGCCCTAAAATACTAAATTCCACTATACCATTGCCAATTTAAAAAATTGTAATGTATTATAAAAGCCAATAAAACGTGCTATTTTGGTTTTGTTTACAGTACTTTTAGCCACAATAAATGCTCCATTTGTCAGGCTGCCATGAGCTTATTCTATAGAAAGTCTGTACAAAGTAGGAAAATAGCCAATAACATACATGAACAAAACAGGGTGGCTTTTATGAGAGCAGATGCCCTTTTATTTAATAACCAAATATTACATCCAGTCTTGCAGACAGTCTTTATTTAAACAGACCTTGTACAAAGTCTGGCAAATTTTCCCAACTTCAAAGAAAGCCCTATTGCCTTCTGAACTGCATTCATACTTCTTGCTCTCACCTTCAAATGTTCTGTAGGACAATGTCCTCCATACACCCTCTAATTTTGACTTTTCCCCTATGGTTTCTATCAGAACAACCCTTGCTCCTTTTTCTCATCTGTTTTTGAGTGTGCTAATGGGCTTCGCCTGTCTTGCACAAGTTTCTGTGCATTTTCATTTTGTAAGTATTATACAAATTGCCACTCTGTACGCTGACAATTTTTTTGCACACGTAAAGAGAAGATCAACATTCAAGGCTGAAAAATCCTGCTGCCCAGTCAGCCCTGAAAATCTAAGCCCCTATCTAAAGAAAGATGGCTATTTCCTAACCACGACAAAATTACTCAATTTCGGCCGTACCTACAATTAGGTGCGGAAAAGGCAAACTCCTTTATTTCTATGAAAGACAGTAGTAACCATCTTCTGCATACTATTAAAGTAATTTGCACAGTATTAGCAGTACTGAAACTCTTTACCTTAGAAAAGGTAGACAGGAAGAGTGAAGGAGAAAACTAAAATAAGTTACTATTAATAAGCAAGTTACAAAATTCTGGCCTGCATATTCCATGTAAATAGCTAGTGATCTACAAACATATTTTCAACACAATTTCTTCACCAGTTCTTTTCCTCCCCTTTTTTTGATTTCACTTTCTTCCCATGAAGTTGGTTTTCAAACTCACTTTTGCTTATCTACACTATTCTCATTGCACCCTTCATCCTGCATTCAACAGATATTTTGAAACCAGTACCTTGTTTCTCTTTTCCTAAGAGCAGGAAGTTGATGTCGTGGTGTCTTACCCTCCAAATCTGCTGTGGAATTTGACAGTCCCAAGCCTTAGCAACTCTCTTCTTTGAAGAAGCATCACTCAACCTATTCTGCTCACCATGTAACAGTGAGCAGGAGAGGTTGACAGTATGGGTAAGAAAAAACACTATGTAATTTTAATTACATTTTAATTATATACTTAAAACTTTTAACAGCCTCCAAAGTCTACTGGGATACTTGTCTACCAATTTCAACAGGAATTAGAAGTCTTCTAGCTGGCACATTCAATCTGTGCATGACAGATGACCTTCTGAGACTGTCTTCTTGCCAGTGCCAAAGATGGAAACTACTAAAGGAATTTCCCCACTCATTTTGCTGCTTCTCAAATATGCCACTCTGCCTTCACTCTACCAGTTAATATCTATTGAGCTGATCTCATTTTGTTTTGCTGAAATCATTAGCTTGCACCCAAAGATTTTTGCAAAATCTTGATTTCAATTCACAAATTACTGAAGGAATTCTGCAAAAAGCCACACAATCACAGCCTCCACAAGGCTTCTGACCTTGATGTTACAGGTGAAATCAGCATCCTGATCTGCTAAACAACTTTAATCTGCTACACAGTGATGAGGAGAATTTTCTACACCAGCAGGTACTTCTAAAATTACCCCTATAAAAGACCATCAAAACCACAATGATAGAACATGCTCATCAGCTGTCACAGGAAAGAAGTACTTCTTTTTAGATTACTATGTTCAAGCTAGGTACACTGAAGAAACTTGCTTCACAAAATTTCACTAACATAAACATCCACAGCTGACGGATAAAAAACAACACCCAAAGCCCAGAACTGTCCAACATTTTCATTAGCAGCAAAAGCACTTTGAAAAAATGCAGAAGTATGTTTTGTGATAAATCACTCTGATACCATACTGAAAGACTGCCCCAAAAGTCAGTAAGTAGGAAAATTAAGGCTGAGCACAGACTACATCGTGTATGAGGGGAAATGAAGAAGAAAACAGATTATTTATTAAAATAAGTGATGACATTCACAAAGATGAACACTATTACTTTCTGGAAGACAACTGAAATGAGATATACAAAGTAGAGTTTAAAAATAAATATTACAGAGTGACATGGTAACACCACAAGACATATGGGAACCGACATATATCACAACACCCTTACTGAGGGGTTAGCTAACATCAACTGGAATCAAAGTAATTAAAGTGCTCTTAATTTACTTATTATTTTGGCTAAAGACTATGTGTGAAAAGTTTTATTTTAGAAACAAAATAACTGAACATATGAGAATTAAGGCCAGTTATTTCAGTTGAGTGTGTGTATAAGCATATGTGTATGCACAGAAAATGGAGAAGTATTTCAATCCAGATGGCACTCAGACTCTGACTCAGAATTACGCCTTATTCAGATGATGTGCTTGCATTTGTTGTCAAAATGTAAATGCTGGGAACATTACTAGCTAATTTGAAAATATTGCTATAATTGCATAAAGCTACAACTGGGCGCAACTTTTTGTTTTCCCTCATATCCTTCTTTCTCTTCTGTTCCTCACTACTAACGTTCCTTCATTTTTATTACATTTACTGAGTGGTACCACAAAAGCAACAGCACAAATCCATACGGATCCTCCAGGCGGCTCGTTATTTCTGTGCCTTTGACAAATTTCTCAGTTACTACTCTTCCCACTTTTGGCTAGAGTGGAACGAGTTTTTTTTCTTACTTCAACCACAAAGTTCTGATAATTTCTGTTACAGCCTGCCATTTCCACTACTATTTAGGTTTATCACCTAAAATAATCTAAAATGCATATTTCTGGTTTAAACTAAATTTAAGGCTCAAAATTAGTAAATAATATTTATAAAGTGTTATGTTTTGTAAAATTATTTTTAAAAAGACACTATTGATTAACAAGCACTGAGGCCACAGCATACTATCTATTTACTGGTTGTTTGCTTGTTCCTAATTCAAGTTGGATTCCTAGTCATGTACCTGCCTCTTGCTTATGCTGCTACAGATGAGAGAGAGACCAGGGCAGAGGCAGTCCAAGGGGGACCCTGTCCCTATCCAAGAGGAGGGCTCCCAAGAAGGACTTCACATTAATTTGGGGGAAGTCACACAATTTTCAGCTCTTTCAGGAAGCTCAGCAGCACTAAGGAGTAAGTGCTTACAACACAGAGGTATTGATCGTGGTCAATTGTTAATTCCTTTTGTTTGTTTGCTGAGAAGCTCTTTTTGACTATACGATCGATGTAAACACAGGAGATGCATCTTAGATAAGGCCAAGATTCCTTCACTGTATTATGCTCAAATAAGCATTTTTTACAACACTGCTGCAATCTGGGGGCGGGGGGGGGGGCGGAATTTGTTCTTCTGTTGCTGTGTTCATTTAGCACACAGGAGGAAAAAAACTAAGCACAGTCATTAAGAAACGCTACTGAAAAAGGCTTCAGTAAATGAAGACATGTTGGGTTTTTTTATTCCGTGATAATGAAAAGATTTGTTTTGATGTTACCCATTGTCAGATTATCAGCAGTATTAAGGCAAGTATGAATTATAACTGAATTGAAATTTTTACAAAAACATATATATGCTTAAAAAAACCACATTCATTTATCATTATTTACATGTAAACTGCAAGAGCAAGAGGTGTATTTTTTCTGCAACAGCAGACCAAAAAAATTGTCATGCATTTCTCAGGATGAATTGAAAAAATCCACAGGATTTTACTGCAAAAAATAAAAAGATGATCTGAAAACTTATGCTAAATATACTTCCAAGCAGTATCTCCCGAGCTTTTTAAACTGTTAAAAAACCTCAGTAAAATCTCGCAGCATCTGGAGCCTAGTTTTCAACTCTGGAGAAAAGAGCATAAGTAGTAAAAAGAGCCTGTCCATTTCCAGCTACAGCAGAGATGCCAGAGACACAGATTTACAAAGCTAGCAAAGCGTGATGGGCATTTTTGCACCAATGCTGACAGAAAATGAACTAGGATCCTGCAGATGCTTTGGCTGAGGTCTCTGGAAGAGACCTAGCAAGGGACCATCTGAGTCACATCTGGATCTAACCATTGCAGGAATTTTCACTTTTAAGAATTCAAAAAATCATCAGTTTGAGAAAGGGCATCGTGCAATGGTGCATAAAAAGTTGTCACTATCAAACTATAGTAAATATCCTGCTTTGTTGCATTAAATCTTGTGTCAGAGCAAGTTTATTGGAATACAAGACGCGCAAATCCTATCACAAGGCCTCTGCCTGAAAACTTTACTGCAGAGTGTTTTTCTCAAGATGTGACAAGTAACAAAAAAAGCTATACAGAAAAAAAGGATTATTCTTCTCTAACATAATATTTCTGAAGCTGCAGGGAATTTTTAAATTTATTTCTTCCAAATTATAAAATACTAAATTAAAAAAAAATATACAAAAAGCTGAATGTCACACACCCCACAGTCTTCCTAGGAATTCAAAATCAGCTGGTAGCCTTCACTTCTCATACCTCCTTACTAAAAAAGCACTAGGGAATTGCTGACAGGGTTCAGCATTGTGCAGAATATTAAATATCTTTTTTGCAATACCCTGGTGACTCTTGAGTCTGTCTCTTACAGCACCATATGTACAGCTGTGTTGGAAAGAGGAAGCTATTAAATATATTAAAAAGTAGAAATATTACCAATAGACACTTCATCAAATAACTGGATCTCATTCATCCCCAAACAAAGAAAGAAATGTTAAGGTTACATCAACATGAGAAAATAACTCTGGATTTAATAACACCACGAGCCTGTTGAACATATTTGAAAGTAAAAACATTGCTTAATAAAACAGATTAGTGTTTCTGAAACAATGAATATAGCTTTCAACCATCAGAATGCTTTCGTAATAAAGACATTGGACTTGGTCTTGAAAGGCACTGGGTATCTCAGTTCCCACACCATAGTCACGGCTAGCAGGTCTTCGGGTCCAAATATATTACCCTTAGTTTACTGCCAACACAGGACTAGGAATATTTTGTATCAAAAAGGATTTAATAAAAGGAGACTAAGAAAGAGCGTTTTGTTTGAGATCACATTTGCAAATATATTCTTGAAAGTTTGCCCTCCTCCCACATACACATACAAATATTGCATCCACATCTCCAACTAATGCTTAAAGGAGTCAGCAGCAACACACACGCATTCCACGAAGGCAATACAAGCAGACAACCCTGGTAAGTGTGTAGATGTTTTTGAAAAGTTAAGGACTCAATTATTTTTTCAAAAGTGACTTTCAAAAGGGACATTTTTGAGGTTTCTAAGCACCTACAACCACCAATAAGAAAACTGGACTTTCAGTGGCTCCTATCTCATAAGACTTTAACTTGACATTAAGCAAGCATGTGCTGCCAAAAATCCCACAAACCGCCTATCCGTGCTTTTACACATATATAAGACTTTTACAAGTATGTCTGTTCAGCTCTAGAAGCCTAACACCCATCAACTTTTAATAAGATTTGCAATCTTAAATGCTTAAGTTACTCCTGAAAATAAGACTTAGGCTGTTTGTAAAAATTTCCCCATAGGTCGCCATCTTCTGCAGTACAGCTCGCAGGCAGAGCGCAGCCTTCTCGGGGAGCCCTGGTCATTTCAGCAGTGGACCAGGGAAGCATCACTGAACGTTTACATAGTGTGAGTTCCTCTCTCACACTTCAGAGAAAGAAAAGAAAAAATAAAGAACGCTTATGAAGCCCTGCTAAGCACAACTTCATATAAATATACCGAAGAGATCTGAATGTTTATATAGCTATCACAAGGACTATGTTAATTACCTCACTTTCAAATTTTGGCAGAAATTTTCTAAGACTCCAATACTACTTTTGCTAAAATTGGTGCAAAAGCGTATGGTGCCCTGAAAGGAAAAAGAGGGTTTGTTACTCACTGTAATACCTCAAAAATTTACATATTTTCCTCCAGTTTCTGAATACATATTTCTACCTAGACTTGCAAAATTTTTTACAGTTAGTAGCATTTCCACTTGATTCATTCACCCTTTTTTCTGCAGAGCAGCTAGGTGTTTAAACGAAAGCAGCTGCCTATGTCTTGCAAGATAATTACAACTGATGATTAAAGAATATTGAAGATGCATGTCTAAAGAGCACTGAAACTTCTTGAATCAAGTGTAAATAGAAATTAAGACCTTAAGGCTACAGGCATTAACATGTATTGCATCAAAATAACTGGTTTGTCCTTAAAAACGAGCAATTAAAAAGTATAATATTTCAGACCATGAACCCACATGAGATTCTGCACAGACATGTTCTTTCCTATTATATTCAGTGAACATACTGTTTTGTTATAAATTTAAGTTTACAAAAAAACCCAACAAACCAACACCAGGGCAAAGACAGCTTTGATTTGCCTTTGGTGCTCCTTCAACCTCAGCCACTGCACAGAAGCAGAACCAGGTTTTGAGATGGTTTCTCCAGTTGTCTGATCAACTAGACCTGGCTGGTGCTGCTGTACTGATTTCTGCCTCAAACTGCCCGCTCCAACTGTGCCGGAGGTTCATGCCTCCCCAGCACAGTCAGCACACACAAATGATGCCAGCTTCTTGGTCACTTTGATGCAAAGGCCAGCATCTTACCATTGACCCACCATCACTAACAGAACAAATAGCAGACACTAATTTTAACAGCTGAGATTTGGGCACAGGAGCCCTTCTACTCTACTGAAAAGACACTAGAGGAGGAAAGTCACCTGGGGCAAGAGCTTTTTAACCACTGCAGAAAGATCTGTCAGCACTCATGCATCACTGCCTACAAACAGCTAGCTTGGAGGTGTCCATGTTGTTCTCTGACTACTTCTGTGGGACAAGTACAGCTAAAACAAACACAAATCATGTAGTCACAAGCATGCCTGCAGTATGCTTACACCTACAGTATTTCCATACACTTTCAAGTATAAATTACATTGGTACCAGCCATCTTTGTGCAGCCGTTTCCTAACCAGAAATTATAAACAATTTTACTAATTTAGTTGAAAAACCCAGAAAGTTAGATACGTTTACAGTTCAGCCTAATAAGCTGCTGTGATGCTTTTTTTCCCCCCTTGCATTCCAATGCCAGAATTTGCTGGCAAATGGCAATTTTATGTGATAAAGGCTTATGTAGGTAATGATGGAGGCTACTACAACAGCAGAAATTTCTCGTCAGTCTTCTCTGTTGAGGCCTGCTGTACAGAGCAGCCTGCATGATCACGGCCTAAGACTAATCAGGATAAAGAAAAGCCCTGTGCTGCTGTAGTAAACTTTCATTAAGTTACAGTTCATTAAATATTTTATATTTATGTTTTGGTAGTCAAAGACGCTTAGTTGCAGCAATAGAAGGAAAACATTTTTAAAGAGAATGACACCAGGCTTCGAAGGAGTCCGAGTCTCATACACAGTTCAAACTGAGGTAGGAGTTGAATGGGGCTATGGCCCTGAGCAGAACGAAGAAAAATATTTAGAAAAACAGACTATAATGAGTTCAGGTTGCACACAAGAATTTGTCAAAAAATGTTAATGTTACTGACAGTCCTTCCCTGCGCAGGGCAACCGCTGTGATTACAGTAAACGTCTCTCTGGAAGAGGTCAGGCCGCAATGGCATAACTGTGTATGTTAGAGGCTTGAACACACCACAGAAGAATGAAACACACTAACTTCATTTCAAAGTACATTGATAATAAAGCTACTATCCCCCCTCCCAAGGGCAAGTATACCAGGAATACAAATTATAATGAAAAAAACCAACCATCACTTACTCTGTTTTCCTTCTTTGCTTGTCCTCAAATATATCATTTAGACTTATCGCCACCTGTCCCAAAAACTTGTCCAGTCCCACCAGCGACCTGTGCATGACAATCAGGTACAGGATGTATTTTTCTGGATTCTCCTGCATGAGTAATCCAGGGAGCTCGAAGGAGGCCTCTTCTTTCCAGACAGGATCCAGGGTCTTCTCGGCCACTGAGGTGGAGTACTTCTCCTTGCCCAGCTGTATGATGGTGTAGGCATCGTTGCTGCCATTTTTACCTTTTGGCTTCAGACCTTTGGCTTGAAGGACCGTAACTTGCACGTGAGTTGGGAACCACTTCTGGGCTTGCTCTGCTAACATCATCTTCGAAGATCGCAGCAGCAATAACAAACAGAAAGTCTGTAAGGCTTCGAGTGACTGCGCAGGGGCACTTATGGCGAGACACCTGTCAGGGGCTCGGCGTGGTCCTTTCCTCCAGCGCTCCTCGCCGCGGGTGGCACTCACCAGTCCTCAAGTTCCCCCCTCCCCACGCAGCCCTACCCGCGGCTCCATGACTGGGGGCTGCAGGGTCCCCCTGCAGCACCGAAGCTACTCCCCTCCTGCCCCCGGCCTGTCCCCGGCCGCCCTCCGCCGCTCCCCTCCCGCCGCCGCCGGCCCGGCTCCCCGCCGCCCCCAGGGCATCCCCCGGGCACGGCCCCTCCGCCGCCCGGCCCGGCCCGGAGCGCGACGGCCCCTCAGCGCGGCCCGGCCCGGCGCGGGCCCCGCAAGCCGCCGGCGGCCTCCCCCTGCCCCTCACAGCTCGGTGCCCTCCGGGCGGCGGACAGCGCGGGGGAGACTCGCCGCCGCCCCGCTCCCGGCAGGAGTGTCGGGCCAGGCCGCCGCGGCCGTCACGGCGCTGCCCTCCCGGTGCCTCAGCCTCTCGCCGCGCTCCCCCCCCGCCGCCCGGCCTGACGGGCCGGCTCCGCCGCTTCCGCCTTCCCCATGCTGCCAGCGGCGGCGGCGGCCTCCGCGGCGGTCAGAGGGCAGAGGGCAGGGTTCGCCCCCTCCCCGCCGCCGCCGGGGCGGGCGGCCGCCGGCTCCGTGCCTCCCCTCCCTATCTTCGCCGCGCTGTGGCCGGTCACCCGGGGCAGGCGCCGCTGAGGGCCCCCCCCCTCCCCGCGGTCCTGCCCGAGGACAGGGCGGGGAGAGGCCGGGGTGCCCTCGGGGTCCCCTCCGGCCGGGGATCCCCGTCTCGTTAATCCACCCCTGTTTTTATTTCTAGCGGGGAGAGAGGTCCCTGCCGGAGCTGTGGGCAGGGGGAACCTCTGTAGCGGTTCCTCTATTAGCATGAACGACTGTTGTATGAATAATACGAATATTATTGTACTTACATTAATTACGATATCGATAGTGATACTATAATTAACATTATTAATTATATTTAGCAAGGGAAAGAAGCCCCCTTCAATTCCGTGGCAGAGGAGGGGATGCGCAGTTTGTGGCTGCCCGCGTGTGCCCGGCGCTGGGGGCTGGCGGGGGCTCGGGGCGGCCGTGGGGCTGGCCACAGGCTGGTGCTGCTCTGGGGGAAGCTCTTGGGTGGCCCGTCCTGCTGCGAGCCACTTTGGGATCTTCTTTATTTCCCACCCCCTCCACCTGCCATTGGCGGTTCTGTTGGATTTAAATGAGAAAGCAGAAATAACTGTCAGATGTTTTGAGGACACATAATTTTGTTGACAGTACACCTGGAGGCTACGTGTGTATGTCTGCGTGCACATGCGCACCTGTAAGCAGAGTCACAGGTATTAACTTTGTTTCCACAAAAAAAGAAGCAAAGCTCACATGCAATTAGGGTTGAAAGGCTCCATATCCCACCCCCAAAAACCATAACAAGCAGGGAAATCAGCATCCAAGTCAGATAATACTTCATCTACCACCCCTCACTCATGAGTCCCCAGTCCATGGCTCACGGGTTAGTGAGCAAGAAAAACCTTGGGAGACCTTCTAATACTGCTGAGACCTACAGGAAATTAAAAAGTTAAAGCTGAAAGCCATTAGGGAGAGTAAAGTATGATGCTGCCCACAACACTTAATGCTGAGCGAGTTATTGTCCAGGGTCAGAAGAGGTTGGGGATCACCAGTCTACACATAGTCATTAGTCTGAATCCCAGTCCACGTTATCTCCGTACACAATTTAAATAACTACTTAAATGACCCTTAAGTTTTGACTGGGAACGATATTTGTCTGCATGTTGTGATAATTAACACAGTGCTGGCACTTCTTGCCTCTTCCATATTGTATCTGATTTTTGTTGATGTTGGGGAAAACAGATGTTTCAGTTGGAAATGATAACTTCAGAACATGTCTTGGGGTCATATTTAGACATAAGCATGGAAATGGATTATCTAGGGTAGTAATTTCTTAAAGAGTTATAAATGCTATGATTTATCTGCCTCGGTTTGTAGTGGTGAGATACTAATGGTCAAATTAAGGCTGCACGGCAACTTTTGGGGATAAATCACTTCCCCTCCTCTCCAGCTGCCAGTGTCCCACATCCTCAGGTGTCTTTCCCCAGTGCTTCGCAATGAGTTGTCGACGAAGCTCCTGGGGTGAGCTGCTGTGCTTGGGGAAAGAGTAGCAGTATTTCAGGCTGGAAGAGCCAGGAAGGATTATGGTGACAGTGTTCTGCGGGAGGCTTAGGCCATGGGGGAAAGCCACGGGGTTCTTGTTGGAAACCAGGGAGACATATGTACATCACATTATTTCTTAAATGAATTTTACCACATACAAACTCTGTTTTAATAGAATATTCTTCACTGCACTAAATCGAAACCAAACATGATGCACTCGTCAAATCAAAACAAGAAATGAATTTTAGGTAGGCAGAATTTATTTATTTAATCAGAAATTTAAGTCAAACATCATGTCTTGCATGCTGTGTCTTAGGGAAAGTTTTATAGGTTCTTACAGCAGGCGGGATTTGTGCTTTTTCCTTGTCTTTTTATTGGTATTCTATCATTTCTTATTATTGTCTCTTTCTAAATGGGGTCTGAGTGGAATACAGATGTATGCAGCTGAACAGGGGAAGGTGGAAGACTTTTGTACTTCCCCATACGCTGTATCCATACAATACCCAATCTGCCTCTCCTGCTTTCAGAAATAAGGAGATTATTAGTCCTCTACTCCTTATGTGCAATCTGGCACGTGAGAAGAGGAGAGTGGAGCCTTTCTCATGTCTCTCCTCTCTCCTCAGCTGGTGGGGCAGGCATCAGGGAGATGTCCTCTCAACTCCCCCACCCCTGTGCTTGAAGTGAATTTTGCTCAGAGGTGGACCAGATATATTTTACTTCTTATACCCCTCTAGGGTCAAGTTGCAATCTGGCCTTTTGATTTCATTCTCTTTGGAATAGGGACATTGTCATCTTCTTGAATGTAACGTGCGATATAAATGACAAAACATCTCAGAGAAATAATGGTATCTCCAGCAACACAGTGTCCCCTGGCACTATGTTAGAGCGTTAATCCAGAAGCGACTCAGATTCCCGCTTACTGAACCATCGCCACCGCTCAGTGGCTGCATCCACTGTAGGTTTTGCTCATCACTCTCCATGATTCAGTGAATATTATATTAGAAAATCCATTTTGTTTTCTGTGCACCATTTTGGTTACGAGACCATACTGTTCCTTTGCTTTTGCTTTTCCTCCCCATGTTGAGACTAAGCACTGTGGATGCAGGACAAACAGTGCAGTGGTCATTAATATTAAATACTTTGCCTTAGCAGTACAGTGGGAATGCTAATGAGGTTGACTAATCTTTGAGAAACCTTTTTTTTTTTTTTGCCTGAATTTGAAGTGGGCGCTAACCAAACAACAGTTCATGTGGAGAAAGATACCATGAAGCAGACAGAAGTGATGGACAAATTCTGTTTTCACTGTCTCTTCACTGATTAGAATAAGGGGACAAAAATAGATACAAGGGAAGGAAAGTCTAGGGACTCTGAAAGAGATAATTAAAACTCAAATGTGTCCTGGGTAAAGGGTGGAATTTTTCTTAGATCAGGTTTTGGCAAGATCTGTAATTCATTCTTTCCCTGTGAAAAGGACTTAGGCTTTTTATGTATCAAGGTCATCATATTCCTTCTTCTAGCTAGCTCATGTCATCAAAATGCTGCTTAATCTCAGAAATTTATTTATTTTGAGTGGTTCATTTAGGAAGGAATTGTTAAGTAGACTAACAATGTGAGAGAAGGGAAGGACATTATCTACAAGGAGAGGGGCCATTGGAGCAGCCACCAGGAGCATAGTACAGAAAGTGCAAATCAGAAATGTAGGAAGGGTTTTCTGAGGCCAGATATTCAGCTTTGATGGAGTTTTCTTCAGCAGCAAGAATTCTGGGCTTGTTTTTCTCAGGTGTCTTTCTCCAAGCCTACACAGGTGGTGGGAGGACAGGGAAAAGGGACAAGGCAGAGAACGATACAGGAGCTACCATCCTCAGAGAGAAATCCTTTCTACCACAACATAGCACTCAAGGGAGCTACTTTTGAGTGCAAGCTCCAAATGTAACATTTTGAGCTCAAAATCCTCTAAAAGAAACAAAACCAAGGGCTGGAAAATTAATGATTGAACATCCTCAGAGTGAATGGACTTGGACAGAAAACACGATACAGTGATGAGAGTGAGTTTAAAAAAATGACTGTTTATCACAGAACAACAGTGCATATCTATGGTGTATTTAATACAGAACCTTAATCCTCATGTGTGCCATCTATCTCTATTACACGTTTTTTCAGGCATTTCTGGCCCAGGACATCTACATTGTTTCATAAAGAGGGAATTCCAAGAAATATGGTGGATTTTTTTTTTTTTCAATTTCAGTAACTTGAAATACCCTCTCAATTCTCCCTCCTGAGCCAACAGGACATCTGATTAAACATCAGGCTTGATATTCTGGCTGCCCTTGCAAAAGAAAATGCAAGAAAATCTTTTTGCCTGTGCTGCTGAGGCAGTTCCATCTTCTGCTTCTTGTTTCCAGTTGTGTACTTGCTAAAGAGGATCAGAGCAGTTGTGCTTACAGTGGGAAACTCTAGCAGATAATTTGATCATTTAATTTCTCCCTGATTTCTGTTTACGAAGTAGGAAACATTTTGTTATTTTTTTATGAAAATGCTATCTCTTCTTTGAAATTATTCGCTGAATAATTCTTTGTTGGCAGAGCTCGAGCGATGCGTTTGTTTTGAACATCATTTAGTTGTGAGGCACAGGCTGGTTTTGTCTAGACATGCAACAAGCTTCTGCTTTTTGCCTAGCTGACTCTAACTTTCAGTAGCTGTTGCAACTGTCCACATTGCACATTTTCTGCAGAAACTATGCAAATTTTGAGACTGAACATTGTTGTCTGTTAACTTTATCTCAGTTGTCATTATTTTTTCAATTACTGACTTCTTCAGGAATTCACTGGAATTAATTGATTGCAGAAATCAAATAGCTGGGCTCAAACCCACAACTGTGGATTGGAAAGTTTTTCTCAAGCTACTGTTTTTGTCTGCTCTCTTGGTTTGAGAACAGTTCATTAAGTGGAAGTACTTTGATGTAAATATTAAAAACTGCATGAATACTCATCACATTTCTGTCCTGAACCCAAATTTTGCATCCCCAAGTGTTGATGGTTTTCTGAGGCTCTTAGGCACTGTCCTGCTCTGCATGCTCTCTTTTACCTTCCACATTCACCCTTATGGAACGTCTCCTCCAAAGTACAATCTCATCCTCCTGCCGTCTTTGGCCTCAACGCTAGGGCTGAAACCTCTCTGATAACTCTTGACAGCCTTACACACATCTCACTGGTACTGAGCTCTTGGGTACTGCCACTGTCATAGCTTCTGTGCTGCTGTTCTTTCTAGCCGGGTATGGGTTTATCCTCCCCTCTGCTTAGGTTGCAATTTTGGAACAGGATTCCCAAGGAGGTCGTGGAGTCACCATCACTGGAAGCGTTCAAAAAACATGTGGACGTGGCACTTCGGGACATGGTTTAGTGGGCATGGTAGTGTTGGGTTGATGGTTGGACTTGATTCTGTGATTTCTGTCTCCTCTGCCTTTCTTTGCTGGCTTTCTGGTGTTACGGCAATAAACAGGATCATACAACAAATAGCAAAGGAAACGTGTCTCTGAAGAGGGGAGTGGAGGCTTGAAATCTGGCAAACGCCCATGGAATTGTCCATTTTTTTTGATAGAAACCCAATACCTTTCAACCAGAAACCTGGAGTCACAGATACACTAGAATTTTGCACAGTATCAGACCTCAAATAAACACCAGGTACCACTAGAGTGTTGGAAGCATCGCCTTTTTTGTTCGTTTTTAGCTGAACTTGTTTCACAGCCTTTCAACACTGTCATCCATTGTGAAGTTCAAAGAGGCTTAAATGCTGTAAAACAGTCATCAAATGCTATAATTAAACTTGCCAGTCATCCAGATTTGACCCAAACTGCCTGTGTCTCAAGATGTTAGTCAGGTGTCTGGGTTAGATTTCAATTCAGTCTTTTGAAAGACACGAAGACACCTAGCTCTCAGCAGCTTTTGCACAAACCGTAAGCAGGCAAATCATTTTGCTCTTCTGTCAAAGCATCCCCATCATGCAAATTCCTTGAGCATTTCTGATCCGAAATAGCCGTGGGATACCTCAGGCACACTGAAAGGCCACAGCCCTGCCCTAGACCTGGTAGGATCCAGACTGTCTTCAGCAATCCCTCCACAGGGGACGGGGCCAGTCACACGCAACTCTTCTAATACTAACTGCTAAGGGCTAGATTCAGATTTGCCGTTGGCTCTCCTAAAACTGACCCTCAGGGCAGCACCCGTTCAAAAACCATAGAAACGCAAACTGGAGCTTAAATTAAAGAGTTGCGTTAGAAATTGAAATTGGCTATATAACATCTATTTTCAGACTTAAACATGCACTTTCATTTCTTGTTTTCTGTACATGTCCAGTGTTTGAAGGTCACAAAGAACTTTTATGTATTGGAAATGGACATAAATAATGTAAGGAGAGTGAAGGATAATTTTCCCATCTCCGCAGAGAATAATCTTTTTCGTGCTTGACAAAACCTAAGAAACATTAGCAGTAGAAACAAACAACTTGAAAATTATGGCCTTCTCTCTGGTTTCCTAATGAATTAGCAGGGGAAAAAGAAAGAGATTTTTATCATTGTCTGAGTATGAGGTTTCTTCAGAGGTATTTCTCCTGGTTTTACATAACTCATGCATTTACTCCGTCTTTATAGGTCTCCAAGGATCTCAGAGACCATTGCCTCAGAAATTATCCAGAGTTATCAACTCTCTTAAGGAGAATCTCAGCAAATACCAGAAAATTATGTCCTAAAAAAAGTTCTAATAATGGAAGTTCTGAACTTCTCTACTTCTTTTTCCTCCCTAGGACTTCAAAATGCTTCACAGGAACTACACATTCAACATCAATCAGCTGCCATATGCGAGCAGACAAAAGGGAATTATTTGCAAGAAGATTAAATTGTTATACTTCCATCATTGCTTTGTGTACTAAGTTAACAGTTACAGCAAGCTAGTAAAGTACCTACCCACCTTAAAGCATAGTGTCCTCCTTGAAAAAGAGTAAAAAGTCCTCCATGAAGTTTGGTCTTCTTAACTAAAACAACACATTTAAACTTCCTGCTCGTTCCCAAGACTTTTTCCCAGGCTTAGCTGCCCCCAAAATTTCTTCCCAGGGATTTTCTCCTATCAGAGGACTACCCCATGTCTCTTCTGTTGTTGAAGGGTCTAATGGAATCCACCTGCAGCACTGGGTCAGCCGTGATTAATCTGCAGTTAACTGCAGGGTCTCAACACCTCCTGCGTGTTGGTAACAGGAGAACCCTTCTTCCCTAATGATAAAAAAAAAAAAAAGTAAAAAAGATTAACATAACATAAAATATTCTATAAAGGAAGGATGGAGGGTAGATGTTAGACTTGTTAGACTTACATGTCTCCTTTCAAGTCCTGCTAAACCAAGACATGGATTTTCTAACTCTTCACCCCACATTGCAGAGCTGGTGTACAGCCCAGAACAGTATTTGGTATTTTAGGAGAATTTTTTTCTCTTGCTGAGTTGATGAATAATTCAGATTTTATATCAACTTTGCCTCCCAGCAATATAAATTTCAATTTGGCTTCAGCAAGGTCTTAATATAAATATGTGATTAGAGAAGGAATCTAAATTAAATTGCTGCAGTTAAGTTTTATGTGCGTTAAATGTATGTACTCCAAGCTCTCTTCTCCAATGTTACTTACAACACTCCTTTCTTTGAAGCATGGTTTATTCTTAGAAAACTCAAGCTGCTCCTGAAATTCTGCTCCCAGTAAGAGACAAATTAGATAAAAACAACTTATTGAGATGAGAGAGCTTGCAGAGCTCATGCAAGTAGATGTGAAGTGTTGCTTGACAGCCTTCTATGCCTTTTTTTGTAGGAATCATCCAATACCTAGTCATATAACTGATAAAATTTCACTTTTCCAAAATATCTGTAGTGCATCTTCTCCCCAACAATAAAAGTTGGAAGAATTGTGAGGGCTATGGGAATACTGCAAATTTATTTTGGCACTGCCTAGTGCTTCAAGTGTCCTGGAAATCAGCACTGGATAAGTTCTCATAGACTGGATGTAAATTAGCCATATGTGCATTAGTGGCATTATTTACAGATTGAATTGTGCAACTATACTTAGGGCCTATATCGGGTCCAATTTTTGCTGTCATTTACAGTAATAAAAATCTAGGATCACTCTACTGAAGTCAGTAGAGTAATTACTTTGAATTTTCTCCAGTGTGACAGGGAGCAGAATTTAGCCTCTGATTATTATTTGCAGCTCTGAAGCTCTTTCCCCTACACTAGAAATATACTGAGTCTCTTCTGTCAGCTTGTCCACTATCGCTTTAGAATTGTGCTCAGAAAATGTACCTGCACATGAAAGCAAAGCGATGCAGTCAGATTTAATTCTTTTTGGAGTCTGAGTAAATAAAAATGAAAACAGTTACCTGGTGTTGCGATGTCTTGATGGGTATATAGCTTTGTTCTTCATGCTCCTTTGTCTTTGCTTCTAAAAGAGGAATTGCTGTGGGAGTTTGCCACTGGAGCTGTCTCTGGTTGAGCCTCACTGAAAAAGTCAGTACTAACAGTGTTGGGATATAGATGTCATTGTCACCCTCTGAGCTTCTTCACCCACCATTTTGAATGGACCTACCATTAGCAAAAGTGATTTGTTTTCTTACTTTGATCATTATCTTAGGGTTTTCACTGTATCTTCATGGCTTAAGCCAATGGTGCTCCCTCTTTTTCCATTGATGTTTGACAGCATTGTCTATCTAACTGAAAAAGCAGTGAATAACAGTAAAAGCTCTCTATAGCAGCTCTTCTGAAACTCCCATCTGCTAGAAAAATATGAAATCAAAGATGGAGTATACCAGTCTCAATAGAAAAATAGAAACCATGCTAACACATCAGCAATTGTTCTCTAGAAACACTCTCACTGATGTCGGAGTAAATAGGATTGTCCATGTAAGAACGCAGATGTCTCATCATCCAGCAAACATATGATGTTAAGGCATACCAATGTTGGATGCAACTTCGTAGCTGTGGTTCAAAAGCTCATGTAAGAGGAACACACTGGGATACTGGTTATATCTTTTTCAACTCAGTATTTCTAATGAGAAGAAGATGTCTGAATGTATTTTATGTAAGTCATAATCATTTGAAAAAATGCATTAGCAGGCACAGGTCTCATAAGTGATTTTAAATCATCTCCATATTTTGTTTTCCTTCAGCTTCTCCTTTGTTTCTTTGCTGCTGCTCAATCTCATTTTTTCTCTCCCCCATACTACTGCAACAGCATGTCCACCTTCATTTACAGTGATAGAAAAGACTATATAATTAAATGCTCCACTTTGGCAATCAGACGTTCCTGCTGATTAATTTTTCTCAGGATCTTTTGTACAGTGACTTGCCACTACGTGGGTCCTTCCATCCCTAGCGACAACATTAAGAGATCACGGAAATTTTTAGGTAAGGCATTAATAATTGCACCAGGGCAGGGTTTGAGCAGCGTGATAATGCCTACAGATCACTGACTAAAGAGGCACAAGGCTAACATTACTGTGCAAATAACGTTTACTCAGCAAAATCCACAGGCACTTTTAAGTACTAGCTTAAATATCATCCCAGTCAAGATACCACTTTTCAGGCTCATCCCTAAAATTACTTAAATACAGAAACAGAGATTCATTTCAGCATTTAAGTATCCAGCATATGTTCCCAAAGAAGACATTTTCCCAGAGTTTTCTATCCAGTGGCAAGCCTGAAATTCAGGAGTCTGAGAGAGAAAAGAGTTAGAGAGGTAAAAGAAAGATTAGAGCAGTTGGGTTGTGCCTGGCACCAGTGGGACTGGACAGAGCAGATTACCTGGCTCCATTTTTATAATTTCTACAGAAAAGTCCGGGCATGGAGGGTATCAGGAAGGAAAGAGGAACCTGTGCACCAAGCCAAGCACAGGTGACAGGTCTTCCCAGAGCATCAGTGTTGCTGTGAAGAGGGGACTATCTGGGATGTGGGTTTTACCGTGGTTCATACACCAATGTTGATTTTGCCAACTAGTTCAACTGAATAAGATTGACCTGCCCCAGCACATCCTTGATCATAGGGATCGACATGATTAACAGATTTGCCCTGGTCAGAATGCCTCACCTGGGAATCCTGCACCCAGCCCAGTTCACATGTCTCCTTATGTCAAAGAGCCATCCAGTCTTGACTGAAAAGCTTCTGGGGTGAAGAATCCATGATCCTTTTGTAGAAATTTTCCTGATGACTAAATAACCTCACTGTTAATCCTGTCTGCTTTATCCATATTCAGAATTTGACCATTTTCAGCTTCTAGGTCTTGATTTATTTTTATATGCTAAATTACAGAGTCATTACAAATCTTCTCCACATGTAGGTATCAATATATCATGATCAAGTCTCTTAACCTTTCTTTTGATAAAGTAAACAGATTCGGCTGCATACATCTATCCCTACAAGGCAGATATTCCAGATCTTGAAATCATTCTTTTCTGATCTATTTTCAATTTTCCATGGCTTCTTTGAAGTGTGAACACCAAGACTAGTCATGATATTCCAGTAGTTTTCCCACCAGCTCACACACAGCTGTACTTCTTGTGCCAGAATCCCTGGCCCAGTAATTCTGCTGCTAGCTTAGGTTTAGGAAATTCAATCTAGGGTATTAAAACACTTGCTATATATTTTCCCTGCATAATTGGAAAGCAGTGAGAGATCAAGAAAAGGATCAAATCTGGGGGGAAAAAGTTTCCAATTCTCAAGTTAATTGTCCTGAAAAGTTTGCAGAAATTTACTACAGAGATACTCTCCCATAGAGCAACCAAGTGCTGACTGTAAGTCTGTTTATGCTTTGGACACATCTGTATGGCAGCAGCATAAAGAGTGTGGCATGCTGTTTAATATCTGTCAGGCTTCTTTTTCAAACCACTTAATAAGCATGTATGTAAATTCTACGCAATAAAAAAGTTCTAACAACTAGAACAAGAATAACCTTTTATGTGGTGGCTCCCACCCTTAATCCCAGCTTCTACATGCCAGTTCCTCCCCCCGGTTTCACAGCCCCATTTCTTGACAGGTGCCAGAAGGTTTCAGAATTTTCTCGTGGCTTCGCCATGGGAACTGCCATTTCACCAGGAATGAATTTGACCCGCTGAGCAATAAAGCTGAGGCAAAACACTTACGCTCTAGCCAGGATGGGGGAATTGCTTGTCTTTCTGTTGGCATGGTCTCCTCTGGCAAGTATTTTTTAGCCAAGGAGAGCTCCACCTTCATTCAACCGCCCTCTAACTTCACCTTGAGAAAGAAACAGGGCTTTGAAAGTGTCATTTTCCCAGCAACAGCTGCTGCTTTTAGCATCCAACAGTCTTTAAATCCGTAGAAGGCTAGTTTATGTGGACAGGGAAGCATTAAATGCTAGGAAATGAGGGTCTTTAGGTAACTATTCCAGATCTGCTGTATCTGCAGTTACAGCGACTGGGGGTGTAGGTGGTGTTCTTTTACTGACTTTTAATGAGACACATTTATTACTGCCTTGCGATAAACCAAAGTAAAGCCGTAAAAGTGACTTTCATTGAACATTTGTTTGAGTCCTGCCTGGGTCTTATAAAGCTTCATTTGTTCAAGACTCAAGTTTTTGTTTTACATGCCTGCCACCTTTTTGGTAACAGCTGTTATCTCCTTTGATAGCTACATAAAATAGTCTTACCTTCCACGATACAGCAGAAACTTGTGTCACGACTTGCGTGAGACAGAGTTGGGAGTTGATCTTTTGTAATCTGCTAAAGCACTTGAGTAACCCAACTACTCCATACGAGCCGGCAGAACACGGGTTTGAAACCGCTTACGTTTATTTGTTATAATTCCACAATAGTTGAACACAGTAACTGTGCAGGCTGGTAACAGAACTGAAATTTTAAGAAGAGCAGCATCTAATCCAGCAGTCTTTGTTCAGGGGAGTGAAGTCCCAACGACTTCAGAGGGATCCTCGATAGATCCGAACCTTCAGCCATAGCATGGTGATAAAAATAAATATGCTTTTTTAGGTCCAGCAGTGAGTCCACTATTTAAGGCTTATGCATTTTCTTCATCTACTGGACTAGTTTTTGCATTTCACTGGATACGAGTTCCAATATTGCAGCTAAACCCTCTGGAAATATTCTTCAAGAAATGTTCTTAACAATTCACCTCCATAAGTTAATACCTATTAAAACCTAAAAATGAATTAGATTTGGAATTTCCTGGATTCTTGTGTTTGTCATGCAAATTTTCAGTGCTGTTCTTTTTATGATAATATGAAATAAAGTAGTTTCTTATAGTAACATTGTAAATCATTTGCTTTCTATTACACGCAGCTGGTTTTGTTACAGTAATGATTTTGTATGGGTGCACACTGCAGTGCATATTAAAGGCAATGAGACATTCTTTTTCAGGGCTCACATGCAATTGATGTTTGTGCAAATATAACCAGATAATGACAAAACAGTAATTTATTATAATATATTAGCGAGGGTTTTTTTTTTCTCTCTTCTCCCAAAATGCACCTTCTCATAAGCTGCCCTTTCCCCCCCAGGAAATCCTTATTTTTCCTGTTTACAGGAATGAATCCCCACCCTTGCAGATGCAGATTACAGTTTTTCAGCTCACTAGAGATCCAGAACCAAAATCTAAACCAGCTGGTGTTTTTAGGCGGGTGTCTTACTTTAGCTTACTCAAAAGAACACAAGATGAACGGTAAGAATTAAATAAACCACAAATTATTTTGGGGACTGTCTGGTTTATATTAGAAGTAAACTTTTCACTGCTGGCTGTTGTTTCAAAACTATTGCCTCTATTTTTGATATTCATCCTTGGGATCTAACACAAACTATGTCTTACTAGTTTAATCCATTGTTAGGCCATGTTTAAATATCTTTTATTATAGTCATGTGCTATAAAATAGTTCTCACTGGAGTTTACTGGCTCGAAGCCAAAGGGTAATACTGCTTCAAGTGGCACAGCGCAGTATTAAAAGATCTTTTTTCCTTTGGTGTTGGTACTTACCAATTTCACACCTTGAAAAGAGCCTAAATACATCAAAATGTGATGTATCTACTTGGAGTACAGGGACTAGAAAAATATTATAGAGCAAAATGAGAGCAAAGAAAACATTTCAACTGCATCAACATTTTTTTCGGTTTTGTGCGCGATTAGCAATTTGTGTAATTCCTTGCTGTAGAGCCTACGAATTACATACAAATATTTTTCAAGCTTCTGTTTTCAAAAGTAATTCTCTTTTTAACTTGCTGCAGCAGGACCACTTACAGGACTGCAGTGACCATAATTTAGGTCATAATTAACATCAAATGAGGTCATTTGTACTTAGAATACTTTTTTTCCTGAAATGATAGTTGAATGAAGGGTGTAACGTCTCTGGTTCAGCTTTTGACAGCATTTTTTACTCATGCATAGCCACAGGCATGCAAACACTACCAATAAAGTGAATAAAGAATCATAATAATGCTTAATAATGTGGACCTTCAATTCTGCAAGCATTTTGGCAGGAGCAGATTCCTTCCCTGATACATTTCAAAATATTTCCAGGTATGGGCTAGGGTCCATTGGGATGATCAGGGATTAAGACAAAAAAAAATTGCTACCATTACTTCATCACTGTGGTTTGTACCGGCACCTTCATTCTAGGGTATTATGACATTCAGTTCTGTTGTTTCTATTATTCGTGGTGAAAACATGCCCAGAGAGGAAGGAAAGAGACTGTTAGGAGCAGTTAACCTCTGCAACTTCCAAGGAGAGCGCTAACATTCAATATATGCCAAATGCAGGACCATTAGGTTGAATAATGAGTAAGTATATCTGAGACTTTGTACAAGACAAGATGAAAACAGATTGGGCAGGCTATCGTACCACACTTTATTACCTAGTGAAATGTAATTTGATCCATTTGCAGGAGGAAGAACCAGAGATGCTTGTTTCAGAATTCAGTTCTTCCAGAAAGATGTAAGTACCCTAGTGTTGTTATTTTTATATTGATTTTTATGAAACACGTGTCGTTACATTTTTTACAAGGCAGTGGGTTCTCTTAACGATGGCAGCAAGACAGGCAGTGCAAATATTAGGGGCCTGAGTACATTCCTCTGTCAAATGACAGAGGGCAAGAATATGTAGTTTAACGTCAGCCTTGTAGATACAAAACCAGAACCAGACATTGAACTCCAGGCAAGTTGCAGTCGGTTTGGTTCCTGGGGAGGTGACTCTCTGCTATCCCTTCATTTTCCCAGTCCCGGGGTGGGGATGTTTGATAAAGTCCATCTACAGCCAAAAGCTTGGGCTAGATTCAGCACACATTGTCTTCAGTGGTGGAATTTCAGGGTTACATTTGAACTTGACTATTGAATTCAAGGTGTGGTATTCTTTGCTGTGATTTTAATTCGTGTTCTAGAGATTTTTATGTATTTGTTTTGAGAGTGAGAATAATTTTGAGTTTTGATCCTGCATGCTTGAATTTGCAATATCCATGTTAGCGAAAGATTATGCTTGTATCTTTAAAAGGGAAACATGGAATTTCATTAGTATAACTTCCACTTTTTTTTTCCTCCCTCAGTCCCTCTTGAGTTGAAACAAACACAAAAAACAAGGACAAGGAGCTATTGTCAGAGAAGGCAAAACAAGAGGAATGGCCCTGAATTTGGCTGTTGTATAGATCACAGTAGAAATGCTGATGAGGCTAGGCACGACTGTGTTTGGGAAAGTAGCAATTAAGTACCCAATATCGAATGAGATACATGTATTTGGGTACAAAACTCAGTTTGCTGCATACCTTCAGGAGAGGAGAAGAAAAAAAAGCATCATACTCCATTACCACCAACTTGGAAATATTTAACATGGAAAAATAGACTATCAATAAATTAACCCTGGAAGTCAAGACAGTAACCTAGACCTTTTAGACTGTTGCTTCATAGGGAAGCTGTATGTGCAAGTGTACCTTTAAGTTTCATGGAGATACAGTTGTAGCTGCTGGTGCTTTTCTTACGTGATTCTCTTTCAGCATCAGAAGACACTCTACGTTTCAGGAATCCCCTACTGAGCATGTGGAAAGTATCACCAGCATCACAGATCTTGAGGCTGACTCATTCACTCCTCTGTCCTGTTTTATTTTCCCTTTTTTCAACATCATTGGCCTTTTTTTTTTCCCCTTTTTTCAACATCATTGGCCTTTTTTTTTTTTTTTTGTGTACAGACTCTACAGTAACTCCTGAAATGCCTAAAATCATACCAACCTCATTTTTCTTTTGTTCCTTTTTCATAAATATGGTATGTGTACAGCAACTCTTTCAAATACTGCTGTATCTCAGCACCTTCCTCCTCACCTTGCAAACAGCAACTCCTTCCTTCTGGTAGGCTTACCCTCTTCTCACTATTTCTGATTTTGTGTAGTCCTGTCTTGTTCCTAGCAGAAAAATCCCCATCTTCATTTCTTCATCTGTATTTGAACATGGCTCTGTCTTGTACTCCTTCAGTCACCTGCTCCGTTTCTTCTCCTGACAGGCGAAGACCTCCTGCTTGCATCCAGCTCACTTCACCTTTGTGTCTAGAAGCAGACTTTGCTCCCCTTTCCCTCCTGTCCCGGTTACTCTCTGGCAGTGGTTCCAGCAGCCTGGCCATGAAGGCCACACACCGCCTGTACCTCTACTCACCGCCGCGTGTACTGGTTTTTAGTTCACACGGCCCAGGCACAAGAGCAATCACATTTCTGTAGGATGCAACAAGAGATGCTGCAGTTTCCACTGGTGCTCACTGGAAATGCCATCTGCCCCTGCATCTGAAGGTTAGCATCCCTTCCTTCCCCGTTGTTGCCCTTAGAGGTCACTGATACGATTTCAGGACTCGAAATGGCGCCTTACACAAAGCGTTACAAGAATTGGCAATCCTAGACGTAACAGGGAGGGAGCCCAGCTGCAAAATTCAGGTGGTGATGCAGAGCCACAGACTGGAGCAGGAGCGCCCAGAGTAGGGCTTTGGTTCATACCCGTTCCCAACGCACAGCTTCTACATGAACAAAGAATCTTTAAAGCTCTTTGAAACACGTCTGAATGCAAGAAGAGATTCCAATGGTTTAAACATGTTTGAAAATCCCAAATGCAAAGCAATTGTAGTTCATTATACCTCATCACTTCCTCGCTTTCTTATTTTTCAATCTGCTTTTAAATTCAGAAGCATCTGAAATCCATAAATTTTATTTCTTTACACTCATTTAAACACTGCTGTAGATGCCATTAAATTATCCATACGATGGAAATCTCAAGAAACATAGCTATATAATATGTTTAGAGATTTATCATGGTGGAATAGTAGATGGAGACATATTAGCCCGAAAAGCATATCTCAGAAGCCTGTAGTTATAAAGAAGAACCTCACCTGTGATAAAGTAGTAGTGCATTTTTTTATCTCACTTGCACAAGGATGCTAGCTAAATATGTAAATTAAATAAATGTTGGCTTGAACCAGATAATCTGTCCTAATTTTTTGTAACTTTTTATTTTGAAGAAGATATCAACTGTCTTTACACTAGAGTTGTTCTGCTTGCCCTGTCCCCAGGAGCTGAGTGTTCTTGTGAACTGACCTTTCCAGGTGTTTCTATATGTGGACTCTTCATCATGGCTACTGAAGTCAGTCATAAAACCATTATTAACCTAAGAGGGATCACGATTAGATCTAAGTCTGCTAACTTCTATTGTCTAAGGAGAAAAGTAAAATGTATCTGAGTGCATTTTTTCCCACATATTTCCTGAGTGGAAGTACTTCAGAGACAACAGAAAGGTGATATTATACCCTAGAGCCAGATCTGGGGACACTTGCTCAAGCTAAACTAATCCTTTGCTCGCGCAATCATCTCAGTTTGTTCTGTCCTGAGGGAGAAAAAATTCAAAGAAATAATCATGGGATCTTTATTTGATAATCTATCTTTTACAGTGATACAGAATTTGTAGAGCAAGTGATGAATAACTAATAAAAGCACGGGGAAACATAGCAATTATTTAGAGTTTCCGTAATATTTGACTCTGCCATAGCTGGTAAGGCTCCCTGGGGGCAAAGGAGCCTTCCCTGGGGAGCACTAGCTGGTGGCCCTCTGGACAGAGCACAGCAGAAGGCTCCTGGGACGGAGGTCGTACCTGTAGCATAGCATCTGAGTTTTATCTGGACAGCAGATAGCTTTACACTCACCTGCAGCAGTCTTTGCTAAGGGTCAGATAAGCTCATAGTTCACAACAAAAAAAACCCCACCACCCTTGCCCAACCCAGCACAACATGAAGACATCTGACAGACATATGGATGGGAGGGTGATCTGGAAGTTAGCTCTTCACAGCACGAGGATAAAAACAACTTCCAGATGAAATCACAGGTGTTCATAAAATTCTTTTAAAAAACACCCCAAAATCTAAAAAAGTACCCATCAAAGAGAGACTCTTAGCCCTGCCGATATAAGAAAAAACATCTAGTGGTGTAATAACAGTAGAGCACAGAAAGAAAAGGATCTGTGAAGTGAGCAAGACTAATGGGTTAATTAGTGATTATCATGGCTATCTGGAGTGGAGAGCTCCTCTCTTTACTGAAGCCACACCGGAGATTAATTGAATGACAACAGGGCTTAAACTGACATCTTTTGAGATAGTGTTAGAGGTTGGCTAAAACACTGCTCTCCAGGCTCTGCTAGGAAGTATTTGGTGACAGTTTTGGCTGTGGATAGATTTTCCCCTGACCACAAACTCTGGCTGGTTACACCAGTAGTAGCCCTTCTGTGGATTTAGTTTTACTGGTAGAGGATGTCAAGGTGCTTTGGAGCAGAAGGTTCCCCAGCTGGAGCAAATCGGACCGACGTAGCCATTTGGTGGAGCAGACCTGTGTTCATGCTGGGAGGAAAGTGCGTAGCATGGCACAGACGGGACAGATTTGCTGCTTTAACTGTTACAGCGCGGTTAACATGGTAGAGCTTGAAGTTTAGACAACTCATTTTATGCATTCACATGTGGGAGTGCAAATGTCTGGAGCAAATCTCAAGACTTCCAGCCTAGCAGTAGGTTTTGCTCTGCCATCTCTGACAAGCTGAACAAGGCAGCCTGAGGGCAGCGATACCTTTGCCTGAGCCCTCTCGCTGCTTCTCATTCAATCCAAATAGTTTCCCCGTGCAATTGACTCACCTAAATTTTATTTCTGGGGAGCTGCTGGTAGTTTTTGAGGTGATTTACCAACGGCAGCCCAGTGACACGAGGGCAGGCGCTGATGTGATCAGGTAATGGTTAGTGTACAGTCCCTTTCCCAACCACTGTTAATCGATAAGTGTATGAAATGACTATATCTGTTTTATAGTTCACTGTCCTGTCAGCGTGCTCGTCTCTCTACAAATGGCAGAGATCCTGCTCGCTGACCCTTGCTGCAGATCTTTGCAGTAGATCAAAAAGATTAATGGTGCGAGCTGGTAGTTTCAAGACCCAGCTCTCCAAATAAAAGATATTTTTTAATTACTGTCCGACCCTATTAGGCGTAGGGTTGGATAACATGTGTTTCCTTTTAGAGATGAACTGCCCCAGCGGCAGTCGCAGAGCACTTTTGCATAGCTCTTTCCCCTTCCCCCTTGCCCTATCTTTGTGCTGATGTGTTAACGGGCAGACATCGTGCTAATGGCTTGGGTATGCCTAATCTTAAAAAGTCATTTTGACCCAGTCTGTTCTTGAGTGCTGGGTTGGGTCTGTCTTACATCTCTGGGAGGGCTGTTTCCCGTGAGCGGGCAGCGCTGCCAAGTGGCTTTGGGATCTTAACTCCTTACTGCCAGGTCTGATTTCCCTCCGAAGATCAATCTCTCTCCCTTTACCCCACCAAACACCATCCCTGTTTTGACCCAAAGGTTTGGTTTATGTTTTGGTTGGATTCTCATCAGCTTCATCCATATTTTTATCTTTTGATGGGGTTTAACCACTCAAGAGATGTTAGCAGGAAGGCATCTTCGGTAGTTTTGTCATTTGTCCCCATGTGTTCTAGGGCAATTTCCAGTGTTGCCCGAGGTCACGGTGTTAGGACAGTGAAATCCGTTTCTTTCCCACAATGTGTTATTTCTTGGATTCAAGCAATAGTTTTCCTGTGGACAGAAACATTTGAAAAGGTCTTTGCCAAGCAAGGTGGGGCACGGTGCTTCACTCCCCGGCTTCTAGCCATCAGTTAAACTGGGATGAATCCTGCAGCCATTACCCGTATGAGCAATTCGGAGCCCGATGAGTAGACTTAGATTACCTGGGTAATTACTGATCTTCCCGATGCGAGATAGTTAAGGATCAGGCCCGTCGTTGCCAGTATGACTGGAGCAGAGGTGACACGCTGGGGTAGGGTTTGCAGGGTGAGATCTTCATTCATACTTCTGAAATGATCTAGTTTTCTCCTACTTTCTTTGCTGTTTGCCCCTGCTGCTGGTCAAGCCACAATGTTCCACTGTTCAAATACCTGGCAACAACTATTTAATTTGACAATTTGTAGATGGTATTCCTGTATTACCCTTTAGGACCTTAATAATAGGTTTTTCTTTAGTGAAGCATTAAAACATTAAAGGCCATAAATTCCACAGTCACCTGTATCCATTTATTGCTAATTTATTATGGAACATATCATAAAACTTTGCTTGACATATAGGCCTCTTCATAACTATAAATCTTTTTTCAACTGTTTAGATAACTTATGCTTAAGTTCAAGGAAAGACCTCTACGAACAAATATTTAAACCATCTATTTATTATGCAATACTAATACGTACAAACTATATGGCAAATACTGAGAAATATTACTCTATATTCAGATTTATCACCTCAAACTTTTGAGGGATACATCCATTATAAAAATAAAATAAAAACTATGTGTCAAGTATCTGCTTTATTAAAAGGCTTAAGAGGTCTAACTGAATAAAGCTGTTATTACAGTTAACATCAAACACATAAATGTTTCTCTTCAGATTAGGTTTGTCATCTGTAACCTGGAACCACTGAAAGGGTTGTAAGTGTGCTTCATACAGGAGAGCTCACAGAGCAAAACCAAAAATTTTCAGACTTTGTAATTCCACATCAAAATAGAGTCCATAATATCAGTGTTGCTACAGAGCTTGATCTTGCTCTCATGAAGTCTGTTTTAAAATCCCAATGACACTGGATCAGATATATAGAGAGAAATAATTTGAGCATTTCATTTACTTTATCTCAAAAGAATTGTTTGGGGTTTGATACTGTTTATATTTGTTGCTTTTAAATTACCCACTGTTGTTTCATATGAGAAAAAGTTCTCTTTTTCTCTCTTGCGGTGTATAAACTCAAAAGTTTCTTGGATATATCAAACCAGCTTTCTACAAATACTACTTATTTATTCTTTAATATTTTTCAGCACTGGCTGAATTATTAGCATACGTATTTGCTAATAATACATATGTAGTAAACCAATTGGTTTTAGCAGCAATGCATGTGTATATGCCCAGCCAGCTTCTTTAGCACGAGGTTGGTTTGTAAAAACAGTTGTTTGGACGTCTGATTAAAAGACTCTGATTTATTAGTTCTTTTCCTGCAAATCAGTTTCCTTGCACATGGAAGGGCATTTTCATTTTTGAAACAAATTTCCCTCTTAGGGCTGTCTCCATCAGTTCAGCTTGGTATGTGTTTGCATATACTCTGTGGCCTCAGGATTTTCTTATAAATTGTTAAACTATATGACCAAAGTCACGGTGAAAGGCTAGAATAGTACAGTAAGCACAACTCTCACACCGGTATATTAAAGTCAGAAAAAAGAAATTGAAATCTTCTACAAATCTACATGAAATGCTACTCTTCAAAGTGAGCTCATTCACAGTAAAATAATTAAGACTGTAAAGATTTTTTTGGTACTTGCAAAAACCAAAAACCAGCTTACCCTAACGCAATCACAGCATCGTTAACATGCAAATGAAAGGAAAGCAACTGATTCTTCCGAAATATACACAAGTTGTTCACCAGTTTTCTATTGACCTCATCACTGGTTTGTCAATAAGGCTTGTTTCTTGGGCCAGGACAGGGAGGATTCGTGCTATAAACTGATATATGCGCTCAGCAGCCGTGCAGGGGGAGGGTTCGTTGTCCATTGAGGCTTTGGCCCCGTCTCTACCTCCCGATCTCACTTGCTGATTTCTGCTTTTCAGGACATCTCTGTATTTCCCCTTTCCTAATTTTCTCCCTGCTTTCTGCTTTGTCTCTTTTCCTGACCCCTTTTGCCAACCCTTTCCCTCAGCGTCCTTCCACTCTCCCCCTGTGCCCCTGCTCCACGTACAACACACGGAGAGAGCACAGACAGCCGGAGTTGTGCTGCGTGTGTAGTGCAGTATCATACAAAAAGCAGCAGCTACCATTTTTGACGGGACTGTTGGTGCCCCAGACTCTTTTTCTGAGGTTTATGTGTCCGTAAAAGTATTCACGGTTTGGGACTCACTGAGAAAAACAATGAATTGATATATAAACCTGGTCAGGAGAAGAATGCCAGCAATTTGTAAGCTTAAACAAACCAATTAGCTTTTGATTAAATTATCTATAGCAGTCATCATTTTAATATTACTTATGGACTCCGCATGTTGTTGCAACAGGCTCCCAGCACGTCTCTAAATTTTGCAGTACCACAATAAATAACTTTTTATATTACTTCCCAAAAGTTGACCCTGATGGATTGTTTAATTAATTATATTGCTGATAACTGACAAAATAAGCAACTTTCCCAGTTATTTATGGTCTCAGATTTCACTAAACTACATAATACAACGTCTCTTTAAATGTTGTCAGGTGCTGTGAAAATTATCAGCCTCGAGCAGCGAAGCCTGGGGAACAAGACAAGGTTTAAAGCTAATACCCTGAGTTTCAGTTACCGATAAAATCTTACCAAAATAAAAGAATTACCTTTAATAAATATATTCCAGGACAGTCTGTGATGGGACTCAACAAGGCAATTAGGCGTTGTATTCAAATGCTTTGTTTTTCTCCGCAGAGAAACTCCTGGGCCAGGCTCCCTTCTGGCACAAGTCTGCTTAAGTCAACAAATGGAGTTACACCCGAGATGAATTCGCCATGCTATGTTTTTCTAAATAGATTAGGGGTCATTTGAAAAGCTGTAAATAAACCTTTCAAATTCTTTAAGGCAAAAAGAAACAAATCTCCAAGAGGAAGAGAAAGGAGAAAAAAAAAAAAGATTTATTCTGCTTTCCCAGAACTGCAAGTTTCCAGGTGTTCACCTTTTGATCTGGCTACAGGCAATGATTTTCTGAAGTGGTTTCTGATGGTGCCTGACATCATTTATGGCACTCTTGAACAATCTTGTAATGTGCTAAACTACACAAAATTAAGTGAGTTAGTGGCTAGCTAGGAGCAGCAAAAGGGCCATGGGTATCACAGGCACTTTGCTACTTGCTACAGCACGTGTAGCTTCGAAGCAGCGTTATTTCTTTGATTTGATAATGAGAATAAAATAATGGCTGTTCTTAATTATTAATAGTACAGTAGGGTGAGAGGCCCTTGGAGTCTCGCTGTGCTTCATGCTGTACAAACACAGAGTGCAAAAAAACCACTTCCTAATAACTTACAGCCCAGCTGAAGGCAAAACTCAGCAATGGAGGCAGCAAACCATAGGAAGGCAAAAGACAAGCAGTGTGAACCTACATTAAGCTGTGTGCATGGTTGAACAGCCCATGCTACTTGTGTTTCAGGTTTTTTATATATCTTATTTGTAGCTTGTAATTAAAAGATAGAATGACCCTTCCCATGAGCTAACGGCACGGCAGAACTGGACTTAGCTGGTAGACTCAGCTGCACCGCTGAGCCAGTGGGAACTTTGCTGTTTATTTGCACGGGTGAAAGCACAAATGACGTTGTTGAGTTTCAGGCAAGGAGAGCAGAAGTTAACTCCGCAGTACTTATGAAGGGATCAAACTCGGAACGGCTCAAGAGTCAAAACGGGCACAGTGAGTCACCTATGGCGAGTCAACGGCATTCACTCGGCTTCACTTCTTTCCACGTGAGCTGCGGTTCATTAGCTCCAACAAGCTGCTGTCAGAGAAGAAATTTTCCGTTGTGCCCAAGGAGGGAAACTGTCGGCGGTAGTCTGCGTCTCCAGATTTTGTTAATTGTTTTGACTCTGCTGGGCTCAACTTAGCGAGCTCTTTAGAGCAGGGAACTGAACACCTGAGTGGTGGTGTGTGGTGGGAGCAGAGGGCAGATCTGATGTGGAAAACCTCGGGGTATGAGGGTATAACTTCTGCTAGCTGGAGTTTCCTCAGAACTGAAGGCTTCTTGTGCGGATTTGTTGTTGTCCAAGCAAAGCGTGATAAAGAAATGTGATTATCTCTTTTGTCTCCCAGTGTGGTTGCCAAAACACGAGAGGTGTTTCTTGTCATACTTCTATGAGACGCAGAAATCTGTGCGATACTTCAGCACCCAGCACAGAGCGTGAAATGCTGCAGTTTTAACTTTTACAAAATATTTAACTTACAAATAACTAGTTAGTAGCCTTGCAGAATTTGTCATTACAAAAAATGATTCTAAAGGTTGAATTTGTTAATGACATTTTAAATTCTTATTTTATACCAACAAAGGCTGTGAATGCTTAGCCAAATTAATAGAATTTGCATTGTCAATGGAATCTCTTCTCCCACTGAAAAAAATCTAAGAAAAGAAATATATCTTTGAGATTCTAACGTGATTTTGGTAAGTCTTTTTCAAGTGCTTATTCTGCAAATCACTAGATTAATACCATTTAGAAAGATCAGGCAAATGAAGCTGCAATTAAGAGAATTAGTTAAATCCATTATAGGCTGCTGGCCTTACTCCCCAACTCAGGAAGGATTAAGCACCACACCCAAAGTCTGTTTGATCCTATCTTCAGGGCACTATTTATTAATTGCACTTAATTATTCATGGCAAACCCCAAAATGAAGCAGTTGAACGTTAATCCAGCTGTTACCTTTCCCTTAATTCAGGGGCTTCTTTAGGATGCTTTTCTCATCTTCTTGTCTTTTCCACTCTTAGTTCTACAGAGCGTTTGCCCAGAAGTCCCTTGCTGCAGGAGCAGGCTCATTTCAACAGGACACTCTTTGTCACTCGTCGGAGCTAAATCCAGGCAGCACCCTACGGCCAACGTAAGCATTATAGAAACAGAATATTTATGCTGACTAACGGGCTCTGTGACCTGTGCTACTCCTGGTAGTTGTGGAGAGATAGCATCTTAACAAGAGGATTCACAGCAGCCAGGCCACCTAAAACAGCTGTTCGGAAACACAACTGATAGGCAAGTCAGTTCTGCAGCATTCATTTCTAACCCAAATTTATATTTCAGAGAGCGATCCTTCTCCTAGTCCCTCTCTCCCACGGTCCAACGGCTACCACATTTAGCTGGAACATGGGTAGCCCGTGATTGAAATCTTCTATCTCGTTTGGAGCAGGACTATGAAACCACTGACACTTCCAAGAAGGAAACCTGAAGTGCCTCAAAGGTGATCTCACCTCTCCTTTTCCTCCGCAAGGCTTGCGTTACTCAGGGTCAAGGCAAAGCACAGGGTGGGTGACTCCAGGCAGCCTGGCCCTTCAGGAGACCAAACACCCCACTGCAACCCTTACTCAGCTACCAGAAATATATTTACAAGAGTTCTAGAGTAACTGTGGTTAGACGCTGTAACGAGAGTTGTGTAATATAGATTATATGTTATTCTTCATGTAGAGTTATGACTCAGATGCATTCATTGCTTTAAGGATAAGGTCATTTAATAACTTTAACCACCCACTTAATTGTAGCTTGTCAAAAGCAAGGGCAGTTTTGTGGTTGCCTTTTGCAGTAGGGTCCTTCTGTACAAAGAACCTAACTGAGATGATAAAAATATTATATGTATAAGGTGTAAACAAACAAACAAAAAAACCCAGTAATGACTTTAAATTTCAGTCATCCTGGTCTGAGGGCAAAACAATAAAGGAAAACAGTACACCCTTTTCTGCTTCCGATTTCCACTACATGATCAAAGCTTTTAACTTCCGCCTGTTTAATTCTGAATGATTTTCAGGCTGTTTTTTTACTGTGAAATACCAAGAGAGAAGTGGTAGAAAGTATCTGAAATGTAGGTCCTTCCCATGTTGTTGAACACCAAATCTCCCTTTTGAAATCAACCTCTTCCGCAATCAGATTTAAAGCTGATTTAAAAACAAGAATTATAATGATGTTCCCCCACCTAAACCCATAATAATCTCTATTCCTGCCTCTGGATTTGCTGATGTACCATGGCTTTTAAGTATATACCTTCTAGATATGAAGTTCCTTAGGACTGCCTAATGCCTTATTATTATTACCAGTCCCTCAAGTCATAATGAACTCTGGATTATACCATATTCTATATTTAAGTTGCTAGGACCAACAATTATTATATGTTCTTTGTTCTGAAATGAAAAAAAAATATAAGTCACGTAATTAGTTCTTTTCTGCTCACTACACAACGAGAATTGATTGGCAAACTCATCGTTGCAAATCCTTGGGAAGGCGATAAAACTCTTTTTTTTCCCTCTTCTTTTCTTGATGGTGGGAAGATATTTCACAATTTCACTATTTTGATTTACTAATCGAGAGAGCTGGATTAGCTACAACTGTTAAATGATGCGATCGTGAATTATAGAATGAGGATGTGTTATTACTTCAACAACAAGAACAACAAAAAAAGGGTCTAACACCCACCTAGGTTTCCTACAACATAATCTATTTTTTTCTGCTTGGAAATGTTACCTGAATAGAAAGACTGCGGTCATTTGTTTGGGGTTCTGGGTCAGCGGTGCATGGTTGGACAAAATGTGCCAGCCTGATTAAGAACTGCCAGAACAGCAGCTTGACTGCTTTGGTTTTACCTTCGCAGAGGAACCTCCGAGGTTGGCTTCTGTAAGGGTTAAGCTGATTTATGGCATAGGTTGGTTTCTTCCTTCCTTGGTGCACACAGACTCCTGCTCTGAGTCCCTCTGACTTGCCTGAGAAGTCACACCGACCCGGCCAGGCCACGAGTGGGAAGCGTCAGTCTCGTAGAGCCTGTGTACCAAGCCTGGTCAGCTCCCAAAGCTGTAACAAAGTGAACGGCTTACACTAGTTTTGCCATTTTGGGCACCTAGAAGACATCTGATAATAGCTAAACTGGCATGTTTTTTACCTGTGAGTGCTTTCATAAGAAAAAGAACATTCAAATTATACCTTTGTATGCACCTGTGCAGTCCCAGTGATACGAAAAGGTTTTGAGCTGACGAAACAGATTTTGGAATCAGCTGATGTAGTATTTGGCAACAATTTTTAATTAGATTTCAAAATTAGAAAGGTTTCCTTTAGACAAATAATGTCTATGGGATCTATTGCCATTGTCCTGTATCTCGCTGACATTGATTTTTCTAAGCTCCCTTTTGATACTTTCCCCATTTCTTAAGCTGCGTCCTGCTAGGGACTGAATCTTCCTTAGTACGTCTTTTCTTAATAATAAAATAGATTTATGTAAGAATATGAGGGGTTTGGCCAATTTGTTCAATTAATATTTGGGTGGGTGGAAGTTGGTATTTTTTTAAAAACATTCAACAAGCTTCCTGTTAAGTTTCTGTAGCACAACTTGCTTTACTGGCAGGCGGTAGCACTTGTTCACCAGTCCTTCGTTTGCAGGAACTCTGCATTCGGCACATACGGTAAAGGCTGGCAAATATAAATGGGTAGGAGAAGTCATTTGGTTTCAAAGTTGCAGCTCTAGCATAAACGATACATATGGAGAGAGGGAGGAACTAAGAACGTGTGTTCTATGCAAGTAAAAGGCATGATTTTCTCTTGAAAGCAAGAAACGGGAACGTGCTCACCTATATGTACTATACGAGCAGCTATTTTGACAACGTCACTTCTAGTAGGGTTTCAATCTTCCCAACAGCAGCTGAACTAAGCGAAGACCTTGTATGTCAAATGCAGTGGAATATCTGGGGAACGTGCAATTGAAAACCTTATCCCCGTCCTCTTCTTCTCTTGCTCATCTTCACAAAGACTAGCCATCAGCTCCTGGGTTTGCACAATACGGAGCACAGTACATCGCATTTTCCACTCTCACCTGTAGAGCTGGCATCCTACTGCTCTGGTGACGTCAAACGCAAGTAAGAACCTTTTTCCATCTTGCTGAAGCAGATTGAAGAGCGGGGAGTGGAGCACAGGCACCAGCCTGGTCTGTACAAAGCCATTCCGGGCACCGGAGCGCGCGAGAGGAGGGAGCGCAGGTGGGGTGAAGGCGGAGAGGGGCAGCAAGGGTGCTCCAGCTTGGCTGCTGTGCGGACGGAGGAGCTGCAGCATCGCTGCGTCTGCCAGTGCTGGGTGGGTGTTCACATAATAGCGTTCAGTCATCAGATCTGCACTACACACCTACACCAAGGGCTGTATGATACAGCCGGTTATGTGGGGGTGGATTAGAGGATTGAGTATATAGAGAATTCAGAGCCAGATTTTTGTAGGTTTGCTTTATGTTGCAGCTAATCGTTCTCCAAAAAAACATAATGGAACCACAAAGAAGCTCAGCCTGAAATCACCTCATCTGGGTTTGCTGGATTTTAGATGTTGAAAGCCAGGATCTGGGATGTAATTGTGCAACATTACATGACACGTCAGGTGTCCTAAATCCCCCTGAATTACAGGCACATATTCAGGAGGTGCCTGAGCTGCCCTGGGAAAAAAAAGATAGGTACGTCTAGCGAGCACTTCAGATCTCCTTGATGAGGCTGCGGGAAAAGGCACCGCAGCCAAGTGCCTGAAAATGGGAGGAAACTGGCCCTGAGGTGTTTCAGGGCAACAGAAGGTGTGAACCGAGCGATTCATCCGCACCAGAAGCGAGAGCCTTTGACAGGGCTCACACCTAGAACTTGTGTCCACGAGAGCTTGTCCATTTTTTCCAGCGATATCAGTTTTCCTCGTAAAATACATTACCCCTCCCTACGAACCTTGCCTCCCTTGCTCCTTCGAGCTCTCAAATAGGTGAGTAATCTTATTGACTTCCAAGCTCTTGACTTGGAAATACTCACGAGCTTTGTCTGGTCAGGGTCCAAATGTCCTTCTAACCTGCAGGCAATTATGGAAAAAAGTGCTGGCTGAATAGGAAAAATTGTGGAGCTAAAGATATTTAAAACCTCCACTCTCCAAACCTCAACTGGCAAACGCAGCGAGGCACATGGTCTATTCTGAATCCCAACTGCTTAGGCTCCCCAGTTTATAGCCCCCATTATATGCCAGTTACGAAGAAGGTAGGCAATCATTTGTTTGCCACAGGGCAAAGCTATACTCCAGTGCTAACAGTGCTCTGAAAATCAGGCAGCTCCACAGAATAAAATAGTACATTTTTATATGCAGCTGTGGTTTAGCCGGGTTACAGGAGGTCATACTTGTCCTATCTGTCTGGTCTTCTCCTGCTCTAATAAGCCCTGTCTACAAAGTAATGGATTCTGTGACCCTTATTCAGGTAATTACTTTTTAATTTTAGTTTTCAAGGATTTGTATTCAGACTTCTTGGGCAGATGCAGAGTCTGGCCTGTCTGTCCCTTGGAGGACACATGCTTTGTCCCAGGCAGGTATATTCAGGGCCACTAATTTTTCCTCTGGTCTCTCCCAGGGAAGTCTTCATCTGACTGTGGCAGGTTAAATCACTTTAGATGCTTCTCAATAGACAAGTCCATTTACTATCTCTGTTTCATAGGCGGCAAAGCACTTCTATTAGCAAAGGAATAGCCTGTGAGAATCTGGAGACCTTGCCCTATCATAGTACAAGCTCAGTTCTTTCTTTTTCCTTTCCTGCTTTCGTTGTATGTTCTAGACCCTGCCTAAGTAGCCTTCCCTATCTAAAAGTTGCTTTTCACAAAGGTAGGAGAGACGTTGCTGTATTTTTCAGCTACAGTACTTTGCACCTCCATCAGAAGAAAGGTTCTTGTTTTCACGTAGTCCCCTAGAGTTACCACTTAGAGTTACTATGGTCTTTGCTCAGGGTAACACCAGTTTGACAGCTTCCCATTTATTAATGTTGTTAAATATGTTAATAAACGTGACATTTATTATTAACATAATATTCTTCAATTACATTGGCACAGTCTTATCCAGCAAAAGCAAACCTAGTCCAAATATATCTTTAAAACCTCTGCACACATGCCAATGCCAGCCAAGGGTGTGACATTTTGGGGGTTTTATTTTTACAGTTTTTAAGAACACTTCACACTGGCAAAAGCTTTCAGGGAAACACAGCTTATACTGGCATCAAGTGATTTCTGCTCATACAGCTTGCCTTGTTTGCAGAACTGTTTCAGGCTAGAGCAGAAAAGCACTCTTTGGCCAGCACAAGCTGAATGTGGGCCAGGGCGTGCGCAGCCCAGACTGGCCGGGCAGCTGCAGCTGCGTCCTATCAACCCACGAACAAGGACCTCATCAGGCAGTGCCAATGGGGAGCTGTGGCCCCTTCAGCTGACCCTTACTTACCCCCAGTAAACCCCTTCTTGGTTCTCGTTAGGAAGGTTCACCATTATAGCGCGGTATTAGCGCACCTTTCCTGCCGTTAGTTTTTAAAGCTTTTCTTAAAGTTCAGGTTCTTAGTGCTCAGGTCCCCAGAATATGGGGCCAGTATATGTTCATATGTTCCCCATAGAGGGAATGTCACATTGTTCAGCTTGCGTGATCTTTTTCTCGTTTCACAAATAAGGAAATTCCTTGCTGGTTTTTCTTGGTATCCCCTTGGTGCCATCTGAGAAGCACAAGGGAAACAGAGAGGAAGAAAGGCTTTAGATCAGAAGAAGTGTCTGGTCTGGGAGGAGAGCAGAAGGTCATAAAGAAGGGTTTTCCATTTGTTGTGGAACACTGCATAAGTCCCTTGTTCTGGAGGTGTAGGGAGACTGTGTAGTAACTCTGCTTGTTGTGATGGAGAAGGACGACTGCTCTCTGTCTTGAAAAATGTGTCATTTTTCTTTTGTAGAGCTGCAATTACTGTCTTCCATTTTCTGCACTGTTTTGGGTGAGATTAGTCTATCCCTCTGCTGAGGTCAGATTACAGAAGAATTATCCCTTTCCTGAAATACTTCTGAAATCGGTTAGTCCTCTAACTGCGCCAACGTCTTGCACTGAGGTACGCCTGGGATGTTTTTTATCTCTGAGATGTTGGTTTCGGTCTCTAAGCAGCTGCTGGACTATGAGGTTGTGAGGTCTTGCCAACGGTAGGAACTACATCTCTCACAAAGCACGTAAATCCGTGGCTCCTGCGGTAAGGTAACCTTCTCCAACGCTCACCACACATTTCTACGGGAACGTACAAACCCCACGCAACAGACCCCGCAGATTTTTCAGCTTTGAGAACAGCAAGAACTTGCATAAACTTTCTTGCGCTTTACATCCCTATCTTTCACTGTGAGATATTGCATCGTGCCATCAAAGAGTTAATGTGGACAGAAATGTTTGATCTCATTCTACTTGAACTGATTACATTTTGAATTCTGATACTGTTACAGTGAAGCTGTAAATTTATCTTGAGGTAAGCCAGCAGAAAGGCACTATTTTCTGGTTACTAGCAGCCATTCTGTTGCTTAAAAGAAATTTGGGACAGATGTGTCTGTCTTTTTATTTCAATGAATGCAGGGAGAAAATGTATTTTATTTCTTATTAAATAAATTTGCCTGTTCATCTCAGTATGTGGGACTGTCAAAGTTTATAAATTTGGCAGTATTTTAACATGATCATTCTGTTTTTCTTTAAACCAAGTTATTAAATTGATATATTTTTATAAAAAGCAGAGGCTGATGGAAATTTTTTTTCATCTTTTGACATTTAGCTGACTGTTAGGGGGTTTTAAGTAACACTGCATCTGAAATCAGAGAGGCAGAAAGATAAAAACGCTTCCAAAGACTGCTGAAAACCAACCGAAGGACAAGGGTGCGCTGGGTAGTTTGTTGCAATGTCGGTAAAACACTTTGGTTTTTATGTCCTGATGCATCTTTAACTGGATCACGGTTTTCTCTGAGCTCCTCTCACCTGGCTGCAGGTAACCTGAGACAAGCTGTTCTGCTTAGAGTTTTGCAAAACCCACTCTCCCTTCTGCTAAGGTGGCTTTAAATTTACAATCGCCGTGAAGACCCTTCACATCACCTTCAGCAGTGGTTAATCTCGTGTAAATGCAGGTCGGGTGTACGCCAGACCCCGGACTCCCGACTCAGGAACGTTCCCTTTTACTTCCCGAAAGGTCCCAGTTCCTCTGGGAGCTGTGGAGCCAGCGTTCACGCGCTGGAGTGGACGTGCTCAGCCGCGAAGTTGCACAATTTCAAGCTGAAACTCTCTCTTGACGAAAACACTCGGGTTTGAGCTGTGTAGTGACAAGCTGCTGTGGCTGGGTGAGTAGGTATTAAAGCAAATCTTCAGACTAAGGGTTTAGGAAGGGATAGGCTCTTTTTTTCCCAGTCTTTGCAATTACAATGAGAACTGTTTAGCTTTCTTACAAACGGAAACAGGCATTTCCGTGGGGAAGGGGAAAAAAAGGGAGAGCAAAAAATGTTATTAATTTATGGAAAGGAAGGTGCAGACACGGAAACGATGAAATCGGTTTGCAGTGAGCAGCAGATCAACCCTTCTGCAAGGAAAAGTGATAGCTGGTTGCTGCGCTGTGCGTACTGCCCGCACCTCCCGAAGAAGAAGGAGCAACACAAAATTCAAAAATTAAACAGTGCATCAAGATTTGCATTTGTTGCGTTGCTGCTGGTGGACGAATCTGTGTAGTTAAATCCTCAGCTATTTTATGTGCATGGTTCTCCTCTGGCTTATCATGGTTCTACACATAGGAAAGACCAGTTGTATCGGAGGAATTACTTAATGTCTCCATCCGCGCGAAAGGAAGTGCAGCCAAACCCACGATCTGAACATTTTTTTAAATCACATGTTGCTAAGAGTTTGCCCAAAAGAGGTCTCTCTTCCCATTTCTCAGGGCTGAAAAAGTTTGAGCTTAGATAAAATTTTAAAAGGAGTTTCAATCTGATGGGCAAGATCAATATTTCAGCATTTGCTGTAATCCCCAAACAGGACAGTGTTTGCAAATGCTGAAATTTCCCACGGACAAAACCTTTTAAAAATTGTTGATCCAGGGACCTGGAAACATTTCTTTGGGTATTTCTAATCAAAAGAAGGTGTTTCACATGGAGAGAAAGAAGGTGTTCATTGCATCATGGGAGATGTAGTCTGGGCAAAGAACAGGCTCCTTAGTTACCGCTGGGCACGCGGGGGAAGTCTGGCTCTGTTCCTTGAGAAGTCAGTCAGGCAAATACAAATGAATGTTGACTTGGTCCAAAACAAAGCTTCTCAGCTAGACTCCAGTAATAACCCATGAGGCTGAGAGCATTGCTCCCCGCTCAAAATCCGCCGCTGCTTTGTTTTGTGCCTGGATGCAGCTTTGGATCAAGCGCAAGTTGTAGCAGTGGGAAGAACAGCAAGAAGGGACAAGCGCTGGAGCCATGGTAAATCACTGCTACCTGTAAAACTCAATGTGTGTTCAGGAGAAAATTTCTGATCATGTTTTAGCTTGAACTGCTGGTCTGTACACCGCCGTTAAATGTCCTCTCCTCTCCTCCACTGTCTTGGGGTAGAGCAACACCTTCCAGGGGCCACTGGACAAAGTTTACCCCAGCACAAGCACTGCTTAAATACTTTTTAATGTTTATCTCATATCTATCCTCTGTAAAATAAGAGTAATACTATTTGCCCAGCTTCGTGAAATTCATTGACATCCTACAGCAAAAGAAGTTGTCGAAAGTGCGCCAATTTCTTTTATTATTTTTTTTTCCTCTAGTAAATGAGATTTCTCATTTACTTTTTCTTTCTCATGCTAGGACCTGCTGCGGGATAGGAAGCAAACCACCATAACAAGGAGGTACATACATCTGCTTCAAGTGGGTGGCTTGTGTCCTCCCAGGCCAGTCAAGGTGAACCTAGAGTGTCAGGTCTATAAAACATGAGAAGGAGCAGTTACAAACTTCATCATGCCATGGGCAGTAATGAACACTAACTGCTCTTCTGAGCATGGTCTAGGGTGAAAAGCGTGGTCTAGGGTGAAAAGCATGGTCTAGCCAGGGTCAGATGTGCCCTAGCGCTCTGTGGAGCCGGCGCAGGGAGGTGGGACAGTGTGGCTGGGGTCCCCTGTCCATGATCACTTCATGCCACACATATCTACAACCGGCATTTGTTTAGTCAACAAAAGCAAATAGCATTTCTGTGAAGGAGAGACCCAACTACTACAGATGCACTTCACTTTTAAGTGGAAGGCCATGCCACACTGCCAAATTAAATGGAGAAAGAGTGGTAATAGTTTAGCAGTGAGAACAACAGTTTTTCCACCTCTTATCCGGAGATAATGGTGGAACATTGCAGGGTTTTTTTCACCCTCTTCCCAGCACCTGTCCTTATTTGTTGAACAATTTATGGCTCCATCTGAAGTATTATCCTGCTCACGGTAGGAGGTATTTGCAGTGCAGCACAACATAATCCTCCCCTCAGAGATTAAGACTATTACCTCATTGATGCTCCTAGTCTCTGCCAGCCTTGGCATACCAATGTGCAGCGTGAATGCAGGTTTGCAGCATAATAGCTCACTATGCTACCAGCTAAGCCACTGAATGCTTCTACAGTCATTCCTTTTATTAGGAGAATGACATGACAGTAATAATGGGTAATGAATTCTGTTAATGAGATGACTTATTTCAAAAGTAAATAAAGCTCAGGTGTCACGTGAATGAAAAATTTGAAATATCTGCAAATGTGATTTAGTCAAATGTTCCAGGGAAGCAAAAAAAACCCCACACAAACCCTCCTTTGAGGCAGCTGCGATCGCGTGGGTAAGACTCCAGAAGCAAGAAAGGAGAACAGTAAAGTTGTACGTGCAGCTTAACTTTGCCCCTGGTGCAGGCGACTGGTTGCGCGGCCACGGTAAGGCTGTGTCACACCCCGCGCGGCGCGGCCGCGCTCCCGCTCCCGTGCGCGGTGGGGCGGGAGCGGCTCCCACCAGGGGCTGCCTGGCAGCGCCGGGGCTGCGGCCGCCCGGCACGGGGTCCCCGGCGGCTCGGTCTCATCCAGCCTCGGCTTTCGCTAGATTTATCACAAGAGGCTCTGAGCTTGGTTGAACCAATGCCAAGGGAAATACAAATATCCACTGGCGTTTCTACAAAATGATATTTACTCCTTTATCAAGTTATAATGTTCTTCCCTTAGTCGCTTCCTACGAAGAAACAATTTCCACCTCTCTTCATTTAACATAGATATGTTGGTGTCGTCTTCCTCCCCTCACATTCTCAAATGACTGAGCTGTGTTTTGCTTCATTTTTGCAAACCAATTCACTGCCAGGCACAAACCAGGTTTGTAGCTTCGTTTATCCTATGTGAAAATGTTATCAACAGCATCAGCACCACACAGAGATGTAAACAGACATCGCCAACGAGAAGTAGCTGTAGTGAGGATGCTAATATTAGAACTGCTAGACAGCCTTTGTAAAACTCAAGGTTTCTTTATTGACCATAAAAGCATTAAAGCATCAAAGAAAGATACTACTTGGTGTCTACAGGCGTATTTATCTTCCCTAAGATTTTTTACCCTGATGTGGACTCTGACTCCTGCACATCTTTAATACATTTATCCTCACAGTATGCCTGTGAGACACAGAAGAGCTACTCTTTGCATTTTACAACAGAAAGCCGAAACACCAAGGGAGAAAGCAGTCAGGCCCATCTCCTGCAGACACGACAGCAGAAACCTCCTCCGCAGGCTCAGCTGCCCGGAGAGCTGCGACCTGGTCCTGCCTTGGCTTCCTCCTGCGGCTTGTTCCAGCACAACGGCATAAAGCACGGGGCTCTGCGAGGTGTGGTTTCGTGTATCACCCGTTAACAATGCCAGTGGGCTTGCTTGCCAATCTAGCGTGTTTTGTTGATGGAGGAAAGGCTTTAAAAACAAAGGGACGGATGAAAAGTCCCAGTGACATGTCCCATGGCTTTGGCCCTCTTCTTCAACAGCCTTTAGAGTATGACGTGGATTTCCACCACCTGGCAGCTCGGCGACGCTCTGCACCTGATGGTTGGAGCTCAGCCATTTCTGCGGGTCCGAGAGAAAAACCAGACATGACAGTCCCTGTGGCCAGTAGAGGCAAGACAACCATGGCATCCTAGAGGATATTGTCCAGGACACCAGCTAAGGCTCCGCGCAGCAGCTGGCCCACACCAGCCTCCCCAGCCAGCACAGCTGCTCTGCCGTCGGTCCCCGGCGCAGCCGCTTTGATCAGGTGTGGGATGGCTCTGGGGGCTTCCTTCCCTGGGGGCTGAGGGGCACCGCGGGCTCTCACCCCACGAGAGACAGAAGCAGGTTAAGGTCTGATGCCTGTATGGGAGAGAGGGAAGGCGCAAGATTGATCTGGAGGTGGAGAAGGTTTGGGTACGCCACCTGAAACATTTCTCAGCCAAGCCCTGTGGAGTTGCTAAACTGGGGTAAGAATTTCACCCAAAATAACCACAAAATCTGGGCTATCCTTCAACGTTCAGCACCGCTCCTTTTTAAACCAAGGAGGGAAAGGTCCCAAGAAGATAGCAACGGGGGATTTGCCTCCCGGGGAGGCTCCGTGGGACCCCTCGCCAGGAGGGCATCCAGCGCGTTGTGAGACGCCTCCATCGCGGCAAAGCCCGCGGGCCGTCCTGCCAGCGCCGGGCGCGCGTCGCGGGCTGAGCGGCACCGCCCGCCCCGCGCCAGCCTTTCCAGAGCGCTCAGTGTGGATTCAGGCTGCTGAGAAGCTGCCCCGCTGTTTGGTTGTTTAAGCTGCGGCTGCAGAAGAAAAGAAAAGCAAAACCATGGGTTGATTTATCTCTCTTGGTTATTGTAAGTCATTCCCAAAAGAAACAAACAACCAACCCCAGACATTTTGAAACTTAACCATTTTTAAAATGGCAAAGTGCTTCTATCATTTTCACTAATTAAAGCATGAACAAAAATTAAAAACTCCGCTGGCTCTTTTCATTTGATGATTTTCAAGCCTATTTTTTTCCCCCTCGCATACTCCTTGCATATTTCATTCCTCGCAATCCTGTCCCCATTAGTGGTGATGACAAAGCTCCCATTGCTCCCCATGTGTGGGAGAATCACACTGTAAGTATGGATTTAATCACCAACCTTCAAAGTGACTAAAAAGGCAGATAGATGGGATTCCTGGGGAGATTTTCAAAAGTGAAGTTTGACATCCTGGCTCTTTTGATAGCGTTGCTGCTCTTTTCTAAAACATTTTGGAAAGTCTGCCCTTATGGGGCTAATTTCAGGTATCCCGAGGTACAGCTCCATAACTCGTTCCAGCGCCGAGCTGGCAGCGCTCCACGCGGGCGTACTGGGGAGCTCGGGCACCCCTCGCGCCGGCACGACGGTGCTGCTGCCGAGCTCCGGCACCGGTTTCCAGCCTGCTGACTTCCCGGGCACTGCGCGGATGGGTGGGAAAATTTTACCCTTCTGCTATTTCCCACACACGCAAAAAGCGCATGAACAGCCCTCTGGAGATGCTGACTCATGATTTCTGCGGGGGGAAACGACTAAGACCCCTTTGGACGCCGCTACCGCATTGGAAAGAGCAGATCAAAACTCAGAGATTATTCTCTTAAGCATCTCTAATTAAAACCAGTAATGGGGTTAATTAAAACATATGAAAAGCAGGATGTTCAGTGCTGAGCCAGCCTTTCTTTCTCAGCCTGTGCTTGGTATGCGCAGGTGAGTCCCTTCGTTAGCCCTTCCAGGCAACCGGGCGGTATGCGACCACATACGCTTTGCAAGGCGTATTGGTCTGTGCTCATAGCAACAAAATTAGCCTCACAACAATTACTTTTCCAGAAATTGGGACTTTTTTTTAAAAACAATAGCAGGTATTTTCAATGGTCTTTTATATTTGTGCATAGGAAGGGAAAGCTGTGAATAACATCCACACAAAAACCCAGAAAACAGCTCCCTTTTACTCATCAAAATTTGATTTTTATTTTAATTTACACATTTAGGAAGGCTATCTCTGAATACCAAGTGAACCCACCTGCTTTAGTTTTCTCATTAACTGTAATTTTGTATGTATGAAGTGGTATTTTTGGGGCAATATTAATATTGGCAGCTGGGTTCTGGATCCGTATCCTTTCCTAATGAAGTCAATGGGAAAATGCCGATCTATTCCAGTGACGGTGAGGTTGGAGTTTGGTGAACAGTTATTTATCTGTAAATGAAAAAGCAAGCAAAGCCTGTAAGGAGATGTACGGATACTGCTCTGCTCACACTTTTAGGCAATCTGAAGAAGCACGGTATACTTCCAACCAAAATATAGGAACAGCTTACACTATACCAAATAACTTTCCAGAACAAATACAATAAAAATATTAAGGCATGAATATATCTACTTATTAAGCAAAATAACATTGCGTGAAAACAATCATTGCATATTGAAAGGTAAATTTTGTTGCACAGACCATATGCAGTTTTAGCGTCTAAAAACTAAGGACTTGGGGTGGTTTCTGTGTTGTCAGGGCTGGAAAAAGGAGAGATCCTTATTACGGCTTAGCTGTGCTGGCACAAGTCCTGACCGCTGATGCAAGCTTAGTGGTCAGGCTGTGCTTTTATCAGCATATCTTTTATTCCACTTGGTGGTAGTTTTACTCTGTTGGTCAAAAGTAAACTAGGGCCTTTGTGTATATTAGCAGGGCTAATTATCAGGGCCAGACTGAAGGAAGTATCAGAAAGTTAATATACAAATACAGAAGGGATTATGTGTTTCTTGTACAGATTCCAAGGCACCAGTTCAGCCCACGCCAGCGGAGGACGGGAGCTGCGCACAGGCTCCCAGTACACCAAGCAGTGGCTCCCAGCACAGATCCAGCCGGGGTTCGGTTTGCAGCACTCGCACTCCTAATAAGCCCATGAATTAGAGAAAACTGCAAATTCCTCCTTTCTTATGAATTATCTTCATTTATTAGCTGTTTACACGTGCCACGGTAGTAACTGCATACGAAAAGGAGCGGAGCCTGCACTTGTGAAGACAACGGCGTGCTGGCTATTCAAACACCAGTCCCCTTTTGTTGACAAGGGAACGTTTTTCATAAACAGTTTGGAAGTTGCCTCATGTGTTTGGGTTTTTGTTTTTTTCTATAATGGCTCAACATCGATTGTATCAGCAAAGCTATTATGCTGAGCCCCTGCAGTAATTTGTCAAATAATCATCTCCTGGCACGTATTTTTTTGTCTACAAAGGCGCTAATGATTACAAGTATGATTAATAACTGAACTAAACTGTTATTGCCGGGAAGTTCTTAGTACATTCAAGGAATTGCGACCTGTATGAAAAACAATGTTAAGAACAACAGAAGTTGATCATACTTCACGGAAGGAATGTACGACCTGTAGTCATGTTTCCTTTTACCCTGCCATGCTTTTTTATTAGATCTCAGGATAGTAACCTTACGTGGGTCATTCGTCGGTCAACTGCTCATCTCTGCTGTTGTTCCAAGCAGGCTTCCCGAGTCACTACAGGAAGGACCGGATGATTTCTTTAAGGAATAGCGCTATTTGTAAAATAAATATAAAATCAGATCTCTATTTTGCACAAGCGACAAGTTATGAGAACTCCAGCAGCTGTATATTTGTTGAACACCCGCCTCCTGTGAGTATAAATTGCACCTTACTGAGTAAAAATAAAATACAGTCCACCAGAGACTTTGCTGCAAGGTGTAGCTGCTTGTCTACGGGCAAGTAATGACTTGCGTTTTCAGCTGCTCCTTAGTAAGAGCCTTAGTAATTGGAATCAGTTATTCAAAACATCTCTAAATGTGATTTAAATGGCAAGGATTTAATAACATAGAAAGAAGTCATTACAGAGGTTCAAGCAGGGGAGAAGGGAATTCCGTTTTTCAGAGCAGAGGGAGAAAAATAAAGCAATTACTTGATGTAAAGGCCAGAAACAGGACTCCTGCTGTCACAGAGAAATCAAATCTGTCAGCAATTAGTGGGATCTTAGGAGGCAAAGAACCCTTCAGTGTTGAACAGTGAATAAGGGGTTAGCAATTATATGAACTGATAAAAGTGTTCTGGTTTTCAAACAGCAGGTTAACAAGACTTACTTTTTTCATAACTTCATGCAGATGTGATGAGTCACACTTTGTGACATTTTTCAAGAGGACTGTACGGAAAGGTAAGAAAATAATAACGTGCATTGCATTGCTGTTGCACCTAAGATGCTGCTGACTGACTTAGTGAAAAATGACCAACAAGCACAATGATGGGACCAGCCCCAATGGGTGTCACTTCTCACTGAGATCACTCAATAGCTTACTTAAATCTATAAAGGCTCTACCTTTAAAAGTACTGTTGTCTTCCATATGTAAGCACTTGTGTGACAAAAAAAAAATTATTATAATCAGGTCTCATTCTGTTTGATGTCAAAAATACTCAGAAATCCCAGCAGAAGGTATTTATACCCTACAAGATTGATTCTTGAATAGAAGAGTTCATACAGGGAAACGGAAATGGACATGATTGTGCCCTTTTATGCACTGTATAGACATTACCTGCTTAATTTGCACAATAAAAAGAAAATTTGTAGGAAACTGAAAGATGAGGGGACTTTTTCAGTATGTCAGAGAGGCTGAGGCAGAACTAGAACTCCGATTCACAGGCTTTTATTGACTTTAATAGGGAACTTTAAGAAGCAGAGAGAGGCTCAGAACTCCATATATACAGTCTGTACCTTGAAAAACCTATAGGGAAAAACTGAACTTTGAAGACTTCACCTTCATCCTAGCCTATCCTATTTTGTTCACAGGCACCACAGCCCTTCAGAGCAGGAAAACAAAGGAGCTCTGGCAGTTTCAAAAGACTTTCTCTCTCAAAACAGAGGGATGAAGTGTGTCTAGACTGAGACGTAAAATCCTCCTGGAATGTCTAAAGAAATTAGGGCTATTGAGATTAGCAGAGAAGGCCTTTCAGTGGGATCAATATACACAGAGAGCGTTGCTTTACATTTATTTTTCTCTAAGTGCCGACTCCGTCCACTGAAGCACAAACCTCATTGGCTTTATGTTGGCTGCTTGGTCTAGGTACGTCAAACTCCTGCAGGCAAAGACGGTGGGCTTCTGAGCTCCTCCAGCCTGGAGAAGAAACAAGAGTAGTTTTTTCCTGGTCAGTGAGTCATACTGGGGCTTTTCCCCAGTCCAAGACAGGAAGCAATCCGAGTCCTGGCTGAAGAAGAACCATGGTCTGAAGCTCCAAGATGGAAAGGTGCAGCTAGGCCGGCTACAATATCAAGTATCATCTCATTTCTTACACCACAGAGTAAAGCATCAGCCCACTCTCTCATGATTTTTAAAAAACTGATGTCGTACAGAGTTATGTTGGCATTGCATTGGGTATTAGCATATTGTTGGGTGTTGTGAAGGTAAATCAGGCGAAGTTAAAGAAAACCAACAAAACCAAAAGCCCGGTCCGGATCAAGATTACTCTTACCTAAGAATCTTAAAAAGGCATCCTGTCCAGGATGGAGCGCAGGGGGATCATAGAAAACACAACATTTCTATTGAGAAGCTGGTACTAGCCTCCAAATCCATGCAAATCAGGTATCAAATCGACATGGGAGGAAAGTCTGAAGGAAGATTTAGATCACTCATGTAGCCTAGGCACCTTGGAAAAGCAACATTTTAAAGCAAATTCAGATATATACCCTGAGAATCATTAAAAATCCCTTGAGCTTCATTCATTTCCCAAGTGATTTTTAATTTAGGTTTTTCATTAATACGTATTTTAGGTCCTAAGGGGGTTTGGAAACCACCTAGTACTAAAAAAGGTCAAAAGAAAACCCCAAAAATTTATGCGTTGGGGGATGAATCTGCATCATTGTGTGAATGCATATTTATTTTAAAAAATAACTCAAATTCTTTTAAAGAAAATACAGTTTTCAGGAGTTTGTGTCCTGTGCACTGTTTTAAAAAATCCCCGGTTTTCAAATTGCATTGCAGGTGAATTTATATGAACACATTCGTGTATGGAAAGATGGTGGGTATAGAGGGGATATTATTTCCTAATCCTTAGCCCATCACCCTCTTTTTTCTCTCCCGTGCACTCAAAAGGTTGCTTGAGCTGAATATCACACTACCTGTGAAGAACTCCTTTTCTGATCCCTTGTGCTTTCTCTAGGATGAAGGAAAGCTTCCAAGGAGATTCACTTTCAAGTGAATTCATCAGGTTGCTCTGACCTGGGTAAATCCTTTGGCTGTCATATCAAAACACTTGAGATAGCTTCCCAGGTCATGAGCTTTTGAACCCTATCCTGAGTTGCTTTCTGATCCACGCATTTTTGGTACATGATGTGTGCGTTAACATGCAATTACCAGTGATCTCGATAGCAATTCACGTGTTGGTTATCTTGCCAGATCAGGCCTTGTTTTAGGTATTTCACAATCTCACATTAAGGAAGCACTAAATAATTAGTGTCTATTGGAAAACAGAAGCATAAATCCCATGGAGGTGATTTTTACACCAATTTTTTACTGTGAGGACATTGAGATATGAGGAAAGAGTGATTATCAGAAAGAGAGATAAAAAAAAAAGAGGCAAAATCTTGGCCTGTGTGATGAACCTAGATGGGACACAGTGATGAAGGTTACATGACTGATGCTTCCTGGTTTGCTTCCAGGAACTGCCAAAGGAATGTCTCTTCTAAATCCAAGTGCATGGAAATTGCCCACTCCTAAGAGAAGGTCATGTGGTGCTGAGAGCTGCTCTCTGGTACGCAGGTGGAAGGAGGGTTCTCCGCTGACTGTTGCAATTGAGGAGCTGATGTTCACAGTTTTGGCAGAATTTCCTCAGTTTCTGGTCCGCATCTTAGAATTTCTAGGAGGTCGCCTGTCTTATTTTGGAAGTGATGTATCCAAATTTAGCAAGAACAAGATTCAAATTTCAGTTTGAAGTGTTGAATTTCCTGCTCCTCTCAGAGCAGAGGTCCACAGGATTTATTCAAGAAGCAGCTGCCAGAAGCTAGCAATATTGCTGGCAATCCAGCTGTCTCTGCCTTCTTATCTGGGGAAAATTAGTCGTTTTTAGGGAAAAGCTTTGATGGAAACCAGCATGACTTCATATTTCTTTGAACTTCTTCAGTCTGGCTTCAGGACTGAATGTGGCACAAAGACCACACTTGTTGCAGTGCTTGCTGGTCGTGGACAAGTTTCAGAGTTTTATGGTGAAACAACAGCAGCTGTCACGGCTGCTATCTAAGAGGAGTCAACTCCTCTACAGCGCACATAATGCCCCTTCCACGGATCGGAGAGTGCCTATGGACTGCCTGGGCCATCCCTAGAGCATGCTACCCAAATAACTCCCTGAAAACTCGGTTCACTGACTTTTACAGCTCAAGGCAGTGCTCATCTATTGTTTCCTGTGAAAATTTGTGTAGGTAGAGGGAGGAGTATATCTATTTGGGAAGATACTCTCTTCCTTTGCTTCTAGAAAGAGAAGTGAAATGGATGTACTGACACCAAAGGATTTTCCGCCAGATTCCATAACTGCAATTTAAGGATGAATAAATTCAAGTCAGCGCCTTGGGACTTGCAAGCAGAAGATAGTCACTTGGGAGCTGCCATCGAAGCAGGGCTGTGCTGGGACGGGCTATTTGATAAATCGTTTCCTGTGGGTCGTGCTGGTGCTGAGCGTCTGCAGAGGGTGCCTGGGCTCCCTCCAGGGAACCCGCCCCGACGTCCTTATGGGGCCATTTTCTCAATCGCTCTCCAGATTTCAGTGATTAAGATCTTATCTTTGGCAACTTTCATCCTAGAATATCCGCAAACACTTTGCAAAACAGCACGCGAGGTAGCCATAGCTATTTACCACTTGGTAAACTGATTGCATCAGACCAGAGGAGGAAATTTATTTCCTAGCGAAATACGATCTCATAAAAAAAAAAAAATATCCCTTGGAGAGCAGGCATTGCAACGAACTGTGCGTGGCATTGCTACCTCCAACAGAGGCTGGAGATTTAGCTCAATTATACTGCAGTTTGCCTTTAATAAAAAGGATTTCTCACAGACGAAAGCTTAAGTGTAGGAAACTTGGGGGAGCGCCGCGTCGTCCCCCGCGGCTCGCTGCGCTGCATGGGGAATTTGGAGGGTGAGTTCCTTATCAGGAACAGGGGGAGAGGAATTCTTTCCAGGTAAGCCAGAAGCAAAGTTGCAAAATAACCTGTGCTGTACAGCTAGAGACCTCTACGTTTCCAGAATTACCGTTTGCTTTGCTGCAAACCTTATCCGGATTGCAGAGTTGAGGGATGATTTTTTTTTTTAAATCACCTTCTGCTGCACTTTCCAAAAATGCAGTTTGTTAAATTTTACTGTCCTTGCCAGCCCCTGTCCCATGGCTGCATTTACGTTGCCAACAAAGAGCTTCGTGGTCCTGCTGACCCTGACGCATTTGGCCAGTCTGATCCAAAAGCGCCAGGCAGAAGCAGCGGGCTCCGTGCCTTTCTCAGCGTTATTGTTGGGCGAAGGAGTCACTTGAAGGCTGGAGCTGGGAGCAGCAGTGTTCAGCATCCAGCCGGTTTCAGCTCTTGAGACGTGAAAGGCGGCCACTCGGGGTTCATTACACGGCGCGGCGCCGACGCCGCGGCATTGTGCGGCGCGGGAATCCCGGCCGCCTCCTGGCTCTGGTACAAGGCCTGGTTTTCTGCCTGGATGCTCAGGTCTCGCTTTCTTTCCATTGTGTTGCCCGGTGTCCAGAAATAAAGGACACTCGGCACATAGGGAGGCGGGGAGGAAGAAAGGAGTGTGATTTGTAAAGGACATATTTCCACTAGCTGAAGTTTAAATTGACTAAATTGGTATTTAGTCAGCCGCTTCACTCTAGGAATTGTATTTATTATCTTAACAAAACATGTTAAATAATGCTAGTTCTTTCCTTCCTCAGATTTTTGTGTATTTTCATCATTTCTTGTTGAAATGACTGCCTCATTCCAAAAAAAGTTACAGTAATTTTCTACATAAATGTGATCAAAACCAGAAATACATTGCTTTTTAAAAATGAAAGGAAACGTGTTGTCATAATTATTTTGAGCTTACCAGGTTTAAAAGGGTCGACTATTTCTGTGAGTTTTAAATGAGTGATGAAATAATGGTTTTAATCTAAATTTTGTTAAGTGATACTGAGAAAGCCCTTGTTCATATCAAAAACGAGACCAAAATAGTTTCAAGAACGATTTCAGAATGTTATTTTTTTTAATGCAGAAGCAAAACAAGGGCATTTTTGATTAACGTTAACTTGTTGATGAGTATTAATACCTACTAAAATTTCAGCAGCCACACTAGAGTCACAACCATCTTTGCTTCCAAGAGAGCTCCCAGCCAGAAGGCAGCAAGCGCATCGCTCTGCTCAGGTCCAGGAGCCTCTGGGGGAAGGCACCCGCATGCCGGACCGGGGCAGACACACAGCCACCTGCAGAGCAAAGGCAGAAAGTCCCTACAGAAGCAACCTTTATAATACATACCGCTCATTAACAAGTCAAGTATTTTAAATTAATACTTTGCCAGCTCATTTGTTTTCATTCGAGAAGAAAATCTTCTGCAGCTACATTCACGTAAATCACCTTTCCTTGATGGGCTCCTGATGCCACAAGGCTTGTTCCAGTGGAAAAGAATCCCCCTTGGCTCCGGTGATCTGGTTTTTTTAGTTTAAAAACCGGAGCCTATCCATCATAATAAGACTTTGTTCTGCGGCGGAGGGTAGACGCTGTGGACACAGCAGCAGCCGCAAGAGAGATAATAGCCAAGCAGGTGGCAATAATCGTGATTAAGCACTGTTGCTTACCTTCAAATTCCGAGTGGTTGCTCTGCCTTAGCGCACCCCTTTATCGCGGTGCCTTCCCCAGGTTTTCAGTGGGAGCCCATCTATCTGTTCTGGGGGTCTTTGCGGTTTGTAAACCCTTTCTGTGCACCGGATGCTATTTTTTTCATATTTATACAGCATCTAGTATAACCTGGTTGAAGCCCGTCATATAGCTGCTACATAATACCAGCCACAACAGCTGTAATCTGGTATTTCCTAAGATGTACCTGCAGTTACATTTTTCAGCTGCTCAGTCACTTGTTGCACAGACAGAAAGAAAACTAACCACAAGCACTGATCTTTTTCTCTATTAACCTCAGGGCTTCCAGCTTCGCTCCTCCCTGCCTCTAAATCACTATTTATTGCTATTTTTTACAGGAGAAGATTAATGGACTTAAATGGGCACAGGTAATTCTGCATTGTTCGAAGTCTCTTCAAATAGCACCTGCTGTAAATTCTTTAGTGCTCGTTATCTCTGCAACACATCTCGGTCTTTAAACAGTTTGTTCAGTGGAGGAGGGGTGTGAAGGGTCACAGTGCCCTGGGAGCTTTTCAAAAGCATCTCTCGGGCTTTATGGATGCTGTGCTGTTGGGAGGGCTTTGCTTTCGCAGGTTCTCAGCCAGACTGGACTTTGAACATCTCTCCGAGCCAGCGTGCCTCTTGGAGTGAACTTAGGTTGCTGCTCCAGGGTTCACGGAGGCTGTGGGAGAAGTGCCCATACTAATGGTTTTAGACATTAGCTTTTTCTTTTGTAATTTCCTCTCGTTCGGTACGTTCAGCTCTCAGCTGAGCTTTGTTCCAATAGCCTGAGGGGGATGTGACTTCACCGAGATATAAAACACACATGCACAAAAAGAAAATGCTTGAAAAATCGCAATGACATGGTTGTGTTGGTAGCTTGTGATTTTCCGAAATGAAATGTGCCTAGACAATGGAAATTGAGCCAAGATACTATATTTTCCAAGCAACCTTTTTAGCCTTCAAAAAGGCTCCTTGGAAAAGCTGCACAACCAGTAAGCTACCTTCCTGATGCGATCATTTTTTGCAGTCCTAAGAGGAAAAACGCACAATATAATGGCTAACGTTGCATTAAATAGATGGGCTCGTGTTGCAGCAGGTCAAGATGGATGGACGGCAAGAAACAGCAAGTGGAACAGCCAAATGGCAGAGGGTACAGCACCGCGCCGCGGTGTGGGTGCGGGGAGCGGGCTGCCTCCCCGGCACGGCACGCACCGAGGGGTCTGGCTGGGGAGCCGTGCCCCACGCAGGCACTAACGCCTCTGTAAATCAGCCGGGTATTCAGGGATGCAAATTAGCTGTGCCAGTGCAGAAAATACAGGACTTCTGTGTCTAACTAGTTGCAGGTGGAAAACCATGGGCAACGTTTCAAGAAGTGGCTTTGAAAGTTGGCCCGTTGCGACCATAAACAAGAAACTAAAGAGCTTTACAGTATGTACTTACAGCTTTTAATTTTCTCTCCCTGTTCACAGATATCTGAGTATCTTGCACACTCTCAGACGAGTATTTTGATTGTTCAGGCCCGGTTTTACATTTAATAGCCTTGCTACCTTCTCCCCACAGCGATCACATTTTACTCCCACATGTGGAACCGTTTACACTTCTCTTTTGCATAGAGGTGGAAGGCGGTCAGGCTCCGTTTTCCCGGCGAGCAGAACGGGCTCGCGGGCTTTGTCTGAAGCCCGTCGGGAGCCCGGTCTCGCCACCTCGCGTATTGCACCACAGGGGAGGCATCGCCGAGAAAGGGCTGGGATCCAGTAGCGCTGCCTGAAAACAAGATTTCTGCCTCTTCCGCAGCTATTCTCCAGCCTGGTGGCACCAAACAGTCATTAACAACCGGTGTAATTTTGGAGCGACTTGTATACGCATAAGGACAAGGACTCATTATCGTCGTCATCTACATATTGTTGTTTTACATAACAGCTGCAGGAGAGCAAGTGTACTTTGGTCGATAGTTTCATTTATAATAAAGTAATAAATTAGGAATATTTTTCCCTTGACAATAAGTTTTATGCCAAGATTTTATGTAGCTTAAAGCAAGTTGTCAATTAGGCTACTTAAATTAATTTTTGGCAGCAGTTAATTGGAGCCTAGAGTCTTTTGTCTTTAAACAGCTAATCCTAAACAAGAAAATACAATGATTAAATGTTTCTTAAACAATATTATTCACAGAATTTAAAATATAGCATTTAATTAAGATTTGGACTTGTTAATCTTTTTTAAATTTTTTTTAGAGAGATTAATTTAAATTTCTTCAAATAAAATTGCTACCATGCCTCTGATTAAACTGGCTTACCGTGGGGCTATGGTCTGAGACCTTCCAACACTCCTACAGCTCTTATACCCAAAGGCAAATTATTTTGGATTACTTTCTAAAGAGACATATTTTGTCCTTTCAGAGAAAGAGGACATTCCCATTTGGAGCTCCAGAAGTCTGAGTGTTGTGTTCACAGGATAAAAATGCTGTATTATTACACTCAGGTACTGGTAAATATGCTAAACAAATAAAAAACTCAGTAAGGCTTCCCAGCATGGCCAGCTTCTGGGCAGGAAACCAAGACTTCTTAAAACCAGAAATCATGGAGGTTTGCTTCAAAAAGGCCAGTAACCAAAACTTCAGTCCAAGGTTATCATTAGACTAATGTGTTTCATATCAATGAAAGTAGAGCAGCTAGAGAGACATCTCCCAGTCTTGATCTAAAATTTCCAGTTCTGGAAATCTGCTGTACTCCTGGTTAAATATGCCATACAGCATCATGATTTGTAGATGAATGAGTCCTGATAGAGTAATATTCCTGACTGAATCTCTTTTTTATGTCCACCATCAGTTATGTAAAGGAGAATGAATTAAGGCACAGTTCTTTGGTACGTTACACAGTGTCGTGTCCTTCTTCCTCACCCCAGCTTTATATGCTGACCATGACTCGTATGGTGTGGAATACCCCTTTGGCCAGCCTGGATCAGCTGTCCTGGCCATGTCCCCTCCCAGCTCCCCGCGCACCCCCAGCCGGCTCGCTGGCAGGCCAGCACAAGGAGCTGGACTGTCCTTGACTGCTCAGCAACAACCCAAAACATCAGCACGTCTTCAATATTTTCTCATCCCAAATCCACAACATAGACTTACACTCGCTTCTATGAAGAAAATTAACTTTATCCCAGCTGAAACCAAGACACACAGGAGTTAAGATTAGATAATTATATAGCTTTCTACTATAAAATCCTGGAAGCTAGTTTGTAATTAATGAATTAATTAAAGAGCAAAAAAGATTATGCATTTTAAATTTTAAGTGTAGCTAGTCACCTTCTCTCTCATAATTGTGGTCTTCAGTGCCTCCTTCTTTACTGGCAGGGAATATACATCAGGCAGACTTCATATATTTAAGAACTGGAGCAAGAGCCGGTTAGTTTAACCCTGCAAATACCTAATCATAGAAAATCAGCCTCTTAAAAGAACGAGGCACAGACATGTAGAGAGAGCGTCCCCAGTTTCTGGGCAATGGGAGACCTCACACCATATTTCCTTTTCTCTGCTAGAGAAGCAGCATCTGGGGCTCCAGGCATAAAATGGACTGTTTGAACTAACTTTCCACCCAGCTCTGTCATTACCACTACCACCATCCATATGAAGGGAAAGCCCATTGCTACTGTTTCGTGGTGGGAAAGCCCGTTGCTACAGAAATCGTGGACAAGAACAGCTAAGAGTAATCCAAGCTGAACTACTTTGGTTTGAAACCAAGGAATTGCTTTTAGGGAAGCATCTTAGCGACTTCTTTCACAAGAATTCGGCAGTATGGCCAGTCCAATGCATTCAGAAAGTCCCTCCTCATTTATGGGGTTTTCAGACAAAGAAATGTTGGGTTCCTTAATTAATGTCTTCATGTGTTTGAGCCTTTGATCTTTGCGTTCTTCCCCACTTCTTTCAGCCAAGTAGCTAGAAAACTCTTCCCTTCACTTTAAAATAAAATGAAATTCTAATGCATTTACAGGACTCTAGCAACTGGGTCTTCAAGAAAACCATCAAAATTCATGAGTCATCCTAAAACCACAAGGGAAGCTAAGAATGCTGCTCAAGGCCATATGTCTCACAAAGAGCATTGCTTTTTAACTGGTAGCACTGAGCCTGGCTGTTATTTGAAAATTAATAGGAGAGCTTCTCTGTTACGGTGGTGTTTTCTTATGTCTCAATATCATCCAGCACAGCAGCACTGAATTAGTCTACAAAAAAAAGGTGAGAATGACCGAAATCAAATGTGAAATGAACGGGACTGTTTTCATTGTCCAAGCTGATTGAAATGCAGAACAGTGTTTTCAGTATTTAAAAACAATGTCACATCACTTGTGAAAAACTGATTTTTGGTTTGAGACAAAACGATTCAACTTTTAATGAAAACCCACACGTTGGAAAGATGGTCATCAAATATAGACTCAAAACATAGTATCAAGATCAAATGCTTACTCATGGGCAACTGCTGAAAAAAACCCTTGAACTACATAAATTAAAACCAGATGCTTTAAATTAAAACACATAAATTACCAACGCTGATATTACTATAAATTTCAGTGATGAAAATACATCACTCAAGACTTTAAGGGAGATTCTAAAGGTTACACATAGGAGTATTTTGCATTATTAAACAAAGTGTCACCTGAAGAAGTTCCCTGGAAGAATGTAGGAGGCAAAGTATCTCAGATCATCGTGACATGATTCTACTACTATTACTGTTTTAATTCTGAGGCAATGTTGTATATCGTAGACATTTCTTTGTTTAGTTTCTGGTGTGTATTCAGAGTCTGAACATAGAGCCCCGTGTAGCTCATTCCATTTCCAGCTGGACGTATACTTTCTCCCTGTCCCCTGTAGAGAGAACACAGCTGGAACCAGTAACATCTCTGCAAATGAACTGAACTTTTAAGTTCAACCATTGTACCATGCTTCAGGCTGCTTAGTGTCTTTCAAATCCTAGTGTAATTTGGTATTATTTCCACTAAATAATGGTCAAAGCCTGTCTCTATATATGGAAAGCTTCCATGTCCTCAGGACAGTGCATTAGTTAAAAATATCGTTTATCTGGAGTAAACAGTAAAAACAAAAGCTATATTTATAGCTCATTATTTTAGAAGAGTGACATTAACCTCCAGCTGGAGTATTAGAATTTTGCATTAAGCAGTTTTGGTTTTGAACAGTTTGAAACAGCACAACAGTGTTGAAAACCATATATCAGTATAATAAACAGATGTTATAAATACATAAAATATGTGTATACATGTATAGCTGAAATATGTGAGTGCACAAATATATATATATATTCCCACACATACATGCATGTGAATATAGATATTTTCTTAACTACACACATATGAAGTACATTTTATTAAGAGAATCCAAATTTTCATATATTTATTCTAGCTGTTTATATGAACGCTTCTTTGGTTTCTTTTAAAACCATTTTCAGACATTTCTATTGTGACCACCCAATATTTATATTTAATATTCTATATCTAGTAAACTGTTTCTCATCTAAGACTTTACTAGACACAGATGAAACATTGCTTAAAGAGAAAAAAAATCAACTCATAAAAAATGCACCTTGTAAATACCATAAAGTATTTGTTCATGAGTTTCTTTGAATTCTCTGTTTGTATTATTATTTTTAACGATGATACAATCAGTGCGAATGCAGTATCAACAACTGGCGTAACCAGAGGTGGAAGAGGGAAAAACGATGGAGATCCCCTCATATCTTTCCATGCTGCAATATCTGAAGAACATTTGAGGTACTCACAGTCCTTGATTTATAAACTGACTGCACAATCTTTTTCTGACACCCCCCCCCCCCAATTTCTATTTCTGTATGAAGGAAGATATTTTTCACTGTAAATTGACATTAGCTTCTTGGTGACTGAACTGCCTGAAGATCATTTGTTGGTTTTGGACATCCAGCTACCATTAATTTATCATGGGACTGGGCGTCAAACCCTTCAGGTATCTTTGGAAATATTGAAAAATTGTGTTACAGAAACAGGAATTTATACACAGGGTTCGTTTAAAATGCTACTTGTAAACAGAAAAATTAGTTTCTTTGGCAGTGTAGATAATTCATTCACTTCTGCCTCAGTCAGCTATGCTCTCTGTCTCTAAAGGCAGAACTCAAGTGACCTAGCATGGTTGGCAAAGCCCAGATGATTGCTCATGATGTTTTTCTTTATATATAGAGGGTAGCTTAAAAAACAGCTTCCTACGTCAGGAACCTATACCAGCTTATCTTCAATAACCCAATGACAGGGTTTCACCAACCTGCCATATATTACGCCCAATGACTTTTTCTGTAATTAAATCATAGTTTCCAGAGAACAACCAAACTAGAGAGCCCGCAATTTTCCAGGTAGTTTTTGCCCATGGATAATCACCAACACCATTAAAAACACACACCTTTCGTGTAACTGAAGTTCACCCAGCTGTAACATCAAAATCTTTCTTGTCGTTGCACCCTTTTTCAAAACATGTAGAAAAATGCTTAAGCTACAAAGTTTCGAGCATTCCTCCCACCCTGCCTGCACTTCACCCTCCTGGTGACCACCATCCTCTGCCATTTCAGTAGAACAACCTTTTAAAAATAAGACCATGTATTTTCCTAATCCACATTTTGTCATTCTTCCTTTCAAGCTTATGCAGCAATTTGAAGCTGCACTAACCTTCCTATGACCTTGAAAAGGTAAGGGAAAACCCTATGTTAACAATTCTTCTCTCTCCTTATTTGGGTAAACTAGAAGCCATGAGAGCCTTTTATTGACTTTCACTATAGTTTTCACCCTTGGCAGTACAACTGAACCTGCCCTGACCTCTTTTGACCAAGCGCCTTTGTCCAACAAACCGTTCAAAGCATCTTGCAGCCAGATGTCAGCCCCCACACCCTGAGTGTATATGCTCGACTGTACAGATCTCCTGCTACCTCCCCTGACTGCTTGTACCGCCAGCAATCGCCTTCAGCTTGCTGCCAGCTGGCCTGATTCTGAGATAAGACCCACTGGCCGGGTTAAGAAAATGACACCTGATCATGGGGCTGGTCTCGTTCCCATGAGCTGCACCCTTTCTGAAGGCTCACTTGTGCCTTGAAAAACCACTCCATGTTGAAGGAAATAAAAGCAGCACCTTCCACAGGCCATGGAAGGAACACACGCAGTCCCTCTCTCCTGCCCTTCTAGCAGGGCTTGCTTTGCACGTTCCTCAAAGGAGCAGAAGACTGCATTTGTGACACCACAGCTACAAAGGGAAGCACTGAGGGCGGGAAGAGATTCCTGAAAAGCACGGACCTGTGTAATGCCATCTGTCCGTCTGCTTATCACTGAATAAAGTAATCTTCTCCTTTCTACGGTCATCGCTCAGCCTGCCTGGCAACAGCTCACAAAGACCTCACCCATCATCCCACATTTCTCTGTCTCAAAGACTGTCCATACAAACTCCTATTGTCTTGTGATTTATGTAGCACTGATCTGCCTAGAGCTTGGCTACTTACTTCGGCAGCTAATTTTGATCTCAAGGCTGTCAGGTTGCAGACAAACCAAGATGAATAGAGTCAAACAGAAACAAACAACAACAGTCCTTCTGCTTTAACAGTTACACAGAGCTTATGCAGACTTCTGCAGACTTTGGATTAGATATTATAGTCTTCAAGATTGTTACCAGCTCTTATCCTACCTAAACTTCTTTGAATCACACTCCTCTTCTTGTGTTCATTGTATTATTTTGTCCAAGATTTCTATGAGCAAGTATGGTTGGTTTTCTGTCCCATTCACCAGCCATTTCAACCACTTTCCAGTCTTTTGCACTCTTACAGAATTATTCAGATCCCGACCTCTAACAGTACTGCGTTCAGTCCTATTTTGACCCTATTTCAATCTTATTTTGACTCATTTCTCAATACACTTAGACACCCCGTGTCTGTCAGCAACAAATATTTGTTTATCAGCTTTTTCCCTGACTCGCATGGTGTTGAAAACCTCAACACTGCTCGTTGCAAACAGCACTTCTGACTTCTTATTTACTCCAAGTTTCTCCTTATACTTAGCTGCCATCTCTGTCTTCCTGCTCCACTTGACTATATCCAACATCTGGAAAGCAGATCTATCCCTGAAGTCAATCTGACTCACATTATCTGGAAATAGCCTGGTTCCATTATAACAAGACCTTCACTGCCCCATTGCCTTCATGGCTGAAAGACATCTCAGCCAATGGGAGCATGGATTAATGTCCTGAAGGGAAAATGTGCAAACCTTCTAACGAGCTTTTTCTTGTCTGTACGAAAGACCCATCAGCAACTGAATCTTCCTTGTAATTCTTCAATGATTAGGCATTCAAAATTAATTTCTGTTCTCTCCCAAAAATGAGACTCAGGCAATAATGAACCCATTCTATAAATACTTGTTTAGTAACAAATCCACTAAAAGAGAAAGGGTTGCTATCAGGTTTGATCTACAAGCCAACCAAACTCCATCCAGTAAATACTGACATATTCTCACCTGGCAAAAATAAAAGTGGGTATTTTTAAGTTTAAATATTCACATACCTATGAGATTTTCAGCCAGCTCTACAGGATGTAATATTGCTGATAGTCCTTGAAAAAAACCAACCAAAATATGAAACCTTCTTTCTCACCCCTTCGACCCCCGTCAACACTGTTCATTTGGATCAGGTGTTTTTGAAGTTTGCACATGGCAGTCTCATTTGCATTTAATGTCCTTCAGATTACTTCCTTTTTGTTGTGCTAAACACCTCTCTCAGTTGAGTCTAATTTGATGAGGTCATGCTGTGACTCCTGACCCTTTGGGTTCTAAATGAAACCATCTGACAAAAAAAGTAAGTGGAGTGAGTCTTTTGCCTGTTCGTGGACATTTGATATTTGCAGATGTGCAGCAAGTTTTACAGACAAGTCTTTTGCCAGGCTAACACTTGATTGGAGAGGTGGAAATAAGTGAATTCCTGGAGAGAATAAAACATTGCAAAAATAAATAGGTCATGGTAATCCGGTCTCCACAAGTCCACTAGCTAAAATAAAAATAAATCAGAAGTAAATATGACCATTATCTAAGTCAAGGGAATCCTAAATTCCAGAAAAGCTTCTCAACCCCCGAAATGACTTAATATCTTGGTGTTTTCTTCAAATGTTTGTGAATGGAAACACCTGCATGGCCTGGCACGGAGACTCTGAGATTGTTTGGTAGCTCAGAGGTAGCCCATCATGCACACCCTTGGGCTGATGTGCCCATTCTGCCAGAGCATTTATTGAAAAGCTGAAGAGGTGCATATTTATTTCCAGTTGCATACAGCCTGTGTTATAGAGGAGGTCAGCCTGGATGGTCTCACAGTCCTCATCTGGCCCTAAAAGTCTGGATCTGTTAGTATGGCTTTGAAATGCTCTCAAGAGCTGATCGCTTCATTCCGGGCTAATTTTATGTAGAGGGAGTCACTGGAACATTAACACATATGGTCAAATAAAGAGCCAAAATGCTATTCCAGACTTCTGGCCACAAAGTAGATCTGTGTTTTACTAGAATATTATGATATAAAACTGGAAAAGGAAATAAGTAAGCTCAGAAATTTCTTCAGAATATTTTTTCAACATTCCTCTGCTCATCGCTCGTTACTTTCAGAGGCTGGAAGTGGGACCATGCTTAAATAATATTTGGGGTTTAGCCAATATACGCCGAAACTGCCAGAAAGACCTCATCAGTGAACATTAGATGAGGCCATATATCTCTTTTTATTTGTAACTCTCCCCGTGCCAACCCTCCCCACTTCCACATATACGCGTAATTTCCCCTATGAACTCTACGGCTAATTGTACAGCTGCCTGTGGTATGCATGCCCTCCATAGCAAGACTATTTCAGAATTATCTGACTGTAGTAAATCATCTTGAGATATACTGTAATTAAGTAGGAATATGCAAAGCATCAGACAGATTATCTTTGAAATGCATCAAAGTACATTATATTATAAAAAAATTAGGAAAATCTGTAGGTCATATATTCACTAAACTCCTCTACCTTATATGAAAATGAGTCATTTTCCACCATACCCTGGGGGTGAGGAGGCTGTCAGATGAAGAAATAAAAGACACTGTTAGTTAAGAAGAGCAGACCATGCCAAATCACTAATTAAAATTTAGATTTTCTGTGTAGAGAGCAGGTGCATATGCTAAAAGCTATTCCAGAACTGGACTAACTTTTACCTCACTTTTTTTTTTAAATGCTGTTTTACAGACCTGAGTATGGGCCTCAAAGACTGAACGTATTACTGACCCAAAGCCTTAGATGTACACACATAAAAATGGAGAACTCAGCATTGAATCTTAACTTTGAAAGAACGTATTTTCAATTAATCGGACAGCTTCTGAAGGAACAGGTTAAAAAAATCAATTTAAAAATAATTTTTAAAATGTTATCATTGATCAAATTATATTTGTAATAGTCAGGACTGAGATACAGATATATAAATATATTTAGTTACACAGCCTTGATTCTTGCAGTTTCAAGATCCTGTGTCTTTTCAGCTGTCCACAATTTGCACACAATTAATTGTGCAACTACAAAGGGTCAGAAGGAATTTATTTTCATTGTTGTGTTCGTTATGATAGTTCTATGAAACTTTACCTGCCTGAATCTGAGCTATGTTTTTCATTTATATCAATTGTATAGACCAGTAGTCAAAACGGTTCTTTAGAAGTAAAGCTGTTGTGAATGGAAAGGAGCGGTGGTAGGACTTACAGCCGTGCAGCCATAGCGCTCCTACTAATTACAATCTCATCAGCACTTACAGAAATGTGAACTGTTTTGACACATCCATTTCTATCCCTGCATCCCCAACTCATGAAAATTATTTGGAAGAGCTTTACTCCCACTGCCTTCAGCAGGAATTGCAGGACAAATCACAGGAGGAGCTGTACCAGGCTCTCACGAGATATGCTGAAAACCCCAAACTTCACAGGAATACAAGAGAATCTGAAGCTACAGGAAGCAAGAGAATCAGCTGCAACATCCACCCCTTGCATGTCCACAACTGCACGGCCAGAACTGAGGAGCCGAGGATTGAGTAGCAGCTCAGTCCTGGGGATGTCTTGGAAAAGGGAGATTCAAATAGTGAAAAAATTACATACCCACATGTGTATGGGGGACAGCATTGTAATGTCAATGCTTCAACTTAGAAATGTAGGAATCTAAAGTTGCATCTGAGCGCATTCTGGAATTACATGTAAAATGCATATTCATCAGGATTATAGCAAATTTGGGCCTAAAGAAAGAGTGGGATTTTCTTTGTGTTTTGTGCGCTGCACGAGAGGTAGGCCAGAAACATGCATGCCTGCTAGCAAGTGAAAGCCTGCTGATACCTAAGCCATTGGGGGCTTTTTCCAAAAATGATTTATCCTTATATTACTTGAAGATTACTCATGTAATCCTGTTTGTAAAGCTGAAGGAAACTGTAACGTGCTTCCTAAAAATATTCATCTGTGTCCTTAAATGATTTTTTTTTTACTGTGTTCACATGCCTTTGGTGTTTACTTTTCCAAGGATTTCCTACAATTGCATTGACAGGCTCTGAAAGGACACTTTTTCAGCAAACATGCTGGAATACTATTCTTTGTGTTTTTATAATTATTATTCATATTACTGAAGTCTTCAGAGATGCCAATCAGGCTACAAGCCCTATCATGGCAGATCAAATTATAATGACAAGAATTGTACCAGAAACCTGATCCTGTGTATAACACTCTCAATTACATGCATGGCTCTTCCCCACGGAGGCAGAAATCAGCTGCTCTGTAACATTCCCAGTTCCGGGTCGAAAGGGACGTAAGAAAACCAAGGTTATAAGTGAGAGAAAAATGCACAACATTAAAGTCTAAGCCATAAAATAATGTCAGTTAAAATGGTCTCAACAGGTCTTCCGTGAGTACCCCCTTGACTTGAAATATTGAGGTTTTCATGGAGATAGTGGATAGGAGAAACTCTGTTGCTGGTGGATTATGCTACCATGCAAAAAAAAAAAAAAAAAAAAAAAAGAGCATAGGGAGTGGAGAGCCAAGGAATTTAATAAAACCTGTACAAATCAAGGCATGCATTAGATGAACAAGACCTGGCATCATTTTGTTAAAGTGGGATTCTACTCAGTTAATAAACTGGGGGAAACTCTAACACAAAACCCCACAGGGGCACTCCTTGCTGTACCTCCTGTCCTGGGAGGAGGGCTGCCTGGCAAAGCAAATAAAATTGTGTCACATGACATGTATTTTCCTCATAAAAAAATTCATATAAAGATAAAATTTCAAACAGCAAAACTGAAGACCTGAGCAGAATAAATTTGGAAGTCATATCCATTTCAAAAATCCACCTCAAAATTCAATATAGTAGGCAGCTAGGAACAATAAAATAAGACCATATGGACTTGGATCAACCTATTAAAATTATGCTATACTGAAGGGCTGAGGCCAGTTACTCAGCTATTATCTGCCTTTAGTGACCTTGGGATGTGATCATTTGATTGCACCAAAGTCAAATTTTCCAGGCTCACTTCTTCATGTCTGTGAAGTTGTAATCTTTGCGTATCCCTACAGGATATAAACTCACGAAGAGTGTTGATGCACTGTCCCACAATGGCAGAGACTGTGGCAAACAAATTCTCACTCAGATTCACAGAATGAATCTCTAGCGCAAGCGAGGCAGAGGGTACGATGAGGAAGGCTGAAGCTTTACTGGTTCATATTGCAAGTCTGGTTTAAGCTGCTCAGTTTTATTGGCATAGCTGAACTTTTTATTGACTTTTGAGAGCATTTTAGAAGTGATTTCACTTCTCAGGGGATTCTTGGAAATATGTTCTTTGTCTGAAGCCCTCTTAGAAAGTCACCCCCTCTCCAAGAAATTACCGCACTTGGAATCATGTCTTGTTTAGGTCACAACTCAAAAACACCAACAGCCCAGCCTGCATCCCTATGGACCATGCGTCAGGATTACCAACAATCTGGAAAACAACACTTGTTTGAAAAAAAAGAAGAGCCCAAAGACCCCATTCAACGTGTGTAAAGCAACTGTCTCACCTGGCAGAGCATGGAGCACCATGGAGGCAGCTCTGCTGCAGGGACAATTGCCCCTGCCCCATTCTTGATGCACTTTTCCCCACCCTGTCCCCAGGGATGTGCCAGAGGACGGGGACAAGCTCTACTCACATCCTGGGTTGTGATGCTGTGGACAGCTCTGGGGCCCATGGAGAGGCGTGAAGAAGGCTCCACTGCATCTCCCCCTTCCCATGTCTGTGTTGGCCCAGCAGTGTGGTGAGTGGGCAAAGAGGTTGTCCTGCCCCACTGCTCTCCGTGGAGGCCCCACAGCTCCACCTGAGGGCCACAACGGGTCCTTGTGTTCAGAATTCATCTTCCTTGGTCTGAAACAACCCTATTTTGTCAACCCTCAGGACATGCTGCAATGCACATTTGTTTTCCCAAACTGAGAAAAACTGGGAGAACTCTGGCAGGAGATCACAAAGACTGGAAATTTCTTTTCATCTGCTAGGTTATGATTTATGTTAATGATTGGGCAAAGGAAGGAGGGGGACTCGAGAGCAGGCTGTCTGTATGGCAAGGAAATCTCTCCAGGCAGTGGGAAGGAGCACTCAGCACAAGGCGCAGGCACCCCTGCCTGCCTTGAAAATAAATAAGCTGCGACAAAAGGCAGGTGGGTGCATGGCAGATCCATTGGACAAAATCCTCTCTCTGCGGGGAGCACGGGAGAAACAATTGTTGCTACTCCTTGTAAATTGTAGCCGGAACCATGCTGGAGTCGGCAGAGGGAAATCCAGTCCCTGCAGAGATCCCCTGTGCAAAATATGTTTCTTCCAATTTTGCTCAGGAGACCAGGATTTGGCTGCAAGACACAGGGAAAAGTAAAAGTTCAAATGCAGTGACAATTATGTATGATAGGAAATCTCTTCCTCTGCCTCGGCGTGAATTTCTTTCTGAAAATGTTACTTATTTCATTATACACTGAGCTCAAATCCTTTAGCGTGGTAAATTTCAAGCTTGAGACACAACGAAGAATGTCACAGCCGTACATATACGTACTGCCCATGCCCACAGAGCTTATCCACGCAACTTCAGCTGCAGAAATCATTGACATCTAGAAGATGGTGGAGGGAGAGGGGAAGTGAGGGAGAAGAAGAGCGGGAGAAAGACCCACCCACTGAAACACTTAAGCTTAGATCTTCCAGGGATCAACAGCATCATTCCCAGTTTAGCGGCCAACGATTAGCATTTCAGCTATACATGCTAGCACAGATTCAGCAGGGAGGTGAAGGGGACCTTCACCCTCTCCTGTATCGGTGGGTATCCTTCAGGGTTTACCAGTCTGCCTGCGTAGGGTGAGCCTGAGTCTGCGCTCATGCGCCAACTTCGTGGCTCTGTGCTGCATAGAGGCGCGAATGCACACTTGGGCTGAGCTTCAGCTGACCTCTGCTTCCACGGGAAAGACCATGCTCTGGGGCACACCCAGGTTTGCTGGTGTGACTGGGAGGGGTACAGGAGGAGAATAGCCGAGACAACAACCAGTATCAGGAGTTGGAGTCTTTCTAAGCACTCTGTGGAAACTTGGAGTGAGGGTCCATGGACAACAATGTCACACAAATCCCAGTGACAAGAGTCTCTTATTGAGGAGCCACCTTTGAACACCTTGAGGCAACCAAGGGAAAACACTGCTTGCCAGGAACTTTGGTGCACCACCTGCAAGTTAGATCTGGGCCACTCTGCCTTCAACTTCAGTTTGTTTGCTCACAAAGCTCTCCAGTTTGGTACTTTGCCATGCAAACCAAGCCTCTACATTATGCGTGCAGAGGATTTATCTCTGCTTGGGCTGACAGTGCCATTCAGTCCAGGTTCCCTGTTCATGATCCTCAAACCTTGCATGAAGACCTGCTTTACTGGGATCTATCAAGCATGGATAGAAGACCTAGGACATTATCACCACACCTACCCCTCCATTTCCCTATGGGATGCCTGAGGGGCATCTCACTTTCTACATGGCAGTGCACACGGTGTGACTGCCAGCTCCTTTTCACCAGCTCCAGCTCTGTATCAGGGTGGGATGTCACTGAGGGGTGCCTGGATGATGTAGAACCAAAGAAAAGCGTGTGGAAGCTCTGTAGGGACTGAAGGGTTGCTCAAAATTGACGTATTAAAGGCCGATGCTACTCGCTGCAGGCCCATCTCAGCAAAAGATAGCAGAGGTGACTTTCCACTTAGAAAAGCCTAAGGCTTTACTTTAGTGTGAAGGTCCCTTTCTAAAGCTACTGTGAAAACATGAGAAACAAAACTTACATCCAAGAATCTTAAAGACTTTCTGCACATTAATTAACCCCGCAGCACCCAGAGTGAGACAAGGAAGTGTAGTTAAACCAATTAAGTTGCCCGCGAAGGGGAGGAACCAGGGGTTAAGTGCCTTGCAGATGGGGGGACTGGAACCCAGGCTTTCTGGCTCACAGTCTCGGTTCGACTTCCCGGGAGTACTGGAAGTGAAACTTTCCCTGTAGAGCTGTCGCTCTATGAAATCAGCTTGGCAGTGTGTGACAGACATAATCCTTTTCCCATATGTTTTATTTTCTATAAATAGAAAGACATCTCATTAGCATTCTGTAACTTCAGGAGATAAGGAGAATGCACAAACAAACAAATATCTGAACTATTTCCAGAGAATTGCCTGAAATTCCAGGCAGCCCAGGAGGAAGGCACTAGATTCAGCCGCCTTCTTTCCAATTTGACATCACCTGCAGTGCCAGGGACTGGGAAAATATTTCTCCAAATAGCAAGAGGTGGTTGAGCCCCTTACAACAGACTACACCGCTGAGGGTGAAATGGGCCATGTACCACAATGCAGTATTTTGGTTGGGTCATATCACAGAAATTGTGTAATCCGAATCCTAATCTTTGGCAAACCACAGCCACAAGACAGGCAGTTAAAATATTTTCCGTATTTGGGATGTTCATGCCCCACATCGTAAAAGCTGTAACCCTCCCTGTATTCCTGTGAAACCACGATGGCTTTTGTGCCATTGTTATGGCAGCATTACAGAAGATTTGTATGACCGATGTTTCTGAAGATACAGTACTGTCGGGACTGCTCTGAACAGTTTATCATGGTATAGCCTGGGAAAACAGAAAATTGTATGGTCTGTCCTTGACATTAAACATGTAATATGCAAACTCTCGATTATTTTAGACCCAATTAAAATAATCTTTCATATGATTAGACCAGGAAAAAAAAAAGGGAGTCTATTTTGTATTTGATAATTGGCTCAAGGTTTCTCAAACAGAATAAAACATGCAAGAAGATCCACACTAAATTAGATGTAAAGGAACATGAGCAGAAAGCTACATATTAAGTAGGAAGGACTAGAAAGCAGCAGTTTAGTTTCAGCCAGAAATTTGAATTTTCAGAAATTGATTTTTTTTCAGTTCAGAATGAAAATAAAACTTATGGAAGAATTCAAGAATAAACAAAGGGAGAAAAATTTTCCTTGTGAAACAGGCACCTAAGCTGGGAGACACTATCTGAGGTGAATGAATTAAGCACTGCACCATTGTGGATAGAGATCAGTCAGTATCTTCCCTTCTTCAACTCAGAAATCTTCCCTAAAACGTTTGCAAAAATACTTCAGATATGATAATTATGTTCCCCCCAGTGTTTTTTAAAAAGTTTTGAACGATTAGGGAACACTTTAAGTCTGGTTCCTTCCTCATCTGATTAACATCTCTATTTGTTGCCTTTCAATAGCACTGAACACCTCTTTTTTAATATTATATGAGTTGGTAAGAGGATGACTGAATCTGCCTTCCCTATAGAAAATACTAATTTTAGATCACCTGCTTATTATGTCTTGTCTCTCTGAAGTAAATCATCTCTTTCTGCATCACACAGAAGGCTCACTGTGACTCTAATTACTGTGGTTTCCAGTCCCTAACCCACTCCCACACTTGCACAGCACTTGCTCTCTGGTCTGCCCCAGGGATGGGTTAGCCCTTCAACCAGCAAGGACCATTCAGTTATGACCAACTCTCAAAGGCTGCTGATGGATTGAGCTCAATAAAACAAAAATAGAGGGAAGAACAACATCAAATGAAGGACAAAATCTGATTTTCTCTAAAAATGTTGCAAGAAAAGATTTGAAATGCGATTGAAGGTGTTCCATCAGCTGTCCAGCTGGTTAAGAAAGACAGTTCAGGGTGCACACATACAGTGACGTGGTTCCTTCCCATGGGAATTTCTGGGCATTTAAAGGATACTCAAGTGTACGAGGACCCAAAAAACCTTATTCCATTCTAATGCATCAATGACTCATTCCATCATTGATTAAAAATAACAGGCTGGGGACAGGGGATAAGTATACCCTGGCTCTTTTTTAAATAAGAACCTTACCAAAATCACAGGGAAAGAAAAAATTTCTAGCACGCTGTCATACCAGAATTATATGAATGCCTAACTCCAGGAGGATAATTACAGTATAACACAACTTGAAATGTTTTTCATGTGTCTGTCAGGATCTTTTTCCCATAGCAATTTTTTTTGCCACAGGCCAACAAACAGCTTTAGAAAACAAGCACTTTTTCTTCAAAGAGGATATCCATTATTACAGTATGATCTCAGGAAGAACTGTAGAAGCTCTGGATAAGATTTATCTTTGTCACTTGCCACAAGCATATAGTGCTGGGTTTTGAAGCCACCCCAGTCCTCACCTGGACCCCCAGCACTCACCACCTGTGCCAAACCCAGCTCCAGGAGCAGCTTTTCAAACAGGTGCTGACATCAGGGTGGGCTTTTGGGCTGCACCATCCCCAGTCTGGTCCACAGGCCCCTGGACATCAGGTCCCAGCAGCTCAGGTCTTAGAAATCTATTTTATACTGCACAATGTGGCACCTACATCTATATCTATACGTATTCTACTTTATCTATGGTGGTGGTTAGTTGACGGTCAGACTTGATGATCTTAATGGTCTTTTCCAACCTTAATGATTCTGTGATTCTGTGCGATCTAAAGCTGTGATTAATTTGAACAGTGAATCACAGCATCTTAGAAAATAGAAAGAGGTAGGAAAGTGTGTAGGAGTGTAGGAAGGTACGAACCGAAGCGCGCACAAACATCTTAAAATATCACAGTATCTCCACAGGAGCCAACACACACAGTGTACTTAGAACACCAACAGAGTATTTTCCAGAAATGGTAAGATAATTAAGTATAAAGAGCATCTCTTGGAAAAAGCTAAGTCTTGAAATTAAGCCACTGAATATCTCTCTAGAGATGCACAATTATGATTTTTATTAATTGTTTCCACAATGGAAGATTCCACAATCAACAAAGCTCTCAAATATTTACCTCCTGCACAGAAACTTTTCCATACTTGAAATGAGTTTTCTGAGGGACAATCTTTACTTTGGCTAGTAAATAAATCAGAGTTAGTAATTTTTTTAAAATTATTTTTAAAATTAAACCATGAAACATTCAGTTTATTCTTAACTAACTGCACAGCTGATGGAACACCTTCAATGACATTTCAAATTTTTTCTTGCAACATATTTGTATAAAATCAGATTTTGCCCTTCATTTAATGTTGTCCTTCCCTCCCTTTTGTTTTATCAATTTCAATCCATCAGCAGCCTTTGAGAGTAGATCATAACCAAAACAGGGTTGTTTGTATGAAATTACAAACTCCGTTTCATATTATGTGCTTGACTCATGTCTCAGCTTGCCCAAGATAAGCCTATTAAACAGCATTCCAGGCAGCAGCTCTGCCCAAGGGAGACACTTGTCACTCCATTGGAGGACTACCACTGGGAGACCACCAAGTCTGTAACTCTGTGCCACCTTGAACTGCTGAGCTGCTTCTGAAGGAAAATGGTCCCTAAGTACAAGGTACCCAAAATGCTGAGCCTGTGAACAAGATTAGAGGTTGGTACTGGAGCATGTGATAAGGAGATAGGATGAGTTGTGATAAAGGGATTTTATTCCATATGCCTGTTCCAGAGTGTGTGGGTGTATGCTCAGACTTATTTTGGATACTCAGATTAGGGTAGGGTCTGCTCAGATTAGGAGTCAGTGTCTACCAGGACATTTCCATGATCAATCAATACAATCAATGCCATGTCTAATACTTGAACAACTTCGAGGAATCTCGTAGTTAAGAGTCGTGCTAAGCTCATTGTTTAAAAAAATCACAAGCTAATTTCATTGTTTTCCTATAACATCATCCAGAATAAAGCAGAAGACCAGGCTTGCACAGCCCCTACAGAGCCTTGGAAAAACATATGTAAGCAACTGGTGGGAGTTTGGGTGATCTTAGAGGTCACAGCTTGGGAGAATCCAAGTGTGCCTCTCAGACCTGAACCTAGAAATGGCAACTAAATTGTAGCCAGGCACAGAGGAGTCAGTGGGACCACCTGTTGGATCAAATTGTGTATTTAAACGGTGATTAAACACTCTTACGACAAGAGCAGCCCAGGGCTGAATGCCCATGCAAACACACACCACAGCAGTCCCTGCCCTGAAGAACATGCAGTGGAAGAGGCATCCTCTCTGCGGCACGCGGGGCTCAGGCAGAACGCAGGACTTCAAAGGGAGGTTTGACTTTGATAGAGAGTGAGTAGGGGCTGCTGAAGAGGGACCTGTGCTACAGAACAACCGAGCATGTGCTTCACATTTCAGAAATTATATGCAGAAAAAGACTTCACAGATGAAAAAAGAAAGGAAAAAAAAAGCAGCATACAAAAGTCCTGGGCATCAAGACTCTTCTTAAGGTAGTGTTTCTGAGCCCCATACATGCTATGACATTGTAGTCTGAAAACTGCAGCATTTGCATTTAAATAAAAAAATATTCTTTTTATCCCATTTGGAGTTATTTAGCAACACCTCTCCTGAGATGTGAAAGAATGCAAATAAAACATCCAATACGATCCTTACCAAATACAAATTACATTAATTTGTCCTTTGGAGAATAACCTTTAACCATTACAAAATACACTCTACTGGCTTTCTTGCCTTTCCCCCCCGCCCCTTCACTCTTTTCTTGGACTTTTGAAGCAGATTTTGTTGAATAGATCATACAGGATTATACAGTTATAGCTTGCTTTCATATATTTCAAAAAGAAAATCATAAATATGACCTCATATGTTAATAAATCAATTATGGAATGCTGTTTTACACATATGCTCAAAACATGACCTCTTCCAAGTTCTCTTAGAGCAGAAAGTTGGGAGTTTAGATTTAAGGCACTTTAGCTTTAAAGATATTGGGAATAACATTATCTGGTAAATATTAAAGCAGTTTTTCTGTTAAATTTTATCTTGCCTTCAGTGGTTTATTAAAGCTTGCTCAACACCACCATTTTAGTTACACATGAATAAGCCTTAACCTTACTTTTCTTCAATAGTAAAGAATGGCACTTAGTAGGCTATAATTTACTTAACCACTTCTAAGTTACGAAGGGGTAAAGCAGAAGCAGGCCAAGTTTTATATATGCTCTTTTGCACTCTCAGAGGCAATTCAGTGTTAAAGCATTTTCATTTTATAAAACAAAACAATGCTGGTGACTCACTTGTAATGAGGACTTACATAATTGCTTTTTTGGGAGTTTGACAAGAAAGAATGTGCAGCAGTCAATCCACGCAACTTTTAAAACTGTGAAACAAAAGATGCACAGAACACTTTTCATTCTACTTTAGGTTTAATTCTCTACTAAATTTCATCCTGGGCCTAAAGTAAAAAATGCTAGTTTTATTGTAAGATGCCTGAAGGGGATGAAATAATGTTAAAAAACATTTGATATAAAATAAAACCACCAACAAAATATCCTTCATTGTTTTCTGTAGTCCCTTTATGGCTTCCATTGCCATGATATTGAGTGAACCAGCATTTTTCCGCAGTGACTCCCCCTCTGAGGTCGTGCTTCTCTCCCATTTTGGGAAAGTGATGCACAGAGACTGAAAGCCAGATGCAGGAAGGGGACACAGACTGCTGCCGGGCTTGGGCAGAGCGGAGGCTCTGAAGTCCAGTTTGTTGAAACTGGACTGACTTGAGATCAAAGGAGTTCAGAAACCGAGTTGCTCTTCCTAACATCCATAGATATTTTCCTGTTCAGCCTAAAAATTCCCACGTGCCTACAGCTGGGTACACACTCATGCTGGGACCTGCATCAGTTATACAACCTATAGGTTGTGAGATTGCACCTTTTCCAGCCAGTGCTCGCACTCACCAAGCTGAAGATGGCTTCTGCTGGGGAGCAGCGTGATGGGAGTATTTCCCCATGACCTCTACCACGCGGAATAACGTGGAATAACGTGGAAAATGGGTACCTGAAACTGCAGAGAAGCATGTAGATAAGCAGAGCCATGCCTGTGCTGAGCAGAAGGTGGGGTATCCCCCTTCCCCTCACCCGTGGGGCTGTGGAGTGGACAGGGCAGAAGTTTAACAAAACAACTGATCAAACTTAAACCCCAGGTTTTCTCTACCTTTCCTGCTTTAAAAGCAATCCCTGAGCAATCAACACAATCGTACTACAGTGTTTATATTCAGCAGACCAGAATTATTCCTTTTGATAGAAGCTACACTAGTTTACATCAGCCAGGAGTCCTGCTTCTGTATCTCATCACACCTACTACAGCGTCCAACCCTGTACAGTGACAAAACACCTCCTTCGAGCTGAATTGCTCAGTACCTGGCAGGATGTACGACTAGGCACTCAAAAACCCTTCTGCCTTCAGAGCTGGATGCTGAGGAAATTAAAATGAGTGCGAGCATATTGCTATCAGGACACTTGTGAGAAGCCGAGAGCCTGTTACTGTGTATTTCAGAGAAAACAGCACTATTAAAGGACACAAATGTGATACTCGATTTGGATGTTTTCCCATGCGGATGAAAGGAATCACTCCTCATGCAATTCTGAAAGAAACTGATTAGATTTATGCAGGCAAGTATCAGCTTGTGATTAGCATTTAGGTGAGGATGGAGTTATGTGCTACAGGAAATATTGGTGTGTGTGTTTGCTGTTTACTTTCATTATCTAATGTGCTCTGCATCAGGTTGGGAAAGACAGAAGTGGTTATTTGGGAGATTTTTGAGCACTTGTAAATTTATTAGTCATTCCTGACAGAGGAATAGGACACACTACTTCTTCATAACACAGTCTTTTTGGACAGACTGATATAAAATGCCTTCCAAGCAGTTTCAAGCAGAGAATCACTCTGTTGTTCTGCTTAGAACAGGTAGGAAAAGGTTTGAAGAACCAATTTCCCCCGGAGAAATTCCATCTCACAAAAAATATTTGATTTAAGAAGTAATGTTGGTTTTGATGAAATGTTCAATCACAGAAGTGCACGGCGGGCTGTATATATACATACATATACACGTACGTATACATGTACATATACACGTACACACATATGTATTTTTTTTCCATTGAATTGGGATAAAATAAATCTGAGGCTTTACATTTTTCATTTATAAAAAAAAATCTGTTACCAAAACGCTTCATTTCTGGCAACATTTGCGCTGAATCCTACAGGGACATTTACCTTCAGGTAACCTCTCTGTGTAATGCATGTCTTCATTACAGCTAATGGGGAGATAGACTAGTTAGTCACTACCTCAAAAAAAAAGAAAAAAAAAAAGGAAAAAAAGCAGCCAAGATTGTTGTATAAAAGCTCAGAAATCCTTTCATGCACTGTCTAGGCTTGGAATACAGAAGGAAATCTCTGCCAAGAAGCAAAGGATGTTGAAACAGAATCATGCAATGTGTTAATACCGCAGGGCATTGGAAGTAAGATGCCAGGGACTTCAATCAGAAATTGAGTGATCTTTGTGATATAGCAAAGAGGATGGAATAACATCAGAGAACTGTGCACACAATGGAACGAAACAGCATAATCATTTGTCATCACTCCAAGCAAACGAGTGCTGGCAATGACGTTTTCTGCACCAACCTATTCATGTCATAGTTTGAGGTTCAAATACCTTTTAGTAGCAGATCCCACCAGCCACATCGTCCGACGGCGTGGAAATTTGCAGCAATATCCACCTCATCTGACACTTCAAAGGACTTGTGCTCTGGTCCTCAGACAGTTAAGTGTGGCTACGCTAAGGTGGCTATGAAATCAGATTAACTTAAAGAGCTTGTATAATTCACAGCCTATTAAGTTAACCCAATTTCAAAACTGGTTCCACTTTGCATGAGAATGGACATCTGTGGCCTTCAAAATAGTCTACTATTTTTCATTCCTTATGAAGTATTCTTCCTTCCTTTAAACTGCTGTTAATCTCTAGCTGTGTCTTATAAAGACTCAACTGAGACTTGTCAGATACTAAAACTTGTCCTGGCCCATTATATGTGAAATATATAATTACACTGAAATCTTATGGAAAGAAAGGTGTCAAAATGTCCTGCACAGGGACAGAACTTGAACGGCAAACACCTACTTTAGTGCAGATAAACTGTTCAGTGGCCAGTGTTGGTCACTTGTCTTGCATATTTTGGCAACAAAGTCACCTGGTTCCCAGTGTTGAGCAGTCAGTAGCTCTTGATAGTATCTAAAGGCATCATATGGTGTCCAGCTCTTCCGTAAAGGGCTCTACATAAATATTTGAAAAAACTAACTTCAAGCTCCTGTTTCTGAAAATCCTGCATTTAATTTAACATTCATCCTTCATTTGCCTAAAAATACAGAGAGAGAAAAAAAAAATCAAATACTACATACTAGAAAACTTACCTATAAATATGTGGAGTTTTAAGATACAGGGATTTACTCAGGGATGTACGTTAAGCAGAGAGCAGTACATTCAGGCTGAGGAGCAGTCAACATTTCCACACTTAGGTGGTGAAACCAAACTCTAATTATAAGATATCATCTAGCCAATATAGCTTCATATTTTGACTTTCAATACAATATAAATAATACAGTCTAATTTATAAGGTGCCTTATCATGCAAACTTCCATAGGCACAGTAATTTAAAAGGGATTAAATATAAACCCCTCTAAAAGCAAATATCAAAAATAAAAGATTTTTAGTCTTGGAATATTTCAAAAACATTTATTGAAGGAGCTTCTCTGCTTTTGGGGTGGTATGGAAGTCCAGAGAGAAGAAGGTACATGCCAAAATTGTTAAAGCTGGATGCCTTCACTCTGGTACGTAAATCTATATTTAGCATTCAAGGAAAGGGCACGAATTCAGCTTTTCAAAGGCCTGGGCTATGTCTTAGATCTATGTAAATCAATGTCATTCCACCAATTTACAGCAGCTGAAGACAAAACCACTGGTTTTAGGAATGTTGTGGGAATACTTGATTTGATTCTTCACATTCACACATATTCCTGAAATAGAGGGGATTCTTCCCCCTCTACATTTTTCTCATGTCAGTTTGCAGACATCATGATCTTATAATTTCTTTCTCATGGATTTTCAGAATACAAAGTGCCCCTGATTTCCATCTCTACAAGGCATGTGTTGTGGGATGTGAAAGGAAGCAGAATTTAGCTGTCCATGATCAGGACAATAAAAGGTCTACAGGCAGTTTGGTGCAAATGAATGGCTCATTTTTCATGTAATGTACACGTAAGAATATAGCACTTCAGTGCCCTACTATCAAATTATGTGGCATAGACATCTTTTTCCCATTCTTCTAATAAACAGGGTTCATGGATAAATTCCACCTGATTGCTATGCTCTGAACAAAGCAAGTGCAATGGAAATGCTGGCAAACATGTTCTTACCAAGATTTGGGTAAGTTTTCATTCAGGATTATAGGCTTCATCCTGCACAGATGAAGACATTCAACATTTTCTTCGACTTTATCAGCAATTGGAGCATCGGTAAGATGGTTAAAAGACTGCCTTAGGAAGTCAAAGTTCCACTTTTTTTTTTTTTTTTTTTTTGAAGTTAGCCATTTGTAAAGATGTTACCTTAGGAACATTTCCTGCTGCTCATACAAGTGGAGACATCTTTGGTCAAACTGAGATTCCTGGGTGATTTAATTTTTGTTCTCGGGTACCAGTGAGAGGCTTCTACCAAAGATACATTCCTTGAGGTACTACATGTACAGATAGGCCACAGACAACCCTGTCTTCCAAACAAGGGTGGAAAGGCAGTTTTCTTGTAGGCTTGTGGATACATAATATGATTAGCTACTTTGAACACTCAGGCATTAGTAGAAAGTGAGACAAATAAAGATCATTCAGTTACCGTGTGGATGTCTGTCCATGCCTCCTCAGAGAAGGGAGGTGAACAGCTAACATGAGACTGATAAAGCAAACCCAGAGTTTTCTTCAGTGTATTCATGACTGAAAATCCATCTTGGGATTAGTTTCTCCATACCAACCTCTTGGAAAGGCATAAAAAGAAATCTTCTTGTAATATCACAAGTTAAAAAGCTAGACACATCCAAACAAACTCAACTACCAGGTGTTACCTTTGGGTAGCATTCAATCTCTAACTATAGTTTTTAAGTCTTTTTCCAGGCAATTAATACTACCTATCTCAAATGTACCACAGCCTGCTGATGCTCTTTACCTAGGAACAGTCAAGCAATTTATATTAAGTAATTTAAATGACCTTTTCTGTGCACTGAGCCATTGTAACTGATAGTATAGAAATGTACCAACATGTCATGACACCAACTTCACTGAGCTCACAGAATCCATCAGCTATTTTGAACAGATTCCTTGTAAAATGAATGAAATGTTTGTTGTTATGAGAAAATAAGTGAAAAGCACTCAGTAGCATTAATCAAATAAAAATAACGTGGAAGTTTAGACTTTCAAAAAAGAAAACAGTGAATCATCTGTGAATTTGGCACTGCATTAACCATACGCTATTCATCTTCACTCTAAAGGCCCTTCATGACCTATCCACACTCCACCTATCATTTTCCTATGCTATCAACGTGTCAGCTCCCTCCAGATCAGCCAGTGATGCCTGCCGTCATCACCCATTTGTTATGTTTACCGACGAGCACCTTTGCCCTTTCTCCCATGCCGGCCTTCATGCCTGGAAGAAGCTCCCATAAATATCAGCAAACCCACCTCATTGTTCTTTCTCAAATACCTCTAGAAATGTCTCCTTTCCTGAGATAGCCACAGGAAAACATTTGATAGTAAATATACAGTAAATATAATGACTTTTCTTACTCTAGCTACTCTTACCTAATTATTTCATTATACCTGTCTGTCTGGTATAACTACCACTAATGTGGTACTAGAACCTCTACTACTATTTCTTGTTTTAGACTAGAAGTGACTTTGGGCAGGAATTGAGTCTTTGGTCTATATTTACATAGGCCTGAGTACAATGGGTTTCTGTCTATAACTGGGTCTTCTTAACCATTCCTGTAGTATTAATGGTAACTTCTGAATGCAGCTGTACATTTCAGTTTGGTTTATATGAAACCTAGTGGTAACACCTAACCATATGGATGCAGTCCTCCCTCAATGTAAAAATGAACCACCCTAAAAATTTGAAATTTTTTCCTATAGTGTATTTACTAGGGAATACTCTACCAATCAGTCTATAATTAGTCACAATCTTTTAAAATAATTTTTGAGGGGAAAAAATTAACATGAACAGAAGATCCTAAAGACTCACAGCCACTTTACCATCCATATAAGTTCATTTTCCTTGTGACCTGAGGCCACAGGTTGAAATCACCTATGTCTGGATGTGTGCTTGGTGAGATGGACTGTTTCAATGGAGGAAGACATTATTGCCCTATCATTCTAGGAAAGGCACTTAAGTCTAGCCCTTTTGTTTGCATTGCTTAACTTTCATTTCATATGCCTACCATGGAAAGAAACTAATTTGTTACTAGCTCGGGAAAAAGTCCCTTTTCTTTGACCAGCACTGGTAATACTTGGTTTTCATTTAAATGCTTTTGGTTCTATCTAAACCATATTTTCAGACATTTTTCCCCTCACAGCCCTAATCTCAAGTAATAACTTAAGAAAAGCAGCAGAATTTAATATAAACCATTACTAGTAAGACAGGTAATAATAATAACAGTAAAAAGCGATTTCCCCACCACCACTACAGTTATTTGTCATTCTCGAATGCCTGGGGGAGAAAAGGTGAACTTTCTACATGTCTGAATGTCATGAAATTCAGACAGTTTCAGACAAAGGAAGAATGAATTCCAAAGCTGTGAATCTGTTCTTTCCATTATGGTTCTAAAAGAAATACAAGACCTTCCACAACATGTAGGGAAATAAAAATGTCTCATGGATATAGAGTTTACTGTGGTTAAATCCCAGACACTTGATATTTGTATTGCATAGGTTATGGTATAATGTGTGGCAAAGTGGTGTCAGGTAAATACTTATTGTTGTGCATAGTAAGCAAGACTCTAGAAGTAATCAGTAGCAATGAGTAGAAAATAAAACCAAAATCAAATATAATTTCTTTTGGGTTGTTGTTTGGGTTTTTTTAATTGTCATTTTGCAGTTACTTTTTATCACTTCTCTTACGAGCTTATAGCTGAGACAGTTGTATAATACACAGCTACACATGTATGTACGTGAGGGAAAAGAATGGATAGCGGTGCCTTTCTTATCAAAGTCAATGGCAAACACCCCATCGACTAAACCGGCACCTAAGGGTAGCCCCAGAATAAATGAAACAGCACCCGTGTTGTGTCAAAGGAGGGGCAGTGGCAGATCGACTGTGAGCTGATGTTTCCAATAAGACCTTCAAGTGACACAGGCACTCAGCTACCCCACAAAATTAGTTTCTGTAAAAACCAACCAAACAAATAGATATAAACTCTCTTAAGCAAGGAGGAATGAGAGCCTTGGTGTTCATTTCTGTGTTTCTCATCACTGGAGGGAAGACGCGCAAGATTGCTTTGTGGGGCGCCCAGGCTTTCCAGAGAGAAACATAAGTGGGGATGAAAAGTCCACCAGTGCAAGCTCACAGCTCTTCTTGCTACATCAGCAGCCAAATCCAGACGTGCAGTGGACAAAATCATTTGTCTTCACTGCCTAGAGATAAGAGACACACACGGAGTAGCCACCCAGGCTAAGAAATTAAGCAGGAAGGCTTCAAGACTTTGAGGAATTTTAGCAGACTGCATGGCGGTTATGAGGGAGTCCTCAGGTGAGACTTAGTTTTCATCCTACCGCTGCACAGATTGGTATATTTAAGGTATGGGTGAACAATTATGTCTTTGCCAACACCCAAGCTATCACAGCAAACCTGAACCCCACTGTTTTCCACAGCACTCGTTCTTCACACCACGTAAAAGCTTTCTGTACATGGCATGCCAGGGAACAGATGCAAATAGAGCTCCAGATACTGTGCTAGGCTCCTCTCACTAGACAAACTTTGGGCTTCCTAATGAGTGATATTTTAATTAAAAGTGAGATGGCACATGCAGATTGTCATCTCATCAATGGAAGTTAGAGACACTGAGCTTGGAGTAATGGTTCATCGTGTAAAATTCAACGAAGAATTTTCTTGCTTATAAAACCAAGCAACCATGGACATTTTGTCAGCATCACATCCTAATGCATAACATGCTAAATAGCTTATATATCACAGCAAAATGTAACAGCCTCATGTTAAATGTCCCACTGCAGCCCTGGTCAATTCTTCCCACAGCCACAGCCTGCTTTTCCCTCGCCTGCGGATCGCTGGGAGCTCCCTCCAAACAGGTGCAGCCCCGCAGACAGCGCAGGCACACACTCAGCAACACGCTCTAGCTGCAGGGTTTCAGCCCCTTTCTCTTCAGGCTTCTGGCTTTATTTCTTCCTAGAACAAAATACATAAAACAAATTCACCTCATCAACCACATCCCCTTTCCTCTGATTGCCAAGGACTTTGCAGACCCTCCAGTGTAACACCTGACAAAATGCATTCTCTCCTACTCAAGCTTTCAATACCACTCTCTCTGTAATTGTACCCAGCCACTAGTGTCCTGCTATTTTTTAAAGACTTGACAACCAGGTGAAGGACTTTAGAGACCAGATGACCCACCTAGCTTCGGCCAGGATGCTTCAGCTAATTGTGTCTTAGAGCAGGGTCTTATGTCTTTGTAAACACCATCCTTCATCTCACAAGTCATCTGCAAAAATCTTCCCTTGTCATGGCTACATGTCACATTTTTGCTGAAGGTGGGTTTGATCTAGGGGAAGGAAGCAGTGCCAGAGCCATCAGGCTCTGAATTCCCAGAGCTCAAGGGGTTCAGGCATTTGGTGCTGTCTCTGTAGCAGGATGAATTTCACCTCCCAGCTGAACATCACTTGCAAGAGGAAGGACGGGTGAGAGAGTGGGAACACCTGGATTCACTTCTTTCCTCTGCCCCAGATTTCAATATATTACTTAGTCTTGCTGTGCTTTTCCTCCCATCTGTAAATTCATCTTTTGAGACCCTTTTCCCCCGACCTCATCTGGAGATAACAGCGCTTTCCCACTTCATTGAAATACTAAATATATAGAAGATGATGAAGTTCTCAGATGATGCTCGAGCATGGGGATATGGAAAACACCTAGGACAGGCTGGTTATGTGCCTATTACAAAATTTATTTTTCACATAATCAGGCATGGAATGACTTGAGTCCCTAATGAACCTCTCCTCTTGGGTACAGCCTGAAATCATGGCACTAGCTGATGCTTCATTCCCCCTTCTGAGTAATCCCTGAACTTTTCAGCCATGTTCTAAATCCATTGTATCTGGTTTCAGTAAGATTAGATGCACTTTTAGATGGCATACTATGAGATTTTGGTAGGTTACATTATCAATCAAACTTTAGGGACATTGAATCAATGGCTCAGCAGCACATACTAAATCAGCTGGGGGATTATTTTTTTCTGCTTTTGACAATTTTACAGGCAACACCACCTTTTTATATTACTATTACTCTCACTGAACACAGAAATCAGTGAAAACCTTATCCCTCTTTCAAGTTGTGCCAATAACTTATAAAGACTAGTTTGTAACAGGTTTTCATGAATTTTCTTGTAAGAAATTAAGTAGAGATAAACAGAGGACTGTAGAATTTTGGGAGCAATACGACAGCCATGGCTATCTATTCACCTACAAGAAATCCTACTGAGGTGAAGGGGGCTGCTTTTATCTGTAAAGACAAGCCACGAGACTATGGCGTAGCTTGCAGTCATTTACAAAGAACAGCAACTCTTACAAACAGGGGTCTGCCAAAGAGACGAATGAAATAAACACCTCTAAGCATGAGACTCCCACCAATCCCATACCCTGTTTTTGCTGAAGGTGTCTATTCCTTGCAACATGGGGCCTAGACCTGCTCCATTAAAATTAATGGAAGAAATTTCCTGTCACCCACTTCCTAAGAGTAGTGTAATTGTCATTACAGTGTTGAAACGATATTGCAAAATACCTGGTGTGTTTCAAAAAGATTTTCTTTCTTTTCTTTTTTTTTTTTTGGTAATTGCCAGCAATTAAACATGTTTATCAGATTTTAGCCTCTCTCCATCACTCAGAGAGGTAATTAAAGGTTTAGTCGTTGCGTACTGGGGTGTTTTTCTGTTTCATTAACTGCAGCGAGTTTCTGAGAATCAGGCCGATTCTGCTCTTAACGGTGTTGCAATACCACGTAACTTCCCGTAAGCCGGCAGGGCACCACTTACCGTGCCTTCTCTTTTAAAAACCTACTTGAAATCCCATTTCACCACGCGCACAAGGCACTGGCACTTCTGAGTCACCGTGTGCCTGCCGGAGCGTGGATTGGCATTGCTCGAAGCAGGGCTTTGGCATCCCTCTGCTCCACGTGCCACCCGCTCTGTGTTCCCGTCCCTCCTGCAAAGGCACATGTCCCTGAGCTACAGCACGGCTTTTCCAAACACTGTGGGGTCCTCAGCCACCCACTGTTGTTTTACCTGGGCTTGAGTTACCGGGGAAAAAATTGCAAAAAAGGATAATCAAAATGAGGTGTTCCAACCGCTCCGAAAATTAGGTCATTTAGCCAAGTGCCAAAAAGGGATTTGTGACTAATACCACAATACTCTGCATGAGAGTTATGCATTTAAACACCATATCTAAGGTTGTATTCTTTCAGATTCCGAAAGGAAGAAACTGTTGTTCTAAACTAAATGCAAGATCACCTTCTGTTCTGGGTTTAATTTAATCTGAAAGTCTTTCAGCTCGGATGACTGCTGGGTGAACCTCTGTCCTGCTCCTCGCAGACAAACACCTTCTCCAGAAAATCTGACTATTCATAGGCGAGCAAGTGACACCAGGGCTCGCGAGGCTAGCACCTCTGTTAAGGCTGTGGTACATTAGCTCTGTGCCATGGGAAGGCTGCCTCTTGTCATCTCTGGTTTCTGCTTACCCAGGGCTGTCAAACCAAAATTACAGTAACTAGAAAAACCCAAAGCACTTTAGGTTTCACTATTTACTTTTGATTCTGCGCCGCGAAGTCTGACTTCAGAGGATAGGCATGCCATTCGGATATCACAATTGCAATTTCTGAAGCTATTTACCTTGAAAAGTTTGTATTACAGTACTAGTAGTGTTATATGAAAATAAAATATTTACTCAGTTGTGGGATTTACTCCTCAGCTTTGGAAAGAGGTTTGCCAAAAGAGACTGAGAGATTTTTACTGACCTAGAAGAGTACCATTATAGCTAGGGGAAATAAATATGAATCAATTGCTTCTATGAAATTATTCTACACTGCGTAGGAGATTTCCTTCAATCCATTGACTCTCCACAAAGGCGATGTTGTCATGATGTAAGTGAACAAACAAATAATAAAATAATTGTATGGGACTGTTGGGAGTCATTATAAATAACTTTATTTTGCCCTTGTTTGGAATACCTGTATTAAATTGACAGCTGAGGAATCTGGGCCATGGGACAGAAACAAATGAATATGAACGTCACTGATAAACCTGCTGCAAAGATTGGTGTCATAGAAAATAATAACGCATAACCTTAACGCATGGGTTTAAGGCAGTCACAGTCCCATATCTACCCTGTTGCTCTGTCCTGGTTCTGTTTAAAGCATTGCTATCACACTATTATAAAAAGTCCATTTCTCAGAACACATCCAAGAACATCATTTCTACCCCAAAAAATTGTGAGCATGTTTAAAAAATAAAAAGATAATTTTGTGTGTGTTATAATTTCAAACTATTTTATGAAGTATATTTTAAAATCAGAAGTTTGCAAATAAATTAGAAATGCTTGTACCCCTGCTTAATGGAAAAATGAAGATTTGGTTGATAATACATCTAAACAAGAATTTTATAAGTACACTTGTTTGTATTAGTTATTTTCTTCATTGCTTAACAAGTTTCACATTCATTCTCGCATGAATTTGTCCAGCACCCCATTCTAAGCATTAGTTGCCATTGTACCTTGTTCTGATAAAATACTGGTTTTCAAGAGCAGGTTTTTCTACCTGTGCAGGCATTTAATAAAACACCTCTTAATTCTCCTTTGGATAAATGGAGTAGTATGATATTTTTAAATTGGTTGATATAAATCATATTTTCCAGACTGTGCATCATCCAACCAGGTAAATCCAGAGCACTTCCCTGTAACGTTTTCCCCTTTGACTTAAATATACACATTCCAGAGAGTCTTTTATTTTTATTTAAACAAACTCAAGGTTTCACTGGATTTGAATCATCCCAGCTCTGCAATTGTATTCTCTTTATTAAGCAGAAATGTTGAAGTTGGCATTTTTGAAGTGGAAAAGTCTAGTTAGTTTTACCTTACTGTTGAATTGCAACTGCAAAATCTTACAGTAACTGAATTTAGATTTATTTCTAATGAACATCTTACAATGTCTGTTCAAATTCCTCTCCACCTATCAAAAACATCTGTAAAATAGAATCCCTTGTTTGTTTTCATTGACCCTGTGAGGAGGGAACACTTGGGAACACTTATAATTAGGAGGGGTTTTTTCTTCAATGTGTATTTGGGTAGATCATTGTTCTCACAGCGGCCACTTCCAATGGCATACATCTTGTCAGTATGATACAGAATTTTCTCCATACTCCAATACAAAGATGAGATTTAGAGTTGCCTTCCAGTATATTGCCAATATAACATTTCAGGAAAGTAATTTGAACCCAATACAATTCTGTCCATAATATTTCTCCTGATTTCTTTGCACTCTCTCATCATTGACATACATCACAACTCAAGCACTTTCCCTTTGGTGTTCTCTTCTGAACAGTGCTACCCCTTCAACTCCTATGTTGAAGTCATGATTTTTGTTTCACTACAGTTTGCTATTCTGACTGTATTTTATTTCATTCTACAAACCGCTCCAGCTTCTCAAGTTCATACATTTTGTTTGTTCCTGGTACTGGTAAGCCCACATTACGGTTACTTTTTACAGTCCAAGCCTAGTTCTTTAGCTGTATGTGCTACATGTCCACACCTGACTGCCTGAAGCAATCCACATACCACTATATAGCTCAGTTATCCAAGTTTTCTTCCCCCAGATTTCAATTTAAAGCTCTCATCAGTTAGGTCAGCCTTTGTCCTTGAGACCAATACTCCAAGTCAGGTGCTCAGGTTGGATCATCTTTCTGCCAAGTGCCCTCTAAAGACATAAAACAACCCAAGACTTTATTAAAAGGACTGATTTTTGACCCATTTTTTTAATACATCCTTCCCCCCCCTCAGTTTTTTCCATCTCTTTTCTCTTATTTCAACAAAATAACCCTTTCTTCTGTTATGTCTCACAGTTGCCTTATCTCACCTCAGCATTCCCCCAGTTCTAGGCTCTGGTCTCCTCTTTCTTCCTTTTTCCTGTCCTGTGACATGGTTCCATTACTCCTGCTTTTGTTTCTGTCCATTTCTCATTCCTCTTTTTAGTAAAGAAAACCTGATCCTGAATACATGCCTCAATCAGCAGGCAATTTTTCTTTCATCTTAAATTTTGGCTTACATGCTTCCATGTACCTTCAGCCTTCTGATGGCTGTCTGCACATTCTAAGCTGCATAGGGATCTTTTTCTCTTTCCTTTCTCCACCATGACTTTGAATACTTACCTGAACTCCAGAACTGTTTCTTGCATCACCACTATTCTTTAATAAGTCCCATCAAGTGGCACTTATGCCGAAATTGTTTTTCCTAGCCTTAGCCACCCCAAGGCAATGTCACCCAGCTGTTGTGTCCAGTCCCTTTGTGGTCTCTACTCTTGGGGTTCACCTTCACTGCTCTCTCAGTAACTTCTATCACCAGTACTTTCTAGGAGTACTTTTAAGGAAGGTAAGAGCCAGAGCCTCTGCCTCTCCTCCACAGATGTTTTCCTGTTTAATTATTCAGCTCTTTGGGCTCCTTCGATTTTAAACTAATCAGCCTGCCTACTCACTTAGCCTTAATGGGTAACAGGTGAGAAGCTCTCAGTCCTAGGCAGGAATCCTCACTCTTTCTCCAGCTGAGAATCTCTGTCCCATTTACCACTGAGACATCCCAGAGAGACACCATACTGCAAACTGCAGCCAAGTCCCGCTTCCTGCATGCTGCACTCTTCCCTCCACATCAAACAAGAAATATGTATATTTACCTCTCTCTTCCACCACGGAATAGTTCGCAGGAAAGCTTCTAGCAGAAAACCTCATTTGTTCACCTCTCTCATCACTGCTGGGATGAGCAGAATTGTAATTATTGCTTACATGTTGCTGAGGGAGAAAAGAAATTTGGGTACATTAGAAAATAATGCTTTGTATGACTTTGATTGATCTTTAAAAACTTTTGAAAAATATGTCTAAAGGAATCCTAATTTTATTGCTAAATTTCAGTGAAATGCTTCTGGAGAGCATGCTTTAGGAATTTCTGTAACTTATATTTATCCCACCAGTGAGGATTATCTGACTTTTTATAAGCTAATCCTCTTGAGTGGTATGTCTCAATCTTATGAAAAGGCATGTAATATTTTACGTTACAAGTGTTTTAATTTTATCTTCATTAATTTCCAGCATGATACTTTAAACGTGTATCAGAATTTCCACACAAGGGCAGACAGCAACATTCACAGGTTTTGGTAATTATTCTCCAGTATCATGCAACAGCATCTAGCCTTTTTGAACAATTCTTTTGTTTTCATTCTTATTCCCATTGCCTCTTATTTCACAGGCCACCCCCATTTCTTCATGTCTTGGCAAGTATCAGCTGCAAGAGTGATTCACCTTCTGATGATTTTTTTGTCTCTCCAGAACAATCAAGGGAAGAGAATTCAGTGCTTGCATATTTATATTGAATTGTATTTATAGAGTGTGGCCAAATTCTGCCCTTAACGTGGGTGCACGGCCTTTTCTGTGAACCCAGGAGACTGGGTTTCATGTGAAGGTATCGTGCCCTCAATGCAGTGATCTTTTTTGCCATGCACAAGGGAAATGGATATTTTTATGCCTACAAAAAGGAGGAGATAGTTCTTCCCTCATTGCTGTGAAGTCACACAGCAGCTTTGGATCTGCTGTAAATGTGTAGCTGATACTCAAAAACTGTGACTGGGACCTGATACATGAATTTGAATAATCATGGTACCTTTACAAGGATATACAGAGTTATCTGTCTTGTTAATTTTTCCCATTTCCACGCAAGAGACATTGCAGCTTTTTAAATACTCATGCTTGTGCTAATATAATGCACTAATTTTCCTCGGATAGGCTGAAAACATTTAGCAAAGTGTGAGTAAGCAGTAAGGCAGACCATGAGAAAGTCACTAAATTTCAGAAAGGAGCAATATTACACACTGGGTGTTTGCACAAACAGCAAGTCACAGCCACAAACTGGAATCCCCCTGAGGTTACCAGTATTGAGTCAATAGGAAGTCTGACAAACCTGGATCACACAGGTGAGAAAGAAATGACACTCTATTGTCTCATGGATTTTTCTGGGTGGAGCAGAAGAGTAGCTTTGCATTTGATGAACATCCACCACTTCTGCTGTGCTTCTCTACCCATTTTTCTTTCTGAAACTGTACTGCAGTTCTTGAGACAGACACAGCTTTGTGCAGACAGCCAGTGTATGATTTTTATGCTCTGCTTAAGTCTCGCTAGTACTATCACAAGGCTTAAGGGACATTTCAATCACACAGATACTTCTGTTGGCTTTCCACAGACAGGTGGGTTTCAAGAGAGAAAGCAACTCTGTTTGAAAAGACATGCATTCCATCATATGTCCCTTCTACTAATCACAGTATGTTCTAGAGTTTCAGTGGTTCCTTTGCATTTAGGTGCCAAACTCAGCAATGGACCCCAAAGGAAGCCACATCAAAACTCAGTTTGGGCTCCAGCATAGGAAGTCATAGATGAGGATGCTGAAAGCCACAGACAAGCAAAACATCACCACTGGCACAGACCTCAGTCAGTAGAAACACCACTGAATTTCACAGACAGGCTTTTCTCTTTATTCATAATGCTGTAAAGGCCATTTTACCTCCATAGTAAAGGTTTATAAGACAATACCATTATCCATTTATATCATAAAATAGCATAATTTATTTGTCTTGCATGAAAACTCAGGTATTTCCTATAGAAGCTTCTCAGAGTATTTCTTTTCAGGGATGCTTTCCTTCTTGTGAAATCTTTGCAGCACTGCAAAGAGCCTGTCCTCATCAGGATATGAAAAGGTTCCAATTGTATCTGTATCTCCCTGCTCTCTACACCACTGTTCTTCAGAGAGAGACACAAATCCTCCCAGTGTTCCTGAGCAATACATTTTGCATTTCGAGTTCTGACTTGGCTGACACTTTTTAAAAAATATATATATATTCAGAGTCAGACAGCTCCCTGGTGACTATTACACAGCTGCAGATGCTGAAGGGCACAAATTATTCCTGCTAAGGTCAACATTACCTTACACTAAAAAATTGTCTTCCTGACCATTCATTCTTTCTTGACTTCCACACTGTGAAAAAGTGATGAATTTTTATGATTTCACCACCAACCATTGGTCATATTATGTACCTCTTGGGGAGGAGAAGTGAGGAGGTGGAAAGAGGTCCCAACCCGCATATAGACACCTAAAGATCTGTCCTTTTTTGTTTCATAAGATGCCATTAAACCAGATGAGCCAGAATTTCATTTGGAAGTTGTTACAGGACTTAATAATAGTCAGTGAAAGTGATCCACAGAATGAATCTTATGAAGGGGATGGAAGGATGTATTCAGACAGCCCAAATCTAAACTTGTATTCAAAGTCTACTGTTTCCTACTGGCTTGCCAGTTTGGAAGGCATGGAGCCAAGCAACAGATCCGAGACCTATGTGGAAGCTAGTTAGGCAATTTTAATATCGCCCAGAGCCGCTTAGCAGTAAGTGAAATTCCCCAAGCGGAACCTGTGTGGAGGGTAGACATTCTGTTTCATGAAGGAATATGCTACTTTAAAATATGATTAAATTCAGATGTGGGATGAAAGACAGAAAAATTAGAAGTTCCCCATGACTTTCCTTTAACCAACTGAAATATTATATTCACCTACATTGAAAAATTTTAGTTTGGTTATTGCAATACTGAAAGCAGCATAAATTTAAAAGATCTCTACTTAAAAAATGAAAGCTTACACACTGCAAGCTTTATAAGAATCCCTTCTTACTTTTTCCTTCTGATCCATATTCTCCTTAAAATTGATACCATTGCATCAAATGTTTTTATTTCAACTAAACTGCATTTTGCAACAAAAAAATTGTTCCCTCAAAGATTTTCCCATTAGCTTTACCCACTTACGAGTGCACGCACTTCTTTTTCTAACAGAAGATGGAGAAACAAAGAACTGTCAGTTCTTTAATACTTTATTAAAAGTGCTCAGATACTGCAATACCAGAAGAGACATAGAAAGGAACAGAATTCATGGGCTGCAGGCAAGAACTTTCTCCCCTTTTGTCAGAGCAGGCAGCATGTAGGGTCTGGCCCTAATCAGATTAGGTTGTGCATATTTATAAACATCTGAAGACCATAAAGAAAGGCTCTCAATTAAAAGATACTCTGGATTTACTTCTGCAAGAGTTATAGAAAAACATGGCGATTAGCATTTCCATTAGAGACTGCAATTTGGAATAAACCAGGCTCGCGGAACAGGGTCCTCTGTAAATGTCTTTTCTACCAGAACATATCCCTGTGTTCTGTTCAGATACATTGAAAAAACATGTCGCATTTTATCTGGTTGTATGAAGTTACACAATGCCATGCCACCACATGGGATGTAACCCCATGTAATGTAATGCACATTCGAGAAAAACTCTCTTTTCCATTATGGGCAGGAGTAAATTACAGATAGCAGTTTACCATAATTAACCACAAACTGGCAATAAGCCCTATTTTCTGTCTTTCTAGATTACTATCAAGTTAGCTAAGCCCTTCTCAAGCTTACTTTTAAAAGTAGTTAAAAATACAAAAGATATTTAAGATGAATCGGTCCTGTGGATAAATACGCTGTGTGAACCATCCAAGCTATTTGGAATAGAGAATGAATCCAAGATACTGGTTAGGTGTGCCCTGTTTGGTGAATAGTCTATGCCTGACGAAAGTCTCTCATAAAAATGTGTACCTTTTTTTTTTCCTCTAACCAGTGATTCCTCAATTAAGATCTGTGCTGTTTTTACCTCTTAACAATAACAGAAGCCTAACTCATGACCAGCAGCTGCCTACGATGTGTCTCTTACAGCTGAAAGCACTTCACCATTTATTATTCCGAAAAACTAAATAAGGGCAGGCATTTTCCTAAAGAATTAATTTTTAAGGGCTCAGTATCAATCAGGTTTTTTTGCCTTTGATCCTCAGTAATCAGAGCCCAACAGTTATAAAATTCAATATATAGCCCATTTAAAGATATTCTAGACTTTCTGCTGTTCCCATGAGCCATCTATTTGCTTTAGACAATCAGCAAACTTTTTATTAATGGGATGCTTTATCAGCATACAAGGCAGCTCACCGTAGTGTGTCTCTGAGACAGATCTAGAAGGGTAAGCACTCTAATTGGGCCATTTGCATTTTAATATTCCTGCAGCAGCTCTGATTAGCAATACTTTGTTAAAGCACAGATGCTGAGCCTTCCCTGTGCAACAGTTTTCGCTGTCACTTACCAGCCCTGAGCCCCATCCCTGGTGCTGTGAAGATCGCTTCTGCTGCCGCTGAGCGCTTGCAGGTCTGCCTAGCTCCAGAAACACCAAACTGGCTGCTGTGTATCTGACCTTCTGCATGTCCACAGTTTAATTTTTGCCTGCTAGAGCATAACGGAGACCTGATTCATCTACAGATCACATCCATACATTTCTAGGTTCAAGCACTGGAGAAATTCCAATTAACATTTTCTGTAATATTTTTTTTGTGGACAAATTTGGCAATCAGTCCAATCCTTTGAAGCAACACCTTTTCAAATCCATTCATGTCATATATTCCCTGTTGTAAAGTGTACCTTTTTGAGTTCTCAGTGCCTTTTACTCTCAATATCCTAGCTCCAATTGCTTCTTATTTTACTTTATTAAATGAAGTGATCTCCAGCCGCTATAAAATATCGGCATATGTTATTCAAATGCAACCTGGCCTATGAGCAGGAACCAGAATCTCACAAAAGCAGCTCCATCCCTATCGTTTCACTTTGGAAGATGCACCTTGACTGTCCTGGGGTGTGCTTAAGTGGGGAGAGGAGGAACAGGGATGTATTTGTTGTCAGAATACAGAGTATACAAAGTCTTACCTGAAAAAAAAGCCTTAAACTGTGGACTTCCCCATTATTGTTATTGTTGTAATTGTATTTATTATTGTTATTACTATTATTATTACTGGAATTACAGTTCTGGACACACCTTAGGAAGGAAGTACATGTGCTCATACACAACACCTGCAGACTGTTGTGTTGAACAGGATGGGAAAAGCACCTGCTCACACACAAAAAGACTTTGCTAACATATATAGTAAAACAAGATGCTGTAAGTGCCCTGGAGGATCTGCCTTTTCATTGCTGAGTCCTGTTGTAACACTGTTCCTAATGTAATTCTCACTCAGGCTAATAAGATATCATTTTGAGTCATACCCAGGCTATAATGAAGGTGGAAAAGGAATGTGAAGTAGTGCCATAAAGCTCCAGTGGTTTTTGTGGACCTTCAGCCTTGTGGCTACCTGTGTTGTGGAATGCAACTCAGAATACAATGAATTAATTAAACTGATAATTCTTCAGGCTAGTTTTGATACAGGATTGAGCAGAGTCACAGGCATTAAAATAAGTAAAATTTTAGTATTGACTTGAAATAAAATATGTGAAATACTCACCAAGTATAGATCTCCCTTTATACTAGTGAAAACATTTAAAAAATCCTGCTAAGATGTTCACAGAAAATCAGTAGAAAGCAGGTAACTGGTTGGACTTTGTCTCAACCTGTTCTCAGCAGAACACCAAGAGCATAAATCAATGTCAATAAATCTACCCCCATTCCTGAGTTCAACCTCATCAATAACAAAAATATAGCTTCAACCTAAGGTTCAGCCCTGTGGGCATCTCTAGTGCCTCTCTAGCATCTCTCTATAACCTGTGGATTCACAATAGTAACTCCCATTTCTTTTATATTCAATGAAATAAATAGGCCAAAGAAAGCCTGGTAATTTTCTGGAGGATTCTCAAAGCTGTGGTGGGATGGGTTTGCCATCCGGTTGCTTTCTGCTTTAGGTATGTTTATGTACTGGGCACATTTCATAGACACCTAACCACCTTGGAGTGTAGATGTATCCTTCTGATAATTAATCTTCCCAAGGAGGCTAGTTTGGAGATTTAGAAGCAAATTCTTGTGACTGAATCATCATCATTCAATTGTCCCCTTTTAAAAATAATTTCATTATGTAAACAATTAAGTGCGATTATATGGATTTAGAAAGCTTTTACTCCAACTTGCTCTTGCAGTGACAAGTTATAACATAAGTCTTAACACCACTTCTGCCAAGGCTGTGCCTAGACAAACACTTTTCTTTGGTTACCACAATCCCTTGGGTCTGTACCTGTGGTGCCACCACACCATCTGAACGGTCATGAAACCTGGTGGGACACATGAGCCGAGAGCATGGATGTGTCAGAAACATCACCTCTTCTCTGGGTGAAGACTGATTCCAGTCCTACCTCTGAAAGAACAATGATGTGAAACAATGACAGAGTCATCTGGAAAGCACAATGGAGACAGCACCCAGCCTGACACGGGACTGAGTTGTTCCCCCCCAGGCTGGTCATGGCCATCAGCCTTCCATCCAGAGAGAAAGCTCTTCATCCAAAAAGCTGAACTCTGCTCAACTTTGCTTCATAAGGCAAAGACCAAACAAATGGTAATATATTCCCCACTTTAGATGTTTGGCAACAGGCGCACCAGGAGCAGAACTAGCATGAACTTGCACAGGCACTCACACACCGCACTTAGTGGGGTCTAGGCACTGTTCTCCCTTGCCAGTTTGGCCGCTCTGCGTTTCTCCTCTTCCAGCCTGAAGAACTTGCTAAAAGTTAATTCAAATGGTTCTATGTCTGCACAAATTTTTAAGTGACTAAAATAAAGTATTCTCATAAATACTTCCAGACTGAAGGCTTGTTCTCTCTGACTTCAGCTAAAAGTTCTTTTCTTAAAAAAAGACTCTACCTAAATTCGTTTGTGTGGCTTCCTTCTGGAGAAAAGAAAAAAAATAAATGGCACATCTGTGCAGGTTACTAAACTAACTTTGAGAGAAGTCCTCCAGCGGACGACAGCTGCTTTCTCTCCCCTCTTATATTTAATATCATAGTATGTAATCTTAACAGCTGTATTTACTACAAATTCCCTGTGAGTTTTTTGGGTCATTCACTTTCTAAAAGCATAACCCAGAAACGCACACTTGGGGCATTAATGCTCATATGCAGTCACCTTGGCTTGTCTCACATGCATAACGGCTCCTTAGGTGATTAGCAGTTTTCATCATCAGGTCCTACATGATTAAAAAAATCTTAATGGCACTAAAAATATTAGGAGTCAGCTATTTCGTACTAATGACTTGTTAATGTAACATTATTGCTGGTGCTTTAACTACTGTTGTCCTTAAACGCTGCACTGCATTCATGAAGGACTTTGGGAAAAAAGAGAGTATGGTGCTGAGACTTATTGCATTAAGAGATCGGTTTAACAGATTGTTTAGTTTTGGTAATATAATTTGACATCTAAACATAAGCTGAGAGGGATCTCCCACAAAACCTTTGATAATATGATTCATTGTCAAATGTTTGTTTTGCCTATCTGGTACTCATTAATTAATTCTTTTTAATATATCTTGGATTTACTGATTTGGAAAAAGAGAATTATTCTTATTGATGTTGCTAAAATATCCAGGTGGCTTGAATTTCACCAACTAGATGGTATAATCTAGCACATTTGTGTAGACCTAATCAAATCTCTACTAACAGATGTGAAGAGCCCAGCATGGGAGCAAATGTTTGTGTCTATATGATAATTAAATTACCTCAATAAGGAGAATAAATGAACAATGATGACTATAGTTTTTTTAAACCTAGGTTATCTTCCTCATGCACAGCCTCTATTAACCCTTTTAGCAATTGGCAAAACTTGAAGTTTTTCAGAATGAACCATGTTTTTCAGGTAGTGCCTTTGATTAATCTACCAACCAGGCAAAATGACTAACCTGCTTAAGAAGTCCTACGCATCCCCATTAATGGAAAACAAATAAATAATAAGTTCTGTGTTAAAGGTATGCTGTGTATAGTGCACTTCATTTCACAGAAACAGTTCAGAACACATCAGTCTGTGTTTTAATTCCTCTTCTAGTTCTCTCCTTCTTGGGCAATTGCTTTGATTATTATCATAGCATTCTTAAAGATTTTTGTCCAGATTTTAAATGTGTTCAAATGCTTTAACAAACAGGCTCATGTCCTTCATATGCGCTGGATGTAGCTGTATGGGCATTTCTAAGAGCCCCAGTAAAAGCCTGAGTGAACCACGTGCTGCTAAGCATCTTCCAAATCTGGCCCTCTAAATCCAGTTTGCCACACAACCAGATAACTTCGTTTGAATGCCTATAAAGTATAACAAAAACCTCCATTGTAAGCCATCACCAAATAATCATTTCCCTATAATTCACTTCAGGGAGACCTATAAAAACAATCTTCATGAGATAAAAAGATATTTTAAACGTATCTTTGTTTTAAAGGTGGCCTTGGGGAAGTGAGATGCTTCCACAAGAAAGGGAAGCTAGCCCTTAGTAGCAGTATTGCTTAGATATCATTAAGCAGGCCAAGTTGCAGCTGGAGTTCAAATCACTTCTGACCATGTTTTTGCTACAAACAGGGGAACAGATCTTTCTCTGTTCACTCCACGGCGTGCTCTGACCTTGCTGGAGGCTAAGTAATGTCACCAGCTGCATGTGTAACATGGTCATTGGTGATGAAAAGTGAACCAGTGTAGCTCGCCTAGGGATGCAACCCCTTTTAACATATCTAACATTCTTGCAGGTGTGGTGGCTTTATTTGTGTGTTTTACTGTGTTTGTTTATTTGCCTGACTAACTAACTCATGTCCTCTTGCCCACTGCAGATAGAGCCTTCTGATTTAACATTCCTGAAACTTTGAGTGTTTAGGATATAGATTGTTTCCAGTCTCAGGATGTAAAAGACATGGGATAGAAGCAAGAGAGATTAGGGCTCTTTTCCTCAAAGTTAAACAACTGGATTGGTTTTCAGGCAATGGGGCCCTGAAATAGCTAAATAAAAATAGTCCTGCACTTACAAGGAACTCACAGATTGTATTTCTAGAAGGTCTGACGGAGAAGCTGATATGACCAGCAGCACTTGGGAATAGCCCAAACACATAAAACAGTTACCTCCCGATGTCATAAAGAGATCTTTAGTCAGCTAAAGTGATGCAGCAGTGGGGCTGGAATCATTTGGGAGGCTAATTATATCCTCTCAGTATTTAAATGAATCTTTCTACTGAGCCTTCTGTACTGCGGAAAGAAACAAAGTCAGGAAATGGGCTAGTCACTCCTGGCTCACCAGGCTCCAAACCACAGAGTGTTTCTGAGAAGACCTGCAGACAAAGAGAAGTTGGCTTTTTGAGGACTTCACTGCATGCACAAGAACAGCAACACAGCTGGACCTTGGTGGAAAAGGGGCAAAAGCCACTCAGAAAAACAGAAGCTGGAACAAACAAGTTCCCTTTCAGGAGCTGCTGTAGTGTGATTGCTCCATCTCTGATTGCTCAAGGGTTTTTATTTCCAGACAAAGTGTTGCAGCTATCAGCTACCGCCAACATATTTCAATGCCCTTTGAAATACCCACCCTTGACTATGTGTCTGGCAGGACACAGACATCTCCCAAAATTCCATGGCCATCGTCACAGATTTTACAAATCCACATCTTCACCAAGTATCCACAGTGCAGAGTTGCTACTATCCCCTACTATAGAGAACTGGATATATCCATTCAAATAAAAGGTTTATTTCCTGAAAAACTGAAATATTTCCTGAAATGTTGATTTTTACTTTGGCATTTGAGGTCTAAATGGGGTTGGGTGTGGGTTGTTTCTGGTGGAATTAATTTTCTCCCCTGTTATGGTTTTACTGGACTGTGCACATCCCTCAAACACATCGCTGTATAGCTGTTTCTACTTCCTCTTCCCCATGTTAAGGAGAGTGCACAGCTGAGTTCATACTCGCATTCCAGACCACGAGGCAGTGTCTATGCCCACAGCTTACTCCAGCCCCATATGCCAGAAGGATGTTACCACGTCTTTCATCCACGTGCCTCAGACTTAAAGTTGGCTAAATGTGAGATCCAGAGCCCAAACTTCTGCACCCTGGGCACTGTGAGCCAGTGGCCCTAGACAGAGGCTTGGCACTCTCCTTTGTGCTCTGCAAACATCAAAAGTATCCAGGACTGAAGTCTCAATTAAAAACATTTTCTAATCTTTCACGTTCACATGAAAGTCCTTCTCTTCTGCCAAATGCACACATGCAAACTGTCAACCAGTTCACTCTTTTCAACCTGTGTAGCTCTTACAAGGATACATCAGCAACTATTTCCTCCTTGTCTACCTATTCAAAGCAGGACCTGATAATGAAAAGTTTATTCTTTTGAAATATTGCCTTCAAGGAAGTATTTGGGGAAGCTTATTCTGATTAGATTTGGATGCAAGCCCACAGAAAACATGTAGAGAGAATGGTCTTTTGCTGCCCCATAAAATTCCCAGACTTCACGGCCAGAGGCATAGCAAAATATCACCAATGACCTGTGAAAATGTAACATAAAATAAATAATCTCGTAACAAGGAAAAGGAAGTAAAGCTACATGTGTGTTTGTGTCACTAACACAACTATTAGAAATATTTATTCAGTTAGGAGCATGTGGGTGAAAGTGATAAAGTATTTGGTTTGGTTGGGTTTGGTTTTGTGGGGTTGGGTTTTGCCCCTCCTTGGTGGACCTAGCCATTTTGGATTGACTGGGTGTTCCACACCACTGCCAGCTGGTACAAACACTGGACTGCCGTTTCTACTCAAACATCTCCGGCACTGTAAGGGGCCACCAGGTCATAAGCTGCAGTGAGAGGAGATGGGAATCAGACTGGAATCAGCCCATTTGTTATCTGAACCTTATTCAGGCCACTGAGTCTTGGATTTCTCTCTTCCACATACCAGATGAATAACACCTGTAGAGCTCTGTTTCAGCATGGAAGTTTGCTGAGGCAAGGTCTATACTTTCTTCACTCCGATTTGTGCCTCCTATTTCCTAGCCTTGGTCACTAACAGTAACTCCTGTTGTCCCAGAGACCATCCCAGGCCCTTTCCTGAAGGACCATGTCATTGAACAGCAGGGATAAGCAAACAGGGTCACAGCGGCCGGAAGGGCCCAAGAAAGTATTGCGTCCCAGGAGTGGTGTCCACCTCCCAGGGCAGATGTGCCCTGGCCACGTCCAAGCCAAAGGTCAAGGCAAGATCTGGGTCTGGAAGGAAACCCAGGTTGAGTAGGAAGGGTGCTGGGATGTGCTCCAACAAATTCCCAAGTCTAAGAAGTGCATTTTGGGGTGCAACTGAAGCAGAGACACAGCCAGGTGCCTTCTGAGATATCAACTCCCTTTCTCTCTTTCTGCAGTCATTTCAGTGACTTGTTTCAAATTTCTCAGTTATGTTTTTATTTTTTCACTTCCATCCTGTCTACTTTCACCCAGCTTTTTGTTGCCACGAAGGCACTGAGAAATGTTTCAATGTGAGAAGACTAGCTTCTTCTTTTTTCCCTTTACTCTGCTGAGAGTTCCTTGTGAATCACTCTGTGTTTCCCTTAACCACCCTTTACAGTTCCTCATTGTGCAACCTGGTTTTAGCCCATTTTTTCATCAACAGGTCTGCGTTACACAAGTGGGTTTTTTTTTTAAAGTGGAAACAGGCTCAGTAATTTGTAAATACGCTTCGGTTGAAAACGAGTTAAAAATACAGTCAAAGAGACTTTGCTTCCCTCCTTTCTCCCGTGGTTCATGACCTTTGCTTTTTTCAACTTCCTCAATTTAGTTTCAGGGAATTGTCCCAGAATGGCACACCACCTGCCTTGGGTGCTTGAGAAATTGACTTTTCCTGCAAATTACCCTGATCAGTGACCTTGTCGGGCTACTAAAGGGGTTTGCGGGAGCAGCACAGCTTTATGTGTGGCCATCTTCCATCTTCTAGTTGGTATTTAGCCCTTTGAAGTTCACTTATCGCCTTAATGTGCAGCTACTTTTTGAAGGAAAAAAAAAAAGGCCATGATACAATTGTCATCTGTGAAACCAAACTACCAGCAGTAAGACAAACGGCTCCGTCTCAGAAGGTGCACAGAGCAATGTAAGCTGAAAGGCTGCAGTGATGCCCCTTTTCAGAAGAACGTGTAGGATTTCTTTTTCTCTTTAGTTGTTAAATGTTCAGGTGCTGGTTGATGTCGTTGCAGTGGTGTTTACTAGAAAGCATATAACAAGGCTGACCTTTCTTTCCTTTCTTTAAAAAAAACCACCACCAAATCTGTTGTAAAAAGTCACTACTCTCTGAGGAAAAAGCAAAAATCTGCTCCTCCACATACTGCACAAGTATTGGGGCAGAAAACCTAGAAGGTAAAACTCTTTTTTATGCTGAAGCTTTGATTTCACAGTGCAATGTAAAGGGGTTATTTGTTTAATTAACTATTAATTCTTTGGCGGCTAACAGGTGCCAGGTCTCAAGTGCGGTCCCCAGGGCAAGCGGCCCAAGGGGAGGCACGATTCACAGCAACCTTGAGCAAATTGGCCCAGGAGAAAGTTCTGGAGCTACTTCCCATGTCCTTGTCAAATATCAAAGAAAAACAGTTAAAATGTAAACTTATATTAAGCATTGTACTTAATTCTGACAAGCTTTTAGGATCGAATTGCAGACTTTAGTCAACAAAGGGGAATTAGTCCAGGCTCTTCAATGCAGAGGGCGGGGAGAGCTGTTCAAGAGCTATATGCATAGCTCTCATCTTATTTTTCACATCTGTTCTGTTTAATTTAGCTAAGCACTTTGAGTCACAACTTGTGGCTGAAAACTTGAATCCCATTTTACCTGGGACTCCAACTGATATTCTAGATCTTAGAAGGAAATTAAAAAATGCCTGAAAGATTACATTATCTAATAAATTTCCCCTACCCCACTCTCTTTATTTTTGCAACTGGTGAAGATTTATTGCTTAATTGCAATTTAAGAAAAATTTTAATACAGTCAAATGCAAATTCTGTTTGAATGTGTGGGAGTATTTTTCTTCCTTTCCTTCTTTTCCCCTTATCTCAAAAAAAAAAGTCTAACGGAGAAAAGCCCACAAATAAGTTTTGGGTAAGGAAAAAATAGCAGAGAACCATTTTCTTTATTTATATTGCTGTCCTTAACCTGTCTTGCCTGATCCCCTCTCAAGATTTGCGATTTTAACCTTCTAACACCATTCTGAACTACGGAAATATTACCCTTGTTTTAGAGAGAGAGAAATTAAGGCAGAGGGCCAATAACGTAAGAGGTCCATGGGCACGGACACACTGCGTGTTTGGGTGAGAAATGGTCTTCGATCTGCTGAGTCCTGAAAGGGCACGAGCACAACGGCTGCGTGAACAAACAGGCTCCATCACTCCTCGCCCGAGGATCCACAGCGGCTCCGCGGCAGCACAGGAGGAGCGCTACGAGAGCGTCATGGCACCGGCACGTGCTCCTCCGGCAGATCCTTGCCACTCCCTTATGCCACGGCACTTCCCAGCCACCCACGGGGAAGTTGCTGCGTGCTGCAGGCTCTGCCACTCACTCTGGTTCTCCCTCTGTTATCTCCCTTTCCTCCGGTGGTTGTTCTACCCACTGCCCCTCACCATAGCCTCGGGGCATACCTTATCTTTGTTAGGGCTGGACACAGCCTCCCTCTGAACCAGACAGAGGCCCCGAGTGTTGCAGCTAATGGAAGCTAATGAGAATAACAAACCACAGTGACACAGTGCTCCTCTGCTATTAGAGAGGGCAGAGAGATGAAAGAGTATAAGGTAAGTGAGTCCAAAAGCCTGATACATTTGGATCACGGGGATTTAGCTGTGATTTCTCTTGCCCTAGGGTCAGGGACGGCGTGTGAGTTATCCGTGATCTCTGTCGTTGCAAATGGGACTGCACCGGACTGGAAGCCACATCCAGCCCCACCGGTTCGGCTCTGCACCCTCAGTGCCCACGTCACAGCGTGGGGATGCTGGGGCGGTGATGCTGTACTCCACTGGGCACTGTAGCCAGGCCTTGGCATCTTTAAGCTGTTTTTAAAGTTTGGCAGAGTGGTTTAGTTCAATGTGTTGTTGATTTGGCCAGACTGAAAAGCAAACAAACCCTGGTACGAATGCAGGCTCAGGCAAAAGAACTTTGCTCAACAAGTAGCTCGGTTTGAGAGAGAATCATTTGTAGTTCCTTGTTTTCTCACAATAGAAATCAGCCTGTTCAGAAAATCAGTACCCAACACCATGTTTTACCGTAAATTAAAACAATTAAAACACAAATCACATCTTGAATCTGTTAACTTTCAGATAAGTATAATTAGACCCCAAAATGCTTTAAGTAGTGCTTACGCATTTATTTACCAAAAGACAATTATTTAAACAAAGAAACATTTCCAGTTAATTGATAGAAAGATATGAGAAAATGTAATTAATCATCATTAGACTATGCAGCCCTTTGTTGTTCAAAGGCACATAACTGTGGGAACTGCTGGCTGTGACACCGCTCCTGTCTCTAAGACTTGGTCTAGGAGGACAAGGCGGGGGGTGGCTCTGCACTGCTGTGGACTTACCATTAGGGTGCCGGACCTTTCCCATCCAGCCTGTCCCCAAAAAGTACGGCTGCTGCAGCCTTGCCCGGGAGAGGCCTGGGAGAGGGTGACAGTGGGGACCGTAGTGTATCAGCAGAGCTGTGTGCAAGCGAAGAGTCGCCCCTCCTTTGGGTCCAGCTCCAGTGGACCTGTGCAGAGCTGCAGACAGCTCTTGCCTGAAAGTGTTAACTGTGCAACAAAGGTCTTCTTCTCAGCCCCATACTGACAAAGAGGGGAGACTGAAATGACTCAGTGCAAACAAATCTGGTGGAAAGCAGAAATTATACGCGTCAATAGAATTACACCAGCGAGGGAAGAAGAAAGCAGCCCCATATCCTTAAGCTATTTGATTCTCCAAAGCACAATACAACAATATTACCCTTTGTATTATAAGAGAGCTTTTTATTCCAATATGATGTGAAGTAGCTTTGCCTGAAAGATTTCTTCTGTGTTTTCAAAAATCCTTCTGGTTTCCCAGAGGAAAATGGGGATTACACCAGTAAACCCTGAGCAAGCATGCCCATTGCAGGACGGTTTATTCACTACAGAACCAACACTGGTGATTTCCTTAACTGCAGCAACTTGGACAATTACTTTTCTTATCTCAGAGTGCCTTTTGGAGCTAGATGAACTGCCTCCTATAAAAGAGAAGCCTTTATAAGTTTAGGTTCTTATCCTCTAAACTACTTGTGAAGGATCACCACAACTTTCTCCACTGTTCAGAAACAACTTGCAAAAAAAGTCACGCTCTAAAATTCAAAACTACTACCAGTTTGCTGTCATAAACCTACTTTGTTCTGAGTTGATTCGGATTCCAAAAGTAGAACATTCAAAATCTTTACAAAGACCCAGGAAATTCAATCTGTTTTCATCATTGTTGTTCAATTCCATCCGTCCAAATACCTAAGTCTGAAATGTCTTGTTCTTTGTCCAGCTGTAGATGTACAGGCCTTGCAAAATACACTAATTATCACAAACAAGGCCATGAAATTGTGGAATGGATGGTAATAAACTCTTTCTAATCTCTCTAAACTTCTATTGTATCAGAACAGGATACATGCCCGAATTTATAGATAGTTATGGTCTCTGAGATACTCTTCTACTTTTTGCAAGGTCAAGAACTATAGGAAATAGTGATTCCTGGCAAAAATCTATCCCAAAGGATTACACCTAATTTACCAAATTTCTTCTTTCACCCCTGCCTCCAGTTCCACTCCCCTTTACCATGGGATTAAATGCTACGTGTTACTGTGCTGTAGCTACTACAGATGCTGTCGTGTTTCACCTGGAGGAAAGCTCCAGCATCAATCCAGAGAGGGACAGTTCCCTCCAGAAGGGCAGGGTATGCAGAAAGCACTAGAGCTGGTGAGACCTTCTGGAGGTTACGACTATCCAGGACACCGGAGCTGTCTGAGGAAAGACAAAGCTTTTCAAAGGATAGCAAGATGTAAGAATAAATATTCCCACTAATGCTGAAGTTAGTTCCACCCATGCAGGAACTAACTACTATATGTCAGCACAACTGTGCAGAATATTGATGTGTGAAAGCAGCACTCATAGAGTGATCTACTCATTGCACTAGGGGACCTATACAGTCTTTTATAGAGGGAGACACAAAAATGGCTGTCACGTTTTACTAGGTTCTGACTGGTACATGGATAGTTTCATTTCTGGAAATAAATTTCATTTCCTTATTCTTTTTCTTCCTTCATTTCTTCTCAAAAGCTATTCTTTAGTCTTACGTCTCATGACACACCAGTTAGTCTCTCATCTCCAGCAAAAAACTCCTTACAGTACAGATGATCCATAAAACATACTTGGGACACAGCAGCATCCAAGACAACCAACACATTTCTACAGAAAGTTTTTTCCCTCAGGATTGTTTAATCTGAGAGACAAAAGGGATCTCTAAGTCCTTAGTTGAAAAACAGATACCTGGTCTGGTGGTAAAAGGCTTACTAGCGCTCCGGAGGAAATAAAACCAATTAACCTAGCTGATAAATTGCAACAAGATCTCAGTAACCAGAGTGGGGTACCAGGGTCTGCACAGGATGGAGCTCTCACTGTGATCACTTCCACTCCACGCCAACGCTCTAGTAATGAAAACAAGAAACCATAGATAAAAGCTTTGGCCTGTCCTGCACTTCAGCAAGTGGTAAACGAGCTGGTAATAGTTAGACAGAAAAGGAGGAGGAACTGAAATACATTAGTAGTATTTGATGTGAAAAGTTTGATATAATAAAAAATTATGCTTTTTGTCATACAAATGCAGCTTTCCATAAACAGCCCCAAGAATAGGAAGCACATTGTTCGGATTTCCTGCTTTTCCTGGGTTTAGATGATCTGGTTTTGCTTTTTATTAAACACAAAAGATTATTCTTGGGAGTACAAGCTATTTTCACACATAAGCGGTAAAGAAAGGGCCCCCATATATTCAGTGCCTGGGAGGAGATACAGTAAAACATGAACTACATTAATTTTAAATACCGCTTCAAAATTATTGATGTTACATTACCATACAGATCTTTTGTCTTACTTGAACTTCTTAATCAGTGAACTAATTGAGGACTTAAGTCCTTCCTATTTCTTCAGTTCTTTCATTCTCAAGAAGCATATTTCTGTAGCTGTGGATCAGTCAGGCCTGAGTCTTTTATTAGGTACGTCACTTGTGGAGTCTACATTTCATTTATACCCCACATTCTTCTTTTCCTTTTCCCTTTTCCTTTTAAAGTCAGACCATCTTTACTCATTTCTCTTTAGCTATTTTAAATTTGCTTTTTCTGACTTGGAATAAAAAGCATTAACCCCACCCCCTGAGACAGTGCTGTTAACATCACCATTGAGGAAAACAAAACAATAAATAAAAGCAAAACATGACATGAGCCAAAGACCACTTAGAACCTGTAATAAGGGGCATTTGTTAAGTGAAGAGAAAGATACAGAAATACATGATTGAAAATACTTTGATTTAAGAGTTCTGTATACTAGCTTTCCGCTCTGATGCAGACCATGCTAATAATTTTACCTATTATTTTGAACAAAACATGAATATTCTGTCTGTCTAGCTCCTGCTGACTTAGTCTTAATGGGAGCATGAGCTATCACTTTCCCCTTTGTTTTATTACACTTGACAACATTATATAGATGAAGGGACTACCCACTAAAACTGAAGGAAATATTTGAATTATATCATCCTTGAAAACTCATATTGTGGGCCAGTTTCTTCTCTTTTAAACCAAAGGGCTCAGCTGATTTCAGAGTTGCTCTAGATGGAAGCCAGTATCAGAACCACCTTATACTACATTTGCGTGGAAAATACAAGTTATTCTTCAAGAATACTCATGAAAAAGAAACAGGGAGGACATGCCCCCCAAGATGACTGCTATTGGGGGAGGGACTGTCAAAAAAGCAAACTGAAGACTTTCAGCACCTCATCTCTTAAAGTATTTTTAGTTCACAATGTTCTGTGCCATGCATATATATAGAGAAAGTCCATGTTTCAAATCTCCCAACTAAAAACACATTTTAAAAGGGGGAGAGGAATTAGGCAACCCTGCTATTTCATTAAAATATGCATAATTTTAATAAAATAGAAATGACGACCATTAAGCTATATTCTAGTTAAAAAGAACATTTCAGTGGACACACTTTTGTCAATCCCTCTCGCACCTGGCTGTTTAACCAGAGACAAAACAAAGAATTTCTCCTTCTCTCTGTAACACAAAATAGCATGTAGATTTGTGGCACGCCTCTTACAAGCTGGGTCCAGAGTGATTCCCTTCAAGGACAGTATAAATCAACACTCACCCTAAGACCCTTAATTTATACCTGCCATAACATTCACTTACAGACCTAGCACCCAAAGAGCTACTCTCATCCTCTACACATACTTTCCTCCAAAAGGTAACTAGCTCTTTCAGTGGCTTGTGTGATATATAATATCCACTGCAACATACTGGTGGAGGCAAGAAGCTGTTTAGTTGATGAGTGGAGGCAGAGATGGATCCGCTCTCCCTCCCAGGCACTATAATATAACAGGTCATTTCACAAGCGTTAAAGACTCCACATTTACCAGCCCCAACACCACCCAAGGAACTCGCAGTCTCCCCCTTGCAGCCCAGTGACCAAGTTCTGCCTGCCTAGAGATTTTAAGGACCAGGCAGCCCCCCTCCTCTTCTGTAAGTCATTATGTAAGCAGCCGTGGGAGACAGTCACATACGGCACTGCTCGCAGAGGAAGAGCTGTCACGGGTTGTGCGGGCAGGTTCCTGCGATGCCAGGGCTGGAGCAATGCTGCCGTCTCCCCACTGTCACCCCCTTCCTAAAAGAGTAGGAGCTGGTAAACACAGCTCTGCTGTTATATACCTTGAAACTTCTAGACCAACTCATTGCCTTGCATGAAAAGGGATAGCCCTTTGTGCCCGTTCTCTTAGCCGTGAGGCAGAGACAACATATCAGCCTGTTGAACTCCATGACAGAACTAAAATATACTCAGGTTTCCCCAAACTATTTTTTATTTTTCCTTTCTGTTTTCACTCAGAATTTTTTCTTTCGCCTGGTAAAAATAAGATTTCCTCAAATTTCTGGACCTCAGGGCAGCCTGGCTGGAGTAGCAGTTGTGACTAAGCTGCAGGTACCTGGGAGATCTAGGGCCACTGCACACGTACAGATCTGTTCCTAGCTAATGTTCATGTCCTGCTTCTCCCAGGATACGGAGTACCTTTTCCATGTCCACACCACAGCTAGTCATGTATGCTCATGCGTGCTAAGAATGGCACCCCTTACTATGCATGGGACAACCTTTGGGCTGGATGTATTCACTGTTGCCCCAGAAACCTCACATAGCCATATGGCAATACTAAAATAGCGGGGGGCTACAGAGGTAACGCAGCAGTGGTGAGAGGCATTTCAGAATCCATGTGCGTTGATGGTTGGACTTGATGATCTTAAAGGTCTTTTCCAACCTTAATGATACTGTGATTCTGTGATCTTTGCAAGAGAGTTCTCCTGATACATTTCTAGTCATTTGTTCAGCATCACAGAAGTACTCTTGATTTTCATGTGTGGGACTTGCATCATTTTCCACAGCCTGGTACGCTGATATTAGCATACTTCCTGGCACTCGGCCTGAATTTTCAGCACTGCATCTCAGCTATGTGCCGGTGTGCAGCAGACATGCTCCCAAAATTCCACTGCTGGAGATGCTATTCATTCCTTCTGGTGGGGATATATACATAAACTGTTATATATGACGAGCTGAGCATGGAAAGAAATGGGATGAGAATGTAAATAAATAAAAGATAAACACAGACCTAAATGGGGCATGTCAGAGAACTGAGTTCTAGCCCCTGCTGCTGAGGAGATCCAGCATTCAGCAGGAGCATTCAATCTGAAGCAATAAGCCCTGTTGATCTTCACTGGCTTTGAACATGAGTACAGTTACAACTGAAAAAGCACCTGAATAGTTGGGCTGTCACACAGAGAGGTACAGAGAACACACCAGAAAGTATCAGCTTTAGGATTTTACTGAGATCTCCAGGGTGAGCTGGGAAGAGAGGATTCTTGTCTGACTAGAGAAAAATACTATGTCTCTAAGCATTGTTTTGGTGATCAACTAATTATTATTTCTGTAAAGCTCACCTGACAGCTGGATCCTCTCATGCTAGGAACTACACACCAATGAGCAACACCTGTCTTGCAAAAACACACAAGACAAAAACTAAACCTTGCTGTCTGGTTTATACATGGGAAGCAGAAGCACACCTTCAGTAGTGGGTGAACCTCTGAATATACCTACAAGCATATTTGCTAAGATTTCTTATAAAGAGAAACCTCTTACATCCTTCTAGTCACAGCCCTGAAACCAGACTATGACAGACATGCAGGCAATAAGCTCATCAGTAGAAATACAAAGGCCATGAAGGTGTGATGTATTGCCACTGTCAAGAAGACACCTGTGTGTGGTACCGGTGCAGCCTCAGAGTGACTGCTCATTAGATTTGTGACACAAGTCTCAAAAGGCTAAAAATAAATCAGAAAATAAATCACCAGACCTACAATGTACACCAGCTACCTTGTCCAGAGGGCAGCCCCAAGCACAGGGTCACCTGAGAGTCAGCAATGGTATCCACGTGGTCTTTGAACGCTTGTTTCAGGTCAGTCTGCCCTACAAATCCCATCTGCCCCTGCATGGGTGATGCTGGGGTCTTCATAAGGAGAAGGGTGGTGGGTTTGTCTGCCTTTAATGTCACAACAAGGGCAGATGAAGCAAACAAAGATTTCTGGGACAGATGGAGAATGCTGGGGCTAGTCTGTCCTACATACTACACTTAACTGTCCTACATACTAAACTTAATATTTGAAAGCACACGAATTATCCACCCCTTGGAAATACCTATTGCTGCTACCAAAGGTAGCCCCAAGGATGCAGCTGTGAGCAAACAACATATGGCAAACGCAGCCTTCGGGCATGGGACTGCTCCTACGATGCCCAGACACAGAGTACCACCCTGAGTTGACCTACGTTTAATGAGCAAGAAAAGCACAAGCCTCAGTAACCTTCCTACGATAAGAATCTTGCCCATAAGCCAACCTTCAACTCAAATTATGCTGGAAAGGGATGAAGAATTTGGCCCATGTCTTTCTGAAAATAGCAAAAGCAAACTGCAGGTGCCTATGAGAAGAGGTAAGGAACAGGCTATATTTTTGTACAATGGACTTCATTCAAAAATTCTGTTTCTTCATTTCCAAGTGAGAAGCAAAGAGCAACATACTGGCCCTTAGGGCAGGGTTTTTCTTTTTGCATTGTTTTTGTCCCAGATATCATTAAAAAAATAGCTCTTACCAGACCATTTCAAAACCACAACATATTCTTATGCATCGCAACATATTCCTACTCTTTCCTCCCCTCTGGGACAGGTATTTAATTGAGCTAAAACTTTGTTTCTCCTAAGATGCAAATTTGGAAAAACAAGATCCTGTTGCCTCAGGCTAGGTTAGCTGAAGATGAAAAAGCAACACCTGTTTTAGGTATGGCCATGTTGAATTGCAGGTATTCCTCAGGCAACATACCCATGGTAACCAACTACAAAACTTGTCCTTCTTGTTTGCTTCCTGAAGACTACAGCGTAGATATGGATTGAGAAGCCTGTGTGCAACATGGATTTTTTTTTAATAATATTGCCTTGTGAAATGTTGCTCATTATCATTTTTAATGTGACATAGAAGACAGCTTTCCATTTAAGTTGCCCGTTAGTCTGATTAATAACTTATTTTTATTTTACATTTTGTGTTTTATGCTGCCTGCAAGGCAAATATTATCAGTGTTTTCCTACAAGAAGTAACATAATTCACAGAACACATTTTATGCCCTGAGATCAGAGAAATAAGTTTAGATTTATAATACCCAAGGACTGTGGCTTTTTATGAAGTGTATAAAGAGGGCATGTTTAATTATGTTTTGTTTATATCAGTGCTTTGTCTGCAAAAATAACACGAATTACCATATTTTCCTATCATTAGCAGTTATTTCTAATGATTGATTAAATTTCTTAAGTGCAGAATGGATTAAATCGCAATTTCTTGCAAATAATTTGGGAAAGAAAAGATACAACTAACCACCCAATTAAAGCAAGAAAGATCAGCGTCTGAGTGCTCAAGGCAGAGTCCTGTCCATCTTTTATAGTGACAACAACCAAAAAAAAAAAAAAAAAAGCAAAATGGTACTGAAGTACTAAGTATGGAGAGCTACATCCTAAAAGCTGTAGTTTGCAATGTCTACAACTGTTCCCAGAGGCGGCCCGACCTGAATGGTTTATCATTTTATTCACAGTGTCAGGGCTGTCCCATTTGGGCTACCTACTAAGTCCCCACTGACCTCCTCTCGGTGGGGCAGGACCGTGTGTTCTCCTGCATGTGCTCCTCAATGCTGACCTATGCTCACAGCCACAGCAGCTTTTTAAAAAATCAAGGCATTGAATATTCAGAAGTGTTGGAAGCATTTGGGGCTCACCAGCAAAAGATGGTATGAAGGTTTTCCTTCCCGGAAAGGAAAGAACACTCAAAAAATATCTTGGTGGGAAAATATGGCATGGTACCATCAATGCTAAGGGCAAGGCGCTCGGTGCTTTTCTGGGAGCGAGCGGTGCCAGCTCACAGGGTCAAGAGCTGTAGCATCCAATCCTCCAAAACCCTCTGCTTTGTTTTAGCTGGTTAGTTCAACAGCAGCTTTGTTCACCTGCATGTTATCACTGTAAAAATATAATAAAAAAATTACTGAAAGGGTTTTATTAGAAGCAGGGAGAAATCGTCGGGCTTTTTTTTAGCGAGGAAAAGGCTTTTTAAGGGCGGTGAACAGAAGTGGGTGTCAAATACCATCTAGTGGTGGTGAGGGAGAGTGCAAGTGCGCGGCAGCGCGCAGCCTGCGCGGCTGCGGCCGCAGCCCCGTCCCGCTGCCCGGCTCCAGCTTTGCCCCCGGGTCAGCGGCTGCGTGCAGCAGCCTGAGCCCGCCGGCCCTTCCCCGGTGCCGCAGAGGCCGGACCGCCTCGCTCGGAGGAACGTCCTGCTTAAAACTGGCGGCAACAGAGGCTGGCGTGTTTCCTCGCACTCGTGCGCGTCGGAAGCGGCTCCCCGAAGCCGCTCCTTTATAAAGACACATATAAGTAAGGAGAACTGCACGCACAGAGCAAAGTGTCTGTCTTGCATACAGCGGGGAAGAGATCTCTCCTCAGGGCGGCCGTGGGACGTTCGGTGTCTCGGTGCCAGGATTTTATGCAGAAAGCCTGAAGATTTATTAAGCCAACACTCTTCTTTTGTTTTCACTGCAAATCTTTTTATATTGGGAAAGGAGGGAGTAACATGAGAAACAATGCTAGCCAGTTAGCTAAACTGCTATTGTATCTAAGTTTAACTTGAGCAATAATTTTACAAGGAGGCCCCAAATTCTGGCTTACTCTGCATGTGAATGAACCTTCCTAGCACCCAAAGATGTCAAGATGCATCTACAGATCCTGTGCAAAAGGGACAGCCAGAGAAAGCTGGGCTGGGTGTTCGTGAGCAGCCCCTGTCTGATGACCGATGGCAACTCTCAGCCATCACACGCCAACTCAGAGGGCTGACTTGGGCCAGTCACTCTACTCATGTGGACTCAAGACTCATATAGCTGCTGGCAACATGAGTATGCTGCATTTTCAGAATTACTTAATGTAGTTTTCAACCCACTAGGACTCTCTCCTACACCAACACATTGTTTTTTGGTTAGACTAAGACACACCCAGCCAAGTACTCAGCAAAACCACTTGCCTGAAGCCATCCCCCATCACTTTTAGTCTCATTCATCTTATCCAACTATTTACAAATATAGGCCTGATCTTGCAGCTAGCTGGACCCCTGTGGATAGACCCTTGGGCCTGTGCAGAGCTCCGCAGACACATAATGAGGTCCTGCTGTGCAGAGCTAGTAGCAGCATTGCATCGATAATCCATAATAAAGTCTAATCAACATTAAAGCTGGGCGGCCATCTGGCCAGAGCAAAGTGTTCAGTCATCCACCTGCATGATGTGCTCCTGTGCCAAGAATGTACCATGGGAGAGAGTCTCTTTCCAATGGGAGACATAACCTCTGGATGTGAACAGGGGTTACAAGCATAGATCAGCAGAACAGACCCTATGGCATGCACTGAGGTTTCAAAGATCTTAGCTACCTGCAGATCTCATGTAGTGACAGAGACTGTAGAGCTTCAGACTTAATGTTGACACTTCAACATTCAGCATTCAATTACCTTTTGCCCTGAGGGCAGCGGTTTTCTGAGTTTGGGCCGGAATTCCTCATTTTAGTTGTTATATTATTTTTACTATGACAATTTTAATCTAAGAAACTGCTTCTGTTCAAAATAAATTAGATAAAACCACTCAGGACAGAGAGTCCTTGCTCCTTAGTTGCTTTTCTTTTGGCTTTATTTTAAATGCTCCCCCCGGATATTGTTATTTGCACACATTTCAGAAGTACAAAAGGAATGCAGGAGTCAGACTCTGTTTATATGAGTTCAAAACACCAGTGCGATCACAGACCTTTGCAAGAGCTCAGATACCACGATGACAGGTGCAAGAACCACCTGTGTAGATTACTTCAGACTTACTCATTGGGAATGCTGAATTCCTTGTGTTTTGCATTCAGAAGGAACTCTTGGGCTGTAATCCAGTATTCAGTTGCAAACTTTATAATTATGGCATAGTTAGGGAAAGGAATTATTCAACACAAGTGCAAGGTCACCACTGCAGACCTGGCTATCTTCAACGCCAACAGGGCAAGATAAGTGGCCTTAGCAGTAAGACCAAGCAGTGCACCTGCTAACAGGAGCTGAAGACAGGGCTACTGCATGAAAGCAGAGACAAACCCAAGGTTTTTATGGAGTATTTTGTATTGAATGTCTCTTCCACAAAGAAACCAAGATCTCTATTTTAGGATCACCTTTATACAAAGGAAAACTGGTGGGAAAATCATCTACAAACAAAAATGTGTATGAAAAAACTTTAACTTGCTGATTTGTGTTTGATTCCTTGCAGTACTTTGGTTTGGAATCTCTAAAAGGCACATTAAACCATACCTCACAGCCTGCAAATCAAGTGCTAATTAAAACTGCATTAACCCTAATGGATTGGAAAGAAGAAATCTAATTGAGAAAACTTCTGTTTACCTAAGGCATGCTGGAAAAACAAACCATCCCATATTTCTCTTCAGTCTTTTGTTTTTCTAACTCTCAGCATGCACACGCAGAATTGCATCCTCTTACTCTATAATTTACTAAATCAACCTTTTGGGGGAGGTTTAAAGCATGCTAAACCTCTCTCACAGCACTTTCCAGCCACCGTTGTACTATCTGCAACTTCAAACTATGTGCCACCACTCTCAAAGTCACAGCTGAAATGGGCTTGTGCTAATCAGTGTCACGAGTGCTTACTGCTGGCTCCCCAGTTACCTCATTACCTTCTTCCACTCCGAGGACCAGTCTGTGTTTCCTGTACTGGCTGTAGCTATTGTTCTCACTTACTGGGACCAGTCCGGTCATTCCATAAATTCTCTTCAGGTTAGAGCAAGTCTTGTCTTGTCTTCTTTGATTTCCCACATGGATGGGGCAGAAGCATCACTGTGGAATCTGCTTAATGACAAGAGCTCCTAGAAGCACTAGTGATAAATGACCTGTTGTTTGGGGTGGGAGGAACCAATCACGTATTTTTGGTGCCCTTATTTCTGTTTGTTTTCCTTTTAGGTCCTCATACCCATCTCCATGTGATGGGGACATACCTAAAACCATATTTCCAAAGCTGTGCACCCATGCTCAAAATCAGCAGAACCGGCACTTGCAACCTGATGAGGGGGGAGCTAAGCTGTAAGTAGCCCCCGGAGGCTTGTTGTCCTAATGAATACCAGGCCACAAATTAATGAAGGAGGTTTTAGGAAAACATTGTGATTTTTAGCCCTTCAAGCATCAGCAAATCTGCTAGAAGTCCAGACAGCTGTTTATAGCTCGTTATGGTGTTGATTGTTTACAAATTAGATTTTCCCTTTGAAAACCCGGCACCTATCAGCCTGCTAGTGTCACTCATCGATAGAGAGGGTGCCTTCTCTGCTGAAGAAGAAAGGCTGATGTTAGGTGGTCTAGTCTGTAGTGAGCTTATTTGGTTTTACCTCCTACCATCAGAAATATTGAGTATTTTTCTCACCTCCCCATTTCAAATGATTTTGCCCTTGATTTTCTTCAGAATGCACAAATTCATTTGTTTGTAATTGTTCATAACGGAAATAGTTTCAATAAGGAGCACGTGTATTGCCTTTGCATTTTGGATATGCAAAACACTTTTTGCTTTTCTCTAGAAACAAAGGCTGGTATCTGGGGGGAAAAAAATAGAGAAAGGAATATGATATAAAAGAGGAGTTTCTGTATGAGAAGATCTGTTTTCTCACTGACAGCTGTACAGCCCCACAGGCAGCACAAATTGGCTAGGTTGTGAAGTCAAGGCCAGTGCCTACAGCATTCGGCAGCTTCCTGTGTCTTAATCTTTCTGTTTGGGGAATGAACTGTAATTTGTTTTCACTGACCCATAGCTTCAGTTGCGGAGTGTAGGATTACCTTAATGGACCAAAACTTCAGAGACATCAACTTTCTTTTTAGTCCTTCCAGTGCTGTATCCTTTCTTGTGCCATTCATTGCCCTGGGTCGCAGCAGGGCGTACTGTGCTTGCGGTCTGCAGGGTGGCTTTAGAGGAGGGATGCTCTGCGGCTGTCTACACCACTTCGGGCAGGGCTGGCTGAGGGTCTCTCCAAGAGTTTCCACTGCCATCCTCCTGTGCCTCTTGCTCTTGAGCGCAGTTCCCCCACACCCAGTCCATTTCAGGAGCCTGCTTCAATAACAGTTAGGAATCCTGACTCACTTGGGGCACCATAAATCAAACCGTGAGCCCTCAGCAAGACCAATTTCCTGGCCACAAGTGAATGTACTCCATAATTTTCTGTGCACCATTCGAACCTGCCATTTAGCAAAGGCTGCAGATTTTTCTTTTTCATCACGCAGCGCTACTGTGCATCCCTTTATACCATGTCACTCTGTGTTTACTGTGAACACGGGCAACAGATATCCACGTGGGTTATCCATCTCATATGGGACTCTCAGAACAAGGTTAGTCCACAGTAAGAAAGATGCTCTTTTGATTGAAGTAGCAGACATAGGAACACCAGTTCTGCAGCAGATCTTGGCAATATTGCTTCATCTTCTTTTTGCCTCAGTTACTAGAATGGAGGTAAAACTTTCTTTTTCCCATTAGATTACCATCTTCAGGGCATAGATAGTATACTCAGTATCTGCTAAATGGGCCATAATCTCTGGGGCCTCTAAATGCTACCACATCCCACCAATAACGCTACATTTTCAAAAACTAGCATGTGTTGCACAGAACAAGGAAAAAAAAAAATATTTTTTTGGCTTTTGAAGCTTAAAGTACTAACAGCAGGTGTATACAACCTCTAGCCCTGGCTCTCCATTATGGTTAGACAGCAGCTGGATGTATTACAGACAGACCTGATGCAGCTTATTGATGTCCCGGTAGGAAGATCTTAGAAGGCAGATTTGTAAAAGTCTTTGGATAGCTACAGGTATGAATAGGTTCTTTAGAAAAATATACTACACACTGATGGGGGAATCTGAAATCTTCTGAGTCCTTTCCAAAAACTCATGAAAGTCCAACAAGCACAGACTCAGGGGAAGCTGCTATGCAACACTGAAACTAAGCCTGAAGCTTTTTTAAGGCATCCATGAGTCACTAGATTTGCACTGACTGTTTCATGCTCAATACAAAACAGGAAAGTAATTAACAAGTAAATCAAAGACTTCACCCAGACATTTTAAATCACTTTAAAATTGGAGTCCCTTGTAACTGTGCCTGACAGTTGTATGGGGCTTTTCAAAGAAACACACAAAAATTAAATGATTCCCAGATCCCTTGCCCATCTGCCATTCAAATCGTTATGGCATCGGTCCAGCAGACAGTAAGAATTTGTACTGCTTTATTCCAAAAATTCAGGAGCCAAAAGAGATTATAATGAGTCGTCCTGGGACTTTATCAACTCTTCTCACCTGAACAGAATTTTCAGTCTTGCACAGGAAGTCCCTCTGGCAGAAGGAAAGACACCTCTTCTGCCATTTTGGAGTGGAGGCCAAATGATAAAACATTTTATCAACGCAACATGCAAATCCCTATTCAAAAATGCACTGTTAACAAAACAGCTAAAAGGCAGCTCATCATAATACAGAAAATGGAAGAAAAAACCAAAACAAAACCCAGCAATTTGTATCCAGCCAGTCACTGCATGGGAGAGAGACCACAGAGGCCAAGATGTTTTGGACACTTCTCAGTCAGGGTTGCAAAACAAAAATCAAGGGTGATAGGAACCAGATTATCTTGGATATAAGCCATGGTAATAGTTCCAATTTCTGTCCATTCCTTAATATTATTATATTTAATGCCAGGTTTAAGAAACACCAATAACTTAAGCCAATCCACATCTTTCAAACACTTAAACAAAGTCGCTCCCAAGAACTTACGGCAGTGGGCAATAACTTCAAATTAAAAGAAACAATAATGAAGATTTCCGTTTTTGTTGCCTATCTTCTAAACCAGAAATGTTCACACCCCTCTCCAGCTTTTTCTTTTACCATGCAGGCAAATATGAGAACTGACGTCACATGTCAAATATCTCTGAGTTTAGTAGCGGTAAGAGAAACCCAGAGAATTCAGGGCTTGTCATCAAGAAAGAAAAATTTATTTGAGATCAACAGTCTGTTATTTACAAAGGGAGAACTGGTTGTTCTTTTGCTTGTCAGACAACAGGAGGAGGAAATGTTCTCTATTTAGTTGCTTCCATTAGGTTGTTCCTGTACAATCAGTACGGTGGATGAAACAACTTCCCGGAGTGAAGCCCCACCAGGAGCAGGTGGCTCAGGAATGCCAAATACTTTGAGACCTACTTTAACTGCCACAGAGGAAGAAGTGCTCGTCTCCTTCCAGTTGTCCTCGACACTCTGTCTGTTCTCCGCTTCCATAGTTCTAAGAAACCTTTTTTTTATTAGTTGGTATTGAAGTTCCCAGTAGAAGAGTGGTTTCCTTTTTTCACTCACTTTCAGTGATGTAGGAAACTTCATGTAGAATATATGAAAATTCAGCACAAGATCACAATATCCCAAAGTGGCCAGTGATTTTGGATGTCTCTAACTGCTCCCCAAACTTCTGGCTATTTCTGAAGCATCGGATGATGAATCAGAATGAAATATTCACTGAGATTGCTAGCAGACCTCCTGGCATTCAAACTATTTGAATATGCCTTCAGGGAAAGAAAGAGTTAATGGAGTTACCTTGCATTTAGTATTCATCTTTTTTCAGCTTTGTCAGGTAGCAGACAACAAGCCCAGACTTGACGTGGACTATCAGCTCTGTACTAGCATAGTCTTGTGGGTAGCCTAATGTAAGATTAATTGAATTGACATCTCTGTTGAGATCAGTTACATGCAGGATTCAAGTTATTTAACAGTTTGTGCAACTGTATTTGAATTTTGATCATAAAGACACATGCTGGGTTAACAGGGCCAGAGGCAGAGCCAGAATCATGTAGAGCTGAAGTGACCTGGGTCTCATATTTTTAAGGCACGATTTGTACAGGGGAGAAAACAGACTATTCCAGTACATTGTTCCTGAACAGGTATTGCTTTATAGTGATAAGCATGTTACATAGTCAACATTCAATATTAAACTGACCCTAATTTGACTCATTAGAGGACCAGGGAGTCTGAACAGCAAAGAAACATCTCTGACTATCTTCTACCAGCTGACTGAATTGTGCCTTCCCCCCAAGAAAGAGACCTGGACCCTGGGCAGATCTGGGCAGGTTGGAGGTCTTTGGAAGGGGAAGGAGATGAGGATGACAGTCTCATCTAATAAAATAACTTATAAATTATCTTATAGTACAAAGCTCCAGGGATTGAATCACTGAGTATTCATTGGAAATGGGATTTTGTTTCTGTCGAAAATGAGTTGCTTCAAATCTTTCCAGATTTTGCCACATGCACAAAACCAGAATTGAACATTCTTGTCTGAAAGGGGAACAACCTCTCCATACTCTTAGTAAAACATAAAAAAAACAACCCTTCACATTTCTCACAGAAATCTCACTTAAGTAGGAACCCCCACCCGCAACCCTATACTTTCCCTTAGATTATGTTTTTGACCAAATATGCCGAGAACCTCTACCTGCCCTGGGTTTCACTAGGCCCTGTGCTCTTTGCCCCTACATCTTGGTCTCTGGAAGAGACTTCCACTGCCAGCTGAGGTCCAGCGCTCCTGGACTGCTCGGGACCCCCATCCTTATTCACAGGGAGAAAACTTACTCACCTGAGACTTTGTTTGCTTACATAGCTGTGTAAGTAAAAGTGTATCACATGAAAAAGAGTAAGACAATCAGGCTCCAGACTTAGAAAGATATATCATTTTTACCTAAATTGGTTCACCCTGATAGGAAACTCTGCTGTATATGTCATGGGACTTTTTTAAAAGGAAATCCTTTAAAAATATGTGAAAAAAACTGAATTAAACCCACTTGCTCTAGAGTGAATACAGTCAAAAAAACTGGCAGAGTGAAACAGAACAGGAGCACTAAAAAATTAATTCCTTGTGCTGCTTGCTTCCCTGCTTTCTGTGCCTTATGCCAAAACCCCATGCATTTCAAATCCAATCCACTGCAATTACACCAGTCCCCAGCCACGCACCATGCATCTGTAGGAGCATAGTGAGCAAGAAATGGATTTCCCTCAGTTAAAGTGTCAAAGGAACAGCCAGGAGGTTGGAATTGTATCCAGCCATTTGCTCAGATATACAGTAGTGAAATTAAAAATACTTTCCAGCCTTCACTAAGATCCAGCTAACAAAGCTTTTGTCGTATTTTATCCTGACGCCATTAAAACACTAAAACCTTTCAAAGAGAGAGTATGAAGCTACAAAGTTCATAAACTTTACCTCTGGAAGCACCTTTTTACTGGAGTAAAAAACACCACACAACCGTGCTGCTGTACCTTGGTGAGACAAATGTCTCAGGCTGAGATGAACCCTTACAGTGTAAGTCTATGGAAGCATGAAAACTTTTGAAGCGGCCACGTGCCGGCAAACCTCTTGGAGACCCCACCAGCTAAGTCACTGCAATAGATTTAGACACAGTGTTTGCTGAAAGAATCCTACAGCTGGCTGGTTCTCACCAAAATCACAGAGCAGGGTCTCCAAATGGTCCGGTATAAAATCAAGATACTCTAGTGCTGGCCCCTAGGAGTCTGCGAAGCTCAGCCCCCACGAGCAGACAGCAGCTGGCAGCAGCAGGTAAATCACTGTCAGATTGCTGCAGCGGATGTTGCAGCCATCACGTCAGCCAATAAGTAAATAATTGTGGAGGAACACCTGGTTTTCATACCACCTAACATACCTGCCACTGGCGCTCAGGACTGAGAGGCACATGTGGAAAGCAGAGCAAACATTTATTTAAAATCACTACAGAAAACATGAGAATATCTGGGGTCAGGAGAGCCTATGGTGCAGGGACACCTGAAGGTAGCTATTTATTTTATGAACTAAAATGCTTTTGCATGGGAGAGAATGGAATAGAAGCAGGTGGTCCAGCAAGGTAAGAATCTAAAAGCTGTATTTCCAACCATTAGTTTCAGACTGAAATATAATGAACCATGTCAGTCACTTGGCTGTAGCTACCTTAGGTACGTGCGTAAGGGATAAACAGCTACTTCCTCTATCCAAAACCCCCCATTTCAAAGTCTTCACTCATTTAAATTCCAATACCCAAATACTGTTGTTTGTAGTTGCGATTGGTATACATCGGGGATGCAGAGTCATGCTACTGAGGCTGCATTATAGATTTCTGCAATTTGTTTCACAGTAGCTTCTAGATGATCCAGTGAGATCAGATCTGTGTTGTCCAAACACACGAGGAAAGTCGGACACACATACAGAGGTTCATCACTTTCTGTTTTGTCATATAGCAGCATGTCTGCACTTTTTGCACAGTAATATCCTTCCTTGCAAAAAAAAAGCGGCATTGTACTTCTTCCAGATAGACCACATCTGGTCGGAGAGCTTGGACGCTTGAGCCACTGCTGGCAGAAAGGGTCTGTGAGCCTCACCAGGGAACTGGTATTGTCATGGTGGTTTTCAATTTGAGAACTGTAATTAACCGAACTGTCTCTACCGAAGAAATCTGTAACCCTTTATAAGAGAAATGTGACAGGAGTATCTAAGGTTTTGTCACTAAGAGAAAAGGGAAATATTTATGATATTACATTATAAACACAAACTGACTTGCAGCTGCTGCTAGCACACATCCCTGTAAGCAATGAGGATATTTTTGCCCTGTCAGTATTCAGTGGAAATTATCTCATACATACCACATTTGCATATCTGTAACTTTTGTTATCTTAGTAGCCCTTCATAGTAAAAGCCCTAAGGTCACCCTGAACATCTTCAGTAGTATCTTCAGGTCCTTTTTGTTCTACAGATGAAATCGTAAGAAATTTAGGGCAAACATCTGACTTCTTTGGTTCACACTACAAATGTAGTATCTTCTCTGAGGACCGTATTGTTATACCATGTTCTCAAACCCTTTGATAAGCTCTTGCTGCCCAAAGGGAGAATGAAGCTTGTTTTACAGCTAACTTGCCACCCTGATTTCCAAGCCCATGTAGCCTGGTGTAGCTCCACTGAGTTCTACGGGCTGATGACCATTCACATGTGGCAAAAACACAGAGCAGGACTTCTTTTTAAAGGGTTTAGACATTGGTTGCACCCAGTAGTTAAGCACCTAGCTGCCTTTAAAACTCTGACCACTTGAACCACTCTTAGTATGTTCTGATAAGCAAACACAACTTGAGACAACAAAGTAAATCGCAGTTATTCCCAGATACCCAAACTAGCAAAATTGTACATCATCCTTTATCCGACTGACAACTGTTGTTTGGAAATTATTAACAGCTCAGCTGCAGGGAGGGTATCTTAGTCAGGGATCATCCTGGGTTACGGACAAATGAGGGAGTGGAGATGCCAAAGTAGTCTGCGGCTTAACTTTTCAAAGAAAGAAGGCTATCACATGACCCAAGTCGAAGGAAAACTCAACAAGTGAAGGTACATGCATTTCTGTACTTTAATGTGGACAACGCTTATTCTTTTATGTGACCCAGATAAAAATCACATTCAGTTCTCACTGTATCTCTTTTTCTAATGCTCATAAACAGGGCTTTTACAGTGCTTTGAATTACATCTGTGATTTGTGAGCGACATATATAATAATTAGACTGTGAAGATGTACAGTTAATCCATTTAAAGGTGTAAAGAAGGCCATTTAATGAACATTATAGTCACATTAGACTTGGAAACATCTAACTCTTTTGTTGAATAAAAAGAAGTTCAATGAGATTAACTTCTCTTAGTTGGTTTTAAAGAATACTCAAACATGTCCTACTCTGATAGTGTACTATTCCTTGGTGCATGGTTTCTGCATACCAATGCCTTCAGTGTAGAAGAGTAAGAGTAAGACTGGGAGACATTCTATTTCAGTTAAATAATTACAAATTAAAGAGGATCACTTCTACTTTCTATACTTACTGTAGTATGATAAGAAGCTGAACTCCTTGAACTTGTAATTATATAACAGAAATGTTAATCTCCTGGTTCAGTATTCAGTTCTACTGCACTAAATGTATTCTTACAATTATCAAGTTTACTACATGGCACATAGACATTTCTATTGGGAAACCTATTACTTGATCATATCAGATTTTGACCATAAATACTGTAATGGAATTCTGTTTTCAAATCTCTCACTGCCACAAAATGACTAATGAGGGTTAATATACCTATGTAGCTTGAGAACCTGAAAAAACATTCGTATAATTTCTGATTTTCAATTTGTAATGCTAACTGAGCTTCCGATTATTTTCCACAGCTTTGTGCAATTAAAAAAAAAGATTTAAGCTAGAGAACATATAAGTCCAAAATACGCTAAGTAACTTGTAATAAAGAAATTTAATTTTAAATATATGTACTTTAAGCAGCTGTTCTCCTCTTAGGAGAAACTCATTTAGGCTTAAGAGTTACTGGCCGAAGCTATCTTCTTTTTGCAGCATATTATAATGTGTGCTATTGGCTTTAATAGTTTGGAAGTACAATTTACATCCTTGTCCATTTAAATATATAAAACTATTTCAAGGGGTAGGGTAGCCAGTTAGAAAATAAAACCAGATCATTCTCTGACTTCCACTTCCATTTTTTAATGAAGAAATACTTATCTTTCCAGCAAAGTTCTGGCTCCCAATGCTTTAATAAAGCCATACCTCTGTTAAGAACTAAAGATAAATTCTGTAGATAGTCACTTCAGAGAAATTTAAGCCAGTGAAACACTTGCTTCCAGCAGAGATACCTGGGTTGTTGCATACATCAGGCTACATTCTTTTGCAGTTTGCAGAGCAAAACCTGATAAAATCAAAAGACAACATAATCCCGGCTAATGCAGAGTGAGTTTTTATGTACTGTATGGGATGCAGCTGAAGATTAGAAAGACAAGCCTTCCACCTGGGGAGCTGTGGGCAGGGGAAGTGCCCTCTTGAGGGCTAACCCTGCAGCTGAACGGCATATGCAGGTTTTGCCTATGTTGAAATGTTGAGCCTTCCAGTCATTGCCTAAAAAGAGGCATTTTATTCTGTCCCAGGGAGCTCTGTATTGGCATCTGACAGCTCCCATCATGATCCACTACTCAAAACTCTCACAGCACCATTTGCAAAGCACTGTCATGAACACATCAAAACAAAAGATTTTACTTCCCAAATGTGTCAGTTTGAGTTTTATTAGTCAGACACTTAGGTAGAGGCTTTTACAGGCAAAAAGGACAGGAGGAAAGAGAAGCACAAAAGAAGAGCAGCCCATTCAAGACAAGATCTCTTGCAAAGGATCTCTGAAGTTAATTCTGCTTTTGACATATCCTGGATGTTAGGCAGTCTGGGGAGATGTCTGCAGGCACCTGGGACTGAGATAACTGGGTTCCCACTCTAAAGGTCAACCTGAAGGTGCCTGTGCAGTGCCCAGATTCTTTGACTTATCGAGGAACAACACCCACCAGCCACAGGGAGAGGGCTGTGCCTGACAGTCATGAGGGATAGTTTCTGCTAACCCTGGCACCACCCCTGTGTTCCCTTTAGACCTCAGGTTTCTCAGCAACCATGCTCTCCTCAGGCATTTGATGCTCACTGGAGCAAACAACTGAGATAAGGATAAAATCAACTTTGATTGCTCTGCATAGAAAATATACTTCCCTTTAAATTTCCTGCCTGCCTGACTTATTGGATACACACACAATGCCTGGTCTAATGACTCAATCATGCAAGCCGAGCTACCCCGGCTGACCTGCAGAGCCTCTCGCCGCAGCCTGACCTGCCTTCTGATGGAGAGTGGTTTGCAATGGTAGAGCTCACTCCATGCTTTCAAAGAGAAGAGCCATCATCTAAAACACCACACAAGATTCTAAACCACTGCCGGTGTGAAATTCAGCTACTCTCTAAACCAGATCTTCCCCATTTCATCTAAACATCCTTGTCCTATGCACTATGGTCCTGGAGGATAAGTTACCATTTACCTCCTTACACCCACATACCTCTGCATTTCACATGCATGCTCACTTAAGTTACCACATCTGCCTTCTAACACAGGCTAAGCAGAACCTTTCCTTTTTCTTCATGAATGACTCCTGATCATTCATGCTCCGTTTCTCCCTTACTACCTTTTTTGAAGTGTGGTACCTCTGAACATGCTACTTCAGCTGAGGTTTGAACCCACTGGACAGACCTGAAGTGTTACTTCCTGCATCCTGCAGCCTCTTTTCCTGATTAGTAAACTAATAACAGTGGTTGATATTTCCACAAGGCATTTTAACTTGCCTTCAACATGTAAGCTGAGGAACACCAGGTCTTTTTCTGAAATATACTAAATACTTCTAGCAACTAGTTAAGATCAGTATCCAGTGCCACGAGTTGTATATCTCAGTTTGTTTTCTCAGCAAATGCACATTTATGTTCTACTCGTACTTGTGGCATCTTGTTCTGAAGCACCCTCCCTTGTTCTGAATACACCTGAAAAACCCATTGACTTGTCTCATGAAAGGTCCTTTTGGTATGCCAGCTTGTCTGAGTCACAGCACTGAGCCAGCTTAGGAAACTTGTCCCTTTGCTGGTGGGTCTGCCTGTTTTGCAAGTAGCACACTTCATTCTTTGGGGACAAGTGAATTCACAGGTCTGAGCAGGCTCCTGCGAGTCAGAGAGATGACAGGGACAGGAACATGCTGTGGTAGCTAAGACACTGCTGTGTGCATGAGAAAGAAAAAAAATAGTGTTCTGCTAGTGACTGGAGATGATTCAGCTTCACTGTGAAAGGGCAAAGGTTCCCACCGAGTTCCCAAGTTGAAGTCAGACCCTGTCCCATGCCAGAGGGAGAGCTGGCAGGAAGCAGATCCTGCCCTCTGCCACAACAAATTCTTCCTTACCTGGTCAACAGGGACACATCAGTGAAGAGACAGAAAATGTCACCACTCCAGGTTAGCAGAGTCACATCTGGCTACAGCGCTGTGAAACTGTGTTTCCTCTACGACGGCGGAGACCCCACACTGAACAAAGAGCCGCAAGCAGGCAGCGACAGCAAAGCGGCAGATACTTGTTTTTAAAGTGCAGCTAGCAAATACTTGGAGAAAGTATTCCACTCTCATTATCTTGTAATAAAATTTATATTTCCCTCATATATACAGCCTTACTGTAACATTTAAGTTACAAGGCTGTTCAGATAATTAAACAGTATACACAAATGTAAACTGGCACATTGGGAAATATACTGCATAGATGCTTAAATATAGCAGATAAAGCCATGGGGAAGAGGCAACAGAATATATTGCTGTAAGATTATAGAGATATAAATTCAAGTACTCTGCCGTGGTGCCGCTAAAATATGGGGAGAAAGTTATTAGAAACAAAATGAATTCAGTAGCGCCTTGAACTCACTATCATAGTCTGGGGCAAGTTAATCACTTCATCCTCATCCACTAACACATTTATCCACCTACTAATTCTCCCCCTAATTAGAGAGAAATTCAGAGCTCCACTGGTCAGGGAGGCAGGGATTAGGGTTAAGAAAACACTTGTATTTGAAACCCCCTACCTCTGCCGGTTTAGTGTGAAAGATCCTATAAGAAACTCCCACCCTAGCTAATCCATGACCCTCAGCAGGGAGGAGTGTTAACAATTTGGTTTAAAACTCACACTCTCAGACAAATGCATCAAAAACGGCTTTTCTTCTTTGATTTATAGGTATTACTTGTTTTTCCAAGCTCTATTAAGGACTCTTCATCATGTACTGCAAGGGGCATTAAGCACTGAAAGTTGTTCCCAGCTCTGTATTATTCAAAGGCAATTTACACTAATTATTGGAGTCCATGGTGTTACCCATACTCATAGAATGATCCATCTCAGCAGGCTAAAGTATTTTTGAAATGTTAATTTATTACTGAGGTATAAAAACGTCCTTACATTAAAGCACAATTCTTTCTTAAATGCCAAGGGTTTTCTATTACTGATATATTACATACTTACTGTTTATCTTAGATACAAGAATAAAGATATAATTTAATTTACTATATAATAGTGCCTATAACAGCCACTATTAGCACAAATTGCACTGCATTTAAACTTAGTTACGACACCGATATTATTCTTGCTTTTCTTGTTTAGTGATTTTCTCAACGCACATGCAAACAGAGCACGCAGAGCTACTTCATGGAGGCAAGCTTTTGAGACAAACAGCTGAATGGCAAAGTGAAAAAAGTATTTCACTGGTGAAGTGTTTCACTGATTCTAAAATAATCTCATTGGCATTAAAGTACAGATATTAGTGTGATATCACTGCTCTGAGCACAAACAGAGAAAACACATTCATAACCTGGCATGAAAGCGCACTCATGTATCAAATGCCAACAAACAACAATCCACTAAAAGCACATAGTATTCAGTTAAATTCTGGCACAAAGGCCACTGATTTTAGCAAGAATAGTTGGCCAGTCCTGAGCACCCCGCCTCTTATAGGTTTTGTTTTACTTGGTTGCAATGCGTAAAAATACAGCCATGCCAACAAAAATTTATTTGACCTTGTGTTGACAAAAGCCCTTGAACAATCGAGGGGATTATTTCTTAACTAACTCAACCAACAACTTTTACTTCACTCAAGAAGCCACCAGATTGCATTCAGAGGTAAGAGGAAACCCTGCCTTGGAAGTGTCAAAGTCCTGGGATGCATAAGGAGTTTGTGGCAAATGAAAAAAAGGCCCCTTTGTCCTCTCCAAGGTCCCAAAAGATAGTCCTCACCCATAAAATACACACTGTCATGAATTAAGACCATCTGCTTTAGGTCTGAAAAATCTAAATAACATCACATAAACAAAGATTGCTGTGATAGGTTCAAACCTCATTATCCAAAAATTTTTGGCAACCTAGAATTTGTTTGTGTAGCTGAAATACAAAACAGAGCTTTGGAATAGCAATACTCTTACTCTCAAACTCTGTCAAGGTTTCATATGACCTTGCCCCAGATTTCATTTACCTCTCGAGGTCTCTGTCTGACCACTGGAGATATCCTTCCTTATACATAGTAGTTCCTGAAATGAAAGGACTTATGAAATAAAGTGTTATGCCACTTGGTCACCACTACACAATATGTTTACCCAAAGAAATCCAAATTCCAGAGTGATGCCTTGGCTTTGTAAGCTTCACTGCAGGTACTCAGGAGTCAGATGATTTGCAGAGGAGTCGGGCAATTACCTGCGGGAAGTATTGTGCTCACTCACATGCCTGAATTCTACACACAGGACTATAATTTGTATGCACAACAGTTTGCATACATTAAGGAATTTTTTTGCATAAAAGGTCTGCTAGGTGCCAGTGTAATGACTTGTGTACAAAACCACAGTAATGCTACCTGCAAGTCAGACCTCTAGATAAGCAAGTTTGACTTACAAAAGGCAACTCTTAAACTATGAAAATCTGCTTTAGAGGAACATATGTTCTCACAAAACGAGTAACTGATTGTGAAAATTATTCACATCACAAAACACGACACCCCACGAAGTTCTCCTATAAAATTAGTGTCATGAATTAGAAGTGAGGCATATTATTATTTTGCACCAGAATCAGGAAAAAAAAGACACTTCATCTGATCAGTCATATTTAATCTTCATTTAGTCACAGGCTATGTATTATTTATGGTATCTTTTTTATTTTAGGAATAGGTGGGCACTGCTAATCTGGGACTACAGAGGCCTGGATCACCACAAATTCTTTGGAAAGAAGCCCTCCTGATATCAACACCCATTTTACAGAATAATCCCATCTATCCAGAACACACTGACTTTTTGGTATGCAGATAAACCTATTGGTTTTTCAAATTTTTATTTTATTTTTCACAGAAAGTTAGCCAGCCAACATTTGTCTCCATATAGAAGTTACTTCCAAATGTGAAAAAGCCAATCTGATTTCCCTTTTTCTAAGCTAGCTAAGCCCCCGATGGCTGTGAGGAAGGACCGGTGATGCTGATGAGTGGCACCTCAGAAGCAGGGACCCAGACGGGCAACAGCAGCACATGGCAGTTTCTGTTTTAGCTGAAGTCCAACTGGGAAGAAACACACTGAAGCAGAGAATGTAAATACTGTTATTGCCTGAAAATCTTACTAACTGTTTTGCTTCTGCAGTTTAGTCTGAGCAATTAGTAGGAACTCTGTGTCTCTCAGAAATCTACCCAATTCTCATCAACAAAAGAATGGTTTGAGAGATAAATATAGCTCAGGTGTCATTTTAGGCAACAAAATAAATTGCACTCTGCTCCAGCCTCATCTTTATCCAGATGGAAGTCTAGAAAAAGAATCATTTGAAGGTTTGCAAACTTTCAGTAGCCCCTGATATTGGATCAGCGGTTTAACTGAAGCACAAAAGGGCAAACTGAAGCAATTTGTGATGAATCAGAAGAATTTAGGATCTTTGGAAAGCATGCTGCAGATCTCTCTGTAGGAAATATTTTCCACCTTTGGATTACTGGAAATTCCCTCAGAAAATAGCAAAAATAGCACAGGAACAATGTCCAACCAAATCAGCTTCTCTTCTAAAAGACCAATTTTAAAGATACCAGACCTCGTTCACTGAGAGCACATCTAGGACATTACACACATCCTGAGCTGACTAAGCATTCAGCAAACAGCGACATATGGGACTTAGGGAATTTTAACTAGCAAACTAGAAATGAATATTCTGTTTCCCCCTACAATTATTCTCCATAGTTCAATCCCCTCTGCCTCTTTTTATTATTTTTTTTTAATGTCAAAAACGGCTTAGACTCTCTTGAGGAACACCTTCATGAAACCATGGTTCAAGATAAACAAAAGGGAGAATTCTCCTTACTCCTCAAGAAAAACAAGAAACTTCTCCCACACCTCAAATTTATACACTCACTGAAAGCAGTGGCCCATGAGTTTTCGATGGCCGTGGCTAAGTAGAGAGTAAAGGTTTCATCATAGGGCCATATAAAACATTTCAGGCTACTGGAGAGAACAGATTCAGATGTCAAGCTCTAAACTAAATTCCAGTCAATCAAATGGCTGCTGAATCAGGTATCTAATGAATGTTTTATCTTATTAAACAGAAATAATTTCTATAAATAAAGTCATGAGAAAAAAATCTGTCAGCTATCTTACTTGTACTCATTTAATTTTCAGCCATAGTAGCATATTTTATTAAGAGTACATTTGTCTCAGAAAATATTAACAGGTTTGCCTAATAGCATCAAGCCAGATATTCTATATTTTGTAAATTCATCATGATATTGCTGTGCTGCCGTTCAGATCACATAGAAGCTTTGCATTATATATGCAAGGCTAGTGGCACCAGGCAGTTCTTTTTCTAATTAATACAAGTCAGAGCAAATTGTTAGGAGGAGGGAAATAGACCAAAAATGAGAGAAAAGGAGATTTCTGCACAATTGCCCATTGCAACATGAAAACTCAGCTCATCTGCATAATATTAATGATATCAAATATGCAAACAGATGTTTCTCTCATTAAATGCTGTATGCAAATAACACTAGGAGGAGCGGTAATGTTGTTCCAGGGTTGAGAGATCACGGGGGGTAATTAAAGGTTAATCCAGTTTTCAGTTCACAGACTGTAAGACATGAGTGGTTGTAAAGAAAAATTGTCACTTAACCTTCAATTCATTATCCACAGCACATGGATTTTTCTTCTAAAATAACAAAAACATATATGTATTTATCCGCACTCTAGTGCCAAGGTATGGTGCATATCATTAGAGAAGAACAGAAATTATTTGTTGCTATGAATGCCATTATGTAGGTGCCGGAATGCATTAATTAGGGAAAGCAGAATTTGATCAGAAGTTCTCAGACCACAATCTAAACACTGTAATCTCACTAAACGTATTTCAATTGCTGAGATGTTGTCAAATGTTCATAGAAAACCATCTGAAGTACTTGTGGAACAAGTCCCCTAAAATAATCAAAAGCCTAGTGTTTGAGATTCTGCGCGAGTTTTGCTGTAAGCCCCGAGAGTTGGATGGTACCGTCAGCAGCAGGCTGCCAACCGTCACTTTTGCTCAGTGTATCCTGCTGGGTGGATTGAAAGCAGTAAAGATTTTAGCACTTAGATCTGAGTTCAACACGCCAGATGAGACATTCCCACTCCTTGCTCATAGGAGAAAATAAAGTGATAAGTGTCTGCGCCGCAGTCTACCCATGTTCTTCAGCAGCAAGTTTTTGTGCTGAGGAAAGGCAAGGCCAGTGTGAACTAGAGCAGCCACAGGTGGGAAGAAGTAGAAAGAAGCAAAGAAATACCTTGATTTGTGCAACCCTCTCTATACAATATCAGGGTGAAAATCGATGTGGGCGTGGGATAGTGAGAGTGAGAAATCAAAGAGGAGATGACAGTGGCTCTGTTTGGCCTTGGATCCAGGGCCCATAGCATTCTCTTCTTCCGTGACTGCATGGCACGTTTGGATATTTCAGTGTTTCACTTAAAAAACTGCTTCCAGAAGTCTTGCAAATTATTTCCTTTTAATATGGAACAAGAACGAGGGGCTTATGTGTGTGTCTCTGGTGTGTCTCTCACCATCTGGCTGTCCCCACTGCCTCTCTCACTCCTCCCCCAGTAACACACACCACTAGACCTTCCATCTGTGCCTCACCAATTCTTTGGGTTTGAAAAACAGTTTCCTTCCCCTCTGGCCTCTCAAGTTCCCACAGTATATCACTTTTGAGCCTAACACTCAAAGAACCATGACCACACCAGCCTAGCCCCCAAATTTACCTTGGTTTCCTGGGCTAAACAGCTTGGATTTGGGGCAACAGCTTTCAAATAGCACTGAGTATGATATAGCCTCCACCTAAGCTATCATGACTGTTCTAGGTCTAGAATTTCATTATGGAATTACTTCTTGTTAATTGAGGGTACCAAAAAAGATATTTAAAGTGCATTATGAGTGATAAAAATATTCAAATTTATATATCTTTGTCTGCATTCATGTGGCGCCCTGTGGCATAAACTCTGCTTCATAAAAGTTCCACTTCTCGATGATTTTCACAGCTTTTTACAGCCTGCTTCCATTTGAAAAAGGTCTGATATCCAAGAAAAAAAAGCCTGTGAAAATATCACATTTTCTGAAGTTGAACACTGCAGAAGGATTTTACTATATTTTATTTTGACTTGAATGGCTGCAGTGAAAGAGAAGTGTCATGTTCCTTGCCTTGAGTGCACAAGAGTGCCCTACTTTCCCTTTGGAAAGTACACTTTGTAAGGTTACTATATTTAGCTAGCTGCAAATTTTAGGGCAACACAGGGGTCACCTACAGCACCACGGAAAAGACTTTTAAACATCGAAGGTTCCACTTGCTCCGTATACCTTGTCTAGTGACAGGAGCTTTGTGTGAGGCCCATGGCAGCGGCAGTGCACAGGGGGAAAACCACCTTCCAACCATGCTCAGCTGGAGCCTGGCTGCCTACAGCTCCACATCCTTCCCCGTGGCCACCACCCCACCTCCGCAGCAGAGCGGCAGCTGCTGCCCCTTCTGAGCCTCCTGAACAAACAGCTGAGGATTACCCTCTTGTGAGAGAACACCCTCTGGCGCAGTCGGGCCTCTGTCACCCGGCGGTAAGGGGAGCGTAGGGCGGGATGCGGCACAGGCACAAAGGAGTGGTGGCTGGCAGGTGCAGGAGTCCCGCGGGGGCCTGTTACAGGCTGATAGCGTTGAAGCAGCCTTCAGCTCCCCGCTTTGATCACTTCAGCACAAAGGTGGCTTCCACGCCTTCCCCATCGCCCTCCTTTCTCACCCCGCATCAGGACCTGGAGAAACAATTTAGACTGGAAATCTCCCAGTTACCTATCTCCAGACCCCATTAGAAAAGGGGCCTGCCAAAACCTCATCTCTGGCTTATCACCCCCAAGTGCTGTCAAAGCCCTCTGACTCCACAAGCGGGTGGAGATTTGAAGTTGTACCCGTGAAGTCTGAATGAGTTCTAGTAAATGCCACCTCATCCCTATTAAAGCAGATTACAAGTATCCCCTTGAAATGTCACCCTGCATTTACAGGGAGAACCATACAAAAAAATTTAGCCATAACATTTCTTCTTGTCATGCTCAAAATGTATTTTCAGGGCAAGAGAATGCAGGTAACTGTGCAAGCAAATCGGGCCGTTGAGGATTTGTTCCAAAGCTCACAAGAGCACAAGAAGTCTGACAAATTTAGTGGGCAAACGGATGCATGCAACGCCAAACACCGACTCCTCACGGGTGCACTCACACACGCATGTGCGTGCACACAGGTCCCGGCAACTGGAGATGCATTCCTACATCTCTGGTTACCTGGGAGAACATTTGGCTGAAGGACGTAAGCCCCGGGATTTTGGCATACACAAAGAGAATAAATAGCTATTAAAATCTATTTATCACAAGCGGAGTTTTGAACGTCTAATTGCTGCAGTTTGTTAGAGGAACAAAAAGATCTTCCCTGGCTTCAGCCATATCCAAGGGGATTAATTTGTCACTCTTCAAAAACAACTCATTGGAGGAATACCCTCTTTGATTCTTTATTCTCACATTAATTAGGAGTAATAAGTACACTAGATACACTTGGTACTTAAAAAATTAGTAGAAATAATCTGCCACACATCTCAAGAGGGCAACGAAGATCTGGCTGTGCGGGGCGCGAGCCCCGAAAACGAATCCCGTTTGCGGGACAGGCCTGCCCCGCCAGGCCGGAGCAGGGAGCCAACCTGGGACGGGCCCGGAGCCTCCGGCTCGCCGCCTGCGGGGCGGGACCGGGATCGGGACCGCCGCCCCGCCGCCGCCCGCCTCGCCGCCGCGCCGCCTCCTCAGCGGCCGCGCGCGTGCGCCCCCTCCGGCCCGCGGCGGGAATCGCAACGGCCGCCCCCAACGGCCGTTCCTAACGGCCGCCCCTAACGGCGCCCTCTTGCCGGCCAGGCCCCGGGGAGCGGCCTGCGGGTACCTGCGCCTTCCGCTCTGTCCCCTTCAGCACAGCCAGTGCCGCCCCATCTCACCTGCACCTCAGCACGGCGTCTCTGCAAGTCCTCATGGGACACCAGAAGTCTCCCGTCCAGAAGGGCTCGTGGAGTGAAGGGCTGCAGCAGGCACGCAGGGCCATGAGTGGGGGCCTGGCTGGTCTCTTCACCGTTTTTTAAGCCACATATTTTGTCCTACAGTAAGCCCACAAGCGCCACATACTCCATGTTGTACCTCCCAGCCTGTTCCTCACACTCAGGTCCTTTGTGATGGCTTTGCGCTTGTCAGCAAAGTTTCCCTAATTTACCATAGCAGAGGACCTGGCTCTAGGAGCATGGGGGCAGGGGGGAAAGGGAAGAGCATTTTGTGCTGAAATATAAAGTAAAAATGAATTTGATCCTTATTAAAAAAAAAAAAATGCCAAAAGAGGGGATCACTGAAAATTTCTTCTCCAGAGAATGATTCTGACAGGATTGAACCAAACCCTGTCTTTTCTGTCGCTGGTTTTCAAGTGGGAAACCTCCTCGATGCTGTGGATATCTCTTGAGTCCTTACAATCAATTTCTCTCCCTTGAGGACGCCCTTTCCATCGGTGGGACTGCTCACCTGAACACGGCCATGCCCTGGCTCCGGGGACCGGCTCTGCTCCCCGGCAGCTGAGCCCGGCCAGCTGGGACCCCTGTCCACAGAGGCGGCCGGAGGAGCGTGGGGATGCCAGATTTCCAGCCAGCTGGTCTGGGCTCTGAGTGCTGACACCTCCACCTTTCACCCTGTCCTCAAACCGCATGGCTTGAGAGGCGGAAGCCTTTATTGCCTGCTTGTTTAAGGTAATTACTACATGTATTTCCTCCCTGCTGGTTCTGCTGAAGCAGAAAAGGCTCTGGCCTTCACTTCACTCTACATAAGAAAGAAAAAAAATCTGGTTTATAAACACCACTTTCTTATACTTTCAAAGGCAGGTTGTAGGGTGAGAGTCAGGAGAATGGTCCCTCTTTGGCAAGCAAGCTAATAACGGCGAAGTTGCTGGAGGGAGATCTCTTGTCAAGTCTCCCTGAGCTGGAAGGACGCACAGCACTCTTTGTTCCCTTGGTAGTAAACAATGAACCTTTAAAGATACTCCGCTGTCCCCACCACTCCCTCTCCTATAGGATATTAAAAAAAAAAAAAAAAGCAGCCCAATAGTGTGTAAAGAGTGGATTTAATTTCAGAGAAGGTGGGAATTTGTGACTTTTTGAAGACATGTAGTGTTAAAATCTATGCAACCCAAACCCTCCTGTTTCTCAAACAGGGATGAAGTCAGTCTGAGTAGCAAGTAATTTCTTACCAGGTTAAAATATGATTCTTGCTTCTTGCTGCTTAAAATTCAGTGCTTAGTGCTGGTGGAAAACAATTGTTTTCACTTCGTATAGCAATGAAGGTTCAAGTGACTTTAAAATACACTCCCCCCCCCAATATACTAAAAAATACACATTTATGTTTTACAGGGAAATCTTAAAAATAAGACTTTTTTTAAAAAGTACATTGTGGAGGAAAAAATATGGAAATTCTCCATTTAATATCTACCTTGCAGTCAGCAGTGTGTTGATTTGAAATGCCTTGCCTTTCTAACTGTTCCCCTCCTCCTAATAAGCACTGCATCCAATTTGTATGTTATTCTGATGAAATGGTTTAAGCGAGAGAAAATGAGTAGTTTGAAAAATAAAGGAAAGTTCTACAGAAGAAATGAAGTGCTATCATTGAAATCTTTATTTATGTGGAAAGAAAGGGCTAAAACATTACCTCAGAATTCAAGATTACAACATCAGTAGGATATAAAGTAAATCCATTCTAGTAGTGAAACATCAGAAACCATAATCCTTTTTCAAAGACCTTTTGTTATTTTAATGTCTGACAAATTATGCTTTTTTAAAAGAAGAAAAACACTTAGATTTAAGAGGTTTCTTTTACTTCAGTAAAAGTAGTTTCACTATTTAAAAGTTTTCATTTTCTGTAACCAATAGTATTTACTATGCTGGCTAAGCATTAACACAAGAGTAAGGTTATTTTAGCCTCAATAGGACTGAGTACAAAGTTGCCACCAAAGAATTTTGCATCAAGTTGTTATGGCAACTTAGTGTTCTAAAAGTATTAAGTTCTAGCAATGGGTTTTGTTTTGTTAATTTGGTTGCTTTTCCTTCAAGTTTTGAAGTTGTTAAGTGTTATAAAAATGTTACATCATTATCATTCAAATGACGGGAGGTCTTGGAACATATTTAAATCTTTTTTTTGTGTGTTGCAAGACATTCCAGGATGATGTCCAAGGACCCCCATCCCTGCCTTTGGGGGGAACCCCTTGACCTCAGTGTGGGCAGAGTCATTCCACAGTGTGGCTAGCACTAAGAAACAAGGACAAAAGAAACAAAGTACATATTCACCTCCAGAGAGACAGGATGGATCAAGGGATGGAAGAAGGGACCTTTCTGTTGTGCATCCAGCATCTCTCCTTCATGTGTTCATGCTGCAAGCATCACGAATAGGATCCTTATTTGTATTCTGGACTCCTGACACCACGTGAAGAACTGGAAGAGTGAAATAAGCTCCCGAGAGCTCTGCAACCAAAGGTCAGGTTTTGACTGGTGCAGACATGGCAGGAAATTGTTGCAAGAAGCCCATTTTAGGTCCTGTGCTACAGGTAGGGAAGAGACAGAATTATGGGCTTAAAAACCCATAACGGACGAGAGCTCAGGATCACAGATTGTCACAAGCCATTCACAACAGCCCTCCTGAGATGTTCCCAGTGCTGCAAGGGCTCTGACGGCCCTTTGTTCCCTAACCCTAACCCTTCTCTACATAGCAAATCTCCAAATGCACTGTGGGCTACAGCTCCATCCTGACTCCAGCACTTGTCCCACCTTGCCAGTTTGGGACTGGAGCTCCAGGGGAGCACTGGAGCTCAGCCCAAATGAGTAGGGGCAGTCAGTTGCGTAAATTGAGCAGTGTCCTGGGCTGACTTCCCTGGGCAGCCTCGTGGGTGTACGGCCGCGTATCTCTGCCGGCTTCATCTCAGTCATGGGTTTGGGGGCTTGAATGTGTGTGGTAAAAGAGGGGAAAATAAGAGAGTAAATTAATTGCGTGTCTCATGAAAAGGAGCCCCTTTTTTCCATATTGATAAATTTTCAGATTGGGGTTGGAAACTATGGGGAGATTGTGTTGGTTTTTATCAAAATTTTGGCTTACTGTTTTTCCTCACCAGGTCTCTCAACTCTTTTCTAGTTTTTCTACTAACCTCTTTTTAAATAGAAAGGTGGATGGAAATAAACTGGGGAAATTGAAAAGAAAACAAAAATTTTCAAAAATAAAAACCTGACATCCATGTGTTCTGTTCATAGATTTAGAAGGTAACAAAAATATTTTTAAAATCTGAAATTATTTTTACATGCAAACCAATAGTTTCTTTCATTTTTGGAGTGGAATCAATCTGCTAAATACCCACATTGTAATAATTTTCCTAGAAGGCAAACAAAAAAAGAAGTTTTGTCTACCAAATTCTGCCAAAGAGTTCCTGTATGAGCTTGGGCAAATCATTTAATTTGCCAGTTTCTCAGTGCGCTGTTGTACGAGAACAATACCACTTCCTTTTTCTCATCCATGGTCTTGTTTATTGAGATAGTCACTACTCCAGGGAGTACACAATCTCTAATTATGAACAACTAGCATAATAGCACCCTGATCTCTAGGACCTACCGCAATACAAAGAACTAATAATCATCACAAGTCTTCTGTTCTGATGCATGGTCTGCAAGAGCTATGAATACTAACATATGCTGGAAAGTTCTGTTTAATTTAATGTCTTTGAAAGAAAATAAAAGCCTATTTTTCCCATTACTGCCGTTTATACAGGCTTATACTTTCCAGGAAGCTTCTGCCTTTACATGTCTTCCTTACCCTTTTCAAAACAGAAATAAAAGTCTCACTAAATAAAATAAAGATTATGAATTGCCAGTCTTTTCCTTCCTACCAGTTTTTGTCACCCAGGAACATGCAGCAAAGGATATCTACGTTATCATTTAGTTTCACAGAGATCTGCAGAGATCTGCCAGCTGCTGGCCATATGCTTAATCCTAAAAGGAATTATCTACATTCTGTGTTGCCTGTACATGTCTGATTCCCTGTTTATGTATTTTTACTTGATTATGGCATATTATAAATCCAGCTAGCTTAAATTTTATGGTTAGAATCCAAATCCTGCAGTTTTTGAGGGTGTTTTTTTATTCAAATGAAATTCCACTGCCGTTGTGGAAAATTCATGCAGCAACAAATGGGATGAAAATTGTAAGATTTCATACAAATGTATCCAACAAAGTAAAAAGTCTATGGAATTTAATTTACAATGACATCCCTTCTTTAGAGTTTGACTTAGTGACCTGTTTTTTAATGACCTGATAGCATTTCATAGCAGTCAGAATTTCCCATCAGCTTTCACGGCTCTGTCCAGAACCGCTGCTCACCAAGTGACTCGCGTGGTTTCCACCGTGGAGATCCCTGGCCACCCCAGCCATCGCAAGGGTGGGAATGTATTCCTTCACTCCCCTCGCCACCCCTTATGCGAGGGGACTCTGAAGCAGGGAATGATGAAGGGAATTGCTCACAGTCAGAGGAAATAGTCGACCTGGGAACTGACTTCCATTTGCTCAACCCTCTAGCAGGAGCCAAACCACAGGCTATTGTTTGCTGTTGAAGCCTGTGGACAACTCCAGACATTTGAAGTCAGATTTTATAAGCGGTCTCACTAGGCACATACCCAGTTAAAACGATACAACACTGTACGACACCAAGGCAGGCTTTTATACTTCTAGGCCACGGTAAACCTTTACCACAAAAGCATTCTAAAATGCCTTTTACATAGCAGGCTTATTTTTCAGAAAGCAGGAACATATCCCTTGGGGATGCAGATTGTTTCCTTAGGGCTCAACTTAAACATTCCCATGTGGTAAAATGAAGTAGGAGGATCCAGTGAAAGGAGCTCTCACTTCTCATTTAATTTACTACCTAATACTCAGCAGCCCAAGATTTATAAGACACTACGGAACTGTCTACATGTTTCCCCTTGTGGCAGATAGCAGATAACTGTTAATAGACTTGCTTAGAAAGTTTATTTAAAGGAAGAACTTAACGGTGCTATTTTTCATGGAGGTGTGAACATTGCTTAAGGAGCTTAAGTCTCCATGTATAAGTATTATCAGATAGGTTCATGAGGATGCTAATGTGCATTAATATGAAATTCCAAAACCAGCTTTCACTGGTATACGTACACAGGGCCATTTTGTAAATAATACCCGTTCTGATACTGTAGAGTGCTGGGATTGCTGAACACACTATTATTTCCAAGTATAATAATATTAAGCCATAATACGCACCCTCTCTAGGCTCTTTCTGCAGCTCCTGTAAAATCAACAACAAAGCCACTTATGCAGAATCTGGTCTTCTCTACAGCTACACTGGGCACCTGCCTCAGCAAGGTTTTGTCCGCCCTGCTAGGCAGGACCGTCCAGCCGTGGTGGGAAAGTGAAGGTGCTGGAGGGGCTCCAAAGCAGTTCTCATTTCACTTATGAGATGCACCCACAGACTTTGAAACACAGCCCTGGTCCTAACTTTAATCTTTACTGCTCCTTGTAAGGACAACAGCAAGGAGCTCACTGAGGCTCTGGTTTCTGCGCACTGCAGCACAGCTGCCTGAGCCCTCCCCGTACCACTGGGCGACCGTAGCATCTTCGGCCTTCGGTAAGAGGGAAAGGAGCACACATAACACTGCTCAGCACTTTCCAGGATTTAACCCGCACTGCACGTGCTGCGTGGTGATGAAAACATGATTAAAGGAGCATATATTACATTATGTCCAGCTTTAGAGAAATATTTTAATGGAATAAAGAAAGAGCCATACATTTTGCTTCACCTCCTGGTATTTACAACTTAAAGCCCTCCAATATTGGGTTTGTTAATAGGATCCAGACAATGAAGCTGACTACAGGGAAAAGCAAGAGACTATTTCGGTTTCACCAGCCAAGGAGAAGAAAAGACCCAGCTTGATAAATGGTGAGAAGTATATTACATGTTAAAAAATATTTCATTTTTAATAATCCTAGGTGTTACTGACAACCCAGGTAAAGACCAAAGTTCATTCCTTCAACATATATTTAATCTGACAGTATCCCTTTAATTAAATAGCAATTTAGATTTTCCTCTCCTCCACATACAAAGCTTTAATGAAACATGAAAGCCACAAAAGAAATTTGTGTGTGTTTCATGGCAAGGCATGAGGAATGATTTTCTGTTTAAATTCACAGACAGTAGCTATACAAATAACATTTAATATTTGTCAGAAGTATTATCTGCCTTTTTCCCTCACAGCATTACATTACTAAGGCAATAAGTACATGAGAATACATGATTTCCTGGCTACTGTATTGAATATGCACCTTTAAACAAAGTTAGACTTGGGAATTTACCCATATCTTAAAATGCTAATCTAAGACTAATTAAAAGGCCAGTGAATACGCTTTGATGGATTCTAGTTCATAGAATATGACAAATGAATTCAGATGGCATGCACAACTGCAGCGGAATTACAATATCGGAGCCGCGGCGAGCCGGGGGAAGCCAGGCAAGCCGTTTCTCGCACTGGTATGAGGGCAGGGAGGAGGGAGAGCTGGAGCTTGCCATGGCTTCTGTGGGCGCTGCCATCCTCTCAAGCTGTGGCCAGCCACAGTCTTTGTTTCTCATTTCGTAGCTGCTTTCCAGACTATGCTGAAGCAAAAATTTGGCTGCTTCTGCATCCCACCCCCATCCCTGTAATGTATACACCTCCCTGCTACTCACTGTCCAATATCTAGTTCTTCAGAAAGGACAACAGCCACCCTGGGGAAGGAAAGTCAAATTGTAGCATTTGCTTTCTCCCACAAAAGCAGGACATTTCACAGGCTTCTTCAACCCCTTAAGCCCCATACGTGTCTATGGCATAAAGAGAGCTAGACACACATTGCATATGCGTGTCTAGAAGCATAAACAGATCAGAGAAATATTTCTAAATGAGTTTCTATGTCCAAGATCTCCTACAAATGACTCCATCTTGTGGGTCTTCCTGTCTTAGAATCAGGACAAAATTCAAACCCAGCTTGTAACACAATTTGGAAGTATGTCCTATGAGCTCTCAAGTGCATGCCTCTTTCGAACTGAAGGCAGCCCTTTGCAGAGGTACTTCTTGCATGATGATATGCAAGAAGTTAACTGCATTGCTCTGGTACCTTTACCTTCATTTTTTTGACATGAGGAAAGGCAAAATGTCATTCATGCTAATTAAAAAGTTGGGGTATAAAAAAATCACATTTTTAGAAGTAGTTTTCTTAGATCTCATTTAAAAAGGATTTGGAAGTTGGGATCTCCATGTCCCCTTACCTGCCTATGTATAACACATTCTGTCCTTTCTTCCACAAAATTTTATATAAATCATGGCAGAATTAACCATGTTTCATTATCCCTTTTGGCTTTATAACCCCTTATAGTTGCTTTCAGAATGCTAAACAGAAGTGAGGCTGACCCACCATTTGAGAAACGTGGAAGAAAGAAGATGCAGAACATTTACTGTTCTGGGAAAAGGCGGCAGTACCAAGCACAATACAACAAAAACAGTTTGCCAAAGGAACTGGGCTGTATGGCTTGGATTTAAAGCACCAGGTTGAGAGCACCATTCTGAAAAGAAAAAAAATTCTCTAAGAAGAGAATTGTACAGTGGGAGGGGGTAGAAGCAACTATGGTTGGATGGTGAAAGCCTTTATTCTTCTAACAACACAGAGCTCTGCCCAGGAGTATTTTCAGTCAGAAAGGTTGAACTTTGTGCATCCCATCTGTGATAAGATGGACAGAAAGCAACCTGCCTCTCACCAGGGACTAGCTTTTCACCAAAGTAGTCATCAGAGTAGTTAAAGATTTTGGTTATTTTTATCCAACTTGGGCTAGAGTCTGCAGGACACCCTTCTCACAGCTGAGGAAATATCCCAGACACCGAGGCAACTGGGTATCCTGGGCTTGACTGATCCTCCCTAAAAGTGGCGTGTAGGATTGTACAAATAATTACATTTCCACTGCATCAAAAAGAGAGTGCGTGTACTTAGGGGTTAATGCACAAGTTCATTCACAGCCTCCCTGTGAGGCAGTGTCAAAGTTTGAGTGGCTTTATATATACCCTCTGGCAAAAACAGAGACTGCAACTGAGCAGTGTCTTTTAAAAGATCAGTAGCATTTTAATAGTGGGGTCTGGGATGGCTCTGCATGTTTAAAAATCTGGCTTGGAGCGCTTTTTCCAGGGTCTCATAGTGAAATGGTGCCAGTGTGGGATATTGAACTATGATCTTCTGAGGAATGTCTATCCAGATTTTTGCAAACAAGGCTTAGGGACTCTCAGAAGGTTTAACAGAGTGGACACAGCACTGCACTAATAAGGCTGCACAGATTTGGGACTGGTGCTGGCTCGTTGCTAGCCAGCTTGGATTGAGGACAGGATGATCTTAGTCTGGCCCGCAAAAGACCATGGAAAAAAATCCAGAGTCCCAATCCATACCCTAAAAACAGGATCAGGCTGTCCTTTCAAGGAGGTGGGGGTGGGGGAGAGAGTTTTTTCCAGACTCTTCTTTTTCCTTTGTGAGGGTGGATCTTATGAGCACAGCTGAATTTCTAGATGAAGAAAATTCTCCTTCTCACAAGATCTGCTTGATCTTACTATCACAAACTGTGTGTACACTCCTAATACGTTCCTTGACTGCCACTTCTGTGTTCCCCTGCTCTTCGATCAGAGATAAATACACCAAAGACAGCATGATGCCTGTTATCTAAAAAGATTCAGGTAGAGCAAGTATCATAGCACAATCAGGGTACTTGAAAATTGTATTTTCCTGGAAAGGACTTTTACTTGCCTTCTTGGACCATACACAGAGGAAGTCCAAGGTCTAGTGGGAGAAAAAAACTCTTAGTAACAGAATGTTTGAACATTCATACAGGATTAATTACTTGTTTTATTTTTTCTTTAATTTTAAATGATTGTACTGCTAGCAAAAGTGAAAAATAAAGACTCTGATCTATGCCAGGCACTTAGTACTTGCAAATACTGTGCAAGTTTTTCCTATCTTGAAGAATTTCAATGTAGACTACAAAGGCAAAGTGGACTGAACCAATCCCTGGAGAAAACATGTGCAACTCCACTTATATAAAAAGACTGCTTGCTTCAATAGGGCTGTACCCATTTATCCTCAGGTTGAATTCACACATTTTTTACATTATTAGATGGACAACCTATTTCTGATGGAGTCTATGTGATCTAAGCACTTCTGCTTATTTTTTCTAGAAGTAGAATTCTATGCTTATATGATGAATTGCATTGCTGAGCAGTGCTCTAAACATCAACCGAGGTACATTAGCATTTGCAATGTCATTATGCTAAATCTCAAATTTCAAACAAAGCTTCTGTTCAGTCTTGGTACAGAAAATCTTTTGTCTGTGGCACATCACACTAGCAAATTAGTATAACAAGGATTATACAGCTCTTGATATGTAATCAAAATGGATGAATTTCATAACAAATAAATAAAACAAAAAATTGTGAATTTCTAACATTATTCCCAAAAACCTATTTCAACAAAAATTTGCATCCTAGATGTGATTGTGGCTTATACATTTTTAGCTAACATTTACTTATGACAATAATTAAGTCAATTGAAAATACTCAGTCTGGGAAAGGCAAAATACGTAAGACCTAAAGGTTATGAGCAGTGGAAAACAGGTGCTTATAACAGATCACTTGTGAATCACAAGGGTTGCTGCCAGGTTCTCACTGTATAAAAGTCAAATGTCCGGTTGCCTCTGTTTGGTTACGATTAATGTGAGATCAGGTCTCTTTGTATCCTGTAAGCCATATTCTCCACAGCCTTGGCCAACTTTCCTAACCCGTCTGTGCTCTTACTGGGGAAAAAAATAAGTGTATTTACCCTAATACTGTGAGTCAGCAGTCCTGACTGAGCTGCGTGCACGGTCGGTGCGATAGAAATGAACAGCGTTCGATCAAGGGCCAACGAGAGTAAAACTGCTGCTCAAATAGTAGATTTTGTTCACATCTGTGCAAGCAGTACATGTCCTGTCTACACCAGAACTCAGCTATGACAAGCAGAGGTTACGCTATCGTGTTATTTTCCACATCGCATAACCACAGGGAGACATTTTCAGAAGACATTCAGGATTACAGAAACATTCTCACTAGATTACATTAACTGATTAAATCTGATCTTATATCTATTAAAAGTTTTCAGAGACATACACACAACACAAGACAATGATGAACAGTCCTGTGATTCAATACATGTTTATCTGTAAGTATCCTATGCAAAGATGGGTGTGAAGGAAGTTTATCTTCCAGGTAGATCAAGAGATTTTACAAGCATTGGATGTTGTTCTGCCAATGATTGACATTGTTAATTCCCTGCTTGCTTATGTTTGTGAAAAGATGACCTTTAATCAATATAGTATTACAGCTGATGTAACTTACTATGGCTTTATAAACAAAGGAGGTCTTCTAGTTCCTATTTTTGTTCGTAAAATCATATAATCTTGGTTACTTGGACTCTAGACATAGTGTCGTCCACCTTTACAGATGCAAGTTATCATTAGAATGAAACAGATTCTTAAATAACATAGTGTTGTTCGAGAAAAGTCTTAATCACTAACAGCTGATCAGTTTGTCTACTCCATGAACTTCCTCCTTCTAAGCGAAGGAGCTCTGGTGATGACTGTGTGCGCACTCCCAACTGGTACCGCAAAATGTGCCGTACATGGTCTATTTGGTGTTACTCCAGCCCTCACCAGTCTACAGCGTTGGCGAAGGTGACTGGTACACCCCTGGTAGCAGTCCTTGTGTTGTCTCGTGAGGGAAATGAAAGGGACATGCCAGCTGTGATAAGCTCTCACTGAACAATACAAAAACATTTCTGGGAAGGTCTTTTTTTGTTGGTACAGCAGTAGTTGTGTTGAACTTTACAGAGCTCACATGCTGAAATACAAACAACAGCCAGGCAGCCTCGAGTGAGCCGTTTAGCACCTCCCTGTACCTAAATAACAGCAAGTGATGCACACTCAATTGTGTAAACCAAGCACCTGCTTTTGAATGGACAGAAACAATCTCACCCTTGACAGCAGAGCTGGAAGTTTCCACCAACCATTTACCTTCCTTTATCTCCAGTCCTCCAGCCTTTTCTGCTCCCAATTCCTTTTCTAAGGTTTCTTTTTTCCCCCAGCTTCAACATACCCTTTTCCTTGGATCAAAGAAATCCGTTATGAAGCCTGGACATCTCACAACACTCCCTTGTGGCTACTACTTAAAAACTCCTCCACAACCCTTTCCCCTTCACCTTACTCAAAGACTGTGAGAAAGCAAATATTATAGAAGTCTGAGCTAAGGCCCAGATCTTTTGATAGAGCCTATTAAATCCCCCAGGAATCACATTTTGAGGATCTGTAAGTATCCGATATAACTCTGGCAACGTGCAGGTGCTAGGACCAGTGAATATTAGTGCAGAAGAACAGAGCTCAGGCACCTACAAGGCAGTTTACATGTAGGGAGCTCTTTCTGTACAGGCTGCACCAGCATTTAAGTGCTAGGTTACGTTTAGCAGCACCAAACAGCAGTGTTTTCATTTTCTCCACCTAACAGTTGCCTTCAGAGTTTAAAGATTTATACACCCTTCTCCACTCAGCATTGAAAGAGGAGCTAATATCCATTCCCCTCAGCAAATGCAGGTCCACGTCTCCAGTCTAGTTTGTTTTCATGCAAATTTTGTCACCCTTATTTGTTCCAGTGCAGCCAGTTTTGGAGTAAAGGCTCTTCTTGATTGAGGGCAGCGGAATATGATCGCTAGAGATTAGTCTGTGGCTAAACTGTGCCACTTTCATAATGAAAAAGTCTGGCAACATATTCCTAGAGCATGGGCTTTTTGAATGAATCAGAAAAAAGAAAATTAATTACATCAAAGTTTATGCTTCAAATCCATAATTATATTTAACAACACTGTCCAGCATTATCATCAGTTATCAAAATCAATGAAGGCTGATTCCAATGGGAGCACTGTCAGACTAAAACTGAGCGCAGGAGCGTTAGTACAGCATGACCTGAGATAACATCAGTAGAAGAAGTTTACTCCTCCTCTCTTTGCTCTTCTATGAGAGCCTCATCCTTCCTTTTGCTCCCACCTCCCTGCCCCATTCTGCTACTCCCCCAGTGAGCCCTGGACAACCATTTCTGGAGTTGCACTCTAAACTGGATGAGGGAAAGGAACGGCTTTAAAAGTTAAACACTTTTAGAAGAGATTGCAAAGGAAGGAGCAACTGCTGAAAACAGCAAGATGGGTAAGCTGGAGTCCTGACCCCAGTAGCAGGCAGACCATTCCAGGGTGCAAGATGGGATGCAGATCTTTAGAAAGCCTGGTAAAGCATGACATGGAACAGCAGTCCTGGGGAGCTTGGAAAAAGGTGCTGTTGCTTGACAAAGTGCACCCAAATCCCTTCTCTGAACTGTTCTTTAGAAATTAAAGTGACCTAAAGCAAAGCTTATTTTAAAACGTTTGTTAGAATAACCGAGAAAACATAGCAAGAGAAGCAAAGGCAGTAACTCTTAACAGAGTATTCTGTGATGCCTGTTATTTCTACAGGAAAGGCCCTTGGCATTGCTATGGTGAGAGTGGAGGACATTTTATAAACATATTTCTGTAAAGAGAAAAGTATTCAAATTGGAAATGCCCATTTGGCTGACTCTTCCCCGTTGCAGCTTGTGTACTCCTTCAGCAGATAACAGAGAGGACAGCTCTTGCTAGCAGGCTGCTCTCAACATTCTCTTCATTAATTCCAGGGAAAAATAAAAGCTCCATGCTACATTCTTTGATGGCAATTAGAAGCTGAACCATGCAATGCAGCAATGCTCCAATGTTCTTTGGGTATTTACATTTTATACTAGCATATTACACCTAGTTTTATTTAGGACTTTCTTAGAAACACGCTTTTGCAGAGAGTAGTTGGGGGAGCTAGTGACAGCATATAATTGTAGAAAACGTATTTTAATAAATTCTACAGCTGAGGAATCAACATTTAAAAAAAACCCAACCAAACCAAACTAAAACCCACCTCAATCCCCCACAGTTATGTTGGGAATCTTTTCAGTTCACAAAAGGATGTGATTTTTCATCACAGAAGATGCAGATGGTTTTTCCTTCTCATTGACCAGTTCTGGTCAATTCAGGAGGCTACTAGTTTGGAATTAATGGTCTCTAGCAGTAGAGGCCAACTAACATTTCAGTATTAAGGAAGGTCCCACAAGGTTAGCAAACAATTCTCTACACAGAGAGCTTTAAAATACCACAGATACCATCTAGCTAAGAGTCTCCAAAGGCAGCATTACACTGCATGCAATATCTAGATTTGCTGCTTGGGGTGTGTGAATATATTGATAATTTCAGATAGGTTGCCAAAAAGGATAAAAAAAACCATCTTCCCTCTTTTGCTAGCAGATAGAAAGCAGTTAGTTCTCATTTGAGTAGGAATCCTTATTTCTGTATCTACCTTCTCTCTTACATCACATGAATTTGTACTCAGTTACAGCAAGAGTGTTGCAAAAATATAGTTCCTTCTGAGACATAACAAAAATACAACTGTTCATTTCAATCTGTGGTCACTTCATGTTGACTTGAAGTCACTTCATCTGTATGAGCCAAGCAGTCAGCATACCTCGGGAACTCCAAGAGAAATGAATGTACTACTGAAATTAGGATGACTATTCAGTAACTGACATGCTTCTCTGATATGGAACTCAACCAACATCCTGGCACGATGCTGTCTTTTCAATGCTGAAATGCTTTTCGATGCTGAAAATAGCTTTCTCCTTCCTCAGATGGTGCCCATCGCATTTATGAACATAATGAAAGAATGAGCATGATAACCATCACGCACAAAATCTGTAGAGCTCATTTTTACATATAAAGTTGGTTGTTCGCATTTCTTAGTATCCATCTAATTCATATGCTTTTGAGGAGAAAATGTCATATTCCAGGTCTGACTCTAAGCAAAGAAATAGAAAAAACTCTCAACTCTGTTACACAGTCCCAAGGAAACGGCGAAGACAAGATTTGATGGTATAATAAACACAGCTGGAGGCAGATCAAAGCAATGCAAGCATTTTTCAAGAAAGATGACAACTTTTCTCAAATGAAATTAGGGCAGCTGCTTACTCTTGTGATGTCTGGAACATCTGCATTCAATATCCCAGTTTTTTACCCTCTCAGTAGGGCAGATGGTAATGAGGTGCCCAAATCCCAATGGCTTTCAAAGGGATTTAGGCACCTGCCTCACAGAATCACAGAATCACTAGGTTGGAAAGGACCTTTAAGATCATCAAGTCCAACCATTAATCCAGAACCACCATGTCCCCTAAACCATGTCCTGAAGCGCCACAAACGCCTCACATTTGTTCAAGATTTCTTTCTCCACATTATTTCCAGCTATGACAAACTGCACACAAACCAGGAGATTCCGTTTACCACTTTGCTGCCAGGCTGCCGTTCGCCCTTGCATAAATTGCTCTGCCCTTGTATTCCTCTTTTTAGCCACTCCATTTGTAAAATAAAAAATCTACCCTATTATTAATATATTTAAAATTTAAGATGCTTTGAGCTTGCGCTAGAGGTACATTATAAATACATGCATATCTGAATTACCAACATTCAAAACCAACAGGAAAAATAACTGTTGATGGATTAACTACATATGATCAATGCCAAATAAAAATCTACTCTGGTTTTGCCGAGGTCATTTAGTGCTGTACAATTGTCATGAAGTAAATATTTCTGAAAGTGGGGAATGCTCTGAGATTAAGCAATACATTACATTTTTTGATCAAATGCCAGAAGCCATAGGTGCATAGGAAACAGACATCAGTAATTACAGTTCGTACTTCAGCTATTTCAAAACCCCTTGCTTCAATGAGCAAGTATTAACTGGACAGACACTCCTTCACAAATTAGAGATTGCAAAGGCTTATTACACACCATATTTATCTTTGAAACTTGTCCAACAGAATTAAACTAAAAAAATAATGATACAGATTATGGTTGCAGGCAAAAAACTATTAAAACTCTAACAACTATATGTATGTTTTTATCTGTCAAAATGTCCCTGCAGCCACTCTTTGGTTTAGGAGCTCAGGAATGCAATATTAAGAAATACTAGTAATTGTATTAGTACGCTCTTGTCAAACTCCAACCTGGCTGTATTTTATCACAGGAGTTGATAAACAATTTATTTCTTGATTGTGTAGGCCTTAGAACACAACAGAATTGCAAGAATGTGAGTCTAGACTATCCCCAGCTGGGAGCAGAAATGAAAAAGTATGTTACCCACATGAGAAGTGTACAACGAGGAGTGTATACTCTGCTTAGTGAAATAGTGCACAGAGCCATCAACTTGACATCAACCAAGTCTACTATAAAACCAAAAGCAATCTAACCACCTCACTGTTTTGTAGTACCCAAGTAATAAACTCAGTTAAGAGGCCTCACTGGCAAAGTTTGGCACCTAATAGAGCTAGCTTCGATCGGGCCAGGTAGCTCCCATAGAAGCCTTGTTCACAGAACGATGGTTAGTTATGAGAGGACATTCCCCTTAAAGTTAGTTTTTCTGTTTACTCTGGAGAACTGCACTTGGAAAGCTGTGAGATTTTTCTGCAAATGACTTAAAACTATTCAGCATATACAAGAGAGTATCATCACTATAGTTGGAAGAAATAGGAAAGTGTGGTGGAGGAAAAATTGGGGCAAAACTACTGCAAGCATTTAGGTTTTTCAAGGCTTCTGAGCGGTAGGTAGGAAGAAGCTTAGGCAAGGCTGCCTTTTGACTGTTGCCCAACCCAAGATATCATCGAAGAGCTTCTAATAAATTATTAATTTCAGTGCAAATCTGTTGTGAAGCCAAATATTTAAGTACATTCCTCTAGATACGTCATTTCAGTCAGATGAGATGGTGCAAACTTTTCATTTGCTAACAGAATTATTCTTATCTCTCAAATTTAGTTCAGCATAAAAGATTATATATTTAAGCTGATTAAAAAGGTTTCAGTTAACTGAAACAAGCATTTGGATTGCTTTAAACACATTAAAAACAGGAATAGTTAAATCTTAGAACACAGTTTTACTTGTTTGACCAAACTTCACAGCACAGATCAAAACTACTTCACAAAAAAGTGTCAGGAATGCAAGACATCTTAGAATCAGATCAGCAGTTTAGGAGGATGTTTATTAAAGGTACAGTTATGCGCCGACTTATTTATTATGTATTCAGATGATCTCTATTAAAGCTGTATTAGGCTTTTGTATTTTCCCTGTTAATCAGGTTTTTTTTTTAACATGGTATAATTCTGGGAAATGACTAATATTCTAAGCAACTACTTTAGGTAGATCAAAATACTTCAAATGCAGTAATTTTTAAATTCATCACACAAGTAACCCAATGCAAATATTCTGCATACTTCCTAAATATTTAGAGTATTAATGGCCAAACATAAAACTTATTGGTTATTTTAAGTGAAAAATGTTACAGGTGGCACTCCTGTGACAAATACAATGTGGCAAGTTCTCAGATAGTATCTGTTTTTTGAGGGTTTGGAGCTCTTTCAAAGCACATTTTCGTATCAAACAGCACTGATCCTTACAGTTAGATAAAGATCTTTGACTAATAAATACTGTTAAGAGCAACTATTACAAGAAAATGTATAGTATCTGTTCAATATACACTACTTAAGTGTTTAATGGAATACTGCTGATGTTTTCAGCACAAAATTATCAGCATCACACTGCTTTTCAGTATGTTGAAGCAGAAAGGTCAACTGTATCTAACACTCTGCCAGCTGCTTAAAAAACCCCAACAGCAATTACAGACAGAGTTTTGGACAGGAACATTTGGAACTGAGAAAAATCTTGATGAAGGTTTATGGTGTAATCTTTGTTTATACAAGTAAACATGCAATTTACCTTTACAAAGAGGTATCACTCTCTTCCTTCCACACCAAAGTTTCTAAAGCTAATATAGCTTGTAAACCACAGTGTGAGATTTATGATGTTATACTGCAGAAACCTGTTTAGCCCCTGATTTACAATCCTGGCAATTGTATTCAACTGTCATCATAACTAATTACAGCTAACTGCAGATTACCATATTGGAAACTCTCATCTTTGTGAAAGAAATACGATGTCTGCTAAAAAAGAAAAAGGATCAAATATCCCGAGGGCTAATGAACAAAAATGCACCATTCCATGTTGGACTGCAAACCTAAACTCTTCGAATTGGTGTCGTAAAACTTCAAATTGCTATTTGTTGGCAAGTTGTTTTAGCCTCAAGTACTTACATAGTAAATCACCACTGCGCTAATACCATACCTTTGGCCTGAAACATATTAATCTTGGTTAACAATAACTGACATTTACATTACCAATTCAATTCAGGCATTGTGGTGACTAAACACATATGCAAGAGCTTCAGGGAGAAGAGTTATTAGTTCTGAATGTGTCCCTACTTTTCACTGAGAACAATTCTGAAGAAACATTATCATCAATTCCTGTTATAATCTTACAACATAAACATTCAAATCCTAATTGATCTGTAAAACCTTTGTCTTGGACTTAAAATCTGCATTTGTTTCTTGGATGCAGTTAACTGCACAACATAACGTATTTCAGATATTTTTCAAGATATGCATTTCTATACTTTATCTGCTCAAAGAAATTGGGACTTTTAAAACTTGAGTTCTTGGGAAAGAAAGGAAAACGGGAATTTGAAATATCCTAAGGAACATGGCAACAGGACATGACAAATAGTACCAGATCCTCCCAGGAGAGGGAGGATGGACTTTTTCAGCCAGTATTTTTCTCTTTATATATACTAAGCCCATAAATGCATACATAATGATGGTTTTAAACTAGTAGAGTGGTTTTGCTTTTCTTTACTTAGTGTGCCCCCAAACTTTCAAGCGATCAGAAGAGTAAGTACTTACTGCACTAAGTCTGTATAACTTAGCAGGAAAACCTCTCCTCATACCCACGCATTGTAACTGCAGTGCGGCATAGAACACATTTCAACCAAGTATTTTATTCCAACTTTACGAGTTCTCTACCAGACTCCAAATGCATTATCTTAGATTTTCAGATTTTGGATGAAAATACTATATTTAACATAGTACTGATGTTTAGTTAGTATTTTTGCTACATTACAAGAGCACGCCAAAACAAGACACTGCAGTCTAACAGCATTAAGAGAAACATAAGAATTTGACGTGCTGGGTTTTGTTTTGGGGGGTTTTTTTTGGTGTTTAGATTTAAGAAGTCTCTCACAGAGATTCTTCAAGTAAAAACAGGTATTTGACTCCAGAGGAAAACAGGATGGATTACATGTATCCCATGTTGCTTTTTGTTTCCCATCTTTTCTTGGCTTCAAATCTGAAATAGAGCACAAAAACACGTTAGGAATCATGGGTATATGTGTTTCAGGTATTCAGCCGCACTATTATTAATATAAAAAAATAATTTTTAATACTATAATTAAAACATGAAGGCAAATGTAGCCATATAACCAACACATTAATTCTGGTAAAGCCTCTGTACTTAAGTCTGATACACTGCTAAAAAGATCACCTCCCCCAACCCCAACAAGGTTAAACTAAACAAGTAAGATTAGCACAAGCCTATTTCAACTCAGAAAACATTTAACTGAGACTGTACTGTATACACTTAGTGCCAATGAAACCACAAATGTTTAATTCCATACTCAAATGACTTACCCCCAAGCAAGCTTCTTTTTTTTTCGAGCTTCTTGGGCAGCCTCTGCTTCTTGTTTGGCTTTTACGAAGTTGCGGCAAGCAGCAGCTTCGGCAATTTTCACACCAAGCTAAGACACAGAAAGAAACAAAGGAAAACTGAATAGATGCAAATGACTCATATGAAATTTAAGCCTCACAAATTACTTGGTCTGATATTGTCTCTCAAAAATCAACAGATATTAAAATATCTTTCAAATATTAGGCTGACGCTGTACTACTAGATCAGACAATCAAGAATGTCTCTTGAGAGAAATACAGAGGAGTGGAATTCTGGGGCAAGAACCCTTTTCACCAAATCCTTTGCTTTCAAGAAGAAAAGCAAAGGGCAATTGCCCACTAGATTTTTTTTTTTTTAATAAATATACAGACATAGATATATACACACAGTCTCCATTATTAAGACCAGTCCGTGACCTCAGCTGTGCTAACACAATAGCATCAGGTCTCACCGATATGAAACCCACTCAAAAAGACAGTTTTATACAGGAAGAACTGCTGCTACCACACATTTTCCAGTAGCACCAGTAGTCATGTTTTAATCAGTCTGTCCAGAAAGTAAATCAAGCAGTGTCCTTACAGTCCACCTGGCATTAAGTCTTCACATTACCAGCTTTTAGATTATTAGTGTGATAATATACATGCTTTTCAAATCAGGTCGTAATAGGCTGTAGGTGAATACTACTTTACTTTCATAAACTTACTCACACTGTGAGAATTAAGCTCACTTTAGTGAATTGTCAAGGAGGGGGGAGGGGAAGAATAAAGCAAAAAAGATGGAAGAATGTGCTGTGAACTATGATCATATTCTTTCCCTTAATCAGCATTCGTAACTTGTTCATTGTAGTTACACAGAATAAAATCATAGAATCATTATGGTTGGAAAAGACCTCTAAAATCATGAAGTCCAACAGTCAACCCAACACCACCATGCCCACTAAACCATGTCCCAAAGTGCCATGTCTACAGGTTTTTTGAACACCTCCACTGATGGTGACTCCACCGCTTCCCTGGGCAGCCCGTTCCAATGCTTGACCACATCACGTTTTCTGATTGCTGTCACGATTTGACATTATCTGCAACTAAATTATGAATTATGGAAGAATTCGGTCTCAAAAGTTACCGCTTTTCTCCAACACAAACAAGCAATTCATTGATTCAAGACTGCTACAAACTGATGTGGACAAATATGTTTTCTTCCTATCGAGTCCAAAATTACTGAAGTTAGCTAACATGCTTCTGACTGGAAAATGATTCTAAATTTCCCCAAAATGTCATGGGAGCATCAAACAAGAGAGGCATGAGACACCCAAGTGAAAGAACACTCCTTAACTGACGAGTGAGAACTCAAGAACGCATCTTCAGGTGTAGATGCGCTTACACACCTTCTACAACTCGCGCATCAAACGCCTACCCTATAGGTAGGTCAATACCCTGATCATTTTGTTAACGAAGTGAAACAAAACAGCATCATTACAAGCTATTCTAGCTTATAGTCCTTTCAGGGTTCAAGAATCGAGAAAGTAGCCTTTATGCAGAAGGCTTTGAGAGTCTACATGCATGTATGCAGTAAGCACAAGACCAGTTTGTGGTTTGTTTAAGGCTCTAAACACTAGCAACACAAACAGTTGAGAGGTATGCATAGTATTTTAAAAGGAAAACATGCCAATTAAATAATGCTAAGCAAGTTTTTCATCTCCTATTTTCACATCTTGTAAGGTCATACGTATGTACCTATGGAATCATCTTGATGCACAAAATAATTCATGTGATCAGACATTTAAAAAACTTTTCTATTAGCGACATCATTTTAGCCCTGAGCATTAACATTTTATATAATCAGTAATTCAATGACAACATCTGAACTTCCAAATCTCAAGTCAAAGACTAGAACACAACATTCCCTTATTTGCACCGTCACTTAATATTTAAGGGCAGCTGTTAACTTTAATATACTTGCAGTATGCTTAAGAAAAGTCACCTAAAATATTAAAAAAATATTTACTTGTTAATTGAAACAGGACTAATTATTAGCTTAAAAACTAGAGCTATCTGATAGCTGAAGTCAATCAGCAGAACCATGCCGTTATGTCTGAACTGTATTTTACCTGCTAACATACTTGAAAATTAACTCTTACTATGTGATGAGTAACAGCATCTCCTTAGAATATATCCTAGTGGCCTAGTGAGCACTTACACACATACAAATATACACAAGTGAGGTCTACACAAGTGCTGCAGAAAAATCTTCTGATTCTATTTCTTGGAAAACAGAATGAGTTCTTCCATCTTTGAAAAGTACAGAAAAAATGGGATAATAAGATCCTCTGTAGTGTATGTGGAAGTAAAACGAGAAACATTTTGCAGCGTTAACGTTATCATTTCTAAGCTACAGAGTCAAATTTTCAAGACATGAAAATAAATATGTCATATATAGACACACACAAACGTTTTAGATTAAACATCATCTGCTCCCACCCACACCCAGACATACATCTTCACTTCTCCCTCACCCCCCAAAGAAATCCACAAAAGCTTGGTCAATGGGTTTTACATTTAAAAAAACCCACACACCAACATTTCAGGTCATCAGATAATTCAATAAAATACAATCTTAAAAGCAGTAAGAAAGCATGAATAAAAACATACACAACAATTTCTTGTGTAGTCAAAGTATCAGCATTTTCCATATAGAACATCCAATATTTTGCTGCATTTTAATTAAGGTGTCTAAACATTATCACAAAGAACTGCAAATTGGTCAGAGCACGCAGTAAGGAAAATTAAGCTCTAAAGGCTTTTTATCACCATATTTCAGGAACCAAGGGTGTAAAATGTTCTAATTTGGGATATATTAAAAGCCATAAAAGGTCTTTCAAAAAGATTAATGGTACTTTGCTTGGATTTAAGATAAGGGCTTTAGCTGGTTGGAAAAGCAGGGCCCTGGTTAGACCCTTGAGGCATTCATCTTTACAGCCACTTGGAAGATTTGTAAAAGCGTCTGCATAACCTCAAGCAAACGCACTGCGACATTTTTTTTTTTTAAATTCCTTTCAATTTTACAGGTTTAAAGTGTGTAAATCATATTGGGTAGTAAAGCTGATATAATGGTTCATCCTTGTAACACAATATATATATATTTAAGACAAACTGAAAAAACAACTTCATTTCTACAGGGCAAAGACCTTTCCATTTTGAAGTTGACCAATAATCATGTCAAATATCTTACTCTAGATGTTTAGTGTAGCATAAATGAAAATTCCTTATCCATTGTTTTTCATAAATTTTTTACTCATCTGAAGTTGCTACCTTGTAACAAATTTCTGATGCTTAGCCTCTTTTTGAACAGTTTCAAGGCATTTATTTAAAAATACCAATTATCATACTTCAAGTTTTTATGGAATAACAGGTCTCTATGAAAAATATTTATGCCATTCTCTTTTGTTCTTTAATTAAATGAAAACAGATGTTTTCTGAAGTAAAGCGGAACCATTGCTGGAGTACTTAAAGTGTTAAGGTCTTTAATTTTTATATCAGTTTGGTCTACAATTCCTGATTGTCTTTACTCAAGCTCAACATTAATGTCAAGCAAGTTACCTAGGAGACGAAAGAGATCAAAGAGACAAAAAACCCTCAAATGTCTGATTAATCAAGCCTGCAAACAGCTTATTTCTTTTAGCCTGCATGCAAGTATGAAAATGAGATTCTGGGAGCCGTACATTGTGCAGATTTGTTCATTCTTATCAGAACAAAGCCAGCGGCAGCTTATTTCATGGATCATTGGCACTGTCATCAGTGCTACACAGAACGGGTGACAGCTCCTCATTTTGAGGCTTGAACAAAATTAGCAAAAAGTCGGCGCAAATTAGCCTCTCATCTTTTTAGTAATATGACATTATTCATTTACTTTTTATCCAATTTTTAATTTTTTCCTTGTCAGCTATCCCTTTCTAGTGTTTCTTGCACAGCATCATAAAGCACTTTTAAAACAAGCAAAGAAATGGCTCAAGTTGAAATAGTATGTAAAAGTTCAGGCAGAAGAGTAAACATTTTTCTTAAGTTGCAACAGAATCTACCGTAACTTCCAGAAAACTTCCTTGAAAATCAAGACATTTAACATTAAATATCATAAAGCAAAGACTTTTCATTACAATGGCACTGTGTAATGTAAATGCTGAATGATACAGGTAATGAGACAACAGATTCAAGAACTGCTCCAGAAATATTCAGGTATGATATACAAAACACTAAGCTTACAGAAGCTCTAACAAAACAGCTATATTCAAACAGGTCCTGAAATATCCTATGATCATACCAGAGAAGCCAAACAGCCTTTTAATGCAGTGTTACAGTTTCTCATCAAATATGAATCTAGTTATTTCAGGCTTGCCTTTAGCAATGATTTTCTCCTTTTATGTTATGCAATGTTATCCATTGCTGACGTATATAAAATATATAAAGCAAACAAGAATAACGAGTGGATTTTGCAGTGAAAATTGTCCCCTTTCAATGATGTGCTCAACTTTCACTGTAAAATACTTTGTAATACCTTTGTTGTGTTTTTATGCCATGTATTACAACATCAAATTATAGTTGGATGACACAGTAATGGAGCAACGACAGAAAACTGTTCTATTAAGGTCTTTGCTAGATTTAAACATTTAAATGCAAGTTACTTCTTCCATTCATGAGAAAACACAGCATTAAAAAATTAACTATAAGCTGTTAGATGCTTTACACAGCCCCCTTATAAGAAAAGCAGTTTTAAAAAAAGAACTGTAGTACTGTTTTCAGCAATTTCTTTATCTCTGTTCTTCTAAGTAAGAAAGCTTATTAACAAGCTTTGAACTTAAAATCACATTTACAATAATGTGCCATCAACAGTTTTATAAGCTAATTAGAAAAAAAGATTAATTAATGACTGGCTGCTAATAAAATGGCAATCATGAAGAAAGAAACCAAGGGTGCTAAGCTTCAACTACCACCAATTAAGAGCTAATTACAAACAAATTATATATGTGTTTTGCTGTGGGCTTTAATTTACTAAAATGGTTTTAATTAAAAGAGAAAACATGCTGATTAATTGAACTGCAGAAAAAATCTACAGTATAAACTGTGCTTTGTCTGTCTCTTTAATTAGACTTGTAACATCTGAAATCTTTTTTTAAGGTTTGTTAAGGAAAAGATATACATAATTAAGGGAGCATAGGAATGTAATTCTAGGTGATAACCCTGCCATGTTCCAAAGGTTAAACGAGAACAACCTCAATGAAGATAGATATTTGGAAGCACCTCCGCTAAGTATTAGAAAGAAAATCCTTCAGAGATAAAAATAAACTCTTTTTTTTCCCCCCGAGTCCTTTAAATGGGCAAGATTTCCAAGTTATTTGGTGCTTGGTTATATTCCATATAAATTGTATCAATCTCTTCAGGTACCTAAAAGCACTATGATAAATTGTGAGTGTTGAAGAGAATTTAGAAATTGAACTATTTTACCAATAGAAGATCATCAAGCACTGTAACCTGTCGATCTGAAACAGTAATGTGTGTGTGACCTCATGCTCAATCATATCCTACCCAGATTTTCAAGTGGAAAACAGCTTCCAAAATGGTTCTTAATGGTTACGAGATACAACCCTGCTCATGTACTTCTTATTCTAAATTATATGACTAGAAGTTACTTACAGACAATGGATACTAATTTAATGGTTAGAAAATGATCAACACTGAGGCAACAAATTTTGAAGACAACAGCGGGACTGATCTTGCTGTAACATGAGAATGATATCCCAGTGAAAAGCCAATTAATTTTGTTGATTATGATGTAGATTGACAATCATAGTTTAAGCTTGATTAAAATACCATAGTTCCCCTATACATCGCAGCTTTTTAAAAATGTTTCACCAAAATGCCAGAAGCCACTAAGCTAAGCACTTGGGAACAGTGCTGTCAAAAAGCCTGCGCTACCTAGAGACTGACAACTAACTACTCCAGTAATTTAGTGTGCTAAATTACAAAATATTTTAGAAGTTCCTTTTGACAGGTAAGTCTAATATGGTCAAGATTATTTTATCATGTTCAAGTTACAGTCCTCAGGCTAACGCACTCTTAGACAATGTGGCACCTACCTACCAGGCAGTTAACACAAAAACCACAAGCATAATGCAAAGTTTGAGATTTAGCCAGATCAGTTCTCAGAATATTAGCGTCATAAGAAAATCTGCATTCTGCTTCTTGAGACACTGCACAATGATTTGAGTAAAAAAAAAAAAATCACTATTAAAAATTCTTTCTCTGGGGTAAAAGAAGCTTGGTAAATATTTTCAGGTTTATATATTACAGGGTTTGGGGGATGGGGGGGGAGGGGGCAACCTTTCAAAATTATTTGGTTTAATTAGGAGAAGAACTTTTACAAGTATCACTCCAAACTGAAACTGATTTACAGCAAAGTGAAATTATGAGGTATCTCCACATACCATCCCTACTTAAAAGGATAAACACCTCCAACACAGTCACAGTGCTCTAATTTATCAACATTTCTTCTTGAAAAAGGTCTAGACAGATTCCCACAAACACAGTAGGAACAACTAAAGTACATTTCAAGATATTATTCCAAAAAGTTTTTTCTGAAAGTGTTAGAAAAGTTGACGTAATTCCAAGTGTCTGTTCACAGCTACGCATCCAAGTACCTGCTACCATTAAATATCAACTACCTTGTCCTAGAGCATCACCAGGAAAACCATTTTTTCTCAGCCCAGCTAAGTGTCCACATAAACTTCATTCTCTCAAAAACTTTCATTCTAAAAGGTTCAAAATTTTTTTGGCAACTCCTACGTTTAATATTAACACTTCTGTTGGCATGTCTCAAGTTAAACAAGTCATCATTAAATGCAGTGTTTGAACAATAGCTTTAAGTATGCCGCTCTACATTTGAAAAGAACAACTTTAAAACACGAAGGACTCTTTACCAATGCTGAAAGCTCTGGAATGTTGTAATCCAGTTGCTGTCTTTTTGTTACAATAATAAACCTTAACTGTGCTAGTATACCAGCACACTGCAATGAACTGCTAGTTATTTAATACTAGTAGTACTATGGTTTAGGTACTACAGTAATAATTCAGTCTAATAGCTTGTTTAAAAATCCACAGTGAATTGAGATTCATCATATGACCCATCTGCATTATGTTGATGCTCAACAAAAATTTATCAAAGGAGTACTGATCTTATATACTGTAACTGCACCACAGCACTGAGATGCTCAAGCTAGACTGGATTCTAGAAGCAGAGTAGCTAAAGCAGCAGAGTTACTGATGGTAAGTCTGATGTGTTTGGTACAACATAATGCAGACATGCCCATATTTTTTCAGGAAGAATTTCACTCATATATAAAATAATGCAATCAAGAATTTCAGGATTACCAGAACTCTTAGTGAAGCAGAACAGCCTACAAGGGAACACGCTGCTGGTATGGCCAAGGATGCTACAGTTTGAAAATCCCAAACTAACTGCAATCACTTTTCTAGTCCACAAACTAGGATGACTATAGGAAACAAGGGGTAATACTTTGTAGTGAGGTTTCCCAAGAGATTAGACTGAATATCATCATCACATAAGTACAATCCATTTTTTAATAGAAATGCAACTGCCAATAAAAAAGGGGCAAAACATTTTTAGCTAGTCTCAAAAGCTACATACGAATCCAGAGATGCAGTCACTAGTAAATACAGAGCCTCATCCATAAAGTATCCAGGTTTTAACTTCTCTCAGTCTAAAACCTTGAACGCTACTAGATTAAGAAGTTTTGTTTTAAAATCAGCATTTTTGCATATTCATCAAAAGAGAAGCAAGCAGCAAGTAACATATTGCTCACTTACAGCAGTACAGTAACATTTTCCTTAAAGAACCTGCAACAAGTACCACATGGAAACCAAAAGACTCAAAACCTTGAAGCAGTATTATTTAGTCTTTTAGGATGTAAATTTCAGTGATCCACTCACAGCTGCTAGATTATGCATATTGCCTAAATCACCACCGATTTTAAAGGAATCTGATTTTTAAAAACCTTTTCTCACTGTGTCATAATGCTAGCATATTGACAGCATCATTTTGGTGTTCCTTAGCATTTTAGAAGATGTTTTTACTGCCTATTCTCATCATCTGTTTATTTTTGGCTTCATTTTTCTAAATACTGAAGCTGCCCTATCAGTTTCACAGGCTTATAAATGTTATACATCAAAAATTAGTTTCACTTATTAAGGCAGGAAACGGCTTTAAGAACTCTGGGATCTGTGCCTCAAAGCAAAAGCTTTATCAGCAGGTTCCAGTCACTGCTTCTTGCAAAAGAAAATGGTGCCGACTAAAAACCCATACACCTGATTTCAAAAAGAACACCTACCCACTGAACATTTTTCACATGGCTGCAAGGGGGCTGTACCCCAAACAGAAGACAGCTGTTTCTCATACACTCCCTGCCCCCAACCCTGCAACATTGCTCAAGAAAAATGAAAACTATACATAAGAAGATGAAGTTGAGATAAAAGATTTTTTTAAGAAAATTCATCCACTTATTTCTTTAGACTTCAGAAGTGGTGTACTTCAATACAGCCATAGTATAGTTCCATGCCTGACTTCCTCACAGTGTTGTGCTGTCTTTGGAAGTTGGAGGGATACAAATAGCCACATATTTTAAAAATTAACTCACTATTATGTAAAATGAGTTTTAAAAGGGACATTTCTTTATATTGCAAAGAGAAGGAAAGTAGTGATTTAATCACTACTATAGAACATGAAAGCAGTTTTTTATTAATTGTACTTGTACACAAAACAATGATTTTTGAATCAACCTCTTCCATAATCAAATCCTTTTCTATAGTTCTTCACTGAATCAGAATTAGTCACTGTTAGAATTATTGCCATAAAAGTATTAAAAAGACCCAACATAAAAAAAAAAACCCCACAGCTTCTTAAAAACCACAAAGAAAAATAAGTCTTGCAGTGGGTTATGTAGCTAGCACATTTTTACAACAGTAGAGAACCCCAGTGAATTCCCATGGATTGTGCCTCAGCAGAACTCCCCATGAGATCAAGCCAGAGTCATTTGAGTTTTCCTTCTTTGAACATACTATTTATTCAGATAAACCCACTTAACCAAAACCAAGTCAAGGCTGTGAATACTAATAATGTTTCAAGCACTTTGTTTTCAGAATTACATCATGTTAATATTTGAAAGTCAACAAATTGGATCTAATGTTCCACAAATAAATACATTGCTGTAGCACCTGGGATATGCTAGATGTTGTACCATCGCATGGCTACCGAAATCAGATAATAGTTTATCATAAATATTACAAAACCTTAAAACTTCTTACATTAATTTGTTTTTATAGTCAAACAATTTGCACTAGAACCTCAGTATGTTTTATTGATTATGATACTCTAACCACTTTAGAGTAGATGGGATAATGACATTTGTGAAGGGGAACAGCAAGTGTTTTTCACGTTGTACATGTGAAAGGTAATGCAACAGTATCACAGCAAGAAGCTGGTCAGACTTAAAAGGAACATTAGGACACAGTCCTATCACTGTCAATAGCTGTTATCTTTGCAGAGTGAAGTTTTGTGATCACTGGTGAATAGGCAGGTAAGAGTCTAGTCATTAGAAACTGCCCTAAGTGACTAACTGTAGGAGTTTAATGATTGTATAAAAAGTTATTTTTACCTAACCTTATTTACAGAACCTTAAGAACTGTATTTCCCATTTCAAAAGCCATCTGTTTTTAAAGCCATCACAATAGTGTGATATTATATTGCATTAAACAGATATAAATTTGCAATTTTGCATTAAAGATTAGCTTGAGACCCTGTACTTGGGGAACACTTTAAATAGTTGTATGAGAATGAGAAGTATTTGGAATTTGTCCATCTTAATGCTTTTCCAATACCTTTGGATTTTGCTAGTGTATAGAGTGGACAGAAAATTCCCATTAACTCTGTGAAGACAGAAGAGTATGCAAGATAGAAGAATGAAAGCAAAAATATATAATTAATTTCTAATATAAATTTATAATATGTATGATTTAAATACTGTAGCTCAGATGACTTAAAAATGATAGGTCCTGTACTCACCTCAAAGAATACTTAGTTATTTTTTTCTTACCTGGCTTCAAAACTATTCCAACTATCTTTTTATCCTAATTGTCCTTCTTTGCATTTTCTCGCCTGTGCACAAATAGCAGTGGGTACAACAGCCTTCATGGCTTTCAATTGTGTACTTCACCTGCTACCATCTACCATATGTTCACCAATTTAACTATTTCTTACAAGAAATTGCAATTACCAGAGATATCTGGTAGATTCCTCACCAGTTTAAGTATTCACTCAGCACTACCTACAAATTTAAAGGGTCCACTTTTTACAGCAAAGAGGAACATAGCCTTCATAAAATTACTCCGATACACCAACTAACAAGACAGTGTCTTGAACGAAACCAGCATTTCTCTCACCTGGATTTTTTTTTTTTTTTAAAGACATGCATTTTTATATTAAAAATGACAAAAAGAAAAAAATCCATTAATTCTATAAACATCATTCTAGTGCCACAGCAGTATGTCTGACATCCATCTACTCCCATTCTTCTCCAGAATTCTTCCACCTGTCAACTCCTGATCATGTAAATACACAGGAAAAGCAGCACTGACGCATTTCTAGTTCTAAACTTGCTAAATCTCTACCTTTTTTCACACCTCCCAAGCTTGCTGGGGAGGGAATGCAAGGAGAAGTCTGAGCCACAGGGAACTCACGGAAAGAGAACATCCTAGTCCTGTTTTCTTGGCTTGCGACATGCAGAAAAATCAAAAGCTCAGTATAGACAACCAGTTACTGACTCCTCTGATTCGTGGAGCCGGCGTGAAGGCTTTACAGCAAGGTTACTTGGGATTGTTCACCATTGTATTTTCAATTCTTATACATAGCTGTCATAGCTTATATACAGCTGTCCATGCATGACTAGATCAGCAGCAAAATACTTCAGTCAACTGACAGAAATCTGCTTAGGAAGCAGGAAAGAGGGCCCAAACAATCTTCAATGCTATTTTAGTTAAGACACTTTTTGTACAGATGTACGTTTCCCAAGAGCTTTTGTTAATAGCCCACTTACCTCACGAACGGCTAATCTATCACTCAGCTCCTCAGCCTTATCAATGTCACCTTCAGCCACAGACTTCTCTATGCTAAGTTCAAGGCCAGACTAGAAAAAGAAAAGCCAATATCTTTAGGACAAGAAGAAATAACACATTTAAAGGGAGCATCTCCTTTCTCAAGTTCTTTCATAAAATTCTTTCTTTTAAGACACTGCATAAACCTGTAATTTCTATGTAACACAAATCACTTTGTCTATGTATTGTAATGGACAGAATAATTAAGAATTCACTGAAAAGCTGCCTGAGCACAAATCATTGCATTAGTTCCACCTTATGTGCAGGATAATACTGTAGGTTAAAAAAATTACACGGACTAGTTTATGCCTGTCACAATAAAATTTCATCTGAAGATCTGGCTTATCTCTTCCATCCCTGGAGCTTTCTAAACAAAATGTGAAATGTATGTGTCAGGTAACATGAAGAATGGCAATTACCACTGTATCGTTATAGTTCTAAGATCCTATCTTTATCCAAAAACTGAGTTCTGGCATGGTTCCACTCCACTGTACTTATAAATTAAAAATTTTAGCAGTCCTATGGGAAACAAAGAAAAAGCTTCAAAATTTAACCTCTGAAAATAAGAACAACATTTACAAATAATGTAACAATGAAAAGTAAATATTTACTGGAAATCATAGTTGGAAACTTCTGAAGGAATACAGAAGGGTAGCACAGCAGTTGCACTGACTTCAGAATTTCACAGAAAACTCACCTGCTCATAACAGAAGGCAATTTACAGCCTCACTGGTTTTAAATATTAGTGATGCTAAAGAAAACATATTTGACAGTTTCATAACATGTACTTTTTTAAAAAGATAAAAGCAAAAAAGCTAACAATTCTTGAGAAACAGTGATCTGCAAATACTGCGCTTGAACTGTTCAGGTGGATGTTGAGGAAAAGTGCACAACTGGAAATCAAAGTGATAGCCAATTCTGTTAGATGCCTTTTCTGCAATTAATGAGACCTGTGTTCCACTAGCGATAAAATATCTGAACCTATGTGGAGAGCATCTGCATTTTAACACTTTGGGCCTCATTCCAGATCTATCTTGAGCAGTTTAATGACAACTAAATACCCACCAAAAGAAAGAACTCAGACAGAAGCAAATGTCTTATGACTTGAATGCAGAAACTTACTTGAGGCAAATGAAAAATAGAAAACGTATCATAAAGGAGGGTAACTAAACATTTAGTGTCATAGAACTTATACAGGCCTTTACCAGAAAAGCTAAAGAACAAATACTGCTATGAGGAACTCATTATATTTTCAGTTTAACTTGTCCATCATGTTGTACTAGTTATTTCAAATATGACTAGTTAGACAATATTTATGAACAGAAAGTGTCATATATCCAGTAAAACTGTATGGTAGGTTTGTCCCTCTAATACCTATAGCCACTGATGTCAACTACAGGATTTATGTGACACATTTCAAAGTTATAACATGACTAAAAAAGCCAAAAGAAAAGTCAAACAATGCATATGAAGTGCTCTGTCCCTCATGATAACAGAAAACAAAACCAGACAGGAAACAAGCATGGATACTGTCTCAAAAGAAAGCACAGCAACCTTTCAATCCAAGTATGATTCATGTGATATCTAAAATTAAATTAATTAAAAAAGTGCACAAAATTATTGTTCAGAGTGACTTGAGCATTTACTAACTTTCAAATAGTCTCAGGTTTTCTCCTATCTCAGTTAAGGCAGAGGTCTTTTACTGTCAAGTACAACCTGACATTGCTTTTGTATCAACAGTCACCTTTTGTGAAGCCCTGCTATCCACAGGTGATTCAAATCTATCATTGATTCCAAAGTATTGTGTAAGTTCTTTCCATTTGTCTTCATTTGCCAACTGTTGACGACTAAAAACAAACAACAAAAAGTAATTAATATAACCAGTTCCCTTTCCACAACTTGTAATATTCTTTTCAACACTAAAATTAATTCCTCCATTTGGCAGACATGCTCTTTTCATCCATTTGCAGTTTTTAGTGGAAGTGAAATTAATTATTCCTTCCCCTCTGTAAGGGTAATTCCACAATCTTGAAAGCAAGCTTATAGAATCATTCCGGTTGAAAAAGACCTTTAAAATCACCAGGTCCGACCATAAACCTAACACTGCCAAGGAGGAAAAAGAAGAGGAGGAAGAGCAGGCTGAACAGGAGCTTGTATGCCATTACATGCAAAACATCTAGGAATAACATTAAGTCCATTTTAAGATACATTAAATACATTTGTGTTTATTTTTAAAATCAAGCAATAAACTTTATCAATGAGTCACTGGTATCAAATTCAGCCTGCTCAACAAGACACTGAACAACTTCAGCAGATATTTTACATGACGTTCAAAGCTAGGCTTTGGCCATGCAAGTGGCCAAGCTTTTCACAAGTTTTGCCTGATATTAAAAACAGACCTCAGATAATCACATTGACCTGGTTATACCTCTTAGTCACTTCATCGTTCTTTTTCTGTTTTTCTAGGGGGGGAAAAAAAAAATCCAATATTACACAGTAATACCCTACAGCAGCCAATGAAGTTAACAGAACTATAATCACATTTCCTTTGAAAGACTGACACATTAAGATTTTTACCCAATGATCATGTGGATTTAAACCATGCAGCTGTAGGACTTCTCATATGAAGAAACTCCTACAACATCTGCAAAGAAGTTTTACACCAGAATACACAAAAGTATGTTTTATAGAATTACTGAAATACACTTAGCCATAAATGAGTATTAGCTAAGTCCTACCTCCTTTAAAAAAAGGGGGGGGGGGGGGGGGAAGAAATATAATACTTCAACTTTATGCAGCAATTTACAACCTAGTCCTACAAGTGATGTATACAACTAGAAAAATAAAACCCTAGACAATAGCTAGAATACATCTACTCAGGCATTCAATTTTTGGTAAGAAAGAAAAAAACAAACAAAACCAACAAAAAAACCACCACACATCAGCAAATCCCACTTCCAATGTATTTGATACTAATTCCATTTTAGGACAATAAATTATGTAATTACATAAAAATACCTTTTCTGGGACGCTTCCTTTTTCGGCCTTTGTTTCCCTGTTTTGCTTGGGTTTTCATTTCATGGTTTTTCTTCTGAAGCTCTACAAATTTCTACAAGATTTAGAAAAGGCAAATCAGTATTTTAATTTTTTTCCCTCATTTTTAAAAAAATTACATAATGTGCTGAGAAATGTCCCAATATCTTATTTATCCATACTACCTACTTATATCTATTACATTAAAATTTATGAATTGAGAACATCCAACTCTGAGTGTTAAACTAGAATTGGCTCTAATCTTTCATCACCTCTCTCTGACCTTCTGCCCTCCCTAAATCCCAGGACTATCCAAACCCAACAGTGTTCTCATGGGACATGACACTGAACACAGTTCTGCTCGTTGCCCGTTCCTGAGCTATTCAACGTATTGTTATTGCCTAGCTGGTAGTTTGTCATCCAAGTACTGCTGACAACATAGTCGTTGCACAGCAGGCTACCTACATGGGTTGACTGACGGAGAACAGTAACTAGTTTTTGCCAATTCTTATTTTGACTCGAAAGCCTAAAGCACAGGCTGCTTTGTTTATATTTATTTTTTCAGTCTTCAGCCTGCAACAGGAAAATCAAGAGGTTATAAGCAACTGAATCTGAATGCCTGCGACTAACCCCTACAGAAAGAGGAAGGATTACACCTTTATTTTGAAGAGATACATCACCAGTACAGTGGCTGATATACTTAGCTGTAAATCCTTACTAATGCAGAAAGCAGTTATGAAGAAACTCAAGAGCCCATACACTACCAAAACTACAAGCTTCTATACAACTGTATAGTTATCCAAACATCCCCCTGCTGCACTTTCAATCACCATTAAAGAGGAAAAAAAAAAAGCTACATACACCTCCAATCTAAATTCCTGTTTAGCATGCTTGAAACAATCTAAGGTATATTAGGATGACTGCACTTTGCTAATATTTTATTTAATTTCAGATTTATATATTGAATATTCAAGACTAAGTTATTTTAATTTAAAAATTAGCCATTCAACTTTGAGCATATTGCTCAGTATATTTATGCTCTGGACATTTGGACACCTGTAACAATACCCACATTCCACATATTTAGAGAAATTCCAGAAGGGCACGTTTGAGATTCTTTTTCTCCATCTGTCACTGATATCACAATGGGTTCACTGATAGTATTACTTTCAGGTCCATTCTGCTGGAATTCAGAAAGCTGAACTCTTTCACTATCTTCTTTTGCATCTTTTTTTGAAAAGGAACTATGCAATTCATCTCCATCATCAGAACTTAAGTCAACATCACTTTCATTCAGTCCTGGAGGTAACAGTCCACTCCACATCTTCCAGTTCAAACAAGTCCAAGCCACTTAAAGTCACTGCAAAGACACCAGAGTGTGCTTACCCATTCTGAGATAAAATCATAATTAGTCTGCAGAAGAGAGAAACAGAAATAGCAAAACACATAATGAGAAACATTTTAGTTTCTCTTGAGAAAGTACCAATCAGATGTTTTAGACAAGCACATTATAAAGCTTCTAATACTTACTATTTCGGAGAGAAGTAGAGAATATAAGTACACAGGTTGAAGCTATTAACTTTTTTTTTTCTCTTCCTTGTTCTTTGAGGTTTTGCCACTTCGCAGTTGCTTGCGGCTGCTTTCGGTTTACGGACGATACTGCAGCAAACGCCTCCCGCCTCTCCGCACGGGCGGCGGGGGAGCACGTCCAACCCTTCCACGCGATCGCTCCCCAGGACCGCGCAACCTCGCCACCCTCCCGCCCGGTGGGCAAGGCCGGGTACGGGTGAGCTCCGCCAACCCGCCGGCGGGGAGGACGGAGCGAAGAGCCCGCTCGGGGAAGGCGACAGGCCGGGGAAACGAGGGCAGCCCACCCCAGACGAAGCGACGCTTCAAGCCCAGGTAGGAGAATGCAGACGGCACCTCCGGCACCTCCAGCCCCCCTCGCAAGCCCGGCAGCACCGCCGAGCAGCCCGCCCCCCCTCACCACAACCCCAGCACCAGCATTCCCCCCGGCCGTGTTTACCTGGCCGCCATCTTGGCACCGCCGGAACACCCCGCCCGCCGATTGGGTTCTGCCCCACAGCCAATCAACGGGCGCTTTGCTGTCTTGGGCACGACCTCTCTGGTCGCCGTGGCAACGAGGCAGGGCGGGCGGCCTGTGCCGGGACGGAGAGGCGAGGGAGCTGGTCCCGGCCCCGGCCCCGGCCCCGGCCCCGGCCCCGGCCCCGGCCCCGGCCCCGGCCCGGGGGCAGAGGTGCTGCCTTCCTGGGCAGGGGTTCTCCCCTGGGGGCTGTGGGGGCATAGGCCCCCTCCTCGCAGTGAGGCCACTCTGGGGAAACAGAGCAACTTCCTCGCTCCGGAAGGATCTGACAGCCCAACATGTGCGAGTGAGGTGTCTTTGTCAGAATTAACAGCAGTGCTCTGGAAGACAGACAGGTGTCCAGGTTTACAGCAATCCTAGCTGCCATAAAGGATTATGGGGTCTATTCCAAAAGTAAACCTTGTAATTTAAACAATAACTAAGTGTTTATGCTGGGATAGAATGACTAGGGTCAGCAACATTACTCTTCAAGGATGGAAAAATCCTTTTAAATTTCCCACTAGTGTCTTGGATCAATGTGGTGAAGAGAAATCCTCAAAAACGCTAGTCCCAGATCTTGCAAGGTCGGTTGTTATGGATTGTCTTCCAGCATCAGAGCATACATTTTCTTTAAACTGCTGCAAGAATGTGGAAAAGATCTCAGAAACTTGTTGGGAAGTCTGAGCCAAATAGCACTGTGCTAGATGCTTCAAAGGTGAACACTAAGTTTATGCAGAGCATTCAGTGAAGGACTTGCTTATTTGGAAGATTCTCTTACACCTTGTCCTTCCAGCTTTCAGAAGTGAGACAGATGACAAAAAGGTATTTTGCCTGAACATGATTCAGAAAGAATATCTTGCACATAAGGAGCAACAGGAAGGGAGGCACAGAAACATTGAAAGAAAAAGATGATGGGATAAGGCTGACATAACAAGCACGGAAATGTGTCTGAAAGATGGGAGATTTCATGATTGAAATAATTTGTAAGAAGGTGCATTTCTGAGCAACGATTTGCCAGGTTGAAAGCTAAATCTCAGTATCAAGACTTCTGAGAAAGGGATTGCTGGCACCAAATCAGGACACACACACAGTTGTGGACAAACAATTCAGCTATGAAGGGAATGAAAAAATGGCAAGAGTTCAAGTGTTATGAAGATGAGTAATAGGAAATACATCTTTGAGTAGGGATTTCTTGGTGGATCACAGCTTCTGGGATTGGCTGTGCGTGGAAGGAAAAAGTAAACACCTTTCTCATAGACCTAAAACAGATCTTCAGATTCACTTCCTTTTTATGCCATAATTTTACATCCTCGGATTCATTTCTAAAATCAATTAATTCCGTAAGTAATCACTTTTTCATGAACTACTTGTAAATTTCACACTCAGCTTGCTAACTAGATTTTCCTCTCATCTGGGAAATCAATTTTTAAGAGATTTATTTTATTTACATTTAATAATTGATTGTATTTGGTATACAGATAAATGGTAATTGATAAACGTATTGGATATTTATTGCCATTTGTTCTAGCAAGATGCTAGACCATTAGGCTTCATGATATTTTCTTATTGTGAGCTAATTTGAGAACACTTGTAAAGTTGAAAGATGTGTGACATCTTTATGACCTGTAAATATATATTTGGTGGGGATACATTTTCAGAAGACAAATTTAATTTCATGACACAGTTTGTATCCAAATGTTGTGCTCCTTATTTAGTAGCCACAAGCCAATTTGTGCCACAAATTGGCACTGGTTGTGCACACAAATGAAGTACTCAAATGTTCACCTGCATTTCATTTTATAATTACAAGTTCATTGCATTTGTAATTTAAAAGCCAAATTTCAGGATAATCTCCAGTCCTCCTGCAACAAATTCTGACTTATCACAGGTTCTTCCATGAGAAAAAAAGGGGGACAGAGCTACTACATGGCTTTCAGCAATCCAGAAGCATTTGTGTTCAAAAGGTCAGTGATTGCTGAAGCTGCAAAACAAATTGTTGCCCACTTCACAGAATTTGCAATTTATTGGGGTTTTTTTTTGGTTGAAAAAATGTGTAGAGTCTTTTTATTTGGGAAAGAAAGGACAAGGCAGCACACTCTTGTGACCAACACCAATGTCCCCACGTCAATTTTGTGAGGGCTGATATTTTGGCCAAAACTTCCTTCAGTGTAAAATTCTTCTCATGCCGGTTTTCTGTTCCCCTTTGAGCAAATATTCAAATCATCTGATTTATTTCCTTTTGGTCAACTGATCTGACTTCCTTTATCACCTGAATTCCTGTCCTGAGGACCTGCCAAACAATGACTCATGAGTGAAACGAGTCATTCTTTGGAGATTCCCATGGAACATCAAACTAGTGCAACACAGTAATTACAGGTTACATATTTTTGATGCTATTGTTAAAAACTACTTAATCTTTAGAAGGAAGGCCTACTGCAGTTAGATATAACATTTAGTTTAATTTGAAACTCTCAGGATCTCTGTGAATTTTCAGGTTCTAGGTGATTTTCTCTATATCTCTGTTCCCTACCTTTACCTTCTGCTGTTGATATTTACAGATAACTGCTTTGGGTCGCAGTTGTTACAGCCTACTTTATCAGATGTATTGTCTTGTGGCAGGAGGAATATGAGATTCCTGCTACAGGAATCTCTGTAGACCAGAGCACATGGTCTGCTCAGGAATTGAAAACAGCAGCTCTGGGGGTCGGTCTTTCTGTTGTTACTGTAGAATAACTAAGTATTAGTACATAGCACTGTGGTGCTTCTATTTCATGCTGTCCTGAGGTAGTCTTAAGCAAGTTTTGTTGCAAAGAGGATATCCTGTATTCTTTTGGGTAACCAGTCTGTGCTTCTGGTGCTATTTTTACTCCTGGGACTGTTTAGAATGGACTTTTCATACCACAACCACATTTGGCAGTGTGCACTTGTATCAAGCCTGAGCAGAGCATTTTTCCACACCTTTGCTTGTTTTCACGTAGCAGCACTGAAAGCAAGCGTGCTGCTAGTTTCTGGGTAAAAAGTATTGATTATGATCTACAAAACTCAGCATTGCTTGGGTTCTTCTTGAAACATTCTCTTAATAACTGTATTATTAGTATTGGTAATTAGTAACTGTAACAGAAGTGGTCAAATTTGTCAGATACCTGAAAAGCTAACGGCTGTGTACATGCCTGCTCCCCACGGCAGATTATCCCAGTGTAATTCTCTTCATCAGACTGGCTAGACTAGATTGGATTAGATTGCTGGGTTTCAGGACATGGTGGAAACCTGAACTATTTCCTCAAACATATGCTGGAAGCCGTGTTTAGCTAATCATAAATAATCATGTACCCGCTTATTTCCACAAAATATACACAGTTTCCTAATGGAGTCTACTACAAGATAAATTATGCATTATTAGCTGTTTCTTGTTTTTTAGCAGTAAATGAGGACATCATAAACTTTTTCTTAAGCATGGAAATAAGCTATATTTTATCCTTTTGAGACAGTGTTTTGGAAATATGTTGAAATGATCAAGAACTGAATTCTTGTTTAAACATAATAGGAAGACCTTATTGTATTAGCAGATCACCATCATTGTGCTGGTGTACTATCTACCCTGTATTCATTTTTGCTAACATAATGAGAAATACTTCTAGATGATTATATTTTAATACAGTAAAATAGTGTTAGAAAGAAAAATTAATATGATTTTAGAGAGAGATGTAAAGACAATAAAATAACCTGTTTTTTCCTAAACTTTTAATTTGTTGCTAACTTAAAAAATACTTTTTATTAATCCTTTAAAATAATTCTATTCAAATGGGCATTTAAAGTCAGTTAAAAGGATTACAGAGGGTTTTTCTTCCACCTACTGTGTGATATAAGAACCAAATTAATTCTTGCTAAACAAACATTACAAGAACCATCATAGAGACAATTAATGGAAATCTCCAAAGAACATTATCTAAGACCATACATTAAAGTATATTAGTAAATATTCTATAGTATATATTGTAAGTAGTAATGATGTTTTGTAATCTGAGCTCTCTCTACCTCATTCAAAGTAAGACTTTAATCCAGGCAGGCCCTTGCCTGAGCCCTGATTGAAAGCCTGTTAAAGTCGGTGGAAAGATTTCCATTGGCTTCACTTAGGTTTGGATTAGGCCAAGAGTGTGCAGCAGGCTACACTGGAACGCAAGTTGACCGTACGTGTGTACAGTTGGTTTATATACCAGAGATTGTCTTCTGTCAACTGATCTAAGCCTCAAGTCCCCTTGTGTACTCATTCCCATGTTCTCAAGGACACTAAGCAAAAAAATGGAAAGGGATGTAACAAAGAACAGTATTCTGAAGAAAATGGGCTTGCGTATAATCGCTTGTGTACAGCTGAGAAGCTTTGCTATGTGCTCCCTTCTTAGTCCTTGTGCTGCTAGAGCCACAAGTCAAGAGCTTCATGGTCAGTCTGCAGGGCTCTTTGTTATGCAGCATCACAGCAGGTCTGCTCAAATGCTTCTAACTTTGCTTGTTTGACAGCACTACATAACTGAACAATGTAGGATCAAGCCCTGAGTTTTTACTGAGAAGATTGTCATATTGTCATTTACTATGTCCTTGTTCCTCTGAGGTTTGCAGCTTGATGAAAATTCTGTCCATAGATACAGAAAGAAATGGCCATGGTTTTAAACATCAGCAACACATGAGCAAGTTTGTCTATTTTTTTTTAAAAAAGGCATCTCTAAAGTATTAGCACAGAGTCAGTATTCAGGAAGAAAGTAAGACTTTTTGTTCAAAAGTCATGATTGAAACTTGGAAGATCTGCACTCAGTTATCATTCTCACCACAGGCTTCCTGTGAGGAATGAGCAACATATTTTCAGTTTAGTACCTCACAGGTAGAAAGAGTTTTCATCAACCTTGTCTATTGCAAGCATAAACTCTTGCAGGTTTTGATCCCATTTGGACTGTTCAGGGCATTGATAGACACTGGCAAGGGCTGCATTGGAAGGCTAATCAGGCCAGCTTCCAAAGGGTCAGCCTTCATAACAGATGTTATCTTCCCCTCAGTTAGCGATATCTGGTCAAATTATTAAACTACCACAGCTTTCGGTCCTGTATTTTGTGTGGGTTAATTCTGATTATGACCACTGACTAGTATGGCAGTTTAGGAACAGATTCAAAAGCAGATCAGATTTTGCCTTAAGAGTGGTGATGCTCTGGGTGTGGATGAGGAAGAGGGGAATGAGCACAAACAGGTAGAGAAGTTTTAGCCAACTAATTTTAAGTTGCCACTGAAGGTCTGTGACAGATTTTAGATATTAGGTTAAACCAAGAAACAAATAACAGGTAGACTAATTAATTCTGTGGTGTAGATCTGCAAAAAAGGTGTAAGTACCTAAAGATCTGGTTTCTTAGAATTTCTGCAGAAAGCAAAAGCGTAACTGAGCTGTTGTATGTGTACCCATACCAACCTTAACCTAACTTGTTTGGATACCAGCGATGGTAGTACAATGAGGCTATGAAGTTCACTTCTCATTAAGTGCCATAGCATTTATTCAACTACTTGAGACCTGATGACTGTTGTGCTTGCTGAGCTGACCCCTGTGTTGCCACAACTGCATTTGTTACTTTGACTATAGGATATGTTTTATGGGACCTGCAGCCATATAATTCACTGCAATGTAGACAACACACCTATCTGAAGGTCTTCACCTAGTGTAGGACAAATTTCAGTGATCCAAATACATCAATCCCAATTTTCTTCTAATGAACGCAAAGTCCATATACTGGATTGGGATCTTGGATACATTTCATCTGCTCTGGCAATAGAAGAGAAACACCCTTTTGCAATATCACTAAATGAAATATCATCTGACTGTTTTTATGCAAGAAGAGTCAGAAAGCAGTTTTCTTAACCTCCCAGAGAGATTTTCTTTGTGTATTAACTGGCGTTATTTAGAAACACAATAGTGAGCCTTACAGCTAGAAGTTCCTTCATGTGGCACTCAGATATAGAGCTAGGGCAAGGCACTCCACCTCTTCTTGATTTAGTTTGTGAAACAAACAACACTGTTTTAAGTACTTTTCAAGGATATCAGATAAAATTATTTAGTTTAGTATTTGTACTGCAATAAAGGTCTATGTAATTGGAAAGTCTTAGAGGAATCTTGATCTTTTTAGTGTTATTTTGTGTTGATTTAACTTTGAAGGGCTAGTTTTGATACTCTGTACTGTATTTCAAATGTGCTACTGTTTCATTTATATAAATAACAGCTGATTTTTCAAGCTACTGTAATGAACCTATTTAGTCTCTACGTATGCCAATGCCCTCTACTGGTTTGAAACACAATTGCTCAGCAGAGGGTATTGCTGTTCTTTACTGAGGAAACTGTAATATTGAAATTATTTTCCTTTGAGAGTGGTAGAATTTTGGTTGTGTATCCAGGCTGTCTGTGAAGTGCAAAGTAGCTGTACCATGGGCAAGCTGACATCCAGGTGACTTGTGCTACACGTGTGATACTGTGCTAGCTTTTTTTGTTGCTTTCTACTTGTTTTTGTTTCACTGGATTTGCTATTCTTGCTGTGAATGACAGGCTCATAGGTAACTATCTTGAGAGGGAAGAAGACACTTACCTGAGACTCGTTCAGTACAAAGCTGCTGTGTAGATGTTCTGCCAACACAACGGCCACCTCTAAGGAGTCTCTCCGCTCTTCAGCTTGGTCCAGGGTCTACCTTAGAGGGCGAGGGGCAGTTGTGTTGTCAGGCTGTGGTATAAATAACCCTTGAGGCACAGGAGCCACAGAGGTAATGAAGTGCCTTGAGGAAAAAGTCTTAACTATCAAGGGATGGATCCACTCCCCCCTGCCACAAATCAGAGGTCACGTGGCTGAGGAATGTGTATCCAAAGATAATGCTACCTTCAGAGAACTCTACTTACAGGTAAGTAACTCTTCTTTAAAGGAGGTATCTTTGTGTGGCAGACTGTTTATGGGAGCAATTTGAATTGAACTTTAAATGAAAAAGGCATATCTCTGTAAGTGGTAATAATTTTAGTCATCTCGCTGTGGCTAGGGGTTGTGGAATTCATTAGCACAGATTAACATATAAAGTGGGTGAGATATCTAATAGCAAACGTAGAGGTTTAGGGACCTTAATTCATCACTGAATGAACAGCGTGTACAGTATTAGGGACTATGAAATTTTTAATTTACACAAAGTGTCCAAGAATATAGGGAATAAATTTAAACCCAAAACAGATAATGGAGCTGTGCCCTGCCTAGCTGGCAAGTTGAATTGTTTTTACACTGAGTGAAGAAAGCTAATTATCCCAAGCACAAGGAGACTGCTAAAAATAATAAGATTATAAAGAATAATTTGCTGATATAATTACAACAAAATTGGGTACACACAATCGTCAGATACATGTATTGCTTGACCTGGGCGAGAAAGTGAAATAAATCCTTCCTCTATAGCCTTCGTAAATTTGTTTTTATCATCTCCAAGTGGTGTTTGCACAGGCAGCACAATTTGCATGTGTAATGTGGCTGTACAAATTGACAACAAGTAAATTATTCAAGGAAATAGGCTGGTCGTGGGTCTGAACTATCTCGCAAAGCCTATTCATTTTGAAGAATCACTGAGACGTGAAGCTCATACATCAACCATTTTCTGACAATCCTCAGACTTATTGTCTCCTAAAATGTCATTATGGCTATTATTTATGAAGCTAATTCATTTATTAATATATATTTAACTCTGACTTGTCATGCACCTTAGCAGGCATTCTGTGCACTGCATATTTTTGAATAGATGAAAGAGTTTTGCATGCTTTAATGATTACTGTAAGCTGCTATAGATTTATAGAATGCAGCTTTATTATCTACTTGCATTAATACCTTTTTGTAACTTTTTTTTCCTTAAGGCCATCAAATATAAATGGCAAATGACATATCCAAAAGATTGTATAAAAAGAGATTTTCTCTAAAATTCTGTTGAATTTTAGAACAAAATGAGGTAGCTAACTGTTAAGGCCTAGTTCACTTTTAAGAGTATATAAAAATTGTGTTGAATTTTTGTGTATTTTGGTAAAAATATAGGATGAAATAGATACATTTTCATGTTTATTATACTTTTCTCTTTGAGACAGGTGGCTATCTTTTGATTATACCAACAGGGGGAGTACAGTTTAGAGGGGGGAAAATGTAGCAGATGGAAAATAGATCTATCCTGCTATAGTACACACCAAATATAGATAATTTCCCACATATAGAACAATCCTTAGGAAATGAACAGCACAGAGAGTATGGATAATGAGGTTGCCTATGGTTCATGGATTTTTTCATCTTGATTCACTTATCTTTAGGGCATATTAAAAGACATAGGGATCGCAGTAACCCTTCTTTGACATCTGCAGAGTGTCAGGAAATTAAAAATTGCAATCTACTATGAGAAACATATTTGGGGTAGTTCTAAATTTTATTACACATACAGAATTCAGATTGAACTTGTAATTATAATAACAAATTGGCTAATTTAAATGCATAGTTATTATGACTGTATGGTCAATTTGACTATTTGCAAGGCCCCATGATCACAATTTGAGGCTACTCACCAATAGCCTAAATACTGATTTGGAAGTTACAAGCTCCTACTTGTGATATTGATACTACCCAGAGATTTGATAGGTCATTTAGTTTTGCTCCCTCAGTGTTCTCATCTGTAGCATGGGGCTAAAAAGTTTGACTTGTCTCCTGGTGGCAAAAAGTAATAACTCACTGGGATAAAGGAACTTTCTGGTCAAAGTTGTTCTTCAGTATTAAAATTAGGAATTCTCTTATTTTTCACCTACTCCCAGGACATGCGAGGTAGTAAAAGCCATGTGATTATGTTATACTGTGGAATGGACAAACTGTGAATAAGGTGATATTTCATACTGTATCTTTACCTTAAAATCTTGCAGAGCTATGGTCTTCATGGTCAAAGCTATTTCACCTTAAGAAGGAGAACACAAAGTCAGAATGATCAGAAGTCTTTGCAAAACAAGGAATTACCAGTTCAGGTAGCATGAAGGTCTTTTGAATCTAATGTTATAATGGTAAATACTATAGCTAGTCATATTGGAAATCTCACTTACTACTTTGAATTCTTCAACTTTTTTAGAATGCTAATAACACAAAAAGATATATAGGAACAAACTCAAGTGACAGAAATAAAGACAGTGTGAGAAACCAACTCAATCCATACAAGAGCAAAGAAACTAGACATGGTTCTGAGTATGTGTGGTGAATAACTAAGGCTTTTTCATGTCTGAAAGTAAGAATAATAACATTTTGTGCTTTGGAAGTAGAAGCTTATGTTTTCAAAAGTGTGCTGTCACTTTTGGTACTTGCAATTTCAGGTGCCTTCTGTGAGACATCTTAGAATGTAAACTCAGGCTTCCAGAATATTATTTTTTTAACTGAACCTTGTAGTGTGATGTAAATTTGCCCTATGGTAACTCAGAATATTTTAAAATTGACAAAATGCATTATTGAACTTGTGCAGTTTAAATTTAAATGCCTTTTGCCACTTGAAATATTTTATGGTGTAAATATTGGTTGGTCTTTTGTATTTCCAAAGAAAAATGGTGTTTGCAGTCAGACTTTCAGTCATTCAGTAATCAGTTCCTTCATAATTTTTTAACTTGCTGGCCCGTTTCAACTGAGAAAGGCAGATACATGAACTCCCTGCAGATTTGCTGACTATAGCCAGTTAAAGACAGAGACTGAAATTGATGCTACCACTGAACTAATGTGGAAGACTGATTTCTAGCATATTTTGTGTTAGTTTATATTTAATAAGAGTATTTAGGTAGTCTCAAAATGACATGTTAAAGAAGAAAATTCATTGAGTGTTTCCTTGTTACATCTGAACATGTTTAGAGACTTCCCAGCTATAATGTTTGCAAATAAAACAGAATTTGAAGAAGAGTATGACTGAATTGTTTAAAAACAACATTTATTTTCCTCATCCAACAAGAGATTACAGACTTCTGCAAAGATACTGTATGGCACATCAAATTCTAGTCCATGCCATTACTGTGCACAGTAGTGGAGCTACATTTTTCTTTTCCAGAGATGAAAATTATACCTGCTACATAAGATATTCATTCATCTTTATTCAGTAACCTGTAAAATTCAGAGTTGTAGAGAGGGTGCAAATCTGCTTGATAGTTCTGGACAAAATTTTTCAGCTGTGATTTTCTGAGTGGCTCAGCTGTACAGCTGCAGAATGATGTGCGAGGGAAGTGCCCCATCAGACTGCCTGTGCAGCTCTTGCTGCTGCTCCTGATGACACTAATCCATATTCCACTTCTAAGTTGGCTGCTTCTCAGGGAAATGCTGCTGCTTTAACATCTTTTACTGCTGATCCTGCTTTACATTTTTGGAACAACCCAGGAATTCTCACATCCTCCTTTATAACCATGGAAAGTAAACATAGTTTATTGTTTCATGAAACAAAATTCATGAACCATAAAATCATTGTGTATTCTAGCTGTAATGCCTTGTGCTGTGTTTAAGAGTGTTAGTGTATCCTGTCATAGTCTTTGTTGGGCTATCATGGTATCAGACCATATGGATAGCCTAAGTGATGAGCGTGAGATTCCTCCAGCGTGTTGGGCCTCTGTAGCTGCAATAGTCAACCCATTTTACTGTAGGCAATATGTCAGGAATAGGCCAGGTGATACCCAGAGGTCTGCCTGTGGCTGCCTGGTAATCCCTTGAAAGCTGAAATCAGAAGGGATGTAGTGTGTACAGCTTCTAGATGCTGCAACAAGCCTACCTACCTCTACCGCCAAAGTGCTTTCCTTTTAACTATACCAAACGCATATTTTGTAGAAGGTTCGAACTCTCTTATAAAACAAAACAAAACCAAGGCTTATTCATTCTGATGCAGTCACCCAATGAAGCATTGTGACCCATTATGCAGCTAAAGGGTGCTAACCATCAAGATACCATGGGGATGCAATAATGAGCTGGGTTGTAAACCCCAGTGCTTAATCCCAATCAAATTCCAAGTTAAGTGATTATATTTGCCCCCTAGACACAAAACCAATTCTTTGCTTTTGTTTTAAACATTTACACAGTATTGCCAAGCACTGATGGTTTCAGAAATAATGGTTGTGTATCAACAGTGGAAGTTGACATGCCATATTGTTAATTATATTTCCAAAACACATTGGAATTCTTTGGGATAGCATAGTCTGTGCAAAAGGCAAAGTAATTGGTGTGTACATTTTGGGTGATGAAAGAGTCTACAGAACACACATTGTAAAGTGGGTGCTATTTAATATTTTTAAAATATCTTAAATGGTCTTTGATTAGAAATAAACACTTCAGGAGAAATTATTCATTTAATTAAAAGAGGAATTAATGTCTCTAAGTCAACAAGCGTTTTGGAAAATGTTTCTTCTTAACTCTACATAGAGAGTGTCAGGCAGATCATCGTAATTTAGCACATTTTAACCATAGTTTTATTGTATCTCATTATTTTCCAACATTAATTTTCCAAAAGCTTTGGGTTTGGAACATTGTTAAAAAATTAGGTGTGATACTTACAATGGACAGAATCCTATTCTTTTCTCATTAAAAGTTGTCTTGCCTATTTTCAATTTACACAGAGCTGGTTTCCAAGAGAAGGATATAGTTTAAGAGATGGAGACATCATCTATGTCATCCCTTATCTCTTAACAGCCAATCATTTGTATTGTAAGTGCCCAGTATATTTTCTTCATCCTTTTTTTCTTCAAAACTGCACAACATTAGTCTGCTGCTTTTTTTGCTGAGGAAATAAATGCTTTGATAAAGGCCCAGTTAAATCAGTGCTCAGTATATTCTAAATCTAGTGTTCCCACTCTAAATTCTTAGTATATCTAGTTACATATATTTCAAAGTGTCAGAATGCCCCAATCACATGTTTTTCATATATCAAACAGTGTGTGCACAGCAGAATTCTATCTGATGTGGATTTCTGGTGGGTTTTTTTAAGGTCTGCACCTTCCTTGTGGCCCACTTTTATTATGGATAGCTGTCAGTGAGATTGATTCTTCTAGCCTGTTTCGGTATATGAATCAAAACCAGTCTGTCTTGTATCAGGCCCTTGATGAAACTCAGAAATACTAAAACTGTCTGGCCTGTTCATTTAGGGCCCCAAATTGAATCCAGTGCTGTTAATCAAGAATCCCAAAGAATGGATGTCTCTCTTGAGTTGCAGGCAGCATTTGGAAAATTAAGTATTGTTTCCTAAGAGTGCTATGGATTTCTTCATTAACTGGCTGCTGAATTTTGCAGATGGTTGGATCAGCAGCAAGATCTATGCAGCTGTGCATAGTTGGCAGTCAGGTGTGTAAATTTTGCGTTTGTGAGTTAACCATCAGCAAGAAATAAATTTTAACAGCAATGGGAAAGGGAAGACTCAAGTACAAGGTTAACCTTGCTGTTCACACTTCTTCTACACATTCAGTGTCAAATTCTGATTTGTACTGGAAAGCTTGATTGCCTCTCCTATGGTCCTTTCATGCACTCAAGTTGCCAACTTCTTAATAGTAAAGAATTCTTAAAATATTTAGTATTATCGAGAATGTGTGTCTTGGGAGTAACTGAAACATGCAGTAAATGAGTCATGAAATAGAAAGAGTGGGATGAAAGTGGTACACAGTGAACTCCTATATAACTTGTTTACATTATGTTGAGTAGTGACAGGTTTCTGTTTAAATGTGAAACAATCTGACTTTCTCCAAAACTTAAATGAGGTTGTACAAACAATTTTACTTCTTTTGTTTTCATTATCTTTAAGTTATTTATATTTTTCCAGTTTGAGCCTCTGATGAGCAAGGCAAGTCAAAAGAGCAAATTGCCAGGGCTTGGAACTTTTCACTTTCTTGTATAGCAACATGGTATATGACAAAGCCTTTGATACTGTCTCCCACAGCATTCTCGTAGAGAAACTGGTGGCTTGTGGCTTAGACAAGTGTACTCTTCACTGGATAAAAAACTGTCTGGATGGCCAAGCCCAGAGAGTTGTGGTGAATGGAGTTAAATCCAGTTGGCATCTGGTCACAAGCAGTGTTCCCCAGGGCTCAGTTTTGGGGTTGGTCTTGTTTAATAACTTTATCAATGGTCTGGATGAGAGGATTGAATGCTCCCTCAGTAAGTTTGCAGATGACACCAAGTTGGGCGGGAGCGTTGATCTGCTGGAGGGTAGGAAGGCTCTGCAGAGGGATCTGGGCAGGCTGGATCAATGGTCCGAGGTCAACTGTATGACGTTTAATAAGGCCAAGTGCTGGGTCCTGCACCTGGGTCACAACAACCCCATGCAATGCTACAGGCTTGGGGAGGAGTGGCTGGAGAGCTGCCCGGCAGAAAAAGACCTGGGGGTGCTGGTTGACAGCCGGCTGAATATGAGCCAGCCATGTGCCCAGGTGGCCAAGAAGGCCAACAGTGTCCTGGCCTGTATCAGCACTAGTGTGGCCAGCAGGAGGAGGGAAGTGATCATGCCTCTGTACTTGGCACTGGTGAGGCTGCACCTTGAATACTCAGTTTTGGGCCCCTCACTACAAGAAAGACCCTTGAAGGACTGTAGTGTCCAGAGAAGGGCAATGAAGCTGGTGAGGGGTCTGGAGCACAAGTCTTATGAGGAGCAGCTGAGGGAACTGGGATTGTTTAGTCTGGAGAAGAGGAGGCTGAGGGGAGACCTTATCGCTCTCTACAACTATCTGAAAGGAGGTTGTGATGAGGTGGGTGTTGGTCTCCTCTCCCAAGTAAATAGCGACAGAATGAGAGGAAATGTCCTCAAGTTGTGCCAGGGGAAGTTTAGATTAGATATTAGAACAGATTTCCTCACCAAGAGAGCGGTCAAGCATTGGAACAGGCTGCCCAGGGAGATGGTGGAATCACCATCACTGGAAGTGTTCAAAAAACGTGTGGACATGGCACTTCAGGATATGGTTTAGTGGGCTTGATGGTGTTGGGTTGATGGTTGGACTTCATGATCTTAGTGGTCTTTTCCAACCTTAATGATTCTGTGAAAAAAGTAAGATCTAGATATACAGCAACCCGCTCAGTAAGTATGCATGTAAAACTATTTGTGTCTCTGAAGTGCTCTGCAAGACATAAATTCTCCCTTTAAGGTAGTGTCATAGTGCACTTGACTTTGTCTGTGTCCTAAGGGACAAAATTCAAAAGCAAAATTAATTTTGGAGAAGGATTTAGACGCCTGAGGATTAATAACAAAATTTTCCTGCAAGGTTCAGTCCCCAACAATGGCCTGTATAGTAAATGTGATACTTCACAAAGCTTGCAGAATATCAACAGGTATTTATCCCATGATGGGCCAAAAATTTGATCAGTTGTAGGAATTCCTCTTACGATAGAAATGTTTTGCCTTTACAGCAGTGGTATTCATACTGCCACTTATTTTGTCTGCGGACTTTATAGATATTTGTCATTTAAAATGAGAAAAACATAAATAAGGAGGAATGGTAGAGGAAAAACCAATTAGCTGTGAAAAAGCCCATGAATTGGAGTAAAAAGAATCATCCACAGCAGTCACTTTTGGAAGGCATATACACTGTATTTTATCTTCCTGAAAGTTACAAATATACTTGAGATTGAAATTTTAAAAAATATGCTAGGACTGAGATGGATTAGGGAGAAATGATATATTTAACAGTCATCTTTACTGAATAATCCACTCCCCTTTACCATATACTTGGCTTCCATTAATTCACATAGGAAATGTTTGGAGATGGTTGCTAAACTCAATCCTACCCTATACGTTATAATTGCAGGACTGTACTATTTGGTATACTAATCTCAATAATATGTATGTATATATTTTCTTAAACTTCCAGAGTCATGTTTCTAAGCATTTGAAGCATAGATCCCATAGGATTATCTAAATCTGACATTTATCTGGGTAAAAGCTAACACATAAATTGTCATAGCTAATCACATGTTTTTTATACTTTCGCTTGGAAAAGAAAGAGTACTGGAAGTGACACACTAACAAATAATACATAATCTGTACACGTGAAGTAATCTTTACTGCTTTGTTACTTCTTAAATATGCGACATGCACCACTCACAAATACAACTTGTTATCTTTGTATGATATTTATTATAAGTAGCACAATAAGTAAATCATCACTGAAAATTTGATTTGGGAGAAATTACCAGTTTAAAATTCCAAGGCATGCTGTTATTTTTTAGTCATGTGATTTGAGAGTAGAAATCTGTGTCAAAACTCCCTCCTTAGTCACACAAAATATGGAAAGTTAGCAGTTATTCTGCTATGATAAATATACTAAAATTATAATTTTCTTTCAATTTCTTTTATTTTACTTCATTATTGAAAATTTATAATAATGAGATTACAGGAGAGATCAAAACACCAAAAGTCTTTTTTTACACCTTCATAAAATCTGAGGTCTGGAAGGAACTTCAGGAGTTCGTCTCGTCCATCTTCCCTGACCCAAAGGAAGCTTTACTTATATCAACTTCACCTTACTCTAGCTCACCGTTCTTTTAATAGTCAAAAGTTTTCCCTAAATACTTAACTAAAATAATTTGGACTGACGGTTGAGCCTATTCTCCCCTCTACACAAATTTGAACCATAAAGCATTCTCTAACTTTTCTGTTACTGAGAAAAAATCTAAACACAAGTGTATTAGGAAATAATTTCACTGCTTTTACTTACTATAAAAATCAGATTCTGACATGAAAGTCCCCATGCAAATTTTGACAGGAAAAAAATAAAAAACATAAACAGAGATGATAAATATCAAGGTCTCTTTCTTCCCCCATATCTGTGCATGTAATAAAATGCAACATTGTGTCAGACACTATTCAGTAGGTATTCTACCCAGATATTCTTCAAGTATTGCAAGATAATCTAGCTTCCTAAATGAGTGTTAAAATAACTCTTACCTTGCTTTTGCCTAAAGAAGCCCAACTACATGTGCTATTGCTGTATAGCTATCATAAAAATAAATTATCCAGTCTGCATTTTCAGGTTAATCTTCAATTTCATAATTGAATCAGTAATTACTGTAAGTTAATATAATTAGGTGCTAACACTTAACTGAGAATTATTTATTCAGGAATCTTCACTATTGTAACATTTTTATAGCTCCAAATCATTCTGAGTAATGTAATGTACTGCATCAAATAAACTTAACCAGAAATTGAATGGACATTACCTGGGATCTTGCAGTTTAGGACTTGTAAGCTACTTTTTATCACTAAGGTCCTTTCTGAAACAAGAGAAGAAACAGTGGTTTTGGCAGTCTTTCTAATTCTGCCTATAACTGAAATGCTACCTGAACATTTTCAAAGGGATGAGCCAAATTATATTGGAAAGACTCCCACTGTCTTCAGTGGTTGTTGATGAAGGTCCCAAGAGGAGACTTTACCTCTCTCAGAATAAGTGACTAAAAGAAGTGAATAGCAATCCCTGATCGGTATCTGGCGATTCCGTGTGTGCTTGTACCTTTAGCCTCATGTCCAAACATGAATTCGTAATGTGTTTGTTTCAGAAAAAATGAAACTTTATATCATAGTACATACGTGCTCTGGCTAATATACCTGAGAACACAGTGATGCAGTTTAAAGATTGTGTCAAAGATCAGAGAGGTTTTCATCTTTCTTATTTAGATTAAATTAATCCCTGCCAGTAATTTACTGAAGATACACCAGTTAAGTCTCTGTGGCTTTGTCTTTGTTATCTGTGCCTGAATACAGGCTCACTTTTTCTGTACCATATGGTTTGAACAAGTTGCATTTCTTCTATGCACTTGAATTTACTTGGGTTTGCATCATCCTTCTCTTTGCCTGCTGTGTTGGTTGGCTTACTCCAGTGTTAACCAAAGCATAAATCAACGTGTAGCCTGTGAGGTCAGTTAGGCGAGTTTGCATTTGAGTGTGAGCACGAGCCTAGAGCTAACATGACAATATATGAAGACAATATGTCTAACTCTTTTAGCTAATACTCAATATGCAAAAGTAAAGGAAATATGGAATAATCACCTTTTGACCTCAGTCCCACTGTAAATCAGGTCCATTTGGTAGAAGGAAGTATGATAGAACTTAGAAGGCAACTTGTGTGTTACATCCAAATCTTGCATTGCTGATAAAATGTATTCCAGGCCAGTGTCTTGGTGAGCAGTTCACACTGGTTTCATTTGCTGGTTCAGCAGAGAAAAAATGCATTTTTCAAAGTGGTGTGAGAGTGTTAAGCTGTCTGACTCCCAGGGAAGTCAATATTAGTTGTGCTGTTAGATGTCTGTTTCCCGCTTTACAAAGTAACAATGAAGTGCAATAGGTTCAACAGAACTTCAGAATTACTTTGATAAATCTGTCAGAGGAAAAAAATATTAAAATCTGTGTAGTGTCTGTTTGCCTTTTTTCTTGAAATATAAATTAATTATGACTGTATAAAAACCTTTTCCATAGCTAATTAATCAGAATCTCCTCATAAACTATGTGTTGACAGCACTGTATGTCTAATTATCTTTTTCACTTCAGAACTGTGCAGTTGAATAATGAAGAAAACATTACCTATGAATTCTTTTATTTTATGATGATATCTCTAGAGACAGAAAAGACAGAGCAGCTTAAATGCCATCTTAAATTACATCTTGGCCTTGGCAAGCTTTCAGCTGGTTTTGATTTGCATGGAAACCATTTTTGTAAGACTCATATTCTCTGAAAAACAGAACTTAAAGCTATAACTAGAATAAATTATCTATAGCTATTTAGGGCTCTATTAAATCTAGATGCTAGGCACCCTTTTCACATGCAGAATGCAATGGAACAGCTTTTAATACCCTGTCAACCTGTTCTGTGAAAAGTTGATTGGGCAGGGAAGGTTTGATTTGGCTGGTTTTATTAAAATATCTTTCCCCTCCTTACACCATCATGAACCACTCAGCCTAATTTAAACCAGGCAAATTCACCAATCTGCCTTGCATGTCTGTAGAAACAGCTTTTATTCCTTAAACTGATGACATCTACCCATAGCTATGGGCATGCAAGCTCAAGACACAGTTATTCATACACTGCTGGTAGGGAATTGTTCTTTGTATGGTATACCAATATAGGGAGCACGTTCATGGATTACATGCATCCATGCCTCCCTCTTTGATTGCATCGTCCTCTCTATAGCTAGTTAAGACTTTTGCCAGGACACAGAGGGAGGGCCAAATCAAATAGTGTTAGGCTGTGCATCTCATTAGTCAACCATTTAAGTTTGTTATGATTTTATAATTTAGAATACGTCCATCTGCTGTACCACTGTGGAATGTAAGTATCATTGTACCACGTAGGGATTAATAAGAAAGTAAAGTAAAATTATGATCTGATCTAGTCTTATTAATTATTTAGATCAGAACTTATTTTTATCTAATCTCTGAATTCAGTGCTCATTTACTGTGGTGCAGACCAGCTAAAACCAAGGGAGCTTCTTTGGGTGTGTGCTGGTGAGAAAAAGGAAGACGGGTATAAATAACTTAAAAGCATATACTCATAATATTTGAATGAAAGACTTCAAAAAACTTAAAAAGAGAGTTGCTCTCTATTTCGCCTGTTGTGCTTCCTGGAAATACTGATCTAGATGATGTTGTCAAACGTGTTTTAAAAATAGGAATGTCTTGTCTAAGCATTGGATTTCCATCTGCCAAGTCTCTCCTCTGTGGATCCTTGAAAAGCTATTGGGGAAAGTAGCAATAATACAAAGTGTGGTTTTTTTCTTGCAGTGCATAGGGGAAAATAACCCTGAGACAAGACTAATTCTATCTCTGAAATACTGACACTCACTGATATGTACCTATGTGAAAAGACTATAGAAACCTAACAGAGAGAATCATAACTTTTATACATCCTAATAAGCAATCTGGAAATATGTACCTTAAGGTCAGATTTAGAGCATGTTAGAGAGTCAGCTAGGCTGACCTCCATGGTTAATGAATTCCATGAGGAGCGAACAAACACTAAAAATGCCCTGTAGCTCAATGTCTTCAGCCAAAAAGAACTAATCCAATTGACTGAGACCAAAGAAAACGACTGGGGATGTATGGTTCCAGAATGTCTCTGAGGTATTCAAACCCAAGTCAATTTAAGGACTTGTAAGTTAATAACTAGGACTTTATACATAATCCTGTACTTTACAGGTAGCCAGAGACAGTTTTTTACAACCAGGGTAATGTGATTTTCATGCGTGGTGTCAGTCAAAATTTCAGCAGCTGAGTTCCAGACTAACTGATGTTTCTTCATCAGTGCAATAGTAAGACCAACATAATGCTAACATGGAATTGCATTAGCTCGTTCTAGAGTGGACACAGGCATGTAAACTTGTATTAGCAAGAGTAGATACCGTGTTTTTTTTCTTCATGTTTCGAAACGGGAGGAAATAAACCACTTATTAACTAACTGAATATGAATACTAGAATATATGACAACCTCAATTATTACCTGCAACTTTAGAATAAAATCTCACCAATCAAATATGGTAAACCAGTATATTTTGGAACTTGAAGCTATAGAAGTTGGGAGTCTGTATTAGAACAAACTGGTCACATTTTTTAATACGTATGCATTAGTTGTAGTAGACATGTATTGATGGAGGGGGTGGGAAATGGTTTTCTGACAGTAATATGTCTGTGATAAAAGGTTGTTTTTTCCTTTTCCTGTTCAAAAAATTTAAACTGTTATTTCCAGACACTGGATTGCTGCTTTAGAATTGACTGAGTGAAGGACACCCTTTTCATCTTCAGTGGTTGTTGTTGTAATGATGAGCTGTTTGTAGCTTAGCAGATAATAAATAGATACACAGACATTTAAGCATAAAGCCACCTGAGTTCATCTTTATACTTGCCTTGGCAGATGAAACTTGCCTTTCAATAGCTATCCTCAGATATATTGCTGAAAGTTAAGATATGAGAATCAATCATTAGGGATGAAAGTGCTGGGTATTTATAGGGGAAAGGGTTATTAAAAGAAGATCAGCAATGGTTTTACCAAGAATAAATCCTGTCAGACAGAATATGACCGAGTTCTTTGAAGGAATGACAAAAGAAATAAATGATGGGAACGTGGTGGACATAATTTATGTAGACTTCAGTCAGGGGTGTAGCCAGCAATTTGAAGTTTGTACACATCCTGGCTGATCCCTTGCCCCCTGCCTGCAGTATCCCCATAATCTCGCACAACAGACTGGCCATTGCGTATGATCACTAATGCAGCAGGCACACATAGATGTAGATTTGTATCAGAGCTATGCTTTCACAGCCCAGAAAAAAATGCTGGCCCCAGGAAAAAACAGATTGTATTTTGCACGTGCTGCTTAAACTGACAGTTTTAGAAAACGTCTTTGGCAAGACAAAATCAGAAATACAGGTATCAGCATTATAAAGACAGGATGGCCTTGGTCAATTAGAAATGTATTTCTGTTGGACATTTTGTAATATTTCTTCTGATCTCTTTTCTCTGTTATTTGCAGACTGAAAATCAAATCTTAATTTGAGGAATTTGTAGTTTTTTCTGAGTTCTAAGAGTTTAGGAACTCTCCTCCCCTAATTCCTGTTTCCAGCACCAAATCCATAGTATGGTTCTGTGTTTCCAAAGCGGTGTGTTTACATCACCTTATGTCAAATGCAGATGTTTTCACTATGTTTTGCAAGTATTCCTAATCCAATGAGTCCAAAAATCTGTCATCCTTTGTTCTGCCTCCCCTGAAAAACTGTGTGGTAATTATATAGGATTTCAACCGCCATACCTATACTATTTTCTAAAGCAAGGCCAGTTTTCATGTCACATCCATAGATGGTAGACTATATGGTGGTTACTTGTAACCTTTTCTGATTGCACCTGTAAAGAATCTACTCTTCTTCACTTTATCTCATATAATCTATGATGTATTATTGGGTGCTATTACCTTCAATAATATCATGCTCCTAATTCATATTATTTCCATTCTCCTACATGTAATTAACTAGACATCATTCTTCTGTGTTTACCTACATCTTAAAATTATACTTTACCTTACATTTTTTCCCAATCCTCTTGCTAACTTAGCCTTTTTATTACTATTTCTTCATAATAATAACGTTGTACCTAAGCTTGAATTAAATCTATGGCTTTGAAGAGCCACACACATACAATTTGGGTTAAGTTTCAGATCTGAACTTTACAGGGGAAATATTCTGGAATACGGAGTCCTGAAACTTTGCATCTGTATTTCTATTTTATAGCTCACCTCAATTTCTGAATAATATATGTATTAGGCTCGTGTTGTTTCTTTACAAGATGATCTGCATCTGAAGCAAGGGAGAATAGATTTGTTTGAAGCTGGATATAGATTTTTAATATCTGAGCTACATACTTTTCTTGGATCTTTGCCTCTCATTTTATGCTACTAGGATTCTTCCACATGGAATATGATTGAATGTAAATACAGAGTACACCGGGTTGTTTTGGTAACAGTATATAGAAGATCTAGTAATTCTGTCCTTAGGTGCCCAAACACATGTGCTTTTGACCTCAAAGGAGCTGTATTCTTGTTTTTTCTGGAACATAATTTGAACCTAACATGAGAAGTACTTTACTTGCAAGACCTTGGTCTGTCCTCTAACACTTGCTTTGCTTTTACCTTTTGTATAGAACTTCAAGTTTTGCAAAAACTTTATTTTTTCCCCCCAGCATTTTGAGATATGAAAGATTGAAACAACATGAGGAAACTCTGTTATAAAAATCATTGCTTTTTCTTTTTGGGGCATCATATCTGTTTGTCTCTTCCCATTTATACTAATGCTTACCACTAGACAGCCAGGGAGATTTGTTCAAGTAAGCATGTAATCACATCCTCTAAGAAGTGGTGAACCAGATTAACACAAGGCATGCAAATGTTTGACAGATTGTTACTAGTCGTATGCTTGCTTACAAGAGTCAGACCAATCTGTTCTCTTTTCTGTGCTGCGTAGTTTCAAATACTAGCTGAGTTGTTCTTTGCGTCTTACCATGTAGGCTTCCCTGAATGACAATGTAATGATATATGGTGGTCTCTCCACCTGAATTCAAGCATCAAAACGTAGTGAATGTTTGCATGGAATACCAGCAGCTGGGATTTTGTTGCGTGTTCATCTTTCTACCAATGCTATCCTTCAGGGTGTCATTATCAAAGTAGAGCATACTTCTCAACCTCAAACAGCGTGAGTCTTGTGGAAAAAAAATCGAGCAGAGAGATATGTGAAATTCTCATTGAATTAATGGGCCTCTTTGATTTTTTTGCCCAAGAGAATACAAAAATAAAAAATTTTTTAAGCCAAAAAAATCTGGCGTCTCCTGGGTAAAATGTGAGAGTTGAGAAGTATGACATAAGCATTAGTAGCCTTTGTGCCTCTTGATAGCTCTGCTGAATCTCCCAAGACTCTAAAAGTTGATTTGTCAGCTTAACATTAGCTTCAGCCTTAGCTGCAGCAGTAGCTGTTGTTTCACCTTTATCAGCAGAAATGGTACAGCTGCTGGAGGGACTGATGTGGTAAATCTTTTTGTGACACCATTTTGTTTTTGCTACTATCTCTAATTGGCTTGCTTGTGCACTCCGCATCCCAAGCTAGATAGGCTGAAAGCTTCATCACACTTTAATTAGAAAAGAGCTATTTTAAAGTTACAGAGTTGACTAATTTTATTCATCAAGTCTCTAAGGGTCACATTTTTAAACTGGACCACTTAAAAATGTCATTGGTGATATTTTTCACAGGCTGAATTCACAGTACTGCATTATAAGCATCATAATTTGACACATTCACAAAAATGAATGCAAGTCTGCAGCTACAAGCAAAACACTATGGGGTTTGTATGTAAAAAGTTAACCGAGGTTGGTTAATATTTACTCCTATCTTTTGTTGTGTTTACTGCTTACAGCTTCCACCTATTTGATCAAGTTTGGATGCCCAGTATTGAGTGGTTAGATATAAAGTCACTCCTTGGCATGATCCCCTCTTTCTTCTTTTTTCTTTTATTTCCTAGTCACATTGACCGAAATGGATATATTGGTTTGCGAATTAAGGCCAGGCATATATCTTAACACACTGTAGAAATAAGGGTGGCCATGTGAGGATCATGAAGAGTTCTAGAGCATACTAGGTCTGTATCAAATGACAAACAGTAAAGCTGATGGTACTGGACTTTCTGGACATCCACATCCTCATCTATGAACCAGCGTGTGGGAGGCGGAGACAAAGATCAGGGAGATCACCTGAGATGAACTGCACACTTTGCTCAGGGTAATTTTGTAATGTCCTTGCAATGTCTTGTGGGACTACTGGCCAGTTGCTGTTACCTCTCACCTGCATATCACTTCCTTGCTTCATTGTAGTCAGAAACATTTCTTACTACAGCAGTTGTTCATTGGCTTTCTCAAGCATGCAATATTACAGCTTCCGACATCCCCAGGACAGCCTCTATGTGAGAAGTGATTTTCAGTTCAGTCAAGCGTATTGGGATTTTTATTGTTCTGGTCCTGATTTAGGGGTCTCTGATGCAGACTGTTCATTCTGTATTTCGCTTATTTTTTTCTGCCAGATAAAATCCATTTCCATTATACAATCTAGTACCATTGTAGTCTGGGAAGGAATTCTGGCTCGATATTCTGGATAGGTGGTGGGGCACAAAGAGCCACATCACATATGAAAAACAGACCTCACATGTTCAGGTATGTTGAATGTTTTCTTCCCAGCAGCATAGCCGCCTTGCATTTTTCTTCTCTTGGGTACAATAGTAAATCTAGCATAGACAGCCTATAATCCAGTTTTGAAGATAAAGCTAGGCAGCCATGTATTCCCAGGGCTGCTATAAGGTGTGGTAGTAGGAAGCCACTGCTGACATGTTTGAAACAGTGAGAGTTCTGTGATCTACCTGCAACAGGAGGAGGCAGCTCTTTATTAGTCCTTTTGTGTTTGTGTAGAACTGCAACATTAAATTGCCTTTTGATTTTTAAAGCCTTCAATTTGTTTGTTTCTCTGGTACAAAGAAAGTTCTTAAGCAACAGTTAATGTAATCTCTTTTTCCTATTATGGTTTTAGATGTTATCGGTCACAGTATCTTTCTTCCCGTATAAGGACAGAGAATGGAGCAGGAAATCTATCCTCACTTGATAATCAGCAGAGAGGGATTCACCTTGATTTAATGCAGAGTTACACCACATTGTGTTTCCCATCTCTCTTTGTAAGGCTTAGTGTTAACAGGATCTGGGGCATCATGATGTATTCAAGCAATCTGGATAGCATTTAAGGCTTTTTTGGGTTTGTCGTTTTGTTGTCTCTCTGCACTTTCTTTATAAACCCCTAATTTCTGTCTGTATTTTTTCATCCATTATTTCCTTGTACCCTCTCTTCCCAATATGCAGCCCAGGAGAAAATATTTTGTGAAGTACAGTTGAAGGTGCATCTTTACTATGTCCTGTTATACTAAAATGTTTGTTATATGCACAGAAAGAATCTGAAATTTATAGTAAGATACAGTTTTGGTACACTTGGCATGCTGTAGTGCCAACAGTGATTCTGACAGTACATGCTGCAAACTGAGACAACGATGAAATTTTGTGATGATATTTTAATTATATTTCATATTTTAATCTCATTTCAAGTATGCAATGCATGTGGACCTCTACTGTTGCTTCAGTAGTTTTCTTTCTTTCATACTGTTGTATTTATTTATGGTGTGGAGCAAAATGGAAATTGGATATTCGTTGCAAAGTTGTTGGGAAGACTGCCATGCTGACCTTGGTTTTGGCCTTCTTGCCATGCAGCCAACTGTAAACCGATTTTAAATGTAGATCTAAGTTTGTGTGCACGTATGAAAGAATTGGCTGAAAACAGAAATATCTACTATGCCAAAGTTTTTTGACGTTTATTGATTGATTATATCAGATTGATTTTTTTTTTTTAATGTAATGGGTAGTTATATAAACAATTTTAAAATGTTAATATGTTTCATTTTAGTTTGTTAGACCAAGCATGTTTTCTATGGTGTCGTTTAACACTGAACTGTGTTTTCCTTCATAATATACTGTAGAGATTCATGGGAAGTGTTATTTAGATGTTTTAAATGAATCAGCTTAAATTTCATTTAATAAAAAAAAAGCAAACCCCAAACCTCCTTCAGTTATTTCAAAAGGAGTTTCTGCCTGATGGATATATTTCATTCTATTTTTATAAGAAAATTATAATGTTTTGATTCTCATGAAAAGAACACTTTTTGCCCTGGAAGTAGAATTTTGTAAAAAATTCTCATCTAGATGTAGTGAGATACTTTCAGGATTACAGCCTTGAAGAGGTAGAGAGACATGAATGCCAGTTGTTTCTCCTAGGTTCTTTTCCAGTGTCCTCTACATCTATATCCTGCTGTATATTAAGATTCTCATTTTCTTCTGAGCTCAGGCTCTTCCTTTGCGTCCTTATTCTTTCAGGAAGTTGCATGCAATGTAGAAGGATGGGCTGCCAGGAAAGTTAGATGGGAGAGTACTAATATGTCATGCAGATAGATGGATTAAAAAGCATGTGGTTATTTCAGATCTGAAAGGTGGTCAAAGTGATTGAATTTGGGACCTATTTGGGAGAGGCATACTAGTCTGTGACAAGACACTTCTGTCTGCCAAAAAGCCAACTGTAGTGAAGGCTTGGATGATACTCAAAGGAAAATCAAAACCAAAACAAGATTATGCAGACCTTCCCAGCCTCTGAAATTGGTTTGATCTGTACATCCCAAAATGCAGGCTTCTCTGTTTCTTCTGTGGAGACTTCTATGTGGCAACTTCATTAGTGATTTTGGAATCTAAGTAGTGTTGGGTCATGGCAACGTACTACTTAAAACTGGTTATCATTTGCAAAAAAATCTGTTTTGTTTTTATTTTGTATATTGTATTGTATTTTATTTGCAATAAAATCTGTTTTATTTTTGATCAATAAACAGAAGCACTCAGATGAACTTATTATTTATTCTGGGTATGTATTGCTTTTATTTCACTCTTTGAGATCTAGGTATCCTTAAAAGGTTAGAAGGAAGTTATGGCCAATGTCCTGGGGTTGAGGGCTGACTAGATTGAACTGAAACTCAAATTGTTTACATTTTTTTGGACAGTAATGACAGATTACAAATTAGCTGACTTTATTTTATCAGCCTCTTAGGACCAAGAGATTAATGTAGAGGAACAGAAGACAACAGAACACGAATTTTCGTTTATACCTAATGGCAAAGTATGTCATTCAGTAATCAATCCTATAATTGATGTCTTGGGTTCTACCTACAGCATGTCCTAATGTCTTCAAAAGGTAAGTCTGAATAATCAAAGGTAGTAAAGCAGTTTAGAAACCTACACATCGTTGAAAATCTAGGCCCTGGAGTTTTAGATGGGTATGTTTTATAAATGTAAATGCCAAATATTATCTCAAGCATAAAGAAAGTTTGTATTCAGAGATACAGGTACTTCTGGAATATATGTCACCACAGTCAGCATAGCAATAGTGATTGGCCTGTGACTGCTGTGTTTTCTCTTTTCTAAAACAACAGTGGTTCAGGGCCCTTGAATCTTCATTAGATGAGCAACAGTAGTTGTACGGGCAGACATGCAGTACACTGCTGAGAAGCTCTTCTCAAGGTACATTTACAGTTTTTCCGTTGAGAAAGGGAGGAGAAGTGTATACCAATGTTGCTGAAAGAAGAATATAAATTAATTTTGAATATTTTATTATGTGATGTGTGTGTTTGACATACGCATTTGATACAATATTATACTTGTGTGTGTGTATAGGTATGCATACATGAATAGATACATATTCATCTTGTATGTATTAAATACTTGTGACATGCCTGATATGGAAATAGTGGCATTATATGTTAAACACACACTGAAATTTCTGAGGAGTAAACTTAATAGGTCATAACTGTCTTTGACAGATCACATGAATAGATCATAGCTGTCTTTGAAAAACAGCAAATCCCCTCTCTTGCATTTTACTGAGACACCTATGCTGCCCTGGGTTCTACTTACGGAGTGGGAATTGAAGCCTCCACTCTTGCATTTCTAAACATTTTTAAACAATTTTGTGTTTTCCCTTTCAACTACAGCCTTTCTTGTACACCCTGGAGAAATAACATATGTGAAGTAAATTAAGAATTGGAAAAAAAAAAAAGTATAATAAAAAAATTGTTGCTAATTAAATTTAGTCTTCTGTATCTGAGCAAAAGCCTGAGCCATAGCAAGAGCCTTTTGAATATCAACAGCACATCTAGAACTGGTTCTAATTTCCATAGAAATTATCATCTAGATGTATAGAAATACTTTGACTGAATCTGGCCAAGTATTGTTGCTGTGGTTTCCCATATTAGAACCATTAGAAGTTCCATTCTTATTCTCCTTTCTGCCATGTGGTGCAGCACCTTCTATTCTGATTGAAGCTACATGATCAGAAAGCAATCCATATTATGGGTGACATGTGAAACACCGCTCTACATAATGTGTTTAGATAACCATTGATTTCTGAGTTTTGGAGATAATTCTTCACTAAAATTCTGTAACCTGAAAAAAGATTCTTCTTCTACATAATAAAAAAAAAAAGTATTTTTTTAGCAGAAAAAGAATTTTTATTAAAATCTGATTTTTGTATTTTGGAAATACAACTGCATCTGCTTAAGAAAGAAATATTAGCAATTTTTATCCATAATCAAAATGCTAAAAAAATATTTTTTCTCATCCTGTCTTTTAGCTTTCTTTGAAGTCACAATATTAAACCTCCTTAAAAATATTTATGTGTATTTAGTTAACAAAAGCTCCTGTAAGTTGAATCCATGCTGGCAAAAGGTTCAGGTAAGCTCTCTATATAAGCTTACAGACAATTGTGTAAATCTTCAGCCATTAAAGAGAAAGGAGAAAAAAGCCATCCTCATTACACTGCTGTCATTTACTCTTCATCTCCTGTCCTCTTTAGCAGCATTAAGATGGGATGTAAATTTGCCAGTTAATGCTGTTAGAAAATGGATGGTTCAAGAAGGGCAGGAATTAGAGATCAGTATTAGGTGCAGATAAGCTCCTTTTCCTCCGCAGTGGCGGCTGTTTAACATTCATGGGAAAATCATCATCAAACAGCGTTATCACAGCTCTGTTGATGGCTGAGGAACTTCATCACTATGATAATTTTTTTTTTTATAGCTGTGAGCCAAAAAGCTCCCTTTTATTTCTGCTGTCTATAACTGCGATAGAAGCTTGTTTGTATGGGTAAGGTATTGCAAAACATAGCTCTTCAGCCAGGTTTGATTTCTTTCCACCACCATTTCCCCCCTCAACCCCTTGTGTACTTTGCACTAAACAGTAATGCTGATAAATAAAAAAAAAAAAGAGTTCTCAAACAATCCTTGAAAGAATAACTGATATTTTTATGATCAGTAATTCAAAGTTTGACAAGTGATGCCATTCTGTAATGAAACTGTCATCCATTTTGTTGTGAGTAAAGGGTAGAGACTACAAAGCAAGCAGACAGGGAAGAAGTGAATATCTAGTGTCACATTAACTTGACCAGGAGATGGTTTAAGGATCACAACACAACAATTTTTTTTCCGCAAGAGCTGCTTTTTTTTTTTGCTTTTTTCATCATCAAGTGAAGATGTTCACAGCCTGTTACATCTTTTTATCCCCTCCAACCAGAGAGGAGAACTGTACTTTTCTGTATTTTCTTGAATCTCTTTTAACTTAAATGTATGTTACTTCATCTGTAGGTATTTTGCCACAACGTACAATGTCCAGTTTTAAACTTGTCAAATTTGCGTAAGGACTCACCTCTAAATGGTATTTCTACCACATGCTCAGACATCTTCAAATGTTTCTGAGATGCAGATCATGGTTTTTCTTTGCCTTGTACTTGGGAAGAGGGAAGAAACACAGTTCCAGACTGTATGCATTCTTCCAAGGGAGATAAGGTGCTATTGAAGTAATTTTTTTAATTTATTAAGGTTCTCAGCTTATGCTTCTTTGCAGCTTTGACCTCATTTTTTGTAGTTTATCTGCTCTAAATGACATTTCTCATTTTGAATATAGCTGGAAAACATTGTGCTAAACAGCAATTTTGTAGACTCTGCAGCACCACCTGATAATTTTGATATTTCCACTTTGAATTCAGTATTGATTTGATTACTTAGGTAATTTACTTTTGACACAAGCTCATTCCTTGTCTTTTCCTGAGCAGGGACTTCCAATCGTGCTGTGTTGTGCTGAATTATGTTTGGAGTTTAGAGATAAGGACTTTTGTCTACTCGAGACTCAGCTTAGGCCACCAAACTCATTTCCCTTAGGAGGAAGGTTTGAATCCAGTCAGGAACCTAAAGGTGAAAGGCTAGTGCTTTATAATTTAAATATTACCATATAAACATAAGTTTAAAGCAGATATTATGTGGTTGGGGGAATACTAGGACTATTTTGAGTGGAATTTCAGGGAGCTCTTTCCTAAAGAAGAAGGGGGCCCAGGAGGCCCCCAAAGCTGCTGGCTTCCAAAAATCCCAGTTGTCCCCAAGGATTTTTGGGGTCCCTTTCCTTCTGGACCAGGCTGCCAGGCTCCTCCTCAGCCTGACTGTCGTCTTTGGGAATGGTGCCAGGAGAGCCTTCCTGGGCTGCCGCCCTGACTCTCCCCAGTGTCGCCAGGCTCCTGCCAGAGCAGGGGTTTAAGGAGACCAGAGGACAAAGCAAGCCTTCCTTTGCTGAGCCTCAAATCAAGGGAGCTCTCAACTGTGGCCAGAATGGGGTGGTGGTCCCAGGAATTATTATACTCTTGCATTAAATCATTCTACTTCTTCATGACGAAACAAGGATGTAATAAAATTAAAGGCATTCTAGTCCAGATGGCCGCTAGGAAGAGAAGCTTATAGCTACAATGGGAATCCAGATAAGGCAACTCTTTCTGTGTAACAGCCTCACAGACTGGATATGGATTAATTTTTCTTCAGAGGAAAACTTTGTTTCTTCTTCTGAGTTTCTGAAAGGAATGGTCACAGTATTATCAAAAGAATTTTTCAGGAACCATCACAGGATTTTGAAAAGGTGAAGGAGTTTTGATGTTTGCATTTGAGGGGGTTGGTTTCTTTTAGCAGGATAATAAAAATTATTATGGAAACTTTTAAGTACCAAGCAAGATCTGTTTGGGAGCTGTTTTGCCACAGTTATATGCTTCTCTTCCTATTCCTTGCTTTTCTAAGCAGGTAACCTCATCTAGTTGCATCAGCAAGGCATGAAGAAGGGTGGATTTTTAAATTTTTGAACTGGATGGGATTTTATCTTGCAGTGACCATACAATTTCCTTTCTGTGATGAAAGCGAAGAAGCTTGTGTTACCATAACATTGACCTTAAGATACTGTAGTATTGCTAAAAAGACATATTTTCTAGCCTTTTCCAGACTGTGTGAAGCCTGTGAAATGGGCAAATATATTGGGGTGTTTCAGTATTGCTTCAGGAGGGCTTCATGACCCATTTAAATGTCCTGGGTTATATTCACATTTTCCTGGGACATCATAGTTTCTTGTATGGTTCATTTTAAAATAACTTGACTACAAAAAAAAAAAAAAATTGCCTTGGGTTCACAAGAACAAAAGACAATGATTGTAATGTGCCTCTGCCCTTTAGCAAAGCAATCAGCAATTTTCTAGTATTTTACAGTCATCCATCTAGCTATCTATTCATCTTGTAATACCCTTACTTTTTCTTGGAAATATTCAAATTTATTAACCTTTTAGTAACTGGTAAAATGCTGTCTTGTATTGAGGAAACTTGTCTCTGTAAATCTTTGTGTGCTAATTTATTGGTTTACTTCCTTTTCTGTTGACAAAAATTGCCAAATTGTTGCCATTACCAGTTGCCAGCTATAGTACTTTGGCTTCCACCTTGGCAGAATGGTAGGTATTACCTGGTTTACAGTATAGCTAATACTGAGGTAACTGTAAATCTATTATCTCCAGAAAAGCTGGGTCTTTGTTTGAAGTCACATTAGTCTCATTAAGAAGAGTCTGGAATTGAAAAGTGAGACTATTCAGTTGCCCCAGACTGTTACAGCAGTGCAAGGAGACACTAGGCAGTTTGTGCTGGCTCACTGGACTCCACTGGAGTGTGAAAAACATGGGAGGATCTTTGGTTGTGAGAAGGTGAAGGGCTGAAGTAGGCAGTGCATGTTTACTCATGTACTGGTTTTGTCTTTGTTATTTAAGACGTCTTTCTCAAGCAATAATAGAGTGCGTATTCATTCTATGATTCATTCTACAATATTTATCTGTATTCATAGAAATGGACTCTGTATATCCCTGGTAAGCAAGATATTTTTAAAAGTTATGATTCATCATTCTATATTTTCTGAAGTGTCATGCAAAGATATCTGATCAAACTCTGCATGACCTAACTTGGATACTAACAGCACCATACCTACATCAACACAGTGCTTTGCTGGCTAATTAGCCCTGGCCTAGCTCAATATTGCAATGTTGTGTAGACATAATCCAGTCTTACACTTCATGGTTGTGAAAATCTAGCACTTTTATTTTGAAAAGAAAGATGCTTTATGCGTCAGTTATTTGTCCATACATACTACAAACCCATTGACTGCTCCTGGCTGAGTCTTGAAAAATTGAAGTGTAGATTCAAAAGTGGTCCAGACTGTACCAGAAAGAATAATTTAGCCTGGGCTCCTAGTTGTATAAACTACAAAACTAGGCACTGATTAGATTTTTGTAGAGGGCAGAACCACAAGTAGTTGGGGGTTGATGGCTACTGTGGATATGGACCAGTCTTGGATGGAAACAGTAGGACTGTTTTGAGGAAGTAGGTGCCAAGATCTGACCACGAGTAACAACAACTCATATGAGTTCCAGGAAGGTGAATTTATTCAAGTATCCTGTAATACAGCCAGGAGCAGTCAATGGGTTTGTAGTATGTATGGACAAATAACTGAGGAGTGTCAAGAAGGACTACAGAGCCCTCGGAGCAGCAGTAAGGGACTCTAGAGCACAGATAGTTTTTCCATCAGTCCTCCTGGTAAAAGGGAAGGGGTTTGAAAGGGCCAGTTGAATCTGGTGAATCAACAAATGGTTACAGGACTGGGTGCCATGGCCAGGGGGTTGGCTACTGAAACCATGGGACTCACTTTGAGAAAGTCTACTGGGGTCTGATGGGGTCTATCTGTCAGAGAAGGGGGAGAGCATCTTCGATCATAGGCTTGCCAAGCTGGTGAAGAGGGCTTTAAACTAAAGTTGCTGGGGGAGGGGAACCTCAATCCATCCCACTCCTACCAGTTTGATGCCAGTGCCAGTGATAGATGTCCAGAGCCTGGAGAAGGATTACAGGTCAGCAGGAGAGCACCTGAAGAGTAGCACAAAGGAGCTCCAGCCACTCCAGCCAGTCAGTCAGCTTCACCGGGAGCCCAACTTAAATGCCTCTGTGCAAATGTACATAGCATGTAGAATAAACAAGAGGAGTTAGAAATGTGTGCATGCCTGCAGAGCTATGATCTTATTGGCATCATGGAGACGTGGTGGGATGGGTCCTATGACTGGAGTGTTGGAATGGAAGGATACAGGCTCTTTAGGAAGGATGGGCAGGGGAGATGAGGAGGGGGTATTGCCCTCTATGTCAGTGACCAGCTGGAGTGCATGGAGTTCTGCCTGGGGATGGATGAGGGGCCAACTGAGAGCTTATGGGTCAGGATTAAAGAGACGGCAAGGACAGGTGACATTATAGTGGGAGCCTGCTAAAGGCCACCTGACCAGGAAGACCGAGTGGATGAGGGCCTCTATAGACAGATAGGAGTGGCCTCACATTCACAAGCTGTGGCCCTCATGGGGAACTCCAACCACCCTGATATTTGTTGGAGGGACAGCACAGCCAGGCCTAAGCAATCCAGGAGCTTCCTAAAGTGTGTTGATCGTAACTTCCTTCTCCAAGTTATAGAGAAGCCAATGAGTAGATACACTATGCTGGACCTGTTTCTCACCAACAAGGAGGGGCTGGTGGGGAATGTGAATCTCAAGGGCAGCCTTGTCTGCAGTGACCAAGAAATGGTGGAGTTCAAGATCCTTAGGGCAGCGAGGTGGGTGCACAGCAAGCTCACTACCCTGGACTTCTGGAGAGCAGACTTTGGCCTCTTCAGGGATCTGCTTGGTAGAGTACCTGATAAAGCCCTGAAGGGAAGAGGGTCCCAAGAAAGCTGGTTATAATCAAGGATCATCTCCTCCAAGCTCAGGAGCAATGCATCCCAACAAAGAGGAAGTCAGGCAAAAATACCAGGAGGCCTGCATGGATGAACAAGGAGCTCCTGGGCAAACTCAAACACAAAAGGAAGCCTACAGAGAGTGGAAGCAAGGACAGGTAGCCTGGGAGGAATACAGAGATATTGTCTGAGCAGCCAGGGGTCAGGTTAAGAAAGCTAAAGTCCTGATAGAATTAAATCTGTCCGTGGATGTCAAGGGCAACAAGAAAAACTTCTACAGGTACATTAGTGATAAAAGGAAGACTAGGGAAAATGTAGGCCCTCTCTGGAAGGAAATGGAAAACCTGGTTACCTGGGATATGGAGAAGGCTCAGGTACTCAGTGAGTGCTTTGCCTCAGTCTTCACCGACAAGTGCTCAAGTCACAGAAGGCAGAGGCAGGGACTGGGACAATAAAGAACTGCCCACTGTAGGAGAAGATCAGGTTCGAGACCATATAAGGAACCTGAAGATGCACAAGTCCATGGGACCTGATGAGATGCATCCGTGGATCCTGAGGGAACTGGTAGATGAAGTTGCTAAACCACCAGCCATCATGTTTGAGAAGTCGTGGCTGTCCGGTGAAGTTCCCACTGACTGGAAAAGGGGAAACATAACGCTCATTTTTAAAAAGGGGAAAAAGGAAGACCCATGGAACCACAGGCCAGTCAGCCTTACCTCTGTGCCCAGCAAGATCATGTAGCAGATCCTCCTGGAAATTTTGCTAAGGCACATGGAAAATAAGGAGGTGATTGATGACAGCCAATGTGTCTTTGCTAAGGGCAAATCGTGCCTGACAAATTTGGTGGGTGCCTACAACAGGGTTACATCGTTGGTGGATTAGGGAAAAGCAACTGATGTCACCTACCTGGATTTGTGCAAAACATTTGTTGACACTATCCCGCATGACATCCTTGTTTCTAAATTGGAGAGACATGGATTTGACAGATGGGCCCACTCGGTGGATAAGGAATTGGCTGGATGGTCACACTCAAAGAGTTGGGGTCAACAGCTCAATGTCCAAGTGGAGACCCATGACGAGTGGCATTCCTCAGGGATCGTTATTGGGACCAATGCTGTTTAACATCTTTGTCAGTGATATGAACAGCGGCATCGAGAACACTCTCAGCAAGTTTGCTGATGACACCCAGCTGTGTGGTGCGGCCAACACACTGGAGGGAAGGGATGCCATCCAGAGGGACCTTGACAAGCTTGAGAGGTGGTCCTGTGTAAACCTCATGAAGTTCAACAAGGCCAAGTGCAAGGTCCTGCACATAAGTGGGGGCAATCCCAAGCACAAATACAGGCTGGGGGATGAAGGGATTGAGAGCAGCCCTGAGGAGTAGGACTTGGGGCTATTGGTTGATGAGAAGCTCAACATTACCCAGCAATGTGCGCTCGCAGCCCAGAAGGCCGGGCATATCCTGGGCTGCATCAAAAGAAGCATGACAGCAGGTTGAGGGAGGTGATTCTCCCCCTCTGCTCTGCTCTCGTGAGACCTACCTGCCTTTAGCTCTGGGGCCACCAACATAAGAAGGACATGGACTTGTTGGAGCGAGTCCAGATGAGGGCCATGAAGATGATCAGAGGAATGGAACACCTCTGTTACGGAGAAAGGCTGAGAGAGTTGTGATTGTTCAGCCTGGAGAAGAGAAGGCTCCAAGGAGACCTTATTGCAGCCTTCTAGTACCTGAAGGGGGCCTAGAAGAAAGCTGGAGAGGGACTTTTTACAAGGGCATGTAGTGATAGGACAAGAAGCTTTAAACTGAAGGAGGATAAATTTAGATTAGATAAAGGGAAGAAATTTTTCACTATGAGGGTGGAGAGACAGTGGAACAGGTTACCTGGAGAAATTGTAGATGCCCTGGAAATGTTCAAGGCCAGGTTGGATGGGGCTTTGAGCAACCTGTTCTAGTGGAAGGTGTCCCTGCCCATGGCCAGGGGATTGGAACTAGATAATCTTTAAGGTCCCTCCCAACCCAACCCATTCTATGATTCTATGATATGAAATTGTATCCCAGTTTGATCTGAAATAACTTATTGATTTATCAATTCCCTGTTAAAGCTGCTGACTCCATCAAGAGAGTTTTCTGGGCAGAATTTACGAGGACTTAGGCTCACCTGGGCTGACATTGCCCAGTGAGGGTATTTCGGGATTCTGCAGTGTCACAGAGCCCTAAGACTCTTCTTGCTCCAGTCCTTTTCCAAGCATAAACTCCCTTTTTGCCAGGCATGATTATTTATCAGAGGAATTTACATTTACTAACCTTTGTGGCTAGAATCCGTGCTGCAACCTGTGGACTTGTATGGATTTGTTCATGCCTCATTTATGCACTCTAGATGCAAACAACTACTGTACAACACTGCTGAGCTTTGCACTTTAATGCCTCTGGCTGTCCTCAGCCACTGTATTCTGCAGGGGCAGGGACTACATGTCTTGTCTCAGTGGCTTCCATATATACAGGCATAACCAGAAATGAAGCAACTTTTGGACATTTATCTGTAACCTTTAATAATTTGCTATGCATATCCACTCATTCCTTTGTTAGATTATCAATATTCTGCAGTGCTACTGGTTTTAATAAGTAGCCTTTTCACTGGTTTTCTTTGTTCTAGTCATCTAATCTTCCTAAATGGAAGTTTCTAATTAAAATCCTACAGCCATTTTCAAACTGTGTTTTGAATAACAAAGTCTTTCAAATACTCAAAGTGTACCTCTCCCCCTGACTTGGATGCCCTACCTTCCAAAGAGCTGTGGACAAGTGGTGCTGAGAACCTATCATCTCAGCTGAACGCGAAGCATATGAATGGCACGTTCCCTATACAGGAAATAATGCAGCAGGTTTAAGAAAAGTCTTCCAGGTTCTCACTCATAGTTTTAATAAACATAGGACTGATGAAGAAGGAAAACCATGTATTCATGGAGCAAGGAGGACTTTCCTGATGGACCTGCTGTTCCACAGAAGATTAGAAACCAGGATCACCAGTGAAGTTTATTACTTCTCTATCCAAAACCTTCTCATCTGGGTTTGAACTTTACCTGCTGGGAGCAGCTAAGGGTTGAATTACTGTAATTAGTATCTCATTAGCATTCTTCAGCTACTGCTGGAGCAGAAAGGAAAAAAATGAAAAGAAAAAGAAATGTCAGAATCAGCTCATAAACACGATGAATATGATAAATATGAAAGACTCTTTGTCTAATTGATCCTTTTATTAATCCCAGGAAATATTGCAACTGGCATGTGCCATTATTTCCAGATGGATCAGCAACAGTACACAGAGAAATCTAGCTAGCAAAAGGTATTTCTCAGTGTTCATGCCTGCGTGTGGTTCCCAGAAATCTCTGCATACAGACCTGATCATCCTCTGGCATGCAGCTGAAAGTTCTTTGACTGCAGACTTGATGTGAAAGCCTCAGCCAAAGCTGCCACTTTCTTCCCTTACTCTAAAGCAGTGTTACATTCCTACTTCTCCTGCACACCTGCAGAGGATATTGTTTTGGCCAGAATAAGATGAGCACAGGTGGTAACATAATGCACATTGCATCTACATTTAACACCAGTTGCACACAGGGCTTACGAGTTTTAATCTGTTTTATTCAAGTTTTTGGCACTTTGGTTTTCTACTTGTTTTAAGTAGTTTAATAAGTGGACAAAGAGCAACAACAGGTTTATTTAGAAATGGTTCAGATTTGTCATCAGGGGCCTGCTCACAGGGGAACTGTGTTTCAGAAATTATTTTTTCTTTCTGCAAAAGTATATATGCATAAATAAAAAGGTTTGCACATTTTACAGATGTATAAATTCAGCTTTTTTATTTTAGAGCTTATACCCAAGTCAGCTATGGCCATTCTTACCTGACAATCACAAAGCCAGCGTGGATTCCACACAAAGTTGATTTTAGGAGTTAGGTTTGATTTTAAACACTTCTGCCTTTCCTGCATAGGTTTGATTTTAAACACTTGTGCCTTTCCTATGTCCATAACATGGCCAGCAGGTGAAGTTAGGTAGAAATGCCTGATATCCACAGTGTAGGTAGCACGGGTTTATGTTTTTGTGTCTCATGTCAGGTACTGAATAGTTCCAGATTTGCTATTCCTGACGCTTTATTGCAAGCATAGAACCGTTTTCGTGTTGAAATTAAATCCCGTGTAAAATGAAGAAAAGCCTTTGAAAGTCACTATGTGAAGAGTGCTCAGTACTCAGAAATGTCAAAATTTCTGCTCCCTCAAAATTCACCACAGAGAATTCTGTCCAGCACAGCACCCTACTAGTTATGCTTTTAATTTTTTTATTTAACAATACAATAGACTCTTTAAAAGTGAATTTTATGAGCTACAAGGAAAAAATCTTCTAGGAAAACTAGTTGGGAAAGACTGTCAATCTAATGGTCTTTTAAATTTCATTTAGCTCCATTCACAGCACTCTTTTCACCATCATCTGAGACACTCTGTTTAGTCAAAAACATTTTTTCTGAACTTGCAAATTGTATTCCCAGACCGTTCTAGGATAAAACTTTGCAAGTGTGATATTTTTTGAAAAGTGAAGACAGACAGAAAAGCTTTCAGTTTTCCACTATGTTTATGAATAAATTCCCTTACCTTTTTCCCCAACTAAAAAGACTGGCTATGTCCGTGAAGACACTCTCCGCTACAGGAAACTGAATGCCTCATCTGTGATGTAGATTTCAGGACAGACAGTACATTGCTTGTAAACTTGAAGCTCAGATGACAGATGGAAACCAGATAAAGTGAGTGTGCCCATCACTGCAGAAGGATTAGAATTTGCATCTTGTCTTCCAATAACGTTTGCTCCATTTTTGCCTTCACATTTACCTGAGCTTTAAACACAGGCATTTTGAGGACTGAACTTCTATGAAATTTATTTTTTTCAAGTGGAATGTTTCTGTTTAGCTGGATTTTAATTCTACACCTAACAAAATACAAACACTTCAGGAAAAGTGTGTCTACATTTCCGCTCTCTCAATATTCACAGCAGAGGCGTCTATCCAGCACAGCACCCTAGCAGCTACGCTTTTAAGTTTTTGTATTTAACAGTCTCAAGTGCCTCAAGTATCTCTTGGAGGACTCCACTCTAAACCATGTTCCTGAGAAATATCTCCTTTTCCCCAAAGTGCTGGACCATCTTCTAGCTGGCTAAGCCTGTTCCCCTTGAGAGACAGGCAGGATGGGGCTAATGTCAGCCTACCTCTGCAGTGCCTGGATCCATCTTCAAGGGCCACATGCCCCAGGCACTGCAGAGGTAGGTTGACATTAGCTAGCCTGCACAAATATTTGCTTGCATCTTTGCGGTTTTCAAATTCTCTCTTGTTTACTCTTCTTTGTCCTTGCCTATCATGTTTCTTTCCTGGCTGTTGCTATTGGTATGTAATCCTTCTATTTTGTGTCCTAAACTAAAGCACATTTGTGGTTCATTATCTGAAAGACTCTATTAATAGACACAACATTGCTAGTGCCTTACACATAACTATAGTATCAGTGTTGTTTATATGAGGTGCCCACCATGCAACGTAACACATTCTGTCTGTAGCCAAATGTTTTTACTGCTGGGCATTTCAAGGCCAGTGTGTAGCTGATCTCAGGTTAAAGACTTTGCGTAATCAGTTCTGTATGTAAAGATTTGTAGGAGTAGAAGAGGAGAAGATCAAAGGAGGGACAGCAATGAAAAGCTGGATCTCCTTAACTTTCACATTGTTTTCACTGGAGTATTGTGGAATTCCATTGAGTTGGAGGTGATCTTGTTTTTTAACCTGTGTAAATGGTACTGGGTGTTTGTGGCATTGTACATGACAACAGAATATTGCTTGAAATGCTTAAAAAACTGTACTGGAATGGTAGAAGTAGGATGCTTACTAGCATGCACTCTTTAAACAGGTGTCTGTAAATTTGAGTAAGATTGTGTTGAGTTTGCGTATTTTCCGATTCATCTTGAACACAAAAGGTTTCATTTCAAACAGCTGTGCTTGCTTGTAAGCTGAAGACATTCACCACTGGTGGGACTGAGACCTTATCCCTCTGAGGAGGATACCAGAGAAAACTGGTTTCAGCTAACTGATCTTATAATTTTATGATGGATCTTAGGATCCATTTCTAACTGTGTCTATAGAGGAAGGTGCAAAAATCCTCATAACAACTGCCCAGAGAGGAAGTAGTTTTATCACCCTTATCTTGGGGTCCTGTATAGCCCAATATACTAATCAGCTGAGCCATTGAGTACTTTCCCATACACTGTGGAAAGAACCCATCTTAATGCTCGTGCAAGCTCTCTAGCACTGCACGCAACTCAAACCTTAAGCCTTTTTTTTAGTAGCAATTAAGGAGAATCATGATCTAGAAATTAAAATGGTAATGAGCTTTTAGCATAATGAAAAGAGCCTGTAAAGACAAGAAAAAGCATTTGTGGGTCTCTGAGTCACATTGCTCCCCAAATAAAAAAGCAGATGTTAGCCTTGGCTGGAATGAGCCATATTGACTCATTTCATTTTGCACGAATCTGTTAAAGCACCCATAACCCTTACGTCATACAGAAAGATGATGCACTCATGTCTCCAACCTCATAATCTAGTGTTCTTCTTATCAGTAGCTTTGTTAATTTGGGGCCGATAAATCAGTATATTCATTTTGGCTTGATTTTTTTTTCCTTTGTTTGCACATGCTTAATATCTTTTAAAATATACCAGTACAGAATGATGTACAGTCAATGACTTAGAAGCCAAATAAATAGATAAAGTAGTTTAAATATGTAGAAAAGAATGTATTTCTTATGTGCCTCTAATTATAGCTGGATCAATTTAGGTGAAATTCAACATAATTTCTCTAACTTAAAAATAAATAAGAGCAAGTATATTATTTTGGTCTTTCCCTCTCTCAGTGAGTGCTAACAAGAGTAATACCATTTTACGGAGAGAATTAAACTCATTTTTTATTAGTAACCTGGTTGCTTTTTTTGATGATTGTGTGATACTTTGCAAGTCTCCCAAGTATCTAAGTGTAACAATGAAGCTTCTCTCTGTGTCAAAGACACCTAAGAACATACAAGAGTTTGGAAGGCTTTTAAGCTTGGCCTGATAAGCAATTCATGAATATTGTAGCTAGAGTATGCTCCTTACTGTTAGCTGAATTGATATGTTGAATAGATGTCCAGTTTTATTCATCTGAATTGAAAGTAAACTTCATTTGTTGGGCAAGAGGGAAGAAAGCATCATTCAGAAGAAGAGACTTTGTTTTTGAAATCATTTTCTTTCTTTTAACATAGACAGAACATTCATCTATTTGAAGTCTGGCTCCCAAATATAACAGGTTTTATCTCAGAGGCAATAAAAAACATGGTAATTTAAAAAAAAAAAAAACAACCATAAAGAATAAACAACCAAAACAAAATATATTTTAAACTCTTTCCAAGTATTTTGAGTTGTTTGGGCATAGGCAGTATCTACATTTGGGGTCTAACGGAGAGTCAGGGATATTGACAGTGTATCTTTTCTTTTTCTCTGATTTTGTTTTATGAACATAATTTGAACCTGCCTCATTAAACAAATGTATATTCTCACAAGCGTGTTCCTTTTACATTTCATGGCTGTAGCTTATCACTTGTCATATTCGTTGGCTCACTACTCTAGTAACTTCTTAAAAAGCTGGAAAAGTTTGAAAAAATAAAAAGCCATGCTCTCCCCAAACAACTTTGAGAAACTCAGTGGGAGTTTTCAAAGGTGTTGGTATAAGGAAAATGCCCAATTTGCATTATATGTCTCAGATTTGTGAGATTAACTTCCTTATTCAGCTTTGAAAATCCTGCCTTGAAGACTCAAATCTCACAATTCAGCATGAGGAGGAGGAAGAAGGTCACACGTTGTCATGTCCAGGATACAGATGGTACCTATATCATCAGTGTGGTCAAGTACCTTGTGATGGGTTTTAGAACAGGTCTCGCAGAATCGCCCTGTTCCCGAAGCCACTGAGAAAAATGCTTAGCAGACAGCTGGGAGACTTAGCACAGCAGGATATTTTGTTCCTAAACCCTTGACTTCACCTAATGAATGTGGAGCTCTGTCCTCCCTATCTAATGCAATAGCGGATATGCTTATAATCACAGAATCACAGAATCACTAGGTTGGAAAGGACCTTCAAGATCATCAAGTCCAACCATTAATCCAGCGCCACCATGTCCCCTAAACCATGTCCTGAAGCGCCACATCCACACGTTTTTTGAACACTTCCAGTGATGGTGACTGCACCACCTCCCTGGGCAGCCTGTTCCAATGCCTGACCACTCTCTCGGTGAAGAAATTTGTCCTAATATCTAATCTAAACTTCCCCTGGCACAACTTGAGGCCATTTCCTCTTTGTACTGTTGCTATTTAGTTGGGAGAAGAGATCAACACCCACCTCACCACACCCTCCTTTCAGGTAGTTGTAGAGAGCGATAGGGTCTCCCCTCAGCCTCCTCTTCTCCAGACTAAACAACCCCAGTTCCCTCAGCTGCTCCTCATAAGACTTGTGCTCCAGCCCCCTCACCAGCTTCGTTGTCCTTCTCTGGACATGCTCCAGCCCCTCAAGGATCTTTCTTGTAGTGAGGGGCCCAAGACTGAACGCGCTATTCGACGTGCAGCCTCACCAGTGCCGAGTACAGGGGCACAATCGTTTCCGTGCTCCTGCTGGCCACACTATTGCTGATATAGGCCAGGATGCTGTTGGCGTTCTTGACCACCTGGGTACACTGCTGGCTCATGTTCAGATAGCTGTCAAATAGCCACCTGAATAGCAAATTTTTTAATGTATTGGACATGGATGGCTGTCTTGCCAACCTATACATGCAAGCTATCTCCATAATTTGAAATTATGCATATTTTGATCTACCTAATGAGTAAAAGAAGGCGACCCTTAGAAGGAAGCCTGTACTGCAAACCCGCCTATGAGAAGCTACTTGTGAGAATAAGGTTTTCAGGAGGGGAATGGGGGAGGGGGGAGGGATAAAGACTAACTCTTCCAAACCGGTTTACAAAGGAGATACAGTGCACCATGTTATCTAACAACGCTCTGCCTTTTCACTCAGGGAGACAGACATTAAAGTGCATTAGTCCTATCATTTGTATGTCTGTAAATATCAATAAAGTACGTTATTTGGCATTCACATTTACACAATGAAGGACGAGGACTATCCTTTTCAGGAAATTTCACAGAGCCATTCACAAACAAAAGCTCGGTAATTTAATCTTTCAAAAGCTCAATAATGTTAAGTTCAAAATTGCAGGTTTTAAACTAATGTACCTGATAAGTAATGATGACAGAATTTAAAAGGTCCATTATTTGGTAATCTAATATTCCCAATCCCAGTTATCTGTCAAAGAGAATACTCTCTCTTAAACAGCACTAATGTGTTCACATCTACATTAATCTCTTAAGGAGAAAAGAAGCATTCTTTATGGGCTTTATCTGTTCCCAAATGTCTGACTCCACAAGGAGCCGTTTCACACCGCTGATGAGACTATGTAAATGACTCAAATGTCTTTGTATGATAGGTGCGATTTCTTACGGATACATATGATACCGTATTACCGAGAGGCACTCACTGGCCAGCCAGCCCTCGGTGTTCTTTTACATGCTGTGCCTAGTGCCTTTGAATCCTGTGCGGCATCTCCACTCCAAAACAAACATCGTGCTTACAGGTTTGCTCCTTACCTGCTTTTCTTCCATGATATGCTGCTTTTCTGTGCAACACAACTCTCTTCTTCTGTTGTGTCATCTCCCATCCGTACTCCAAAGAGTCCCAAGGCCATGGTATCAGTGTGACAAGATTCACAAGGGAGAGCTTAAAAGAGTTTGCCTCTCCTTTCTAGGAAATTATATAGGATAATATACAAGAGAGTTAGGATCAGGTATACCACAACTTCCCATGGTCTCTGAATTCACACAAGGGCACAGAGTGTGGCATAGGGAAATGGAATCACTGTATGTTTTCCTTGGTCTTGCAGGCAAGGCTCCTTCTTTTCAGCTTACCTGCTCTACAAATTTCTCAGCTTGCAGCTCAGCTCTTTAAATATCATTACTAGAGAAGGTTTTGGCCTCAAGTAAGCCTGTGTCTGGTCTGCTCCATTCTAAATTCAGGCTGATACAGGACTTTTTAAAGTGTGTCTGCAACAGAATAAAGGCAGTCACTTCTTCAGGTATATTATACTTTTTCCTGGCTGAATTTTTCAAACACTTATCCAAGTAGAACATACATAAGTACACACAAAGTTCTTTACGTTTCTTATGTCTTACTCTATCTTGATTTTCAGAACTTAATGACAGACACCACAAAGTGACCCAGAAGGAAAATTTTCTGAATCATTATAAAATCTTCATTTGCAATGCTGCCCAGAGCAGTGAAACAATGCAATTTCTCACTGGATCCTATGGAGCAGCGTGCAAATATACTTGGCATAGTGCTGTAGAAGAGTTCTGAAGGTGGTGTTGACTCAAAGTTTTTTTGTACAATTCAAAGGAAAGGATAAATGGTCAGAATTGTGGTATTGCTGAGAAAATGTAGTTGTTTACAAGGTCTGCAGGCTATTAGTTTGGGAAACTAGTTGCGTGGAAATTGCTTTGTAAAAAAACCCTATCCTGAGTCAGGAAAGTCTCATGTTCACATGTGAAAGCAGCTCTGTTTAAATTTAAAGAGTGAAACAAAAGGTCCAGTTCAAGGTATAGTAGCTATCTGTGCTTAGTGGAGCTAATACTATGCACCAAAAAGGAGTGTGTATTTAAAAATTACTGAATTGCATATTAAAATCATTAAAAGAATATGTCACATTCAATATAATTAGATATTATGAATGCAGTGTCTGAAATAAATAGATACGGTATACTTGTGTATGTAAAACCCACCAAGACCTTTAATTTCAATGTGTGCTTTTGCAGCTTTGGGGATTTTTTTTTTGTTACCCTTGGAGAAAAGAAAAAAAACCCATCTACTCCTAAGAATTTCAGAACAGCGTATCCTTAGGAGAAAGTAATATAAAATATACCCCCAAGGAAAGTTGAGTGTTGTCTCTGTCTGGATCACACACAGAAAAACTACTGAAATCAGTTCTATGCAGGGAGAGCAACAGAACTGATCCTTTAAAGCAGATGGATGACAATAGCTAGTCGTACATGGCTGGTTCAAAACAACGTGCCACCACTGCTCAAAGAGCGGAATGTCTTACTAGCACCTGCTGAAAGCTGGGAGCTGCATTTGCTGCTGATGTGGATGCTACTTATGCAATCGGGGTCTAGGAATCCAGTAGATACCAGCTGGTCAAAGACCAGGATTTATTTCAATTAGGAAAATCACCATGATAGGGAAAATAACACGGCCATTTCTGTGACACATATGTGACCCTTTGGAAGCTAAATTTACTGTGGAAAACAAGTGCCTCTACATACTAAGCCATACATTCAATACCTGGCTCGAGACTAACAAGCAGTTATCAGCCACCTCTAGGAAAGCTCTTAAGAAAGTGTTTAAATCTGCATTCATATTTTAGTGTTTTGTTGAATCATGGCAAGAGCAGCATGATATTAGCATGGCACGTGTAACCCTTGTGGAAACATTCAACTTCTGTGTGTACATGCTTACCGCAGGTGTAATGCCCTGCTTGCCAGCCTCGGTATCTGCTGCAAGTGAGTGTACAAAAGGCACAAATAGAAACTTAAGAAATGTTTACTGACTCCCTAGTAGCATTTTACTCCTGTGTTTCTCTGTGGAAGCCTACAGGGAAAACTGGCCCTTTTCAATCCCGTTTAGCACATTAGGCATTTATTTGGTGTTGTTCTGAAAGGTTTGAAAGATGGCAATACATTTTGCTTGCAGCTGTATGATTCAGAGTGATTGTCATTTTCGTCGAAGTCATCTCAGTGCCATGCATTACATGGGAAGATCAAATCCTGTCTATGTGCCACTGAACTAGGAGAATGTGCAGAATATTCTTTGTGCTTCTGTGTTTTACTTTGACCCTTCAAAAGCAGGGAATGCTCGGTTCCCACCTGATGTATTGTATCTGATTGCCACAGATAAATCGATCTTTATCTACAAGAAGAGATCTTTTCTTCTGCTCGCATGAAAGCTTCTTCCCAGATGAAGTTTAAACAACTGCATATTGAAGAGCCTTTGCAATATCAGTAATTAAAAGTAAATGGGTCAGAGGGTTTGTTAGGTGCTCTCTGTATTTCTGGGTAATTCCCTTTCAGTTGGGAATGCTACCCAACAATTAATTTTTGCCTTTAATTACTTCTTTAGTATCTCACCTTTTTCTTCTTTCATTGTTTCACTGATCCTTTGGGTGCTTTTAAAAAGCTCTTTTCAATATGTTTGTTTTGATTCATTCTGCTGTTAAATATCAGACTTTGCTCCAATTTAGCTAGCCACCAACTCAAGCATACAGATGTTTTCATTTTTTAGGCTGGTCTTTCTGTCATTCTAACAGATGACAGCCAATATCCACAACTCAGTCAAAAACCTGTTCCAGGCCTGCCTTAAAAAAATCTGGATTTCTCCTCAGGCTTGTGGATTTCCCCCCTTCCTTTTTTTTTTTTTTTTTTTTTTTTTTACTTTTAATTTGCTCTACAGGTCTTTAGCTCCAGCTAGTGGCTTAGTCCAAAATGCAAATTTTGTCCAATGCCTTAAAAAAAAGCAGAAAGCTGGGGGATAGTTGTCATTCTTACAATGTTCTGAAATGCATGTTGAGAGTCCTTCCTGGCTAATTTGAGTTAACACACAAATTCTTTAAAATGTAATAAATACACTCCTTTTTCAGATTACAAGCTCCTGTGTTATCACATTGGGCCAAATTCTGCCCTCAAGTGTAGAACTGGTATAGCTCTTCTGGACTTCAAAGGGAGATGTACATACATGTCTTAAAGCAAAAACCCAGATGTTTTATCAAACAAAATGATTTACCTTAGCTCCTACTTTTACTCTGTACCTTTCTTATTGAGAGTTGATATAGCCTTTGTACAATGTGCAACAAAAAAACCATATAAAGTCTTTGTTTTTAAGTAGGGTTTTTAATTCACTCCCACTTTTGATGGGTTCCCTTTTCTCTCAGTATTTTGTAGTTCACATGGATGTCTTCTGGATCTGGGAGCCTGCTACTCAGGCTGGACACTGCTGGTGACAGAAGATGCTCTTGGCAAACTGTCCCCTGGAGGAGCACAAGAAGGAAACTTCTGGAAGTTCCAGTGGAAAGAGGGGTGAGTACTCCTGCTGAAAATCTGTCTTAGGTGAATTTGGGCTATGGTTCTGCAGATGCAGCTGTGTCCTGCTTTGTTAAATCTGCAGTCATAGGCAGGGAATGTTTGAGAGAATCTGAATAACTGGAATAGAGGATAGCAGGCTGTTACCCTATGAGGAGAAAAATAAGGTTTTCCAGTGACAAATTATTATGTCTTAATTCAATTAATTCACACAGAATGCCCTAATCTTCAGAATGTTAATTTTAAATGGTAAAAACAAAATGCGGTTTAAACTCATAGAATCTCACACGTCACTTTCTCCTCAGTTTTCAGCTGGAAGTTTCATTGAAAGTGTAGGTGAAATAGGTATAATTTCAAACTCTCTTCTTTCCCTCACCCCCCGCCCCCACCCCAAGAAGAAGTATGTATATCCGTACTCCGTGGGGTCAAAGCACATGGGCAGACACAAGCCGAGCTTTGTTGTGTGACTCTTAGCGTTGGCACCAATACAGATATGGCTGCCTTGGCAGCACTAGAGGAAACCCATCTGAATTCTACAATCCTCCTGCTTAAACCCAAAGACTCAAATGTCTGTTGTTTGTTCAAAGACTTTTATTGTTTCCATTTCATTACTTGGTGAACTGGATACTGGGACAGGTGTGTCTACAGTCTGTTCATATTGACTGTCCATCTGAGATACCAGATAACATGATAATGCATTCCTGGGTTTCACAAACTTTGTCACTTCTGCCATAAAACCCTGGCACCCAGTGTAAATAAATATATCTGGAATATAGTAAATTCAATCCAGGTCTCTCTCCAAGGGCAGTAATCTGTTCCTGAAGACCTAACCTTCCTCATCAGTCAGAAATTGTGCTAGTCCTACACTATTGATTCAATCCTTTCCTGAAGGTGAGAAAAGCACCAGAGCACATTTAGAGATGTTATGTCAACATCTCAAATGTAGTTTTTGCCATAGCTGAAGCCTGAAAACTAAACAACATATATACTGTGTAACGCAGACAATACCTGTACATACTCTGCCACGATACAGGTACAGCTGTATCTCTATAACTATGCACAAACTCACGTATACGCACAATTTATGTGCATATGTATCTTTTTATATAAAGAAATATGCATCTGCACATGGTCTCCCACCAGTTTTTTGGATTCCTTATCTCTCAGAAACACTTTCATTTATTTCCAATATAAATGTTCAGAGAGCGGCAGAACAAGTAGAATTAAGTGCTTCCCAAGGTTCTCTTGTCAGCGAGTGCAATGTTATACCAAGGCAAAAAAAATAACTGCTGTAATTTTCTACTGAGTGCACCAACAACACACTTGGGATCCATGCATAAGTCTATTGATCCACTAGGTCAGGGACCTTAAAATATTTGAAATTGTTCTTTAGGAAAATAAAATAACCCACACTTTTTTTGAATTACTGTGGTCTTTCAAAGTCCATATAAAGTGTTACGCAAGGAGACAAAGCTATTTTACCAGGCAGGCAGATATTCCAAATTACTGGTTCTTAACAAGCATGGTAATACATCAGTCAAAAGCAATAAATTTAAACTTAATGAAATCTCAATTTGCCTACAGTGCATTTCACTTTGACATTTTCTACATTGCCACGGTGCTTTGATAAAGTTTTTTAAAATGCAAAGAAAGTGTCTGTAAGGCTAAAGAGCAGACTTGGTACCATTGTGCCCAATGGAACATTACAGTACTTAAGTTCCATCACTATATGCCCTGTGGCAGACTAAGCCTGAGTGCTAACATAGGTTCAGTTTTCATTATCATCATGTGATTATCCATTTTACTGCATTTAACTGATAATACAACTACCGGCTCACCTTAAAAGAATTAGCTTGGAGGTTTCATTGCTTTCCAAATGGAATTCATTTGACAAACAAATGACAATTAGCCCAGTCTCCCTGTTCTGTGTCAGGATGGTTTTTGATTGAACCTAGACCAATTTACAATTTTTAAATGAGTTTAGACATTTACATTTAAAATGTCTAGAGGAAATTAGCCTTGGGACATCTAACAGCCAAAATGCTTTTTGAAGTTGATTATTATTTGATCTAGTACCCTCTACCTGTACATTTTGTTCTGACTTCAAAGTTTTGGAATGAAAATGCCACCTACACCTCAAAGCATAGGGAAAAACTTAAAAGGAGTTTTACTCATTATGTTATGCAAAGAAACCTATATTTTAATATTCGTTTAATATGGTTAGTTAGCTTTAATGACACCAGTTTGACAGTGTCATAGTTTTCGAGTATAAGACATTGATTGAAGTTTCCTGTGCTTGCCGGCATTTTTTTGTAGAACGAAAGAATATCTTTTGAAGGTGAGATTCATATGCCCCACACTACCATTCTGACACAGATGGAAATGTAATCATTTACAGATGAATGCATGTTTTTGTACAGAGTCAAAAATATGTCATCATTTCTATATTATTCTGTGTATCAAAATCTATATTGATGTTTGTTTTCCTGCATACCAAATTTGTCCAACTTTATTTATATTGGCCTTAAAGCAGGAGGGTGTCCTTATGAAAAAAGGGTTGTCAGTAATTCCATTATGTATATGCAGGCTTAGATAACACAGCCATGAAAACTGGGCTGAAATTAGGCACATGGTATCTCAGCCTCAAAGTAATTTGGATCATACTATTTTTATTTTGTATTATTAGTTTATGCATTTTTGTAAAGTTAGAAAACTGTACATTTGGCCACTGTAAAATTATGACCATAGAAATAAGTGCTGTTGCTTTTTTGGGTTCTGAGTCCTTAAAGCTCCACTCAGCGCCCATGGGAGTCTTATGACTTTCAGAAATAAGTCTGTTTTATTTTAACAAAATCACTATTTGGCTTTCAAGCAGTAATGATCGCTTGGGAAGTATTTTTAAAAAACATTTCATGACTTTCTGGTGTACGTGCTTTATAGGAGCATACAATGTTATCCACAAAGTATACTCTTCTATCATGAATAAATATAATTTTCTTATAACAGTTCACACAAACCCTACTCAACAGGGTTTCAGGCTTCTGAGGCCTTAAGTCTCCAAATACAGCTGAAAGCAAAGGAGATTTTGGGACAGGCTCTGTTGAAAACCTAGGTCCAAACCAGCAGCACTAGTGTTTTCTTATCCCATTGTTACATTTGCAGAATCAAAGGAACCAAATTTTCTTGAGTGAAACAGTCTTGTATCATCATGCCACTATTGCTTAACTTTCAAGTAATGTCAACCCCTGTGAGTGTCTGTGTGATATCAGTTACTGGTATTCAAAAAATTCTGCTTTACTACATGCACAGGATACTGATTTTTGCCAGTCTTCAGCTCGTGTCCAGGCTCAACTGGGATCCATAGGTTAGGTGTGTCTCCACATTTGTCATCTGAGAGAATTGACTCAGTAGACCTAAATATCAAGACAGATCCATACAAAGGTAGTGGGGACTGTTGTTTTTAGAGGGAGCAAGATGATGATGACATCCTACTCTTACCTACTTAGAGCAGCCTCCCCAAAATAAGTCAATGATGGGGGTACTTTCTTTGACAGTCACGGAAAAGTGTCCTTCCCCCTCGGCACAGGGAAGGATTTAGGATAAACTCATGCCTCTTTTGCCAACTACAGAGGCTTGCCATTTGGCTTACTGTTTTTGTGCATTCCTTCCACATGGCATGTAATTCTGCTTCTACTTTGGATGTGAAGCCTAAGTGCCTGGTTTAGATTTCCAAATTTTGCTGTGAGAGCTCAGTGATTAAAAAGTAAGTGCATGAGTCTTAGGCAATTTGGTATATAAGGATCTTTTCGGACTTGAAACTTAGTCTTTTGTGAGTTAGTCCTTGAAAAGGACAAAATCTTTGGCCTGAAACATTTCCTTGAGTGAAGATTTCTTAGAAACGGAGAAAATGTAAATCAAATAATGTCCTGGGAAGAACCTTTGGGCAGACTGTGTCAGGCCTGCAATGACAGGGGCTTGAAAATCTGAGCAAATTTCAGCAGATCCAGGTCTGTCTCAAAATGGATCATTACAATCAGTTCAAAATGATGCTGCCACAATCTTTCAGAAATAATTATTTATATATATTTGGTATCTGCTATACTCTAAAATATGTGCAAGTGCAATAAATACACTTCAGGTGTGCTTGTTGAGCAAACAAATACCCCAGGGGTGAAGGTCAGAGACCATCTCTCCTGGGAAATCTTTAATTATTAAATTCAAAATATGTAATTTTCTACAGCCTAAAAAGCACATAAAAAAGTGGATACTAAAATCCTCAAGTAAGCAAGTGTGAGTCTATAAGCAGAGGTGGAAGTGCAGTGTGTGGACTGAAGGCACTGGAAAATCAGAGTGACTAATCCCTCCAGTATCATCATTTAGAAAATACTGGTTTTGCATTCCAACTAAGAGAACAACAGTTGGGCTTCTCACTTGGGAAACTCTTTTGCTTGTAGTGCATGCAATGAATTTTTATAAATTTTAACAATTTCTTCTCATCAACTCAGAGAATTTAAGTCTGGTTTTCAGTTTTGGTTTTGTTTGCATGAAAATTTGGATGTGAGGAAATGGCATGCGTGGTAGTGTTCCTTTTCTGGCAGCTACAGGACGTAGCCACCTGAGCATGAAATATTCTGGTCTTCAGGGATTCCTGCTGTCATTGCTCACCCATGTGATACAGGTATTTGGAGCATGAAGGAATGAGAGAGGGGAGAGGTTGAAGATACTTAGTTCAAAACATGCTGCTGTAGAAAGAAAAGGAGGTATTTTTAGAAGAAAAACATGGTGGAAGCCCAAAGCGTGGAGATCATTGACTTCCATGCTCAAAGGCACCTTCTTCCAACTCCCTGTATCAGTCTGACCTCACACAAGAGCACACAACTCTCAGAGAGACAGGGAAAGAGCAGGATGACTTAGTATTTCTAGAAAAAGTTGAGTTTCATTTATTATTTATAAATTTCATTTTGTACATATCTTTAGGGACATTAAGAGATTAGTAGTCATGCAGTTTTTTCTGAGAATTAATGCTAATCCTCAAAGATAGGTGAAGGGTAATTTCATTAGTTTTTATAACGGTTTGGAATAAAACTAACCATTCAGTTAACAGTTTGAAAAGAGACGTTTAGTGCTGTGCTCTCTGCTATCCCAGCAGGCTCTGCCTCTCACAGGAATGTGTCAGCACAAACTGGCATCTCCGCAATAAGGGTACATTCCTCAGACGTTTTATGTGAAATAGGTGGGTCCCTCTTTCCTAAATATGTCATATAAAATCATTGTCTCTGTCATGACATACAGTAGTTCAAGAAGAGAAGCTAATCTAGAAAATAAAGGGATACAGACTATTGATGCCAAAATCAGCAATTACATTGTATGAGATCTCATGAATAATTCCTGAGCTGTGATTTAACATTAATCTGAGTGTTTAGTACAAAGCTGGGCTGACACCAATAAAATGCTGACTGATTTGTTTTAAAATAGTGCCGCTTCAGGCTTCACTACACTGCTTTGAAATGAATGCTTTTAGGTAATGCCTCAACCTTGCCTCTGTAAAATACAGACAGATGCACTCATGTGACTGCACACTCAAACTCTTACCATTATTTTTTTCCCTTCATTTTGGGCTGAAACCTTTTCCAAGTGCAGTATTTAATACTAGCCATGATTTAGGCAAGTAGGCTTCATAATACAGAGCTTTTCCTTCCAGGGAAAATCTTATCAGAACAAGATTCCTGAGTACTGGATGGTGACGTTTGCTACATATGTGTATTTCAGGTGCAAAGAGGAGCAGACCGTGTGTGGTGAAACAAGCAGGAAATTACTCAACCAAACACTAGGAGAGTTCAGTGTGTTACAATTGCTTCTGCATCATTAAATAATTGCTGCTTTCCAATGAACGTCAAAAGACGATAAATGAATAGCTGAGTGAAACAGTAGGCACCATATATTATTCTGAAGCACTCCCACCTGTGCCCAGGGAATGCTATACATAGAGGGATCTCCCACCTTATTCACAGCTTCTGCCTCTAATACTGTCTTTGCCACTTAATAGTGGTAAAGCACTAACTGAATAAATTTGTTTCATCCATTAGCATAGCATGTCTATTCAATAAAACCCCTCAGCCTGCAGTGCTCACACATATCTCCTATAAGCTCTTTTTTTGGAGTTAAGAAAAAGGGTTGTCTGTACAGAACCAGAGCTGGCATTAGGGTAGTTGTTCTGCTATGTCTACAGAGCAGTCATATTGTATGAGTCTATCCAGAAGAAGTCGCTGGTATATGTCTTTCCTAAAAATTACAGTGAAAAACTGTTTCTTCCAAACATCTATTTCAAACCAGCAATCATTTCTGGGCAAGTCAGCAATCTCTGTAATAAGTGACAGTAACCCACTCTTACCATTCAGATACCTACTTGCTATCAGGTACAATCATAGAATAGAATCATAGAATCACAGAATGGTTTGGGTTGGAAGGGACCTTTAAAGATCATCAAGTCCAAATCCCCTGCAATGAGCAGAGACACCTTCAACTAGATCAGGTTGCTCAGAGCCCCGTCCAACCTGACCTTGAATGTTTCCAGGGATGGGGCATCTACCACCCTTCTGGGCAACATATGCCAGGGTTTCACCACCCTCATTGTGAAAAATTTCTTCCTTCTATCTAGTCTAGATCTACTGTCTTTTAGTTTAAAACCGTTACCCCTTGTCCTATCACAACAGACAAAATCTATACAATCTGTACAGCAAAAGGAATTAAGCTTTATAAGAAGCATATGTTCTCCATGTCCATGTTGGATATTCCAGAAGTAATGGACTTAATGTGTAACTGCATGTCCTCTATAGCTATATTCATCAGGAAAACTATGATAACAATACATTAGGCTGCTTGGAGAGCTTGTTGAATCTTCAGTATCAAAGGGGTTTTTGTAAAAATACAAGCAAGACAAGCATCTCAGTGACCTGATTTCTGTTTAAGTTCTGCACTTTGACGAGCATTACATTTCATGGAGTTCCTCAGTGCAGACATCATGAATCACCAAATCAGCCCTGGCACTATCAGCTGAATGAATGCAGTGGAATTGGAGAATAACAAGGAGGGCTGCAGTTTCTGATCTCAAAAGGAGAATTTTTTACAAAAGAATGGTCTCACATTACCATGTTGTATATTGTCCGGCACTTAAAAAATAACCCAGTTTCAATGCTAAAACAACTGTGGCTTGAATAGACCATACGAAATATGATGCTCTTTACAAAGAGGGGGATTGCCAGCTAAAATGCAGCACTATGCACCAGCAAGTGTGGGTGGATAGTCTAGTTTTTGTTTTCTGATTCTAATTGTGCTCAAGGATAAATAACAGTAAGAAACAGGATCTTTGTTTGAATGTCTTATTTCTTCTTCATATATTTGTTTATAGAACTGCCTGGACATGACCAAGTACCCTGGAACTAATAGTGTGTGGAGGTATTAATTCAGTCTCCCCACTCCTAATATCAATATTTACATACTACGCACAGTGGTTTGCATTTCTATTGATATACTAACCTATTCTGTCTTGTCTGATCACCACAGCAGGAGGGACGGACAATAAAATGAAGCAGGAATATAAAACAATCTGCTGGCTGAAGAGCCAGAAGACTGAGGAGGTCTCTAAATAGGGTAGGAGAGAGATGATTTCCACTCCGCAGATATTGATTAAGATGGAATATAAGTGATGTACTGTGAGGGAGGAGAAAAGTAATCCTATGAGATAGCATCTTGTCTGGGAGAACATTTTCTGCCCATCACCGAGGGTGTGATGTTCACCAAGCTGGATGCTGCACCAGCAGACATGAATCTCCTTTGGGGCACTTGCCTTTTTATTGGCAAATGAGAGCTTGGGAGAAGGTGGCTCAGTAGTGGGCATGTTCATAATGTGGATGAGCTGAAAGTAATTACCTTTCTTGTGGATAATCCAGTTATAGGGCAGGAACTGGACTTCATGGGTTTTTTAAGGTCTTTTCAGAGCTGTTCAGAGGACTAGGTCTCAAGTTCCCTTCCTCTCTTTTTATACAAATCTTTGTTACTGTTATTATTTTCCTCATTTTTGACTCCTGATATAAAGCAGTCTCAGGACTACTCCAGGTTTTATCTTGTGATGAATTCCTTGGAGTTCTGTTACGTTAGAAGTATCATAATAGAGAATATCCCAAATATATCACCTGTTAACCAGTGGAATACCCTGGCATTTGGGAGTATCCCAGTACTAATAATTACACCATGTGATCCTTACAGATATGCAAGGACAAGCTGTCTAATCCAGGAGAGGAAGGAGAAAAGCATACAGTTGTCAATACTTAAACTTAACATTCTTTATACATTTAAAGTGTGTAGTTGAAATATAGGTAGTTGAGTAAATGCAGTGACTGTTACCCAGGGAAAAGTTTAGACATTAAAATTAATGAACAAATGTATGTTTGTAGTTTGCAAAATGAAAGAATATATGGTGTCAGAAGAGGTTTTATCTTCTGTGTATATTTTTTTTAAAATGTAATAAATACAAAGTAAATAGCATTGGTATATCCAAGGGAATATTGAAATCCATTAGGAATACACTTGGAGTAATCTGATTCAACAAGTCAGTATATTTCTCTCAAAAACGTAATATCGGTACTACATTGTGCGAGATGAGGGTTAGATTACATTTCTTGCCAGTGCAATAATTCCCACATCATAAATTCTGATGAAATTATATCAATATATAAAGCAAATGGATGTCTGACCCACCATCGTTTTCTAGTTCTCAGATGTAGAAGCTGACATACAAGTAAATCCCCAGCTGCTTTGTGCAATACTATTACAACAGTGCCATTGCCTGGGAACTGTTATTAGACCAGAAGTGACTGTTAGAGTTTGTGGTTTCTGCTCTGAATATTAAACTTTGGCATACAAGAGTCCTTTTTGTGGGGAGCACTTGGAAACGGTAATACTAAATTGCTTTATATTTGCAGGATTTGATTGCTTCAGATGATATAGGTCTAGCTGGTGGGCCTCTCTTAGTGCTTGTATTTCCAGATTGTAAATCATTCCTTTGACAAGGTATCTGCCATAACCAGTCTCAGTTTCCGTAGTATCCTCCTTATATTACAGCTGGCAACTAGTCTTCTGGGCCATGTACTTTTTGCATAACTTACAAGAATAAAGGCAAAATTGAAGCTTTTATATATATCCTAATTTTTACATCAAATGTCGATTAATATGTGAAAATAAAGTATAGGATACAGGTTTAGAAGAGTGAGTGCTATTTTCCTAGTAATGTTACATTTTAATAGCCATGCTATGATCAAGCTCCAGTATTAATGACTGAACTTCAAGAACCCTGTAAATCATCACAAATGCTTAGGGTAAAATAAGCCCAACATATTATTATTAGTGCTGTTTTTAACATCATAAAGCCTTTTAGAGGAGTAGAAGCTTACAGTTGATCTTGCAGGTTAGCTTGGGGTAAAAATTTTGGGCAGTGTTTAAAGTCTGTGACAGAAAAAGTTACCTTCATTTAGGACATTCTGTTAAAGCAGCATAACAATATTCTCAGAAACAGAGAGGAAAATCGTTAGAGTTATGCTTCTCTGGTCCTTGAAGAATAGTGGTGTTAAATTGGAAAGAATAATCAAAAAGAATTATTGTTCATGATCTTATAGTTAAAATTTAGACTATAAACTATTAAATACAATTTCACAGTTTTTAATCATTGTTAATGCAGAGTCTTGGATAACTCTTCGCTGTCTCATTATGCCTTTGTGAGATTAAGACCTCAATGATTTAACCCACTATCATATGGAAATGCCTCAATGGGTCTTTAAGAATATATATGAGATTTTGAAACTTCCCAAGTTTGGGGGTTTTTTTCCCAATTGTTTCTCATTAACCTGTCATTTCAGACAATTTCAGGAAGTTCCTGAATACCAAACTATTGATTATATCAGAAATATCCTGATTGCTTTCCAGGAAGACATAGTAGAAATGATATAATAATTAAACAGAAAAGTACCTGAGTGTAAAACAGACAAGTAATGTTAAACACAATGGTTTTAATGATATTTTCAAAAGTGGGTTTTTTCCCCAAACATTTCCAGTGAAAATGGAGGGGATTTTTTCAATGAAAAAGATGCTTCAGAGAATACTTTTACTTTTCAAAAATTGTGTATGAAATTAGGAAGATAGTTTTAACTTAAAAACAGAACTTTTTTATGAGAAAAACTTGAAGTTTTCTTGGGGAATTGAAATTATTTTTCTATTTCTATATATTTATTTCTACATATATATTTCTATTTCTATATATTTTCTATGAAAATATCTGCTTTTAAGGAGACACACTATCATCAAAATTACATTTTGAAGAAAATCAGATATTACAGAATCACAGAATCACTAAGGTTGGAAAGGACCTTCAAGATCATCAAGTCCAACCATTAATCCAGCACCACCATGTTGCCTAAACCATGTCCTGAAGTGCCACATCCACGCGTTTTTTGAACACTTCCAGGGATGACGACTCCACCACCTCCCTGGGCAGCCTGTTCCAATGCCTGACCACCCTCTCGGTGAAGACATTTTTCCTAATATCCAATCTAATCCTCCCCTGGTGCAACTTGAGGCCATTTCCTCTTGTCCTGTCACTAGTTACTTGGGAGAAGAGGCCAACACCCTCGTCGCCACAACCCCCTTTCAGGTAGTTGTAGAGAGTGATAAGGTCTCCCCTCAGCCTCCTCTTCTCCAGACTAAACAACCCCAGTTCCCTCAACCACTCCTCATAAGACTTGTGCTCCAGACCCCTCACCAGCTTCGTTGTCCTTCTCTGGACACGCTCCAGCACCTCAGCGTCCTTCTTGTAGTGAGGGGCCCAAAACTGAACACAGGATTCAAGGTGCGGCCTCACCAGTGCCGAGTACAGGGGCACGATCACTTCCCTGCTCCTGCTGGCCACACTATTGCTGATACAGGCCAGGACGCTGTTGGCCTTTTTGGCCACCTGGGCACACTGCTGGCTCATGTTCAGCTGACTGTCAACCAGCACCCCCAGGTCCCTTTCCACGGGGCAGCTCTCCAGCCACTCCTCCCCAAGCCTGTAGCGTTGCATGGGATTGTTGTGGCCGAAGTGCAGGACCCTGCACTTGGCCTTATTAAACCTCATACAGTTGGCCTCTGCCCATTGATCCAGCCTGTCCAGATACCTCTGCAGAGCCCTCCTACCCTCCAGCAGATCAACACTCCCACCCAGCTTGGTGTCATCTGCAAACTTACTGAGGGAGCACTCGATTCCCTCATCTTGATCATCTATAAAGATATTGAACAAGACCGGCCCCAGCACCGAGCCCTGGGGAACACCGCTTGTAAATATTGATTAGCCCTATAAAGTAAAACTTCAATGTTCTCTACTTGCAAATAATCATTTACTTTCAAAGAAAGATTAAAATGTATTTGAAATACGTTACGTCCTAGAGCATTCAAATGCAGACACAGTAGGAATCTGAATCATCAGAGATTTTTCACTATGTGCTGATTCTGTGATGAAAAAAGCAAGGGGGGGAATATCACTCATCCACACACCCCATAATTCAACACACAAACCCTGGTACACTCTTCCCAAATCTCAGCAAAGGTTTAACAGTGAAATACTGTAGCAATGTCTCATGTTACCAGGATTTATTGTTTTCCAAAATATACTACGGAGCATTGACTAGAATGCCAAGAAGTTCAATTAGAAATAAGAGAAAGAAAAGTACACCTGTTAGTTTTGAGGAAAAGCATATTTGGGGATTCAATTGGCTTTTCAGTGTGCTTATGTCTCGGGGAATTCTGAAATTCATCTCCGCTCTTTAATAGGTAATGTTGACCCAAGACAAGTTAATCTTACATTGATATCAGAAAGCTCAAGCTGGTGCAGATTTTGACGATGTGATAAAGGGCTCACTACATGTAAGTGGTTTGTAGGGGAGGCAGGTTTTCTCATGTGTTAGGGCTATGCTTGTCTGTCTGCTACATCTGGGAGGCATATCTCAGTATGTCACCTACTTCTTTTCACAAAATAGTACGTGCCTGATCTTGCAACCATTACTGGTGTAGATTGGTACACATGCCTAATACAGAACCACTAAATGATGTTTGCCTGAATCCCAGTAGTAGCCAGTAAGGCTACTATTTCATCCTGAAACTCAGCCCTCTACAGCAGGTCAATGTTAGGCTCAGTGCAATACCTACCTCAGCCTTCAGTTCGTGCTGGAGTCGCACAGTGCTGGTGCTCAGCACAGACATAAGCGTAGGCTGCGCCCAAAGCAGGGACACTCTTTTTTCTTGTCTGACTTCTGATACCTTGCATTGATCAGCACAGGTCAGGATATTACGTACCTTCATTTCAAGTGCCCAGCACAAAACTCCTTGCTGGTATGGACACTCCAGTCAGGTCCAACGCTGCTGTGTTGCTCTCCAGCAAGTGACAGAGTCCCTTGATCAGCAAAGTTGCACCTGGCCTTCGCTTTTACTTGGGGGAAAGCTGAAATTTGCCTATATCATCCACCTGAGAATTTACATGCTGCAGCATCACTAACAGCTGTAGATAGAGACACAACATTTTTTTATGGTATGAACATCGTTATGTATCCTATGAGATGTGACTGCCATGCTGTATTAGATGAAGATTGCCTAGTTCATGAAAGAGTAAGGCACTGTGGCAGTGTAGAGCTAAAATTATTTGTGGCAATTTCTTATCCAAATTGAGATTTTCCCTGGACTCCATGACCCAGCTGCTTGCTTATTCCATCACTGCTGAAGATGTTAACTGCACAGCATAACAGTCTGCCTTATATAAATGCTGCTTATTTTCCAAAAGCTGAGTATACAACAAACAATGTACAGGGGAGGTGAGGTAGACTTCGCTATTGCAGAAAATTTGCTGAATCAATTTCTGCTGAGACAGATTTATGCATATGGCTGGTATATCAATTTACTTCAGATCCTTTCTGGATTCACAGAGCAATAATAAGAGATACAGAGAGAGGATCTAGGTTATCTCAAAAGTCAGGTATAATAACACTGGATGTGATACTACAGCTAAATGTTATTGTAGGAGCTACCTCTTTTTTATCAATTGCCCCAAAAGCTTCGCACATAAGAAGGATATGGGCTGGGGAGAGGACAAATAAAGAATATGTGTAGCCCCCTTACACATTTATTAGAGACCTTTAAATCAATGACTGGTGAGAAAACCCATCCCACTTGGCTAGGAAGCATGGGAAAACGCCCTATGGAATTTTAAATTCCTTAGACGCTTGGGAAAATATAAATTATATCCTCAAGGAAAGCCAAAGTAAAAATGGACAGGGACTGTGCTGCAAACAAAAGCTTAAGCCCTTTTGGAGTTGATAATCAGTTTCTTGTTACCAGTTTCTTCATGTGAAAACCAGAGCTACAGGGTTACCTAGTTCATGATTTTGCATTGCTAACTGGAGACTTCTCGCCTCCAGAGAGATGGACACTCAACGTTTTCTGTCTCCTTACAGAACACCCTCAAATTGCTAGTCACTAAATAGAAAAGGCTGTTTACATATTTTTAATATTTATACAATTTTCTGAAGCTAAAAGACTGCCTATATGTTGAAGGTATTACTATGTTCCTTCATAGGCTGTCACTGGAGATACACATGCCAGGAAGTAAAATATACCCACTAAAAAGCCTTTTGATTTTTCAATAGAAAATACTGTGCATTTTACCTGTAATTGAGTTGTTCCATCCCCAGAAGCACTTTTTCCCCAGAGCTTTGACCTTGCCATGCCCTTGTTTTGATACTCTAGGAGCATACCAGCGGCTTTGGCAGGCAATGGAGAGCACAATAAGAGCTGCCTGCCCAGGACTCATGTACACTTGGATCCTTGTATTTCTGTCGCTCACGAGTTGTAGCTGTGGTGAGTTGTCATTAGGTAAATTTGGAATGCCTGCACTGTCTGTGGCTTACTTTATAAGATGCATTTTTTAAAATGCATGGGATGCTGCTTTTCAAGAGATCCTGACAGTTTACAGGAGCAGCAAATTTTGTCCTTTACATCTGGTTAAGTGGAAATAAAAACGGTGTTTGTTCACAACAAATATAGGACATGAAAATGTTCCTGTACCACATGACTTACAGTAATCTAATAATAAACCTTGTGGAAGATGTTAATATTGCAGGAATTTAATTTTGTTTATCCGGGGCAGAATATGCACTAATTGCCTATTTAATCATGTTTATAATTAAACTCGTTATAACAATGATTCACACGTCATCTTCTCTAATTACACAGGCAGGACAGTATTATTTCCTTCTTACAGTTCTCTCATTTAGGCTGGAGATGCTTCGTGTCACCTGCAGGCTTGTACTTATGTGAACCAGTGAGTATGAACAGTGTGAAAGTTGTTCTCCTAGGAGAAAGGCTATGCTATGACTGATCCACATATTTGTTTCTTTAATTGTATTCTGCTTACTGACTTATTGTAAAAAAAATATAATTATTGTATTTACTCTTCCTATTCCTTTAAAGATTTCAGCCAAATGTCAAATACTTGCAAAGTGGGGCTGTGTTTGCCCATGCAGCCCACTGGCTACCAGTGTAACTCCAGACAACTGTAACTGCATTTGACACAGCTCCTGACCTCAAACCTTTGCTGACGGGACACAGACAAAGCAGAGTTGCCCCTACTCTGTATGCAGAATGACTGGTTCGGGATTCAAACCATGGAAAGGGACAGAGGCTGAGGACTGAGGATGTCTGAGCATTATCACTGACCTCTGTAGAGACCAAGATGAGCTTTTGGCAGAGGATATCAGAATGGTGTCACATTGGGGGTGACAGGCTCTTCTTGGCAAAATGGCTGCAGCTCAGTACTGAACGGACTGGGTACCTGAGGGGGCCCAACACAACATTTTTTCTTGTTAAATAGGATTACACAATTCATATCAAGTAAGAGCGTTCAGTCATATTCTGGCTCCACTTTCAGGCATTTTGCAAATGAGTTCAGCATTATTATCTCCAATTTGCAAACCAAGGCTAAGGTTGAGAGAGGAAATCCACCTAGTCCGGAGTCAAACAATGAGATGGCATTGAAAATTAGTTCTCTGAGATCCATCAGGTCCCTTATTCACTGAGCAACACATTTGAAGTAAGGATATGTTTTATTTTATTTTATTTTTTTAAAAACTGAAAATGGTAAAGGACTGGGCAGTGCAATGTAGTTCATTCTTTCACTGAGCACAAGAGGTTCAGTTCTTGTAAGAGACAGCATAAAATTTCTGGGGACGTATGTGCATGTGTATATATAGCTACAGACACAATATTACTTCTCCTACAATATTATTTGCATGTCATAGTTAAAATTCTGTGAGATAAAGTAGGAAGCCATATTTTCAGCAGCCTAACAGCACCATCATAAAAATTCACAGCACCCTGAAAATATATCAGCCCAGGAGCTAATTACTTTAAAACTTTTTTTTTTCCCTGGAAAAATCTTGTTTTCTCCTTGAGGCAATGAGTTAAAAAGTGAATCCTTGTTTAAGTCTCCACCCCCTCTTCCCTCATCTGCTCTAACTGTAAAACAACTCTGTTATTTAGTTAAAACAATTGCAGACAAATTGAATCTGTAATGTGTATCAATTATTATTGGTATCTTGGAATGTTTTTACACAATTATGTTCCAGATTTTCCCAAGCAAGTCTCGCTGCATAGGAATTAGAGATGAGGGTTTGAGTTGTCACATGCAGCTGCCACGGTGCAGTGCAAAATGCAGCGCTGTAGATGCTCTGAGTGCCTTTTTTTCTCCTCTCACTTACAGAAGTGCTCCAGCCACCTCCTGAAGGTCTAAACCCTTGTCCTGGGGACTGGACAAAGGGTCAAAATTTTTGATCTGTAAAAGAGACATTTGTAATTTAGGTCTTTCAAAAGTATGGCTACATAACTTCAAACTCAGCAAGGTCATGAATGAAACTTTCATATCAAAATTGTGAGCTATCTGTACCCATGCAGTGTGACTGCAGCTTTTTAATGCTTCATTGGAGATGCAACTAGGTGGGAACACACCTGAAATTCTTCTTACCCAACTGTTTGAAGAAGCTTTCTCTCCAAGTTTGCATGGAGGAGACAATTACTATTGTGCATTTGGTTCAGAACATATCCTATGGGCAACCAAATTAGCCTTTTGAAAATGTTATCCTTGTCTGATTAAACTGGAGCATAACCCTAGAATATCAAGTAAAGAGGTTTTACTGTCAATTTTTGATTAGTCAATATTACACTCAGACAGTTGGTGCCATAGAAGCTGCCTGTGGCAGGATCCTGGGCTGTTAGATGCACTGAGAAGGATTGCTTCCAGAGCAGCTCTCTGGGCCAGCAATAAAAGAACCACATGCAGTTTGATTGTGTGAACTACCCTCTTGCCCCTGAAGAAGAGTAACCTTAGTGTCTTGCTTGGGTATCACCTAGAGCCAAGCCCAGCAGCACAGTTCTGCTCAGTTTAGTACTTAGGCATTAACTGGTCAGTACTGCGTAACAGAAACCAGAGCACATGACGGGATGCTGTGCTGCAAGGTGTCCTTGTGCCAGCCCCTTGAAAGCCACAGATCACCTTCCTGTAGCCTCTAAAGGGCACTGACTGCAGTGGGGTTCAGGGGGAGAAAGTCAGAAAAGAGTTTTCGTAGTTCAGTGTCTGAGATGTCAGAAATTTCCAGCCAAAACTCTGGGTGAGTGCCAGGGTGCAACAATAATATCCTGTCACTGTCTTGAACCTGCCATAGCCAGCTCGTGGCAACTCTGCTCAGACAACAGGCACGCAGTGCTGACTTTCAGTGGCCTGGTATTCCCCTGACCTGGGCTAACGATCAGCTCACTCATTAAGAAAGTCTTTCCTGGAACAAAAGTCAGGGCTGATCATTTGTTCAGGAAATAAGCTCCTCTTTCAGCATGCTGGGAAAAAAATGCTCAGACTAAGATCAGCGCAGCAGGAAGCAACATATGGAATAGCATCTTAAAAATCCCTCTCTCCTGTAAAACAGTAGTACCAGCTGAACACTGTTACACACACTGTCTTTGCTGGAACCGAGGCATTGTTTGTCTTGCGTTTGGCCCAACAAAGTATCAGAGCATCATGCCCGTTCTGCTATCTAGTGGCTATTCTTGTAAAATGCATCCAGTGCCATACAGTCCAAAAAAAAAACCCCTGCTTTTCCCCTCCTCCTTTATCATATAACTTGTTCAATTATATCGTCTTTTCTTCTCTCTATTTCTACCTACAATTTATACCTTGCCAAAGCAGCTATTGTATGACCTGTGGGTCTTGGATTAAGTTCACTAGTCTAGTTGACCTTCATCCTGACCTTCACTTAATTAAATATAGGATTAAGCCCAAGAAGTATGCAACTCAAATCTCAGGTTAGAGCAGAGGGAGTTCAGAGCGCTGGCAATGAACTGACTGATGTTCATGAATGAGCTCACCTGGCCTTGTAAAACAGCATGAAGTGTGTGATCAAGCCTGTTGCTTTTGAAAAGGCGATTGGCTTTAACTCTTTCATGGTGAACCTTTCCCTCCCTGTGAACAGAGTCGTGCAGGAGAAGTGCTGTCGAAAAGGACAGTAAGAATTCACTCCTCCCTCTGACAAAAGCAGCAGCCTCCGCTGAATCCTGGTAACAGTGGGGAAGACCAAGTCTCATCAACAGTTTTGAGAGAAGTTCAATGTCATAGATGTTGCTAGGGGTCTGAGTGCTACACCAGTCATCTGGAGAGGTTTTCAATGATATTACTCAGCACACTGTTTTCTCCTCCAGTTTGCTGCTGCCAGGTCTCGGGAGCAGGCACAGCGGATTATCAGCATTTCTTTGAAGCTTACATGGGAGTATGAATTATCATTTTTGCTGTCAGAAACACAGACGAGTGAAAGCTAAAATAAGTCATAAATCAGCATAAGAAGACACCTAATTATGAGGTATATGAAACATTTCTCTCTTCTGTAACCAAGAGAATGAGTAGAATTCTGAAAAAAAAAAAAAAAGTTTAACCTTGGAAAGAGAGCATTCATGTTTAACTGAAATAAAACAGAAGCAGTGGAATGAGAGCCCCAGGTGTGCCAGGACTCCCTGCATTTGTTTCTGCATTTGTGTCACACCATCCTGTGACATCTCTGGTTGTATTAGGATGCAATAAGTTCTAAAAGTTAGAGTTGTGGGTGCAGTGACACGTGTTCAGTACAGCTGACCTTTCCTAGAGCAGTTTGTATGCATATACCTCAAAGCTGTTTTCCAGAATCTGAGTTACCAGCATCAGTAGCTTTTTCTATTAGAGAGAAGAGAAAAAATCCAGTGCTGGGCCAAATCTTCAGATGGCATAAATCAGAGGAAAAAATGGGCCAACCCTCATTTCCACTAGTTGACCTTCTAATCTGAGGCATTTGAAAACTGCCTGTTAAATTTCACAGAGCAAATCTAAAACCTCATACTTAACAGGGATGATACAGAAGTAGCACGCTGTATGTTTCCCATCATGTCTGGCCATAAATGGAACTTTTGAAAACGAACATCCCATTATTCGTGCTAAGGGAGTTTTTTTGAGAGTAGACTTCATATGATGTCAAATTTAATTGAGCTTTAAAGTGCACGCCGGAAATCCTGCTGTGTTCCAGTAGTCAGAGCGTGGGGATAAAATCTGGAAGCTGTAAGGACACGAGGCCCCAGCCTGTGAAAACTTTTGTTTTAAGAAAGTGGGTAGCTCTTATTGGAAATCGAATATGCATTTAAACATTTTGCACATTGAATGACTAAGCTGCTCTCTATTCACTACCCCAAATGGAAATGAAAGGAAAAAATACTCCAAAAAATGGAGGGTGATTGGATAGAAATCCTTTAGTGTGGATCATCCAATACCTGGCTGCAGAGTCAGAGAGTAAGAACCAACTTACTTTACATTTCTGGTTTTTTTCCCTGAGATAGTGTGAGACAAACAATCTTGTAAATTACGAATTTGCTGAAAAATTGTTCTATGCTTTTCTGGGTATCATGCTACAACCTATTCACTCATGAACCAAACCCAGCAAGCACAAGTACTGAGGTGGGCAGCAGCATCTCTGAAGAGGACTCAGTGAATGTACTGGCCAGTGTAAGAACAATTGCAAACATTATTCAGGCTGTCTTGTATCATCTCTATACCATATATTGACATTTTCTTGATGCTGTCTGCTTTGCAAATGTCATGTCACACAGGATAAAATGAAGAGTGGTACCAGTAAAACCACGTAATCTGACTGGGTCAGGGACTGAGCTCTCAGGAAACCCACAGGAGAACTCTCAGCCTGAACTTTGGCAGGTAATTAGCATTCAGGTACTTCAGGCTTTTAAATCCATTGCATTAGTTGAAGAGCATTTGTCTAAGATGTCCGTTACTGGTGAGAAAGAGTTTGTTTGTTTCTAAAATCTGCTTTAAATCTAATGGGCTACTGAATCTCCTCAAACTCCATTTGACAGTATTATTTTTCCAGATTAATTTTTTTAAGAACAAAGGAGCTTGACACACCATACAATGTGGAATAAAAACTTTGAAAATGAATAAAAAGCAACCCCGTGACTAATACATTCACTATGTGAAGGAGCAATGGCTTAGTGGATCTGCTATTTCATAGGCAAAAATGCAGAGATTGCCTCTTTTGTCAGTTCATAGATAAAATCCTATTCTTTGTAATCCCTGAAGAAACAAATCAAATAAGCTCTGGCTGAGCTAACCATTTTCAATCCATCAAAGCAATCAAATTCTGTTTACCTGAATCAGAATGATTTCTAAAATGTTATTAAAAAGTAAAATGGAGTTTAACTATTCCAAAAAACTGAAAATGATGTGCAAACACAAAAGGGATAAGATTTCAGTAATTATGTAGACACAAAGTCGGTGCCATCATTTGTACCACAATACAATGTAGCTATGGCATATAAAGATAAAGCTTCCTTTGTCTAACATTACTGCTGCAAGTGATGCATAAACATAATTAACGTAAGAAGTCTTCAAAGGGGCGAATATTCATTTAGTCACTTAGTTTTATTGCTCTTTCAAGCAAACAAAGGTTTTATAATTTAATAAACCAATTAACTGATTATATATTTCACCCAAAATATTTGTATATCACACATTACTATCATTTCACCAATCACCATCATTTTTCACGAAGCAGAGCCAGCATGTGGTACCTACAGTTAAAGCATTGCATTTAATATTCATTTACTTTGCCCATTATTTTGGAGTGAATGCCATAAGAGGCTTCTGCCTAACTACATTCCCTAAATATAGCGGCAAGTTTCATCCAAATCCTATTCCATGGTAGCTTTGAAATGAAATCATTATATTGGTCCTCTGTCATGATTCTTGAACCGATCTACATGAAGAATGATGTCACCTTCAGGGCAGGACTCAGTGCATTTTATCACCCCTGCAGAACTGCTTTTCATCTTGAGCAGAGAATCAGGTGGATGATTTCAGCGGTGGTGCACAGCACTGCAATGCATTGCAGCAGGGGGGCTCGCCTGCGAGGCGGCAGCTGACGGGGCTTTCCTTTGTATACATTACAATATAAGGAAAAATACACCTTGTAAAAATTCTCACTGAGCATGACATCTTGGGGAGCCAATCAAAGTTTGATGCAGCATTTTTTAATATAGCCTAAACAAACAAAAACCTGCACAGAGAAAACAAAACCAAACAAAAACTCCTTAGTGTGGAGTTTTGGATTGGTTTTGGTTTATGTTTCTTTTCTACATATACATTTAGGAGCCTTCATAGTTAGATTTTGCATTCACTCTACAATTAAAAAATAGCCCTGCTTCTTTAGTTGCTGAGATCCAATACTGTCTGTGACAATTGCCATTGCACTTCTGTGTCCTGTCAAAATATAGTCCTAAATAGTCAAAGCTATGACACAAAAATTATGTCCTCCCTCAGTCTGAAACAAAACCTCAACTGCTAGTTATTTCATTGCATAATAAGAGGCAGCACAGGCCAGTGTTTAGGCACGAGGCTGAAAACGGGAACTCAGCTGTCTGTTCCCAGCTCAACCGGTGCCTGGATGTCTCTGGAAAAATTTTATCCCATTTATGCCTCAGTTTCTCAGGAAAAATTAGGAATAACAATGTTTTGCATCTTTTTAGAACCCAAGAGGCATTCATACAGCACTAACATGGCCATGAGGAGCAGAAAGGGCTCATGCACTAGATTCATGTAAATAAGGTCACTTGTTTGACCAAAGTACAAAATATATACAACCTCATGATACAGCCCGACTACCATGTAATGCTGGAGCAGATGCATGACCTTCCATGGAAGTTCTAGAGGTGATTATTTAATCACTTCTTTTGGGCTTTGAAAATTAACAGAGAGTTTTATTTCAGAAACTTGTATTTTCATGCTGGGAAGCAAACCAGAAACTTGGGAAGCTGCAAGGCATCCCTAGACCCTCTTCGTGTGAGTCAGAACCCGTTACTGCCTGTTTCTCCTCAAGCCTTCATTGTGTTTCAGTGTGTCCAGAGAAACCAAGAAGCACTCAGTCCAACTGCACATTTTTTCTATGTGCTTCTTTGTGTGTGTGTTATTTTTTAAAGATAAAAATACTATGTCTGCAATTATTGGCACTAAGAGCCTGGAATAGTTATCTCCAGAAAAAAACCCACAGCTCTTTGTTCTTTGTCTTTGCAACTGATAGTCTAACTTTTACATTTCACTTTCCCATACAGCAAGGTGCTCATCTGCATTGATGAACATCAAGTAATGAGGAATACACCAAAATGTGCAGTGTCTCATCTACACATGCACAACTACGCACGTGCGCGCACACACACACAAAATACTCAGAACATTAAAGAAAGCTGTTAAGCTAATCTGGTGCATCTAAATGGGCAATATATATTGAATCCATGCTCCATTGATCATAATTATTGCGGTGCCCTTTATCAAGTAACCATCTTAAACCATTATTTAGAGATCATTTTGCTTTCCATTACTGTCACTATATTGCAGAATTCGCTAGGAATTGGCAGCTGTGTGATAGAGGGGTATGCAGCTGTATGAGTCTGGAATCTGCTCGTGTTATCCAACAATGTTTCTAAAATGAGAGACTTCGCACAGTATTCACACAACTTTTGGACAGCCTTTAACTTCATTCTGGAGTGACAAGTCGTTCACATAAGCTTTGTTTTCCACGTAACTCCTTCCCACTTTGGATTCTTTTCATATTCTTCTTAAAATTAAATAGTCTTTATGTGAAAGTACAACCTGTATATATTGAAAAGTATTTCTTAAGATGTAACTGAGAGTTACTAAATGGCTACACTGCTAGTCTCAGAGAGTGTTTGAAATGACTTAACCTTCACAAAATCCGTATTACTCTTTGGGGTATGTGAAAGAGGGAAAGGGAAGTATTTTCTTCTCAGCTGGCCCCCTTAAACTATGCATCACAGGAACAATACAATAATTGCACAAAACTCAGTCTATAAACATCTGAAGCTGAATTCAAAGTACAGTATTCTCACAAGCACTCAGAAAACACCTGGCTTGTTTGCCTTGTAAGAAGATTAGAGGAACACAGTGTGAAAGAGGAAAACATGGTTCTTAATGAGACCAGCATCATTTTAGACTGAATCCCTATCCCAAGCCTCTCAAAGTAACGCACCTGGCATGTACTGCATGCTGTGATATTAATAGATGTATCAGGAACACAGGTGTTTAAGCTGATATTTGCCAGTTTAACCAGGTGGTAAGGAGATTTTAATGTCTCCCAAAAGTAAGAGGATGGAAAAACAGAAGTTTCAGACACTCATCATCAGCATTAGGCTATGAAATGATACTAAATGTGTAGGATATAACTAAGTCAGCATTAATCTTCTGACATAGCTAGGTGTGCAGTATATAAAAAGTTCAGTTCAACTCTCGATGAGAGTTTGCTCCAGGCCTTAACATTGAAGTGTAGGAGTCCTCATGAACAGCCTTGATACTGGGGAACCCTTTGTATATCGCAACACATCTGACCTCTGGAAAAAATCATGTAACTTTTCAAGACCTTTCTTTTCTTATCTGTAAAATGAAGATAATAACACTTCCTAATCTCAGAACTTGTGAGACTTTAACTGATTATTAACAGAGAATGCATATGCAGTGCATATGTAATATAACAGGTAAGCTCTTGCTTAGTCCTGGAGACACTCATCAAATCTTATCTCATTGGGGCTTAAGGTCGAAGGCAGAGAGAAGGCACGTGAATCTGATAAGGGCTTAAGTGTGACAGGAGAACTACTTATGTTCTGAAGAAGTCACCTGTATCACTTTCTCCTTGACTCTAATCTGTTCTCAGATGCTCTTTCTGCTCCTATCAGGCTAAGGGTCTACATATCTTTCTCCATGCCTGAAGATGAGAGCATATTGACTAAAACTCGATAGGCAAACAAAGTGGGAAAATGCTTTGTGTCTTCATATGCAAGAGCAGCTATCAGTTTGCTTACTTCTCGTCTTTGTAAAATGTCTTCTAGCCTCCTTAACACATTAGAGGTAAGATCAGTGGTAGAAGAAAGAGAATAAATGAGACCAATTCAACTAGCCAGACTCTAATGTTCTTCAGAGAGGAGGTAAGCTGTTTCAGTGTTGCACTGGTTTTGGCTGGGGTAGAGTTCATATTCTTCACAGTAGCTAGTATGGGGCTATCTTTTGGATTAATGATGGAAACAGTGTTGATAATATAGAGGTGTTATTGCTGAGCAGTGCTTATACAGCAGTATAAAGGAGGCCTTTTATACAGTATAAAGGTCAAGGCCTTTTCTGCTTCTCACCCCACCAGTGCATAGGCTGGGGGGGCACAAGAAATTGGGAGGGGACACAGCTGGGACAGCTGACCCAGGCTGGACAAAGGGCCATTCCATACCATGTGATGTCATGCTCAGCATATAAAGCTGGGGGAAGAAAAAGGAAGGGGGGGGGGGCATTCGGAGTGATGGCATCTGTCTTCCCAAGTAACTGTTGCATGTGATGGAGCTCTGCTTTCGTGGAGATGGCTGAACTGATCAGAAGTAGTGAATGAATTCCTTGTTTTTCTTCACTTGTGTGTGACTTCTGCTTTCCCTATTAAACTGTCTTTATCTCAACCCACGAGTTTTCTCACTTTGACCCTTCTGATTCTCTCCCCCATCCTGCCCAGAGGGAGGGAGCAGCTGTGTGGTGCCTAGTTGCCAGCTGGGGTTAGACAACAGCAAGTGTTCAGACGACTCATAGATATATATGTGCAACCGAATTGCCAATATAATTTCAAAGCTTTGTTACTCTCCAGCCATACTGGGTGTGAGTTACACAGTAGAGTAATGGCATAATTGTGAGCAGGATAAAGTACCTTCTATTTATGCAAGGTACTAACAGAAGCATTTGGTTACTAACAGAAGTATTTGCAGCATGGGATGCTCTACAATTGACAGGCATCCTGAGATCTGAAAAGCTCTTCCAATTGCTGTGGCTCTGGAAAACAACCACAGCAACCCCTAGAGACCTATTAAGGATAATACTGTGACGTCCGCGGTCAGATGTGATTGATGGTTTAGGTCAAGTAGAACAGAGTCTATGTCAGTTCAGGTCTCACATACATTTGGTCATTGCCTTCATGTACTTTATTTTTAATTCCATCTGAAACTGTACTGTCTAGAAATATTTCTTAGCTGCAGTAGACTGGGAAGTACCAACCACTCACTAGCAGAATGTACAGCAAAAAAGAAATATGGACCATTCAGAATGAACTGTTACCTGTGTGAGATGTAGCACGATGAAGTTCTGTCCCCTGAACAGACATGGAAGAGTAGCTTTGACAGATCATTGGTTTCCTCTGTTATGCTGCCCAACTTGCATGGCCTTTAACACAGGACTTTGCATGCGTTGTACCATGAGGTTCAGTGCCTTCCACAATAGTCCCTCCATGGGAACTGTGTCTGCAGCATCTCTGTCTTCTTAGAGCAAAATATCTTCTCCATGTGATCAGACATTATATTTGTTCAGTGACACCCCTTCCCTTCTACTCCTCAAAGAGGAACAAGAAACCTGTTGCTGCCTCACATTTTCCACTAACCCAGAGTCACTTTTCAGTCTCTTTTCTGTAGATCTATCAATCCATGCACTCTCTCTAGGAAGCAGGCTTGAGAAGATGTAATGTCTATATTAGTTCATTAGTATTTTTAAAAACTGGTGAGGCTATCAAATCATATTTTAAAAAGGTGTTGAGTCTATTAAATAGTATTGTTACACCTCACTACCAAGAGGTATTAAGAGAACTTTTTGCTTATCTATTCATTTTCTCCCAGATGATTGTATGGGTTTTTTTCAGTTCTGACCTGAATAGTTTTATGATGGCTGAATTAAGTAGTACGACTTACCTCCAGATGGTGTGTGAGTTACCATGATCATCTTTTTTCTGTGAATTTTGCTGACAAAGTATGAGTCAGAAGGATATTTTTTTGCAAACTGACACTTTTTTCCACCATAATGATGGATACTGAGCCACGAAACAGAATTCGTTAATGTAAGGACTCCTCTGAGGTAGTGTGCCTGGTTATGTAGCATTGTGTACAATCAATGGTTTGTACCTCCTTAGGTTGGACTAAGCCCTGCTAATTTCCATTTTCCATTGGATATTACACAATGTAGTTCCCAATTTTGCAGTTCAAAACCTTTCTAGTTAATTTGAACTTAATTGTCTTTAATGGTGTAAAATATGTTTGCCTTTCTTCTTCCATCCTTTAAAAAGATAGTGCCCTAGAAAATATCAAGGAGCCAGAAAAAGCAAACCTGACTCTACCCTGGTGTGAAACTGCTGATTTGTTCTCTCAGAGCACAACCGTAATTCTCCAGTGTGGCTTAGATTCTTTCAAGCCAGTAGATTTTCTTTTTAATTTGGGCAAAGCTTTTTATACTGTGTCTCACAGTATCCTTCTGGAGAAAATGTCCAGCATGCAGCTAGGCAAGTCCATTATGATGGATGAACAATTGGCTGATGGGTTATAGTAAGAGTTATAGTAAATGGGTTTATTTCAGGCTGGTGGCCAGTCACCAGTGGGGTTCCCCAGGGCTCAATTTTAGGGCTGGTGCTCTTTAATGTTTTTGTAAAAGATCTGGATGCAGGAGTCAAATGTACATTAAGTAAGTTTGTGGATGATACTAAACTAGGAGGAGCTGTGGACTCCCTCGAGGATAGAGAGGCCTTACAGAGAGATCTGGATATACTCTAGTCTAGCTCTCTAGAGCTGGACAATCACCGGCTGTATGAAATTTAACAAGAGCAAGTGCCATATTCTCCACCTGGGACGGGGTAGTCCTGGCTATACATACAAGTTGAGGGATGAGAACTGGACAGCAGCCCCACGAAAAGCAGTCTGGGGGTTCAGGTTGATAAGTTGAATATGAGTCAGTGTGCCCTGGCAGCCAAAAAGGGCCAACTGTGTCCTGGGGTTCATCAAGCACAGCATAGCCAGCCGTTTGAGGGACGTGATTGTCCCACTCTACACTGCACTGGTGCAGGCCCACCTTGAGTACTCTGTGCAGTTTTGGGCACCTCAATATAAGAAGGACATTAAACTATTAGAATGTGTCCAGAGGAGGGTGACCAAGGTGGAGAAAGGTCTTGAGAGCAAGACGTACCACGAGTGGCTGAGGTCACTTGGTTTGTTCAGCTTGGAGAAGAGAAGGCTGAGGGGAGACCTCATTGCAGTCTACACCTTCCTCAAGGGTGGGAGCAGCAGTGGTGGAGGTGCGGATCTCCTCTCTCTGGTGCCCAGCGATAGGACACAAGGAAACGAAATGAAACTGTGTCAGGGAAAGTTCAGATTGGATGTAAGGAAAAGATTCCTCACTGAGAGGGTGGTCAGTCAATGGAACAGGCTCCCCAAGGAAGTGGTCACAGGCACCAAGCCTGTCTGAGTTCAAGGAGCATCTGGATCATACCCTTAGTCATATGGTTTATTTGTAGGTAGTCCTGCGAGGAGCAGGGAGTCAGACTCAATGATACTTAAGGGTCCCCTCTGACTCAAGATATTTGGTGATTTTATGAAAACTGATTTGCAAACAAAACTACTGTCTTTGCCAGTGTTTCCGTGTTTCCTATTTTCTTAAGTACTCTTTGGATGCCTTACTCGTAGTCACACCCAGGTACCTTGCGTCTATAAAAATGTCACATCTATGAATGTAAAATGTAAGTTGTTTGCGAACATCTGTCTCAACTCCTTAACCACCCTGCAAAAAACAGAGTAATTGGAGCATTTGTGCAGGGGAAGTATGAAAACTAATCATGTGGACCTTGCAAATGTAACTCAAAAAGTACCCTGGATGCTGAGCAGCCAACCTTGACTGTGTTTCTTTAATCTTCCTTAAGGTTAACAATAACATTCAAATTAAGGTCCTGATTGTGCCCCAAGATTGGTGTTTGCAGATTGCTGCTTATCAGATTACATCAGCTACTGCTCTCCTGTGCCACGCAGCAGATTCTAAAAGGTGTAGCGTTGATGGACGGGAACGGCCCCTGGAGGCTCAGCTCATGTGAGTCATTAGAGAAAGATTTATTTCTGCTTCACTTAAACAACAAAGAGGTTTCTCACATGCAATTTTAAAAGTGTTTGCATTGAATGTATTGACTAAGTTTGATTAAATAATTGAAGTCACATAATTAATACCATTAAGAATGATTAATGATTTCTTGAAAAGATAAAAAAATTATGTCTTCTCAAATCAAGTTATATATATAAGTTAAAAATAAAGGAATGCAATCACTATCACAGGTAAAGCAAAGTGGAAAAACAAAGTGACTATATACTTTCCAACAAATACATAGCTTGTGTTTTTAATTTTTTTTCCAAAGCTAAGCTGTTTCTTCTCGTCAGAGTATAAGTCAATTATGCTGTAGCACAAAAAGAAATCTGCAGTATTTTACTGTCATTGTTGGTAATTTGTCCCTTAGGGTGTTAGTATTCATACATAATTGCATATTGTCTCTCCCTGTAACATTTTCTACTTTCTTTCTCTGTTAGAACAACATAAGAATTATTGCATCCATGGGTTTTAGCAAATTATCCAGCTAACTTGATTTACATTCTATTCACAAACAGAATTACAGAAGGAAAAAATACATTGGCTTTGTTTTTTTCCTTAGCTATCTTTTGGCCCCGAAAGATTAGAGTTTGTTAATTTTCTTCATTTGTATGTGTGAGCTTTCTTTAAAAGTATAAACAAAAATAAGGAAACACAATTGTATATGATGATACTGAAATCACTAAGTGAATCTCTTTTGAAAGACCAGATGTGGTCTTCAGACAACTGCATCATTACTTACATAAGAAATATTTGCAGTTTTATAAAGGCAATAACTCAAAATACTCATTACACAGGTGAAGGCTATATCTTGACTTATTGAAGTCTTCTAAATACTGGAGATGGCAGTACCATGCAAAATTCCTATCCTCTTAAATATGGATACTCTAGTGAACGTGCTGTTCCAAGCTTTGACAGATTCCTCATCTGGACAAACTTCAGGACTGACAGAGCAGCCACAAGTGTCTCCAGGGCTGCTTGATCATAACCCAGGGGCTGCCTTGTTTCCCAGGGTGTCTAGAGGTGATCCTGCAGCCAGCACTAGCTACAAATAAGCAATGCTGTCTTAGTGAAATCTGCTGAGGATACGTAGATTATTCAGGATAGTAAAGACACAGGTTGATTGTGAAATGCTGCAGAAGGACCTTATGAATAACAGACTGATAGGGCAAGAAAATGGATGTTGAAATTCAATGTAGGTAAATGCAATCTGATGAAAATGGAAAAACACTTAAATGAAGTCCTGGTTGTCTGCAAGCATGAGAAACAGTGTTGAGGTTATAATGAGTAGTTTCGTGAAAATATCAGCTTAATGCCAGACCACAGTCAAAACAAATAGAAAGCTGGATATTGTGAGGAAAGAAATAGAGAACACAAGGAAATATAATCATGTCCTTTTATAAATCCCGAATGTACACAATTCTTGAGAATGGTGTAAAGTCTGAGTCCCTTTATGTCAAGGGAAGTGTGTAGACCTAGAGAAGACATGAGATAGGTGACGTGGATGATCATGTCATTTGCATAAAACCATTTGCAATGGCTTCCAATTGAACGCATGGTGAGTTCAGCTTGGAGAGGCTGCTCTGTTGTGTGACCTTGTGTGGCCATGTGTTGGTGACTTTGGCAGGTCTTTCGCCTGCCCAGTAATTGGAAGAACACCTGGAAATCTCAGACAGTGGAGCTATTTGTGTGAACGCAAGCCGCTGATGTAGAGTGGGTGGAGAGCCATTTGGCACCATTGTTGCCTCTGAACTGACAGACAGGAAAAAGAGGAGCCTGGCTGTAATTAACAAAGCAGCTTAACTACTAATACCTTGGTAATGTCCCTCATATTTTAGATGAAAGGCTCAATCGGTAATTTGAAATGAGAACAAACACACTGAAAGGATGGCTACTGTGAGGAAAAGGAGTACATGATAATAGCAATTTATCCAAAACAGCACGTTTTCTGGATGTGCTTATGGGGTTGTCTGTGTGGTTGCTGGAAACCACTTTTGCAACTGCTTTCTACAGCTAAAGCGGGTGAACTGAAGTTTTGTGCAAATCTTGCACAACAGCTCCTAGAGCAATTCAGACAGTATTTTACCATTATGGAAACACCAAAACAAAAAACACACAAAAAACCTCACAAAAACTTCTTGAAGAATTTTTAGAGTATACATCTGCATCAAGCAGAAAAATTAATAAAAGGGTACAACTCTTGTCTGAGGAAATGGGGGGTGGGGTGGGGAATTGAGCACATTTTCAGCTGGGAATTTTACTGGGAAAAAATGCTTTTGCCAAACAGAAACATCACAAAACTCAAAGCAGGAAATATTTTTTTCAGACACAGAAGATGTCTATACAGCACTGCTTTGCTTTATTCCTCCTGGTCCATCAGCACCCCAAATAAATACACATTGATATTTTGGCCAGCAAGTCCCCACTACTTCTTACTGTGCCAAATTGCTGGTGGTGTCATTGCTAAGCAGCAAAACAGGTTGAGGAGGAGAGCAGCCAAGCAGGCTTAAGCACAGAAGGTATAGGATCCCTTAGGAAGACCCATCATTTCCTAGTTGACCTGATATTCCAGGAGGCAAACTGATCCCACCTTCATGAAGGTAGGTCTATGTGGTGCATAGGTCCCAGGTTGCTTCCTCACCCTGAGCCCTGTTGATTTGGCTGCCTACAACTTAACCTTTCTTGCAAGGGATTGACACTTGGCAGCAAATGTACGGAGAGCTCCATGGGAATTTCATTGAATTAGATGAAGCAAAACTGATGATTACCAGCTGATGATGTGATACATTTCCATTTTTTGTTTGGTTATCATTCTTTGAACATGATCACACCAGAGAATATGCCTTCACAAAGAATTACTTTGTGCATAGGAAAATAAATGTTTTCATGTATCATAGATACCTATGTACCTTTTGGGGGCAATATGTCAATCTTCTAATAATTCTACAGTACAGTAACTCTGAATTCTACCTCACGGGTGCTTTTGGCTAACATAGCTAAACCATAGTTACCATAGGTAAACCATAAAAATGTTTCCTGAGGTAGAAAAGCAATGAGTCTGGATCTGACAGGTAATTCCTTCCTAAATATTAATCCAGAAATCTGTTATGTGTTTTTTAAAGTTGGGGTGTATTGTGCTTCCATTTTGAAATCCAGATGATGAATTTTCCAGCATTCCAATTCTCTTTGATAGAGTTCCTGCTCTCATGGCTTAGTGGCTCTTTGTATTCATTGACCATACAGCATGGGCTATGTTTGCTTTGCTCTTCTCCTCCTCCATCTCTCATGAATAACAAAACCATAGGAACAGACTGAATATATCTGGAATCATTCAGGTAGCAGGTGAACTTTTAGTATTGACTTTTTCACCCTCACAGGCATTGTCCATTTACTTTCTTCTTATATCCCTGCTCTAATTTGTACAAAGCTACTTGTGATTAGCTGGCATTTACAAACAAGTATTGATTTTTTTTTAAATTAATTCATAAAGAGTTCAAGCAAATAGTGGTAGTCAATTCTAGCAATAATCCCCCAAGAGGCTAGGAAAGATACAAACAAAACTGCACAGTCTATAGGCAATGCACAGTGCATTAAGTGGGTAAGGTTTCAGATGCCTGTGCATGTGTCTTGGTTTCAGATACCCCTTTCACGATATCTCTTTGTGTATGTATTGAAGCTAGTAAATACAAATGTCAAGAGAATATTTTCAGCAAAAGCATCATTTAAAATTATTCCAAGTCATATAAAAAGCAGTATGGTTATTCATTAAATACGCACTGGCAGGTGTCAAAGGATTCCTTCCAAACTTAGGCATCGTTTGAGGAAAGAGACCTGCCGAAATCACACTGAACACCAAATGCCAGAGGCAGAAACAGAACAGTTAATGTAGTGTCTTAGCTCAGAAGCAAGGGAGGTGCCTGCTGGGGATACCCCGACTTGATTCAAGGCTGTTCGGGGCAGAGGGGAACGCACACCAGGGTGAGGTTCACTGCATCGCAGAGTAGGTGGAGGTGCTGAACAGTTTCTGTTCAGTGGAGACACTGTGTGGCTAGGAAGGCTTCAGTGCAGAAAACCTCTACAGAGGAGTAGCGAGGGCAATGTATATGGGTGCTTCTGTAAAATACTTTGCTTTACGCTAGAAGTATGGCAAGATTTCTTTCTCCACGGGTCAAGTTTTCCTTTTTTTTTTTAATGAGTTTAGTATTGATAAGCATTCCCTAGAGTGCAGAGGTGGTATATTTGCTTGGACAGCTTGGACAATTGTTTTTCAGCAGAACTCAATTTGTTGAAATGGGTAGTTTGATTGAATGTTTCAGAGGAAAAGTATTCCATTTTCCTTAAACACCCACACGTGTTTTTGAATAGCAGTAAGAAGTGTTTCAAACAGGTATGTGTTTCAAATATACTGGTGGTATGTTAGCGTGATTGCTCACTGGAGGCTTCATAGCAAGGTTCTGACTTGAAGTGGGGATCATCCCGTGCCTCTCTAAAAGGCTGACTGCACAGGGCATCCTTCAGTGCAGCAGCTAGCTGAATTCAGAGATTCCAGCTAGCTGTTAATAACGAGGCGTTTTCCTTTAATAGCCTCTGCCTACTGCCCTCATCTGAAGGCTTGATAAATTAAGTGCATTGATAAAAAGTAGGGGTGTCTTATGCAGTGAAATGTCTTGTGAATATAGGAGCAGAATGCTTGCAAATGATTGTGAGAATCATCTGAATAAAATAAAACCACCATCAGATAGCCTTCAATGATGTGTTAGAGAATGTTATTAGTCAGAGTCCAACAGTCCTGTGGTATTTAGAATCCTCTGGCATTTCAGTGACATTTTATATGGCATATTGCATTGAACAATTAATTTATTTCATGACCATCCCATTGTATTGAAGAGAAAAAAAAAAACTTTAGTCAAAACCAGGTGTCCTGGTCAGAGTTACGTATTGTGTTTCAAAACCCATTGAGTGGAAGCTAATTTCAACAATTTGCATGAGAGACTTTTGCTATCAATTCTATCGTAGGATCGGTGTCAGCTCAATTTTCAGAGCAGCTGTAGCTCAAACACTGACCTGCTGCCTATTACAGTAGTGTAATGAAGGGCAATGGGCTAGTAATTATTCTACATTACTGTAGATCAAGTAACATGCAGCCTTCAGTTATCACAATGGAATCCCAGTTCTTGCTCAAAATGAGAAAACTGACCATGAAGTTGATTTAAGGGTGTCATCAAAAATTACTTTCAGAGCCTGAAAATGTACTACTTATTTCCAAGATAGCATCTGCCATTGCTGTGCAAATGTCCCAGAGTCACTGCATACTTGAATAAACTAGTTTCAAATAACGAAATGAAGAGTTGCATTTGAGAGGCAGGAGTAAATTGAGATGGGATGTTCTTAAAATTTCTACTAATGAAATTACATTAGGCAAATTATTTCAATGCCTCCTTTCTCACACCATTTGTGAAACATCCTAACAACTTATTCAGGAAATCATGTGGATTTTCATCTGTTGCTGCATATGAAATATTGAGCATTATGAATTTGACTTAAAAGCATGGCAAATTGCTCTCTACCTGCCTGTACGATAATGACCTCAGCCTGGCCAGATCATATTACTTCCAAAGAATGAGCCAAGATTGTCATCAGCTGTATATCCAAATCTACTCCTTCCCTAACCCTCTTGATGCAACTGTCTCAAAACCTGCATTTAACCCTGTCTTTCGGAGAGTGGAATCCTTGAAGGCAATTCACAACATAACAACCCGGGATACTGTGGAGGAAAAATGCTTCACAGTAATCGGGTTTGTCACCCATTACTGACACCTTGCCTTGGAGTAGAAGGAAGATAGATTTCATAAGAAATCTGCATTTTTCTGGGTAGAGAAGGGTCAGGGAGTGCATGGTAGTGGACTGTACGCTTTGATTTTTCCATTTTTTTGCTTAGCTAGCTATTACTGGTAGTCACTTAGGAAGTTGTGTTGCTGCTGATAGAGGTAATTATTTCTATTTTTTTAAGGAAACTTTAAAAAAATCTCTTCCCACATCACCGTCAGTATCTGGCATGAAATTTTAGCTCTTCCCTACCAGAGGTAACAGGATATTAAAATATATGGAACAAGCAGACTGGAAAGTTTAACTGTCAAAAACAGTAACATTGTGTCAGGAGTAAAATAAAATTAAGTTCTAAAAAGGTAAAATAATCCCTGCAGAGCAATTTGTAAGAATCTGGATGGTTTGAGGTTTTTTTCTTAGAGTGAGGAGAAAGGGAATGTGGCTTAAATTTTCACTTTCAGCCCACACAGAATTCACACATAATAATTCACTTCAGGTAAGGTATGTGGGGATGCACAAGCTGACACACTCCCAGTGGTCAGTCAGACAGCTAACCCTTCTTTGGGGCAGAAAGGGGGAGCTGCTGGGATGGAGGGGATGACAGGGCATCAGGGAAGGTACAATAAGGAGGAAAATTCATCAGCAAGTATAGGTAGTAATGTATCAGGAAAATGGCTTTCTCTTTTGGCTACAGAAAACGGACGGGGGGTAGTTGATTTTCAGGATAACAGCAACACATCACATTTAGGTAAGAGTTTCAGACTGCCCACGGCGCTCACATTTCCAAGGGACTCTAAATCCTGAACTCCTGGTCTTGTAACCCAGTGTTATCCATCCTTCCCTGATCCAGCTGATGATCCTGGTCACAGGTCAAGGAAACCTTGAAGTGACAGCAGCCGTGGAGCTGAACTCGAGGAGTAACTGTCTCTCAGGACAGTCTTTAAAGCATCAGTCTGTGTGTCCATCTGCTCCTGAGCTGAATGGCCCTAGTCCCTAGTATCAACATGAAGGGGCTCACTGCAACACTTACCACTGCTACTTGCAAATAATAATGGAGGTAAATACTTGGGCAATGCTAGAAAGGAGTGTGAATGTGAGGCTGCAAATCCATCTCAGATAGGAGTTTTTTTCCCTCCTTTTATATTCATCTTCTATAAATGATCAGAATGAGTAGATTTTAGAGCAGATTTTAAAGAAAAAGGAGATTTTAAGGGAATATCTTCCTGTTTTCTTAGAAAGCAATTGAAATGCAGGGAGGCTTACTATTTTAAAACCTGAATCCTAATTCTAGATGTGGCAAAATTTCAGTCAGAGGCACATCAATATAACAAGGCTAATGTGTCCAGCCAAAAGAGTTTACATGTTGAGACTTGACTATTTTCAGTAAATGACTCATTAATGAGCCATCAAGACTTGATTGTAGCAACTGTTGCACAACTAGTCACAATAATAATAATTATCAGAAGAGAGGAGCTAATTTTGCATATTTCAGATAAAAGAAAAAAAATTCATCACAAACTTTGTTACAAAGACACACTTACCACTGCTTATTGTGTATTATTCACAGGCACTAAATTATGATTCCAAATCAGAAGGGTAACAAGATGTTTTCCTGTATAAGATTTAGCTAAACCTCTGGAGTTTTTAATCTGTTTTCCTAACAAAGTTTACTCAGAAACATTGGCTCTGTTCAGACTGTCAGGAGACCCCAAGTCTCTCTGTGTAAATTGAAAGAGGCTGCCCTTGCTGGCTCATGCTTTTATTATGGGGATCACACTAAATGTGATAATTTCAGCAAAGTGCATGTTTGCCATTGCGTCAACTTCTAATTGTGCTTCCTCGGCATCAGCAGAATATGAATGAAGAACATCGGTTTACCTTTGTGGCTAGTCACCGAACACAGGAATGGTCTCACTGAGCCCTCAGCAGAAGATACACCCAAAATATGGCAAATTGCAATGGGTAGTTTTCAACTGCCCTTATTGAGAGAAACATCTGAAACTTCTGCCTTTATCTCCTTACAAACTGCACTCTGAATATAAAAGCTGTGGGTCTGAAGTCAACCATCTGCCTTTATTTGCATTGCAAAGTTTCTGTTGGGCCAAAAGCACCATTGGTGAAGATGAGCCAATTCTCTTCAGCATGATGCCCACAGTGGCTTGGCTGAAGGAGTTAGTGGCTATCGTGGGTAAGTCTAGCATTTATGTCTAGGAGGGTTGTAGGTAGGAGTCAACTTCAGCAATGTATGGGAGCTCCACATCTTCTAGAGAACATGCATGAGGATTTTTGGGGATCGGAGGGAGAAGACTGAAGGGGCAGTATGACCTTCTAGTCTTCTGATGAAAGCCTCTTTGCTGAACGGATGGTTTAATTCAGCATCTATCTATATGCTATCAGGAGAGAGCATTTGAAAACGTAGAGATATATTTTCCTTTTTTTTGGTCAGTCTCTGTGGCTCTATTGACTTGAATCTGCTAATTCCTATTTGTCAAAAATTTGGCTCATGAACAAGACATATTTGAAATGTAAATCTCTGATGCAAATATCCAGAGCTGATTTGGAATCTTTTATTGGGATAAATAAAATTAAAAAAAGAAAAAATTCCATTAAAAATGCAGTTACCATCAGTTCAGAATTTTCTTTTGGAAAGCTTTTGTTTCATTGAATATTTGCAATTTCCACTGAAAAATTGAATTAACTGTTTCATTTGACTTGAAACACATTTTAAATCATTTATTGATTTTTTTTTTCCCTGGAGTGAATTTCCCTGTGATCCTTTGCCATATGGCAGTAGGAGTTCAGCTCCCAGTGTTACAGGCTGCTTGCATCGCCAGCCCTGCCATTCATAGCCGCTCGCCCACCATGTGACCCAGGACATAGGTTTCACATGGAGTAGTTAGTGAGGGAAGGAGAATGGCAGACTCTCATTATACACTGCCTAAACCCACACAGGACCTCATTGTCCTGATTCCCAAGTGGACTGTAAGCCAACGTGATGAATTTTTCCTGACCTGGATTGATGAACATCAAACAATCATGGGACTCTGGGATATGATAGAAGCTGTGGCCTGGTTAGGAAGTCTGGGCTATAGGGAAGGGCAGATCCCAGCTCCAGTGAGGCAGTGCCTGGCTCCCATACGCTTCAGAGGAATACATTTCTGATGCAGGACATTTAGGGTTGTTTTATCAGTGGCTGAAGTAAAAAAACAAAACCAAAAACCAACAACAACAAAACCCCATCAATTTCAAAATTGTTGGAAGTTTTCTTCTGTTAGAAGAACATCCAAATGAATCTGTTTGTCATTTCCTAACTGGAATTAATGTGGCATTTCCACCCCACAAAATAATAAATCTGATTCTTACTTTTTAATCCTGTTTTAAATGGAAAGAAAGGCTGAAATGTCAACATGTCTCCTGGGATAGACATGCTGTACTTGCTATGCTCTGTAAACAATTTTGAATAGGAGACTGTTTCAGTGGAGATCACATTCTCAAATGAATGATTTATGGGCTCATGAGGGTATTAAGCATCAAATTAAGTGTCTGTAAGGATCTCTTTTTCACCTCAAGGATCTATGACTTTAACATAAACTACCCTGAACTGGCAGAAGGTGAGAGATCAATGTGACAGAAAAGAGTAAAATAACAAAGCACCTGATAAAGGCTAAATTAGCTCCTAAAACCTGTAGAGATCCAACATGACACTAAATGCTTTCTTTATGTGAGTGAGCAAACTGGCTGCAACTTTAATGTGGTGTCACTCTCTCCCTTCTCACTGTGTTATACATTCTGCTCTAGGGGCTAGTATAAAGGTTTATGGAAGGAATTTCTTCTGACAGCTAGAACAAAATTTGCAAAGGGAAATCAAGGGAAATTAAGCATGTAAATACTTTTAACAACCTAAGCAGGGGGTCCTTAGTCGTGCAGTGACAAAATTTTCCCTCCTTGTACTGCAGGTGGAGATCAAATTGCTCTTTTGGCCCGGCTAAGGTCAATTACATCTAGAAATCAAAGGCTGAGCAGCATGTTGGGTACAGCTTGACGGTGGGAGATGGAGTTAGGGTTGAAAAGAAGTCTGAAAAATATCTTTTGCACAAGTTTGAAAAGTGATTACAATTTTTTTTGGTCCTTATTTGTCCTGCTCTTCTCTCTCTCTCTTTTTTTTTTTTTTTTTTTTTTTGAACAGGGATGAGTAGCCTTATGGTAGCTGTTGTTTTGCTTTCATGGGGGTGGGGGGTGTGCATCTTCACTTGCTTAGGTACTTGCTCTGGATTTCAACTCCATCTGTGTCTCCTGGATTTGGGGATTGGGGTCTGGAGTGTGTTTGTTCTGATTCTGAGCAAAATTACAGTGTGTTTGCTCTGAGCACACTCAGTCCTTTTATTGATTGCTGTCGTGCGCCTGCCCGAACCGGGGAAAGGAACAATCAGAGGGAGATGTCGCAAACAAACTGAGCTCTGTGAGTCTCCAGCTGCTTGCTGGAGAGAGGGCTGGTGTTCCCATAAAGCTCTGTGGGATACGTCAGGAATCAATGATTTTTTTTTTTTTTTTTTTTTTTTTTTGAAAGAGCATTGGCATCTGGATTAGACATCAGCTTTGGATTTGCCCTATGAACCATGAGCTGGGCTGTAGGCGCGGCAGCACCTGGGACGTACTCCCACCGCCCTGTTCTCAGGGCCAGCTCCAGCACTGGTGCCAGCTAAAACTGCAATGGGCAACTCCCAGTTGCACAATTTCCTTGGCTACTGCAGACTTTACTCCAGTGCAGGACTGCCACAGCAGAGCAAGTCTGCTTTACGCAGCTTTTGCCTTGCAGAATCCTGCTCTGAGAGGATAAGATGTAGGTACAGATACCAGCAATGACTTCTCCTTCAGTAAGAAGAGGATCTGCTGGACATGTGGGGCTTCTTTATGACTTTCTTGTGTTGATTGAAGTGGGACATAGTCCACCTTGAAATGCCTTAAATTCAGCAGTCTTTGCTGAAAAAAATGTATACTTTGTTCTCAGTATAAATGATCATATAACCTCTGTTGGAACAGGGCTTGCAGTGTTTTGGTGCTGGCAGCCAGCACATCGGTTAATGGGCAAAGCGGGTTTCTGTAATTCCCCTTATAGCAAGGGGAGTGAACCAGGCTCATCAGCAGGCGAGGAAGTCCCCACCACCTTCTGACTGTTTTCAAACAACATTTGGGAGTGATTTATGCTGCGTTATGACATTGGTACCATCTGCTCATCATCATAAGTATGAATGAAGTGATAATGAAGAAAACATTCTAAGCAGCTAACAAGATGATTACACTATAATAACATAATTTTGGCATAATTTGGATCTTCAACAATCTACAAACACTTCATTTCAAAATCTAAAGGTCTGGAGCCTACAATCTGCAGCTATACAGGGCTCTTTTCTGATTTCTAATATCAGGGGAAGAAGAAAATTCATCGTGAAATGTGCCAGAAGTCCCGCTCCACCTGTCTGCTGACTTGCACTTTCTCCTACACAGCATCTGCTGTGCTGACAGCTCTCAATTCATTTCCTCGCCTGCTTCACCTGTGTTTTGGAAACTTCTTCTTGGAGCAGACTCAGTACCTCCCCGGGACAGGAGCCATCTCTTCCTCCTGCCAGGGGTTTCCACCTGATCTACTCACTCTTTTCCTATGGGAAGACAACAGGAACAGTCCATTGCAACTTCGATCAGGACCTGGAAGTTCTGAGAAAACACAACGTAGTGATAACTTTGCACTAGATTTAGTGGGGGGGAAGCTGCAATTTCTTTAAAAAAGTTAGAATTTTTTTAAAACTTTTCTTTCAAAATGGCAATTTGTGTAGAAAAATAAATCTCATTTCTTTAAAGCCAAGGAGTGAAATTCATCTTTTCTTTTTGGGTCTAACAGAAGTGTCTCAGCTCAACCACCAAATGCAGAAATTCAGTTTCCCTGGGATTAGGACCATCTGATCCAGTTTGATATGAATTTGTACAATTCCACAAGATTTTTCATCTTGGTTGCCATTGTTCCAGGAGGGAATATTCTGGCCATCTGTACCGGTGTTGGGCCCTGCAGCACTGTGGTTAGGAGTTGTTTTTAAGAGCCTTATTTTTCCAAGCAGGCTTGTTGAGACAAGTTGGACCTTTCCTTTCTGATGCAGAGCTGGCCATAACTGTCCACTCTTTGTGACCCACCATCAGATATTTTTTATGCACTCAACATTTTAAGACTCGGGCACTTGCACCAACGTGCGTCCTGCATCAGAGGGATGATCAGAGGAAAACAATGAGCGAGGCATTTTGAGATGCACAGACTTGAGAAACTTTTGGACAGAACTGAAGGTAACCTGTAAACCATGGGACGGTTTGGGACCTAATTGCCTGAAATAGCTCCGCAGCAAAAGAGTAACCAACTGCCCCAGCACATAGCAGCAGTGCATGAAGCATACAGCTGGGCTTGCTGGCAGAGCATGGAGGAGGACTGTGATTCCTAAACGTGAGCCTCCCCAGCCTGCCATGGCTTATCTCGCCTCCGTTTGCTCAGCCTACAGCAGGTGGGGGCCCAGAACCGCAGCTTTACGCAGTGCATTTGTTTGTGCTGTAAGTTGTCAGTAACCATATGGACTGCCCAGGTCTCTCCAATGGTTTAGTTGTGTATTGTAATGAATCCTGGATGACTGTCCCACAAAGTCTCACGTGGTTCAACATAGTGGCGTGGCAGCAATGCAGCTGCGAGCAAATGTGCTTGACAGATTTTACGCTAATGCTGTGAAAGCCCAAAACATTGCTAGACACTCTTGAACTTATTTCTTAAGCCTGCAATAGTACTTGTGTCACCCAAGCAGAAATGTTGTCTAAAGATACTGCTTTTGACTGGAATATCTTTTACTAATGAGTAGTATTTTTCATACCAGAAATTTGTGTGATGTCTTGCTACCAATCTGATACAGCACTTTGCTAGAAGGAAGACGGTGTATGTTGAATTGGTGGTTTGGCAACAGATCTACTACCCAAGCTGATCTGCCATTCAATTAGACTTCACTTAGCTGATATGGTCAGAGTGACTAGCAGTAACAAAAAAAAGGAAGCACAAAGCAGATTTTTATGCTCTTGTTTTTCTTGTATTTTCAGCTTTAATATTAATCTTTTCAAAACTAATATACAGAAAAGAAAGAAAGAACCCATGTCAAAAGATGTGGTCCTGAATGGCACTTGTGTAATCCAGTGACTGTAGCTGCTGTGAGGATTTGTGCATTGTGGACGTGACTCATGAAACAGCTATTCCTGCACCAGGTGGCTAAAACTCAGCAACAACAGGTTTACAAGGAAATCAACCTTAATCTTTCAAACCACAAAGGTGGGTCAATGGATCTGCAAGACGAATCATGATTCTTGGTTATGTTATTCCACGGATTCTAGGGCTGCTGGAAACAAATTCATCCCCTTCTTCGGGCAAGAGCATTTCAGAAGACTACCAGAACCTATTCTTGTTTGTCTTCCAAACTGGACAATGACCTGGAGGATGTCCCTTCAGCCCAGAGGAGTCTGAGTGTTCAATGCTTTTGGTGCCTCCTGCTTCCACCCATCTGGGACTAGGAGGGAGAACTGGGAGATGGCAATGAACCTACACCCCACCCAGGAAACAAACTGGTCCTGGAAAATTCTGTACAAGGAGGCTGTACTATTTTCCACTTGCTTTAGGCCACTACATTAGTCAGAAAGTGTGTGTGGAGGGGAGTCTATGTAGACCAAAATATAGAAAATGTATAGACTAGATCTGAGGACAGCCTTTCAGAACAATGCTTGAGGTTTCTGTGTGTGGGCACAAGGTCAAAGACACAATCAACTTCCCCCAAAAGGAATAGCATGAGGTACTCCTCAGTGATTTAAGTAGGTAGAAAAGTAAATGAAAAAGGACCTACAAGCTGTAAGAACAACGTAAAAAAACCCAAAACACCAAAACCAAAACAAACAAGCTTCTGTTGGTGGTGTACAAATATCTTTCCTGATTTATTTTTAATCACGATAAGGAAAAGAGAGGGAGAAAGGGAATAACAGCCTTTGCCAAGTGTTCAGTAATTCTCGTATACCTGATTCCCAGCTGCATCTAACTCACTATCACTCTTGTGAGTAAAACACTTCCCTGCAAATGCTCTAGCCACTTAAATTTTTGAAGAGGGTTTTTCAACAAGGATGGAATGTGATAAATGCAATTTAAACAAGCCACTTAATCAACTTATTTATATTAGATAACAATATAGGCACAGCGTGTGAGTCTTCCACACAGAAACCCTCAGGAAGCCTCTGTGGAAAAGAAAACACCACAAGATCACTCCTTGTGCAGCCACCCTTGAAGCATTTCTCTGCTGGGTGGAGGATCTGTGTCCCCTGTGCTCAGAAGGGGAGGTCAGGACATGGTGGTAGGACGGAGCCTGTGGCTGGCTAATTCACACTTGATGGCCCAGTTTTGTCCCTTGACCCCTTTAGATGTCAGCGGCACCTTCTGGATGTCTGGCATCGCTGGTGCATGAGCTCTGACGCTCCCCAGCCCTCGCCCCGTGCCACGACTCGGTAGGGCTCTGCTGAATTTGTCCTAGCGATTTCAGAAGATTCATCTGCTCATAGCTATTGGCTGTAATTTTCTGTGAGGATAAGGAAGGGGAGTCTGGGCAAAAGAAAACTACTTTTATTAATTTTATAAATTTTATTAAGATTTTATTAATTTCTGAGAAGAGAGCCTCTGGGAAATGCTATGTGTGTCCCTCTGTTCTTCTACCACACAGTTAAATATGCCCTGAGAGCATATGGAGAATATGGAACCAAGCTCTGTACGCAGCTTACCCCATCCAAAGTGCCCACTGGCCTCAGGAAAACATTGAAGAAAGAAATCTGTGCAGGTGGAGCTACTAAAAACGTCAGTGAAAAAAACTAGCTTTTAAAATTATATTTTCAGATTGCAAATAGGAGATGATCCTCCCATTAAGTGAGGAATAGCAAAATAGAGGCAGGATTTTTCTTTTAATTATTCATTCTACTTAATCTGAGAATTTAAGTTGATCCTCATTTTACAGAAGCTTGTGGAATCCCTAATTTGGGAGAAGGTCTGAGCGGGGATCAGACACCCCAAGCAGAGAAGAGGGCTGATGGAAGTTTAAGCTGACAGAAGTTTAAAAAGAAACAAATGGGCTTTGCCGTTCTGAGAATGTAAGCAAAGACCACAGCTCTGGAGGGAAAATAGGACAAAGTTATAGTAAAACGACTCATAAACCACAGTCTCCAGTTCAGGAAATGCAGAGGCAAAGGTGAAACTCCAAGAGGAGACAGAGCAAAACTGGAGTGAGTTTTCAAGGGGAATCCTGAAGGTTTACATAGACAAGCACAAAGCAGCCACATTTTGGAAGCCTTTTTGTCTGTGTAAGAAGCTAAAACATGACTGCAGGTATTGAAAGATAAACAAAATACATGTAATTTGCACAGGTGAGAAGGATTTGTAGGAAATGTTAAAGAGACAGCGATGTACAGTGACTGAATATTACTCAGAGCATGTAATGGAGCCCTTTTTACTTGTCATTCGGAGACCAGTGCACAAGTTCACGGGAGGTCAGAAGTTGCATTAAAAATTTTGAAGAATAAATTTAGCACTGTTGCAAACAGGAACGTATATCTTCATTAGAGTCAGTGGGGAATTTCCGAGCTAGATATGGAGAGAAGTTGTCTTTCAACAGCAGGATCCTCCAAGCTGTGAGAGCAGGATGTGACGACTAAGACCCATGAGCTCCTTCGAAGACTTGCAAAAGAAAGGAGACCAGCTCAGACTGATTGAGACCTTTTGATATGCATGGTATATTGTCACTTCTCTATAATACTTCCCTCTCATGAATGAGAGGTAAGTCAAATTAGCCTTTTATGAGATTTAGGATGATGAACTTTCTGCAGCATTGCAGCTAAGACTAAATGTTAAAATTAGCTGGTGAATAGTCTTCGGAAAACTGTAGACCAAACCCTCCCTCTCCATCACAAGGACCTTCTCTCTAGTGTGTGTGGTGCAACCTGCTCTTCCATCAGGAAGGGTGTTCCTGTGTTGCAGTTCAGGTTTCTCCTGCATAACTGTGTGGGAATGTGGCGACTCACTCCACCTTCCCCTGGAGATGCGGAGACGATCTGCCACTCACCCTGTGAGCACACCTTAGCAATGGCCTTCATCACACCCAGGACTGGGCCTAAATTCAGCCTTTCTTAGCTGCCACACTTGTCTCATCCACACTTAGCATTTGCATTTACACAGCAGCAACAGCTGTCAGCCACTAATGGCAGGATCCCAAGTCTCGACCAGGTCTATGGTTTCAGAGTTACATGCACACTTGCCATATGGACAATCCTGCAGTAACGTGTCTCGTAGACTATTGTGGGCTGAAGCTGGAAGTTCATATGGAAATATTTTTTGTGTGTGCACTGGTTTTGCCAAACGTCCTGTTTTAATTATTCATCTCCTCATGAATAAATGAAAAGGGGAAACATCAAAAGTCACCAAATACTCTGCGCTGGTCACAAAAACTGAAGGTTTCTTTTTAATGTACAATCAGAAAGTTGGATTAAGATTCACTCCTTTGATATGCAGCTGATTATTTTTTTATATATAAAAAAGAGAGAAATTCCCGTTTCCTGCAATTAACTGTATTTTTTTTGAAGCGCAACAGGCATAGAGAAATCACATATCTGTGGTGTCTCCTTTCAAAGAAAACAATTAGCATCCATATCAAAAAGCTAATTCAGAGAAATTAAAGAACACATACATCAGTAAAATATAATATTTCCTCTTTAGCACATCTCATTGTGTACAATGTGTCACTGTAAAATTGTTAGGCTTGGAGATAATGAAGAGTGACAGTTGAAGGGTTCAGGGCTTCATATAAGACTTTTGGGTATGTAAAGATTTTAATTGCACATAATTATGAATGTGGAAGTGGAACGATTTAATTTTTTAGCTTTCATGCTATTAGAAGGCTAATAGAACCAATATCAAACTGAGTTAGTTACAGCAGAATTACTAGAAGAAGCTATTTTTTCATTCAGCAATTTAAATTAAATCAAAACAAAAGAAATTAAAATAGCTCATAAGTTACTCTCTTCTTTTACATTTATATAGTGGTAGCAGGATAAGTGGTGAATGCTATTAACAGATGAAGAAAATAGTTCTAATAAGATTAGAATATCCTGGAATAATGGCAATGGCTAGTGGGGGAGCACAGAAGAAAAGGGACAACTATAAATGGTGCAGTTAAAATAATAAAGTGGACTGTTAAGTTTGAGAGAGACTGTCTAAGGGAACTCTCTATTCTTGCTATAAATACAAAAACATACCCTCTCCCCGCCTTAGGCAGATGCACTACTCTCACTGATCATAAAGAGAGGAGGAATGAGCTCCTTTTTTCAGGTCTGTGGGGTTTGTGACTGCCGAAAATGCACAAATGGGAGGGACAAAGCGTGCCCGATAGCCAGAAGGGTTTGTGAGCAGTGCCTGGACTCCGGCAGTCAGTACTTTCCACCTTGGCAGCGTCAACAGGGCCGGCAGCCGGGATTGTTCTCTCCGGGCGTCCTGGATGACAGTAAGCACTATGATGACTTCCAGCAAAGCCCAGGGTCAGATAAAACAAGATTTCCAACACAGCCCATTTTCTGCAGGGTTCAGACCTCCCCATTAATAACATTGCCTAGTGTGTCCACGGAGCTGAGCGGCCAGCCCTCTCCTGCCTCCTTCCCCTCCTTCTCTTTGTAGCACCTCAGTTTTGGGTTCCCCTTCTCACTCCTGTATCCTCACTTCTAGCGGGCATTTCCCTTACCCTGCCGAAAATTCAGCCTTTCTCTCATCCCTCGCAACCTTGTCTGCTAAGCAAACGCTCAGGCTGGGGGAGCCTGGAGTTTACCCCCTCCTGCTTCTCATGCGAGCGCCTGTTCTTCTCCCTACAGCTGTAAGACAGCCCGCCCGGCGCAGGGGACAGAGGGCAGGAAGAGCGGTTATCAGCAGAGAGGGGTGAGAGGAAATAGTGTCCAGACACTCAGCATTTTCTGCATCCGTAACCAGGCGTTTTGGTTCTGGATCGCTTTTGCATTCCCTGTACCGTTCCTTACAACAGAGCGAGAAAATGAATTTCTGTCTGCTGCTAAGCCCTACTTAAGTCCATCTTTCAGCAGCAATTAGAAGTCTGTTGATGTTAGGATCTCTTTGCAGATCTTGGACCTTTTCAATTAATTTTAATCGGGTTCATTAGCACTTTTTTTAATGTGTAAGAAATGGGCAAATGCGTAACTGAAGGGCCACTTACCTTTTAATGAAGGTAACAAATATGCAATTAAAAAAGCCCTGTCTTTCGGCAACTTTGCAATAAATTAACTTGTTTTGTCATTATTGTGCATGCAGAATGTCAGTCTGGAGTTTTGACATAAAATTCTTTATCATTGGCAGAATTAGCAAGTAACATTAAGAACTAGGAAGTGACAATTAGTTCGTGAATTAGGTAGGATATACAGTGTGTTAATTATTGAGGGACCAAACTTCATGCAATTAAAATTTTAAATCAAGATAAGAATAATGTATTATTAGACATCTGAGTATTTAATGAAGTTGCAAATGATTACCAAATTTTATAAATTAATTCTAAGGTTCCTTGACTATTCTTAGAAAATTTTGTGCTGTGGGACTTAAAACAGGCTGCAGTTGTTTGTGAATAGAATAATAATACGAATCTCTGAAATGCTATAGGAATCTTTGCTTTTTATCAATTATACATGTGTCTACAAAGATGTATATTAAATGCCTTGCTGCTAAAAAATGTTATACTGATGCTTCTTCACCAAGATCTTAATTCCAAAGCTGTGTTTCACATACAACTGCCATATCTAACAGTTTATTGCCTGTGCCTCAGCAAGCTGTCGGAAGTTCACTCTTCATTGTAAGTCATCTTAAAATCAACCGGCATCTTCCCAAGCGGGCCCCATTCTGCCCCATTCATGTAAATGCAGAGTAAATGCAAACAGCAGCTGGCTGTTGGCTGCAGTGGGATTTGGATCACATCCATAATGTTGCATGAGATTTGATCCCGTGGCTGCAAGTGGAGGTTGAACAAATCATGAAGTTAGACTAGCAGGTTGTCACTTTGCTGTGAACAGCATCATCCCAGTAAAGTGAACGGTAAAGCAGCAGGCTCTCAAGAGGGGCCACATCCAGGAGGCATCACACTAATGCTCGGGCCGGGGTGCATTTATAAGAGGAGGCATCTCTGTGCTGCTGTTTGAGGGAAGCAAGGCCAACTGGTGATGCAACCAGCCAGGAAAAGGCTGAGGACTCCCATGGTCATCTCTCCATGTGACTGCAGCTGCTTTTGATGTAAGAATCCCATGGCTGAGAGGAAAGGGCGTTTCAGCACATTGCCGTCCTTCACGGGTCTGAGGAGGGTCTCATGCCCAGCTGAAGTGGGAATCCTCTTCCCCACCCTTACCCTGGAGGACTTGCAGCCCCTGGGCAGCCAAGCACCCCGCTACCCAGCTAGGGCAGAGGGAGGTTTGCACTGGTTTCTTGACCTTAAGAAACATTTTTTTAAAGGGTCACTTGGCTCTGATGTTGACCAACATGAATACTGTAGGAAGGAGGCCCCATGTTTCCCCCGGCACTGTAAGCCAGCGTCATGAGTCCAGACTCCTGAGAAGCCCAGCAATGAATGGCACAAACTTCTGCCCCACCACTACTGACAAACTGGGGCTGGGTGAGCAAAGCAGACCCTGGGGTTTGTGTCTGAGCACACATGGCCCCGAGGAGCCGATGCCGATGTCTCCCTGGCTGCATGGTGGTAGTGTGAGCGTGGTTTCGTTGCCAGCAGAGCCACGGGGTTGGGGCTTGCTCTCAGAGAGCCAAAAATGACAGTGTGAAAAAATCATCCACCGCCCCTGGATTGCAGCCTTGGGCAGCCCAGGATCAGAGCAGCGAGCTCAGCTGGCTCCATCCATTTCTGCCTCCCAGAGCCACTTACCTACCTGACAATGACAACCATTTAATTTCAACAACTTCCACAAGATTAAGTGTTTCTCCTGTAAAATCTCCCTCTTTCATCACTCACTCTTCTTTGTGAGAGCCAACAGTAAACTGCACAGCAGCCTTGCTGATGTGTTCTTGGATATGAGCCTCAGGTTTTGCCACACTTTCTCCACTGCAGTGAAATAAATCTGCTGTACTTGTGAATCTACCACAGATGATTGCACAGTGCTCTCCACGCAAGTTCAGTTCACAACTGCTCCACTAGCTGGATGATCAGGACCTTGAAAAATTTGCAGTAACAGGAGGTTCTGTTTAAAAGCTCTGGCCTATACTATTTATCATCTCTATGATAATGAATGGAGGGTGTGATGGAGAGCGGCGCATCAGCAGCGCCAGCAGCTCCCAAGAGCCCTCACTGCTGTGTCCCATGAGTGGTCCTGGAGACTCCTTGCTGTGACTAACAAGGACTAATTTGAGCAAAACAGGTGGAGTTAAGATCAGAAATCAGCTGAAGACCAACCAGCCCAGTCCATGCAGAAGGACTCCTGGCGCTTTCAGCCCATGTCGGTATGGGTGGCAGGTACCCACCAGGCCAAACAAATTCATCAGTCCCCTACGTCTCTGTACCAGGAGGATTTCTGTGTCTCTTTTGTGCTGTGGGATGGGCACATTCCACCCCCAGCAGTGGTCCCGTCTGCGTGGCTGTGCCCAGGCTCTCACGCTGGCTGCGGGTGTCACTGGCTGTACCTGTGCTGGGAGTAACACAGCGTGCAGCGCTGATTCTGCATGCAGCCGACAAACAAGGCTCTGTATAAACTATCTTATTTATTTCACTATCCTTCCCCCATTCACCAGGCAAATTATCACATGTGTATTCAGTTTCAATAAGATAAAAAATTGCCTAATAAAATATTTACTCAGCCTTTGTCCCTGCAAGTGTAAACTCATGTAATTACAGAGCACTCCAGAACCTGTGGCTATAAATCTCCAGAAATAAAATCCTCAGCACATTGACAGAATAAGGCTCCCACTTACTGTGAAAATGGGAAGCTAGTCCATGCCAAGCCGTTAGATAAACTTTATGTGCTCCAACTCATGCTCCTTCTTCTCTTTTCAGTCTTTGAGGAAGGATGTTTATCTCTTCCTACTGCCTAGCTGTGGCTGTCATTAGCTTTCCATCATAGGCTGGAAAAGGGGTGAGCCCCCCTTTCTTGCAGAAATCACTGTCTCTCAACCCAGTATTGGCTCTCGTTGCTGACTGCTGTGGAGGCTGCAGCCAGTGGTGCCTGGGACATGCTGTTAGTAGAATTAGGCACAGAGTGGAGGAGATAACGGATGCTGACCCAGGCACAAAGTAGGCAGCACTTGTGACCAGCAATAGCAGCTTCAGTGTAGAAGAAGGGATGAACAGAAGAGGCAGAGGGGCAAAGCTGGACTGTGTTTCGGGTAGCTGAGTGCCACATGGCAGCAGTCATTTTAAGCTACCAGAGCACAAGATGCACTCACCCACTGCACCTCCCAGCAGAGCTAATGCAGAGCTGTCTTTAGTAAAGAAAGGCCGATGCGTATAGATGCATTCAGAAAATTCAAAGTACCCCCAGCAGCAAGGAGGCTTTGATTATCTCAGCCTGATAGTCTTTGCGCAGACAGCGTGGCAGCCTTCCACAGGACACACTGCCAGCACAGACATGGTGTGACCAAGCTGCAGTTTCCAGGAAAACATTCCCAAGACTTCTGGACTGAATCTCAACAGGGGGTGGGAACCTGTGCCCAGGGAGGCTGCTTGGAAAAGGCAAACAATTAGCCATAATCTGTTCGTTAGATGGGCAAAGGAGAAGAGAGGCTATTATTCTTTATTTTCAATAAAGTTTACATTGGGACTTCAGTGCAGAGGGATCAGAGGAGAAGGGAGCGCAAGGAATAACAATCTCTTTTGTACCTGTCAGTTTAATATATGCCTGCTCCCACTTTGGCACGGCACCAGAGTTTTTGAAACACAGTAGCTTAGAGCAGTAGGGAGTATATTTTGAAGGAACTTTTAATTAAATCTGCCCTTGGGCTCCTGAACAGAGAAAGGTGGGAGCTCCTGTGGTTTTTCTTAAAGGGTTCCTCTATGAAAGCACTTTTTTTCCCAGGCTATCACTGGTCTAGAATTGGTGACAAAAAACCCAAACAGGTAACCTCTCTACCTCAGCAGGTAACCTAACCCACCCGTCCCTGAAAAAGGCACAGCTATGCAGGCTTTTCACTTCCCAAACTAATTACTTGAAAAAAACTTGCTTGGATGCAAACCAGGTATCAACATTGCCACTCAGCATTGTCACTCCAAACCACCGTGGCCAGCCAACAGACAATAGGGGTAGGTAGGGAGCAAAGAAGGAAAACATCCCTTACCGCTGCCCTGTAGAGAATCAAGGCACCCCGAAGAAAGCCCTCCACAGAAATGAGTGACTCAATCCTTGAAGTAGTCACAGCCCCGGGGTCCCCCTTAGAAAACCAGAAGAATCTTCCTGATGAAAAGTCTGTTCGCTTTTTCTTCTTCGCTGGAGAGACCACCACAAAACACAGGCTTTCCTTTGCCAGTGTCTTTTCCATTTGAAAACATCTTGTTGAAGAAAAATCCCCAACAAGATCTGCTACCAGCATCTGCAGGAGGTGACCCAAGGTAACAATACTTGGAAGGGATAGGAAGGAGTTAAAAAAACCACCACACACACACCCCCCGTTTCATAATGTCTGTGTTTATGAAAAGGAGGATGTCATACCAGCCTGTTCAGTTCACGTGAATCCGTGTGTCAACCTCTGAGCTTCATCTCAGAGATCAGTTTACCCTTAGGCACTCCCCAGTGCCGCTTCTGCAATGGTGCACATTCACAAGAAACACGTCCAGCAGTGACGTACGGCCACAAAGCCCTGTGTGAAATGAGGTCAGGCTGAGCTGAGTGCTCACATCTTTAGTTATGGAGGTTCTCTGTTTCCACTGCAGAAGGATGATCAAGAATGGCAACTTGGAAATTATGGTTTGCAACAATGGCAGGCAGTGTCCTTCTGCCCCAGGACAGACCTGCCCAGGTAAGATGACTCTTCTAAATAAGCTTCATTCTTATGTTTGGCCTGGGAAACTGCAGGGAGCAATTTGGAGGTGGTAGGCGTCCAGGCTGAACTGCAGACCCTACGCTATGACACACCTCTTGGGGGCTATCACATAGCCTCACTGTAAGGCTGAAAATGGGAACTGGGATTTCCTGCCCCTTCCAGCTTAGTCCAGAATAATTTATGGCACCAAGGGATGCTTCCCTCTGGATCTCCAAATTGTTTCAAATTCTGCTATTTGAACACAATGGGAAATGTGTTTCAGCCTTACATCTCCTTCACTCCTCTCTTTCATCCGTTTCTCCCTCACTTTCTCCCCACATTGGTGCCAGAGAAAAGCTGTCTCCTTCTACCCAGCTGGCAAGGCCTTCCAGAGAGTTCAGTGTTTAAAAGCAGAACAAATCTGCTGTTCCTTATGGCCTGGCACTCTTGTTCCCAGAGCCCCCAGCTGCGGTTGACACTTCTTTTGCCACCAGTTCTGCACCAACACCCAAGAAGGGCGAGCGCCCTGTCCTGAGGGCTGCCACGTGCACCCGTGCAGCCATTGCACAGGTGTCTGCTTTAAAAAAGGATCAAAACAACCTAAAATAAGTGACTGAAGAGCTGATTTTCTTACCGATTCTGTATGGTCTTAATAAAAAGCAAACATCCCCTTTGGGGAGTTATATTAACCAAGTGAAATTAATTTTTAAAAAGGCTAGTTTTGAATTCACCCAAGCAGCATTAACCTTCCATGAACGCATCCATCAGATGCCACCCTGTGGCTGAAAAACACCTCTCCCGGCTGGTGCCTGAAGCAAGGTCTCCACTGCCCACCGGCATTGCCGGGTCCCAGCTCTGCGGGGCAAGACAGGGAGCAGCGGAGGGGATCCCGTGCCATGGCCGGGCCGTGTCCTGGCCCCACGGCTGCCGGGACGTGCGTGTGAGAGTGCGTGATGCCACTGCCCGTGACGTCTGGAGATGTTCTTGCCTTGGGAAAATGGCTCTGGCTGTCGCCCAGCTATCTTTAATAGAGACCGAACATGGATGTGGGGATGCTTGTGTGTAATTATACACAACATATAGGGCCATTTACCATATGGGAGCAGTTGGAGCCCTTTGATCCTTCTCACCCGTAAAGCTGGGCTCAAGGGGCCTGGCGTGGGAGAGCGGGGTCGTGGGGGGGCTCACTTTCATTCCAGCAAAGGCCAGGGCTGTGCCTGTATTTCCTCATTTCCCATGAATGTTCGGGAAAGCGATTTCCCAGCACAGCTGGAAGAAAGCGGGGGAGCGCCGCTGGTGTCCTCTGGAGCCCAGCTCGGAGGCCTTTGTAGGCAAGCCAGGGAGGTGCTCCAGGGAGGTTCGCTGGAGCCAGCGGCTCACCTCCTCCGGGAGGGACCCTCTCCCCCGTGTCCCCCGGAGCTGGGGAGGGCACCTCTCGTTCAAAACAACAGTGCCAAGTGGGAAGGCTTGGCTGAGAAATGTCTGCGGTGCGGGGATTGCCTGCGCTGAAGGCGACAAGGGCTGAAGGCGGGAGGAAGCCCACCTGCACCACGGAGCCTCTGCCAGCCAGGATGGAGCGTGCCGGCAGCAGGGCCAGGGCGGGCAGGCCGCCAGCCTCCAGCACCTCTTTAGGAGCTTTAGTGCCCCCAAGGTCCTTCCTAATTGTCAGCAGCTTGGTCTGCACCGAGGATGCTGGTACAGGGGTTTACAGGGCAGGGCTTGGAAGTAGCCGCTCACAGATTTGAATGGGGCTTTACAACAAGTGATGCCTATTTTTTTGTGGTTTCTGCTGTTCCCTGACTGGTCGATGCTGAAATTATTTCACAAGAAGGAGTTATGTACCAAAAATGCTGCATAGGTTCAGGGTTTTTTTTAATTTTATTTTTCATTTCTGAAAAAAAAAAAAAAAGTCCCTTTGCAAAGGGACTGGGAATTCAGTTGTATTTTCCGCGGCCTGTGGGCATCGGGTTGTGATTCCCCAGCCTGAGTTTATTCCTGACTCTGCCACTGAGGTGTGAGTAACCCTGACCAGACCACTTGGCCCCTCTGACTTGGTTTCTTCTTCTCTTTCATTTTCCCCACAGTATAAATTCCTTGATATAAGACCTGGTGGTTAGTTTGCATTTACAGAGCGCGTTGTGCAAGAAGGGGGAGCACAGGGCTGAAGCAAAGGCACTGAAGAAGCCCTGCTAACAGCGTGATAAAAACAATCCACCGGTTACATTTCCAAAGGCAGGGGCGTTTAATTGCACAACTTCTCCGTCCCACGCTTTGCTCACCAGCTAAACCCAAGCCTGAACACCAGCCGAGCCTCTGGATGGTCCAGATCTGGGCTTGGTCCAGAAGCTGCTCCAGACCTGGTGGCAGCCCCGCGGTGGCCCTGCCTGCCCCCACTGCCCCCGCGCCCCGGGGACCGGCGGGGCCCGCGCGGCATCGCGAATCTGGTGCTCAGAGGCTTCCCTTCGCCTCACAGGCCTGCTGACAAGCCTCTCTTTGCAGAGGAAGATCTAGCTGGTGAAGGGTGCCCTGGTGTTACTTGCCCACCCATACTCGTCCACGCAGTCCCGCTCAAGCTGAGGGAGATGCCTGGGTGCAGGACCCCCTGCCTCAGCGCCCGAGCGCTTCAAGGAATTTTGCACACATGGACCCATGCCAGTGAATCCCCCCGGAGCCGTTTATTCTTCCCTCCCTGTTGCTAAAACGGGAGAAAAAATAGCACTCTGCCTGCACTTAGTGGTGTTAACCCAACCCACGCACACACGTTACCGTCAGTAAATCCGCACCGCCAAACAGGTACCTGTGGACTCTTTCCATCCATCCCATGCAGACAACACTGAGTTCGAGTTAAACTTTTCCCCTGTTTCTCAATCCTTTTTTTTTCAGGCTATTTGAGCCACAAAACTGGCCAACAAACACAGCTGGGAAACACACTGCAGCACAAAGAAAAAAATAATAAGGGCTGGGAGGAGTTCTTTTCCCCTCTACAGAACTGAAATTGGGTTTTCTCTTTTTTTTTTTTTTTAAGCTCAGCTGGGGTATGAACTCCTTAACGTTAGTTTGACTTATGGGGAAGGGAGGGCATTAGCATATTTATAAGAATTTACCTTGTTCTGAAACTGTAGACATGCTTCACCTTTTAATTTCATGATTAGTGTCATTTCATCATAGGGGAAAAGCCACTTTTTCTATCCAGCGGCACAAAACGAATACAAATCAAACACATGCTTTCTGGAATTATTCACACAATGTTTTCAAAAATCGACATAGTTCAATAGTTGAGCAATAAATTTTCTTACTAATGAGACACTAAAAAATGTTTTTGATGTTACGCCCAGGGAGAACTAGTTATTGCAGATTTATAGGCAATCTGTGCAAAGACTGTCCTTTGCTTCCAATGAGTTTCTAATTTTGATTTGATGATATCCAGCTGCAGAGATTTGGCCATGATATTATATAACTTGTGATATCACATCTATACAGTATTTTCTTCACCCTCAATGACTGGCCTTTTCATACGCGAGCTGGACGGCAGCATCCCTCGGCCTCCCTCTGCAAACAGCCGTGGCAGGTAGTGGTTATGGACCCCTCTAAAGAGTATACGCAGTTATGGAACGTGCTTCTCGTAACTCTGAAATGCAGGAGGCAAACTTAAATTTTGCTGAAAACACAGCTTTTCCTTCAGTTCCTCCTGCGCTCCCCGTTGCTGGGAGCTGTAGACCGGAGCAGGTTGGAGTGTGGGCAGCCGTGCGCGGGAGGCCTCGAAGGCAGCATTTTGCATTCCCCTTCACTCCAAGCATCTCTTCCAGCGCCAGACTGGCTTGTGCCACCCGGGGCCAGCCACCACAGCAGGGCCCAGAGCTGCTGCGAGGTGCTGCCACACAGAGGGAGGTTTGAGGGATGGTCAGTGAAGGAAGGTAACCTCTTCCTACCACCACCTTGGCAACAAGGAGCCTGAGAGGGAGGGTTTCTCGATCCAGGCACGGAGCGTTTCCTCCTCTCGGCAAAGGCAGGGCAGCGCGTTCCCTGAAGGCGGCCACCCGTGCATTCCCTGGAGGTAACCACCAGCGGCCCGGTGCAAGAGTTTATTCCCGCGACTGCGTTGAGACCCCACCGAAGATGAACACAGGTCTTCCCTGGGGACATTTTTAATCTGAAACACACCGAGCGGTGCCGGCATTGATACTGCTGGCAGGCCCCCTTCCATAGGAAATGAGGGAATGTGGTATCTCTCAAAGGGTAATAACAAGGCTCCTTGCCTGGATACAAGAACGATGAGTGCTTCAGAAGTGCTGATGATTAAGGCCCGTGTTTAGGACGCTTGGAAAAAGCGGTCTCCAAAACGAAACAGCCATGAGCCAGTTTGCTCCACCGCTCGCCTGCCTTCCACCCACATGGCTGCCTTGTGGGCAGGCTGCAGACAGCCTCCGCGAGCGCATCTGGCGGCAGGCTCCCTCGCCATGTGTGCCTGAACACGCAGGGGCCCGCCTGCGCCGGCGTGCGCGCACCGGCCATGCCGGGCGCCGTGCCGCGGGCCGCGCGTCGCCGGGGCCCCCGGGCTGCCCCGCGCAGCGGCGCGGGCCCAGGGCGCAGCTACCTCGGCAGGTGAGGAGCGCGGTGAGTCCGCTGGGCTTTGCGCAGGGACTCCGCGGCTGCGGCACGCTGCAAGTTAACGTCTGGTGGAAGGCAGTAAGATGGTAGCCTATTAAGCTAAACGACTGCAAGCAAAGTCTGCGGAGCTATTTTTGCTTAAATGAAGATTTCTAGCTTCCAAAACGTGACGAGGAGTCTGTGGCCAGCCTAAATAGTATTAAATCAACTGATAACTCACAAACACTTAGGTCGGTTGTTCTTCTACGGGGCTGCTGCGAGCACACCCACGGCAAGGGCTGCCAGTGCCTTCGGCAGGGGCTCCCCTGGGAAATCAGGCCGAGCCACCCTCTCGCTCCTCGCATGCCATGTGCATGCACAATTCCGTATAAATCATCGCTCTGAACAGCAACATAGAAGCACTAAACAAAGTTGAGAGTTCACAGCAACACATTCAGAATGACATCTTATTCCCAGCTTTCAGTAAGCACGTGATACGTTGAAGAGTTGCCATTCTTTTTTTCTTCATAACCCAAGCTTTTGGTCCCCTCCTCCTCATATGCACCTTCTCGTCACATTTCTATCTCCAAATTCACTGCTGATGCAAATTATTTCAATGGCACTTCACAAACACATGCAGAAAACGCAGCCAGATGTCTTCCCTGGATTTCAGGAAGGCAGAGAAGTGTCAGAATTAAATCTGGATTGCTATGATGTTGCCAAAAATAGTTTCTGCACTCGCTCTGTGTCTGTGAAGATGGATCTCAAGGCCAAACACAGAAATTAGCTTCCATATCAACATTTTACTGTCACTTTCATCGCCACGCCAATAGATTAGTTAAAATAACATCGTTTACTGGCATGGAGTGTTATTGCAAACAGATGTCATCGTTAGGATAAAGACAAGTTCTACTATTTCATCCAGGAACTTATTCATGGAAATTTTGATTTTTCTCGTTGAAACAAGTAACATTTTTCAGTCTTTGAATCTTTCTCCCTCCAAAAACACTTTAGGGAGGGTTTTTTTTGTTTCCCCTCCAATAAAGAAGAAATCAGCGTTTTGCTTGACAAGGCAAAATTCTGGTGGTTATTTCCAGTTAAAGGTTTTCCTCCAATGAAAGGCAAATGTTAATTGGAAAAATATCTACGAACAGCTCTAATTTCCTGTATATCTTTCATAATTTTATCTAATTGCATACTGCTTCCTTCAACTCGTCTTCATCTGGAGTTGAATAATTCTAATCTCAAATATATTTGTTTTTCCATATGTCTAGTCATTGAGCCGCCTTCTCTGTGTTATTCAGACAAAAATGGACATTTATTTTTAATGATCATTTTTTGCTGCCTTCCTATAGTATGAAGTGAATATGTATCAATAATGGATACACGTTTTACACCATTCATTAGAAAGGAATATGAAACAGTTCAATGTAATGAGATTGGCCACCAGAACACAGCAGCTCAGGAGGGATAAAGTAGGAGTGCACCCTGCAGAAATCTGAAATCTCAGTCCCGCTGAAATGAGAGGCAGTGCTCCGGTTGACTTCAGTGAGGCTAGGATTTCATCCTAAGAATTTAAGAATACTGCAGTTTCAAGTAAGTTCAAGCAGAAACGCATACTCACTGGCATAGTTTAAGGCTCTCGGTCTTACACAAACAAAAGCCTATGCATTTAAGTAAAAGAATTTTGAGTCCCTACGTTTTATTTATTTAAACTACTTACAATATATTAAATATTAAAAACTACATTGTAATAGATTCTATGTACCTTTTAGAAATAACTAAAAATCACCCAACGCACATAAAAATGCAATAGCGGCAAATTTGTATTCGTTCTCATTCTACTCCAGAGAAGACAGAAACAAATAAGGTCATGTTTGGCAACTCTTTTCATGTAATAAACTGACTCATTGTGGCGCTCTGGGTCTATGTATTCCTTACACCGTGCCTACTAGGTTGTACGTAACTTCTGTGTGAAGCTTGCAGAGCGTCGGCCTCATGAGCTCTAGTGCCAAGATGGAACCTCCCAGACATCCAGCACAGCCTTGGCCTCTGCTGGTACTCACATCAATGGAAAAGTTCCTTTAGACCTCAGTAATGGAGGGTCAGTCATTGAAATCAAAATCCTTTGGAAAAAACCCCTACTATAATCTATTTTTGAAGTCCAGCAACTTGGTCTGTAAAATGCTCTGGAGTCCTCTTATAGTATGGGACAACTGACACTGGCAAGAAAAGATGCCTTTGTAATGCAAGATAAATGTTTGTCTCCGGAAAAATGGGAAGAGCTTATGGCTCTGACAACCCCAGAGTGCAGGCGGAGTCAGCCCGGCTCCTGGAAGATCCCGAGCCGAGCTCTGGGCACTCGCCGACAGCCTGCAGCGGGCGCAGGACACGCCGAGCCGTGGTGGAGGGCCAGCCCGGCTGCAGCGAGGTCTGCATCCCCCTCACCGCCGGAGCAGATGGGTACCCAGGTACCCTGGCACACACTGACCTATAAATTAGCCGGAAGGCAAAGCTGCATCAATGCTCCCAGGACATCAGCTGCTCCACTGGCACTAACCCTCTCCCCAGTTTTTCTAGCACTGCAGCCGCATGTTATAGCCAGGACAGGCTGTAGAACCAGCACTGGCCTAATATCCTCACTTACAGCCCCGCACTGAGCTGCGTTAATGCGTAAAAATCTTGATCCTGCATCTCCTATAAATGCCTACAGGGACCACTGCTACGCCTCATTACACTGAGCTGAGAAAAGACAGGAGTTGGCTACCGATGATAGAGGAGCCCCCAGAAACTCTAGCTGGAATTTCTATCTTCTTCTGCGTTTGACTTTACTGTAATTATGTTTCAGAATAATTTCTATGTCAATCTTCTGCTTCCAAATATAAATGTCACTTCTCTTGCCCAGGTTCAAAACAAACTGTCAGTTTGAAATAGCTTCTAACACGCTAATAATGAAATACCATTTTACCCCCACTGAGAATAAAATGCTAGCACTAATCACACCATTCTAAAGGGCTTATAAATCAATAAACCAAGAGGCAATGAATGAATAAAATGCTGATTGAAATCACAAGCACATCAAGTATCTGCAGATAATCAGCATCACATGTTTAAATAAAAATAGTTTTCTTTAAACATGTGGATACACACAGTACCTTGCTAGATTTTATTCTCACAACGTGGTTTGATTACCTCGCTGAGGTAGATGGAAGCACAGCCCAACGCTAGAAAATGAGAGCAGTAGATCACTTTGTGATGTGACATTAGTAACCCAAAGTGGTACGACCTCATAATAAACTGTCTCCAGTAGCTGGGGTTTTCCCTGTGTCTATTTTCCCTCTTCACCACCGGATGCCAGCTTGCAGCTTTGGTCATGAGCAGTTCTGGTGCAGTCCCCCGGGTCAGGGCTGTGACACAGCCAACATGATGGCCAACACAGCGGCCACCGGCTAACCCAAATACCTGGCTGGGGTCACAAAGTGGGAACTGCTGGGGCTGACACCATCTCACATCTCAGACCCAGCCACCCACAAACCCAGCCCCAGCCCACACCACAGCGTGGAGAGCTGGGGGATATAACTCTCCCCTCCTACTGGCAAAGTGTCCTGCAGAGTTCCCTGTTGCCTTCTGCCCCCAAAGCACATGCTTTGTGCCTCTTGGCCACATGCAAATTTCATTAAGCAGCTCCAGACGGGTGGCTACTTCTGGTATCTTGTATAACATACTGGTTGAACACTGGCTGCTGCGGTATCCTGCTTAGCTGAACAGCACACCCGCAACGTTTCTCCCTGGGCGAGTCACGTTCTTGCCCATCCCACTGAGGCTAAGAGAGATTTGTAAGTACAGTGTTGGGACAAGCTTTTCTCAAACTCATGATACTGACTTTAACAAGCGATTCACATGACTGCTGTTACAGAATTGCTACCCCACTTGGGGGTGTCTTCAAAGCTCTGGTACAGGAAACGCTGAGCAGCTTTCAGCTTCTAAGGCTCCCCAATATGTTGGCACCTTGGAGGTGTCCAAGCGTCTTAGCTCAGGCCCGGAAGCCCTGGCAACACAATCCAGCACTTGCCGGTGTAGGACGTCCCAAGGAAAGGAGCAGCCCTTTGCTGATTGACCCTTGGTCACCAAAGCCACAGCTGGTCTCACTGCATTTGTCACCCAAAAGACCATCCTTTTTGTCACTGGGAAGGAGCCTATAAGAAACCGCTAGTACCTTGGAAGTAGCACAAACAAGCCTTCTTGTTTTAAAAGTAAAGGCTGGCACTGGATATACGAAGATAATGTTGGATGCAAAACACCAACAGACGAGCTCCTCAGTTTTATGGAAGCTGGTGACAGCAATAGATTTCAGTAATTTCCTGCATGGCAGTAAGAATGGTTCTTATTTACAGTCAACTCCAAATTATTTCCTCATATACTTCATTGAATTTTTCTTAAAGATAGATTTTGTAACCCTCATTGAATTTACTTCAAGAAAAAACTTTGCATAATACATCAAGAATCATATATAACTTCTCCCTCTGAATTCTGCTGCAACGTAATGAATAAAATACAATGGAAATGAAGATGCTGGGAATTTATGACAGAGCTTTTAATTACAGATCTAGGAATAAATGAACATAGGATTCTCTTGCTAGAGAACTGTAAATTAGGATAATGGGTATTAGGTCTTTTTTTATTATTATTTTGCAATACCTGATGTTAATAGGAACTGATTTTGTGTATTAGCCCAACTGTCTTTAAAGTCTTTTAGTGTCGTTATTCAATTTGCTTTTCTGAATAGGTAAATGGATTAATTGATAAAGGATCATGAAAAGCTTTGCAAATGTGTGTTGATGAACTCATTAATAAAACATCACACAAAATATTTTATTCACACAAGATAGGCGGGTTCACCCCTTGTTAATATTCTGTTCCTGTGAAGTGGCATTGAGGCATCATGATCTTCAAGTGCTATGAGGTAGGAAGTTCTTTTCATAAAATCTTCTGGGGAAATACACCACACCAGTGGTTTAAAATTGCCACATGGTTACATTGCACAGTACCTGTTATTTGAATTGTCTCACAGAAAAGCTACTGCTGCCATTTTAAACATTTCTGCCCAAGTGAAGGTAGCTCTTCACAAGAGAGATATCTCGTAACAAGTGCTTTAAAAACACAGTGGCATGTTCCCAGTGTGGAAATGAGAGAATATAAAGGTCTTTTTTTCCTTTGCAAGTTGACAGCAATATTTCCTCATCTCTTACTTTCTCAAATAAACATTTGATTACCTATTTTTTTAAAAAGGGTGATTAACCTACAACTCCAAGTCAGTCAGCTAATGCTTTCTAGCAACTTGAACTTGTTGGGTCCCACAAGCCAGAGTATCAGAGCTGTGCAGCAATAAATACATCCAGCAGCTTTATGGAATTCAGGCACCAGTCTTCAAAAAGTATTCAGAAGCCCAGCCTCTGCTGGAATCAGGTGCAAATTTAAGCTGGTACCTAGGAGCTGGATATTTCAGTAACCTCCAGGAGCTGAGCCATAGATTTTTAGAAATGCTACCTCCATCTATACTAAAGCTCATGAAGGCATGGCTCTGCACCATGCTATAGCTGGTTGCTGTAGGTCTGCTCAGCCATTATTCATCACTGTTGCTTTCAGTCCCTGGATGGTCTAATCCTTTTCGGGACCTCAACAGAAAATTTTGTATTAGGTGTGTGATTGTGTATGCACACACACAGGCAACTGAGGGTTCAGAGAACAACACAAAGTGCAAGGACAGCGTACATTACTCATTACCAAGATAATACTATGAAAAAGAGACTATTTAGTTGTTGTACACTGGGAAACAGAAAAAGTCGCCATACCTTGCAAATGACCTTGTAAAGTTTCTCCTGCATGCCCTTCTTCACAATCCACCACGCTGCTGCATGCCTGCCTATGAGAGCACGGGGACTGCCAGCAAAATCCCTACTCTCCCTATCCCAGAGAAGATACTCTGCAGGGCCACAGGTGCCTGCGAACTTTGTGATGCATTTAAGTGTTCGAGAAAATAAATGTCTAAGGAAACTTGTTTACATGTTGCAACAAGTTGTCCTAAACGTATTTTTGACCAAAGTTCAAAACCCTTAGAGTTTTTACACATGCCTTAGAGTTTTTACACATGCGTGTGCCTGTGCAGCAGCCCTCGGTAGGGCTTTTGCAAGCATGCAGGGTACACACGTGGCAGCTCAAGCCAAGCACAAGAGTCCCAGACCACTTCAAGGTCCTTTATGAGGTAGAGGTAATTTTTTTTCCTGTTTTCACATGTATGACAAATAAGTCTTGTGAATATTGTCTTGATAATGAAGAAGTTACACTGTATAGTGTTTTCTTAAACCTGTTATGTTATGCTGCCACTCTATGTCACCAGTAAAAGAGAACAGCAAAGAAAAGCTTTAGAAAGGTTCATAATGTTTTGACGAGAACGGACGCTGCCATTTGTAAGGTTAAAACTGCCCCTGCCTGCAGCAGCGGTCTGCCTGGAATTGTGTGGGGTGATTTCAGCCACTGGAACTCGGCTAACGCTGTTCTGCGCGGTGTGCTTGAGGGGGAGAGCAAGGCAATTGCTAGCAGCCTTAGTGAAAACCTACCACCATCTGCTTGGAGAGCCACTGGAAAAAAAAAAAAGTTATCTTTGTGCAGTTGTGATCAGGTTATAGACACCTCCTTTTTCCCAGTCCCCCAACAAGCTGTCTGGGTATGGCAGCACGACTGTCTTGCTCTAGTGAGAGCCAGAGCAGGGAGGACGAGTCTGATCTTCATCCATCTTCATTCAACTACATTCTAGTGCTATTTTAAAATGTGTATTTGTGCAGGTGTATTCATAGTAGTCTGACAGGGAGCCGTCACACATGGACCCCTGTATCCAAGCTATTTTTTGGCACCAGCCAATAACGTCATCGGTTTGCGCAAGCCACAACTGTTTGTACCTTGGCCCCAGCTCCTTGGTGGCTCAAGGAATGTGTCTCTGGGACCACCCAACATTACAGGCAGCTGCCAGGAATCAAGAAGCTGGCAGGGAGAAAGGCATGATGTGAGCAGCCAGTAACGATAGTGCTCACAGATTGGTGGAGGCTGTGGAAACAGCAGCTTAGCAATTTGTGGGAGCCACAGGCTGAGTCCTTGGGAAGGGATAATTCCCTGCCTTTGAGATGTGGGACATCAGGTAGGAAGACATCATACTGGCATGTCTCCACCTGTCTAAGTTTCCACTGAGTTTCCATCCGCTACATCTAAAGCTGACTCAAATGTCAGGAAATGTCAGGATTTAAGCTACTGCGAGTAGCCCTTTTGTGTCTTTGTGCCGTACAGGGTAAAGCACTGCTCTGGTGAGTAAAGTCAGAGACCCTTAGTTCCCTGTAGAAGTATGAGTGAATTGGGTCACTAATTCAAACTTTTCAAATAAGTCTACTGTCTCTTCAATAAATGATTTAACACTTGCTTCATTGCCGTTCCCTTCTGACAGTCACGGCCTTCCACTCTGCAAATTTTTGAGCTCTACTTCAAGCAAGGAAAAAAATAATTCTTAGGTAACCTGGTTTACAATAACATTTCTTTGTAGAATGGAGCATTCACTCTCTCTCCCCTGGCCAGGGAGCACCTTGTAAGCAGTGAGAGGTGAAAAAAGCCGGGCTTTGGTGGAGTTTCTCCATTCTGTAGCTTCCACTGACACCTGCTGGAGACAGGCATTTCTTGGTTGATCATTTTAAACTCTGTAGCCAAAATGCAAGAGGGCTAGGCACAAAATACTCTTCTCCCCCATTTAACCAACAGAGCACAGTGCACGTCTCTAACACTAAAATATGGTCAGAATCAAGAACACTTGCCTATTTCTATCTCTGAGTTTATGAAATAAACCCAGCTTTTTGTAAAAAACAGACCCAAATCACAGTCACGTACACACAGAGATTTCCCAGCCAAAAAACCCCAATGTTTCTTAAACAGATAGGCGACCTCCAGAGCTCAGTTCTGGTCCAAATGGAGGGAGCTTTGGAGAAAAGAAGGACGAAGGAAGGTCCTCTCTGCAATCTCCAGCAAGCTAAAGAGCCTGGCAGTGGTTGACGCACTTTCTGGTATGTGGGGATACCAGAGAAGTGGGCATACCAGAGAAGTGGGGATACCAGCTCAGCCAAAGAGCCCAGCTCTCAGTCCCTTTTGTATGCTGGCTGGCAAATGATGCTGAGGGAATAGGACTGTTGTTTCCACTGCTGGGTTCACTTACTCCAGCACCACTGGAGGATTTTTGTCCCTAGTTGACCTACAGAGAAAGACTGACTGCTCAGACTGCTTCCCAGCGGATGCACACACAGGGTTCCGCAAAAGAACAAGAGCACAATTAAATCTGTGTGTGAATGAAGGTGGTTCGTGTGAGTACGGCACAGGGATGTGTGATGTTCCAGCACCGCTGTAGTCTACTTTCCTAGGGAAAAGTCCTCCTCCTTTTCAAGTTAGAAATTTCACCAAGTCCCTGATGAGCACCTGAAGCAATACAGGGAATTACAGGAGTACAAAAATTTAAAAAAAAATACCCTAAAATACAGGCACCATCCTAAAGCTTTGAAAACTAGAAAATACATCACAATTTTAACAATAGGTGTTTTATAGACTCATAGAATTATAGAATAGTTTGGCTTGGAAGGGACCTTTAAAGGCCATCTAGTCCAACCCCTCTGCAGTGAGCAGGGACATCTTCAACTAGAGCAGGTTGCTCAGAGCCCCGTCCAACCTGACCTGGAATGTCTCCAGGGATGGGGCATCTACCACCTCTCTGCGCAACCTGGGCCAGGGTTTCACCACCCTTTCTGTGAAAAATGTCTTCCTTGTATCTAGACTAAATCTATCCTCTTTTAGTTCAAAACTATTACCCCTTGTCCTATTGCAACAGGCCCTGCTAACAAGTCTGTCCTCATGACATGTTTTATGTTGGTGTATAATGTTCCTGCTCTGCTTAGACAGGAACAGCAAGTCACTGATGGACCTAAACCTTTCCTTCATTTTCAGATTAACCCCATAGTTTGTAACAACTCAGACAGACTTGAACTGTGTATAACTGAAAATTCCTTTTCCTTTTGCATAGTTAGCTCATGGTGTCTAGCTCACAGCATTAAGATTTTACCTAAAGCCTCAGACTGCAAAAAACATCAGAGGTCTCTATAAAATTATTACATTTTGAGTTCTGGCCAACAGGGGACATTTAAAGTGAGGGTTTGTTTTTCTGCTGGCAGAAATTAAAGGACAGTTGAATCTTCTGTTTATCATATTTTCAAGTTCATGTAATGCTTTCGTAACCATCTCGCTCAAGTCCCGCTGGTCATGGCCAGAAGGTGGCAGTGGAAGAGCACCCATTGCTCGGCAAACACCGCGCTTGTCTTCAAGGTCAGGGTTAACTTCAAGAGCTGAAGCAAGGCCTGTTTTACATGACAGAACATCAGAGAGCTGCAGTTTACGGTCTTTTAGGAGGTATCTCCTATCTATGATACCCAAAGCGCCAAAATGTGTGGCCCCATGGTTAATAAGCTGGAAATGTGTAAGGAAAACGCACTCATTCACTGTAAAACTAGGAGGAGAAAAGCTCTTCTCAAAGTGTTATTGCAAAAAACTGCATTTCAAGACAGCTTTAATCATTTTAATTACTCAAATGAGTAATTAAATTTGAACATCTGAATATCAGACCCACTTCAACTGTATGAAAAACATAAAGGATTCTCACAGTAAACAAACATTCCAGAATTGTCCCAACATCACATTTTAAATCTATATTTGTTAATGAACCTTTGGCCCCCTTTTTGACTGTCCTTATTGTTGGGATAACCAAGCAGAACCCTGCAGAAGGAAAGCAGATGGTGGTTTTGGTCAATGTTATTTTAACTTTAATTTTAAATACATTAACATGAGTAATATTACAGTCCTGCAAGCTGCTGCATGTGCAGGGACTTGCTAGAGTCTGCTTACAATCCCTTACAGTGGAACCGGCCCCCTGCTCATTCATCTGTCTGTATGGTTTTGTGTTTGTGGCTCTATTTCTGTTTTGTATCTTGAGGTCTACAGAAAGAAGTTTTAAAATATTTGGCTTGAAAAAGTTAATTATCTCTCCAGGAAGAATTTACTGCCATGCTATAATTCATGTTAATATTTTACTAGTAACAACTTAGACTGAGCTCCCTGTACCCCTCTGGGTGGCCCCTTCTCTCGGTACCACCTGGGTTGCCCTCCGCTGGCCCAGGAACCATCAGTGGCCACCGGAGCACTGTACACCTGTAGGGCAATAAAACAAGAACGGGATAAAGAAACTGAAGTAAGTTAAACACAACCTGAAGAGAGGAAGTGGAACATGCTGTCCTACCCTGCCCCACTTCGGTGTCCTCAACTAAGAGGCCTGAGAGGACAAGGGGTAGAGCCTTGTACCTAGCCCAGCACTGGCAGACCTCCTGACCGTCCACTAGTCCGAGTCCAAGGAGCTGACTCCTTTCACAACATCCTGAGCAGTAGATGTGAGAAACAGCATCCTCTTCTCTCTTTTCCTGCGTGCCCTTTCCATCCCTCCCTTTCCCTTTTCACCTGCTGTGTCAGAAGAGCCCGGCTTCACCAAGGCAGCATCTTTCGCAACGCTGCTGGGAGGCCAAGGCCAGAAGGGCAGCCGCAGGGGCCACGGGGGACTGCCGGCGTTCGTGCCTGTTTGCCAGCTGCGGCGTGACGGCTCAAACCGCGTGCTGGACCTGCATTTCCCCCACAGTGAGGCTGCGAGGAAAAGCCAGCACCAGAGAGAGAAATGCAACCCAGTTGTTCTTGCGTGTTCCCTGCTGAGTGTTTGTCTTAATTTCTACGAAAGAGAGCAGGATCAGGCCACACAAAAAGGAAACACTAAAAATCCTCCCCATTTCATATTTTTGAATGATATTTGGGTTTGCTTTCCATTTCTATACAGTATTGCTCAAATGGAGGTGTCTTTCAAAAAATTCCCTTCAAAAGGAAAAAAACCCAGGGAATAATTACTGTGAAAACCTTACAAACCCCTTTGATTCAAATGTTTTAGCTTTTTAAACTTTTTATTAAAGATGTAGTAAAGAAGCAAAAGATTTTTAATGGGCGAGTGATTAGGGTGAATTGGGGCAGAACTTTGAATCAGGCTTAAGATCTTTTTATTGAGCAAAGCAGTGACATTGACACCTTCTCTTCTCAGCATGTTAGAATTAAAAGGACAATTGGGTGAGCCAACCAGAGAGGTGCAAGAGATTTGGAAAATTGGGGAAAAGATGCAAGTTCTTCATTCACCTTAAACATAGAGAAGATGCCTGCAGAAAGTAGTGGCTAAATGAGGCTGCTGAGACAAGTATCAAAGACTACCGTGAGTATGCAGAGAAAAAATTTTAAAAAGTGAAGGTACAGAACAGGATTTTACAAGTGATCTCAAGAGTAGCAAGAAACAAATCTAAATATACATTGAGAGAGACTCAGCAAAGCATTGATTCTCTAGCAATTGAAAAAGAGCAGTCAGCAGCACAAAAAGCCAAGAAGACCAAAGTGCTCCTTGTCTTATTTTGCATTTCTAAGAGAAAGGAACAAGTGCAAAGATGGACTAATGCAAGCAGAAGCAGCAATAGAGCAGTAGGATGTCTCCGCAGAAATGCACAAGGAGGCATCAGCACACTTGGAGAACTCCAAAGTTTTCATGCTGCCTGAGCCTGACAGATTTTATCCCAGGAAACTGCAAAAGAATATGGTAGAAGTAACATCAGAACCACTTGGGGTTATCTTAGGGAAGTCACGGAGTGTGAATAAGCATCAGGAGACTGGAAAAGGGCAAGTATATTCCACTTCTAAGAATGGAAGGAAAAGACTAATCGGGCATTTGTCTATCTACCAGCTTACCTTCAAATGCCAGAAAAACCCTGGAAAGCACAAAATCTTGGTGAGCACATGAAAGAAAACAAGGAAATTAGTAAGAGTCAGAGCAAACCTGTCTCTTTTTATGAATAGGTTGCAGGTCTGGATAGAGAGAAAACTATAAACACCAAAAATGCAGACTGGACTTTGATACCTCCTCTGAAGACCTTCTTATTCAAAAGGTAGAAAAATATCTTCTACATGAAACTCTCACATGGCACAGGCCAAACATGCTAAATAAACATGCTGAACTGACGAAAACATAGCGGTTACCAGTGGCTTATAGTCAAAACAGAAGAATGTAATTAACAGGCTCCTCAGACAACTGTCATAGAGTTGGCTGTATTCAAAATATTTTTATTAATGACCTGGTAGATGCAGTAGAGAGTTATGTTGTTAAAGCTCTAGGAAACACTAAAGTATTAGAGGAGATGCAAGTATGTTAGGAACAGAAGTAGAAACTAGTCAGCTAGGCAAGTTGGAGAAATTATATGCAAATACTGGATGAAACCTTACAGGACCAAGCAGAAGGATGCACATTTGCCAGGAGCGACTAATTGCACAAATAAGAGGTGGAGTACAAACAGCAAATCCAGGGATCCCAGATTATAGGAAACCGTGAACAGCAACACAAGGCAATGTTTTCCTCTGGTCTTGCAAAATGAAGTTAATCATCATTGCAACCCAGGATACTGTTTTCTGTACAAAACTCGTGATGTATGCTTATAATGAAGTGACATTCATGCAGCACAACACTCAAACATATGTTTGAGCCAGTGTACGATGATCCATTTCCTAACATCATGTACTCTCACAGAGCAATTAAACAAAATTGCTCATGTTCTGTGAGAACAAACCTTGCTGGAAGGGACTGAAATACAGGAAGAACCTGCCTCTGCTAATGGTACTAACTCATTTCCCAAAAGCTGAAATTGCTAGGTGACCACCTGTAACTAAAAGGCCTGTCACATTTTAAAAAACTTTTTCCTGCAACTGGCCACTAGTGAACCTTCCCTATGAGTTGCACATGAAGCCAATGCAATATCAATTGATTTGGCACCTTCGTAAACCTTTTAGCACAGGAATAAGAAACCGGAACTTTTTGCCATGGCAACATTCCCTAGTGAACATTTCTGATTTTTAACATTGTTCTTTTTAATAAGAACATTAACAATTATTAATAAAATTCTCTTATTCTAGCTATCATGTTCTAGCTCTGTTTGCTAGACAGAAAGGCCATCAGAAATATATCCTTCCTGCAGGAAATGGAACATCGATGTAGGTACTCCACAGAAGTAAATACTTGAGCCCGCGAATAATTTTCTATATGTTTGAGTCCTCAGGAGCTGCTGTAAATTAGCAACCAGACAGTTGAAATGGTCCCTCTTATCTGCTGCATCCATGGAAGTAAAACCCCCCAGCTGTTCTCCCAGGTTTGTAGGCTCCTTTTATCTCAAAAGAAGCTGTGACCTTTATTAGCAATAGATTCTAGGTTCCAGGCTACATGTATAAACCATTGTTTATATGGGGTGATAAATCAAAGGCAAAAATAGCCTATAGGATTCCTGGCTACATTGCACACTGTGAACAATCATCTACTTTCCTGGGGACCATTAATTAGTATTGATTTGTCTTCTTGCTCAGACAGTTCACAGGCATACGGATGGGAGGCTGAGTGCCAGCTTGTGCAGCATCAGGAGCCTGTTATCCTGCAGCCTTTTGCACAAGTTGAAAAGATTTGCAAACAGAAGACATACTACACAGTCTGAAGTTAAGGTGATCTTCCAATTGCTCATTTTAAGCGGCTAATGAAGGAGGAAATAGATGAGATAATATCAACAGGAGCGAGACATCCATTTGGAGCAAAAAATTGGTTATTAAAACAGTGAGGATGAAATCTGAAGCCTACAAAGACGGTCATGCCCCAGCCCAGTATTCCAGAGTGTGAATTCACCTTGCACATGTGCAAGGCTAAAACCTGAAAGTCAACTCCATATCAGCCCTGGTTTGTGGGGATGGTCTGTAAAAAAGGCCATCACAAAATCTGGATGGGCAGGGGATGTGTTGTCACAACTCTGCCCATCTCCCAAGGTAAAGGAAACAAGACGGAAAAGTCATTTCATATTTTTGTAATGATGCCACAACAACCCTGAGACCATAATTTCTCCACCTTCCTGAAGACCTTCTCTAGTGCCATGCTAAGAGACCATGAAAGGCCAAGTACCTACAAAGCCCGCTGCTGTTTGGGAAAACTGGTGTCACCTGGTGTCAAGTGTGATCGTGCCAGGACCAGAGATGGCACGTGGTGGTAGTGTAAGGTGGTAGTGTACTCCTCCTCGGAGTAAGGCTGGTCTCTGGCAATGGAGGCTCAGCCCTTGCTGACTGGCAATAGGTAAGTGAAGCAACTCACCCTCTTCTTGGACAAAAGGGTACCACTGAGAATGCAGCTCAGACCAGGCCAGCAGGCCCCAGTAACTAGCAAAACAGGGTACTTGCCAACTAGATTTTCAGTTCCCCGAATAGTGAGAATAGCTGTACGAACAGGCACACGTGCCAAAGCCTGCTGGCAGCGCACAAAGCCCCGCACAGACGAGCAGTGAATGGGTAACAGCACTGAGAGCAGAGACTGCTCAGAGAGCGCTGGTGCCCACTGGTCACGGGGGTTTTGCTGCTCACCAGCTACCTCCTACTGCTGATTAGCACCAAGGGGTCACTGGTCTTATATTTACTGTATTGGGTAAAAAGGAAGTTAGCACCTAATGTTAGTGCTAATGCTGTTGCTTATTGCCAGCACAGACTCTAGAGCAAAAGCCAGTTTTAAGTAGGAACGAGTCTAGCTTTGCACTGATCGTCTTCATCCATCCTCCTTCTTCCTCCAGACAGCCCCAGGATCAACAGGCACCTAAAAGATCTGCTATCAGTATCTCCTGTAAGAACAGACAGCAATGAAAATTAGAAGATAAAGTTTCTTAGAAAGAATGTATCAATTTGGGGACAGCATTTTAGTACCCCACTAGAACCAGGCAGTCTAAAATTAAGTGGAACCTCAATTCCTTCATGGCCCACAAAATCTTTTTAATAAATTTTCATTAATTCTCTTCAGTATTTATTTTCTTAACAGATTAGGAGTAGGTTTTTTTCTATTTTAATAGGCTTCTCTATTAGTATCAGCTAATTATACTAATCACCCCCTTGCATATGTGGGTTCTACCTGACTTCATGTAATAGTATCTACTAATAATACAACCTTGTAAAACTTGTTGTTTATTAAGGTAGAACTATATATAAATCACTCCCCTCCAACCCAGCCTCCAGCAATACTGCCAGTGTTTTAGATGGGGTCTCTGTGAGTCCTATTTAAAGGCTCTGCCTGCTGGGCTGGGGCAGGTGCTGGAGGGCCAACTGATTGTGGTGGGAGGGCACCATGTTCATCAAGAAGATTAGTCCTCTTAGGAAAGAGGATGTCAGGTTTGCTGGGGGGTAGGGAAAACAAGATTTGTTTCTCTAACTTGGAGGGAATTAGTAAGAAAACAGCTGATTAGCAGGTTCTAGGGAAACAAAGAAAAACTTATGAAGATACTTTGGTGAGTAAAGATCTAGCTATTTTCTTAAATGCATTAGTGCTGAATGTTGAAGGGGAGCTGATGTTAGTTTCTTGGGAAGAGATGGTACTTGATACACTGACTGTCTTGGATTTAGAGTTCTTGATTCAGCTCTGGGTTACAATGATAATTATGCGTACTTGTGCTCTGTGCCTCATGGGCTCAAATCCTTTATCTGCCATAGCTATTAGGAGGAGATATCTCAGATCTTGAGATCTTCTGTTTATTAGAACCTGAACAATGTGCATGGAGAGGGTATTGCTGCACCCTGAGAGCTTCTGATTGTAGAAAAAAACCCAAAACCGAACCAAAAAAACAAACAAAAAAACCAGTTCAGGAATATTATAAAACAGAAAGCTAGCAAGTTGGAAGCTCACTTGTATTTCCCTTCTACTGGTGTAGAGGAGGAGAAGGGAAAGGCAAGGACCTCTGGTAAAACTCCTATTTTCTTGAATCTGGAATCAAGTAAGCTTCTCAGGTACCTGGGAGCAGCCCAAAGTGTGACTGCAGCTGGTGGTACTCCACGTACATTGAGGAGTAACTTGTGTTTGTTCCTCTTCTGTTCAGACAGAATACTTCAGAAGAAGGAGGAGATATTTAAAGCCAGACATATCACAGTGCTTAAGTGGTCTGAATCATGGAGGCATTGTAGGTTCCTTTTAGGCTTCTCTCTGCTTTTCAGAGGTGACACAGCTTTCAATGACAGCTTAGCCATGCTGCTGCTTATTCTGAGCTAAATGAAACTATTACTCTGTGGTGGATTGTCAAATAGCTAATTAGCACTTACTGGGAAATATACGTGCAGCATTGAGATTCAGTGAATAATAGGTATCTGTTAGATTCTTAGCCACTAATAAAAGAAATTATCATAATTCTGCCTAGCTGGGCTCTGCCATATTTTGTTGTAAGTAATGGCTTCCTTGTTGTGTTTCAGCAGTTACTGAAACATGTCATGGCGATTAAAAGTGGCGGTATCCAGCTCACAGGGATAGAATATTTTCTAAAAGAGTATTGCTCTCGCTGGAAACGTCAGTGCTCTGCGGCTGTCTAGGCCAAACGCAGAAGGCATGAATTCCAGGTCACAAGAGCTGTGGTTTCATAGAAAACACCTCTAGCTATGCAAAGATTAAACAGAGTACTTCAAAGCTTCCAACAGTCCTCTGTCATTTCTTTTGCTCTTAAAAATGTTTAGTTACTGTAAATGGGACATTGGCAAGAGTTTCTACTTACAGGTTCTTTCTACCCTCTGGTTATGCTGTGAATGTGAAATTAAAATCTTGTGGAGAGACACCTCAAAGTGAATTTTGGAACTGTTATCTACAGCAGAAGATCATAGTGGCTTGGTTAAGTCTCTGGGCTCTATCTGAGAAGAAACAATAGAGACAGTCGTTCCTACTCGAAGGTTAGACTTCCTGCAATGAAAGGTGAAATCAAACTGCAGATTTGTGTTTCAAACGTCTGCAATTTAGGGTAATTTAGGGCTTGGTATTCTTCAACTATTTTTAAATAGGCGACTTGTGAAACCCTGTAGCTCTATATCACTTTTATCCATCTCCTCCAGTCTCAATATTTGAATGTGAATAGCTTCAGATTTAGAAAGCTCTACTGACACCCTCCATTTAGTCTCTATTCACTGCTGTCAAAAATTTTAAGACTCTTCCTGTACAAGTCTGGCCTTCCCCTAGCCCACCTTCCACCTCTGTTTTCAAATACCTCATGTTAGAACTGGAAGTAAAAGTGCTTGCATAATTATCTCTATTTCCAGCACAGCTAGCACTGTAAATTAGGCTGTGTTTGTTGAACATCATATTGCAGATTCAGCTCATCCAGCTAATTCATTTTAGCACTAAAAATCCTGTGCGTTTTCCTCTTGCCCTCGAATCTGCTGTCTTTTCTGATCACTCAGCAAACCCATTAACAGTGTAGAAAGCTACCAAATATTTCACTTGCATATACGTTCTTCAACGGTGGGCAAATATTAAAATACCTTCTACCCCTTTTAAAAGTGACCTAATCCCCAGGAAACAAGGCATTTTACGACTGACATTTTTTATGTTAATCCATTCCTTTAACATGTTGGTGTTTTGGATGTCTGGGGAGGGAGAGTGCTGTTGTTTTTGGTTTTGGGGGGTTTTTTACTTGATATTGAGTACGTTGATAATAAATTTCACATGTATAGAAATTATATTTAACCTAGGGCTCCTGGTTACTTTACCACTTCTTCTGTTTAAATCCTTGGAAAGCAGATCTGGAGCAAACTCACGAATCAGATTTAAACTTTGTAAGACCAGGTGAATACATAGGAGCATTGATAACATCCCAGGCAAATTGTTTGTACAATGCACTGAGAGGTTTTATCCAGAAAGTTGAATGCTAATGTGCAGAATAAGTTGCTCTGAGCTGAACTAGTTGACAGCCACCACTGAGGATGCAAAGTTCAGGGAGATGTCTCTGCATGAAAATTGGTAGCCTGAAATTCAAGCATTTTTCCTTTAAAATATGTGGGAGGAGGAGGTAAATCTCAGTCAGTGACTGAAAGACAACTTTTCAATACACAATTGCCTTTATCCAATAATTTAATGACTTTAGAGTGTGGGCAGTCTGGCTTTTAATCCCCACTTCTGAAGTTTGACCTGTCTTTTCTGTCCTCACCCTATCCCTAATCAGCAGCATTTAGAGGTCAATAGTGTCATTTTAAACTGTTTAAACTGTTTCATGGGAAAACATATTTCATGTAGCAGTAAGGGAAGAATGTCATAAACTATGAAAGCATGCAGATCTTGTCAGACCCTGTATACAACTCTTTTGGGGTGAGAAGTGTTTCAAACAGTGCCTTCCACAATGTCTTAAAAATAAACAAACCCATCTTTCTGTAGCTACAGCAAAACATAGCTCTTCAAAAGCTTCCCTGCACTTTATTGGTGATTTTGCTAGAACTTTCTTTGACTGATGATGATTTGCATTTTGTCTATCCTCAGTTCATGGCAATTTTCCATGGTAGTATCAAAACAATTTAGAATTGGCTGTGACAACTGACAATTGCATGGGTGGTACAAAAGGCTTTCACAAATAAACATTATTTTATACAACAGACATGGATACATGTTTTAATGAAGAAGTGATTCACAATGATAACATTATTGACTTGTTAAGATTAAACAGGTCTGCCATATGCTATGTCTAGTGCTTCAGATGGTTTCAAATTTATTTTTATTTTTTTAAGTTATGCATATTAACAACAGATGTTGAATTTCAAAAGGATCCAATAATTGAGGGGAAATCATTCCAAAGCTGAGTGTTGAAGGTTTTGTCGTCTTAATGATTAAAAATTCTTTGTATATAGTGACTCAAAGTAATTTCCAACTGGTGATGTAGCTCATAGCTAACTCTTGCACATGATATTTGGATTATTTTCATCTTACTTCCTCCAGAATTGCATCCAGTTGCTGAGGAGTGGGTTGGTTGGACACTTGCCTCAGAACCACATCCCTAACCTTTCAATTACTTTTATTTAAAAAAAAAAAAAAAAAAAACCAACCAATCAAACAAAAAAACAAACAAAAAAACCAACCAAAACAACTTTCACCAGTGCATCTGCCCACCACCCATCTGCCTCTGGACCGTACACTAACGGCTCTGCGTACGTGGCCCTCATACTACTGGTTCACGCATACGCCTGGTTTGTCACTATTCAAGTTCAGCTGTGCTGCGAGGGGTGGGAGGAAAGACGCGATAAAGCCAATACATGAAACTGGCAGGCTGCAAGCGAGGGACCACACTCACAGGAAGGCTCGAGTAAGTCCTACATTCATAGAGCAACACAGCCTCCGAGCGGTTAGAGATTTAGCCTTTGGATGGTTGTCTGCTTGAAGTCCAAAAGTATTCTTTTTTTTTTCTTGCCTTACCTCCGTGAGACGAAGACAGGATTGTTTTACAACAGAGCGCAGTGCCTCACCTTCCCGCTCCCAAATGCAGCCGGTCGCACAGACCTGAGTGGTGACTGATGGCAACCCGTGGCAGCGCATCCCGGCTACCGTGCCATTTGGCTGTCACGTTTTCACTTGAGCATTGGCCTGTCTTGTCCTGGGTGTGATGGCGTAGCTGAATGCAACTCCCCGTGGCTGAGAAACCGTAGGCAGGGCGACGACACCTCACGCTGCCCAGCCTCACAGTAGCACCAGCTACCTCCAGCTGGGCACATCCCTCCATTGGTGATGTTGCTGGGGGGATCCTGAGCCGTGTAAGAGCAATCCTCGGCACCACGCACGTGGCCAGGCTCTCGCAGACTGCAAAAAAACCCCCTCCTGCTGCTGCGAGCCGTAGACTGCCTCTCCAGCGTGTTGTCTGGAAACCAAGATCTTTGCTCCGCAGGAGAAGTTACGCTAGAAAGCAGCAAGCTTCTCTTTGCAGCCCTGGTAGGTGCTGAAGAAACGTCTCCAGCATCTAATGGGAATGTAGGAATTGTAGGAAATGTTGATGTAGGGATTAAAGCCATCATCTCCTTTTGTATGTTCCTTGCAGAGAAAAAAATAAAACCACAAGAAAATTACAACATAACGGTAATAATTAATATAAACAAGATGCAAAGAACAGAGAGCCCAGTCAGCTGCAAGTAGATAGCAGTGATCCCAAATTGATTTCCAATGGGCTGGGGACACGAAACAGGGAGGTCCTGAGTGCATGTTTTATTATTTATATCAATTACTAGCTTCAATAACTTAGTTTGATAAGGCAGCATGTAGAGAGGGAAAGTAAACAACAAGCAAGAAAGTCAGCCCTATCAGCCTCTTGGCAAAGAGAGTGTATTTTAGATCCTCTCTAACTCCCAGTGAAATATATTTGGTCTTCATGCCCTTAATCCCTCACTTTTTGCCCTGTAGAGTGGCAGCCTGGCGACCTCGGAACTACTTCTCAACCATTTATGCCATCCCCCATTTCATCCTGGATGGGTCCCTAAAGGAGAATGCACTTCAATGTCTTTTTCCTTCCCTGGGGAGCATCAAGAAAATGGTAGTATTCTCCTAATTTCAGATAGCTACTAGGACTTCAACATCCTTGAGGCTCCTGCTTCTACTGACCAGTTGATCAATGGTTTCAAAAGTCTGGGGGAGGGCTGGGAGGGCATGGAGCAGAGAAGCATATACAAAACTGGATTGAAATCAGCCTGGGGAAAGTCTGCTCCATCTGGTTCTATCACTGCACAGTAAGAATGTACTTGAAACCTGCTCTTGAAACTAGGAGTATGATAATGATTTCTGAAGGAAAGGTCCCATTAAGGTGGGCAGGGTACTTTTGAGGCATCTGCAGTTTCTCTCTGGGACATCTCTTGTTGACATAGAGGGAAATCAGGTACAAAGGACCAGAGTTAGTGATGGTTTTGTCCCAGAATGAGGTCACTGAGTATGGGGAGGGGTATTTACTTGATGCAACAACAAAAGCCAGTGCTCCAAGTGGCAGGCAGGCCAGGTTTGCTCCTGCCAGCTGCAGATCTGCACAGCAAATGGTTAGGTGCAAGGGCTGTGTGTCAGGCACAACTGGCTGTTTCTGCTTGCAGAAAGAATTCACGATCGAAGAGGGTGATCTCCATTTTAGAAAGCCCCCCTGATTTCTGTAGGCTTTCTATGAGGCAGAAATGTTTTCTTTGAGCCTTGAGCAGCCTTTTTTTGCCAGGGGAAGCAGGAGGAATGCAATTATTTGTTTCTGAGAAAAGAAGATGTTAGTGGGCAGTGAAAGGGGAGGACTAGAGGTAAAAATTTGTATTATATTTCTTCATGCAGAAGTGGCAAAGACAGCAGTGCCTTTACCACTGGCACGTTGTTTTTCTCTCTGCCCTCTTCTCATCTGGTGGGCAGACTGTTGGATGCATTGAGCAGTTCTGTCCAATTTGGCATTTCTTTTTTCCAGCTGCAGGTGTACCATTTTCAGCTTATATCTCTACCCTGCATAATCTTAGCCATCTAATTATAACTCACTATTGACACCTCAACAAGCAAGATTCACTCAATTAAAATTGTACAGAGCATCTGTTGTTCAGCTGGTATGAAAAATACCAATTTTTCCCAATCTGTCTATCAGCTGGGAAGCACTGACCATGCTCTGGTGAGTAATGGCCTTATGGCAGGATCTGTTTTTGCCCATCCCAGATAAACTGCCATTCCCCAAATATGATACAAATACAGCGCGCTCAGTTTTCTTCATCCAGGTATAAGGAAAAATTATTTAAAGCAATACATTGCACAAATAAGTTAGTCTTTAGTGACTGCTCTGAGCTGCCATATTCAAGGTCGGGGAGAGACCAACTCTACCTGACCCTAACTGAGGTTTGATTAACTGTTGTTTTTCTTTGGCTGCCTGACTTCAGATTTAGTGACCTTTGTTCTCTGTCTAATCTGTTTTTTAATTCCTGATCAAATACTGATTTGCTCTTTTATGTGTTTCATGAGTACATTGCCTTTTAATACCAATCCCACGTTTGACCACAGGGAGTAGCTTGTGTTTGATCAAGCATTTCTGCATCTATAAACATTGGACATACAGTGTATTTGCTAGAACGATGCTCTGTGAGTCCCTCCAACAGCTAGGCAGAATAGCTTCAAATTGTGAAGCTGTGATTCCTGCTATCTAAATCTATGCTCTTTACTATAAGTGAAGACATCTTGCTGTCCCCTGCCTTTCCCCATCAACTCCTTCTATATCTCTATTAATCTCCACATTTAAGATATGCAGAGCTGCCTGAGCTGTAGAGGCTTGGCACCCAGTGAAATCTCCCAGATGATTTTTACAATGAGTAAGTGTAGTCCTAAATGGGCCCTCCATTTCCAAAGCCCAAGACTCAACGTGCTCTGATAACGCGCTTGCTGGCTAATGCATTTGATATCTACGTGAAAACAAACACCACCACAGCATGTGTACAAACTCCATAGTACATCTAGGAGCGTTTACCAGAGACTGTCCTTTAGGGACAGTCCAAGGCGCCATCATACATAGCATGTGTTTGCTGCTGTAAAATGCAGAGCTCCTGGGTCTCTACCTGCCAGAAGTCTCTCGGTGCGTGTAAACGACTGGAATGAAATCCCAGCAGATGAGGAGCACAGAGCATTCTGCCATACCTCAGCTCAGATGCAAACCCTGCTCCATCCCTGCAGAGCAGCCTCCCTGCAGCGTGCAAGTCCTTGGATTTGAATGTAAGCAAGAAACAACAACCAAAACCCTTACAGGGAAGTTAATAGGTTCACCAAGTTTTGAACTGGGCTACTTCATAAAAATCAAAGCATGCAATGATTTCTTAAATTGTAATTAAAAATTATACCACCAAAAATACTGCAGTGATGAGCCCTGGTCCCCCAGCGAACCACAGCAGTTCCCTGGAGAGGGGTGGAGATTAGCAAACCCATTTCACATGACAGCTTTTAATATAATTATTTGCATAACTGGATTAAAGAAGTGCACCAAAGTGCCTCTAAATCTTGTTATTGTTTATTACTCTGTATATCAGAGAAAACAGTAATTAATTACATTAGGCAGAGATTCTTGGGGCTCAATTCAGAGATGGGGCTGAGTCAAAGTGGCTGTGCATCAATCCCCACCAGCCTGTGGGACCCCCAGTCCTCCAGCTCGGGGTCAGACTTCCTTTGTGCACCGTGCAGGGAAAGCCTGGAAAAATGTCCGTGCAGGACCACTGAGGTGGGCCAAGGGGGCTGCTGAGGAGAGAGAAAGGGTTCAGGAGCCCACGGCTGGGGAACGCAGATCATTTCAGGGGGCATCTGCAAAACCTAGTCCTGGAAAGAGCCTGAAGCAAAGGGCAGGCTTTGAGCTTCCTGCTGCAAATGCAAGTCCTGAAAGAGTCAAGGCATGTACAGGTCAAACCAGCACTTAAACAAGGGTGCTGGCCGTGCTGGGCACTCCTGAGGACCTCCCTGAGACAGCAAACCTTGGCGCTGCTCTTAACTGCAGCTCCCGGGGTCGCTGGTAGCGAGATGTTCCCAGTGCATCCATCACTGTGGGAACAACATATGCACTGAACAGCCCTTCATTTGTGCCTCAAGGAAAAACAGGGAAAAAAGAGAGAGAGAAATCCAAGCTTTTGTTTGCTTCGTGCAGCTCTCTGCAGCAGCCGTCTGCAGTCACTAACGTTCAAGAGAACTGCAGTGCTGGCAAAGGAGGGTAAAAACATGATGTGTAAGAAAGAAACGATCCCAGGCCTGCTGTGGTTAACAAGAGTCTTCCCAGTTACTCCGCTGGGCTTTGGATCACTCTGGATTACAGAGCTGTCTGTATTTAGTGCATGAGGTTGTAAACATTATAGGCCATCTCAATGCTAATTAGCCTTTACAAACTGACAAATTAACAGCTTGAAGTAACATAACTCCACAGAAGAAAAATTGCTAAAAATCAGGATTTTATTGTTATTTAAAACTGCTTTTTTGCAGTGGTGTTTCAGTGCTCTCTCTGTGTCCTACTCTCTGTTCTCGTCAAAACAGCCCTGAAACGAAAGCTGAAAAGCTCATAAAATTTTGTTGGTTTGTTTCGAAGGGTGGTTTTTTGCCTTTTCAAAATCACCAGTTATTCCAGTAACTTGCTATATTGAGTTTAAAGGAAAAACAATTTCCTAAAATTCAGCAAAAGCAAAACATTCTTTAATAGGTGATTCAAATCTTTAAATCAAGGTAAGCAAGTCAGATACACTTAGTCACAGAGTGAATGCAAGTAATGCCCACTTTAGAAGGACCTTCTTGATTCAGTGTCTCTATAATCAACTTCTAATATCCAGTTCCTCATTACCAGCAGCAGAACAGCTTGAAATTCTAAGGCAATTTGAGAAAAGGGATTTCAAAGGTTTTTCCAGCGCTTTTCCCAGTGTGTGCATATGCATCTGTGTATTTTTTTTAACCAGATTAAGTTTACTGAATGCTGATGAGCAAAATTATATTCAGTTTCACAGTAGGAGTACACTTACAAACGAGGGAAACCATCCTCTCTTTCTTCCCTCTCCCCTCTTGTCTATTTGCATTGCATAATTTTCTGGCCACGTGCAGTTGTGGTCGGGTAGATGCCCTTGCTGACCGTGGCCAAAACTGCCCCTGGATTGCACTACTTCTCTGGCTGATCTCAGCTCAGTATCAGGCAGTTCCTCCTGCCAGCCCAGATTCTGGCTGAACAGGTTGGAAGAAACCTCTTAGGAAACAATGTCTGCTTTCAGAACTTTGTCCCATACACTTATCTACTATCATCTCAGGTATTTTCAGTTCAGGGAGGAAGAAACTAGAAACCATTAGGCTGATTATAGCTTCTAACTCCCTCACCTGATTGAAAGGTGAATGTCAAAGGAAATTGTTTCTTCCCAAAAGACTGTGCAAAAGAGAGCACTTGCCACTCTACTCCATTTGACAGGTCTTTGTTTGACTGGTCACGCAATGCTCATACACGACTCAATGTCAACAGCCCCTTCCACCCACTGTCTCGCAACAGACACCTCCAGAAGTGTTCCCGAAGACAGTGTCAAAGTCTCTGGCTGTCTCTACAGATCAAAGCTGCTGGCAGCATTGCCACACGTCAAAATTGGCTCCTCAAGGAGTGAGTGGAAGGCATCTCGGCACTGACAAGGCTATGGTGATGTCCACTCCTCTGGCTGGGAACACAGCTGACTTGCAGTAGGGTCAGCAAATCAGGGTTACATGAGGTGAGAGTCGTGCAAGAACGCAATTCACTGTCAGTGAAGAGGTGGTATGTCTTAATGTCCCCCTATTTGGATGATTTTCCACCACACATTATGTTTCCAGTCTCTCCATCCTTGATGACAGCATCAGCAAACTCACCAAACAGGCGGCTGCACGCTCTGCGTCGCAGTTGCACCTCGCGGGAATACCCCCGCTCCGGTTTCATTCCCCTCTCGCCTTGCTGCGTGCCATGCTGCGGGGTCACGAGACATGGGAGGGTTGGGATCGTGTGGTGATGTTGGGTTCAAAAAGCATCAAGCACAGACGCTGGCCCCGCGCGGCCGGCCACGGCGGGCAGGTGAGCAGCCCTGCTGCACAGGCCGCTGCTGCGTCCGCGCGGCCAGCGGCAAGGAGAAGATGGCAGTGAGGGAGGAAGCCACACAGGGCAGACACAGCACACCCCACCACGAGCCACAGGAACGCGAGTGAGGCAGCCGTCTTGTGCAGAGGCTCTGGGAGGGAGCGTGAGCGAGATGCGGCCGCCGCCCTGCTCACCACTCGGCCCCTCAGAGCGGGCGAGCGCTGCGCTGCGGCGGCCAGCACAGCTCAGCTGGCAGAGGGAGGTCTGGAGCAGGCCCTGCCGAGCCCGTTTCCTGCCCGCAGCCCAGGCAGCTGCTCCGGAAGGGCATTTCTGAGAGCCCTAGGCTATTTTTTGTGTTGGCCTTAACCCAAGAGGACTACAGGAATGTTGCCAGTCCTCTACCTTAGATCCCGTGCTAAGGACTGGGCTCTGGGTAGGTCTGCAGATTTAATTTTTACCCAATCCAAAACACTTCCTCAGTGAAGTATTTAGGTCTCATATTGCTCCTTGCTTCTCCTCGTCCCCAAATCCCTTATCCAAAACAGATAGGAAGTATCCCTGTAACTTACATAAGGGTATCTTATTGTGCTAACATCTCCTTGGCCTCTAAGTCATCTCAAAGAAGTAGACATTTTGGGGACATGTCTGCCTCTCCTTTTCCAGTAGGAGTGGAGGTGCTGGGGAAGCTACGCATGGGACTTGTGTTGTTATAACTGAGCCCTGAGGACAAATGTCAGGAATAAGGACTAATTAGCAGTGGAAAAGACTTACAGTGTTACCGTATGAAGAAAGTGCACTCCCACCAGCTCTCATTTACAGCACCACGCTGGCCATAATACAATTTGTAGTGGGTCCAATTTTTTTCTTTCTCCACGCAAACATTTTCTTCAGCTCCCCCCTGAAGCTGTCATGGAGCCAGGCGTAGAGGAAGGCATTGGTACAAGCAGACATCATTGCAAACCAGTGGCACAGCAGCTGGATGAAATTGAAGTACTGCTTGTCAATCAAGCTGATGTCTATGTCCTTTATCATGTTGAAGATGTGCAGAGGCAGCCAACAGACTCCAAAGGCTGCCACCACTAAGACTAGCAAGCGAAAAGTCTTTCTCCTCCTTGCTCGGTCCCACTCAGCTTGGCCCTGGGTGACGTTACCTGGGACCACACGGTTTTTCAGCTTGACTGAGATTCTCAGGTAGGACAGGGAGATGACCGCCAAAGGCAATACGTAGGTGATGATGAGAGTGCTGTAGGCATAAGCTAAGCGATCTCTTTTCATGTGGAACCAAAACTCCTCACAGATGGAGAAGTCCAGTTCTGGGAATTCAGCATGGTAAGTGTGGACCAAGGCTGGGGCAGCCAAGGTACAGCTCAACAGCCAAATAGCAGCCAGGATATAAGCACAAATAGGGATGGTGAGCCTCCTGCGAAATGGGTACACCATGGCATAATACCTATCCACAGCTATGACAGTCAAGGTAAAGACAGACACAAACACAGTGACAGGTTGCATCAGGAACACAAAGTAGCACATGAATCGCCCGTACACCCATCCTCTGGGCTCAAAGGCATATGCGAGTGTCAGGGGCACACAGGTTGCACACATGAGCATGTCTGAGAAAGCCAGATTGCCTACCAGAAAGTTGGTGACGTTGTGCATTTTTTTGGTCTTGCAGATAACATAAATGAGAAGGTAATTCCCAATGACACCGATAAAAACCACCAACGAGTAGCAGGGGATGATGAGTGGCTTGAAGGACTGAACAAACTGGAGCCCTGAGAATAAATTGCTGGTATTGCTATGAATCACAGAGAGGAAGCTTTGGGAGGTTAAATTGTCCGAATTCATCATTGAATTCCTTTTGTCGTCTGCCGTCAGCTGAGTGAAGTAGTTACCACTGCACTGCTCCCGCACTCAATCAGTGTGGATAATGAATGGATTACTGGCTGTCCAGAGGTTACCACATGGATAGTAAACAAGCATCCATAAAAGCAAAAGGTGAAGTTGTAATCCTCAAGCGACAGCTTTCAGCGGTTCCTAAGAAAAATCAAATACAACCAGTTTCCATTAAAGTCCTCCTGTATTTACTATTAAATCTAGGTTTTGACAGCATGACACTTAACAAACATTTAATGCAGTGAGTACTTACTGCTGTGGTTTTTTAATCCCATATGATTTTCCTGTGGATGCCAAGAAGTGCCCTAGATGTCTGTCTTCTGCAAATCCAGGAGTGTGTGTGTGTGTCAGAGACAGAGAGAATATATGAGCGAGAAAGAGGGTGATGCGCATTTACAAGCTAAGTGGAGATCAGTGTTTTTAAACAGTCTTCACTACTAGGTCATGACAGATTTGTGTATAAGCTTTTATCCCTATTGGCTCTCCTGGGTATTACGTTGCTCTTTGCGTGTTTCTTATTGATAGTAATTAGTTCTTGAATATCCTTTCAAAAATTCCCTTCTTCCAGTGCATCTATAATTGCCCCTCACAGCTAAAAATCAATTTAAATTCATTAACACTAGCCTGCACAGTGCCTAATCCAAGATTCACTTTGCCACAGTCCTCAGTGTCCGGAAAAGCTACCTGTGAATTTGCTGCTATAATGTGGCTGTAAAACAGAATTTTAATAATGTGCTGAAGCCAAATAAATGTTTATGCCACTAGAGGGACTCAGCTTCGTACCCGGTGAATGAAGTTAGGATTAGAAATGTGCATTTAGCATGTAGCACAAAGGCTCTTATTTTATTTAAATTTATTTTCTAATGGTGGTACAATGTTTGCTCACCCATTGTCAGTCTTTTCAGTGGGATTTACACATCTTTAAAAGTAAACATATGCGACCATCTCAAAGGAAATATTAGCATCCAGATAGCTTAGCTGTAAGGTTTACCTGCAGTGAACTACAGCAAACTGTTTCTAATACTGCAGCTGCCCCGAAATATTTGGGGTATTTCTTCATTCCTGCAGTAGGTTTGTTAATCTTTTCGTTACCAGACAACAAGTGCTAACTGGTCTGTAAAACAGTTTATATTTGTTTTGTTTGGTTCAGACATCAGAAAGAAAAAAATCAAGATAGGTGCTCAGAGAACATACATTTAAGCAGACATCCCTGTCCAGCTCTTACCTATTGCTCTAACTTTCCCTTAACTTTCCTCCATTTCAACCACTTCTGGGAACAGGATCTCAGCTGGTGAAAAACAGTGAAACTCCACTGCACCCATTTATACTAGCTAGGGAAACAAAGCAATAACAACTCTGGAATACTTCAGCCCAGAGAACGTTGCTAGGTTTTGCAAGGCACTCAGCGGATTTACACACAACTTCAATGGACAGTTTATGTCCCAACCTCTTAGACTACTCTGAGGAAACATTAACCCATTATTTTCTATGAGGCTATGAGCAGACCTACATCCTTCTTTTGATTTGGTATAATCTGACATAAACCAAAAGTTTATACAGATTTCATTTGTGCCATAATCCTTTCCCTAATCTCGTGAACAGCAGAAGTAATCTTGTGTAGCCCTTGTTCAGACCAGAGCCATTCTCCCACAACTACTTACGACAGATGGGCCTTTCAAACATAGTAAGTGCTGACTCTGTGCTACTGCAATTATGGCTAGATTATGCAATGGACTGGAATATGGCTATAATTCCAGCCCGAGGAGAGGACAAGCATGTAGCTGCCTTGCTCAGGAGTGCTGTCCTTCACTCCATGGATGTAGTAACCTACTCATGACCCATACAAAAAATGGGATGTTATACCCCACTTCAGAATCTCACCTGTCTGAGCTGGATGGGACCCACAGGAATATAGGACCTATTTATCTCCACATACCCAAATCCAGAATAGGAGAGAGACCTGAGGGTAGAGGTTGTAAAGAGGCAATGAAAAAGGGAGTTTCTACTGCTTTCACCACCCACTGCAACCGTACTACTTTGTGATAAGCAGCATGCCTTAGAAATAATTCCTAAAACCCATAAATGCAATTGTTTCACCTTCTCCCACAATGTGGGAGAAAAGTATGGTCTGATTTAAATCCTACTGAAGTAGGATTTCAGTAGGCTTTAAACATGGTCTCTGGTATAAGCCAAAAGACATAGAAAAATGAACAGGGAGCATATGTAAATAGCCTTCATACTGCCCATATCCCACTGGAATTGCAAGGCTTATGCTAGGAAAGAAGCCTCCCAATAATGTCAGTGCACATGTAATAATTGAAAATCACATTTTTATCTAAGAAGTGATTTTTCTGTTTAATTCGCAAGAGCTGCACAGTAGATCCAATAAATATCCTCATTATACTCCTATGAGAAAAAGGTTTATACTTCTCTATGTGAGAATAAAAATCAAACAAAATATCATCTTAAGTAACCTTCAAGGGCACCTTAATGCTCACATCACAAAAACTTGTAAGTAACCTTATAAGTTCTTTTATTGCAAGCTACACCAAGCAATCTTCTTACATTTTCTCTTACCTTTAAATGTATTTTCTTCACTTCTGAAACCAGTAGCCAGTACACTTCTGTTTGAAGGTTCCCACCCTATATCTGGTAGTGATTTTCTGTTTGTTTTGGTTTCAGGCAGAAATTTCTTCAGTTCAACTGTACTCTACAGCCAAGACCTGGAAAAATAATATTTAATAAGGACTTGAACATAAAAAGTATTTCAGCATTTTATCCCAAATAAATCCCCTTTCCTCCTTTTAAAATTGCAAATATTAATCTTGTTTAGTGTTTCCTAGGCTAGATGACAAAGTCCTTCCTGAACTGAGTATAAGTTTATTTCACACACAGAATTTTCTCATTAAAAGAGAAAAGGTCACAGAAATGGCATTACTGTCATATTAGAACTGTTTTGACATTCCAAGTGTATAAGGGTGTCACATACAGGAATGCTGATTAGTGTCTAATTGAAACCTTGGTCTTCCTTGAGTCAATAGAAAATGTTATATCTAGAGTCAAACCAAGACTTCCCAGAAACATTTCGCAGCTGAGCTTTCATGATCTGTTATGCTAACCTGTCCAACTCTATACAGACACTTTGAGTACAAACATTGTAAGGTGCTATGTGAATTTCAGAAGGCGGTAAACCTCTTAAAGCACTAACTAAGCTGTTTCTTCCATGCATGTCCAACCATCCTTGTAGTTCCTAACTAAAACAGCATGATCCAGGACTGAGATCTGATCCTAGCAGATATACTTGCAAAGTTCAACAGTACTTCTTAAGCTAGTAGGCCCTCTCTTCTATTATTTAGGCTTTACAGGCCAAAACATTTTCTTCCGTCATTAAGATCTCACAGTTTCAGGTGTTAGTTTTCTATGTTCTATGTTTATTTGATATGTGTCTTTTTCTGTAAAACACAACTTCTTTTGCATCACAGAACTCCTTTAAAAAGTCTTTCACATTCTTCCAGGAATGTTCTGTGCAAAGCAGATCAAGCAGTTCTTGCAGAGCCTACAGTAAAAATAGATGCTTTGCCTATTTTGAATGAAGTAGAGCTGGGGGTTCTTTTAGCAAATCCTTCTCTTGATCAGCCGGGGAACAAGGTTGTGTATCACACAACAATTTCAAGACAGGGCAGCCTGTTCCTCCTTCTCTCATTTAATCATATGAATGCATCCTCTCTGTCCCTGCTGCGGACTGAGACATCACAGTCTCTAAACTCCAAAAACCATGTTTACAACTAAGGGTTTTGTTTGTTTGGCTTAGAGTTTTTTGGTTGTTGCTGTCATTTTTCTCAAATTAAAGGTACCAAACTTCGATAAACTCAGGATTCAGCTTAAAATAATTCATTTAAGCTGAAGAGGAGCTTAACAACTTGAATGGAGAGGAGGCTTGGATGTAAATCAAAACATGCTTGAGGTTGCACCCTGTAGAATAGGGGCTCTACTCTTCCCTGTATGCACAGAATTCTTAGTCTGCTGAGAATAGTGACACAAGAAAACTGAGCTGGTTCCTTAGATGACAACGATCTTGTGCTAAAATAAAGATAACAGTGTAAAAACTGAGGAAAAATACAAGTGAGATACTTGATACATACAATCCCCTCCTGGGAATGAAGGTGCTGGATCACAATTACCAAAACAAAACAAAAGCCAAATGTAGAAGTGAATAAACTCATCCTGTCAGGAGCTAGCTAATCCCTACTGCCAGGTTCTGCAAGAACTGGCACACAGAACTGCTGGGTGAGAAGTAAGGGCTTTTCCCATCTTTATGGCACAGGAACCCAACCCTGTGACTGAAGAAAAGCAAAAGGACCTCTCCTGTCCTTAAGAATAAGGAGGGGGGTGGGGGCAGGTGATGAGAATGTGTAGGACCTTTAGTCTGACAGCCATTTTACAGTAGGTTTTAGCCCAGATTTAAGTACAGAGGAAAAATAGAGAGAGAGGAGACAGAATAGGATACCAAAGGAAGCTTTTGTTAAATTAACGTTCCACCTCTGTGTTATTAAACTGATTTTTCTCAGTAGTTCTCCTTAGTTTGGGTTTGCACAACACGTGATGTGGTAGCATATGAGAAACCATCACCTGTACCAGAGGAAATAATAGCCTAAGAACTGCGAGGTAGGCAAAGAACAGCAACATTTATGAAGGAATTGGACCAGAAGACAGCAACTATTCATGCTTCTCAAGATCCTTGCTTGTGACTGACCAGCCTTGGTAGCTCTCTTCATTTTGTTATGTAAGTAGGACCACAATGACTGAATTTGATAGAACCACCAAGTTTGGAACCAGAGACGATATGGAGGATGACTATAAAATTACATAGAGAAACTTTGAAAACCTTAAGGAAAATGGGAGGAAGTTTGATACTGTTACAGAGGAAAAACCTGTCATAAAAGACAGGATCAAGGTCACTTGAATGTAAGCATTTTGACTATGGCTTAGGATGGAGTAAATCCTGTTGCAGGTCTATGCAAAGGAGCAGGCAGTGCATTTGAAAGTCCAAGGAAAAGAAAATATACTACTTTGTGATGGATTCCAGGGTGAATTTGTCTCTACCTTTTTACAATCTCTGGACAATTTTCTTCCTGTAAGCATCTATTCACTGGAGCAGAATTGCACTGTATTCTTTAAAAGCACTGGGGAGGATGGTAAACTCCAGGAAGGTAAAGACATATTTAAGCTAAGGAGCAATATTAATGAAAGAACAAATTCACCATGGACAAATTTAGGATGGAAAGTAGAACACTTCTAAATGAGAGGGCAACAAATTACCCCTTGGAAGTGCTAGCTTTTGGAACAATCAATGTATTATGGGGGATAAACCACCTGCTTTTAACAGAAAGCTTGATCCATTTATCACATGCATGTGGTATGATTCCTTGCATGGGGCTTGTGCTTCAGGATGTTCCTTTCCATCATACATCAACACAGATTTAGACTTTGGACTTCACTCACTCCTGCTTGAAAATAACATCACCATAATCTTGATAATGTTGAAAGGATATAATTAAAATTTATATACATGCACACCCACACACATGGGCACAGCTGAGACTAAGTCCTAAGAGGTTTCTAGCATTCTTTGTGGTTCTTTGATGTGAAGATTTGTGCACTAGTGCCTGTCCAGATCAACTAGAACAGCACTTGAACATTTGCCAGATGAACTTTCACTGATGCTGATCTTGGCACCTGCTCAGAGCAGCCAATCTACACAGTAGGGAGAAAGGCAGGGTCAGCAGAGTCACTCTGTAAAAACATTTCACCCCCCAAGGCACTGCAATCAGTACAATCACTGATTCTTCTTTCTCTGCTCTTGCCTTCCTGTAAGATTGCTACCCAGACACTTGATACAAGCAGGCTTCATTCCTCCACATCCCCATAGATTTCCTTTGCCAGCCAAACCCACGCAGGAATTAATGACCAAGAAAGAGGCTGATCTGATTTTTTTTAATGTTAGGGTTTGGTGTAGGGTTTGAGGGTTTTTTTGTTGTTTCTTTTTTTCTTTTTTGGGGGGTGAGGGGGGGGGATTTTTTTTTTAAATTTCTAATCAAAGGATAAGTAGGTTAAACTCTATGATGATTCAAGAATTATTCATGCTGAATTTGTTGATTAAGCATGCTAAAGCAGAATTTTGCTGAAAAATAGGGACTGGGTAAACAAGTCTGACCACCTCCCAGTTGTCTGGACAGACATCAATAGAACTCAAGTTTTATATTACAGATCCTCCTGTAAAACCACCACAGAAACAACGTCTTATCATGTTAGCACCCTTAATACCGTAAGAGGCAGTTACCGTCTTCCAAGTTCCCCTAGACAGTATATACAACACTAGAAAAAAAAAAATGGGGCAAAGCCTTTAGAAATATCAGAGCTAGAAGTTTCCTTCTTCATTTGTAATTATGATTTTAGGTAACAGTGCCGACATATCATTGTAAACTGTGCTTACATTTTTTTTTTATAGCTAAGTCAGGACTATACCTGGGAAAAGGTATGTGAATGTCTTTGATCTAAGGGCTGAAAGGTTCCTCTAACAAGGAAGGATTAAAATGAAAAAAGTATGAAGGCAGATTTGCCTATGCATCAGATGCAACAATTCCTAGCCCTCCAGAAAAACTGGCATTTCTTCTCTGCTCACAAGCCCTGAAGGGATGTAGAGTGCAATACCAATACATGCCCCAAGCTAGAACAGACTGTGGGAATTAGCTCCCAGAAACACCTGCAGATTGAATGCTGAGCCCTGGAGAAACTTAGTATTAGAAATGTTCCCTGCAGACATAAACAGCCAGGAGTCAGGGTCACTATATACCCCCCGGGTCATGCATGCAGTTTAGCCCTGGTGTGAAAGAGGGCTGCCAAGAAAACCTGATGGCTGAGACTTGAGTCTTTGCCACAACAGGGAAAAATGCTGCCTGGCCCGTGACACTCCTCTACAGCACGACGGAGAATCAGTGCCCCTCTGCAGCCCCATGCTGCTGCGGTTTGAACCCTCCACGAGGCACGCCGCACCAGAAGCCCCCCTCCTCCCCCGCCGAGCGGCGAGGGGCGCCGGCAGCACCACGGACAGCGCCCGCCGCGGCCCCTCGGGGGGCCAGGGCTTCACGCGAGGGTGAGCTTCTGTCCCCCGCGGTGTGACAAGGCACATCAGCCCAGAGGGACCCCGGAAGGCAAGGGCGAGGGCTCAGAAAATCCTCCTGCACCTGGGAGTTCCCGTGCCACACGCAAAACGTACTTGCATACGAAAAAGCTCGGTGGTGAGCTGTGAAAAATGGGCAGGCCAGCAGTTATACTGAACCCTGCGCCCAAAGGGGATATCTCCCCAAGAGCTACAGAAGGAAAAAGCATTTCCTGCTTCCTGCATTATCCCAAAGTGCCCGTCTACCCTGGTGATGGGCAAAAGGCAGAAGAGAACGACGGCTACGTGTTGTGACTGCGTTACCATAAAGAAACTTACTGTTTTCATTGGGCAATGAGTTCAATTAATATTTGTGAAACAGAACAGATCAAAACCCAGAGGACCAACATCATTCCAGCTGTTCTTAGTTGTTTATATAAAGTAATAAAATCCAACTTCCATTTAATTAACTATCCCACTAACAACAATCTGCCCTGAAGCTTTGAAAGCTCTTAATACTAAAGGTTTGTCTGGAGGACTGTCATCTAGTTTGACTATAGTCTGCATGACAACATTATGTAGAGATAAGAACATTGTTGTTCTGCTCTCTCATGCAAACTCACGTTTGAAAAAAAAGAGGGGAAGAGAGATTGGACTTTAACAGCCTACATCATCAGGAAAAAAAACCAACCTAACAGAACTTCTAATGAAACCTTCTGTATGTTTTCAGCACAGTTCCCTTTAGACTAGGGAGGTGATACTTAAAAAAAGAAAATAAAATATTTTCCAGCATATTAACAGCAAGGCTGGTTTATGATCACCTCCCTCTCCAAATGTACAGATCAATATTTGCTATCAGGACCATTATCACACTCTGTGTGTGCATATTGTATCCATTTTATCTATGCTTCGACATCTGGGCTTATTCTCTTTCTTTGTCTCCATTTCTCTTCCACAGCAGAATTTGGCTGCTTATTTTTCCCTGCTTCACAGTGTCACGCACAGCAACCATTAAAGGTATCTGTTGTTAGATGAGCGAACCGCGGGTCAGAAAAAGCTTCATGTGGAAGAAAATAGAGGAATATAGAAGGTGAATGATCATTTCATGGTGAATCCCACTGCCATGACTTACCCCCACACACCACTTCTATTGTTTATTCTTTCATGTTATTCTGAGATATCTAGCACTGGTTATAAATGGCAATACTCCTGACTTGAGTTTCTCTTCTTATGAAAATCAATGTGAATTTTGCTGCGGATTTCAACATCGCCCAGGTGCTCCTCTGCCCTTTTCTTTAACATATTTGCTTTACAATGCTTCTCTCTAGCTCTGTTAGCTTTTCCCTATCTTTTTATCTAATACAAGAAGTTCGAAATCACAGAGATCATCAGACTTCTTTTACTGCGACTCCTTCTGGCCCACCTCTTTTAGCCATTCCTTTGGATACTCTTCCACTGTTTAATGAATCTTACCAAGCAGGAATCAAGCCCCATCTGTAGAGTTCCTCAGTCAGTCCTATTATTCCCTATGGATACTATCCCATTATCTGACTGCTATTAGATTAAAAATTTAGTCTCCAAGTAGCTTTTCCCTAACATTCCACTTTAAGAAGTGTTTTGTTCATTTTGTGACTGCATTTGTGATGGGAGAATTGTTTTTACCTATGGGCTTTGTCAAGTACACAAGCAGCAGCAAAAGTCACAGTTTAGCTCTAATTTTATGAACACTCTTGTTTTGAACTGAATGCATTGACTGAACTACCACAGACTAAAAGACTTAAACATGAAACGTCTACAATAAATGTCTATCCCAGAATTTATCCACTTTTCCACAGACATTTTTATTCTACAGAACAAATCTGTTGTACTTTACATGGTCTGTTATCCATGGTCACTAGCTTCAGCGCTGGATGTGACCATCATCTGATGATGGTGAATGATAGCAAAAGGTGGTCCCATGACTGCTCCTCTGTTGTGGCTGCTCTGATCTGAGATATGCTACTTGAGGCAGAGAATTTTCCCCCTTTTTTTCTTTTTTTTGAACAGCAGATTCTTTCCTCCTTTCTAGCTGACTAATGTCAACTCAACCACTAACCCAGTCCCTACTGTTTCATTAAACAAGTGAGCTCCACTGTTTTATAACTGTTGATTTCATATTCATTAACTAAAGCATGTGTGGACCTTAATCTGGAATTTTACGTTCTGTTGGCTTTGCTAAAAACTTGCAGTAAAACAATGCAATGTCAAAATAACTAATAGCTCAAGTGCAGTACTTTCTGATATTATACAGTACATGAGGAGAGCTTGGCTGAAACCTGTGAGGTCTGTCATGCCCCAGATGCTTACATTTCTTACATCATTTTACATATATTTTGTTTCATCATGGAAACAAAATAATTCTCTCTTTTTGAGAAACATAAGTATTACGTTTCAGATATTTCATTCCTAGTAGTAGTGAATCATGACAACCACACCCTCATTAGAGTAAAATGAAAACGCTCCATAGAAGTGAGCTGATATATGCCACATAGCACTCATTTATGATTTTAATCCTATTGCTCTAGTAGTATTCTGGGTGTTCAGAGAGACAAGCAATCAGCATTACTTACTGAACAAGGTAAGACTTGCCCAAATGTAAGTCAACTTAATCACTGCAAATGTAACAAGCCAAGAATCTCACAGCATTTCATGCACAATAATGAACATGTCTTTCTGACACCAAGCAAAGATCACTGTCATCTCCATACTAGGGAGGGTGAAGCTGAGGCTGGATACTTTTTGCTATGGAGGAGGACAGATATTGCTAGTAGAATTCACAAGGGAATTTAGATCTGTTAATATCCTACCGAGGCAAACTACCTTTCCCTATTACTATATGATATGTCATCACTCCAGAGAAAAAAGAAGGTAAGGCAATAATTTCTAATTAACCATTCTCCCCTTCCCCTATTTCTTTTCCAACAGAAAGATTGTAAAGCCTAGATTCAAGCAGACAAGATCAAAATACACAGCCCAAGGCAACAAACTCCTCCAGAGTCTTTTCTGAAGATGCCCACACTACTGTATTTTCAAAAAAGTCAAAACTCTATCCTATACCAGTAACGGTTCCTATTTTTGGTTCTAGTAGGAAAAAAAGCTTTTAAGCATGGTTACAGTTTTACTTAGCAAAAATATTATACAACATTCTGGTTAATAGAAAATGAAGCAACAGTGGAGTCATCAGCTCTAGAAATGTGTTTCAAATCTCTTCATTTGTCTCCTTGGGAAAATGGAGCTACCATGAGTCTGGAGCCTGAATACCTGAGGTCTATTCCCTGATCAATGACCTTCTGCATCTAAGATTCAAGTTCCAATTTTAACCCTAAAAACCCATATTTGCGATCAGTGCAATAACATGGGACGATGAAAATAACCCCCCATTCTGGCTTTGAATATTCAAGGTTATCATTCCCCTTCACATGACCTCTGAACCAAACATACATAGCCTTGGGTTCGCACCTCGTTTCATGACAGAAAGTTTTAACAAATTGTGATGAAACCTCAATAGCTGAAAGCAAGACAAAGGCATCTTTTAATCATCAAATTAGCTGGAGGGAAGAGCTGGAACTGCTTTCAGTCTGGAAAGAAGGGGAAATCATTAAAGGAATCATCCCCTTTTCTTTTTCCAAGTAATTAGAAGAACCATCTGTATGTTCATTCCACTACAGTTAAGGGTGCAGATTAGCATTTCAGAGAGATTTGAGTTCAACCAGCAATACTTTGATGTGTTAACATGAATGATGGTAAAATTTCTAAGGGTCTCAATGTTATACAAGTTAAAAAGGGCACACATGTCACTTTCCAGTCACTCTTTTTAAATGACTATTCAGCAGAGCCAAATTTACATTCAGAGAATTTTCCTTTTATGTCCAAAGGCATGTTAAAAAAAACCTTCCCATTAAAATAAATACAGTATTTACATAATGTCCAGCTATAACCCTGTGGATCTGTACTGCCAGACTATGCAGCACATGCTGCCATAATGAAATCAAAATTGTACAAAAAGCTTATAAAAAAACCCAGATATAAACAAGTTAAGTAAACCTTTTAGTTATGACTGTTTTTACCCAACAGGAAAAATAATCCCTTATATTTCTTCTGTGATTTACAAGGGTATAACAAAATTTTAGGCACAAAGTCATAAATAACTAAAGCACACTGAAAAGAGAAAATAAAACCAGAAATGTTCTACAGGCTTAGTTTCACATATATAAAACAGAACAGCCTCTAGTGTGGGACCACCACTAGTTAATCTGGAAACAAATCTTTCCTATTATTAATTCTCTAAGTACTACAGAAATCTGCATTTGACCTGAGGCAGAATGGAAATTATAAGATAATATAATAGACCTTACAGGCCTCATAAACAAAAGACCATGGGATGTCTAAATCATTCAATACAGACCTCTCCCTGATTGAAATTAACTCATATGGATAAGTGAAGTTGAATCCAGTTTTCCCAAGATCCTTTGTGACTGTCCAGTTCTCTTTTAATATATTTTTTCAAGTCATTAGACAAAGTTCACCCATTTATTTACCAATAAATTGTAAACTCCAGCTCCTGCAAGGCTAAAATTGCCCTCCATGAACCCAAGTCCATCCTCATCATCCATCATTATAACTAATCAATTAACTTAAAGTAAAAATGTATGTCTTGGGAAAGAGCTTTGAGTGATGGCCACAACTTTAAATTTTCCAGCCACCTAAGGAAAAGAGCATCTTTTCCCTTGAAACAGAATGAAATTGCAAAGGAAAATCACAATACTCTAGAGCTGGGCATTGCAAACCACTAGCAGCCCTCACTATTTCTTACAGACCACTGTGTTCAGAAAAGCCCAAACCAGTGGACTCTGGAGTGTTATTCTTTCTGGACCAATTTCCAGGTCACTTTAATGTATTGTTTTGCTCATGGAATTGGAAAAGAAAAACAAAATATGTAAAGACAGAAGGTACACAAATAGAGGCCAAAAAATAAATTTAAATTGGTTTATACATAAAAGAATTTAGCTTTTTTTCCCCGTGCTTGGATATGGGGAAACTTGACATTTCTCCACTTTGTGGAGAACCTGAGTTCCTCAGATTTGGAATTTTAATTTTCAGAACACAATCTAGGGAGGAAAATGCTGCTACTCAATCTGCAAATGAGGAACTAAAATATGAAGTAACTAAGCAGCTTTCTCAAGAGAAGAAAGAAATAATAAGAGAGAGAGAGGTCTTAAACCCCATTAGTAACACCTGCAATACCTTTGGTCCATAAAGGAAAGCAGAACATGGAGGATGCTTGTCCAAATGTCTATGGTTCAAAATTTTAAGAATTACGAGGGAGGAAAGAAGCAATTTATTTTGCTGCATTAATTTTGAAGAAGAGATAATGTCATGGTGTCACCTCACCCCGTGTCCAGGAATTTTGCCCTTGACTTCTACTGGCCAAGGATTTTACCAAGACAATATTAAAATGATGTGAGTAATGTACTCTATTGATTAATTCAATTTAAATTAAATGGCACAATGTGGCATACTGACCTGATTGAATTTGAACACACACATCCAAAATGAAATGGTAAGCTCTAGTGCCCTCTCAGCATTCACGTTTCATAATGAGAGTGTTTCCTGCTAAAGTAGATTCTCAGTTAATACAGTATGATAATCAGTGGCAGAGGTAGGTATTCACAAGGACTAAATTTAGCCTAGTGAGATATATCTCCGTGGGCTTCCAGTGGGGTCAGTGGGACAAGAGTCTGAGAGAGGATAGTTAAAAAGTTCATCTGAATGGTTGGGCACCCAAATTTAACAGTCCCTTATAAAATGACTCCCAAGGAGTCTATCTTTGGCTTCACACTTTAAAAAGCCTTCCCCATTTGTGAAAAGATAAGATTTTTATGCTACTTCCAATTTTTTGCTAATTCTGTTAAACTTAATTGATTTAAGAGCTGTTAATATGTGTCAGGATGTTAATATGTTATTCTCTGATTAACATCTGTTACTCCTTGCTTCGATTACCCAGTCATTCTTTAACTCACTTTTTACTATATAGTATATAAATTCAACATCAAAGGGGCCTAGAAGGACAGATCTGAATGAGCAGAGTAAAATAATTTAGTATAGCTACAGTGCTTGCCCACACAAAATACCACATTACCAAGGGAGCTGTTTCCCTTTTGTCCAATTTCTCTCTGAAGTTAATGCTGCTTGACTACAATGAATCACAGTAGATGGTGTTTCCCATTATCGGGACAGCAGAAATAGTCTATAATTCATAATAAAGCAATTTTTAAGCCACTTGAAATGCTTTTTGCACTTAGAGTTACTCTACTTTCTGTCATGTACAGCAGGAGTTGCTTCCATCCAGTCTAGCTGGTTGGTTGCTATACACAGACTTATTTCATCTGACACAACACACTGCTTGAAGGCTACCAAAATGCTACAGAAGCAGTGATGAAGAAACAAGATAGCAAGGAGATCACAGAAGCTGTGACCGTCTAGAAGACATACTTCATGTCGATGGGGCTTAGAGGAGACAATCACAAGCATTTGCTCATTTGTTAACGGTGAAACAGAAAAAAAGCTCTGAGAGCCTGAAATGCAACGATTGGCATATCTAGACGTCCTTGTCATGGGAAAAGACACATCTACGCTGTTGGAGCAATTTGTATGCATCAGGTTATCAAAGATCAGACACCATGTCCACAAACCGAAGAAAGAGATCTGGAAGGCTCAGCGGAGGTGTGCAGCTGGTGCAAGGGGAGGGTAAAAGAAGTCACGTAGATTCCCCTACAGTTCACTGCATCAACCTGACAGTGTCTTCCAAGTCAGGTAACATGGCCATAGTCACCATTACCCTTGACAGCATAGCTGGAAACGGCGTTAAGTCAACTACCATAAATGGCTGCGGCTCTGTGGCTCCCAGGGTTTCAATGTGTGCTAGTTATCCAACTGAAGAGTCTAAAATTACTAAACTGGAAGCACATGATGAGGCTTTTGGAGTCTTCCCCCTAAGTCAACAGACTTTCTGTCACTGACTGCCATGTAAACAACTTAGAGTCCTCATTATCCCAGAAATCTAATAGGTTGTTCCATGAAAAGCATATATAACGTAAGATATATATCTTACATTTCCCATGCCACAGTAGCTGTCCCACGCTCACGTCCATTATGACTGGCTCACCACATTGCTCTCAGCTCCCCATTAAAACCACCAACTGGTGAGGACTCACTGGCACTGGGAATATCTAGCAGTACAGTTAACAGTGCTAGGGATAAAAAGAAGCTGAAGAACTGACCCTACAGTGGGACTCATTTGTTAACCAGATGTTTCTCAGATTTTTCTAATCCCAAAATAATGTAATCTTTCATAGGAACCCCCGCCCACACACACACATGTGCTATCACAGCTGTTAAATTTTACAAGTCAATAAAAGTTTCGTGTTGAAAGCTTGGTCTTTCTGCCTAACATTATGATGCCTAATTATTTTATACAGATGTTATCTATATATACACAGTTATCTGCAGAATATTTACACATTTTTAAAAGAAAAAAATAAAAGTAACTCCAAAAATAAGGTACAGGGATAATTTCGGGTGACAATGACACACAGTGATGGGTGAAAAGGTGTTTGAGAAGGAACATGAGGAATTGTGCAGTTAATGGAATATATGTTATATACATATTATATAATTATTATAGATATGTTATAAATAAAACATGGATCACACATGCTTTCGATACTTTCACTAGGTCACTTTCCAAATGATCCAGGTATGTAAATGAGACTTGAAAGGTTTTAGTATGGAAGGATAGACGAATATTCCCCTAACAGGAGGTGAAAGGGGCAAATTACGACTACTGAATGAGGTGTGGAAGAGTAACTACAAGTCAACGCTGAGCAGATCTTCCTGTTCTTTGCCCTTAAATAGTACTTGCGACTTTTTGAGTCACAACCTAAGTCCATGACTAAATGCATTTAAATGGCATAACAGAAGAATAGCAGCACTAGGTTATCTAACCCATCTAGTCCAGCAGCCTATCTCTAGTAATATCTCTTGGAAGAAAGAGAGGGGGAGCAGAAATAGTACATAGTGATGCTTTCCCTGTGATGGCCTTCCAGCAATCAACATTTTAAGTTCTTTTAAGCAAGTGGTTTAACCCGGAGAGGCTTGTTCCATGAGCTTTTCTTCCACAAATTTGTCTAACTATTTTCAGATCTCCATTCATCATATATCCAAAACAATCTCAGCCAAAAAAGTGCCACATTTTAATAACACAGCTTTGGTTTATAAGCCCATTGGCTGATTCACAACTTTATGGGTTGCTTCCTAGTTTCTGCTTCCTGAAGTTCTACCACATAGTTTGCTTGCTACACTGAACCCATAAAGTTATCAATCAGGCAATAGGCTTAAAAACCAAACCTACATAATTAAAATGTGGCACCTTTTTGGCAGAGATTGTGTCTGAATGCCTGACTTCTTTAACCTACAGAGCAAGCAAAAAAAAAGAAAAAACCTTTAGTACTGTTAAAGGCACAGTTTGAACTTCAGAACAGGAGACTATATAGCCTACAGTACCTGGCATTTCTGCATAATTAGAAAAAAATACTGTTGAGATGTTGTCACTAAAAGTGATCAACATAACAGATATTACACAGATATTACACGAAACAGAGATATCTTATTTGTTACATTTTAATAATTTTTTGTTCCCCATTCCTTCCTCAGCAATTCTCTCCTGTCTTTATTAGTTAATTAGCTCTGCCTGGAGCAGAAGCTTGTGATGCTTATGAAAAAAAACGAAAATCAGTAACTCAGGAGACCCTCAGAAACTTTCATCATTTATTCACTCGTTTTAACCTACAAATCTTTCCTTTTTTTCTCTTTGAAGACTCCTGCTATAAATTCCGGCAGGAGAGTCTCAAATGCTGTTCCTGAGGTCCTTTCAGGTGAACTTCCCACAAACACCTTCAATCTCATGTTGCTATAGAGAGTTCTCCACAGGAGCTGGATGCCACAGAATAAACACATTAACTAGCTAGTTGGAGCTTCTCTGAATGATTAAGCATCTCTAATAAGATACCAAAGATGTGAATAAGTTCAGTATTTTTCACTTCTAATTTCACCCCCTCAACAAAAACCAGTAGAAGGCAGCCATGAAACTGGGTTGAGCTGGACAGTGATTTGCACTGCAATAAGCTACCACAAGCCTCATCCAAAATCAACAACAGTGTATATTTCTCCTTACAATGATCACTTCTCATTTGTCCTGCAGTAATTTAATTCATAATTTAATAATTAAGAATATATTGCATCTATTATTCATCTTAACAAGATCAGCAGCTTAATCGCAGATGAAAAGAAACTGAATATTCTTTGAAAACTCTGTGCATATGATCTGGAAACAATATTGATTTAGTTTGCATCATTAGTGCTAGTAGCTATAAATACTACTAGAAGGAAACACAAAATATGTTTTAAAAAAAACTTCCTTCTCCAAGTAACAAATCACATCATCGACTTTTTTGTTCAAATGTTGTCTACATGAGATTCACACATTTCTCAGCAAGGCCACTGATTTCAGGTTAGGCAATTCATTGGAATTTAAACTCATTTGTAATTTAAAACTATTCATAAACATCACTTGGATTATGTTATTTACTGGATCACTGGAAAGTTAATATTGCAACATAAATGTTGAATTTCCCAACATAAACTGTTTCCAGAATGATAATCACACTGTAAACGTCTGACTATAACTGTTTTAAAATATGTGTTAGTGGAACTCACAAACCAAGACAGAGGTATATTCCCCAACTTCTCTCTTAGGGACAATTTGTGATAGTAGCCTGTTAAAACATCAGATTGAGGCCAAATGAAAAGAGCAGCATTAGGAGTCAGGAATTCCTGAGTTGTCCTTAACCTACCTTTGCCTGAGCCTCAGGAGTGTAATTGGTATTTTAAACATGCTTCAAGCACTTACCCCTGCAACTATTAATCACAGAATATTCTATTTTGAAGCACTACAAGGACTAGGATTTATTAGCATTTTATTCTGTTCTACTGTGAAGCTGGGATTCCAGATCTTCTGATAAACCTACCAAAACAGTTGATGTCCTTTCAAAAACGTGCACCTTGGCAAAGGTAACATATTTGACCTTCCCAGTCCCACTGGTTGGAAGGAATTGATTTTTGGATCTTTTAAAATTCTGTAAAAAAACTTTTTTACAGAACCTTTTCAGGTTCTGTCCCCTTGTCAGCTCCTGGCAAGGAGAGCCAAGGAGCACTAGTGGCTGCATGACAAGTGTATGACTTCTTCCCTCCAAAGCCTCCCAGCTCTGGTCATGTACTCAACTCTGCAGAAGCTGAAGAGACTTTTCTTCTTTTGCCATTACGGACATGCCAAATTTCCACATGCCTGAGCTAACCAGCCAACAGGTTGTAATATCAAGGCTGCTGTTAGAGTTCAGAAGTTGATTTGCTGGGAAACGCAGAACTCCTTTCAATAGCAGAGCCAGCTGATGAGCTCCCGGTTCCTCTCCCGACCTCCTACTGCCAACTTGCTTCTGCCCCTCGGGTCTGCCGCTGAAAGTGCTGGGCAGCTGCCTGGAGAGATGGATTGGGGAACTGATCTAGCTTAAAAACACCACCGCAAAAAGAAAAATGACTAATAGTCAGGGTTGGTTCACAGGCTGTTCCCAAACCGCTGTGTCTCTGACTCACTGCAGCAGTCCCAGGGGCGGGAGGTGGACAGACCGTGACTCTGACACGGTTCTTGGTGCCTTTCTGATAGCAGCATAAAACACGCGGGCATTTGCAAAGCAGCACAAGGGGTGCCCACTGTTCTGATAAAGGTCCCCAGACTGAAATCCAGAAGATTATACTAACAGCTCACTGATTCCCACAAAAAACTTATGTGACCAGATCATTTGCCCATGTTGCCCTGAAATGTCCTTATTTCAGGGTGTCACTAGAGCGAGCCATTCACATATTTTTAACCTTTTCCCTGTACATATTCTGTTGCTACACAATAGATCCAGCTAATTTTTGCTACATCGCACATACACACATGTTTTTCAGTAAGTGGCAGCCAGATCCACATGAGTCATCCTCAGAAATTATCTTTCCCTACAAAGCTCCAATGAGTACAAAATTCCAGCCACCTCATAACAACCCACCCCACTGATAGAGTCAATCTTGTAAGTGGCATTGCTGGTTGCTTCAGTCATACATGTGGCAATTAGTAATGAAGGAGAAAGAGCCTTTTATGCACAATTCCCAGCTGTGAAAAGATCAGCGTGGCTGTCACAGACTGTGCCACAGAGTGACTCGGGCTCTTGGCCGAGCTTGCTGACACACTGCTTGTTTCCCACTCCACACATGGGAATGGAGAGGGAGATGGGGTCTGGGTTAAAAACCAGTACAGGCTCAATATGACCTCTGAATTTTTCAGCCGAGATTCAGTGGGGCCATGGCAATATTCACTACCTTGAAGTCTGGCTCTATGTGACTATTCACTGTATAGGTGAACAAATACAGTCTTACAAGCATCCCAAAGGAATCAATTGGCATAATACAGGCATTATAGAACTAACATGTCTACAAGTGAACAAAGTTCTGCCTGTCTATGAGACAACTAAGAAAGAGAAAACCTTTTTTTTTGCATTTGTGTGATACACAATAGCTTCTGATGCTCCTTTCTCCCCCTCTCTTCCAGCTCACCTGCATCCAGAAATAAGTTGAACTGTTAGGCAGGTTTTTCAGACCTTTTTGTCAGACAATAAACCTTTCTTGTTTCTTCAAAGTATTGGCTAGACTAAGGCCATGCAGGACAGCAAGTACTATTTATAATTGCAATGTGAATAACTATCCATGCAGAATTACTGCGCTCAACACCAGCCAGACTCTGCACCCACTTTTATTCATGCAAGAGGAGCCTTCACAAAGCTTGATAGGCTTGATAGCCTCCACAGCTTGTAGAGACTCCGTAGAGAGCAGATGTCAAGGGCCACATAGCAATGTCTCGTAGAAAAAGCCCTGTCTGGTAAGCCAGGAATCTGATTTGCCAATATACTGCCCTGGACAATCAATAGGCATCCTTTGAAGGGTTGGGTCAGAAGATTCAATGATTACACTGGAAGATTTGCTTTGATAATTTCCACATTAACCTATCATCACTTTTTTCTTTTAAATCCTGGCTGCTCTGTATAACAATTAGGTATAATGGGTACAATTAAGTATAAAAAGGATGTTCATTTTTGCAAAAAGATGACTAAGTGTTTAAAGTGTCCTTGAGTAAAACTAATATAAATAGAGAAATAAATAAAAAGAGTTAGTGAATTACATTGAAAATCATTTGCACTTTAAAAAATATAATCCTATTGACTTCCATACAAATTAAGTAATATGGCGAACACTGAAGTGAAAATTACCCTTTCATCTACACAAATTATTGGAAAGTAGTTAGACAAGGTAATTGTTATGCAAATGTAGATCCAATGCAATCACAAAGCCTGGGAGTATTTTCTAAGAAAACCATGTTCCCTCTTTCTAACACATTTATTAGAGCAGCTTTTCAACAACATTTGAGTCAAGCTTTTCTTACCAGTCCCATATACTTTGCCTTGAACAGAAATATGTGCAGTTACGAACATTCACACATGAATACATTTTATATTTTTCAGGAAATACAAATTTGGCTCATGAAAGAATCTGTGCTAATGTATACAAGTCTTTGTGAAGCATTCAATGTATTGGCACATGGCATTTGGATTAAAAAACACAATATACACAAAACCAATGTATTGTAGAAGGCAAGCTCAAATGTAGGTGACATATCTGAGAGAGTAAAAGGTTATCACACCATTTCAGGGGGAAGGTTTATTTGGTTGATTTGTAAAATTTGCAGATGTCACAAGGGGTAGGTTAGCACCAACTGATCAGCAGCAGAGGCGCAGTCAGGGAACGTAACAACAGTCGTGTATGGCAGAGGGACAGAAAAGCAGATATCCCTGCACCGTGCCAGCCAGCCTTCCTACAGCCATGGCTGTGGGAATCGTTCGCAGCCTTGGCTGTAGGAAGCATACACTGTGTCATGGCACAGTGCAGGGCCACAAACGGCCACAGATCCCAAATTACCACTTGTCGAATGCACAACTGTCTTGTGCACCAGCTTTAGTACTGTGTATAAATTAGTAGTTGGAGAAAGCTGGCCCTACAGTGAAGAAAGAGATGGTTGTCTCACACTCACCGTTAAATAAGGCTGTATGCATGCAGAGTTACTACAGAGCAGCTAAAGGTGGCTGTGGTGGCTTCTAGCTGCTAGAGTTCAAACACGAGCCTTGGGTATAAAAGCAGAGGAATATCTTCCTGAGGGAAGAGGAATGTCTGATGGCAAATCATCCAGCCTCATTAGCCGCAGAGCCAAAGCCTAGTTTAGGGAGATGCTTTCATGGTTCTTGTTGATGGACCAGCTGCAGTCCCTGACTGCAACATTTTTCCAGCCCTGCCCTCACCTTCTGCATGGACCCACTGCTCAGACCAGTTATTGAGGTGAATAGTTAGCTCTCTAGGCAGCCTATCCTTCTCAGAATACCCGTCTCCCTCAAATAGCCAGCAAAACCCTGTTGTACCAGGCTGTTGGCCGTGCCCGCCTCACTCCTGCCATTTATAGCACCGTGGCTGGGTGCTGGGCGCTGGGCGTTTGCTTTGCTATTATTTGCTCTTCCCCAGTTTCTCAATACCCTCCCAACAGGGCCAGAAAAACAAATGCACTGGGGCTGCTTTTCCTAGACTTCACTGTTCTCATGAAAGACGCAAAGGAGCTCGATACGAGTTCATCCGCAAGGAGGTTAAAAGGTGAATCTGTTCCAATCCATACAGGCACGAAGAGAACATCGGTAATGGGGAGATTATTAATCTACCGAAGGCGTAATGAGAGCTGGAATCCAAAGCTGGAGCTGGATAAATTAATGCTAAAAATAAGGCACAAAACATTATCTATGAAGATAATTGGACATTAGAGCTATTTTCTGAGAATATGGATTCTCTGTTGCTTAAAATCTAACGATTTTAAGATTTAAGGGTCGATTGCCTTTCTAGAAGGTATTCTGCAGCTCACAGAGGGCTTGCAATCTTGAAGCAATGACTGAGGTTGCTTGTGCTTTATACAGAATCCAATTAGCCAGAGAAAGATCCCCTCTTTCCTGTGGACAATATACTCCTCAGGAAGTAAGAGGAGTACATACTTCTCTATGCATTAGGGTTAAACCCTGCATCTGTTACTGATGTACATGCCTTCTTTCTTGCCTGGATTTGATTGTGCACCTTGCTAAGAATTTTTACTTCTATTTAAAGCCATTGGCAGAGATGTTCATGAACCACGTGCTACGTCCCTGGGTTACAAGCACAATTTCCAATTGAACCTGGAGTAAATGGCTCTGTGATGACGAAGGCTCAGGAGTGAAATTAAATTACAAGGACAGCGGCTGAGCATTTCCTAAACAAAAGACTGGTACTGGAACAAGTATTGACACATTTAAAAGCTAGATAGAAGCAATTCAAGAATATCGTGTGTGTTCATTGTACTTGCTAAAAGCACGCTTCACTCCTCAGGCTATTTTAACCAGGCAGCAATGTGTAGAATTAAGACACACTTCTCTCATCAGACTGTCTCTTCTCTGTGTGCCTCTGCTTCTGCTCCATCTGTAACTCTTCTCAGCATAGAGGTTGCCACACAGCAGAGGGACTTTTTATTTTAAGGTGAGGGAAAGCAAGAATTCTAGCTCCTTATGAGCTAAGCAAAGGACCTGCTCCCCCACCCATGGACAATCATGGAAATGTTCCTACTGGTGACAGCAGACTGTGTATGCAGCTCATATTTCTGTAGAATTTTTCTGTTAACAATGCAACATACCTGAAATAATTATGAAAGCTATGTAGGCTGGGTTTAGAGATTGGTTTTGTCTTTTGTTTGTTTTGTTTTGGCACTAGTTGTTAAAAAAAACGTGGTTTTTTCCTATCTGTTGGATTTATTTATTGAATGCTGTCATAGAGGTGAGTTGGAGCTGTATGAAGTCCTTAAATGGATCTTTAAATAATACGTGCAGTTTTTAAAGTTACTGTTACAAAAGCGGACTCTCATAAGTCTATCACATACCTTTGCAAATCCCAGCATTTGAATCCTTCTAAAGGGGCCCATTGCGCACAGGAATACCTATTTCCAATGCATTCCCTTGGTAGGGGTAAGGAACAGCTCCAGAGCACTAAAACCCTCTGAGACCATGAGGCTGGTTCTCTCAACTGCCTGCTCGGATCCAGCCCCTCCTGCCCTGCAGGCACAGCCCTGCACCTTTCTGCTTTGCCAACTCGCAGCTGCCTCTTCACAGTTCCCGTTAATGGAGTTGCAGCTTAATGCAAATACACTGCCAGGCAGGATGAGTGTTCCTGCTCACTGGATAAATAATGCATTTTGCAATTTGAGGGAAGAATTAAAAAAATATTCTAAAAACTTGGCTTAGGATTAACATTTCGAAAAAGAGGGATATGACTGGAGTGAAACAAAACCCACAAAAAATTCATTCTGGGCAATGCTTTTCCCGCTTAGGGTTACTTCACGTTTTCTTCCATCATATACCACATCAGTATGAAAAGTCAAGGTTGCTTTTAGAGAAAAAAACAACATGAAAACTAAATATTTGGGCAGTTCTGGAATGAAGCTTTTTCAAAATGCTGAGGAGACACATGTTTTGAACATTCCTTCTCCTCTTTTTTTTCCTCTGCAGAGGAATCTACTTCTTAATTTCAATTCAAATTCACAAGTCATTTCTCTCCTCCCCATGTTCTCAGGAAACCCTCCAGTCTTGTGGTAAATTTGCTACTCAAAAATCACCCACCCAGCCTTTTGCTAAAGGCACTCAAGCACCCAGCCACTCCCCACTGCAGCTAGTTCCCTCCCTGGTACCGTCTGATACCTTCTCCTCTGCTCCTCTCCCCCACACTAGCAGCTCACCCTGGGACTGCTAAACCTTCCAGGAGCAAAGGTATTAGCAACACGAATGAACACAACTTCCCTGAGTTTTGGGCTGTTGTTCACAACATCACAAAAGTGTTGGTGGAAGGGACCTCTGAAGGTCACCTAATCAAACCTCCCCCTGAAGCAAGACTACTGCCCACAGTACAGTCATTCACAACCACTGCATTTAAACGATTCTTGAAAACCTCCAAGGATTTCGCAACCTCTCTGAACAACCTGTCCCAGTGCTGCACCCTCCTCATGAACAAATTTTTCTAACATCCAGCGTGCACCTTCCCAGCAGCAATTTGCAGCTGTGATCACACTGAGTTGAATCCACAGTGGATTTAACTATCTGAGTCTCATGTAACAGCAACTTGCGGTATTCTGATATGGAAAGACTTAATATACATAGGAGTTAGTACTGTTCAAATCTGAAATAGCATCAACGGAAGGATTAGGATCTCTTCATCAATGAGGTAATCTAGTTTATAGCCCGAGTACTCTCCTGGTGGGATTTGAACCTCACTGAAGCAGGGTTTTCCAGCAATGTTCTGTTAGATGGTCTCAGGGAACAAAGGATAAAGGTGGAGCACCCTTTTCCTATTCTCTTCCTCCCTATAATTTTTTTCAGTGTTATGAAAGAAAGGACATCTCTAACATCAGAAAAGGGTTAATGAAGGGAAGTGGCTCCTGCAGCCCAGAACTCGGGCATGTGTAGTTGGACATCCTTGCTTACATCAATTTTGGGTGTCACAAGCCATTCACCCCAACAACTACACCTGCCCGCCTTGTGCCTGGCAACCTCCACTCTTTAAAATGATGGCCATCGTTTGTAAGGCATAACTCTGTGTCCATCCATATAGATAGATCTACTGTACATAAGGAGAAAAACATGCTTATACAGGAGTTAGGACACTGAGTTTAGTGTTCTGAGCTCATGTTCCTCAATTAACTTTAAATTTTCCTAGTGTTGTCATACCTACAGAGCCGAAGCATCATTCAGATCATGACCCTGTTCCTCTAAGCAGCACCTCCTCCATCCTGATTATAACCAAAGCTCTAGGCCAGTCACCACATGATGCAATCTCACTGACATCAGCAGAGCTGGGGTGAGAATCTTCTCTTGATTGCAGCTTCTGTGCCCGCAGTTTAGAGGCTGTGCCCTCAGACAGCTGCCACATGCTTCACCGGTGAGAAGGTTCCTCCCGTCATGAACCCTCAGTTCAAACAGGTCACTACAAGTCTTTGAAGGCAACAAGCAAATGACATGAACAACGCCAAGTAAGAACAAGAAATGTCATGTAACAACCTGCATAAACACCAGTCTTTTCATTCAACAAGCACAGTAAGTCCTGAAATTAAATAGATTCACAGTGTCAAGGTCGCTGCTGCTCTCCTCAGAAGCACGATCGCAACGCTGCCCAGACCTCTACCACACTGCATGATTACAAGAGCAGCTAGGCTACCTTGAGACTCACCATGCTCAAGGCAAAGTGGCACACGCAAGTAGCAAAGCACAGCCGTCCTCCGATCATTGATGGATAGTTTTATTTCATAAAAGAGACTAAGTCAAATCCTCAGCCAAGTCCATCTGACTTTGACATGGCAAGGAATTGAGTGATCTTGGCAAAGGGTTTAGACTGCTAGGAAAGTAAAAAGAGCTTGTTGACATTTTTCATCAAAAGTTTTGCCAAAAATCTGGGCTCTCACCTAAACAGTAATTGTAGTACATAGAGTCTGTACTCTGTAAAAATTTCTATTCCAATGAAAAGATTAAAGCCACACAAATCCCAAATATTCTACCAGGATATCCCATCATGCTACTCCCTAGTAATTTAAATTTAGGAAACAGAACTTGAAGTAAAATCCTAAGGCACTGCCTCCAGCTGACAGAGCCACCCTGTATTATATAATCCCTTTAATAAATAGATTTGGCAAAACATTAAAAGCATCTACGTTTTCTGTCCATGTACCTCCTCCCGAGGGCCTGGTCCAAATCCAACTGCTGCAACAGAAGCCTCTTCAACTTGCAATTAAATAGAGCCCAGTGACAGCTTAGTGATAAGTCCTGTCCTGTCCTCCAGCTGGGGGAAAGGCTCATCAATGGGACCTGAAATAATGGGTATACTTTGGTAGGTTCTGTGTGTCCTGGCCTTGCATGTGTCAAAAAAGGGAAGCCACAGTGGCATTAGGTGTACACCATGGAAGATAAGAGCAGACTGGCTTACTGGTTGTCCTCCTGTTCCTTTTCCAGTTCTCAAACCCATTAATTCTCTATTTGATAGCTGACCACAGGGTTACATAGAAACTCAACCCAAATCAGGGCTGTCTCATGCAGAATCCTGTTCACAATGGCAAATAGTCTATGGTCTAAAGGATTATTCTAATGATTTTATAAGAAAGTAGACAAAGAATATACTGAATTTAGGAAGAGAGTTATTTTGCCAACATTAGTCTACCATGACAAGATTTCAAAGGAAAAGTTGTGAAAATCCTTCATTGTTTCAATTGCAATTCAGTTCCATAAATCGTTTGCAAAGAGGCACCTTGGTCCATCCTATCACTTGGGTTTCTAATCTGTGTGACAATTACAAAATAAATCCCCCAGGCAATTTAAAAGCTGGCTAGAATACTCTGGTGTTTTCCAAGATTATGACAGAAAGAAGTGTCATGGAGAAGCTGTTCATCAGCAAAACACTAACATTTTGCTTTTGAATGTATATCAGCCCTACTGGCCTTTGTCAGCAAGACTGCAAAGAGTGAGCGGAGGATCTTTTTAAATGTGCCTGTTTCCAGTGGCAACCAATGGAATAAAAAGACAGTCAGATTTAATCCATTGATTTCCATGTGCCGTTTTCAAATAGGTTTCTTTTAAATGATTCAAGAGACAAAAAGGGGGAGAGAAAAGTCAAACGATAAAATGTAATGATTCTCATTAACTGCTATGAATTGGCTGTTTCATAGTTTAATTTTGGCAAGCACTCTGAGTTTTTCACATTTTCAGCAGATGAGGTCTTATTTCTATGCAAAGCCACAAAACTTAAATCTAGACTCCAACCCTTTTGTTTGGACGCTGATTTCAGATTGGGCCCATTTTAACTTAATTTGCCCCATAATTGCAAAGAACCAAATGTCGAAAATGCCATCTGCATTTCTTTTTAACAAATCTTGATACATGAATTATCTGTATTTTTACACTGCTGCCAAAAGGACATAAAAATCTTCTACCCAAACTGGAAATGCTATGAAGCTAGATGACATTTGCAAAGAATGCCTTCTCAGAACAGTTCAGTTTTAATAAGTTTATTTTTCATATATTTATTACTGTCAATGGAAGAACATGGTGTCCTGAAATAAAATATTTACAGAATTTCTATGTCTTTGTTGCCTAGGTCTCCTGATTCAAAGAAACTTTCAGAGGTTTTTAAACTGTTCACCATGTCATTCCCGTCAAGTGGTGTTTTTGCTGGGCATTCTGTCCTTTTTTCTGGTGTATTAATGCACATTTTCCTTGAAATCTAAATAGTTTTCTCAAATGCATTTAGGAAAGTATTTGTTAATATACATATTTGTAGTATTGAAATACTGCATATTGCTAATGATAGTGGGATTGCAGGCGACTTGAAGAGGCACCACAGGGCACATCCAGTTCACAGACCTTACATTCCTCATGCTTGATTTAATTTTTAATAGATTTAAATTTTTGTGTATCCTGTTCAGACTCTTCAGCTTCCAGTTCAGCATGTCTGGGGCAGTTCCTGACTCATACAGCCATCACATAACTAAGCCTTTTATTCTCTCCTCCACACTGCATTCCTCTTCATATTTCCCCATCCAGTATTAATCCTCGTTGTCTTTATGAATTCTGGCTGTTCGTTACCGGTCACATGTGTAGTGGTGTTTCTCTTCGGAGGAGCTGTAATGTGCTGTGATGCCCTAACACCGCAGTCCAGCCTTGGCAAACCTGCCCTCCCAAAAGCCTCTGTCTCCTTTTGTGAGTGTTATTTCTCTTGGTGTTGTTTTACCCTATTCCTGGTCAGTGCGCAGTAAGTTTGTTACCAGGAATGTGGGTACAGAGGAAGATTCCTGCACTTACCTCCTGCATTTGTTTTACCTGCTTCCCTCCAATTTCTCCTTTTCTTAACCTGCATTTTTTATGTTTTCTTCCATGATTCCTTTTGAGCTGGGTCACAGATGCACATTTCATGTATGGTTTAACAGTATATTCTTCTTTATCTCTCAGGGGAAAGAACATAAAGCAGAGAAAAGTAGAAAACACCTGCTCTTGGATGAGAGAAAAGCTTGTATGACGCTTTCCAAGCCACCACCTTGTGATGAGATTTCACTGCCTGGAAATTTAACATGATAGCCTAAAGTGAGAATAAGATGTACACTGCCAACCCACACTATTCTCAGAGTCTGTAAACCAGTTCCCTTCCTCTCTGAAACAGATCTGTTGTTTCATTCACATGCCAATATTCATAGCCTTTTCTCAGGAGTTGCACAATTCTTCACATTTAATGAGGAGGTTGAAAAGTTGTTAAACAAGTTGAGGAAGGTATAAGATAATAGGGAAAAGGTCAGGCAGAATAAAGATTGCACTGCATTAAGGCCAAACGTGAAGACATCCTTTGTGGTTTATTCAGCACACAATGAACCTCTCCAGATCTCTGAATTCTCAGGGCAGACAACAGTTCTCTGCTGCTCTGAAGGTGAGAAGTGATACCGGTACACACGAAAATCAGGTCAGGAAAACATTAATTATACTGCAAAGTACTGGTAAAAACATCCTTTAAAACATTCATTGCTGGTAAGAGAGCAAGACCAGGAGATCAAACAGCGTTTTAATTAGATGCCTTATTTACTCTGCTCTGTCAGACACATGCTAAGAAGAAACTTTTCGCATCTGCAGCCATTCTCTGTTCAGCACTTAACCCCCTCTAGCATGTTAAGAAGCTGACCTGGTGGAGAGGGAACCTGATGCAGAAATGCAAACGTGTACCGTAGTACAAAGGCGTTGAGGATGCTGTCATTGCCTTTCCCCATATTGGGCACAGCCTCTGTTCCCAGGCAGAGGTCACCTGTCCTTTGGAGACAAAATGCTTTTTTTTTTTCCTTTGTTTTGGGTCATGCCAAAGCATATCTCTCGAGTTCGCTGCAGTTTGCCACAGAGCAAACAGGTCCAAAGGTGAAAATACAAGTGTTTGAGCTGGATCTCAAGAGATGGGACTGAGATGTGCAAGTCTGCAGGACTGGCAGTGTGCTGCTCTAGCAATAATATTTCAGGCTGTATCCTGCTTTCTGCTCTCATACTCACTAATATCTCACTCTGAGGAGGAAGGACTACTATTCATTTTATATAATTAAACAACTGATCAATCAGGGGCAACTATGATTCATTCAAGACCTGACTACAGATTAGATAAAAAGCATTGTTTTGAGTCTGTCCTAAAGAAAAAAGTTAAAAGATGAAAGTAGATGTCTAGGGAGATATAAAATCACAATAGTTTTCCTAATTTTCCTCCTTTTCAGTCCCATTAAAACACAAATTACAGATTTTTTTTTATCCTGTCTTAAGCAAACAAGCATCATAACAGTGAAGAGTAAAGTAATTTTTTTAATGAAATTCAGATAACTGTAAGAATACAAATGTAAAAGGGAAGCACAGAAAACTTTTGGGAGAAGATGATTGATTGTTATATACTATGTAAGCCTCAAAACATCACTGTCTGAGTCACTAAGCTGAGATTTATCAGATCGAGAGGCCAATCTCCAAAGTATTTTACGACCTTTTATTTTGGAGCAACTGCAAACCATAAACTGGATTTGCTGTTCTTCTCATGTTGTCCTTCAACAATTTCTATTGCTAAATCCACTAGACAAAAAATTGTCAAGGACTTGAAGTTTTGTTTGCATGCTTGTTAGACCGATTATCAAATAGATATCCTGTCAATCTACTGACTGCTTATATTTTCAGTCTAACAGTGAGTGGGGCATTTTTTATGGAAATATTTGTGACTTGATGAGTCTAAATACCATCTTGAATAGGGTACACTCTACTAGTTCGGAAATGAGCTGTGTGACCAGAAAGGTTAAGGGTTTTCCATCTCAAACTTCAGGAGCATTGCTACACAACTGCTCTTGATCTTCTCAACACCGTACAACTCATTTCCACAAGACAGAGCATACTGAGAGAGGAATATGCCAGTGAATACTTCTGAGTTATAATAATTCAACTCCAGCTGTTTTCATTATCCTCTGATGGGGATAAAAAACCAAACACAGTCAATTCTGAACATAATGAAAGACATTCTTCTGGTTCGTGTCAATGATTTTTAAAATGTGTCTTGCAATGGAGTATAGAAACATTAAAAAACCCTGCTTGCTTATGTGAGGAGCCAAATATTGTGCAACATGATATTGAATTTCAGTAATTAATTACATACTGCCAAATTCAGCTGTATAACCTGTGGTTTTCCTGAAATGCTAGCGGTTGTTTCAGCTAGTCTTTATGACTCTGCCTCAAAGCCCATTGAAATGGATCACAATCTCTCTATAGACTTCAGGTGGTCTTAAATCAGATCCTCAATTTTGGGACATTCCTGCAAAAAAAATTAGGACCAAGATTCTAGTCTTATTCTCAGAAGAGTAGAAATTAGATCTTTGGAGTACAGCATTCATTAAAGTATCAGTATCCAAGCTCCGCATTTGCACATATTAAAAAAGTTAAGGACAAGAAAATCATGTCTATGAGACTTTAATACCTCATTAGTGAGTATTAGAAGCACAGAAACAATTTTAAAATTCCAAACATTACATAGACTATACAATTGTCCTTAGGGAGCAAAATTATTTATCTGCCAACAGGCTTAAGTAGAAAATACTTCTAACAACAGCTGAAGACTGTCCAGATACATAACTGCTAAGGCTACAGCTACAGTACATAAATAGAAAGGCAGAGCTCTATACACTCATGCTTTTGTCATCATGTATCAATGAACAGACCATGCATTGAAGCATTTGAAAAATTGAGAAATACAGCCCACGTTAATCAATAGGATTTCTCCCTATCATGCATGGTTTCCACAGGATATTATCCATGGGTATCCAAAAGATAACCATCCTTTCTCAGACTTAAATTATTCATACAGCATATGCTTATTATGGCTAGTCCTTTCATGCATCTGTAACCTCTGTGAGACTGAACTCCAAGAAAAAATAATTATTCCATTTATGTTTCTTATGCAGCATAATCATAGAATCATAGAATGGTCTGGCTTGGAAGGGACCTTTAAAGGCCATCTGGTCCAAGCCCCCTGCAGTGAGCCGGGACATCTCCAACTAGAGCACGTTGCTCAGAGCCCCGTCCAACCTGACCTGGAATGTTTCCAGGGATGGGGCATCTACCACCTCTCTGGACAACCTGGGCCAGGGTTTCACCACCCTTATTGTGAAAAATTTCTTTCTTCTATCCAGTCTAAATTTGCCCTCTTTTAGTTTAAAACCATTACCCCCTGTCACTACAGGCCCTGCTAAAAAGTGTGTCCCCATCTTTCTTATAAGCCCCCTTAAATGAAAATCATAACACCTTACAAATTTCCTAAACAAGATTTACATAGCACTTGACAAATATATTTCTTCCACAGAAACTTCTGTGTGTAGATTCAACAGGACATTCTGTAAAGCTGTATTAATCTGAGCCAAACACGAACCACTACATGACCTCTTAGCAAATGCCTTCTTCAAGCAGGAAATGCTGAAATCCTGTGATGGGGCCCAGACCTAAAGGCAAATTTAATTTCTACATCATTGGACACCAAGGGGGAGCAGTGTGTTATCACCTTTCATTTATAGGAGTTCACATAAATTCTAGGATGGTTGAGTCAATTGTGTTTCAACAGAGAGACTATGGGATTCATCCTCTTTAGTTGTAGCTACCTGATCTCGGTAAGTTACCAAGGTGTCCTATTATCAATGGAAGAATGCTGGTGATTCATTTCCAGTTGCAATAAGTGTAGACACCCTTTATGGCGATGTTTTCTCTCCCGATCTCTTCTCCATAATGAGATGTTGGGCCACCAGCTAAGATCAGACACCTACCTTCTAGGTTGCTAAACTAGGTGTGATTATTCATTTGATTACTGCTGACCCAAATGATTCTCAGCTGTTTCATATTCAGCAGCTCCAGAAACACACATGCTGTTCACTTTCTTGTCATTCTGATAACTGTTCCCTTGCCAGAAACAAGTCCAGAGTGTCAGAACTTACCAGGTTTTACCCAACAGAACTTGCCAATTCACCGGAGAGGTATATTTTTGTATTATCAGTTGGAAAGAAACATGAAAACTAACATTTTTAGGTTAAAAAAAAAAAAAATCGTAAGATGAGTCACAACTGGATTAACTGAATTGAAAACCTGAAATATTAAACAGGAAAGATACATGAATGAAGTGGAAAAGTCCAAAATACTTTTAAAGAAAACCAGTATTACCTGTTTTTACCAAAATTCAGAGCTGAAAATAAGTAACTCCTGAAAATTTCTAGCACTCTGCACAGTATTGATTTACATTCTAACCTACACTTCTTAAATCTGCAGTTACTGTGGCTCAGTTTTGTAACAACTAATCATACAAAAAATGAACAATGATCTGGCATAAGTGACAGATGGCAAACTGCAAATCTTAGAGGATATAGCATCAAATATCTTTAACAAATTCTGAAGTTTAGAGACAAATGACACACTCACACACGAGTTTATCCCTATGTTGCATAAAATTCCCAACATCAATCAAAGCACTTTATTTCCCTTGCCTTCGTCTGTTTGTGTGATATTTCTGTAAATAGCCACTCATAAGTATCTAGACACCTAAAAATAAGTAAAGTTATTGCCACAAAGAGAGAAAAGAGAGGCAAAAGTGATGTCTGGACCTCTGAACAGCCAGAGGATTTTGTGTTAGCTTTGCTGTCCTTGGCTTCATTTCAAAGCCAACTAGAATTGTAGAACTGGAAATGACTTTTCTCTTCTCTCTGAAACCTGAAGTAAAATGAAGTCTCATTAAACTGTTCTATAGATGGTAGGCTTCTTTTGAACAATGATTTCAGGAGAGAACTGAAATAGTTTAATTAAAAAATATTAGTTCAGTTCTTCATGGGAACTGAACTTCGATTTATTTACGCTTCCTTTCTCCTATCAGAAAAAGCAGCAGCTAGACCTGGAACAACCCCCAATCAAAGGAAGGTAATCCCTGTGCTGTAACCAGACCTGGAGAACCAGCAAAGCCTATGAGAGTAAAGTAATCCCAGCAAAATTAGCTCACCTGTATTATCACTAATAATTTACAAAATTGAAGTTAAAAAGCACAAAAAAAAGTTACTTTTGAGCTGAAGAAACCAAAATCAACAGTCATAGTAACTCAAGTTGACTTGTGTCTTGTGTCTCTGGAGATAGACTGCTGTGAGCTAGAGCAGAACACACACCAGGAGCTGCCTCTTCTGCTATATTCCCCCTTCCACCAGTTTTTCATCATACAAGTGAGGCAAGAACCTTAGGGCTTTCTCTCGTCTCACTTTAGATATACTGCAAGATACCCTGGTTTGGAAATCAACTGCTGTATACTTTAAAGAAAGGCTGAACTCTTATTCAAATGAGCAACCTTGTATAAAAGGCATGCTAATTCACTTTTAATTGAAGTCTTGCCATTAAATATGGAACTTGGATTACATTAACAGACATCCAGATATCTGAGCGAACTAGTCCAGACGGCAGGAGCCTGATGTTATAATTAGCATGTGCTGCTGTGTGACTCAGGAACTTACACACAACACATGAATCTGTCTACCCATGTCTAGATTAGCATTAAGGAATGCTAGCAGCTCAGTGAATCCTGCCTGGGAGAGCAACTGTGTGCAGCATGTGTAAAATTCGGTTTTCTCTACCTTTTCTTCTATGGGAGTAAACTCTCCCCTCCTCAATAGAGTAAAAAGAGCTGTTAAAAAGTGCAGAAGCATTGGCACATGGGAGGAATTCCCAAAGAAATACAGAAATTCAGAGAAGGAAGAAGCTCTTTTTGCTGTATCAACAGCAGAGGAAAAAAGCTGAGTGCAGAAAGGACTCCTGGAGTCTGAGGAGAATTCACATAGATGATGGCTGGTCTTTGACTTCTTGGAGCACCGTTACTTGAGCCAAAAATCCTTCAGAACAGGAAGAGAACTTGAGCAAGAAAAAAATGTGTTTTATTGTTTTGACTAAGCCGGGAATGGCTGGATTTGGAAGACTTTGCAAAAAGCTCAGGTGTCCATTGCTCCTACTGGCACAAACTCATGATGAACACACAGGGTTCGAGCTCTGAGACCAGGTGCCTAAGTTACAAGGGTCTCTCCACAGAGCAGGGTTAGTCTTTGTTTGCAGGGTGAGGGGTTACTGGACCAGAAAATCCCACTTCCTTGAAGAGGTGAAAGAAGATACACCTGTGGGGAGATTGAGAGGCCAAAGAGGTGCTGCTGAAATTCTTAAGACTTTAAAATTCTAAAAGAACAGCGGAGCAGGGAGAATTCAACAGTTATACCATTATATCGAGCTTCTTCATAAGAATGTTCCTCAATACTAATCTTACTTGTGGCTTTATTACAAAATACACCAAAGCCAAACTCAGTGGTATAACATAGCTGCCCATGTGCATGACCATGACTTTGAGAGCAAGAATTAATTGCAAATGATTTTGCCTCTTGGACTGATTAAACTTTGAGGCAACTTAACAAGCAGCAAAGCAAAAAGTTTTACCATTTCACATTATATACAAGAAACACTTAGTTTTTTCAGTTGTCTCACCAGCACACCTTGAAACAGATATGACACACTGAGACTGTTAACTTCTGCGTCTGCTGCCAGAGATGTTAAAACTGTGCTTGTGGATCAGGTGGCTCAGTCAATCTGAATGGTCAAGGCTGCCGATGGAATGGCACAAATCTGTAAAACAATCCTCCTTGAGGTTAGAGTTTATCAGCTTCAGGTTTGCCTGAACCAAGCCTAGCCTCTCGCATCATCTGACAGCTCACTACAGATTACGTAGCCTCAGAACACCAAGATCATAAATGACTCTTTCCAAAATCCATTGTAATCTACATATTTGAGTAAACCATGTACTCCTGCAGTTCAGAAGTGAAGGAATTAGCCTTTTCTTATGCCACAAGTTTGCCTGGTATTGAAGATGATAGCACAAGTCGAATAAATTATGTGCTTGGTGCAGTGCCAGCCATGTGGAAGTTTAGAGTCAACTCTATTGATATTCACTCAAGGGAGTAACTTATGCCAAAGCCCAGTGTCCTGCGATCCAAATAAAACAAGAAAGAAAGTTTTCGCTTCAGTTTATGTATGCATTCATAACTCATACAGGCAGAATTCTCCTTCTGCATATTGGAAATGCATTTCTAGGTCGACACCTGCAGCAGTTTGTGGTGCTATTTCATAGCTAGGTTATCATAGCCTTTAGAATGGAAATATGGATGGTCATCAAAAAAACCAGCACAAGCATAGTCATTACAAAGGAGCATTAGAAACCATATAGGGTGGGAGAAGTACCTTGATATAGAAAGCAATTCTTTCCAAAACAGCATTCCATATTCCAGGGCAGGAAGGAAAGGACTTACTCAACAAAAATATTTTCTAAATCACAGAATCACAGAATCACTAAGGTTGGAAAGGACCTTCAAGATCATCAAGTCCAACCATTAATCCAGCGTGTTGCCTAAACCATGTCCTGAAGCGCCACATCCACACGTTTTTTGAAATACCTCCAGGGATGGCGACTCCACCACCACCCTGGACAGCCTGTTCCAATGCTTGACCACACTCTCCATAAAGAAATTTTTCCTAATATCCAATCTAAACCTCCCCTGGCGCAACTTGAGGCCATTTCCTCTCATCCTATCACTAGTTACTTGGGAGAAGAGACCAACACCCTCGTCGCCACAACCCCCTTTCAGGTAGTTGTAGAGAGTGATAAGGTCTCCCCTCAGCTTCCTCTTCTCCAGACTAAACAACCCCAGTTCCCTCAACTGCTCCTTATCAGACTTGTGCTCCAGACGCCTCACCAGCTTCGTTGCCCTTCTCTGGACACGCTCCAGTACCTCAGCATCCTTCTTGCAGTGAGGGACCCAAAACTTAACACAGTGTTCAAGGTGCAGCCTCACCAGTGCTGAGTACAGGGGCACGATCCCTGCCCTGCTCCTGCTGGCCCCACTATTGCTGATACAGGCCAGGATGCTGTTGGCCTTCTTGGCCACCTGGGCACACTGCCGGCTCATGTTCAGCCGGCTGTCAACCAGCACCCCCAGGTCTTTTTCCGCCGGGCAGCTCTCCAGCCACTCCTCCCCAAGCCTGTAGCGTTACATGGGGTTGTTGTGGCCGAAGTGCAGGACCTGGCATTTGGCCTTATTAAACCTCATACAGTTGACCTCGGCCCATCAATCCAGCCTGTCCAGATCCCTCTGCAGAGCCCTCCTACCCTCCAGCAGATCAACACTCCCACCCAACTTGGTGTCATCTGCAAACTTACTGAGGGAGCACTTGATTCCCTCATCCAGATCATCTATAAAGATACTGAACAAGACCGGCCGCAGAACCGAGCCCTGGGGAACACCGCTTGTGACCGGCCGCCAGCCGGATTTAACACCATTCACCACAACTCTCTGGGCTCGGCCATCCAGCCAGTTCCTCACCCAGCGAAGAGTAAACCCAACCAAGCCACGAGCCGCCAGTTTCTCCAGGAGAATGCTGTGGGAGACGCTGTCAAAGGCTTTACTAAAGTCCAGGTAGACAACGTACACAGCCTTTCTCTCATCCACTAGATGGGTCACCTGGTCATAAAAGGAGATCAGATTGGTCAAGCAGGACCTGCCTTTCATGAACCCATGCTGGCTGGGCCTGATCCCTTGGTTGTCCTGCAGATGCCCTGTGAGCACTCTCAAGACGAACCGCTCCATGATCTTCCCCGGTACAGAGGTCAGGCTGTCAGGCCTGTAGTTCCCAGGATCCTCCTTCCAGCCTTTCTTATAGATGGGGGTCACATTGGCAAGCCTCCAGTCTTCTGGGACCTCCTCTGTTAACCAGGACTTCTGATAAATGATGGAGAGTGGAAACCAGCTTCAAAAGTTTGCCTTCACCGTTGTTTCTCAATGTGTTCCCAAACCCTTTGCTTAGCGTGCTTTCATGGAAAGTGCATCATATTGCATTTTCTATCCTTAGGGATGCCATGCTGTGGTCAAACAATTATGTATACATCTGGCTCCCTCAGTCAAGTTTGAGTGGCATAAAGTCCTATTCCTGATGACACCAGCTTTTAGCAGCTTTTATTTGGTAATTAAATGCTCTATTCACATAGTATAGCTGGTACCATTACAGTTTTGGGGGTGGGGTTGTTCTAAATATCAGCCAATATTCAGTAGTACTCATTTTATTTGAACTAGTAGGGCAATTTACCTATTTCTACTTTTAAACCACACTTACAAGTCTTCACCTATCTGATGCAGTATTTGGTGCTTGTTTGTTGTCCAAGTAAATCTCAGAAACCCAGGTAATCAAGTTCCGATAGCACCGAGTGCAGCCGAGGAGCATTGCTTTACACAGATGATTTAAGGGCATCATTGTGATAATGCAGGCTGTCAGGACTTCAGAAGTTAAACCAACACAAGAAATCACTAAGACTTAAGTAAATTCTTAAAGTTAATACAATACATAAAAAGATGTCCTAGACATGAACTTTTATACAAAATTTGGATCTTTTACATTGCCGAAACATTAAAAGTTACTGAAGCACATCTGTCTTTAGTGTTTTATACACTGTAATAATCACAGATAAACAGCTGTAATGACTTCGTGGTTCTACAACAACAATGTCCCAATGACATTGAAATTTATTTATAATGGAGTGATATAACTAGATCATTTCATTAATATCTGCACTGTCATTTCTGCACTTTATAGCCCTCTTGGAACACAAACTTAGGCTTTATGAAACTACATGTTTGTTTGGGACACTCTACGGCCTAATTTGCGATATGCTGAACACCCGCGTGCTTCACTATGGTCCACAGGGGTGCATAATCCCTTGCAAGAGTCACTCTTTAGTCTCCTTGTTCATGTTCCCCCCCAGTTTCTATTTGGCAATAGAGACATCACCATATCAGAAGGACAAGTAATGAAAAAAGAGTAAGAAGCTGTAAAACCAAGATCTCTGCCACTGCCAATGCCCCTTTTCTCTAATTTGTTCATTTTCTATCTTCCTAATCCCATCACCCAAAGAAGATAGACTACAAAAAAAAAAATTACCAGTCAATACCTCCAATATGATTTCTGCAGCAGCAAAGAGCCTGTGGTCAGCAGGGCCTGCACCTCTTCAGCTATTGTTTTCTAATGATTTCATGGCCAGAGAGCACCTGTGCTTCTTGAAGATGGTGCTTCTTGAACTAAGACCTGAAGCATTGGCATCCTTTGCAATTCAGTTGTGTTTCTGAACACAGACTCCAGGTTGCTGACTTCACTTTGCTTGTTGTTTCAGCTGAACACCGATTCCCTCCCACTATGGATCTTATCAACCTGCAGAGTAACATGCTGGCACCCCGGCTTTCTGTTTGTGAGTAAATGACTCCAGCATGGACCTTGGGAGGAAGCCTTTGAACTGGGCCTCTCACAATACCTGTTCTCCAGTCAGCTTTACAGTAAATGTGTGTGTCAGCCTGGAAGAGACTCAGAATCCTCTGAAAGCCAAAACAGAGGACCAAATGACAAGGTTGGATTGCTACCTGATTTGCAACATGTTATTTTGACACAAACAGTTAATTTCTCAGGCCACTTGTTGCACCTCTTATAATGTTGTGGCCTCAGTTGTCCCTCAGCTAATGCCATCAGCCTATGTCTCCTACCAGCAACTTTTAGTACAGGAGTGAGGGTACACGCAGAAACACAAACGGAAGGCCGATCCAAAACAAATCAGAGAACAGCTATCACATGTGCTATACTGCTCATACTTTTATACCGAATGAGTAAAGATTTCATTTAGCGCCTACAGGAAGGGTCTAGAGAGGCCCGCAGCACCAGCACGGTTGAGTTTTGGGTGCAGGGCTTCAAGGCAGCAGGGTGTCCTCTGGAACGTTCAATGCTTGTGCAGCAGTGAAACCACTGAAATGCTGCGTGTCAGGGGCAGGGTTAAATCACCACCAGCAAAGAGATGAGAAACAACACTCTGAAGATAAAATACCCTGGATAAGAAGAAAACATATACATGTAGGTAGAGGAATCCAATGCAGTCTTGCACATCAGGGTTGTATTAACAAGGCTTGCTTTCAAGAGATCAGAGGACATTGATCCTTCTGACAGATCAGTCCCACAGGGAGGAGGAGGATTTTCCTAAGTTAGGTAAGAAAGAGAAAAGAGACAGCAATAGAAGTCCTCTATGCCTTTCTCTGCCTGAATTCAGCACTGTTTTCAACCATTTTGAGACTTACATTGCAGTTCAAGGTCTCCTATTCTCCAAGCAGCTTTTCTGCAGGCCATTCTTGTGCAGACAGCTGCTTTTAGTCCCAGCTGAAGCTAAAAAGGATCCTTTTGCTTAAAGCATGTTTCTCTGGGGATCTTTTTTGCTCAAATATGTTTGTTTCTAAGGCTTCCATTTAACAGTGCTAATAAGAGTGCAAGTCAAAAATGCACTGAACTTCTTCACAGAATAAATGAGAGAATATTTTCCTAAGGGAATATTTATGTGGCATTTGTAGTTTACACCTTTACCCTTCATATTCTGCTCTTGGATTTATTAAGAAACAGTGCTCTGTTCTGAGAAGTATCATTTCTGAGTCATTTCAATCACCTGTCATAACAATAACACACTTGGAGCCCACAGATGCAGCTAGGGAGCCTGAAGAAATTGCGACAAGAGATATCGTTGTGGGCCCTTTTTACTGCTGAAAGATGACAAATGGGTAGACCCATTTGCTGAGGTGCAGCTTGTAGGATGGAACTCCACATCCTCCAGTGGGGATGAGACTCTGGTTGAATACAGATGGGGTAGCAATATAGGTAATCTAGTAACCATAACAACCACAATCCTCACTGCAGGACCCTAAAAAACTTGTATTGCTGCTATTTCTCCCTAAAAGTGCTTTAGCTTCAACACTAGTAAAATATCAGGAAATACTAAAATTAAACTTATCACAAAACTTTGCTACACTTGGAATTAAAATATGTTAGTTGCTTCATTATACCCTCCTTGAGAGTGCCTGGGTAAGGTCACCAAAGGAGAATTAAAATAGGTCTCTCTAAAGAGACATCAGTATCTCGTTATTCAGATTATATTGGACACAATCCAGTTCTAAACCATGATGGTAATTATATAAGCACACTGGACCCATATTTGAAAGTTCAGCTGAGAGTTCTTCTTCAGTGACCTTAATAATGAAAAAAAATTATTAGGACCCCGACAATGTGTTGAAACAGTTCTGCCAGCTTTTTAGGTTAATTGCACCTCCTCTGTATTAAATGTGGAGATATTCGCTCTCGGTTATACTCTGAACTAAAAGAGTCATTTTGGACTTCTAAACAAATTAATCTACATTTACATACACAAAAACAAGAAAATAGTCCAATTCCAAGAGCTTAAGTATGTCTTTTTGTGTTCATTTGAAAACACTCAAAGGGATGGAAAGACTCCTCAAGAAACCAATGCTGGAGAAAGCTCAAGTCTCCAGGAAATTGAATTCCCAGGGTACAAGCCCAGGGCCAGCTCTGCTCCTGGGTCTGTGCAACAGTTGTCTTCAACCACAGAAAGGAAAATGGCCAGAGACAGATTTTGCTTTACTTAAACCCTGTTGCCTCAAAGATGTGACCAAGCAAGCTATTAGATGCAGAACATCTTCGCTTTCATTTCCCAAACCCTTGCTTACTCTATTGCAAGCCCAGATCCAGTTCAAGTCCTAGATCCAGGCTGAGCCCCCTTGCTGCAGAGCCCATCCCTGCATCCGTGCCTCACCTGGCAGGTGGTAGGCTTGGGTTTGGATTCACCTCTTCCCGTGCATCAGTAATGCTCACCAACACCATGGAGGGACACTGGGGTGCTGTGGGGTCCTCAGCAGCTGCTGGCTGGCAAGGTGGCACAGGTTTGTCCCACGGGGATGCCCTGCCAAGGGTCTCTCTCCACTCTGGGATCTATTTTCCTCTTTGGCTCAGCAAGATCAGGGATTGCTGAGGTTTGGGGAGCACTGAAGAATGTAAATTGAAGTGGGGAGGGTAAGGGAGGCTGGAATTAAAAGAGGATAATGAACAATTAGTTACTTCAAAAGCATTAAAATTGATTTTTAAATCCTCAGGATACAAAGGGCTATACAAATATCAGAACAAAGTATGGTCCTGCAGCAAATGAGATGTGCTGGAGTTATTAAACACCAAGAAGCACATTGAAACACCTAAAGAGACCACTTAGAGGGTTAGGTACTTTTCTGTTAAATCACAACAGTAATACCAACCCTGTCATGTTTATAGCTCCCCAAAGCACTCCTTAAATGTGATAGTAGAAGTCTGAGTAGTCTAACATTGCCATTTTAATTAAAAACTCTATTCCTCCTGACAGGAGCAAGTCAAATAAAATACAGTTGGGACCCCACTCCAACCTCACAAAAAATATGAATGCTTTCCTCTATAAAACGGTAAACTGGTGGCATAGCTTGGAGATTGCTCCGGCCTGTGTTCCATATGCAAACATCCATAGTTCATCCCCAAAAATGGAATTTTCTGGTTGATTCAATTTGCTAACACGAAAAATGACACAACCCCATGAACCGTTTTTCCTATCAGAGAACTTTTTTTTCCCCCTAAAAGATTTTTCATCCAGAAATTTCCAAGGTTTCCAGCATTAAAAATCAACTGAGCCTTCCATTTTTATCAAAATATTTCCATTAGTTTGAAATTTGTTTTCAGAATTTCATTCTGCTAGAAACTGTCACTTTTTATCAAAAGTCTGATTTACCCATTAAAGAGAAAATCCAGCTTCCAGCCTATTGCATTAAGCAACGTGGTTTTGCAGAGTATAATAGTTTGAGTCCATATGCCTACATTTTTCCAGTAGGTCCAAATCTGCAGATCGCCAGGCACAGTAGGTCACACGGCTGCTACACTCATCTCCGCTACCTGGTTCACAGCCTTCTACAACATACTTCACTCTTTCTAAGACCTGGAGAACTCCCTTAATATTCACAAAATCCAGTTTGCACCTATTTAAAAAAATTAGTCACTCTGGCACATATACAAGGGTAAGATAAACTTTATCAGTTGTTAAATATGTCATCTTCCTAAGTGATTGCTAGCAGCTAACACTGCCATTTCTGCCTTCAAAGGGCAGAGATATTTATCTGAATAAATACTACGGTAGCCAACTCTATACACTCATCACTTGCTATACGTAAGCAGCAATCCTTGCCTTTTCCGGTGCGTGCAGAGAGGACTGGAGTCTTTTCAGATGCCTTCTTTTAATCACACTGAGTAGTTTGATTGTCTTCTGGGTGCTCATGTGTACCTAACCGGTCATAGGCATAACACACTCGCATTGCCATGCACCAGTGGGCCAAGAACACTCTCAAGGGAAGTAATCAACACCCTGAGAGCTTCTCAGACGACAGCAGCAGAGATCAACAACTCTTGCCAAGAAGGGTGATAATCATAATAGTTTTGCAATAAACTTCTCTATCTGCAGAAAACAAAGGACAGCTAACACCCTATAATATTTTTGGTTACTTTGAAAATAAGGACACGCACACACTGCTGATGCTGTGGCAGAGACCAGTTCCTTCAAAAAACCTTGCAGAGGAGAAACAAAGAGGAAAGGCAGTCCTCACCTCTGAGGCAAAGCTGATTTAAAATATTAAAAATATTAAAAATATTTTAAAAGAATAAAAATATTAAAACTCTGCATCACTGTGTCAAAATAAAGTCTGGGCTCTTCTTTGCGCCGAGGGGGAAGGAGCAATGGCACAGCGTTCAGTTCTGTCCCCAGGCAGCTCCCTGAATTTGGGTCTGGCCAAGCCTCAGCGTGGTGGTGACACTTTTCACCTCCAGCCCCCAGAGGCTTCTCTCTGCCCCATCAGATGTCCCTGTGCTGGTCAGACAACCACCTCCCGGGCCGCTACCGAGCTGGGATAGCTTAGACGGTCTTCCCTTACGGGCTCATTCAGCCAGCATGGGAGAGCTACCCCAGCAGAGGCGACGGGGCGGCTGCCCCAGTGGGGCTGCACACCAAGCAGCTGGGGACACCCATGTCCTCAGCCGGCACCGCTGTAGCCAGAGGGAACCAAGGGTAAGCACAGCCCTCCCACCTCTCAGGCCGTAGCCTGGCACGTCTTTGCTTGCCATTGCCAGATTTCAGTGGCACTTCATAATTTCTCAGGGTCTCCACAAGTAATCAGCCTGAAGGACATACTCTGGGAGCCAAGCTGAAGACCTGGGGTTCTCCTTCAGTGATTTCACAGGAGAAATTCAGCACTTAGAATAACACAAATGAAGGAACTGTGATTTCACTGCTCTTCACCCTTTACTTACTTACCAGAGCACTTTACTTGAGTATCTATGAGTCCTATAACATTGTAGTAGATCAAAAATGTACGCAAGGCTGCCTTTTCCTTCCTGTGGAGCACGTGCATGCCACAGCAGATAAAATAGTGTGTGCTGGTATATTGAGAACAAAGGGAAGCTGATGGAGACACTTATTTTCCATCAGCTAGGCAATAAACCATTCTTCTATTTGCATTACGTTTTGTTATGTACATTTCATACATGAACGGCATCTGTAATTTGACTAATCTTTTGTGATATAACCGAAGGAAGCCACTATATTATGTTGTATTACTATCATTTTCCTCACAGGAATGAATCATATTCCTTTACAGCCGCCAGCACACATTTTTGCCTAGTAACGCACAGTAACTGCTAGTTTCTGAATGCTGAAGAGAAGAGAGCTGGCTGTGGAATTATGTGGCTACATACAAAAATACGTTGCTTTCCATTTTCCAAGGGCACTTAAAGATGTGTATGGTGCTCACAAAACGCATTTCAAGCATGTGATAATTATCTGGGTTTTAGTTTTTTTAACCAAAGTTTGTTAAAAAAGCTACTAAGATCTTCAAACCCTTTAAGTGAGGCTGAAATGAACTCAAATGAGTGATTTATTGTCATTTAGAAATATGTATTCACTGATAAAGCAAATTTAGAAGTAGGAGAGAAAAATGAATAAAACAGAGTTTTGGTGGTTTTTAAAATCCTCGGAGTCCCTGGAGAGTTCGTACAAAACAAGTTCACCACATTTGTCAAAGACAAATAATGCTACACAAATGCAGATATCTTTCATTAAACAGCAGGTAGCACTACCTGGAGCCAAGGTAATAGCCATGTCATGAAGACTTCAGACTGTCTGTCAGCCTGGATGTGGACCCGACGCCTCCGGCAAGCACTGGTCTTGTGCTCACGGGGAAGACAGCAGAGCCCTCAGAGATGGGACATGCCTCGCTGGATCCGCAGAGCTGGACGTCTGGGGCTTGTGTTGCAACCTGTTGCGCATTCCCCATTTAGATGAGGGCCAGCGGGCAGGGTGGGGACACAGAACAGACACGAGCAGGTTTAAGTCCTGATCCAAACTGCCTTTCCACAGAAGAAGAGTTTAAAATGAACACAAATGCTGTAACCACAAAAACATCTTTCTTTAGTTACTGCAGCCTGTGACATCTGCTGTCTAGTTGTAGATGTGCATTTCTCCTTCCTAGTGCAAGCTATAAGAAAAGATCCATCAGCATCTTTCCTTTTTCCCTCATGCTCTATATTAATTCATTTCCTTTGCTGTTATTTATTAAAACTCTTCTATTCCTATGCTGATTTCAGACATTACACCGCAGCAAAACTCTTCCCACAAATTTCTTAGTTTCTGTGGCTCACAGTAAAACTGTCGAGTAAAATATTTAAGGGGAAAAAAATTCCATCATCATCATCATCATCATGGAAATTAATTAAGATAGCATCAGTAATCATATACCACTATGTATAGGTAACAAATAAGTTCAGCATATAGGCTGGGATTTCTGAGGAAGACTGCCACCCGTAGGCATGCAGCTCTCCTGCCCTGCCTTTGATCAGCTTCCCTGGAGGGTTTGAAGTGGATAGATCGGCTTCTCAACCACATGGTTTTTTAGTAAACATGCATTTTCTTGTGATAAAAATTAAACCTAAATGAAATGCAAACCAAAGTATGTTTATGAGATTAAAGACTTATTTTTTTTCTTTCAGCCACATCCACCACTCCATCACTATCAGATATGCAAAGCTACCTTCCTTCATTAAGCAAGCCACAAGTGGTGACTGCCAGAGGACTTCATGACACGTTCATGAGGATGCATGATGTATACATGAGTGTGCATCAGTCCTGGTGTCCAAGAGCCAAGGAAGCAATTACCCAGGCTTGTTCATAGCCAAGGAGCATACGTGTGGAAGTCACCACCAGAATGATGTATTTCAATTTTTGCTTTTCTCTCCTACTCATATCATCAAGGAAGAATATGATGAGACCCATAAAACTACGTTGCCTCTTGGTTAGGAATGCACTGTTGTCCTACAGGGGTTGTCCACTCTTTAGAAAAATAATATCAACAAAATCTGACATGTGACTGTGAAATTCATTCGCCTTCAAGACCTTGAAAAACAGTTCTCTCTCGCTTCAGAGAAGAGAGCACAGGAGGTAGAAGTACACTTTGCTTTCCGATGTTGCATCAATCTTGCTTGATCTGGCAGTTATGGAGACTTCTAGAAATGAAGACTGTGACAGCAAACACTGTGCAAGAGAATATCTGTTTTTACCTTCACATCATTAAGAACTAAGACATTTTTGTGGGAGGAGGTAGTAGGAATCCTTGGAGAAATCCAGAGACTAGTTTTTGGGCTTGGAAAATCCAGACTTGGAGAAATAGCTAGGAAATGTTTCAGTAATACTATTAAACCCTTCAGAGTGATCCTAGTAATGTGAAAGGCCTATTGAATGCAACAGCATTCTGTCTCTCTCTGATGATGTCTCTCCGTTTATGCACCGTTGGTACAGACAGTACTCACTGGCAGGGTAATAACACAGTCAGTCAGGAAAAGCAACATCCAAGAGTTGCAGGTGCAATAGAAGAGCTGCTGAGGTTTGAAACTGGTATTGCATTCAGTCGCTGGAGCCCCAAGAGAGCACTGATTTTACGAGCTTCTGTTTTCATGAGACCTGTTAATTGAAATTAAGATTGCACAGTTTGGAAATTACTCTGTGATAAACAGATCAGGATTTATTACATGGCATCTAATCTGCAGCCACATATGAAAGCCAAAATGTTGGAGGTTTAACAGTGACCAAAGGGAACGCTTTCTCTTCACAGTCAGGCTCTGCCCAGCACAGCATACTGCATCCACACAGACCCTCCTCTCCTCTGCTTCCAGCCCCCTCACCTCACCCCCAGCCAGAGGATAAGTGTAACCCCTGAAATAGCAGGTGTTCTCGCACAGCATAGACACAACCTGCGTATTCGACATTCCCCACCTCATTCATCACGCTTCCCCGTATCACAGCGTGGCACCATCTCGTGGACCCTGATCAGGCTGGTTTTAGAGCCTGCAGAATGCAGATGACACAAAAACTCCGCAGAGAACTGGCCCAGCTTCACATGAATGGGAATGGGTGCCCAGCCCCAGACAGCTGCCGCAGCGCGGACAGCTTTGGAGCACTGCATGTTTTCTGACGCTGGGAAGAAAGGCATTGCAGCCTGCGGCACGGTTCGAGGGAACAGCAGTCTCTGCAGGCTGGGCATCCTCTCTGGGACCAGCAGATAAAGGTGGGTAAGGAAGCGAGCGCTGCCCTGTCCTCTGCCAGGAAACACCAGCCAGCAGAGCTGAGCCAGCGCACGCAGGGAAGCGGTCAGTCCCCAGAGGAGACCAGCATGAAGCAGTGTTCTTCCTGCGGAAAAGGGGGAAAACAGAGAGCAAGCTGAGACTTACCTGCAGGTTCAAACATCACTCTGTTGTGGGGTAAGCATAGCTTTATGCCTCCTCTTAAAAATTAAATTTGAACGTAGCTTCTCCAAAAGCGTTGCACTGACTTAACACACCAGACAAGACTTACATGGGGCTTCTCATTGGCCGTCTTTGGTCTGCTTCAGCCTCCTTGCCATCTTCATTCCCTGCCAGATGATGCTTTTCCCTTGGTCTCCTCGCAGGCCAAGTCGAGCAGGCTCATGGGATTAGGAAGCACAGAGTGCTGTAGGTTTGCGGTTTTAATAAATGCTTTCACCATAATGGTCCCTCCTACCTTTTTTAGCATCTCCATCCTCTTCTTACAGAATTTGCTAAATCACTAACAGATAAAAACAGCCAGGGGCCCAGGCTTAGCATTGCAAACTTCTCTCTCTCCCATTAGTCAGGATTTTCTATAGATAGGCTTTTCTCACATTTCAGGATATTTATTTTAAAATTCGTGAAGGTGTTACGAAAATAATTATGAATAGCATACGGTTTCATTCAACCAATTTAGCTTTCATAACGGCCAAATGTTGATCATACCCACTCTACAGAAAGCCCTCCTCCAGCACAGTCACTATGAGGCACAGCAACAGAAACCGAGTAAGCAGCCTCGTCAAAAATGTCCTTGCTGCAGAGCAAAGCAGGCATCCGTGTGTAAGACTCTATCACACAGCATTGTTCCTTCCAGCCATTCTTTATTTCTCTGCAGTGAGTTTGCAACACAATAGAGAGGGCAGGAAAGAGGGTTTTAGGGTGCACTTGGAATAACTGATGCATTAGAGGCCAGATCTTGTAATCCCTACTTGTAATCCCCTCCAGGCTCGACACAAAGAGAAGAGCTGGTCTGAACACTGCTGGGAGTTCTCATATCTGCAGACTCTATTATAGATTTAAAATATCAAAAGCAGAAACTCAGACTACAGATGGACAATTAAATAATCCCAAGAAGTCTGCCAGGAAACAAATTTCTCAAATGTAGCACCCTGTTGCCTTTTTTCACTTTCATTTTAACCAAAGCTGCAGGTTCATTTAATTATCTAACTGAATAACTTAATGATAAATTCCATTCCATCCCTGACAGCTGAGTAATTCAGGAGAATTTTAATAGGGAATAATAAACCAGACTTTTTAAAAATTCACTTTGATTCCATCTCATCTTTAATTAAGTCAGTTCGGGAAAGCTTTAAGTCATAAAGGTCATGGAAAGATGTTGGCAAATCCATCAGTTAGCATTAAAGTCTAAAAAAAAATACATAGGTCCAATTTCAACACAGGCATTAAAGTAACCTTGAAGGAAGCTGTATGTCATTATCAAAGTATCACTATATATTAGTTTGAAATTTAAAAATTACCTAGGGTTAATTGTAAAATAAAAATTTCTATTTTTAAATTGCACTTCCAATAAATTTGCTTTAGCCAAAGTAAAATAATGTTGTTTTCCAACTAGTGACTAAAACTTGATAAATAATGAATTTTTCAGGTTTGGGGGATGAACTTTGGAAAATTGTTTGTCTCCAAATAAATCAAACTTGAAATTTTTCTTTTCAAGTTGTCACTGAGACAAGCAAACAAGAACACTCTGCTTGGAGTCAGCCTACAAAATTGTTTGACTTGAAAGGTCATTTAAATCGGTTTACTAACATTTGCTGTTGGATCAAATTTTAAATAAGGGAAGCTGTTCAATAAAAAGTCAACATTTCAAATAAAAAGAAAGTCAGTGCTTCCAAATAAGAAAGTGATTATTTTTTTCCCCTCAACTGAAACAATTCACTAACCTTTCTCTAAATTCACAGCACACATCCATTTTTTTGGGGTCAGTTCCCTCTGTTGAAAACCCTTCACCCAGATCTAGTTAAAACTACTTTCAAAGAATTTCACAGAATCACAGAATCATTAAGGTTGGAAAAGACCTTCAAGATCGTCAAGTCCAAGCATTAACCCAACACCACCAAGCCCACTAAACCATGTCCCGAAGTGCCACATCCACACGTTTTTTGAACACTTCCAGAGATGGTGACTCCGCCACCTCCCTGGGCAGCCTGTTCCAATGCTTGACCACTCTCTCGGTGAAGAAGTTTTTCCTAATATCCAATCTAAACCTCCTCTGGTGCAACTTGAGGCCATTTCCTCTTGTCTTATCGCTGGTTACTTGGGAGAAGAGACCAACACCCTCGTCGCCACAGCCCCCTTTCAGGTAGTTGTAAATTTTCTCACCAGTTATCTAAAAGCATTACTTGAATGTCATCCAAATTGAGTGGATCAGATGAGCGTGGTGGCTACAAACCTCTATTAAAATGTAACATGTTTCTCATTCAGTTATCGTACCCCGGGTTTGGCCAAACACCTCCAGGGACATTGCCTGCAGCAGAGGTGAGGGAACTGAAGGCAGAGGGAAGAGCCAAGGGCCCCAAGGCTCTCCCCTGCTCCCAGCCAGAAGGCTTTTCTCCACCGCTGCTCTTTGCAGCCAAAAGAAGGCAGTGGAGTCTCCTGCAGACATTAATCAGACTACAAAAGCGTTAGGCTGCTTACTGCTCAGTAGGGTTACTGCAGAGAGAGTCTAGCAAGAGTGCACTGTTGGATGTCAATACTTCATGTAATGACAAGCACTCATAAAAATAAATGAATAGATTTAGAATTATTTTACAAATACATATGGGAAATACTGCACCTGCTTTCATGGAATGGGACTGCACTTAGCAAACATCTGGAATCACATTTTTGGCCTAAATGGATTAGTACTTAAATTTATTATCTTCTTGGTCCAGACTGGACAGGACCAGAGCTGAGATCCCTTGAGGAAACCTGTCATCCTCAATCATTTCATCAGCCAAGAATAAGACAGAGTGCAGAACTCAAACTAAATTCAGCTGTACAGCATCCTAAGGACTGGTTTGAGCCTGACTTCAGGGCTGATGATCAGAAATACTCACTCTCCTCTTTCCCAATGAAGCAAGCTTCCAGCAGCTAGACAAGCCCTGGCTAGTTTCCTGCTGCTGTGAAAATTGACTCCATATTCAGATGCCTGGCGCAAATGTATTTTGTCCTTCTGACAAGCCAAGGTCAGAGAAGGTCATTTACAAACCGTGATGACTTAATATAAAAATCAAAGCAAACCTTGCACTGAATTTGCGTAAGTTTGGGGCTTGGGGATTTTCAGCCTGTTCCAAGAAGCAAGATTCCTTGTAAATTCCAGTTCAGTCAAGACCCCTCATCATCAGTACCATCCAAGAGCCATGCAGGATTAGAAGCAAAACAATATCTGGAAAGTGACGTTATTCATCAGCGTTCCCTGCTAACATTCAGATGCCTGGCTATTTCCAAATCACAAGCCTTATCTACCTCCCAGACAGAAGCCAGTCACAGCCAGCGTGCAAAAGCTGTGGGCCATTTATCACCCTCAGGTTATTCATCTGGCTCCCTCCTTTGAATAGAGGAACGCTGAAGCTGCCTGACGCTAAAGTGAGGACTACGTGCACAAGATCCACCCTGTGCAGGAGGAGCTGTTGTCACCACAAAGGTGAGCTGCGTTCTGACTCCATGAGGGTAATCCCACAGGCACAAGCAAACTGCACAAAAATCTCCCCCTCTGCTGTTGTTCACTCCCTTTTGGGGAAGTAACATCAGTCTTCAGCACAGGCCAGACTGGCTCTGCCTTCTGTACCCACTGCCAAGGGGAAAAGGTCTTGCAAGGTTCACCACAAAAGCCAGCCCACAGCCAGGGAACAAAAGCCCAAATCAGATGAAAAGTACGCAGGCTGGTGGCCTTAGCCAAGCCCAGCAATGCAATGCTGCCACTTATGCAAGTCAAAAAAGGAGGAGGTGTCTGTTTCGAACAGCTAAAAAGACACAAGAGGAAGAGGCAGCAGAACATTGTTCCTTGGAGCTTCCCTCCAAGCTGTTGGGTTATTCCTCCTGCAAGAGGAGAGGATGCTCATGGGGCAGGCATGGTTCCTCTGAGCACACCGATAGGGAGGCATTGTGCAAGAGCCCCTGCAGGGGTGAGGAGTGCCATTCACCCCCACCCCACCTCCCACCCACAGCCCATGGCCCCAAGGAGGAACTGTTCCTCCTTGAGCTCTCCACAGTTCGGTGCCACCATCAGATGCTCCCAGCAGGGACATGGGGACAAGACCTACAAACAAATACTGTGGCAGATCATCCACCTGCACATTATAGGGAAAACCTTGATGATTATCTATGCCATGTGCATAGACATATCATGGCTGTGGGGTCAAATTAGGGAAAACGGCTCTTTGCATACAAGATTCCCCAGGTTATTTGTACAAGCAAGAGAAGAAAACACCCAGAGCAGCCAAGAAACTGGAACACTTCGCAGAAAATGCAGAAGGAACGAGAGACTAAAATGAGATGCAAAACAAAAGAATAAACCTGCACAACTCCTTTTCCTTGTGGGATTTATAGAAATACCAGGTTTGTCTTGTTTTCAGACTCTGAAACATTCCTTGCTGCCAAAGGCTGTGGCTTTTTCTTATCTGTTTGTTTTTAAATAAGACTAGGTTTTTTCAATGCCAGCATATCCAGGCATACGTTTATGTGAAGTGTTTAACTTTTAAGTGAGATATTTTCCCCAAACTTTGTGAACTTGGCCCATAAACTTAGAATCAGGGAGCAGCTCAGTATTTAATGACTCCCTGCTTGAAAATGCATCCCCTCACACATGAAGGGCAGCAGTCAAATCTACCACTTGGATTTGACACTGAGCGGGTCCTCCAATTTTTCTTGGCTTGCCTTGCCAGGGAGAAGTACACGATATTGATATTAGGCTTCTCTTTGATTATTGAGGCATTACATCTATTGTAATACGTTTGGCTCAAGCTGACATTTTCGTGTTAAGGGTGAGTAGATGATCTCCTCAAATACAAAGTGCAAGCTCATGAACCCTGGGGGCTGTCTTGGGCCTTTGCTTTGAGCTTGGTTACATTCCCAGTCTTGGCAAACAGCACATCTTGTGTGCCCTTTCTGCAGTTGCTCAAGAGTTCATCAGAACAGTCCAGGCGTCCTGCCAGACCTACCTAGGTGATGGGAGGGAGAGAAACAGGCAGATGCAGAGTCGTTGCCCATCTGTTTTCCCCTTGTAGTTTATACTAGATACCTGGAAGGAAAACACAAGGCAAACGGCTATCAAAGCTGATGTCTTTCCTTCCCCTCCTCACCTGTAGCTCACAGTTTCCTCTTTTGTAGCCTTGAGAGTCATCCCCTCCCTTGAGGAATCCTCTCTAAAATGAAGGTGAATAAATCCACTCCTCCAAGCAGAGCCAAGGCATGGTAACAGACTGGCTGCTGACATTCGCATCCCTTGTTGAAGCCACTGACTCTTCTCGTACACCCACCCTGACTTTTACCAGGACCCCAGCTGTGAGATACGCAGAGCTGGGTGAGCACCTCGTCACTGCTGCACCCCGGGAGTGGGCAGTAGCCCCAGTTCTCCTTCATGTCAGGGAAGCTGTGCAGACTTTACAAAGCGCAGAGGGCTTCCTACTTAAAGGAGGGAGGTCAGATGTTACGACTTGTCTCCAAGCCTCACACCCTGGAGAAACTCCTCAGGGCAGGAGACAGATCCTTGCCCAGGGCACAGGACTCTTCACATGTACCCCATTCCCAGCACAGGGACCTCTGCACTGGCTCCCATGCCCTACCACAGCGGACATGCCATAACTGACTTAATTCCTTAAGCTATTTATTTTGAAGTCTGTTGTACCAGAGCTAGACTTCATCAGTACCATCCCCCTGGTTTTGTACACACCCAAACCGGGCACCGCCAATGTAAATGTCTGTGCAACTCATCCTCCCCCTCAGCACACGCCTGCACTCCCGGCGGAGGCAGCCAGCTGCAAGAGGCTGATCTCACGCTTGTCTCCTCTACCTTAAAAAAAAAATTATCAGAGTCAACATCAGTATCAGGAAATTCATCTTAAAGGATCAACAACCTGACTCAATACCAGCCTTAGATGCCTCACACATGTGACACAGCTCATTAATCACGGTTCGCATGATTACTATAGGAATTACACTATATATGTCAACGCATGGACCTATGCAGAAGCCTCTAATTTGCCATATGATTTAAAGTACACTAAAGGGCTATCACAGGAATTTTTCACTAAAGCATCTACAATTCTTCTTGGAAATGTTTTTCTTCAGTAGGATTGGTAGACAGAACCAAGCTGTGCTGCAGGTGATTTTTGCTTTACCTGGCTTTGGCCCATTGGGATGGGGGGATGTTTTTCTAAGGAGAAGATTTAAAGCCAGAGGGCTGGGTTTGCCGCAGAGCAAAGCTGTTCCCCAGAGCTGGTCCATAAGCGGGGCCCACGCAGCACCCACAGCTAGGCAGGGATGGTGACCTCACAGTCTCTACTGAAGCACCCTCACATGCAGCTCCAGCCTGCTGCGTTGGAAACAGAAAAATCACATCTGACTAAAGTACAGAACATATTTAGCAAAAGATTAAATTCTTAACAATAAGTCAGTCTAGACATGGAGACATCTGGATATGGAGAACCTGCCACCCACCCAGCAGCTTCTTCCAGTAGTTTATACTTAAGAAATTACTCCCAATTTATCCAGCTTCATTTCTGATAAGTCCCGCTCACTATTACTTCTGTTGCTACATAAAAGAGCCCTTTTAACACCAAGAATCATCTCCATGAAGGCATTAGCATGGTCTAACCAAGTGCCCTTGCAGCATTTCCGTTAGCTAAACAGGCACGTCTGCTTGACTTTCTTGCTGCCAGGCTGTTTTCTTGTCTCTGGTTCTTTTCTACCTGCTCTCGACTTTTTCTACTTTATTTTAAGCAGGCAGATGGTGATGCTCTCCACAGCGGTGGTCCCACCAGCAGCATGCACAGGCACCACATGCTCTCCCCGCTCCCACTCGTTGCTCCCTTGCTCAGTCACCCAGGTTTGCCAGTCTGTTTTGCCAACTCGTTTGCATCATGATTAGCAAGGAAAAAAAAGACACCAGCAAAAAAATAAGCACTGTACAAAAGATTCCTGTTCATCTCAGCACATTTCTCTGCTTTTTAGCAATTCATCTCCATAGTTAAAAAAAAAAAGTACTAATGACCATTATCCCATCAGTAATTGCCTTAATCCATCTGATCAAAATTCCTGTAGTTATCAATCATTACAAGTTCTCATTACCCTTTTCTCTTTCTGATCTCTCATGCCAGAGGCATCTCCACCACCAACATGCAAAATTTTCCTTTATTCAAAGAGCTTGTTCAAGACCTGGCTATCAGAGCTACTGATTTACAAGACAGACATACAGCAAAACCACGCATTTTCATGAACCGCAAATCAATCACCTCAGAGCACTTCCAGTGGTAAATTAAGCCTCATAGCTTGCGTGCAAGATAGTGAAAATTACTGTTTTCCACTTTAATATATGCACAAAGAGGTGTGAAAGTCATAACATGCCATTTGCATAGCAACAGATACATTTGAGGACTCCTGTCTTCAGTTAATGGCTCACACAATGCTACGCTCCTGGCCAGGAAGAAATGTGTTACACAAATAGTTGCTGCAGTCAAACTGCTGGAAAACTGGAGAATTTTAGGAATATTTATTTAGGTGAATTGTATCACTGAACAGTGTAACATGCCAGGCTGTAAATAGCCTTCTTTCAAGCAATAAGTGGAGTCTTTTATGAACTTAACGACCACAGTGAAGGTGTGGCTTGCAGCATGTGTTTGCAGGGCAAAAAGAAAGGGATGCAGCACACTCGGGAGTCTCTGCTTCAATGCCTTATCAGAGACTCCATGAGTCTGTCTTTGCAGAGAAACACTTGTTAAAAATAAAAACAAAGCCCACATTTTCTTGAAGCCTGTCCCGGATAGCAGGCACTTATGCATGACTTTAAATGGTTTTACCTCGGCTACAGCAACAAGCCCAAGGGCATGGATGAAGGTGTGACATTGGAGACCTGGAAGAAATTAGTAAGTACAAAGGAGCTGTGTACAGCACAAAATCTGAATAGAGGAGAAGCAATGGAAATGACCCATCCCAGACAGCCCAGAAGCTGAATTCCCACCATCAAAAGGCATTCTTAATCTCTTAGTACATTAAGAGATTCAGCAGTCCTTGCAACTGTCTAAGCATTTAAAGGTTAATTGCAACAAAGATCTTTCAATTAAGTTATGCCAGAGAATAAAGGTTTCAGGAAATGAAACCGCTGTAATTAGAGATTGATATCACAGATTCACATCTCCCAGAGCTTTGTACAGTGCCTAACACTGACTCTTCAATTTTTCTCTGGGATTCAAAACAATACAAATAAATACATGTCTCTGTGAGGCTGAAGGCTTCAAAATCCAACGGATCATTTCTGCTGGGTCTAATTACTAAACCCAGAGCTATATTTGGAACAACCTAGCCATTTCTTGAAAACTTTTGGATGAATAAGAGCACTCCAGATACATGTATTTGAAACTTCTTTCCTGTGGCTATTTTAAGAGCTTTATTTTTGCTTCTCCTGCAGACTATCAAAGACAAAGTCCCACAGTAACCCACAAAGGGGTATGCCATGAAAAGCTACATGGATGGGGAGTCACTTCTCTCCACAGCAGACATAAATCTGGTTTGGTCATTTGTGGAGCAATAGGTTTCATCATACCTGTACCTTTGTGTTTCCATACTGCCTGGGTTGGCTGCTGTTGAGGCTCTTGCCTGAGGTTAGTGTAACTGGGAAAGACATAGAAAACTCCTGGATGCAACACGAGAAATTTCTGGATGTGACAGATAAGAGCGTAAGAAGCAGCTGACGAGCGTTACAAACAGCAGAGTAAGGAATGGCTGGATTCACGGGTGGTGGCAGAGGAGTTACATGAGCAATGGCCAAATTTCACATAATTGAAGGGGAGTACTGATACTCTGGTGCAGAGCAGAGTCTTGCAAAGCCAGCATTGCCCAGGTAATCACATTAGTAATATCAGCTGCAAACCCGATAGCCATGACTTTTCCAAGCAGAGACGCATAACAATCTCATGCCTTAGTCCCACCAGAATCAATTCACTCATTTAGCGTTCAGCCCATTTTGTACAGGGGGAGCTTTGAAAAGAGAGTGTTGGGGAGCAAAGCAGACAAAAAACAGATCATCTGCAGATCATCTGCCTGCTTGAGATAACCTCTACGTAAACCTAGAAAATACTCTCTTAATCAACTGGCCTCTCACAATTCAGTCTCCTACTTTGGGACAGTGTTTGTTCCATTGAACAGGGCAAGGACAAGGCTTATGTGCAGGGCTGGCATCCCAAAGTCAGAATTTATCCTTTTTTGTCCAGTCTCTTTCATATCAGGTAGGTCTCTTCAAAGCCCAAGACCATTTTGAGAGCAAAAAGAGATGTCCCAAAGCAGACACAAGAACAAGCTCTTAGCCAAGCATACAGGATCACTTGGACCAAGCTTGAGTACATCAAATCCAGTTTTTCCCCCACTGTCTTTACACAAGTGCCTACCAAGAGAGCAGAGAGGTGGTAGATGCCCCATCCCCGCAAACATTCCAGGGCCGGGGCTCTGAACAACCTGCTCTAGTTGAAGATGTCCCTCCCTGCTCATTGCAGGGGGCTTGGACTAGATGACCTTTAGAGATCCCTTCCAACCCAAACTATTCTATGATTCTAAACGTCAGATCAGAGCTTTGCTAATTCAAAATAGTAGAATACCAAGAATATAAGGGAAGGGGAAGAAAAGAAGCATTGCTATCCTACGAAAAGCATGACAGTTGGGCCAGTGACATTTCACTTGGATGGAATCAGATCTTTGCTCTATTTTCAAAATTAAATCAGAAAGCAGGGTTAGTGTCATACCAGGAACATCGCTATTTTCAAAGCAAGTCAGGAAATAAGTTGGATTTTCTCAGGAGGAAATAAGTTGGATTTTCTCAGGAATATTCATGGCTCAAAATCTCTCCTTTGACATCCTGTGTGCCAGTGGTTTACGACTCTACATATTTTCACTTTAAAGCCCAATTACCACAGTAACATTTACATGCTTTGTTCCAATTTCACATTGTGGAGGAAGAAGAAATGAAATAGGCAAGAGCTTTTTCATTATAGAATAGCTGAGAAATGAACTTTAGGAATTGCCTTTTAAGATAGGGATTTTTTTTACCTGCTTTACACACTTTTGCCTTACTGCCAAGTTCAGGGAGTAGCTTAAAAAAGCAACATGAAGGTACAAATGCATCCTTGCAACATATTCTCTTACCAGAAGCCAGGCGGTTTCCTCCAGGTCTGGTAAGACTCCAGACACGTTCTGCGTGGAAACTGCAGATGGCCTGAAACCAAAGTCCTGCTTTTTACTGCTGCTTATAGTGCGTATTGGTCAATTTGTTGTCCCCAGGAAGGAAAATGCTCACTTAGTCTCGATCTTACTTCTCATTAGCAAAGTTGCTAAGTGAAATATCCAACTCCAGATCCAGAAGGACCAGCTGTAAAGAGAAAGGCTGATAAGCCAGCAGGAAGAGTCCTCAGGCTCTAAAGGTCACAAGGCATATGCAGTGGCAATCCCAATAATGATGTGGACTGATAAAAGTTGTGATGAATCTTTAAATCTGGGAGGAGTCAGAGAGAGAAAGGAGAAATGCAATTTGGCTGCTACATTTAGCATTCAGTTCACCACTCGCATAACAAAGACAAGACATCATTCTTCCAATTAACGTGGCAAGTAAAGAACCAGCAATTAATACTAAGTGTTTGAACATTCTGTTATACAATGTTAACAGCCCTCTCACACTGAGAATTTGTTCCAGGCACCTCAGGCACTTGAGACCGCTTCTTCAGAGCCACGGAGAGCCCTGTGAGAGATATCAAGATCAAACTCAGGAAATTAGTTTTCATTTGTAACACAATAGCAACGCAAAAAAATTATGACTTCAACTAAGCCTGAAAAATAAGCCCCATTCCATTTCACTAGCTTTTCAAAAGGGATTAAGGCAGCATTTCAGAGCAATGGATTCATGGGAGCCCCATTTGAGCTGAATTTTAGAGATGCAGATGATCCCACTGTGAGAAGACAGAGTAGTAAAAGTTAAGGGTATCTATCTTAAGAGACAACTATGAGGAAATCCAGCCTAAGTTCAGACAGGACAAGACTGCTTTCATGCAGCTGTCTGCAGTACAAGACATCTGGCATCGTACATTCATGCAGCATCACTGGGAACAGAATTGCCTCTATACAATATACAAAGCAGAAAGCTGCTTCAGCAGGGATTGCTACAAGGTAAATAGATATGGCACAGCATCACAAAAAAGGTACAAGAAAGACTGGGCATGACAGGACACTGCAGTGTTCATTTTAGCTCACATCTACAGAGAATGTCACAACTGCACACCAACAGACGGAGTCCTGGCTGCGTGGGGCTGAGCTGCCGGCTGGGGTTAAACCACGACGCCCAGGCAGCGGCACCTCTCCAAACCTGGGAGCCGCGGTGCTGGCAGGCTGAGCCGAAAGGCTGCAAGTCCTGCAAGGACACGTTTGCCACAAATAGCAAAACTCCACAGGCTAGCCAAGGTGAGCCTAAAACTTCATCCCCACAAAATGAAAACCAAGAAGAGTTCATACAATCCTCCCCCGACAGAAACGACTGCAAAACAACCAGCCCACGGCAGACGTGAGAGATGCTCCTTAATGCACTTCTGGAAAGTGCCCTGCTATGGTACCAACGCTAGCTGCTCAGCTCAGTAGCTCATACAGAACAGAGAGCAGGCGGTGGGAAGGTCATTTGGAAATTAAATTCTAAAAGAGACACTGCACATTTAAAAATTTCCAGCCTCAGGAGGACAGAATTGAGTTGTTTATTCAGGAGGAAGCATGTCTGGCTAACATTGAGTTTGCATTTAATTGGCACTGATGAACAATAAAGTTGCAAACTCCTTTCACTATCACATGAATGTGCAGAAAACAATCTGCCACAGAACATTATATAGGAAATATTGTCCTTCAGCATCATGCAAGCCTTCTGCCATGTGAATCACAGCCCATTTAACAATGACATTGATGCTAGGCTTCTCAGAGGAAGGAAAGGCAGCTCTGACCATTACACATCAGCCAACATCATTAGGGTCAATTACCCTATTAGCACTGAAAAGGACCTTATACGTGAACAGGGAGCTTCAACACTCTGCAAGTATCGCTTTCAACTAGAGATCAAAAATGGGTACATGAAAATATTCAGCTACTTACAACCAGCACACAGCACCTAGCAGAATTGGGTCCCTAATTAGGATTTAATAAGCTGGTAATTGTAATGGCATTGGTCCCATTAGCCTGATGCCTCATTACTGTGAACATAGATCAAGTTGAGAAAGCCAGTCAACCTTGCAAGCCTTTCCAAACAACGAGACTAGAGCTGATTAAAGCAAGAACTGCTTTTGTGGCAGTTCCTAATGAAAAGTGAATTCATAGCCAATGGGGAACCAACAGTAATTTGTGTCACTCTTTTTAAGAACAACTTTAGTAAAAAGCAAGGGACCAGGAAGTTTGTTAATACTAAATAAATGCCAAAAATAGAAAGGAAGAATTTGTAGTCAGCACTACAAAATCAGGAACACTGGACTGGAACAACGTTTGCTCCAAAGACAGTTCATGGAAATTACTAATGACTGCTCCTTGTAAGACCTCTACAGCAGACCAAAACGTTTCTGAATCACAAAGTTTGTTACCTTCTATGTTTATTTAAGCTGTCACTTCAGGCATACACTTGGGCACCGCTCAATAGCAGGTGAAATCATGATGGAATTTCACTGCAGTGTTCAACTTTTGCCTTTGATCAAGCAAACGTCTGTCTAGTGATTCTCATCTGTCTCTGCTTGTACAAGATCATAGCTACAGGTCCAAGATATAGTTGTGCATTTATTAATAATAGAATTGCAATGTGTTTTAGAAATATTTTTCCTTCTGATTTCAGGAATGTCAAGAAAAAGCCAAACTGTTCCATGAATAAAATTGGAGTATAGATGCCATCTCATCCCCTAGGTGCCAACCAATTAAGTATTTTTGAATGCAAATCAAGAAGGCAAGGCCTCTAGGCTCTTTGCTCACCTTCTTTCAGTCAAGAACATTAAGTTTACTGAGGCTAGGATTTTGCAGCAAATCATTTTACATCATCTTTTTACCACAAAGAAGCAGTGTGAGCAGAGAGCTGGTAAAATGAACTCAAAAGAATTGACTCATTAAAAATAAATATTGAAATGGCTTCAGTAAAACAAAATCCCTAGCAAAAAGGACACTTCTGGGCTTGATTTCTAGGTATCCAACTAGACAGTGTTAAAGTTCCTGCAAGCAGTTACCCAGGCACAGACATATATGAAAAATCTTGTACAGAAGGGAATTGAAACTCTTCAAGTTGATAGTGCTATAATGGATTAACCGTAATTTTTCTGCGGTGAAAAGATGCCTGCAGAACAAATCTTTATATAGACTGCCTTTCAGTCAAAAAAATGCAGTGACCTGCCACAGAGAGTAAACTGTGCTGTTACCCTCGTGAATCATTTTAAGCTGGTGCAGGATGTATCTGCGCCGATGCCTTGGAGCAGCAGCCACCAATTACACACCACATGGATCGTTACCGATCTCCCTCAGCAGCTGTTATGTGACTGTTAAGAACAGTAGCAATGCTCATGGCCACCAAAAATGGAGAAATCCCTCAGGAGCCTGAAAATGTGATTTTTCAGCAGTTAAGGGGGTCTTATTTATTAAGCTGACTTTAGCACTAGTGTTCCCAAGAGCCACTCTCCTGCACAGGTGCTGGTATCTACCCGGTTCTGCAGGCAGCTGGGCAGAGAGGGCATCCAGCAGAAAACCAGTCACTCACCTGGTTTTGCTGGCTGTTTCTTTGTTTGTTTAGTTCCCTGAACCAGCTCACTTCAGGATCAAAAAAAAAAAAAAATAAAAGAAGGACCAATATCATCAATTTGAACATCAATCGTGTGCTTACAGAGTTGACAGTGAATAAATAGCACCACTTAAAGGTGCTAATACATGCAGAGAGACCCTTAAAGATGGCCCAAGACCAGTATAAGAGAGTAAACAGGAATTTCGCGCAGGCAGTCAATACAAAAGAGGAACAAAGAGCCGTGATGCGAGGAAGCCTTGCTGCCTGCTATTGCTTTTATACTGCAGGCAATGAGAAATCCAGCAACGAGAGGATTCAATGAGAAAGTCTTTGTGAACGGTTCAGACAGCCTTCAGAGAGCTTGTTTCAGCCAAAGGTGCTGCAGCAACCCCATGACTTAAGTCTGATGAAGGGATTCCTACCAGCAGCCCGCCATGGTGAGCTGCCCCACACCTGCGCTGCCAGACCAGCTACAAGAGCAGCCCCACGGGCAGCAAGAGCCCAGACTGTGGCAGGCAGGACACCGGGGCACCCGGGAGGGTTCAGTTCTTGGTTTGCCTGTGCTTTGTCTTGGGAAACTACTCATAGTCTGGGATAACCTCAGGAAAACACTCATTGTTTGGGATAACCATGGTGGTTCAGGCTTTGGTGACTGGCTTCTGTTGGTGTCCAAATTACAGAAGATGGCTGTCCTTCTCATCTGGGTGTCTTCAGCAGAAAAGAACATATGGGGGCAGGTAGGGGAGCATCGATGGTGCTGCTTCTGGAGCAGTGCTCTTCCAGGCCACCTTTGACAGAGGGGACTCTGCTCCCAGCTCCTCAGGGTAGAGGAAGTCATGGGGTTGCTGCAGTACCTTCAGATGAAACAAGCTCTCCTGAAGGCCGACTGAGCCTTTCACAAAGGTTACCCCACCTTTTTTTGTTTTAGTGCCACAACAGCCAAGTGCAAAGCTGTAGTTTTGTCTCCTTCATGGGAAAGAGAGGGGCACATCCCATAGAAAAACCTCTCAGCAGCTTCTCCACCCAAACCAGAGCTATGGAGACTGCCACCTCCTTGAACTCCCACCCATACTTGAAAAGTGCTCAGATGAGGCACAGGGACTGGGAAGGCTGCCAAGCCACCTGGGGTTGAACATCAAGTGATGTGACACCTCTAACAAAAAACCTTTCACTGGGCGTTGGAGGTCACCACAAGAACCTGCCATGTTCCTCATACTTGGTGGGAGAGGAGGGGGTTCGTATACAGTGCCTTTCTCCAGCTACAGAACAAGAGGCTGCACTGGTCTGACCAGGAGTGGGCAATGTGCCCATCAGCCTCTCTGGTACCCCTGTCCACACGCTGCAGGTGCTTTTGTGGAGTTTTACTAGTGGAAATTGCATCCAATCCTCTTACTTTCCTGCATTGCACAGAGCAAGGAAGGATCAGTTTTAATGGCTTAATACATCTTCCTGCTGTCAGGTGCCTGGTTTTTATTGCATTGGTATGAAACCTCCAAGCAGCAGTCAAACCAACCGGGCAGCAGAGGAGAGGCGAGAGGAACATCAGAGCCAGGACAGGATCTGTTCAACTGGCAGCAGTTACCACCTCCACATCCCTCCGTGAGGCAGAATCACAGAGGAAATGTGATCTGAGAAAGGCAATTCCAGCAAATGAACATGCTGTGTCGAACGCGGCCAGCTGTGCTACGCAACTGCTCTTCTGAAGGAAATGGATAGATAGCTCATTACCAAAAGCACCGTTTCTGGAGACTGAGCAGCACCAGCCACAGCTGCATATGCTGCAGCATTTAGAAGGTGCAATCAGTATCAAAACCCTGCCATGCACTGGGGAACGCGCATCCTAAACCAGACAATGTGACGGACAGCAAGACAGAGGATGTCAAAATCCGCCAAAGACTACCTCAGGCTTGTAAATTATTTAATGAAGCGAGAAGAGTCTGCATTTGCACTCTGTGCAGCATCATCTGTGGGGAAATAGGGCTGGTAGGGCTGGCAAGATGACAGACAGGTACCCTGCTCTGTGAAATACCCAAAACTGAGATGAGGAAAACGAATCATGTCCTCTTCATGGGTGAGGAATCAAGGCTTAGCATGACTAAAAGTCACATTTTAAAAGTTAAATACCTCAATACGTGGGAAAAGTATCTAAAGTACTAGACAGAAGACTGCTAAAAAGTATCTGACACTGAGCTCCACTGATTTCAGCAGCTTTTCCATACTCAAATGCTTTTTTTAGCAGTTGAAGTAGATACCAAAGCAACTGGGTATGGCTGAGGTGAGGCAGAAAGTGAAATACAAGTTTTCAAAATCACTGGTATCCTGCCCCTCACCCCCCTTTACCATACTGCAATTTCTCTCCAAAAATTCTATTCCAATCTCCATAGCCTGTGCATATTCAACAGTTTGGGGCATGAGGACCTCCCACATCCCCAGGCTCCCTCAGCGGGATGCAGAAGGCGCAGCAGAGAAAGAACAAGTCGAGAGATTACAAATCATAAATTGGTATCACGACAACAAGGATGGCCCAGAAAAGCCAACCTGCAAATAAAACTGGGGGCAAAGAGCAGCACTAGGATTTACAGCTTTTGTGGGTTCAGCGCTCAGAAACAGTCCAGAATTTCACCAGGAAACACAGTATATGCACAGCAGCTGGGAAGCGAGTAGGACCCGAGCCCACACCTCCTGATCCATGTGCTCCTCCTCCACTTAGAGCACTCCTGTTGGCTTCACAGCAGCTAAGCAATGATGGCAAAACCAGGACTTTCCTGCTTGCCTTATTCCAGGAGAATCTGTGGAACTGTTGTGCAAGGGACTGTCAGACCAGTAATCTGTGTGAGGAAAAGCAGAGCTAGGTTGGTTTTTTTGAAACTTACATTTATGAGAAAATTATAAGTGCTGAATGCTTTTTTAAATTGTTCATAAATTGCATTACTTTAATGTTAATTTTGATGTTAGTGAATAATTGTACTTTGTGGAGTTCAATGAATTACACCACGCAAAATCTGATTTTAAGCAAAGGAAAAGATCTTGTAACTAGAACAAAAAGTCTCCTTATGCTAAAGCCGTAGAGTTTTTTTATCAAAAGTCATTGGGAGTTTTCCCCAAAAGGTATACATTTCCTGATATAGAAGGTAACAACCAGCTTTCAATGTTGATGCGGTCACTGGGAGACTACAAGCAACTTCTGTTAGTTAATTGCCCCTCAAAGTCCCCCTGCGAACAGCCAGCCCCTCCAGCTGGGGCACAGCCCAAAGACGTGGGCAGAGATCAGAGGACCCCTTCCTGCAGAGCCAAAGCTGCGATTTGCAGAGGGAGTTCAACAGCCTTTTGAGTGCTGGGGCATTATGGCAATCTAATTTATAACTTCATCCGTTCTAGGTATCTGTCGCTGTACTTGAAGAGATGAGTGCAGCGAAGGGACTGATGATGACCATGTTCAAGAACATAATCTTGAAACGCCAGCCAAAGTACTTCAGCGGCAGGAGGGAGGGCCCGAGAGCATGCAGGGTGGGGAAGCCTACAGAGAAGAAAAGGTGCTTCAAGGCACAGGCTTTACACTCTGGAGATGTGGGTTCAGATGCCCACTCCCCTGAAGTGCTTCATGAAGCCACAAAGTCAAGAGTGCCTGTTTCTCCCCAGGAGAAGCTATCACCTCCCAGGTTCAGGGATATGCTATGAAGAAAATTACCTCAAATACTGAGAATTGTTTAAAAAAACCCGTAATAACAAGAACCCATGTAGTCCTCCCAAAGGCTACCCCGGGACCGCAACACGCAGGCAGCCGCTGCATCTGGAGGCTCGTGAGGAGCAGATGGATTCTGGAGGTGGTTCAGACAAGCAGAGCCAGAGATACCAAACCTGTAGTTTCCCACACGTAAAGACCCCTCCAGCCATCCCGACTCACGGACTCCATTCCTGCAGACAGCATACCACCACTGTGCGACTGACGTGCCCACGTTACGGGCAACAGCAAGAAGTCTTACTAAAACTCCTAAAGTTGCCATGAAGCTCACGCTGTAAGGCTCTTCCAAACAGCATTGGTCTCTCTTTCCAGGCTCTATAAGCACTCATTCACATGGAACAGAAACTTGACAAGGGGAAAGACAAGCAGGGTCAGGAGAGGTGACGACGATCTCCTCCCTGGCTGCCTGCTATACAAACACTATCACAAATGCAGCTGACATTTCCTGCTTTCACCCCCTCCTTCCTCTCCGAAGGCACGCCGAGCACAACACACGCTCAGCGCAGGGAGGAGGTCTGGACGCTGCTTCTGCTCGCTGGAAAGGGAGCAGCGCAGTTTCCCAAGTAGCACACGACTGGGGCTTTTATTTTAAGATTAGACAACAGCCCGGGTAGGTTAGAAAGCAGCACACTCTCACTGTTAAGGAGCGTGCCAGGAGGCCTTGCTCTCCCCAGCAATGGTTGCACAAGTTCAGGTCAGACAGTATGTGCCTATGTTAGACCGGATGACCTTTAACGACCTTTTGTGCAGTATTGTGTTGCTACTCAAACCCACAGGTTCCCCTTTATTTACCCAGAGGCCAAGGCAGCTCTGGTACCTGGTGGAGAAATCTATCTATCCCGTCACTTAGAGGCCTGACAAGACCTGATAGTTTGCCCCTTCTGCACAAAGCAACTGGGCCTTTACCCCATTTGCTCCTCAGCAGCACCATTTGCTCCCGGGGGAGAGGGAAGAGCCCAAAGGGCACCTAGCAATCCAACAGGCTGTGTTTGGCAGGCATTGCGGACTCGCCACTTGTACTGCCACGTGATATATTTTCTTCAGCCTTTTGAGTGCTGCCATCCCTCAAGAGCTGTGAGCAGGGCCATTTGTTTCGGATGAGGTTTTCCACCCCTCCCACCACCATCGCTCAGAAAAGGCTGCAAGCAAACTGAGCCCACGTCATGTCCTTCACCATTTCTTGGTAAAGGAAGTGATCTGCCATGAACTCTCTGACAAAGACCCCAGTAGGCCCTAATATCTTGCCTAATTTATTGTCTAACAAGTTCCTGTTTGTCTGGATCCTTCACTTCAGACACAGTTTAACACAACGTCCCTATTTGGTTTGTGCATAATTTAGGGAGCGGCTGAATGCCATTTCCTTCCTTGCACAAGTATGGATGCAGCCGCATGTCTGAGCGCTTTGCTGCACAAACACCTCTGGTCAAAATGGCAGCCCTTGGAATTTTGCAGGAAAACCCTGCCAAGTTCAGCAGGGGCAGAACTTCAATCTGTCTTTCTAACATCAGCATCCTTCACTCTTCATTTTGTGTGCCACCTTGTTTCAGTGTTTTCATTACAACCGCCACTCCATTTTGTGGTGCGAGGGGGTTTTTTTGGCAGCTCTATGATTTAAAGAAACTTAAAGTATATTTTTGTATTAAAATATGGACAAGAAAAGTGTTACTCTGCGGTGAAACAAATCTCTGACATACTGAAGTAATGGCTGGCACTCGCTGATGGTGGATGCATTCAACCCATCTCCAAGCATACTGACATCCCCAAGGAAACCCTCTTATCTGCGGTGGGTTGACCCTGGCTGGATGCCAGGTGCCCACCAAAGCCGCTCTGTCACTGCCCTCCTCAGCTGGGCAAGGGAGACAAAAATATAACATGAAGCTTGTGGGTTGAGATAAGGACAAGGAGAGATTGTTCAGCAATTACCATCACAGACAAAATAGACTCAAAATTTAACTTAATATATTGCCAATCAAAACCAGAGTAGGATGATGACAGTTAAAACCAAATCTTAAAACACCATGACCCCACCCCTCTCCTCTTCCCAGGCTCAGCTTCACTCCCAAATTCTCTCCCTCCTCCCCCCGAGCAGCGCAGGGGTCGGGGAATGGGGGTTGTGGTCAGTTCATCACACTTGGTCTCTGCCACTCCTTCCTCCTCAGGGGGAGGACTCCTCACCCTCTGCCCTGCTCCAGCCTGGGGTCCCTCCCATGGGAGACAGTCCTCCACCAATTTCTCCCACCTGAGTCCTTCCCACAGGCTAAAGTTCTTCACGAGCTGCTCCAGCCCGGGTCCCCCCACGGGTGCCGTCCTTCAGGAACGGGCTGCTCCAGCCCGGGTCCCCCCACGGGTGCCGTCCTTCGGGAACGGGCTGCTCCAGCCTGGCTCCCCCACGGGTGCCGTCCTTCAGGAACAGGCTGCTCCAGCCTGGCCCCCGCGGGGTCCCAGGTCCTGCCAGCAAACCTGCTCCAGCCGGGGCTCCTCTCTCTCCCCATGGGGCCACTGCCAGGAGCCGGCCCCAGCGTGGGCTGCCCACGGGGTCAGGGGGCTCCTTCGGGCATCCCCCTGCTCCGGCGTGGGGCCCTCCCCAGGTGCGGGTGCAGATCTGCTCCCCCGTGGAGCTCCATGGCTGCAGGGGCACAGCCGGCCTCCCCGTGGGCTTCCCAGGGGCTGCCGGGGACCCTCTGCTCCGGCGCCTGGAGCCCTCCTGCCCCGAGCTGGGGGCTGCAGGGCTGTTTCACATGTTCTCGCTCCTCTCTCCGGCTGCAGTTGCTGGGTGCTGGGGTTCCCCCCTTCTTCACTCCGCTCCCCCAGCGGCACTACCCCCGTTGCTGGCGGGCTCAGCCGTGGCCAGCGGCGGGTCCGTCTTGTAGCCGCTGGCGCTGGCTGTGCCGGGCACGGGGGAAGCTGCTGGCGGCTGCTCCCAGAAGCCGCCGCTGCAGCCCCCACCGCTACCCAAGCCTGGCCACGCGAACCCCGTGCAGTATCTTTCAGTAATCAGGCAGATTACTGAAAGTTGTGTGTTTTTAATTTCCTCAGGAAATTAACTTTTAATGAAAAGAAACTTCCAGGAATTTTCCACAAAGTAGGAATAAGCCTTTCTGACAGCTCTGACTCAAGAGTGAAAGGCAGAAGAAGTGTGACAGGTTTGGATAGCTCGAGAATAAAAGCAGAGAGAGCACACCTGGAAATAACATCAGCTTCATACATATTGAAGTAGACCATAAAAAAAGTGACAGCAGAAGAAAATCCTATGTTGTAGGAACCCATAAATCAGGAGAACTTGACTGACAGCATAGTAACACCTACAGAATAACAGATTAGAATTGCTGGTAGAACATTTAAATACATTTATATGAATTCCCCCATTCCCGAGAAAGCAATTATGTTGACACTGTATGGAAGATTTCCAGCTGTTTTGAAACATCAAGCTGCCAATATTTTCATCTTTTCCGCAATACGACCATTAAGGAGAATTAAAATGCAACATCGCTAAATGATTGCCGGTACATCATCCACGCAGGAGAGAGCGACTAAAGCTGCTTCGACAACTGCAGTCTCACCCAGCTGCAGGAGCACATGGCTGGTGATAAATGGCGGACTCCTGAGCAGTGCCCAAGGACAGCAGCTCAGAAGGGAAAAGGTACAGAGACCTTTAACGCAGCGTAAAGGCTCTTCAGAGCGCCTTCAGATAGCCAGAAGCACAGATTTCCAAGCGGTTAAAACAGGATTACTAAACCCAGGGGAACTCGGGCCATGCTATTTCTCGTTAGAAAGGAACAAAGACCACCTACCTGCATTGTGGTCCTTCCTTAAGTGGGTAGTCTTGTCCTGCCCTTCTCCTCGCCTTTCAGCTCACAGCACCTGCTTACAGAGATGCACAGAGCAGCCCAAAGACCATGCCCTAGGGCTAGGAGGGATCCCCCCAAGTTGGGGGAATGGAAAGTTTCCAGCATCTGCAAGTCAGAAGACACCGGAGAGCCAAAATAGAGACAATGTTTGACAAATTTCAAACACTATTCAGGGAGTACGTCGGAGAAGGTGAAAGATGCTAAAATCATGCCTATAAAGGCACACGCAAGTTTTGCACAATCTTGGCATGCGATCAAAACCAAGCTCTTCCAAGCGGTGAAGTGCTCCCTCCCTTCTGTTTGTGAGTTCTCATGTTCTACATGACCTGGGAGTCTATATTGTTAGCTCTTCCTGACTGAAAATTCTCAAAGATTAGTATCTAGGGCTCAGCCAGTTGTTTTCTGAAATTTATCTAGCCAAGAGAAGAATTATTTCTTCTGCAAGAATGTCACTCTTTTGCTTTAAATTAATTAGCCTTAATTTGATTGATATAAAACCAAAGTAAGTCATAATGCCTCAATTAAAAGCTGCCAGATATGTTGGGTTTTTTTCTGTGCATATGTAGCCCATTGAAGGAATAAAGAGAATAATCCAATAACGACCAAAGCATTCGTTTGTATTCAACACAAGAGGAATTCATCAGACTAAAGTAAGCTTAAACTAAGTCACTCTGAGGATGCAGAGCAACAGAAAGTTAAATTAGCTCCGGTGGGAACTAACTTCACATGCATTATTTTTTCAGGATGCTTTTAAAAAATCAATAAAGCTCTTGAAATACTTTAAGTGCAGCCAAGGACAGGCTGCAAAGTAGCTAAATCAATTTAAGAGTTTTTTCTGCCCTAGGAATTGCTAAACAGAAACACAAGCACCACTTGGTGGTACAAATAACAATATCCTTCCCAGCCCAACACACCCGTCCAGCCCAGGCAGGCGGATAGCAGTTCTCCCACCATCAGTCCCCATACGAACGCCAGGGAATCCGGCTCTACTCAGCACCCTTTTTTTCAGCCTTTTTCACCTCTACACTTCAGAGCATGTGAAAAAATGCCCTGTCAGCCCAAGAGCACAGTCACTGCTGCCTTGCAGGAGGCTGGTTTTGTGGTTTGCCCAGCGTAACTCAGCTTTCTACTCTGTTCTTCCCCAAAGTCCAAGGGAGAGACGTCTTTTCTGCTCACTTAAGTAAATCCAGGGCAAAGGACAATCTTTTGTTTCCCTGTTCATTAGGTAAAACCAGGTATAAACCCCAAAGGTTAGCCATGGGCCATATGCATGCTTGTCATTACCTCTTTAATTAAAAACTTTACTGCAACGCACACGGTACATGGCACACGCACCAGGGCCTTGGGTACCACTGCGCACCCAGCCTGCACACAGCTGAGCCGAGACCCTTGGAGCAGCCACACCGATCCCACGCAGGTTTTGGAACCAGAAAGTCACAATCTTCATTTCTTACAAAAGAGCCCAGAGGTGCCATGCTTCAGAGGGGCACCGTGGCTTTGGTAAATATGCCTCAAAGGTGATTCCTGAAATTTGCAGATCACTGACTGTGGTTTATTTTAAAATAACAATCAAGGAAGCAAGTATGATTGTAGGCAATTTCAATAACAAGCATTAAAGTGCCCTGTAGATGAAAGAGACCATTCTGCAGGAACAGCTGCAGATGTTAAACCTCAGCCACTATGGCTGAATTGTTGCTGAACCGCTCTGCTCTCTCTCCTTTGCTCAGTTTGGATCTTCGTATGCAAGTAGGTTCTTAGATGAGTAGCTGTGTTGGCAAGCAGACAAATCATAAGCTTGCTTGCTTATTCTTGTCCTGAATCAGCAAATCATCAAGTGGCTGATGACCACTTAGTCTGAGTTCAGAGAATCTGCAGCAAAGAAAGAGTTGTAAAAACTTTTTGCTAAATAAAAGCAATGAAATAAGCTCATGCTAAAAGTCTCTCGTTTCCTTTTACTCAAGGAAGTCATCTTGATAATTGCTAATTCATCATCAGGGTCAGAGCGTGACATCATAAATTCCCATGTGATGTCAGAGTTCAGACACTTGAATCTGTCCAGTAAAACATATGCGCCAAAATGGGGAGCTATAGAATATGAATGATGAGGGCTTGTTTCCGTAGTTTATAGCACAGATATGTGGCCTCATACAACAACTACTGTAGCTGAGTTACTCCTGAGGGCAGATCACTCACCAAGAATGTGGCAAACAAGATTCTTTGATACAGATTTCCACAGGGTGCCTGGCAAGCTCTTTTAGCAAAAGCTCTTTACAAAGCTACCACAAGATCATGGACAAGCTCTTCCACATGACTAAGCTGCCACTGGAAAGCTATGGAGCAGGAACCAACAGTTCTCACAACAGAGAGAGGTCACCAGCAGGATACCACAGCGCTGGGGCCATGCCAATTGCTGTATTCATAAAAAGCTGAAAAGGAGGTGAACAGTGAAACACGAAGTTCAGAGGCTACCATCCGGGGAAGTAAAGAAGAGGATTGACTGTAAAGAGCTACAGGACTTCATTTCACTAAGGAATGGGGTGAGACAACCAGATTACTTATGTTTACATTGACTGACAAAATGATGCATTGGGAAAACACGATCCTAATTTTACTTTCACAAGGAGAAGCTACTATTACCCACAACCGAAGTCATGGGATTGTAACAGATAGCTCAAAGAAGTGTTAGCTTGACATACAATGGTTATTAAGAAAAGGCAAATTCATCACTGGGAATTATTAGAAAAGAAAGAACAAAACATTATGCCAAAACATGAATGAGGTGAAGGTTTTATATCCACGATTGTGTGTGCAGTTTTTCAATTCATGACACACCCCTGGAGGGAAACATGAAACAGAATTATGCATGAAGAATTTCACTTTACTCCATGGGTCTCTCTCTCTCTCCTGCATATCTGTACTCAGTAACTATAACATTCTCTGAAGTAGATTGAAACCGTAATTGGAAAGCATATTATCACTTGAACATGCCTTCAGAAGTTGTAGGGAACAAATAGGATAATGAGATTATTTAGATTACAAGTAGATAATCACCAGGTATGACGCATCTCTGTATTTTAAGGGAAATGGCTCTATAGCTCGGATAAAATTCTGCTTAACATTCATTCCAACAGACTAAACCATCAAAACTGCATTACCTTGAACAACTTGGGCTACCCAAGCAACTGGGAACAGCAGGTGCCTGCTCAGAAAGGACTTAATACAAAAGTCATTAAGAAAAAGAACCAAGCGGGCCTGTTTTCCTTCTGCTCTTGCACAGGTAGGACAGGTCCTGTCTGGCAAGTTCTGCTTCCAGCTCCTTTGATGAAACAGGTTCAAGTACCAGCAGGCCATGACTAGTTAACGGAGACCCAAAAATGGAAATCTTGAAGTATATCCATTTAGTGCTGTGTGCTATCTGCTGGAGAATTCTTTTGCTTCACATTGACCATACAGGGAATTTAAGTTAGGCACCTTAACAAATAGGTAATTTTAAGATTTCATGCCCTGACCCATTTCAAATGTGAGTCGTATGTCACTGCTCAGCCATTCCTGCCACGGGAACAGGTTACTATGCAGTCCATTAGCTATGCCATGGTAACTGACTGTGTAGAGACTTTTTGGGTGTGTGCTCACAGCACAATTCACTTCATGGTCACTATGTGCTTCTATAGGACAGAAGCATAAACCTAAGCAGATGGACCACCTCAGTGCTTCGGCAGTATGTTAGACCTCTGCCCATCTTGCACCTTGAAGAGGTGCTCTTACCCTGACAATGCACCTCACCCACAGGGTAACATCTACCAACCAACCTGAGATACTCATTTATGAACTGTTCTCTGTACAAAATCATTCAATTTGCTGATAGATGGCAAATGATACTCATGAACAAATGACCTTCTGCCCTCTAATAGCAACCGGTGATGACCCAGGTCATCTCAGACACTGTAACAGTTTTTCTTAAGGAATGATTACTTGAAAAACAATACTAAAGAGGCAATGAGTGCTATTACTAAATTCATTCTGTTGTCATCATTAGGGGAGCCAACTTTCCTGTTCTGTGCTAATTTGATCATTTAGCAGAAGCTCAGAAAGAGGAACATTAACCAAGTCTATCTGGAGCACCCCAGGGATGGACGGAGACAGCCAGAAGCGATTTCTGAGTACTCATTGCCTATGAAATTTTGGAATCCCCTTAAACCAGTCATTCAAGTCAGGTCAAGATATATGGATTTAATCATTCCACTCCCTCTAGCAAAGTACAAAGCACTTTGTCAAGAAGCTTTCAGCTGAGGCCAAATCAGCAAGTTTGTCTTGTTTTGCTAATGCAGTAACGCTGATGATCTGCGCCTCCTGACAGAAGGTAAGGTTTCCCCTCGCATGTGAGTCCGCTCCTCATTCAAAGTCAGTGTATTTCAGTGCTGATAAAGATGAAGTTTAGATTCTCTGACTTTTTTTCTGTTAACAGGCACTATGGGTATAAATACACCTTGTTGGGCAGTATCACGCCAATTTATGCTATAGTAAGTAATGTCCTCTGGGACACAGTAACTTCCTCTGACCTGTAATTACTAGAATGACACCTGCCAGAGTAAGTCCACCCCTAGTTCACGCCTTCTGTGATTACCAATACCTTTAGTTTGTAAGCCTACCAAAAAGATCATTGTTTATCCTAGACTAAATCCAGAATTAGAGTCTTGCAGTGCTATAAGCATAGTGCACTCAGTATGATTGACTGTCTTGCACCACATTACCTTGGAGACCAGCAGACAAAAATCAGAGAGAGATGACCCATGGTCCTTCTCCTTGAAGGAAAGACCCTCTAACTAGTAGAGGAGAGGGATATTTCCCAAGAAAGCTCCAGAAGGAAAGCTCAGACTCTACCTGCAAATTCTCCTCTCTCTTACCTAGAAATAAAAGACTGACTAGGGCTGAGACCTCCATTTCCTTTCACAAAAGTCCTAACAGTTAAGGGCCGAGATCAGACTCTGTGCTGAGAACATGCATGATGGGACACAAGTACACAAGCTACAGCGCGGACATGACCTGCATGCACCAGCCTAGCAAACAACTGCACTGCAGGGCTCCACCCTCCCCTGCTTACACTCGGCCAAAGGAACAGCAGAGACAAGGCTGCACCTCGTACTAGCGAGGCTTGTGTACCTGTTATTGCAGACCCCAGGTCAGAGAAAGGCAGGAGGGGGATAGAATATATATGACCATCTATATTCTTCCTGCCCAGTGACAATGTTGGGAGCAGTTTACAGCTCAGTATTACACCATAAAAACATCTCCACGAAGATGCAGCAATCTTTAAATGTGCATTTAAAGGCTTCTACTGGAGGTGCTCTAGGAGCAGTGAAGGAACTCTTCAGAGCAGCAAAGCAACCACCACCGATGCAAACACACAACCATTAACAAACTTATTTGCAGCACTCTGCTGTGAATTTAAGTTTAAATGAGTTGTCAACACAAGACATCCCTCAAAAAAGCAATTTTCAACTTGAATGGCATCAGGACAGTGACTATCCCCATGTTATCACACAGCTGCAGCAGAGCAGAGAGGGAAGAACACTAACCCAAGCACTGACCATTCCTCCCTAGCAGTACCTTTTGGTTGTGGTCAGTTGATCCCAAAGGCCCACACTGTGAGCTGAACTAAGTGCACTCTGGATATCTGGTGCATGTTCAAGGCATCAAAAAAAAACCCCAAACTTTGTTTTCTCTCTACTGGAGCTGGGTTGAAGACAGGAGTCAAATTCAAGCAGTTGGTTTTTATTCCATAGTTCTACAGAATAGTCCTTTCACTAGGGTCATCATAGTGTACATGAAAAACATTTTTCAGTCACTCAGAACATGGCCTTTGTAGTTTTTTTGGTTTTGTTTGTTTGTTTTTTTAAACCTGTAGAAAGTAAGTAATCACATCAGGGGAAAATTAAGAACAACGTATCTGGCCAATCGTATTCCTATCAAACAAGAGGAGTCAAAACCTTTTGTTTCAAAGTATTCAACCACAAACACTTCCTTAACAACTGCAGAAAGGCATCAAGGTGATCCAACTGTAGAAGAGTTAAGTACTTATCTAGTTAAGACCCCCCCTCTTCATCATCTGTATCAAAGACCATCTTGACTGTATAATGAAAACTGCCTACCGTTACAGTAGTCAGCAGGATGAATTTAAATATTTCAACTTCCCAAATCAAGAAATGAAATTAATCTAAAAATAATTTAATGGAGCAAGTTTGGCTATAGAACCAGTGCAACATAAAGAGGACACCCATTGTATAACCAACTTTACTGCTTAATCTTAACAGAGTAAGCTACAGATGCAACGGATTTACCACAAGTTATTCGGTTAAATTAAATACTGCAGTTAGGATCATGCTGTTGGTAATTGTGGCTTTACAGTACCAATGCTCAAGTTGGCTGAGTTAGTTTTACTGTAAGTAAAATGCAAGTTTACAGAGAAACAAAATAATTTAGTATAGTACGCCGTATTGTTTCATGCTCAGTCACAATGATAATGTCTTCAACAGATAAACAATATTTCAGCATTATGTTAATAATGCCAAAACATACAGGAATTTTAATGCCAAATTTACAACATAATACAGTGCTTAACAAACAGATTTCTCAGATACGGTGGCCAAGTGAGAATGCTACACAGGACTGAGAAGCATCCAAGCACTACTCAGTGTATACAAAGTGAACCACACTGACAGGAATGCTTTACCTCTCGACGGAATTATTATTCTAGAAGTTTGTGTCCTAAACATAATGCAACACAAAATGAATGTTGAACCCTTGCCTCTAATGCGAAGCAAAAGCATGACATGTTATTTACAATTTGAACCAGTAAAACCACTTTAAAAACAGGAAAAAAAATTGTGATCACTTAACAAAGATGACAGAGCTTGATTACTGTATTACGTGAATTAGAATGGTAATGAAGTTGTAAACAAACTTTAACCAAATTAGGTTAATGCATCTATTCTTAACTCAAGAATATTGTCATTTCGGCAAACAGTGATTTTTAAAGCTAAGGACACTATCAGAGGTTTTATTTTTGTTTAAAGCCAAAACTGATAAAAACCTGGAAGCTGGCAAATAATTTCTGTTCCCTATTAGACTTCATTAACTTCTCCACTGTGTACTTCAGCAAAATTTTCAAAACCCCCGTTTTCATCTAATTCTGCTTCAACTTAAGTAGGTGGTAGCAAAGTTGAAGCAAACACTAACAACACTTGAAAAATCCCTACTCAGAGTGATTTGATCTTCCACTATTGGGGATGAGATTAGACTGCTGGCATTGTTCTACATAGAAAACACACACTAAAGCATTAATCTTTAATTTTAAAAGTAAAACTTCCGCAAAATTAAATAGGCTTTGCAAATATGCAAAGAAATATATAAGTAAATCAGATTTGAATCTGTCATTCACAGCAGTGTCCATCTCATTCTCCCCCCCTCCCTCCTCCAAAACTAACAGCGTTGCCAAAATGGCTGATGTGAAACAGATAGAATTAAATTCATTTACATGAAGCCTGTCTACAAAACAAAAAGAAACTTTGTCCCTGCCGCATCTATTTTTTTTATCTTTTTCCTGCATTTTGTAATGAATTCATGCAAGCATCAAGGGGGTTGTGTTGGTTTTGTGTGTGTTGTTTTTTTTTAAACAGGCGTAAGAGTTGTGCAAGACAAAACTGAACAAACTTTTGTTTCACTTCAGAAAGATTTTTATATTACCAACTCATTTCTCTTTACAACTAAAGGTGATAAAAAATAAATCCATAGTAATAAAAAAAACTTGTCGTCAAACTGCTTTTTCAAGTATGTTTCTCCCCTCATGAAAGAATTGCATTAGCCATACTACTGATTAAAATCTATGTCACAATCATTAGGATTTAGACCACAGGTCCAGATGTCCTGGAACTGGGCTCAGCTGGATCTCCAGCTGAGTTTACACAAGACTGGAGCGGGAGGCTGATGGGTACACATGCATGCATTACAGCACTCCTCAACTCCTCAATTCTGACTGCATCCACTGTCAGACTCCCATCACATCCCTGAAACAGGAGAAATGGCACAGGAGCCACAAAGTGATCTTGGACAGGTACCATTGTTCGCTGATCAACCAAGTGCAAATCTGGTTTGTGCTGGCAGAAATGCACTTTGCAGACCTACTAGACTGGAGAATTTTGCCCACAATGTTTCTACATAGCACAGCATAAAACACATCTTAGTATTTCACTCAGTCTGGAATTCACATCTCAATCTATTGCAATTATGGAAGCCAATGAAAAGTCAATGAGAGGGGTTCTAGAAGAGTTGGTCCCAGCATTAAACACTAATACATATGAAAAATAAAAGGGGACAAACTTCCAAGTCATTATTTGTGATGGTGTTAGGTTCAACTTTTCTCCCTTCTTCCTTAAATTCACCTCCCACTAATGCAAGAGAAAAGTGCAACTTTGCAGCATGTTTGCTCACATCAAGTTTTTCCGCAAGAACACATTTTGCAGTAACAAAATATGGTCTATAAAGTTGCAAAGTGCACAAGCTGAAGGCACAGAGTACAAAGACATACAGGAAAACAGATTTCAAAATACCAAGTAACAAAAAAAAAAAAGAAATAAAAGAAAAATATGGAATTTAAAACTCCCTGACAGAGATACATTTATATGGGACCAACTCTTAAAAGGTGACAGTTTTTAAACTAATGAAAAAATACTGCAAAATAATGAAATTTTATTCTTATTATTTAAGTAAAAGCTCCAGAAAATACCTTGAAGTTTAAAAACTAATACACTGATGTGTTAACTAGTTTTAAGAATGTCCTTAATATTAAGAAAAGAGTGCAAAAAAGATTCTTCCATTCTAACGCTTTTGGAAGCTGCTGATTTCGGCTGCCCATTTCCACTTTGAAAGGATTGTTTTTCAAGGTGCATTCCTCACAAAAATTGCAGAACATGAACTTGTTGAGAGGCTAGACCAAGGAATCATGTCTTTCCAAGTCATCCCGATTGTAGCAGCAACTGACATTTTATTATATAAAGAAGAAAGTCCAAAACTCTCCTTTGAGGCATAGTTCGTGTCAGAGCTCAAGTATCAGCAGTTGCCAAATGAGGCTCCGGATACCACCTGCGCTCCTCCAGTGTCTGTTCTGGCTAGGAATAGAAGCTGATCCAGTATATTCACTATCTGTACCCCCTGGAGCTTGCACAAGCTGATGAGCCATCTGAAATTATATAAAAAGTTCAAGAAATTCTCTCATATTAAACTTCCACCTTACGTCCTTTGCTCCCTCTCCCCCAACAGCCCAAAAACCAGCTGTTTGTTGCCTGCAAAACGTTAACAGTGTAAACAGAAGCTGATATACCACGGAAACATCCATTCATTCATTTATTTCAGGTTGTAATAAGAGTTCACCATAAAACTGTATGACATTTTATGGTACGAAATAAAGCAAACATACTCAGCTGAAAGCACAGGAGGAAACTTGGTAGAAAGAATGCAATAAAATGAAGTTAACAACTGTACCAGAACAGATACTATTCCCCAAGGCTATTTAACAACAATTAGGACCTTGTACTTCAATCCTAACCTAGGATGTATGGGACTAGATTCTCTCTTGGCCAAATATTTAGTCAGCACAGAAGATGGGACCTTCAACTGCACCCAAATTAGGGCTGTCTTGAGTAGAGCAACCAAGGATGGAAATACCATATTTCCCTGTGTCTTTTCCCCCCCACTCTCTGATCTATACTGGGGGAAATTAATTTCATTAAAATAAGGAAATTTGTTACAAAGTGAAGAACCTCACAGTTAAACATGCAGCAAGAGACTTCATCTACAAATGGAAGAGAACTTCCCTGCTGCATGACTCAAACATTTGTAGCCAAATACCACCCTTAGTATCTCGACACAGCTGGATCCCAGGTTGTATTAGACATGTAATTGAGGGTTCCCAGTTGAAAAGCACAACCCCTCCAAACTCTCCATTCTGTTAACAGACAGAAATGCCCATTGCCAGCAGGTGACTTATATCAGAGGCGGACTGGCTCATCATTTCATTGCCTGTTATGTGTATCCTGACCAGGCAGAGACTTGGGACAACTACGTTCTTCATCCTCAAGACCTGAAATGAAGTGGAAGTATTATCTTGGTCTCAGTAGCTGGGATATCCTACTACCTCACAAGGTGGCTGTGGGACTCTAGCACAGTTAGCCAGGCCCTACATCCAAGAGCTGGATTATTACTTAGAACGGTAAGGTTACATTGGCAGACAGCTCACTGCATGTGGAGATGCAGCCTCTGACACCTCGCCAGCCCCGAGAACCCAGAATTCCACCACTACCTGTATGTCTAACCTATCAGGGACTGTAGCACACTGGAGGGCAGGGTTAGATGCATACTTACTGTAAGTTAACTCTTCTCCAGCTCTCTTGCGTGACTGGTCACCTCTAGGAAAGAAGAGGAAGAAAGGTATTTTCATGATAACCTGAACTAATTGAAAATGTTCCTGCTCACTGCAGGGGGGTTGGACTAGATGACCTTTAAAGATCCCTTCCAACCCAAACCATTCTCTGATTTTAAAAAAGGAAAACAGTGAAACACCCCAGCACGATCATGAACTTTTACCAACTTTAGAAACAAAATGCAAACATAGTAGCAATAACACATGACTGCAGGATTCTCACTTTACTAAAACAGAAGTCTAAGCTATAAATTTAATTAGCTTATCTTTTGTTAAAGATAGTAGGTTTGATTTTATAGGATGATTTTTTACTAAATAAAGATGAGGAAAATTGCTCATATGCAGTGTGGTCTTAAGTCATGCATAAAATTTTTTTCCTTAATTCAAACTTCTCAACCACACTTTATAGAACTATATGGGAAAAAAGGTAAGATGCTCCTGAAAGCTCAAAAATCAGACTTAAGCAAAGCTGAGCTGACAGCACTCCCTCTTCAAGCAGAAGATTTAAAAAAATAACTAAAGTTATATAAACACCAGTTGACATCATTGCTCCTGAAAACCCAAAGTCAAATTCACATCTATTTGGGAAGCATTTTTTCCCTCTTACTCATGTGCTCACAAACTCTTAAAGCTGGAAAATCTTGCTGCTTCACAAGTTTCTTGTGATGATAGATATGCTACTGATGCTGTTATACAAGGAAGAGAGATTCCAATATAGTTTAATCACAGTGGTTACAATTTCACATTTATCTGCTGGAAGTTGATAGAAATTGGGTTTTTTTCTAATAATACAAAGTGTTCTTCCCTGAAACCGCTCTTAAGGTGATGGACCTGCTGTGCATGCCTTGATTAAGGTCCTTCACAAGAGAAATACCACCAAGCAACTGGCTTGTGTTCCCACTTTCGGCAGCAACAGTATTTAATAGAGTTGATAAGCTGACTATTTCAACTAGAACCTGACATGTCATTAATGCTGCTGAGGACATCTCACTGTGCGGTGTTCCTCATGGTAATTGTTGTAGGAAATGCAGCAGCAAAGACATCACCATTTTTTGTCTCAATTAGAGGAGAACAGATGACATTTCATACTAACCCAGAAGTTACGGCACTTGGCACACTACTTGGCAAAAAGAGAAAAACAACCCTGTTGTACATATAAATATACACATCTATATGTGTAGGAATATAACCTCAGAATAATTCTGAAAAGTTATAAATAAACATAACCTATATTAATAACACAGGAAGAAGCATATTACATCTTGAAATACATTTCAACACAAAATCCACTTCAAGTACTACTGCAAAATGCCATGTAGAAAATATATTATCTGTACTTCAGTTTTCTTTTACCTGTGTCCTTTTAATGACAGACTCAACTAACAGTTTATATAACCGCCATGTTTACCAGACTGCACTGACTCCCTGATGGTACAACCATATAAAATATACTGTGCAAAACACATTCATCAGAGACTAAATGTCATCAATCAGTCATTTGACTGCAAAGTTCTATTTTGCATTTTTATTTAATAAATTGAAAAGCAAGATATATAGAAACAGCAGTTGCACAAAAGCACAGACTAGGGTGGGCCAATTTTCTGAATCTACAAGGCATACCAAAACTCTTCACATGTCCAATACCCAGAAGACCCCATACTCTTAGGAACTCTTAGAAATTAGACTCTGCAAATCATACATGACACAGAAACCTTTACTTAGTTCTTCTTTGTGTGACTATCCTCAAGCCCTAATCTCTTCTTTGTCCCCACCTATCACACAGGACAAACAATTACCTATGGATTTGCATTACTTCCACTGCTAGAGAATTACTTTTCTGCGTAAACCAGGAGTTGCTAAAATATACTCTGGGGATCCCACCAAGTCTAACATGAGAGCACCACAGAGGCATCTAGCCTTTGCAATGGTCAGTACCCTTACTACTACCCTTACAAGACTTTTATACAGTACCAGTATATATATTCTCCTCACAGTACCAGTAAAACAACTTCACAGCCAAGCTGACAAGCCTGTCTTATTTTCAGGTACCTAGGGAAAATGGTTTTGACACAGATTGTTTTTGTGGATATGGACTGTTATTACTTGAAATTTAATTTTTAATTCTCTGTGAAGTGTGAAACTGCTTGAAATGCAGTTATAAGCAGAACTACTCTAAGCCACCTACAGAATTAGTAAGATTGAAAGTTAAACAAAACTAAAATGTTCCTCTTTTTGTTTTGTTCTGTGCATTACATTCTTTCATCAGCATTATATGCCTACTCAGTTTCAAAGTTCTATTTCTTGGGCCACATGCACTGCTTTTCTCAGCCCGAGCTCTTACAGCTTTGTTTTAGTGTCTTAACTCATGTATATCTATAAAAAAATTCTTTCCCTCAACAGAAAGCTTTACAAGGAGCAGGTCTACAATACCATTTGCATTTGGGTCAGTAGTAGAGTTCTGAAGCTCAATAATCTGCCAAGCTTTGAAGAGAGAGATTACCTTCAAGCAAAACTACAGGAGAGTAGAAAATCCAGGAGTACATCTAACACTAAACATACCCACATCTAGTGGGTGTTCAAACTACAGGACCAGATTCTCAGCGTTGCACAGCTAACAGGAAAGAAGATGATGCATTCTCTTCACGCAGAAACGATCCTCTCTGAAACAGAGCACGATAGCTTCCCCAGTCTGATCTTGGTTTGTCAGACTACTGCAAAAGTGGTACACTGCTGTGGTGAAAGTGCTGTGCTTCTGTCTAGGCAGTTAATGGAAGAGCACAGAGCAACAGGCACAGCCTAGAGTCAACAATATAGGTTATGAAAATTTTCCACTGCCTCTTTTACCATTTGTTCTTCCCTCCCCCCCCCGCCCCAATTCAATACTCAGAAGAGAAATGCCTATGTAAAATAAACACCTTGACTGTATAAATAGCTCTGAAAGTGGAATAAAGAGAAGTCATCAACTGACATTTTCAGAAGTGTCATGGAAAAAAAAAGTCAGCTTATAGAAAATAAATGGCCAAAGTAAAGGCTGAACAAGAGCATGATCATGCATTAGAAGCACCACCAAAACACAGGGGGGCTTGAACTGCAAGCAATCTGTTTCATGAAACTATTTCAAGACTTCCGACCATTTACTTTTTGGTATCACCTGCAGGGTTGGTTGTGCTCAAAACGTGAGGAAAATAAGGCCATAATTTAGATACCGAGTTATGAAGATTCTTTATTAACTCTTAAATTATTTCAATACTTTTAGATGTATCCACTTTTGCCATTTCAGCACTGTCCAGCACAATTACTACTGAAGACTAGTAATTATTACCTAGTAAATCCATTCTGCATAAGCTCTCTTTGAAGTTTCTGGTCTTGAGCAGCATATTCCTGAAGCTCAGATTCCACAGCAGGGGGTAGAATATTTGGGATGAATTTAGAAAATAAAGCTGGTGCCATCTGTACCCACTCTGTAAGAAGAGGAAAAGCAACAACAAAACATGTGGAAGAGATCTTTTGTGAAAACTTTACTGGCAAGCGTAACTTTGCTCTATTTTAAATACATTTTAGGACCTTGAATTTAAAAAAAAAAATCAAACAAAACAAAATACAAAAAAACCCCTAAAACACCCCCCAAAACCCACAGAAACCAAGCCTTAAAAGCAGAATAAATAATCAGACTGTTAAAATCAGATGTTTGCATGTAGATAAAGGAATTACTATTTTTTTTGGTCATCAATCTCATCATCAAATTGAAATTCAGTTCTTGCTGCATCTCACAGGGCCTGCTGAGTCTCTGGACACTCTCAGGGAGAGGCAATGATGATCAGCAAACTCTCACTGATGATCGGATCACATATAACACTTTACTCTGGGAAGTATATACACAAAATTTACACCTCTCTTCCCTGAGCTGTACTTCTAGAATGCACAGTAATATCACCACACAACTCTGCTTCTCCATCCCCCACTTCAAATGGATTAATGCAATTCTCTCACTGATCTTCCAAAGCATAGATGAACACTTTTTAATGTTCATTATATAATTTTAACCTGTATTAGTTGAGCTTCAGGAGAGAAATGTGATTTAATTTTACTACACTGAACATTACCTTAGAGAAGCAAGACAGTTTACCTTACAGCTGTTTCAAGGCTGATAAGAAACACAGAAAATTGAGCAAAAGATGAAAATTAGGTTTATAACAACTGTGTAAGATGTTTTAAGAAAAATAAATACTCCTCAACTATTTCTGACACCAGATTTTCCAGAGGTTATAGCAGTTATCTTAAACTTCACCTTTACTTGGAAAAAGGGATGCTTTTAAATATATTCACTAAGGCACATCATGAGTTTTTAGCCAATTCCCACATATGGTTACTTGGTCCATATGCCGAGCTTCAACAGCCTTTAATCAACAAACTCACAAAATAATCATTACTAATGTATAGGTGGATTAAACAAAAACCAATGCATTAACCTCCCTCATCATAGAATCATTTAGGTTGGAAAAGACCCATTAACCTAGCACTACTAAGTCCACCACTAAACCATGTCCCTAAGCACCACATCTACATGTCTTTTAAATACCTCCAGGGATGGTAACTCAATCACTTCCCCGGGCAGCCTGTTCCAGTGCTTGACAACCCTTTCAGTGAAGAAATTTTCCTAATATCCGATCTAAACCTCCCCTTGCGCAACTTGAGGCCATTTCCTCTTGTCCTATTTCTTGTTACCTGGTAGAAGAGGCTGACCCCCACCTCACTACACCCTCCTTTCAGGTAGTTGTAGAGAGCAATAAGGTCTCCCTTCACCTTCCTCTTCTCCAGACTGAACAACCCCAGTTCCCTCAGCTGCTCCTCCTAAGACTTGTGCTCTAGACGCTTCACCAGTTTCACTGCCCTTCTCTGGACACGCTCCAGCACCTCAAGGTCTTTCTTGTCGTGAGGGGCTCAGAACTGAACACAGTATTCAAGGTGCAGCCTCACCAGTGCCGAGTACAGGGGCACAATCACTTCCCTACTCCTGCTGGCCACACTATTGCTGATACAGGCCTGGATGCTCTTGGCCTTGTTGGCCACCTGGGCACACAGCTGGCTCATGTTCAGCAGGCTGTCAACCAGCACCCCCAGGTCCTTTTCTGCTGGCAGCTCTCCAGCCACTCCTCCTCAAGTCTGGAGCGTTGCGTGGGGTTGTTGTGACCCAAGTGCAGGACCCAGCACTTGGCCTTGTTAAACGTCATACAATTGATCTCAGGCCATCTATCCAGCTTGTCCAGATCCCTCTGTAGATCCTCCCTACCCTCAACACTCCCACCCAACTTGCTGTCATCTGCAAACTTACTGAGGGAGTACTCAACCCCTCATCCAGATCATTGATAAAGATATTACACAGAACTGGCCCCAATACTGAGCCCTGGGGAAGACCACTTGTTCCATGTGTTCCATGGAACTTGTGTTCCATGCCAACAGGATTTAACTCCATTCACCACCACCAGCCAGCCAGTTGTGGGGTTTTGGTTTTTTGTTGTTGTTGTTGTTGGTTGTTTGGTTTTTTTTACACAGGAGAATAACATGCCCATCAAAGCCATGAGCAGCCAGTGTCTCCAGGAGAATGCTGTGGGAAACTGTGTCTAAGGCTTTACTAAAGTCCAGGTAGAAAATATCCACAGCCTTTCCCTCATTCACTAAGCAGGTCACCTTGTCATAGGAGATTGGGTTAGTAGAGCAGGACCTGCCTTTCAGAAACCCATGCTGACTGGGCCTAATCACGTTGTTGTCCTGTATGTGCCATGTGATGGCACTCAAGATGATCTGCTCCATAACCTTCCACAGCATCAGGGTCAGGATGACAGGCCTGTAGTTGCCCAGATGCCCCAGATCACAGCAGCATTCAATATAAAAAAACAACAAAAAAAACCCAAACCAAAACCCCAACAACAACTCCACAGACACAAAATGGCACTTTTCACCTTATGAAATACAGTAAAAAGGTACCACACAGAATGGGTGACCTACTAAAAACCTACTGCTACTGAATAATTTAGCCAAGTTAATAAACTTACTTGGAATTCATAACATGAAATACCATGGTAGTATTTCATGCCACTGACAGATCACTATAGGGGAGATGAAAAGCGTATTTCACATTAAATCCAAGTGGGACAACTAGCAGCCTCGGCACCTGCACAGGCTTCAGCCGCTTCCATTGCAGCTACCACATGCTGGAGCTAGAATTAGAACACAGTCTTTTCTGGCAACATTTGAAGTCTAACAGCTACCAAGTACTTTCAACTTGAAGTAAAAGAAGAGGAAGAAAAGAGAAAGCCCATGGCCACCAGCCACACCAGTATCACATCTCCTTTTGCTAGCTGCACTGCCTAAACAGACACTTCCCAGTGCTGCTCTAATCCCCAAGCACCTCCCACAGGCCACATTTTCTGCTTTGCTTCCCCAGTTATCTGCTCCCCAGTCCCCACAATACATCCAATGGAGCATGTCCCACAGAATAAGTGAGAAGCACTACCTCAGAACTCTTGCCCTAATTTTTCAGAATTCGTCCTCAAGAACCAGCACCACCAAAGAATAGCCTTTTACATCAAGAAGTCTATCCTGTGCTCTTCTGGTTAGAATGACATTAAAGTTCCTCATTTTCTCAGAGGCTGAGAAGTTTGAGGACCAAGTAATTAGAGAAAATGTGTATCTGTTTAAGCAATAGCTTAAAGTCAATCACCTGGGTCTTTGTACCCAGCTGGGGAAAGCAGATATCACAAATTGTAGGAACATTTTTTTATACTTGAAGATCTTACAGACCTAAGACAACTATTTAAAATCTGATTAGGCTCATGATACCAACCTAATGGCTTCACAGAAGAAACTGTCATTCATCTCATGTCAAAGAGCTGGCCGTTTGAAGTGCAACTCATAACATAAATTTGACCATTTCAGTACTTCTAAACTTCTGCCGTGATTGATTCATTAAACAGCCGCCTTTATTTCTACAGAGCAGAAGAAAAGTGTCTTGCCTTTGTCTCCAGAGTAGAAGGTTGGGTTGTTTTTTTAAAAGTGAGTTTGGTATTCACATGGTACCTTGTACAGGTCACAGAGATGGGCAACAAGACGAACCAGGGCCTTTGCATACTAAAACTAAGCATTAGGACGGAGAGAACACAACGCACATTTGTTTGTCAAATGTGCATTAGATAGACAGCAACCACACACATATTTAGGAAAATATATCACAACCAAGAGACTCCTAGAAACATTTTTCTTTTTTACCTGGTCGCAGTGTATACAGGCCTTTCACAATATTTGCCATGGTTGAAGGAGTTATTTGAAACGGTGTTGACTGAGCTTCCAAAAGTAAAGCTGAAATAAAATCAAAAGAATTAGCCATTCTTCTAATCAAGAACTACAGGTTCTTACACATGCATTCTTGTATCAAAGAAAGACAATAGCTGTGCTTTTTTGTCCTGATGTCCTCACAAAGGAAACAGCCAGGTATCTAATTGACAATTTCTTAACTCTCAAGAGTAATAAAACATCACCTTTAAATGGAAGTATTCTGTTCAAATTATGTATGATGAAAATGTGAAATAAGTTATTTTTTATCCATTTTCAGACAGGAGCAGGAGTTCTGAGGAAAAAACCAAGCAAGTGATGGCTGTAAGAATTCAGATGCAGAACTGAAGTAAACAATTTATTTTTAGGAGCACTCTCATACTGAGTATGCTAAACACCTGGAGATCCACAAATCCTCGCTTTACAGGGTTTAGTAACTTGTCCATAAAACTAAGGCTGCATTGAAAGCCTATGAATGAAATACATGTAGTGTAAAAATCAAGTAAGAAAAGTTGTTTGTTCTTTTAAACACAAATGAACATTTACTTCATTTTTGGTCTCTTCTGTAGTAAACATTGCAATAATTGCATCTTCCTCTTTCGCAAAAACCCAGCATTAGCGAATTTACTACTTGTATTTCAATAGCCAGGCCTTTAGCCTGCCTTGTATTTACGTGAGGTTTGTACATCCATCTGAATTACAGAAAAAAACAAAAAATATATCAATAAGATTTACACCAACTGCTGCCTTTCAGTTTTTAAGCCTCTACAAAGGAGTTGAGCTGTATACACACCTTTCTGTACCCACTACGTAGAGAAGAAATCACTCTTACAATTCTACCTAAAGGGTGTAGCTCTTGTGCCTACATTGTAGAGACCTTGGTTTTTAAACCTCAAAGCTTCTCCAGTTCTGTCTTCAGCATCTGCCACTACAGCATTTACCATAAAAAGAAAAATCTTAGATAGCATGTTCTTCTCTTTTTGAAACTGTTTAAGGGGCTCATGTAAAAGGGACATTAAAAAAAGAGAGGTTTTTTTCTAACCTCCAAGTAATCAAAGTGGTTATATTTAACTGTTATAGATTGATTTCTTTTACATAGAACCATCTTAAAAGCACTTGCTCCTTTCAGCTGAAGCCTTGAGGGAGTGAGAGCCTGTGATTTGTAATGACATATTTACAGCTGCCTTCCTAAAGATTTTTCAAACAGCCTCTTGGCAGCCTGGAAAGCTGCAAATCCTAACATTAAAAGGGATAATGCTTTATAAGGACGGTATGAAGGCAGTAATGCACAATCCATACAATGTGTGTGTATATATACATATTTCATTAGACTGTAGCTACTTCAGCAGAAGCTTCACCAATAGATTTGTAAAGTGTCCAGAGAATTCTACATTTGTTCTTCGCATGCAGACACCAAATTATGTTCCAAAGCTATGTATAACAAATTATTTAAAACAGAGTAAGCCTAAAAACTAATACTGACTTAAAGACCACAAAGTCCATAAATAAAAGTCACTTAACATTTCAATAGATGTTAAGAAGTAATTCAATTAGCAGAACTTCTTGATTTATCCCTGATAAACTGAAAACTATGCTTTCCAGTAGTATCCAAGATGGAACTAACAAAAGCAATTCAAAAATATTTCAGAAGCTACTTTATATAATCGTATACGTACAGGGCATACTGTGGAAGAGAAAGAAGCTATTCAGAGTTGCTTTGGGGACAAACCCAAGCATTAACGGAAGCTGCCCACAACTATACAACTATCTAGAGGGCATCTGGCTACTTGGATATCTCTGAGTAAGTGGAAAATTGCAGGTCACACTATTCCACCTATGCATGAAATCTGAAATACGGTGCCGATACTCTGAGCAGAGTCATATGTACTGTCATCTTCCAATTTTTAAATTTTTTTTTTAATAACATAGAACAAGTAGATGGCAGAGACAAAGAAAAATTTTATTTTATGGTATATATGGATCAAAGACAAGAGGTGATGAGCACACCAGACTAGTAGCCCACCTCATTACTCTCAGCCAGTGGTACTGGAGACATGCTAGGGGTGCACAATGGTCCACTTTCTCCTTCCTTTCCAGCTAATGAAACCCCCACAGCACTCCCACAAGCGGTCCCTTAACATTTTCAAGGTGCTGACCAACAGAATTGTTTCTACAAGCAACAGTTTAAGAGGTCAGCCAACATCTTGAGTATAGCTCACCATTATAAATATGCAATATTATTTTCCCTTTTTTAAGGTAATATTCCCCTATGAAGCTCATCTCAGCTGTGATCCTTTGAGATAAAGTGAACAGATATATTTGCAATATAATGCAATTAAAATGAGCAGCCACTTGTTTCTGTTCTAGGTTACTGACCTAGAACAGCACCTGGCATTAGAAAGGTATTTCATGACGAAAATCAGTGGAAGAATTCACTTGGAGGTCAATCCTACAGAAATATCTTCTTCATCACTTTATTGCAGCTTCAGAAATTAACATTTCTTATCTTTGTTTCTGCAGCTGCTTACACCACATGCTACAATGCAAATCTAAATCGCTTGCTGTTGATTTACAGTAAGTAAACACAAGCATGATGGTATTATATTCAACAATATAACTAAGTAATGGCATATATTTCCTGTTTCTCAATAAAGAAAACTAGAAGAATATATTATTCATTAAACCATACAGTAGAAACTAATCCAGCCTCCACCTTCTCCAAAAGCTAGAAATCAATACCTGAAGAATGAATAGCACTGCTGTAAGATATGTATTTTCAGAATGCTTTCCATAAGAATGAACAAGACTCCTCTCTTTGGACAGATCTGAAAAATCTCAATGCAGGTTTATAGACAAAGATGTAAATAACGAAAAGATGTAAAACTTCTTCACACAAATTCATCTCCGGTTTTGCAATGAAACCTACCTAAATATTCAATCCTATTATTACTTCTTGTGTCACTTAAACTCAAGGAATAGAAACAGCTGTGCCAGACACACTGAAGTTACCTTTGTTGTTATTTTACAATCTTACAAAAGACCTCGAAATATTAAGGCTTTGACTTGGCTTTATTAGAATAATTAATGAGACTCTAAAGCACAGAAGTTGCACAGACTCCTCCTACCTACTCCCTGAAGTTCCATCTGCAGCATTTACAAAATTAGAGCAGGGTGAGGCAGCATAAAACTAAACCTCAGACGAATGACAGTGGTAATGACACTATGATACTATCTGACCACCTCCACAGTGTTTATGAACTAATATTGCATTTTACAGACTAAGTAACCAATAGGCAAAGAAGTTCATTAACCTGCAAATAGTCTTGAAAATAACTTGTGGCAAAAGTCAAAGAAGAAAAGTGTGGGTTCCCATGAAGAAATGCTTTCGCTGCAGAAAGATACAAAATGCTTTGAAAAATTGTTGAACTGAGGTAAGACACAACACTCCGAACGGCCTCAGGATTTTTTTGAGGAACAGTGGACAAACTGTAGTGGTGTAAGTGAGGTATGAACCTGCAGCACTTCAGGTACTCCGCAGTTACTGAGTTACTTCGTTATCGCACAGTAACATTGAAGCAGCTTGTCCCTCAATGAAGGTTTAAGCTACTTCTTAATTACAGTGGGGTACTTGCGGCAAGATCGAGGACCCTGGTAACTCTAGGAGTAGCAGATGATATTTTACAAGTTCAAACTCACTTGTTCATAACTCAAGATTCACTTGCAAAAACTAAGTTAGCTATTCTAAAAATCTTTTTCCATCCTTCAAAATTCTTTTCAAAATAGATTTATTTTCCTTCAGAAAGATGTAATTTTTCTGGCAGGACAGTGAAATTTCTGCTTGTTAGCGCTCAAAATTTTTTTTCGTCCCTTTACAGTAATCTAATAGAACTTCAAAGTAAGCGATTTTAACAAATCATACATAAGCATGGCTTGGGCAGATGTATTCAAAGTTGTAATTATTCAACAATGCACTTAAAAAAATTACAAAGTGTATTCCCATTAAAAGCATCTCCAACAGCTTCCACAACTAAAGCATTAGTCACCTGCTGCTCTCCAGTCTTCAACAGAAGCAGAACCAATCGCTTAACAAAGCCACAAAGTAAAACAGATGTGTTCCGGAGATCTTTATCCCGTTGTACAAACCATGCTCTTTGGTACTTAAATTTTGCAGAGTAACAACTTTGATATTTCCACAGAACTTGAGCCCTTACACAACTGTGAGAAACACAGGGATGGACGGAGCCATCACCAGTGCACAGCCTAAACAAACCTCACCAGCACAGGCTCAGCTGGCAATTCTGCCCTTTAGGAATATCATCAGATCACATGCAGGCAAATCCATAGCATAATAAACTACCTTGCACTCAGCTAAACTGTATCAGGCCCATCTGACCACACATATTCTTCTAACTTCACTGTGAAAACATCAGATTCACCTTGAATATGGGTCCTGTATCCCAATCTTTACTCCCAAATCCAGTCCATGCAAAGTACTTGACTGAACCCCACACGCCACCTGCAATTAATAGGAAGGGAACCGCTATGGCTGCCATCCAAGATCTGGCTGTAGGTTTTTGTTGGGTTTTTGGGTTGAGGTTTTTTGGGAGGTTGGTTGTTTTTTGTTTTGTTGTTGTTCTTCTTTGGGGTGCTGGGGATTTTTTACCTGCTGCCTATTTTATTATTAAATTGACTGATGAAGCTTGATTATATATTACCTTTTCATTACTTTAACCCAGGTACAATTTGTACATGTTAACTATCGATCCAGAACTTCAAAAGTCTTTTGCATGAAAACCAACCTTCCCTCTGGCTTAACCCTCACATTTGCAGTTACATCAAACTCCTTGCGATTCTGCATTTTTATTTTCTTTTAAATGGAACTAAAAATAAACTCTTGGTAAGTTAAAGTCTGCAGAAGTTTCTGATGAATTAAAATGTAGGTTAGAAAAAAAAAACACATTAAAAGTTGTATTTATTACTAAGCATTTTCACTAGGCATTTAATGAAACCACAGATTACTTTTGAAATACTAATTACATAGCCCAAAACCTTTATTAAGTATCTAATAAAAATGCTAGAAAATAAAAATTCCAAGTCTTAATCACATGGAAAATATTCAGTGTTGTAACAAGAATAAATATGAAAAACAAAGCTATAACAATAGAAATATAGACTGTTAGATTTCTATAACTGCAAAATAAGATAATATTTTCATGTTTAAAATTTTATGAAGCCTTATTGAAATCGGAACATTATTCCTATTTCTTTACAAAGAAGCCAGATTAAACATGGTCATTATTTGAGACTATGTTTTCCAATTAAAAAAGTGCCCTTACTTTGAGGTGCTACAACTTAATCAACATGAAACAAGAAAAAAAAAAAAGAAATGTTGATGCAGCTTTTTAAAATAGCTTAGTTCTTTGATGAAAAGTTTAGTTCAGTGACAAAATTTGTGTGTAGTTATTTGAAGAGTATGAGCGTATTCTATAATACTCAGTAGCAGTACTGTTTCCAGTATGGTTACAATACAATTGCTAAGCCCTGTCAAATCACAGCTACCACTTCAGTATTAGTGATACCATCCTTAAACTGGTGAGCGTGTTATTCTTCATTATTCCATCAGGTCTGCAGAGCACAGAGGGTATAAGAAAGGTTAATAGCAACAAATCTATCCTATACAGCCCTTGAGAGGGTAGGGGTACCTGCTGAGGTCTAAGAACAGACTGACATCAATATGCCAATTCAGTGTTTTGAAGAAGGAGGAATGGCTGATTATCCTGCAAGAGCAGAGCCCCAGCACACTCCCCACACCCTGGAGGGGCAATGGAACATACTGCAGTTGATTTTTGCTATGACTTATCTCTGTCTACCAGTATTTGGAATGAAAACAGGAAGGAAGGAAAGGAAGAAAAGCGTTGTTTTAAGGTTAGAATGGGAGTTTGAAGTGGAGGTAATGGGATTAAACTATCTGCCTATGTAGAGTAAGCCAGAAATTAAACACTGAAGAGATTCACAATGTTGTAGATGCACAAAAATCTTTAAAAATTACTTTTAACGAAGAACTTGATAATAAATGCATCCCTTCCCTACATCTCAAAAAGGACACTTTATGCTATAGAACCCTCTTGCCCACCAAAACATTTGCTGTCCAAAGCTGGTATTTCAACAGCTTTACAGTTGGGGGAAAAAGTAAATTTTTTTTTTTTGTTGTAGAGGAATTCTAACAGAAGTCACCCAACTTTAGCCTGGTACAAATACACCGGAATGAATCCGTACTTTTTCCTAGTGCTCTGCTACCTTGCTTCATTTTTAAGGCCCATAGGAAGGAATCTTCTCATTTCATTTTACCTATCCAGACACATAGCACCAAGTCACTTCACAGTAAAGTAATTCTGCCTTTATTTTTCAGTATCATTCTTAAACTTAAAAAGCAAGAAACATAGCTTTAATTAGGTGGCAGAGTAAGGTTTGTGCAGGTTTGCTTCTCTGATTTTACACACTAAGGAAAAAAGTAAGCAAAAGCAAAACAGTGTCTAGGAGCTGAGCAACATGCAATATATTACAGAAGGAAAGACCCTCAGCAATCAAATGGGACATTCTTTTAACAACATGCTGTTTCTGCCATCACAGTAGTCACTCTGCATCTCAAAGAATAAAGAACAGTGATTTCAAATGCTTACAGGCAGATTCTATAGTAATGCTTTAGTTCAGATTAGAAATGTGCTTTTGAAGCAAATTAATTTATCATCCCCACTTACTGCTCCTTGGTTCATATGACAGAACTGCCTTGGAGCACATTAACTTAATTCCTTTTCGGCCAAGATTAAACAAGATGTGCTCGAACTACTAACTGGCATTCTGTCCACAGGACCAGACGTTAGCAAGCATGAATAAAATTCTCCAAAACACGTGTAAAGGTGAACACTGAGTCCTCAACATCAACATGTAGGGGTCTCATACTCTGCACCTCTGCCCCCTTTACACCACACCACTTATTAATGTAGCCTAGCCTAAACTGTGCAAAGAAACCTTCAGCTCTTCCTACAGGGCACACACCTTTCAAGATACAAAACCATGGTCATCAGACTTCTGCTGCACCACACCTATAATGATGCTCCATGCATTTCTGACAAGACCAGGACACTGGGCTACACTGACTTTTGATCCAACTCAGTACAGCCATTCAAGAACAAGTTCATTTATGAAACTAACTGCTATAACTTTATGAAACATAAGCATTAGATCTGACATGGAAATGAGAAGCACAAAGAAAAACTTCTTGAATGTAAATCCAAAAGGGGCCGCATACAAAAAGGGGGGGTGGGGGGGGCAATGCTTTCTGTAAGAAGCTGAAAAATAACAAGAGTGTTTTCCCCCCTTTTCAGGGAATTTCCCCTGCAGTTTGTGGGTCAGGGCAATGACAGCTTGTTTCTCATATGCAGATCATTTGAGACAGATGCCGAAATGAAGGGGGGGGGAAAGAAAAGCCAACTAGAGAGGGAAAAAGTCAATCCAATCCATCTTTTTCTTGTCTATCTCTGCCAAAGGGTGAGGCATGGAGAGTGAATTAAAAAAGAACACCAATACATCAAAATAAACCCCGTGTTCTCTGTTGTATAGTCAGGCTATGAACCTGGCATCAATCATAGTCCTATGTGTGATTGGGGTAGTCATATACAAAAGCTAAATATGGACTTTATTAACAAAAGGCATTATGTCATAGCAGTACGCAGCCAAAGAGAAGAGGGTCGCTTGCCTCACTGACATCAACAGGCTTCTGGAGATCAACACAGCAAAATAAATCTGCTAAGTACGTAGGTCTGGGCACCCACGGAGCAATACACCCTCTCCTGCTTACCCACTGCACAAACAGCAAGCAAACCTCTGCAAGAGAGATGTGCTCCCTGCTACCTCTAACAATTATAACTTGATTCATTCCCTGTAATTTTCTATTAAATTTGTACCTGGTGCAACCAAAAAGGACAGTTGCACAACTTCATCGTCAGCAAGCTGTTAGCAACCTGCTCCAACTTTTGAGTTAACTTTTCTGGTACTTTTCAGAAAGCACCAACGCAGTGGATATAGCTGTCCTGCCATCTTATAAAGGAAAACCTTTTCCAACATAAGCAGCCCTTCTATTGAACTATAATATACCTCCAGCAAAAAACTAAAAATTAAGAAAATGGAGCAGCAAGATGTCTTCACCTCAGTTGAATGCAGGTGATATAACTGGGAAGAAACAAAGCCATCATATGCAAGAACCTTCACAGAAAAGTTTTTCCCAGTAACTAATTAGAAACTGCAAATAATGAAATAGGCTGTGGTTCCTCCTCCAGACTTTTTACAAAGAATTTTTTCTTGGAAAACCACGAGAAAAGCTGCTACTTTTGGTGAATACACATGCTACATTTTTACACTGGTTTTTAGTTCTGAACCTGCACAAGCACTGACACGGACAGCTACCTTCAACAACTGCCTACATGCTATTAGAATCTACATGGCGATAACTGCTCTGTATCCTCAGGTTTCAGTAGCTAATTCTGTAATTATCCTGATATCTATCATGAGCAAAAAACTAAGACAGCCAGAAGTTGAGATCTAATGCTTTAATTCTCAGTAAAAATTTTGCCTGAGTTTCCCATGTTTTCAAGCCCACGCTCCAGTTCTGAATCAGTAAATTCAGGGAATTCCCTCATTCACAAGCCATATCACCTTGGATCCTGATAACAATTTTAAGAGCCATGAAGTCCTGGGCCCTATTTTTGCCATGGTCCAAGAGTTTTCCTTTCCTCTGGAGAAAAAGGACCTGTTTCTATGATTTATTCCTGACAGTAGATCAAAAATGGGAACACACAAGCATCCACTGTTTAGACCAGTCAATAGGAAAAAAATCGGAAGTGTTGAAGAAAGCAGTTTTCCCTGTGACAGAGGTCACTTGACTTCCTAGTTGAGTAACTACTGTCCAGAAAGAAGCACAGGCAGATGCTTCTTTGGAAAGAACCAGCTTGTACTGAGTGATACCTACCACTACATTGCTCCTCCAAGAGTAGAAACCACTTCCTGAACTCAAAAAACTAACATGGAAGGAAAGAAACAGCTCACACACACACAGAGATCAAAATGTTCTAAGTACTACAGTGATATGCTAAGGCTACTACACATTTGTAAGTGTCATAACCAATCTGACATAGCCTACTTTCACCACAAACACTGTTGTAACCCTAGAATAAGGAGAATTCTTTTTTTCAGATTGCCTTCTAAAACTACTTTCACCTTTATGACCAGTTTAAGTTATTGTTACTTTTTTCCTCAGTATCAAGGTGTTGAGAACCTCATCAACCCTTGTAGAGCAGGACTCCAGCCTAGCGCTCACCTTCCTTTCTTTAGTTTCTGAAAAGAGAACCGCTAGAATTGGAAACCAAGTGATCTATCCACCAAGCAGAAACAACAGTATAATGTTAATAGCTTTTCTCTCATTAGATTTAAAAGCAAGCTTTTTTAATTTAATTTAAATTTAAAAGCAAACTAAGCTGCCAACATCAAAAAAGAGAAGAATAGCAGTTACTTGCAAATAGTCTCTGCCATTGAATTTTACCTACTGCAAGTACTAAAAGTAGAGAGTTTCAGGAGCTGTTACTCATTTTCACCACTGAAGACAGTTAAAGTTTGCAATAATTGCCATTCTTCTAGACACAAGAATAAACAGGCAGGATGTTTCCAGGGCACTGAGATTAGATAACCTACCAGAAGAGACAGTGGCTGCATAAAGAGAAAAAACATACATTTCTGAATTTTACTGCTTGCAAGTCATCTCATGCAGAACTCTAGCAGGAACAAAGACAACATTCTCCACCAGCCCCTCCCTATTGACAAGGGGATATGATCTGCATCTTCCTCCCGCATTTCTGAAGCTTCTTGTAATTAAGATGCTATATCTTTGCTTATTACATTCAGTTAAGTAGTTCTGCACACTGCAACTTCTCCCAAGCCATTTAATACAGAAGCCTTATCAGCAAAAGCCAGCTTTGGCTTTGTAAGAAAAATAATCAGGTTATATTCACTTAGTTCAAATGTACCTACTTTAGTTTGAAGAGCATTGACTTCATAAATATGTGTTAGTGTAAGAGTGTTTCACAAACACAACCGTGTTCATGTATCTGTGTATTATACAATTTTCTATGTATTTAACTGCTCAGAAGTGCTCTGGACAGTACAGCTTTTTCTTTTTAAATATTTCCTCTATCAAAAAAAAAAAAGGAACCAAACCAGTGTTTGTGCAAGCAAAATTTGGCTAAGTAAAGTTCACTTAGGTGATATTTCTGTGGTAAATAATGAATTCACACCTTAAAATCACTCTATGTTCTGCTACTAAAGGCTCAGATAAGTGCTCCCACCACAGAGACCACTGTACCAGGAGTTCATTTTGCATCTTCCTGCTTTCAACCACACAGCACAGGGACTAAGGCTGACCCAACCAGTAGGAGTTGAGCAAGATCAAACACTAAGGAAGAGATTTGTGCTGCACTACTTTTCTGACTTTTTTTCCCCCATCTTTTCAAGTGAAGCAGGAACTTTTTCTTATAATCAAATGAACCTGAAGTGTACTTACAGTCGTTCCTGAACACAGCTTCAAATAGAAATGCCAGCTTCCAGGCTCTGATAGAATGACAAGATACTACAAACAAAAACCTCTTTGTATGAAAATAGCAATAAATTTCAGGAGCCAGAGCAGATGTTATTCTTGTCCTCTAAGTCTAGACCACAAACTGACTAAACTGATTTTGTTTTGTTTTTTTAAATAGAGGGAAGGCATGCTCCTTCTCACTGAAGTGGCAGCTGCAGCATCCCTTTCAAAAACAGCCCCAGGATTCCATTTCTCTACACAGACCACAACTTCATTGACTTTGATTTCCTAAGCATACCTACTCAAAACCTTTTTTTTTCCCCCTCATAATACAAAAACACATTTCTGTTGAACCAAATCTATATCAAACGTCAGGAAACAGTACCACACACTGACAATGACATCGGCAAGTAAAGTAATTAACAAACACTGACTTATATTCTATTTTCATAGGGCCCCTACACTTCCAAAAATGAAGGTAATATTCTTAGCTATTATGGTCTGAATGTCAGCGAGCTAGAAAGAACAGCTGAGAATGGCAGAAAATAATACAACACCAGAACTTTTTCAGCACCGCTACAGTACTGCATCATGTGCTATTATATGTCTTCCATTATTTCCCAGGAATCTGTTAGCAAGTTTAGAATGTTATTTAGGCATACTTTAACTCAATTTAAAGATACTATTATCCAAGATTTAACCAAGTCTGATCACAGTTAGGAGTTTACGCATACCAGTATATAATATATTACTTAGAAGTAAGATAAAAATTAAATAACTTAGTTTTAATAAATTGACTAAAAGGAAATCCAAGGAAGTTGGTCATTAAACAATAGATCCCATATACAGAACCACAGTCGATAACAGCTTATTTTTATTTTTCAGTGTTTCCTTTTAATTTTACTTTTGCAACTAACAGAGTTGGGAAGTATTACAGATTTCAGATACACACAACCGACAGGTCTTTTCCTTTCAATAGTTCGTCTGCAATTTCTATTTGATTCTCATATTGTCATCCACAGAAAACAAATTACATAGAAACACATATCTGACATTACTTATGTTCTAAAGATTTGACCGGTCTTATCTTTGCTTTGTCATTGAAAAAAAACCCACATTAATGTTTTCACTGCCTGGAAAATGCATACACTTAAAATTAAGTCTATTTAATTTTAAGGGAATATCAGATGAATTTTCCACAATCCTGTTGCAGCAATCATCTTATCAGATTTCGTGATACTATTAAACACCTTTGTTTACCCAAAATAAAACATCAGGTCCATGGGCATTCCTCGTAGCCCCGCTATTTCCAAGGTGATCTGATCTGCTACATGGCTAAAAGCTCTTCTTAGGGAGGCTTTTCAAAATGGCAAGAACAAGATGGCATCAGAGCTGATGATCACCCATCATTCTAGGGTACCAAACTCCCTCACCTCAGGAGTAGTCACCTTGCTAACCCACCCTTCTCCCAGGATGCCAACTCACAGCAACCCTCAAAAACAGCAAAACTCCTCTCTTCAGCAAAAGGCTGGCAGAAAGAAGGGCACTGCTACCCAGGTAAAGACAAAAGAAGAAACATACTCAACTCTAATAAACCATCATTTGGTCTTCATTTAGCATACAGACAGCAATTGCTTCAGAGAAAAGAGAAGGGGAGCAGCTAGACAAAAACAGAAACACTGCAATAGGGCCGCGTTACAGTAAGGAGTGCACCAGCCTATATACTGAACTCAACATGGTGCACAGAACTACCCAGTTGCACAAAGCACCTGCAATTGCGATTCTCCAGGCACGATGGTCAACTGCTCACCACTATGCAAACTTTTCCAATCTGAACTCCAGGCCTGATTATCTCTACCTTTGCTAACTGCCCTCTCAAAAGCTAACCAGGCCAGTACCAAGGTCTCTATGCTTATACAAACACACACTGATGGTGGCAGGTTGCAGGCAAACTCAGCGGTTCACCACAGAAGTTACACACAGGAGCACTTAACGGGAAGTGTATCACTTGAAGCATGTTCTATTTGCATTAACCCATTAGCTTAACAGAGAAACTGCTGTCAGCATTATGCAGTTCACTAACCAGCAGGCATTACTCAAGTACATCATGACAATAACCCCAGCAGTATCACAATGCTTTGACCGCACCACATTCTTAATGATATCTGTCAATATTTTTATAATGAAATTAGAGAGTAACAGCATAAGCAACAGGACAATAAAACATTTGTCATGTCGTAATCACAAATCATAAGGGAAAATATATATTGGTTCTCCCAGATACTCAAGAAAACCACAGCTTCATGAAAAATCACATTTTTGAAAAAATAAGTTGATGTGTGCCACATTTCTTAATGTGGATGCCTTAAAAAGGAATTTGTATTTAAGTTCACTGATCATTTGCCATTTTCTCCCTATTTGCTGTGGATTTCTACAATATCTGAAAGCACTGTGGTTTTCCAGACTCCCATTGTAAGAAAAATTCAATAGGTTTACTTACGCATTAGGTTGTAAATGTGCTTTTCTGCAACATGTTCCGTAAACAGCTTTATAAGGTCATCTTTTAAGTCTCTGTTAAGCTTGGTTTCTATGTAAAATTTATTCTGGAAAATAAGACAGAAGTTTTCAAGTTTGTTTTTCATAATAGCAAATAAAGTAAACTTACTTTTTCCCTGAATAAAAATAGTTCAACATTTTAAAGCTGTAGCATATTTGACCTGTAAAGTGCTTCCTTGGTGACTGCATTTATACTACATAGAACATTCCTGTACAACAAAAAACATGTATTCAAAATCAAGAACGCTTGTGGTACTATTGGTAACAAACCTACTTACACACAGGCATGAATATTTTTTTTTCTATATCTACAGATATATCTTCATATCAATCCAGACTGGAGAGTTTGCAGAAAAAACACTTCATTTTAGAACTCTATAAACACTCTAACACCAAAATAGGGCTGGACATCATGTTTATAACAAAAGAAAATATTTTTACCCATGTCTTAAAATAGGTATGTTACAATAATAAATCATCAGTACAGCTATCCACTTCTGTGGCTCATCGATAATCTCAGAGGATAGCTACTCAGAATTATTCAGCTGTGGAAATAAGTGATATATACAAATCTATACAAAACTGAACTACATTAAAATTTTTAGGATTATGTTATCTTGACCCATTCAGCATTAATAATAAATTCATCTCTTCAGGTCTCAAAGGAAATTCTGTTCATAAGTTCCTTAAGGGCCTCTATACCTAATATACTATTTGATGTTATTCCTCGGTTCCTGCAATAAATAGTAAGATTTCTTGTCTGTATTTTATTCATAGGTGGGTTTTAAATGCTGGAAAAAATAATTGTTTCAAGATAAAGCTCCTCATTGCAACACTAATGTGGAATTAGAACAACTGAGTTCATCTGGACAATTTGTGTAAAAGACTTAAACAGATACTGTAATAGAAAATCAACTTAACCAAAAAATAATGTACTGGAACACTTATCTGATAGATTTACTAAAGGAAGAAGTATCTTAAAGAGAAAGGTTTTTCCACACTTTAAATGAAGTTGTTCTCCTATTTGCTAAAGCATTTAACATAATTGGAACAAACCCTCAGAACACTATTAGAGCACCCTACTTTTTCTGTGAAACCCATTCTCTCCGCCATTACCAAAACGATACACATACCACAATAAACTGTCCATGCAGAAACCACTTAAATTTTCCAGGCAAGCATTGAGCAGCAGTTATTTACCTTTAATGAAAACTGCACCTGTTAGAACAAAGGCAACCCAGGGCTGAATACATGCCCCTATGGAAGATTTAGGTTTGTTGCAGTGACAGACAACAATCTTCAAAAGGATTTTTTAAAAAAAAATGTAGTAACATTGTTTCCCCATCACCTGGGCCTGTTCTTTGAACAGACTGACAGAAAGGCTCTGCAGACAGAATAACCTGTCTTGTGAGAAACAGACTAACCTATTTTTGGTCAATGGTGAATTGCCATTGCAACAGAAATTCACAGCTACTGAAGATACGCATCTTCTAGGAAGTGCTAAGCTACACATCATACTTCTTTCACCAGACTTAACTTCCTAAACCATTTCCACCTTGAGCTTACATACTACCACATACCCACTGGTGCAACACACAGGAGTATCCAGAGCATCTCAGCCCGAGTTTACTGACCTGAATCAAACTGACCCGAATCAAACCTGACAATGTCAAACCACTGACTCTTATAAGTTCACAGATGAGATGCACCCAGCTAGGGAAATAACTTACTTTGCTCCTTTCCCAGACTCAAGGCCTTCTTCCATTAAAAGCAGCTGGCAACAAAATGTGCAAACCGTGATGCTTTCTTTTGTTCAAGGGTTGGAAAGCCTATATCTTAATTATCATAACTGGAAAAGCAACAAAAACCTCCAGCAGTTTTAAGCAGAAGAGTTACAACACAGTACTCGTACATAGAACAACTGTAAAATACTCTTCACATTTCACAGAATCACAGAATGGTGGGGGTTGGAAGGGACCTCTGAAGATCATCTGGTCCTACCCCCCTGCCCAGGCAGGATCACCTAGGGCAGGTTGCACAGGAACGCATCCAGTCGAGTGTTGAAGGTCTCCAGAGAAGGAGACTCCACAACCTCTCTGGGCAGCCTGTTCCAGTGCTCCGTCACCCTCACAGTAAAGAAGTTTTTCCTCATGTTGAGGTGGAACTTCCTGTGCTGCAGTTCATGCCCATTGCCCCTCATCCTGTCACTGGGCACTACTGAAAAGAGACTGGCTCCATCCTCCTGACAGCCACCCTTCAGGTATTTATAGACACTGATAAGGTCCCCTCTCCGCCTTCTCTTCTCCAGACTAAATAGCCCCATATCTCTCATATGAGAGATATTCTAGTCCCTTAATCATTCTTGAAGCCCTCCATTGGACTCTCTCCAGAAGTTACCTGTCTCTCTTGAACTGGGGAGCCCAGAACTGGACACAATACTCCAGATGAGGCCTCACCAGTGCAGAATAGAGCCGGGGGGGGGGGGGGGGGGGAATAACCTCTCTCGACCTGCTGGTCACACTCTTCTTAATGCACCCCAGGATACCACTGGCCCTCTTGGCCACCAGAGCACATTGCTGTCCCATGGATAACTTATTGTCTACCAGGACTCCAAGGTCCTTCTCCGTTGAGCTGCTTTCCAGCAGGTCAACCCCTAATCTGTACCGGTGCATGGGGTTGTTCCCCGCCCCAGGTGCAGAACTCTACACTTGTCCTTGTTAAATTTCATGAGGTTCCCCTCCACCTAACTCTCCAGTCTGTCCCGGTCCCGTTGGGTGGCAGCACAGCCTCCTGGTGTATCAGTCACTCCTCCCAGCTTTGTATCATCAGCAAACTTGCTGAGGATACATTCCAGCCCCTCATCTAGGTTGTTGATGAAGATGTTGAACAAAACCAGACCCAGTACTGATCTCTGGGGAGCACTACTAGCTACAAGCTTCCAACTGGAATCTTTGCCACTGTCCACAACCCTTTGAGCTCTGTTGCTTAGACAGTTCTCAATCCATCAGCCAGTTCTCCATCCATTTGCTCTCCATCCATTCAACCTTTCCAAAAAGATGTTACACTTGCAAGAATTTAAAGAGACAATGAAAAATCATCTAATTTAAATACTTCACTTCCAATCCACAGTGCTGAAAGGAGATAGCAGAATAGTCAACACCTTCCCCGTTCTTGTTAATGGAAAAACAGGAAGATTTTCTGTATAAGATGGCGCTACCGAGGCTGTACCAGTATTTCTTGAAGTGTGTCAAATCACCTAAAGGTCTAACTGACAGGTAAAAGGTAAGTAGGTATCAATTAATCAAGAAAGTCAGATATGAGCTAAGCATTTATTCTACAACAACAAAAAAAAAATCATAAAGCAATCTGGCAAACATTAGAAGACATAATTGTGTTAATATTAAGAGAAAATCAATAAATACTTGAAGGAGAAAAAACAGTATATAATAGTGCTTATCATTTCATCCACATATATATATTCACATATATTTGTCTATACAGCCACACACAAAATGCCCTCTAGCTGATAAGCAATGAAGTGCTATACTACCCAGTAAAGTAGTATCTTAGAGGCGATGAAAAAAATTCTTAACTAACCTAAAACCACAGTGCTCACAAATGTTAGGCTCATTTCAATGCCACAGAGACATAGCTGAAAATCTGTTATCTTAAGTATAATTCACAACTGAGAATCTCTTATAAAAAGAGTGTATCATCTAAACGTTGATTTTAATTTTTCTTGAAGTGGAAATAACGACTTTTTTTTATTCATGTGCGCAGCATACTGTGATATGTACAACCTGTAAGCATACAGAATAACCTCACATTTACAAAGCAAACAGTTATTCACTCGGAATTATTCTTAGGAACAAAGCACTGTGTGCTAAGCTGACTTCCAATTTAATTTGCTTTATCTGCGGTTACGTCCCAGAACTTTTGAGGGGGCTTACACCCACAGAATTTTGGAGAGACAAAAGTGCCTTAGGCCTCCATGCTTTCTTGAAAAGTCCACTGTAGCAGCATAAGACTGAAAAAAATCCATCACCATGTGAAAAAGTGCTCCTAGCAAAAGAAGGAAAAACAAAAAACTCCCTCGATTGCAAAGTCAGCCCTCGCAACTATCACTCGAGATAAGATTTGAAACACACCTTGGTCACCGTATACAAGCAGGTAAGAAAACACCTTTCCTGTATTCCCACCAGTCACACAACAAGAATATGGTTTGGCGCATATCAGGAAAAGGAAGAGGAAAAGTACTGCTGTCGATATCAAAACACACAGGACTAAGCCTAAAGCAAAATACTGTACCTTTTTTGGCCTCCAAGGGACAAAGACATGTTGTACAAAAAACCTTCAGTTTTCCTGAGCAGCAATATAATTACCTTTCAGAATAAAGTTTATCAGTGCAACTCAACAGCTTTGGAAACTCCTGATTAAAGCAATCACATCACTACCAAAAAAGGAAAGCTCTGCCATCTCTGATAAAAAGGCAGAGTTCAACAATTTAGTCCTCTTCACTTGAAAACACATCGAAAGGATCTATTTAAGTAACTGCAAAACTCTAATTTATACTGTAATTAGGCTTTCACCTCTTGCAATTGCTTTTTAATTGTATTCTCCTCTCTAAATAAAGGAAACTGCTGCTGCTGTATGAGAGAAAACTTGATTAGATGCTTCAATGTAAAATTACAGGAATGGCTGTACATAAAAATACTTCCAAGTGCAAACAGAAAAAATGTGAAAAACATTTTTCATCCTGACCTCTCTAGAGATATTTTCCACATCATGCACAATACTAATAAATAAATTATTTCAAAGAAAAGGTATGAGACGTAATTTGACATTAGCCTTCAAAACTAGCTATATAGCTGACCCAAATCAGCATTACGTTTGGGAGAAAGAGGAACTAGCACATAAGTCACTAATTCTCAGGCCAAACTTGAATTAAGCCACTTAAATGAGGAAGTGTTTGCAGGAACAGAGCTTTATGCCTGAACAAATCACTAGTCACGCTTTAAAGAAGCTTCTCCTTTAAAATAATAAAAGTACTTTCACTCTTCTCAAATTATAAAAAAAATTTCTAACTATTAATTTTACAGGTCTGTTTATTACTCATTAACCATTTTTGCTATGTTCAGATACCAGTTAGACTCAAACTCTCAAAAAACAATGGGATACATTCTTCATTTGAAGATACAAACATCATATCACAACTGTGTACAAAGATAGATATGGAAATCTGTTCAGCAATTATACCTTGTCTGATCATATATAATGATAAAAGCTGTCTGTTTACAGCCCTGTCATGAAGATGTTTTAGATGTTAGGTACTGCAGTCTTAACTGTTAAGGACAGATTTTGACCTCTGTGATGGAAGAACCTCAGTGACAGATCTGAGCACTCAATAAAAGTACACACCTGAACAGCTTACCTCCATTTGTAAATGGATATTTAATTATGAGAATGCTTAATCACTTGTCTGAAATAAACAAGTCAAGCACACACAGGTGGAAAAATGGCTAGCATCTAAAAATACCTGAATGCAATAGGGGAAAAATTATCTTCCTAGTTTTTCCCCAGCACTTCATGACAGGAACCAGGAGAAAAATAAAAATCATGACCAGTAACAGATCCCTTAGCTTACAAGTGAAGCTGTAGCAATGGACTTCACTCTGTATTAACTAGCTAAAGAGTATATTAGAAGACAGTTCAAGAAAGGCAAATCCCTCTTTTTATGCAACAAATCTATACGGTGACACTACGCTGAAAGACTATAGCAAATTACATTATTTCAGGTGCATTCCCCAAAACAGAGGAGATCGTTCTAAAAGATACTGCTTCCCAAACTCTGGGAAGCTACCAATGAGGATAATTTTAAAGAGTTTGAGGTTTATTTAATTTAAATCAGTTTAAATTTTTTTTTCTTTTTTAAAAAAAGGTTTCTTTCCCAACAAATATTTCCTTTAGTTTTTACTTCTAGGTGATGCCAATGCAAGGACAGTTTCTGGAAGAAGGGCAAATTTCAAGCTTAAGTTATTAATTACCATAAAAAACCCCAATAAAAGTCACAGCATTTTGACAAAAACAGTGCAAATTATAAACTTCTTCAGAGGTATAAAAGACTTCATAAATTACAAATCAGCATGACAGAGCCAATGGTTTCTGAACCTCTGCAAGTATGTCTGACGGTGCTATGAACCTAAGTTTGTCTTCATCCAGTCAGTGCTCTAAATTGCTTTAATCAACTGACAGACATTTCCAAGAGACATTTCTTTCTGTCTTATCTGAATCTGTGCAATTTAAAAGCAGGAAACAATCATCTTGAATATGAGCCAGCAGTGTGCTCAGGTGGCCAAGAAGGCCAACAGCGTCCTGGCCTGTATCAGCACTAGTGTGGCCAGCAGGAGCAGGGAAGCGATCGTGCCCCTGTACTCGGCACTGGTGAGGCCGCACCTCGAATCCTGTGTTCAGTTTTGGGCCCCTCACTACAAGAAGGATGCTGAGGTGCTGGTGCGTGTCCAGAGAAGGGCAACGAAGCTGGTGAGGGGTCTGGAGCACAAGTCTTATGGGGAGCGGCTGAGGGAACTGGGGTTGTTTAGTTTGAAGAAGAGGAGGCTGAGGGGAGACCTTATCGCTCTCCACAACTACCTGAAAGGAGGTTGTGGCGACAAGGGTGTTGGTCTCTTCTCCCAACTAACTAGTGATAGGATGAGAGGAAATGGCCTCAAGTTGCGCCAGGGGAGGTTTAGATTGGATATTAGGGAAAATTTCTTTATGGAGAGAGTGGTCAAGCATTGGAACAGGCTGCCCAGGGAGGTGGTGGAGTCACCATCTCTGGAAGTGTTCAAAAAATGTGTGGATGTGGCGCTTCAGGACATCGTTTAGGGGACACGGTGGTGCTGGATTAATGGTTGGATTTGATGATCTTGAAGGTCCCTTCCAACCTTAGTGATTCTGTGATCTTTGTAGCCTGCTCAAACTACTAAGCCAACATATAACAAGCTAATGAACTATCTCTGCTCAAAAAGATTCAAATAATGCCCTAACTATTTGGGAAAGTTTTTTTACAATCAAAATAAAAACCATCCCCCCCACTACCAGAAAAGAAGTATTAGGGCAGAAACCAATTGCAAAGCTCTACATTTAAAAGCACGGCTTCCCCTTCTTTTCCCCACACAACTTTATCAGTACTGTTATGCAGGTAGCAAAACCAGACATGAATTGTAAGCTCTACAAGTTAAAAATCATTATAGCTGCATTTTATTCTTTTCACTTTCAGTCAGCATCTTGTGTATGGACATACTTTATTTGAAAAGAATTTTCTAAAACTTACCATATATATGAAAAGAGGCACAATGCTCTGCAATGCTCCCATATACTGTCCAAGAGCTACGTTAAATCTTTCAATATAGAGATCTGGAGGGCTGGCCTGCAAGAAACCGTAAAAGTCAGGTTGTAATTTGAACAAGAGAAAGATCTGGAACAGCATGGGCTATGCTTTCATAGCAAACTCAAAAAACTACAAAGTATTTTATACACTAAGTCCACACAAAGCAAGCCACACATCATTCCAGAGTTTCTGCTCTAACTCCCTCCAGCAAAAACAGTTTTCTTGAGTAACTGGTTTTTGCCTAGGATTACATGTCAGTGCCCAGCAAGAGGTCCATTCAATAAGTAATACAGTACGCCTGTAACAAACTAGCATTAAGCATATGCAAATAAAAACACTTAGTAAAGACCAGACCTTCATTCTGAAAGAACTATCTGTCACGCCTAGAATCCATAACCAAATTCCAACGAGTACTGCAGTGTGTGCTCCAAGCCCCCTGCAGGCTTTTATTCCAAGACAGCAGGGTGGGATTAAGCTGCTGCTTTGCATCTGAGCTGGCAAGTGGCACACCCTCCAGCTCCAGGGAGCACCGTCCCTCACAGGAAACATTTTTAAATTTTTTGCTGGGTCACCTAAGGCAAGGGAAGCATTCAGGGTGTTGAGTTGGAGGGACTATGAAGCAATGTTTTCAGATAGAGCTCCACATCTGGCATCCTGCACTCCAGATAAGGTCCACGAAAATCTACTGCAGTGCTCCAACAGACAGCATTAACCTGTAGCCCTAAGCAAAACTTAGCTACACAAAACCTGAATGTACCTACTTTGTGATAGGCCTTGAAAAGCCCACAGTGACAGCACTGCTATTTTCTGCATACGATACCATCTTTCCCAAACAAGGAAATAAGGAACCTGAAAAGATCTGTTCTGCAACAAGCTAAGTTAAATTGAGAAGGGAACCAGAAAAATGGGAAGCACTAACCACTGTTTCTTTTATAAATATTTATTTGGAGGGATGCAGGGGAGCTGTGTTAAAGCATTTAGGAGTGCACTTACACACCCAGCAATGGAAGTGGAGCTTGGGTAAACATGTTCCTGCACTATCCCCCTCTCCATCCCAACCCACCCACATACAGTGCTCTGCCTCCAGCCCAGCCCCTCCTGCTTTCCTTACTATGGTCTTTTCAGGAGGGGATGGGTAGCTGCCTGAGTTTCTACTGTTCATATACATACCCACACCTATACACACCCAAGGACAAAGGGCTGCTTGCTAATGTTGCTTACTGTGTTCAGCTTTGGGTCCCTCACTACAAGAAGGATGCTGAGGTGCTGGAGCGTGTCCAGAGAAGGGCAACGAAGCTGGTGAGGGGTCTGGAGCACAAGTCTTATGAGGAGCGGCTGAGGGAACTGGGGTCGTTTAGTCTGGAGAAGAGGAGGCTGAGGGGAGACCTTATCGCTCTCTACAGCTACCTGAAAGGAGGTTGTGGCGACAAGGGTGTTGGTCTCTTCTCCCAACTAACTAGTGATAGGATGAGAGGAAATGGCCTCAAGTTGTGCCAGGGGAGGTTTAGATTGGATATTAGGGAAAATTTCTTCACTGAGAGGGTGGTCAGGCATTGGAACAGGCTGCCCAGGGAGGTGGTGGAGTCACCATCTCTGGAAGTGTTCAAAAAAGGTGTGGATGTGGCGCTTCAGGACATGGTTAGGGGACATGGTGGCGCTGGATTAATGGTTGGACTTGATGATCTTGAAGGTCCTTTACAACCTTAGTGATTCTGTAATGAGAAGCAAAACTTCTTTAACCTTGCACCATTTTCCTCTCTGACAGTGCCAAGCCAGAAAAGGACGGGGAACACAGCAGTGACTGGGACCTTGCAAGAAAACAAGCTCAAAGATTTTTCTAAAGCATCTGTGGCGTGAGAAACGCTCAAGGCCAGCTGCACCCTGACCACCTTATTGGAATTTAAAGCGCTTATCTTTATGAGGCAGATTTTTCAGCCTGTGTATGGATATTCACCAGGGGCCCTAAGAGAACAGTTAGAATTTATGTTGACTTTTTGCTCTTAGGAATTCTGACTTTATAAAAGGTTTTTTTTCCCCTTTAAACTAGCTGCTTTTGCCTCTCTCCTTAATATGCTTAATGGACACGTGGGTAGTATTCACAGCAAACAGCAATACAGAGCAGACATTTCAGAAAGGAAAGCAAAACTGGCAAAGGAATAAAGAGTGTTGTTCCATATGCTGTGGCCAAAGGTAATTCCTTATTTATGATCATAAGTTTTTAATCTTATTGCAGATGCAGTTTTCCAGGGGTAGCCGAACAAATTTTAGTTTAAAATGCCAACAGTATATAAAAGCAGCCATGAACTCCAAGGACGCCCTTTCATATATAGTTACATACATAATTTGTTGCAAATAACATGCAATGAAATCTAAGCAGTACGCATTCCTGCTTCACTCCATTTTAACCTCAACTTTAAATACAGCTATACTCTCTGATTTGTAAAGAATTTGTATACAGCTTCTAAGATTAAAGTAAAAGGAAAATTCTATTTCAAAGAATACATCAGACAAAAGGAGACCATAGCCTGACACAGGGCACCACTCTTCTCACTGATAGTTTGCACCTTTTCTTTAGAAAGAAAAAAAACCAAAACAAGCCAAAAAAACCCCACAACACAAAAACACCAGAGACAGAAGTTGTCTGGACAGTATGTGATTTAATCCCATGAACAGAGTCTAGGCAATGGTATACAGCCAGTCTGCCACCCTTTTTACAGGGGATATTAAGGATTGATATCTTTTTCCTCCACTTAAAGATGAAAATTCTGCTAGCTCATGTCACAAGGCCTATGTCGCATTAAGAGAGATGTTTTAAGAGGGAACAACAACTGCACACCCGGCTGTCTCCTGAAAGAAACGTCAAGAGTCCCTTAATGGAAGGGTACCTGTTGACCACCACCACCTTGCAACCAAGTGGAAAACACCTGCTTTAGATAAAGACGAAAAAGCTAAGAAAAGTCCTGATAGCTTCAGGGGAAGCACTCACTAGTATCAGGGAAATATCAGGCCTTCGTCTTAGCCTCTGGAATGCAAAAATCATCATGTTAACTGCTTTATCAAAGTGAGATCACAGAATAGTTTGGGTTGGAAGGGACCATCTTGTCCAATCCCCCTGCAGTGAGCAGGAACATCTTCAACTACAGCAGGTTGCTCAGAGCCCCGTCCAACCTGACCTGGAAGGTTTCCAGGGATGGGGCATCTACCACCTCTCTGGGCAACCTGGGCCAGGGTTTCACCACCCTTGTTGGGAAAAATGTCTTCCTTCTATCCAGTCTAAATCTGACCTCTTCTAGCTTAAAACCCTTACCCCTTGTCCTATCACAACAGGCTCTGCTAAAAAGTCTGTCCCCATCTTTCTTAGAGGCTCCCTTTCAGTACTGGCAGGCTGCAGTAAGGTCTCCCCAGAGCCTTCTCTTCTCCAGGCTGAACAACGCCAACTCTCTCAGCCTGTCCTCACAGGAGAGGTGTTCCATCCCTCTGATCATTTTTGTCACCTCCTCTGGACCCGCTCCAACAGGTCCATGTCTTTCCTGTGCTGAGGGCTCCAGAGCTGGACGCAGCACTGCAGGTGGAGCCTCACCAGAGCAGAATAGAGGGGCAGAATCCCCTCCCTCAACCTGCTGGCCATGCTGCTTTGAATGCAGCCCAGAAAATGGTTGGCCTTCTGGTCTGAGAGTGCACATTGCTAGCTCATGGCCAGCTTTTCATCCACCAGAACCCCCAAGTCTTTCTCCATCGGGCTGCTCTCAATCCCTTCATCCCCCAGCCTGTACTGATACCAGGGGTTGCCCCAACCCAGGTGCAGGACCCTGCACTTGGCCTTGTTGAATCTCATGAGGTTCACACAGGCCCATTCCTCGAGCTTGCCCAGGTCCCTCTGGATGGCATCCCGTCCCTCAGGCGTGTCAACCGTACCACTCAGCTTGGTGTCATCTGCAGACTTGCAGAGGGTGCACTCGATCCCACTATGTCATTGATGATGATATTAAAGAGTACTGGTCCCAACACAGACCCCTGAGGGACACTGCTCATCACCAATCTCCACCAGGTCATTGAGCCATTGACCACTATCCTCTGGATCTGACCATCCAACCAGTTCCTCATCCACCCAACCAGTTCCCATCCAGTCCACCCATCAAATCCATATATCTCCAATTTAGAGAGAAGGATACTGGGGGGGACCATGTCAAAGGCCTTACAGCAGTCCAGATAGATGACATCCGTAGTTCTTCCATTGTCCACTGATGTAGCCACTCCATCATAGAAGGCCACTAGGTTGGTCAGGCAGGACTTGCCCTTGGTGAAGCCATGTTGGCTGTCTCAAATCACCTCCCTGTCCTCCATGTGCCTTAGCGTAGCTTCTAGGAGGATCTGCTCCATGATCTTCCCAAGCACAAAGGTGAGGCTGACAGGTCAGTAGTTCTCAGGGATGTTACCTTTCAGTTTTATTCTCCTGATAGTGTTTCATGTCAAGCCTCAACAGTCAAGAAACAAGAAAGCACATACTACCTGACTCCGCTTGTTTCAAAAAAGCAACAACAACCACCAAAAAAAAACCCAAAACCCTACACAGAGAAAACCTGTCATCAATTACTGCTTGACTTGTAAACTAACAAAAAACCCAAGCCAAAGAGAAATCAATAATAGTATTTTCACAGCTCATCTATGAATTATCGTAATCTGTGTTGGAAAAACAGAACCATCTGTTTTCTGCTCATTAGGGTGTTACTGTATAGCTGCTCAAAACTGCTAGACTGAAATCAATTCCTTGTTTGAGCATAGGAACTTTCTCCACATCTCTACATTCACATTAATAAGACAGTAAGTGGAGTAGGACTAGTTTTATATAAACTATATGAATTTTATAAACTAAGAAGCAGTGAATGGCACCAAACTCATGACTAAATAGATGTTGCTGAGATTTTTCTATTAAATGGCCATCATCAGAGTAGAACTTGCATTTTAAAATCTGTATTTATTCACCTATAGCTATTATAAAAAAAATAAAGAAACTGCTTAGGCTGACATTTTTTGCTTTTGGTCTTAGTCCAGGAAAGATAAGACATACATTGAGCTGTTTTAATTACTGGGGGGTGGGTGGGGGATGTGTAACTAAGCATGACATTTACTTGTTACAGCCCCCCAGAAAATATTAAGTCTTTAAAAACCACTCCTATCTTACCTGAGGGATGTATTACAGAAGCTATTCAAAGAAAAATATACTGCTAGCCTAAGGTTATCAAGGAAAGGAAGAGGATTCTTTGTTCCATCACTCCCCATGCTGAATCCTATCAAACTGTCAATTCTGTTGGGTTCCCTGCCTCCCCCCCCCGACACTATATGGGGAGACAGCTTAAATCTTCTCCTACAGTTGCTCTCATCTACCACTCATAGGGTTAAAACAGTTTTCCAGTAGCATCTATATAGTGCAACCATCCACAGGAGCACTGAACATTTGGTCAGGTTTCTCAAATTGTGATACAGTTGCACCTGCTTAACATCTTCAGCTTGGTTTTGACCCAACTACTACTTAGCATAAAATACCATGGCTGCTGTTATAAATTGATGTTGAGGACATCATTTAATCTCCTCACACACCACAGTGGACATCTCAGTACCAAGAGAAATGAGAAGTAACAAGAAAACACATTTGAGAAAGGATGACATGCAAGACAGACATCTTGAAACAAAACAAACAATTAGAGACACAGTATACTAAATTACGCTTCCCTCCTTTGAAATTTAATATCTAGGCATTTCAATGAACTTGTGGGCAAGAAATTGTATAGATTAAAAAGATGTGGGTTTTTTCAATTTGAAAAGCAGTTTGAATATCATTCTTTGACTGAACAAACAAATGAAACCAGGAGACATGCTGCTGGCTCAAGACAACTCAAAAATGGCTCACAAGAAAGAAACAGTGACAACAGTCCTTTGCTTGAGGAACACAAAGTTAAGCTGTCTATGAGTAGTCACCTGGCACAATTAGCAACATGTTCAGCAAAGCTTACATTCCTATGTTGAATGAGCATTTTCCTAGGAACATGCTCACTGCCAAAATGCCAGTATACATGCTGCAGCATCTCTCTCAGGCCTGCCACGTGACAAGGGAGAATGGCTACAACGACACAAATTAACCTGCTATTCATGTAAGTCATCTGAATCTTTTAAACCAGTTTCTGTTCTTTCTCAAGAAAATGTAATTTGTTTACTTCACCTTGCCAACAATTCATGTGATGCCCAGATCTACCTCACTAGACAAGATCACTATTAAAACTTTTTACAAAAAACAGACATCAAGCCAAAGTACAAGTCATTCAAAGACTGACTGTGTCTTCCTATTCAAGTCTGCACTCAAAACTGTTCAAAGCTGCACAGCATCATGACATACTCTCGTATAGTTGTCTTGGAGCAGGGTAGCAGATGTAGGCCATGTTTCCATTTCCATTCTACATGTTTGTAAAACACAAAGACATTATATCAAAGGACCATCAAAACTCTGTGTAATAGTAAGAAATCTTCAGAACCTTTCCCATCTAGTAAAGACATATTAATTTGTGCTGTATTATCTTTCTGTAATTATATCGGGGTTTGCAGCACCCAGTGTAGTGTGGCAAGGAACTAAAAATGAGTGCAGGAATAGAAGTCTTTCCAAAAAGCTGCAGGCAAGGATGCTTTTCTCAGGTTAGCTTGCTCATGACAATGGCATTTTTAATGGCAATTCTGGCAATATGGTGACCCCTACCGCTACCTCAAGTCAAAAGCCATCTTTTTGATGACCACACATGAAGATGCACACATTTCTAACACTTCTGGTTTCTGCTGAGTTCTAATACTGAGCATTCATTTGATCTGATTCAATTCAGTGTGATTCACAGCAGTAAAGGGCTTGTTTCACACACAATTAAACAATGTTCCCCCAGCAAAACTGATGGATAAATGGCTACAGCACTGGGTGTTTGGTTGTTGCTTTTTTTCCCCCTTTTAAATATTATGGACCAGATAAATGGCCAGTCTGAGTCTCCTCTTTAAAAAATGGACTGTCATTATTAACAGATCATGCATTAACCCAAACGGACTTTAAGAAACACTAGTGATTTAACATACTTAGTAAGAAAAGAGTTGGTAAATGCAAGTTCTCAATTTCCATTTTCCACCTCTATTTCTGATCTTTTCTATAGGCAGAACATAGAGGTGGCAGATTTGTTTTCTACATAAGTGTTGGAAAAACTACTGCAACTATGGAAATTATTTCAGGGAATCAATTCATTTCAACTTAACCAGAGCTAATTTGAGAGTTATTTCTATGCTACAAGAGATGATACATGAATCATGAAGAAGGCTCACTATTTCTTGCTTGGCTAGCGACTCAGACAATGCCCACACAAACAGTATAATATGAATGAGCTTCTTTATGTAGATGGACTATATAACCCAGCCTCCCCTAAGTACATTACTAACGTCTAATCATAATTTCATTAGCAATCTGATTTACTAAATTTACACAAAAACCAGACACAGATCATGTTGTCAAAAGTCCTATTTTACAGACTGGCATTACTGTTCAATTACAATATAGCACTATATAAAGGTAATGTAATCATCAGTACACCTTGTAAGGAAAGAAAAATATATCTACAAAACAATCTGGGGTAAAATTACCTTGAAGTATAAATATCAAGAACTGCTATGAGGTGGTACCCAGTACATAACTCTGCCCACAGTCAGAAGTTCAGTTTTACCAGTCCCTCAAAGCATTACTTGGATCATTTTTATACTACCCCGACTATATGCAAAGCTCACAAGGTAAACACAACAATCCACTTAAGCTTCATGCTTTTACTCCTGTAATGAGAAGAAATACTGGATGTTACACAACTGTTTCTAAAAGACAAATAAGGAAGTTCAGAACCTAATCTGAAGTTTGGAGTAACGCATCTGTATTTGTCAGATTGATGTTTCAGAAAGAGTTGGGGCAGGAAACGACAGGCTCCTCACCACTGGACAGCAAAACTCCATATAGTCACAGGGGATATGCAGAAGGTAAATGTGAGACAGAAAAGAAGAAAGGAAAAGGCAAGGAAGAAATAGATTGTCCACAACAGGTATTACTGACATACTTTTAAGAACAGATGGCAACCAGCAGTGACGTGATACAAGGCATTCAGTTTCCAGAGATTTGGCAGTCCTCAAAATAGTGGAATGGCTTTTACAGTAACCTAACTCCAATGCATGTTCTTCCAAGGAAACAATAGATAAGAAGTTATTTTCATACACTGCACCAGCTGGTTTGAGAACTGTCAAGTTAGAAGGCTGAGAATTTGTAAGGATTAAAGAGGCAGGAAAGCTTTCTGGCCTTGCAGAGCGAGGTCTTCGGGGCCACACAGCAGCCATGCAAATTACCTACCAACACCAGTGACTGCCCAGTTCAGTCATGTTCCATTATAAAAAAAAAAAATACAGTTCATAATTAAAAAAAAACACCAATAAAACCCCACACACATACGTACATATCTCAAGACATAACAAAGGAGAAAAACTCCAAGCTCTCTGGAGTGTTCAAAAGCCAAAGTACGCTATCAGCAATTGGCTCCAAATTTAATCCAATGCTTTTAGACAGATGGAATCTAAGCATGAAATCGTGGTGATTTAGCTCTATCATTTCTGTTTTATTTAAAATAGAAACAACACAAGCAAACCAGTGTTTATTTTCTCAGCAAGACTGATTCTCACTTAACTTCAAACAAACATAAAAATTACATACAGTTAGTGAATTCAACTGTTTCTGCTCAAGACAAAAAAAAAAAACCCCACACACACAAACAGAAAACAAAAACAAGAGATCCCTTTTTCTCTTTTCTTTAAATAAAAAGAGGGTGCAACATGGCAAAGAACTGCTTTTCAGCTCTCAGTCATTTCCTAAAGGAATTACTGAGATTATTCTAACCAAAATGAAAATATTCCACTGCACTTGCACAAAAAAAGCTACTTTTGTCACAGGCCAGCTCAATGCCCCAGTGCATTTTGATTGTCAATGTTTAAAGTGCTTTCCAGTGTCTTTTGCTGAAGAGATACATAATGGGCAGAATACTTGATTTTAAATTATTTTATCAGAGTGCATAAGAATAAATTAAGCCAGAAACACTAGCACCTAATGCAAATATAGTTTTATTCATTTTTAAAAAGAGATGTATTTGATTTGAAAGCATATGCCTGTGTATCTACCCTATCTCATAGATCTGAATGACTCAGCACTTACCCACACAAACAGCTGTCATTATTTTAAACCACAACATAATGGGCTACGTCCATTACCAATAAAAAGTTTCCAAATAAAGCATCTTGGAAAAATCATCTGTATACTACAGGCTTCACAGACCTCAAGACAACAGGAAACATGTTCATTTTTGTTTTCTGCAGCCACCCATTATTTTTTGTTTTAAGCACACAAAATCCAAAATACTGATTAACTCCAGAATTAGGGAAATTTAATTCTCAATTACTGGAAGTTCCACAAGGCAAAACTCAGTCTTACTAATGCAGAGAAGCTGGTCAGATATTGACTGCAAGAACAGAGGGCAATCCTTGCTCAGAGCCTCACCATAAATGAAACAGCCTGAAGAAAGAGGATTATTCACTTACACACATAGTAAGGAAGGAGCTAAAATCTTGGGATATAGGAGGCCACATATCAAAGAGCTGATGGTCTGATGACAAGCAATTAATCTCATCTAAATATACTATTACTCAGCAGGCAACGTTCTCAGCTTTTCACCCAATGTCTAACACACAGAGAATACATCAGCCCACCCACATTTTCATAATGCCTCTGTCACCACTGAAATTAATATTTTTGAAGTGAAAATCCGTGAAGCAGACCTTCAGGAATGCACATGGCAACAAACACCAATACCACACAAGGTGTCTTGCAGTCTGGAAGAGCAGAAGTCATGCAGGAGATGACCAGGGAGTGTGTGCATGTCCCTCTGTGACCATGGGGCCCCGGCAGCAGTGCCTGGGACACCCAGCTCAGGACATCCGAGTGCCTGCACTCTGCTGACTTCAGCTGAGGCCAGCTGGTCAGGCAGGCTGAAGGCTAAACACACAGAGGGGTGAAATATAGGGAGTTTCTGTAGTGAATGCTGTGCAGAAAGACGACAAACTCCAATACGGCTAGAACCGTGCAAGAGCAAGTCTGACCGGTCCCCTGAGATGCTCCCACCTTTACTATTTGCTATCTGACAGTTTTACTGCTTTTGCTGTTGATCATTGATTCTTGTAGAAAACAGCTTGCTCGGGCATGTACATTACACGCAGATATTCTGCAATCCATTTGCCATTAAACTGTTGCACTTCTAAGCAAAGAAGTTGCTTGGCTTGTCCAGAATAACACATTGCATTCACTTGCCATTTCAGTTTTCATGATCATCTGCTTTCTCACACAAATCAACATTCCTGCTTATACTGGGCTACATTTGCATCTCTGCATGTAAAAAAATAAAGTCATCTTGCATCAAGTCACACCTTTCCAATTAAACAGAACTCTGCAATCAGACTAAACGTTGTTGGCAGGTGGAATGAGTTTATGTCAGAGAAAGCAAAACCCCACATATTGTTCATTAAAAGGATTGGCATATATAGAGGTTTTTTTATTGTTTGCCTGTGTGAACAAAAAACTTCCAAGCAACCAACATTTACAAAGTAATTTGTTGTTGTTGCTAGGGTAAAGATCTAGCAACACATTTCCAACATAAAACCCAAGTGACTGAGTGTCACCAAAATGTATTAAGATCAAAGAAGTATCAGGGTAATCAACAAAATTGTAGTAATTTCTTAAGAGTAAATTTCACAAAGCACACCTAAAACCGTTTCTTTACAGCACAATTTTCTAAGGCACATAAGTTTTACTTCAAGCAGCTCAAAAAGGTCAATTTACCATCCAAAACCAAAGCCATGTTCGCATCAGACAAAACTCACATAACACACTCAAAGATGGTATCACGTTATATTACAGTCCTCCTACCACCTGCCACAAGGTGTGTCTAACCTACAAAAGGAAACTTTTGCAAGACAAAGATTGCATTAAATAATTGTCTCAATTATTCTTTCAGCAGCTGATGTTCAGAAGGCAGCCTTGTTTTTAGGCAGAAGCATTTAATGCACATATGTGCTAAAGCAAACTTTAAAAGCAGCTTCCTCAGTCAGTTTTGGAACTTTAGAGGAAACAATAAAGGATTACCATAAAGTAAAGAATTTGGGGTATTTCCAAATTCAAAGCCAAGTAATGCAATACACTACCATGGGATGTATCAGAAGAACTGGCCAAACCTGTACAGCCGCAATGATTCGTAGCTCTCACAAGCAGAAAAAAAATGTACAGGCTGCACCAGCTCAGCAGAACCAAGGGAAGGCTTTATTTTAAATACTATGTCCATCTACTCTAACCAATTTTTACAGAACAGTGAGGCTGTCATTCCACAAGGAATAAAGGAACTGTAAAAGAGAAAAGAAGCAAAGAACTTATCTCAAGATAACCTAGATATTTTATAGTCTATGATTGCCCCAAAGACCCTGCCCATTAAATGCAGGATGGTTATTTTTCTTTATAAGGAAAGCACCAAGAGAAAAAAGAAGTGAAACAAGAAGGACATCAGAGCAGTCACAGTGTTATATATTTTGATGGGAATGCACACTTAGCCGGAAGTACCTGATGCAGTTAAAAGTAATAAGACTGCTTTTGACCAACAGAAATTAGTTATCAATTGTTAGAAGCATTGAAAGAGCTTCTGTAGTTTAGGGTTCCTTTGTATTTGGCGCCCCTACTTGATGCACTGCACATCAGTACAGAACTCAAACACCAGCTATGGAAGTGACAAAAGCTGTAGGGAAATGAAAGAGTGTTGCTGCTACAGCAATGACAATTTCAAGAACGTGTCTGGAGACTATAGCCTAAAAGGAATTTTCAACAAGAAACACACATGAAAACAAGCATGGGTGCACAAATAAGATGCAGAAAAGGATAGTGATATAAAAACTGTATTAGGACTGCTGTAAACCACTGACATCTAGAGATTGGCAAGAAAAATGCAGAATAAACTGTAGCACAAAACTTTCATATGCAATAATCCCTAACTTCACAATTCATATTTAATTCACTTCAATTTTTTCCTTTAGATTTTCCCTTTTGTGCTGCTTGTGATGCACAAGGACCATAAACAGTTTACATAGATTAACAGAGTAATGGCAGATATCCATGTCATGTGCTCAAATCGTTTCACTGAAGTATTTACATCCTAGATTACACTGGAGATATCCCACACTCCAGTCTTTGTTTCTATATTATATATTCAAGTTTAACCACTGCTCTCTAAGTAGTTCAGCTCTCTAAGGCTAGCCAGTGCTACACAACTGGATCTAGTAGTTGGTATTGTCTGACAGCCAGTTATAGAATCACGTAGTCCACAATTGAGTAAGCTAGTGTAAATCAGTCTTAATGGCAATCCCCTCCATGGGCCATCTACATGCTGCTCTGATATAATCACAGATCCCAGGAAAAACAGAATTAGATTGTGCAGCTTCTTACCTGCAGCTCCTTTGAGACTCTCTCTAAGTGGTTAGTTATCTTTTTTATTAGGTCACTATACATCTGTTCCGAATGCTGCTGGCATACACATTTATACACACAACTGCAGAAACAAATATAGGAACAAACAATGAACTTACAACAGTTTGCAATGAAGGGTAACAGACTTCAAAATATTTTGTTCAAGTCTCAACTTAGAGGATAATAGAGTTAACTGAATGATTGCTGAACTTTTAAATACAGCCCTCAGCTTGGAATGAGCTCCAGAGGACACCCAAATCTCCCCTGGAGGCCCCAGTGTGTCTGCCCCATTCCCCCTCCCTGACCTCACTCTAACTTACAATGAGTTCTCTTAACAGTGCACTTCAGAATAGCCAGGATAATGCTGTCAACAGCACGCTCATAACTCTGGCTTTTGTCTCTCCTACGTGAATAAAGTCTCCATTAAATAAGCAGGTTTAATGATTATATGCATATTCTAGGGCAAAACCCATATTAAAAGAAGGGCAACACTGACGAGCAGTCATAGAAGTTGCACCAAAACCATGCTAGTGTTTTAAAAAGAAACAGCAAAAGTTCTAAGATTACAGAGCCAAGCATGTTACTCTATCCTTTGTTCCTTAGAATCTAAGAACACCCTACATTTTTATAATAAACAAAGATGCAGAGAAAGAGTAACAAAGTTTAATTCTGCATTCCACAGCTTGGCTGTGTTAACTCTGGTCTTCAGCATCACCTTTGTTTTTTAAGAACATTTTAGTGCTCTAACACTGCAATATAACATATCTGCAAAATAAGGCTATGAATTGAAAACATATTTACAACAGTTGTAAAACAAATACATACATTACTTTCAGCAAGAAGTTACATTAACGTAGTCATCATTGTCACGACTAACACCAACATTATCTGTACCAAGCAGCTTTTACTTCCCTTGAGTGCTTTCGTTCTTTGAAGTCAGCATTTTGAAAGCTAGCTGACAAAAATCAAGAGGCGCAAGGAAGGCTTCAGCTGATATCTTGGGCAAGCCAAATCTCCGCCCCATGCCTCTGTTCCGCTCTCCTCTCCCTGCATCCCTCTGTACTGAGTACTGTGACAGCAAGCAATTTAGGCCAGAGACTGCTCCTTAGGACATGCACAGCCAAAATACTTCCAGCAAAGTCCAGATCCCAGACTTGAATTCTGCAGGTTTTCAATAGCACCGAAAGCCTAAAGCTATGGTACAGCAACAGTGTGTCTCTGTAGGGCAATTACGACATTCCAATTCTCTACTGAAAAGGTGGCACAATGACAGACTGCAAAGATGGGATTAAAACAACCAGACTATGGGCTATTGCAATTTTATAACGCTATTGAGAGGTTAGGCACCACCTTCAAGCCTTCAGGGGCCAAGACAGCACTCTCATTCAATAACTGCCACTCTTGAAGTCTTCTGGAGGAAAGTTTTACAGTTGAATTATCAGTAACTTTTAGAAGTCTGTATTTATTTCCTTTGACAACTTCAAAAGCCCCAAAAATACAGCGTTCATCCTTATGCAAAGTCTGCTTATTTGGCAAACCGTGCCACTTCTTAAAAACCAAAAGACACCCAACACCTCTCCTACTAATATATTTTAAAAATAATTATCTGTAGTTTGATATTATTTACATATCAGTCAAAGTCATCCTGGTTTTTTTCCACATGAAGTCTACCAATATCAGATCCTATTTTGGAATAGTCAAGTGCAAAAGACATTGTGGTATGATGCAGTAACAGAAAAAATATCAATTTAATTTAGATCAAATAGAGAAGCACTGATAAGAAAAGCCAGACTGATTTTCGTGATCTCTTACAAACCAGCCAGCTAGGTAACAACAGCAAATGGCCATATGTTTGTTTGCTCCATAACTAACCAGTATATAGTCACTTCCACAAGCTGACCACTTCATTTGCAATGCTCTAACTAAACTGAATTTGAAAGTACATGTCTGCTTAGTGTTACATACAATATCACTACACCTACTTCTGCAACACGATCTGTAGTCAAGTATCATCCTTCGTACGTACGTGCAGAGCATGTTTACATTTTGTTTGAGCACTTCTATTTAGAGGTTGCTTCCCCATTTTGGGATCCTGTTTTCAGTTCCTGATTGTGGGCTGATTCTGTGAATCATCCTTGCCCTGCTATTACCCAAAAGAAGTCAGCAGCTTGTTAGTCTTTTAGCATAACCAAACGCCTTAGGAAAAGGAAGACCCAAGCAGGACATTAGAAGATAAGCATTTATTGAGAAGAATGAAGATCTGAAACCTTTAAGTTTTCCTGAAGAACAGACCTAATTGCATTGTCCCTGGGAGGCAGCCATAACAGTTGCCAGAAGTACAACTTAGTTGTTCACATTTTCCTCATCTCAAAGGTTCCTTCATGTCTCTCTGTCAATATATGTAACCCTTTCAATAGGAACTGACTATGCACAGGCAGGCTTCGGACTCAAAGATGAAAACAGTCACTAATCACACTGTGACACCTTATGGGTAAACTGATCTGTAGTAAATACCTCCATACACACCTTTGAAGTTATCTCCTAGCTTTCACTGCTGTGGAGTAGACACCTACAGTTATCACTGATCATGTCAGATAGAGTAGTTTGGGCATCTAACAATGTATTTTGAGTTTATATTATGGAAACCTTGATTCCTTTAGTCAGCACAAGGGCGATCAAAAAGACCACTGCATTTTCAGCTCAGTTTCACTGTAAAAAAAATATAAAAGATATGTAGCTATTTGAACCACTTCAAAAAACACATCCCATTTCCAGACTAAAGAACTAGCATAGGAATGCAGAGAGGATCTAAACCCCAAGTCTGATACAGACTTTCTGTAATACTGCAAGCAAGCGTCATCACTAAATTCAACAAAAAAGCAGTTTTTCTTCCATCCTCAATCTATGTTGTCTAGATTATAAGACACACAAAGGGACACTCTCTAAAATAAATTAAAAAAACCCTCCTGACTGGAAGACACTGTGTCAGAGTAATTACATTCACAGATATTTTTAAAAGAAAACTTAAACTGACACACTAGCTTTATCAGTAACACAGTTTAGTGTTACAAAACAGACAATCTTTTGTTTTGGTAAGATACATGCAACAGACATCTGCGCATCATTACAATACTGCATCAAGTGTCACCCTGATGAAACAGGGTTAGCTACGAGAAACTTCAAACCCATTTTTCCTTTAATAAAGAAAGCTTTTGAGCCGTTGTCAAAAAGATGACAAAGATGAACTGCAGTTATCTGAAAACCATAACCAGGTAGAGACCTACTCTAGGTATTAAAGCATTAATTTTTCACACCTACTCTTTATCAGAGATCACTATCAAGAGATGTGGGCTTAACTCTTACTCACGGCTGTTTGCACATTGGGAATTTCAGGCTAGGAAAGGGATTTTGATTACTTAGACTAAAGCTGCAAAATGACTCTCAATTTAAATTGACCATCTCTATTTATACACATGATGATGTCTGAGTCCTGATAACAGCAGTTCCAAAAGTTTCAAGAGGAAAGAGGAAGTTTAATAAAGTTTTTAACAGGAGTTAAGAGGGAAGACTAAACACCTGCTGTTCTTGGATCAGGTTCCCCAATCCAGAGTTTCAAACTGGAGCGACAAAGTAGCTAAGAGCAAGTAGGCATTAGACAATAGAGCTGAAAGCCTCTAAAAACGGTAATCAGTGACTGAGCTGCCAGTGTTATTTCATAGAGTGTAACACTATGGTAAAGAAAACTAAGACAGCAGTGCTACCAGTTGTGTTGCTGGCAAGGGCCAGGAGTTTTAACAGCATCTTGGCCAGTAAATGCAGCAGCAGCCATCCAGCTTCCATCCTATTTACCAACACCCTGGAAACCTGTCACCTACAGAACAAAAATCTCAATTTTCACCAATCTCCTAAGGAACTGCCAGGTCTCTAAAGCATTTAGCATTTTGGTTTGGAGCAGTAGTGTGGTTTTGAAGCAAATCCCCTACCGTTCCCACTACTGTGCACTAGCTTAGTCTGCAGGGCAGTTCTGGTGAGTGATGCCTTTTAAAGGAAAGTAAATGGCAGCTCCAGGCCAGGTACAAATCAAATGTTCTGCAGACAAGAATGGAGATATGAAGGACCGAATCTTATGCCAGTGCTCTAACTGCACATGCAGCAGGATGGCTGGGCAAGGGGGAAATCAGACCAAATCTGTTCTATCAGAAGACACAAATGACAGTTTATACGGATGGACCTTGGCACCAGTCGCTTCTATTTACTTCTGCACCTCTACTGCACCAAACTGGTTCCTATTAGACATGACAAAGCAGCCTTTTGAAGCATTAAGGCAAACGCCTAACATGCCAGTATCTTCTTCCCCTTTGAGGAAAGGGAGTTAGAGATTTTAATACATTTCTTAATATATTACACTAAGCAACTGTGGTGGAGCTTTCAGCGCTTATGCATTTTTCTTCTTCAGCATTTATTCCTGTTAACACAGCATATCACGATATGTATCTATTATTCACTCATTCCAACCACTTAATATTGTACTTCACATAACCTTCCCACTTCCCTCCTCATAGATACAAAATATGACACGGCTGCAAGATAAAAACCAAACATTTAACTTCAAAGAAAAATAAAAAAGTAACATAGCACTTAAAAGATTTCCTTACCTGTATATTTGTTCATAGGAGATAGGGATGTAGTCACCAGGACTCTGAGTTAAAAGCTGATCTATGGCACTGTCCAACTTTGGCCAGTATGTGCTCTTATAGTCTTCAATTGTTATAACATTCATTACTACAAGAAAAAGACAAAACTACATTTAGTAACTTTAGCTAAAAGATGAGAAGCAAGTGAATGCTCTGCAGTTTCAGATCACACCAATTAGCTGGCCAAAAAAACTGGGAATTGTTCACGTCCTCTAAGATAACTTCATCTAAAACTAAAGCCCAGACTTGAATTTGTAGCTTTTCATTTACAGGAAAAAAAAATAAAATCAGAAAACCTGCCAAATCTGTGCTTGGCTATTTATTAGGGATCCAAATTGCAGGGAAAAATGAACTCCTGGGAGTCCTAGCATGACAATATAGTAATAATGTAAAAAAAAAAAAAAAAAAAAGTAGTTCAGTACTTAGCTCAGATTAGTAAATTATGCTACTTTACAGGAGTCCAGAAACAACAATTAACACTGGGTCCTCACATGCAGGAAAACAAGCTTTGGCCAAGACTGGTAGTTTTTAGAATTCTCCTTCCCAGCAGATGTATTAATTTTACAAGTCTCAGGTGGGACCAGCAGCTTCCTTGGCCCGAAAACTGATGCAATTCCCTCTGCCTTCAATTGCAGTTAGGCTCCCAGGCAACTTTTTTGGATCTGTATTACAGTTCCCCCTCTAGCAGGCACAATAATATTCCTTTTCCAGATAAGGATCAACACAGGGAAGAATAGGAGGCATTTAAATTAGTGTTTCCCATCACTCCCTGATTTTCCTCCTGAGCTTCCCAACTGTTGTGCAAGCTACTCTGTGTGCCTTCACAGACACAGAAGAGTTTTAATCTCTCTCTTTTCAGGGAGGATTTCTGAACTAACCACACATGGCTCAGTTCCAATAGCAGCCATAGTAGGAAGGTGAACACCTTCCCTTCAGAGATGTACTCACAGGACTACCTTGCTGGCTTGTCACACCATGCTTCACAGCACCCACTCAAAACACAGCCCTCAGTAACTATCCAGTCCAAGAAACGTAAATTAATTTCTTCATTTGAACTCCACATGTGGGTCTGGGCTATATGGAAGAGAGAATAAGGATAGCTCCCAACCCAATCCAGTTTGGACACCGCACTGAAAAAAAGTATTTTTAATAGGGCTGCATTTTAAATACATGTGTAAAAGTAGATTCACTGTTGGGTTTGACAAGCAAGATGTCCAAAATGTTATTTTCACAAGGGGTTGAAAGGAGCTGGGTAAGTCACTTTTGGCAGCATTATGAAGAACAATTCTAGGGAGATAGAGGCGAAACAGTTAACAGTATCATGAGAAAAAGAAGCATATAAAAAGAATGTGGAGTAAAGAGAGGTGTGAGACAAGAAAGTGTTTGAACACTTGTAAGAGCAGGTATTACAGATTCCTGTTGTGTGTCTTTTTAGGGTATTTCTGCCAAAAACCTTGCTTAGTGAAGAAGGTTAGTGTAGTACTCCTAGCCCCCTCTTCACTCAACTGGCCATTGGCTCACTCTTGCTTCATACCTGTTACAGAAACAGATCTAGTTAACCTAGTGTCTGAGCAGTCAACAGGCCACCACAACCAAGTGCTGCAGGATGCTGTCCCAACACTCCAGCCTGCAATCTGAAAGTATGACAACATTTGCGAACCAGTTGATAAAGGTTACGGGTCTGGATACACAGCTACCAGGGCACAAGTCAATGTGTCCAGCAAGTCAGCTCGACGATGTAAAAGCATCCATGCAGTCAGGAACAGCACAGCACCTGCCTGACAGGAAATTCACCCCTTATTCATCCGTCTAGCAATGACTTGCTTGAGTTCTCATCTCTTACAGAGCCCAAGCTCCAGGCAGATGTGCTCAGGAGCAGGTTCCCTGTAGTAGCTTTACTATTCATGTTTACACTCAGCAGCAAAAAATTGAGCATTTGTATTTCACTTTGTTACCCAAAAAAGGTGGGTCTCCACAGACACTCTGTTCCACCGAAAACATTAAACTGAAGTCAGCATAAATATTAGACCAAGTCTTGATTCTGTTCCACTGAAAACATTAAACTGAAGTCAGCATAAATATTAGACCAAGTCTTGATTTAAGATTTCAATGTATAATCACACCACATCTGGTTTAACATATTAAACGAGCTCTATTCATTTGAAAGAAAATAGTCAAGTAGGAATTGAGAACACTGCAAAATAATTTTTTTAACAGGCTGTTGAGATGTCCATTTATTTTTCTTACAATATGGAAAAAGAAAGCAGCAGCAGACAGGAAGGCCTGCCCATTACAAGTTCTGCACAGGTAAAGGACAAAATGCTTTTACAAGCAGACCCTGGAGACTTGCATAGGAAACACCAATGAGTGCAAAGTAACATTCTAGAAAAGCTTCATTTTTATTTAAAAGACTCTTACAAGTATTATTTCATTTGATTTCCACACTTCAGCTCTGAAACTAAGCCAACAATAATATTTATACAGTTAAGAGTCCAAAGACTACACACTGAACAATCACTACTTTTATTCTTCTAATCCAGAAAACAAATTACTTTAAAATTTTAATAACTGTCACAAGTCAGTAATGTCTCTTTTTTCTGTCAGTGCTTACACAGACAAAAGGGAAGGATGACCGAGTAGCACCCTCCAATTACAAACTCTGCAAGAACCTCAGGACTAGGAAGGAAAAGAATCACACAAACCCTTAGAAAGGAAAGACAGACTGCCCTTTCAGAAACTTCAATTTTTTACTTTTCCATCTTTTTAGGATGTCATTGTTAAATGTTTATCCCTACATTACGTATTCAAGATTTAAAAGGATTTGCCCAGCAGCCTCCATTTCCAAATTGCAAGGAAAGGGTGATACTAAAAAGATTAATTTCATTGAGATTTATTAACTTTCTGGGAAGTGACACAGACAATTTGTAACAAAGCATGCTAGAATGCATGATTTTATCCAACTACAGCAAGTTTGGGGTGGGGCTGGGAGAGAAATCAGTCTGATTGAATGGAAAGGAAGTCAGTATTTTCCAGCAAATTATAAAAGACTTCACCAGTAAAGCTTGAGAAGCAACTGCTGCTTTCCCATATACAGAAAAGTTCAAAGGAAAGACTGTTTAAGACAAATGCAGCAGTGAAACCATTTAAGTGAAAAAGAATATGCATGAGCTTTGTATCATAACCTAGATATTCCAGTATCACAGCCATAACTGAAACATGGCCTGCTCCAAGCTACCAAATTCTTTGATATCAACTTCATCAGAGGAATGGCAAAACCCACTAAGATTTAAGAAAAAAAACCAAAATGTCCAAGAGTAGGCATACATCCCCATGAAATTGATAAGAATAACTTATAAACACACATAGGTCAAAAAAGATGCCAGAACAGTAAGAAATAGGCACAAGAGATGAAGAATAGAATAATAATTAAGAAACATTAAAAAAACCCAAAAAAACTATACTGTTGGTTTTCTTATTTAGACAACTTAAACTGAAAAGCTACTCAAAACATTTACTATGTTCACATATTAAAAAAAATCCTTCTTTTAAAGCAATAGCTAAAAAAGCTGTGGACAGAGCAGGACAGATAAGCCAACCTACTGTGAAGTAAGCTGACATCAGTCTGACAATTCTGTCATTTATTCCAACAATAAAAATCAAAGCAAGCAGCTAGGCATCTTTCAGAAGCTTTACTACACCTCACAAAGTGACATATGTGAATCTTTACTGCTTTATTAGCAAGGCACCCTACAATCCTAAAATATTTTGTCAAAGTGTGAGAACTCTTCAAGCAGATGTCCGAGACTAGTCTACAAACCTGTAGCTATCACTGTGGCTCTACGCTTTCCTTTTCCTCAGCCATCATGCATATGTTTACAGAATAGATTTTGCTATACCCCCTGTCTGACACATCCTAGCATACATTAGCAAGTTTATGAGTCTGCCCTGCAGTTGCTTTCAATTCTATTCTACTTTTATTACACGTTTCTCAGTCTGCATTAAGACTGGTCAGTAAAAGTAATGTTAAACGTTTTCTTCATCAGATCATTTCCCTACGCAGCAAAGCACATACACCGCATGGAACTACATTATGCAACAGGGCAGTCAACAGATTTAATGGATATGCCAACACTCACAGCCACATGTGCCCATCCTGAATGGGACTGGGGTTAAATACATTTATAATCACACTTGCTTGAAAAGGATGAAAAAACCCAAGAAGGAAAACTCTTTATTTTCTTCATGATTCAGATACAGTGCAATTATTAGCACAGAAGAGTTTTACTTAAAGTATTAAATGCTCTTACTCTTATTTTCTCCCTTATGGACTTTGAAAAATATTTTTCATAACACTATTGCTTTATAAATCTGTAACTAGGACAGAAGACGAACTATGACCAGAAGACGAACTATGACCATAAATAAAGGTTTAGTTATAAGTTTACCAAAACATGGAAAATTTTCCTAAGGTGCTTGAACTAGAAGAAAAGCTACTAAATGAACTGTGCATTATTACATCTGATTTTAGTTCTCAGTCTCACCAAAATCTCAAGGAAGAATTCAATTTGGCCCCTTAGAAAGATTTTAAAGGGTTTCCATCTAACCTTCTTCCTCCATTATCCTGCCAGCTGAATTGGGCCAAAAAAGGCCCACCAGACAGCTTCAGTCTGCAACCCTGAACACAAAACCACCATGCCACCAAGTAATTACATATCGGAACACAGGCACTGGATTTTTTGGTTTGGAGGAAAGAATCGGAGGGAGAGACCTATCTGAAGTCAGAGGCACTCCAATTTATCATAGGATTGTTGGAAACTGTATGTCACCCACACTTTTGAAGGTCACCTGTAGCACAACCTGTCCAAGGCTAAGCCTCTGCATCGTGAAGCAAGCACGACATGAGTCCTTGCTCATTCAACTGCAAGAACTTCTTCATGCAGCAGAGACCAGACAACTTGCCTATCAAGCTGAAGACTGACAATCAGCTTCTCTACACATGTCCTGCCATGGCTAAGACAAAGCAAGCAGGATGGGATCTAGCACACACTGTCTCCCTTTTCACTGAACACTTGCATCAAAAGTGACCTTTCTCTCTTTTTCTATACATGGAAATTAAACAAAGGCGATTAAGGGATCCTCTGCCAGAGCCAGGATTAGAACAGGCAGGATCCAAACTCAGTTCCTGTACTTTTTCAGTCCACATTACTTCATTGGACTTGTTCTGTTCACATACACATATTGTGAAAGTTATCCACAATACAAAGGTGCAGAAAAGTTCTAATGAACTTAGAAATTTGTTTTTTACAGGGACTTTAATTTACTGATATTAAGCATTATTTTAAAGACAGACAGATATTGTGTTGGAATACCAATGCTGAAGTGAAAACAAGAACTCAAAAACCACACTCTAAGCAAAATCATGCACAGCCGCTGCTTATCCCCCTCAGACATAAATTGTTGATTAGCTGGAAAGTCACCTTCCCATTCGGTGAAGATCCAGCTTGAAAACCATTTTCATTCTGAAATAGAAGGAAACACTAAGACTTCAAATTTCTGGATAGGGAATTCAGGCGCTTAGCTTAGTGAGGCCAAACAATATTTCATCTCAACTCACTCGAGTGCTTGTGAGCCACCCCAAGGTATCTGGAGCCCTGACAAGTAAGGTGGGCAGAAAGCCAGAAAGCTCATGGAGTCTGGGAGCCTCAACTTCAAAGCTGCTGGCCTTGGCAATGTGCCTAGAGCCATGAAACCCAGGCTACCTGAGAAGCATGGATCCAGAAGCCTGAACTTCAAGCTTCTCATCAGCTCTGGAGCTGAGCTGCTGAGGAGCTGGACAGGTAAGCTAGCATTGTTGAAGGCGGAGGAAACAAAGCAAAAAAAAGTGTGTTTCCCATCAAAATTTCATCATGGTAGTTACATGGTTACATTTCCAAGAATACTTTTAACTAGCCAAATCCAAGTTTTCCCGCTGCCATTACAGAAAAGGGCATATTTTGCCCAGGGGCATGACTTCTGGGAATAAAAGTAGAATTGTAATGAACAGCAGAAAGATCTTCCCTTCACCTCGGCTCTGCAAAAAAACCCAGAAAAATCCGCCATTTCTGTTAAAAGCTACACACAAAAGGTGTTTTGAAACTATTTTGCGGGGGGTAAATTAATCTTCAGTTGTTCTTATCCGGCCTTTGCAGACATACACCCCTTCCAGGGGCTCTGCACACATTGCCATCCGCCATCACTGATCACTAACAGGACTCCAAGCCGCCTCTGGGGTTTTTCAGGCAGACAGAAAATGTCTTTTGGAAAACAGGACATGAGCTAAAAGCTTTGAGAAAAGCAACAGTGCCCCTGTACAGCTGAAAACCCTGCCTACACTCGCTCTCCCAGTTCCACAGCCAGACCTACCACGTCACCATGCCATGACAAGAAGGCAGCAGCAGAAGTTGGGGTGTTAATGAAGAAAGACGCTACCTTCTCCTTCCAAGGCACCTTAACGCCTTTGATTTCGCTTCGGGAGGCCTCTGGGGCCACGACTCATGCCAGGGGCCCACCGTAGGACAGACCTGAGCCTAGCCACCGGCGCGGGAGAAGCGCGCAGGGTGCAGGGGGGGGCAGCAAGGCAGGGCAGGCCGAGGAGGGAGCGGGTGACAGGGCCGCGGAGCCGCCCGGGGGCGAAGTCCCCGCGAAGGCCCCGGGGCTGAGGGCAGGGCGGTCACTCACGGAACTTGGAGGTCGAGGCGTTGATGTTGATGGCGGCGGCGATGGCTCCGGCTCCCCCCTTGCCCGCGGCGCCCCCCGGCTCGCAGCCCCGCAGCACGCCGTTGGTCTCGGGCACCGCGGGGAGCTCCGGCCCGGCCGGCGGCCCACCAGCGGCGCCGCGCAGGAGGCGGTCACCGAGCGGCGCCGCGGCGGGGCCCAGCAAGTGCCGCCCGTAGCCGCCGGCACCCCAGTTGTTGTGGTTCTGGTCGTCCATCATGGCCTCGCAGCCGCCGCCGCCGCCCTCCTCCTCCATGCTCTCCTCCTCCATGGCGGCTGCCTGCCTGCCGGCGCGGTGAGGAGCGAGGCGAGACGGGGCAGGGGATCACCGCCCGCCGCCCATGGCGGCCGCTCTCCGCCCGGCGGGGCTCGCCGCGGCACGGCTCCGGGCACAGCCCGCGGCCGCCAGCCCAGGCTCCGGCCGCACAGCGCGACGCTTTGCGACAGGCAGAAGACGGCGGAAGGACCAAAAACTCCCCCACACGCACCGCGAGGCATGCTGGGGAGTGTAGTCCGGCGGGGCGGAGCTGCGATTGGCCGGCGTGATGGAGAAGGCGGGGCCGCCCGCAGGCGGCCCTTCCCGCTGTGCATTGTGCGAAGGCGTGGGGGTCTGCCGCTGCCGTGAGGCGGGCGGCGGGGCCTGCGGGGGCGTATGGCCTTCCTCTCTCCCGGTTCTTCTCAAGCCCAGTCGTTAATTGTAACTTGAGCGGGGAGGCTCCAGCAGGGCCTGCGTTTGGCTTCCCTTTGCCGCTGAGGGGAGAGCCGCCGGACTGCCTTGCCGGCGCCCGGGCCTGCGCTCGCTCTCGGGCCCTTGGGCTGCACCCCCCTCTAGCGGGAAAGCGCTCCTCAGGCAGCGGCGGGGAAAAAAGCGCTGAACGGCGCCTAAACGTGTCAGTGGGTGTTGTACCACCCTTCCCGCTCTTCTGTAAAGTGCTTGCACAGCGTTACCGTTTTACCAGTGTTGCCTTTCGCCTGTTAATGGAGGAAAAGCCTAGACAAATGATGGATAAAACCGCTTATCTTGTTAATGAACAATGCAACAGTTAAACAATTTTTAATACTGGCTAGTTGCCTTCAAGTATACTTACATTAGGTTTTATTTTCATTTGCAACTGGCTACTGTGATGGAAGAACAGAAATGAATAGTGGATTTTTACAGAAAATAAATTTCCACTGTGTGGGGTTTTGCTCTTGTTTGGCAAAGAAAAAAAGTGAAAAACGAAGATAAAAGGAGAGGTGTCTAGCCTTCTTTCCAAAACATCTCATGAAAAGTGAAAAGCTTGTCATTTGTTTTCCAAATAGAAACACCGATTTCCATTTTAGCATGACACAAAATTGTCCTAAAAGCAGAATATGCTACTGATTTCACTATGGTGTGGAACAGGTCTGTCTCAAGTTGCTTTGATAACGGCAAGCGATGAAAAGAGTTTGTCCCTATGGCATTTTTTTCTTCTATATTTGAAGTAATAGTGTTTTTCTTAGATGAAAAGATCAGACTGTGCATCAACAGTTTATTTAAACCAATATACAGTCCTCTCCATTTTCTATCTTGGTAGGCAGCAGTGAGTCGTGGTTTGTCTCAGAGACCGAAAGCTGATACGGCACATCACGCATAGATCTTGGATTATGGGTTCAGCATATTCACACGCCTGTTTTGGCTGTTAATCTATTTCGATTCACACCTTAACCACAGCTGGAAAAAGGACAGAAAGGACATTTGTGTTCACTTCTGCTGCATCTTTGCATTTACTGAGTGGGATGTGTAATGGAATGTAATAGATATTAAACTTGGAAAGCTAAAGCAGCAAACCATTTTTAGCCTAGGTAAGTGTTGCAATTTTCTGGTAATCACAAAGAAACGTAAATGAAATTTGCATATTTTCACTGCTTCAAGAAAGACATGTTTGTGTTCTCAGCCTGCAGAGCAATGCCATCGTACCCTCCTACTCATCCGCTTCCACTGATCTCAGGAGCAGGTCTCGGATGGTTTGCCAGTATTTAAAAACACTGTGGCCTGAGGAGAAATCAGGAACTTATCCTTATCAGCATAGCTTTATCTTTGTCTCATTAATTTCCAAAGTGCTTATGTTAACATCTAAGAACAGTGGAAAAGTAAGATAAACCCAGCATTTTTCAGTTCTAGGATTTCTTGTTTTCTGCTTCATACTCTCCTGTTGCACACACCTATTTTTGTTACCATGTCTGTAATTTACTGACCAGCTGGGGCCTTTGTTTTGGACACAATTTTTAAAGGTATGTTTCCTTTTAATCCCTTTCACAATGTTGCTTGCACTGTGACTACACTCACTGCACTTCCTTGTGGCGGGAGTCCAAAAAAGCTTAGGAAATACTTCACTATGGAGTTCTCTACAAAGTCTCCTCTATCGCCTTGTGCAAGAAGCTAGCTCATCTTACAAATCAAACAAGAAGCTCTTTCTTGCCTCCCATAAGGCAAATGACAAGCTTCAACAGTCATCTATGGCTCATGCTATTTAAACACATGACTGCGTGCTGATAAAAAGGCACCATCAAATACTTTGTCATTAAAGCAGCACTTGTTTTTGCATGCACTTTAGAGGCTGCTCCGCATCATTTCCTTTTTTCCTCGTCAGCGTGTGAAAGTTTGATTCAGGCTTTAAATACTGGCTTGGTGAAATTACATTTTGTAATACCATAACTATAATTATTTTCAATATTATTTGAGAATACAATGTACAAATGCAATTCCAACAAGACCCGAGTATCCTCACGTCTCTATAAAATCCCTGGAGACTTGAGACTTGTCTTTATTGTAACTAGCTCATCAGTAGACTATAGTACTTTTGCCGACAAAGTAACATGTAGATGTCACACTTTCATTTCAGACTCCTATATCTGTATTTAATTACCTAGACAAGTACCAGAATCATTTGCATCTTCATAATATTTACCTTTTTTTTTTTTTTGGCTCAGCACTTTTGATAACCAGGTCACAGCTCCAAGCTTTACTGCAAATTAGAAGGGAAGATCAAGGTTTCCTAACAGTACCCACAGAAAGTGTAAGTTAGTTGTTAAAGAAATATTTTCTGCACAGAAATTTGTAGAAATGAGGTTACAGGGGTGCTTTGCTCTCTGGGCTTTTAGAAGCAGGCTATGACACTTGCTTCTGCTGGATGTTTATCTTTTGCATAGTTTCAATTTTATATGAAAATTTGTATCAATCAGATAAGGGTATTTTCTTTTTCCTCAGGTATTTGTGTTTATAAAGCAGAATTATTAGGTACTCCATGTCACAGCTGGGTGTAAGTAGGTCGCAATTAAATGATATATATTAAGCCTGTCGGGAAATGATATGCACAGCATGTTTTGTTTTATTTCCTGCTATTGATCATAAACATTATGAAATTGATACAATTCTTCTTATTTTAAAACAGACCATTCTTCCTTATTTCCCAAGCGCCTGGTCCACTGAAGTCAATAGGAAAGCTTCTATTGACTTCAATGGGATTTCAGTCAAGCCCTAATACAGCGTGTAAAACGCTTCCCTGATTTATAGCTCTGGTCCTAAAAACCAAATGAAAAAAAAGAAAATAATTTTGTCAACAAAGAAATATGAATGCTAAGCAGAGCCTTAAATAGCAGTCTGTCAGAAGGAGCATGAAAAGTAGCTCTTTCGATGGTAAATAAGACAGCCCCTTGCAGTAAAATTGGTGGAGAGCAAATAAACCGAAAGGGAGGTTTGAGTGCTCATTACTTTTAAGACATATTTTGACAGTCTCGGAGAGATGACTTGCTTGAGCTCAGAGAACCAATAGTCCCTCTGCAGTCTGGCAATCTGTGGCATAGCCCTTCCAACAGCAACTACCACTTAGGGCAAACTGATTAGTGTAGAGTTTTCATGAAAATGTGCCAGTTACGGTATGGAGGGACCACCCTTAGTGTTTCTTGCCTGTATAGAGTCTGTGAACACAGACTATATGCAGTCTGTCTCATTATATTACAATCTCTTAGTTGGTCTCCACCTAGGAAAAAAAACCTACAAACAGCTTATGTGATAAGTCCTTGGGAACTAAAGGCTGTTAACACGTTTTATCAGCAGTATCAATTTCTGAGAGTTCAGAAGAAGGAAACAGCACAAGCAGAAATCAGCTGCCTGAAGAGAACAACCCCTGCCATCTTCCCCAGGCAGAGGAACGTAAGGGAAACAGCGCATTTAGAACATAAGGTAATCCCAACTACCCCCACCGAGCCAGCAGGAGCGTGCCCTTGCCAGATGCCAGCACAGTGCCTTTAGTGGAGAAGAGAAGCACATGCTCGCCACACAGCCAGGGAACATCGGAGTAAGTGCAAGCTGCTGATCAAAACCAAACACAAGCGCTCCAGAGATATTTGTCCTTTCTCCTGTACTGTGTCTGACATATACGTATGTTCTTGTGGTGCAGGGCACAGCAAAAATACATAGTCAAATCAGATCATAGTCTCCTGAAAGCAGCAAAAGAGTCGTAGGAGACACTCCACAGTCTGCTCTCTGTTATCCCCAGGTGCATATGCAAAAACTCAGCTGGTTAATTTGCATTTAGGTTAAATGGGAAAGTTTTATCTTACATTCAAGTGCATACCTGCTTCTGTCCTTTAGCAAGTAAGGCTGTGTTCCTCCTCTCCAGCCTTACAAAGAGAGCAGGACCCAAAACTGTGTGAACCTGTTTATAATGAAAATATATTTTCAAACCAGCTCCCTTTGGTCTGCCTGAACGCCATCAGCACCAAGATACTAACAGCACAATGGCTACACTGGTACATCGACTGAAATTTTTCCAACTTCCCCACTAGTGGTCACATTCCCTGCATCATCGGTACTTTGCCTACATCATCTATGCTTGATGTGAGGGCCCTGAGTGTACTAATTGACTATAATTAACATGACCAGCCTCAGTTAGGACCCCCACCTTCTGCTCTTTCATCCAGGAGCTCTAAGTTCAGAGCTTGAGGTTCATTCCTTGCCTGTGCTATGTCATGTGTGTCCTAACAGGACATGTCCTTTCTCTACCAGGTTCTTGCATGTTACTCTCTCCCTTATAAATTGGAGGATTATTTCAAGGTCTGTGTCACTCAGTTCCTGGATATGAGGGTAACTCAGTATTTGCCCCATGAGAACAGACAGAAGAGACAGCCCTGCGCAGCCGTGTTCCCTGGGCCAGAGCCTCAGCTGAACGTACGCTGGGTGCTCTGTTACGTCACTCAGGCACGTAACGCAACGCCCTAACCTGAGCCCTGAGGATAGCAGGATGGGAGGCATGTGTATCCTGTAATTTTACAGCACGTATATTTTGCTCATATGGGTTTGGTTTTGGTTTTACAGCACCAATACAAGGCACAATTCTTTTAGCATAATTACAAGACAAGCATTTTTGTGGCATGTCATACAGGTTAATCCTTCTAACTACAGGCATGACCAGATTATTCTGCCCCATAAGCCAATATCAAAAGGAACTCACATTTAAACAATAGAATGGGTTGGCTGGTATTCACTAGTAACCTCATTTTGGTTGTTTCTTGAGCCTTTGGTTGGCCAGTATAATATGTCTGGACAACACTGGGCCAGTGCGAGCAATAGAAAGGAGTCTCTGAAACTGTGTTCAGCACTTTATAAAACCAGCCACTGGCCTCCAGCATACATGAAAAATCTGGAGTATGATCTATCAGTGCTTACACACCACAGAATATGAAGACAATTGAAGACAGTTCCCTACCACCAGGGAAAGCTTCAAGCAGCTGAAAGTCCAGGATGCACGCAGGCAGCCAGCCACAGCTCTTGCCCGGAGCGTGCACCACCTCTTGTGCGCAGTTGCACAAAAGGTGAGGCCGTATCTGAGCTACCCATGGCAGCTAATGCCATGCCGGAAGGTCACGCATGTTTGGCCATTGCATGACACCACCGAAGGCAACGCTCCCACTAGCCAGGCCAAGCCATCGCCATGGGTCCAGGTTCAGCTGTGTGGCTCCCGACACAGGGCCCTGGCACCACATGGTCCTCACAGGGGACGTGATGCCATTTCCATGCAGCTTTCTTCAAACCCATGGCTGTCAGCCCTTCTGCTAGATGTTGCTCACGCGGGTTCTCCTCCAAGGGTCCCCACCAAGGCTGGCTCCAGCCCTGCACCACCTGCACTCAGCAGGTCAGGCAACACCCGTGTGGTCTCCTGATTTCCTGATCTCCTTCTATGACCAGGTGACCTGCCTAGTGGATGAGGGAAAGACTGTGGACGTTGTCTACCTGGACTTTAGTAAAGCCTTTGACAGTGTCTCCGACAGCATTCTCGTGGAGAAACTGGCGGCTCGTGGCTTAGACAGGTTTACTCTTTGCTGGGTAAAAAACTGGCTGGATGGCCGAGCCCAGAGAGTTGTGGTGAACGGCGTTAAATCCGGCTGGTGGCCGGTCACAAGCGGTGTTCCCCAGGTCTCGGTTCTGGGGCCAGTCTTGTTCAATATCTTTTTTGATGATCTGGATGAGGGGATTGAGTGCACCCTCAGTAAGTTTGCAGATGACACCAAGTTGAGCGGGAGTGTTGATCTGCTGGAGGGCAGGAAGGCTCTGCAGAGAGATCTGGACAGGCTGGATCAATGGGCAGAGGCCAACTGTATGAGGTTTAATAAGGCCAAGTGCCGGGTCCTGCACTTCAGCCACAACAACCCCATGCAATGCTCCAGGCTTGGGGAGGAGTGGCTGGAGAGCTGCCCAGAAGAAAAAGACCTGGGGGTGCTGGTTGACAGTCGGCTGAACATAGGCCGGCAGTGTGCCCAGGTGGCCAAGAAGGCCAACAGCGTCCTGGCCTGTATCAGCAATAGTGTGGCCAGCAGGAGCAGGGAAGTGATCGTGCCTCTGTACTCGGCACTGGTGAGGCCGTACCTTGAATCCTGTGTTCAGTTTTGGGCCCCTCACTACAAGAAGGATGCTGAGGTGCTATAGTGTGTCCAGAGAAGGGCAACGAAGCTGGTGAGGGGTCTGGAGCACAAGTCTGATGAGGAGCAGCTAAGGGAACTGGGGTTGTTTAGTCTGGAGAGGAGGAGGCTGAGGGGAGACCTCATCGCTCGCTACAACTACCTGAATGGGGGTTGTGGTGACGAGGGAGTTGGTCTCTTCTCCCAAGTAACTAGTGATAGGACGAGAGGAAATGGCCTCAAGTTGCGCCAGGGGAGGTTTAGATTGGATATTAGGGAAAATTTCTTCACTGAGAGGGTGGTCAGGCATTGGAACAGGCTGCCCAGGGAGGTGGTGGAGTCACCATCTCTGGAAGTGTTCAAAAAATGTGTGGATGTGGCGCTTCAGGACATGGTTTAGGGGACACGGTGGTGCTGGATTAATGCTTGGACTTGATGATCTTGAAGGTCCTTTCCAACCTTAGTGATTCTGTGGTTCTGTGTGATTCTGTCACATTGGGGCCAAAGGGGATACATCGTTCTGGCTCCCCAATGGATTTAGGTTCTTCAGGAGAGACCTGATGCTTTTAATGCAGTAAACACCTGCAGAGGCTGTTTCACCGATGCTGTTTTTACAGCCCATCATTAGATGTCAGCCCACTTCCCCGGGACTGTGGGGCTGGGCAGGTCATCAGCCGCATGGGCGCATCCAGCCACACGTGCTTATAGCGTAGCGTTTGGAAATAAACACAAAAGCCCCGGTTTTATTAATGCAAAAGGAAGCAGCAAAACAGCATGTAAATTTTTCTGCTGTTTCATCATGTTTTCTCATTTGACTTGCTCCATTATCTCCTGGTAATCTTCCGCCGAGCCGCCACCTCCGCTGGGGTGTGCAGTCTATTGTAAGCTCTCTAAAAGCGCCCCATTTATCAAACAAGTGCTTCTTGACTAAAAGCAAAAAGGAAACTCGAGACTTCTCAGAGCAGATTTGGTTTATTGTATCATTAAGTATTTCATTGCTTTCTCACAATGTGTTCTGAGAATATGCGTGAGTCTGTGAAAACTTTGGTTCCGGTAAAATAAGGGTGCATAATAGAATAGATTACATAATATTTTCAGAGAATCTGCCCAAGCTTTTCAGCTTTAATCTTTGATCCAGGTTCCCCTTTCCACTTCTTTAGCTGAGAATGCAAATACAAAGATGTGTTGGGTAGAAAAGCACAACAATTTTAGTCATTTAAAAAAAAAAAAATTTATATTAACTGAAGCCAGCAGGATTTTCCCAATAATGAGGTACTTTTTTAAAAGGGACGTTACCAATACATTTAGGTATAAAATTTAGGAAATATTTGGGAGTTTTCATAATAGAGTGAAAACTTTCATTCCTCCTAGACTTTCTGCACGTAAGTGTAACAGCAGCGTTGTGCTGGTTACTGAGAGCCATCAACGTAACAAAACATTCTGGTTTGATTTTTCCAAAATGAAAATTAAAAAGCCCAGCATAAACAGTGACAGGCAGATCACCCTGTAAAGCAAACTGTTATTGGCCTAGAGGTGGAGCCAGTCATCTGCAGGGCTGAACACAGAGGAACGACATTTTCTGAGCAATAGTGCAGGAAAACTGGAAAAAGAAATGCTTGAATACTGGCTATATCTGCGTGATACATCCTCACCAGTAGCGAGCAGCAGATTACTGGAAGGTTTAGAATACATTTGTGATAGCCACAAGAGACTTTTTCAGGGGAAAATCTGGGAAGGGAGACTGGGGCCAGGAGGAAGAACCATTGCACAAGCAAAAACACCATATAAAGGGGATGAGAACAAGTAGCACCTCCCTGACAGAGTAGTGCTTTGCTGCCCTCCCATATTGAGTCCTACTACTGATTACTGTCTTGCACAATGCTTTTGGGCGTTAGGCAGCACTTCTCTTGCTGTTTCAAAAATAGGCCTTTCTAAGGACAGTTTAATCAGTACGAAAGCTTTCTCCAGCACATCTTTCGTTTGCTTTCACATCTAAGACATTCTGGAAGATAATCTGCACAGCACATATCTGGCTGGCATGAACTACCAGCATGCAGCAAGAGAAGAACTGGCGCCCAGTCTGTGTTTTGTATTAGATACTGGATATCAACTTCCTCATTCTTGATATTTTCTCAGAAAATGGAAAAATAGCATCCATAGTTCCTCCTGCTGGAAGATAATGCATGAAGTCACCATGTCTTGAGTTTTAAACTGGACCATTATCTTTCCATAGCTATAAGAGAGGAAATACTGGTCCATTAAAACTCTTTTTTACCAATAAGCTCTCATGGTGGGGAAGGCTTTAATGACAGTCTATCGCGTGGTTTCTTGGTCTGCTTTCAAGTCGGTACTTAAAGGAAGGTCCACCCATGTATTCTGTGGGACCTGGTGCCACTTCCTGCTTTCCATTCTCCATTGTCCAGGCGTCCAGAAGTCAACACCTGCTCTGATCCACTCCGAAATCTCAGCTGGCCAAACTAATGTAAACTCTATAAAACACCTTAGGGCGAAAGGAATTGAACAAATGCAAGAGGTTTTACAGACAAACTTAAACACAGAAATAACAAATGCAAGAGATTTTTAACTGTTGTTAGCCAAGGACCAAAGACATACAGACGCCAGCCTCTAGCCCTCATGATTACTGTTCTAACCAGTGCAGCAGGGGGCCTTAGCTTAATCAAACTTCATAATCAGTGCTCCAGCCTCATCCTCCTCAATCTGCCCAGAGCTTTGGCATCATTCACCACCCACAATCTTGTCTTGCCTGGTTTCTTTGCTCAGTACTTTAATTTTCTTCCTACTTCAGTTATTTCTTCCCTTCAGCCGCTCTTCCCCCACCCAGGTTGTGTTTGTGTCCCTGGCTTAACTTTCTCTCCTCCTCCCTTCCTTTCTGGCAGTAATACAATCTCAACATACCAAAAACTATAAGCTCAACTTCAAAAAGAGCTTTTAATTTCCCTCCAGACTCACTACCGTATCTCCTTCCCTTACCTCTCCTCTTGGGCACAGTCCCATCATCCCCTCTGGGTGCTGCCCTGGCTTGGGCCTTCGTGTCCCACATCCTGCCATTCTTGGAAATTGGTGCAAGTAACATTTTGGCATACACCCTCTCCTACTCACCCAAAGGTGTGAGTCTCCTGAGCAGATTCTCTTCTCTTTCCTTGGTTACAGTGACCTTTTTTTCACTTCCTCTCAACAAATGCAGCCATGTTTCCCCCTTATCCATCAAACCAACCATTTTACTAAACCATCTCAGACCCCTCTTGAGTTTCTGGACCCCCTTCTCCATCGCATCAAACAGAAGCTTCACTTTCAAGGTTCTTTATGATCCAGTTCTTGTTTTTCATTAAGTATCAGGAAACAACTCTGTCCTCCAACCCATTCAGGATAAAAGCCCTTATGTCCCGCTTGTTAAAACACTCACTCAGGCACCTTTGTGCTTTTTCCCAGGGAGCTATAAGTATCTGTGAAACTATCCTCATTATCCTTCAAATTCTCCTTTGACATCACATCAATAAAATCCTGAAGCGTTAGGCTGCCAATGTGCTGAAACCCTCTGACTAACAGTGGCTCATATTTCCATCTGCCTCCCTCCCTGTCTATATTACAGAATCATAGAATAGTTTGGGTTGGAAGGGACCTTTAAAGGCCATCTAGTCCAACCCCCTGCAGTAAGCAGGGACACCTTCAACTAGAGCAGGTTGCTCAGAGCCCTGTCCAACCTGACCTGGAATGTTTCCAGGGATGGGGCATCCACCACCTCTCTGGGCAACCGAAGGTTTTCACCACCCTCATTGTGAAAAATTTCTTCCTTGTATCTAGTCTAAATCTGCCCTCTTTTAGTTTAAAACCACTACACCTTGTCCTGTCGCTGCAGGCCCTGCTAACAAGTCTGTCCCCATCTTTCCTATAGGCCCCCTTTCAGTACTGGAAGGCTGCAAGAAGGTCTCCCCCATTCATTCATTCTTGTCTGATGATGAGACCTCAGGCTTTGCAGGACAGACATTGCCTTTCACTCTCACAGCCCCCACCACAACGGAGTCTTGATCGGTGACCAGCTGCTGTGTTACAACAGTAGGGAAGTAAATCAATCCATAGTCTTTTCTTACCAAAATTACGTTTCAAACTTTTTTCTAGTTGATAGCATACTTGTCCCAAGTTCACCACGGACTGCAGGAATTTAGGTGCAAATGACACATATAACATTGCATAATAAAAGGAAGCAATGAACCTGGAAGAACATCGATGAACATTATTGAAGACTAATTCTGACTTCATATCAGAATGAAAGAAAAAATAAATATGGAACTTCCTGATGGCACATCAGCAGAAAAGTCGTAAAAACATGCAAATGCATTCCTGGGAGATTTTTATATGAACAGTATTTTAAATTCACACCTTTGCTTTTGTCAAATATTTGTATCTAACCACTGGTAGACCTTATCAGGAAATGAGAGTAGAAGGAGAAGGAGGCTTTTAAAGGATTCTAAATCTCTAACACCCTTTAAATGTCATCTTCCAACGTTGCAAAAAATATCAAATCCCATCCTGTTTTGTGGTTGTTCCATTGTAATAAATAACATTACAGATTATGCTTCAGGACAATTAGTTTCTCTGCTCTTGCCATTCCTTTTTGCAAGCTGCTCCTTCCCTGCTTCAAGACTAATTCACCAGGACAGATTTTATTCCTAAATCAGGGAACTATCCACTTGCCTTCAGAAATGTCTCTCTTGAAGTCAAAGCAGAATTAAAAGAAAATACTCTTTCATATTCATATGGTCAAAAATATTGTGTTTTCCTGTTAGACAATGATTTATAAGCCATAAATCTTTTCTAGGGCAACCTTTGCTGGCAGAATTATAGTGGCAGCAGAGCTAGACACAAAGCGTTCCTGATGCTTTACACAGCAAACACTACCAGTTTGATATATGCCTAAGTCTAGAACAGAGGGACTAAGCTTTTAAATAGCTTAATTCATTGTGGAATTTCTTTAATATATATCAGCTGAAAATGTCACCCAGGATCAAAATTGTAACGGAGATGCTACAAAACAACTAAGTGAATGGAAAACAATGCAGGAGCAAATATAAACAAAATAAACTTTGTTTACAGTGAATAAAAGGACATGGGACAATAACAAAGAAATCCATTCTCTTTATGCGTATTCATTAGTGTGGCTTAAGGCATGTGGAAACTTTGCTACAAAACTCACTGCTGCAATGCATAATTAAGAAAAGCACAGGGACTACTTACTATTACAGCAAGAAATCTCAGCTGAATCTAACCACCTTTCATATAGTTTTCTTCAAGCATTCTCTGTTGAGCTGCGATGAAAGTTACCATATTGCAGGTGAGCTTTTATGTGCTGCCTTTATAGAAGTTAACTTCTATGCAAAAAAACCCAAATAAATAAAGCACTGCGGAGGAACTGGTTGAATTAGACAAAACAAATGAAATACTTAGTAATCTGTTACTTAAATAAAAATAAATAGAAAAAGGTAGCAAGTAACCTGTTGTGTGTTACCTTCACAGGCAGGAAATTACTTTTAAGTTGTCTTTAAATGTTTCTTCTGTAAGTGAAAAGCCCATATGACAAAAATAAGCTTCTGGACTCATCTGTCAGTGCACATGCAGCACATCTCCAGCTCATATAATTCCAAAATCATTGAAAGTGATTGTTTTCAAGTCAATCTTCCATCGCCTACCTTTCTTTTTGCCAGAGGCCAGAAATAGCACCTCATAATTTATCCTTTATGTCAAGCTTTGCAATAGCTGCCCCCACCTGAGCCATTGAACTCAGTTTACTGCATCTGCTTTCAATATACACACTGGAACAATATTTTCTCTGTTGCATTCACCTGTCAAATATGGTTTAAGAGAAAATGTCTCAGATAATGCTAAGAAATGCGACATCCACAAGACTGCTCCTGTGCTTACAATTCAGTGTGTTTGTGAACTGTCTTGAAAAGCTTACAGAACTTCATCAACCTTCAACACATAGCAATGAACTGATGCTGATAATTTATGGGCTGGATGCTAGAGACAAGCTGGCTCATAATTTTTAAATTTATAAAATTAGAAGTTGTCTTGGACCCAAACGTTCCAAATTTTCACCCCCAAAAATGGTGAAACCTTCCAGGCACTTTTTCCAGTCACCCTGTATTGCGACCAGTCTGCAGTCTACCTCAAATGAGTTCCTAGAGCCTTTCCCAGGTCCCAGGTCAGGGTGTGAATCCCCTCCACATGCTGGCTCTGTGAAGATAAAACTCGGGCATGACAAGCCCTTGTCCCTCTCCATCTAGACCTTGCTGCTCTGCTTTAACCAGAAGATAAACTTGGGTGCCTGGATCAAAAGCAAATGCACTCTGGGCAGGTGCTTGTTCTGGGCAATCAGATGTGGGCTTGCACCATGGCTTGTGCTTGCTGTTCAGCGTAGATGTAGCATCCTTCCTTTTATAAAAGCTGCTTACAAGATCCCAGCATACCCAGGCTGCTACGCACAGGTTCTTCCTTCTCTGCAACTTGCCAGAAAGTCTCCCTGGCTTTTCACATTGCCCTAATGAATTTTAGCCTGATCCAATCAGAACAACACTGGTGGAAGGGTCCACAACACTCTTGACATTTATTATCTGTTGTAGGAGTCTGCCTGGAAATACATGCCCAGTCCCAGGGCCCTGCTGCACCAGGCGCTAGAGAAGAGAGTAATCGAGCAACAAATCTCTGCTCTGCACAATTACTGAGCAGATGTTGGACAGGATAAAAAGAACAATCCAGACGATGGGAGAAGTCTCCTGGAGTTGAACCTTACCAGACCAGGTTGTTTATCTGTTTCCACATCCTCACTGAAGCCACAGATTCGCAATTTCTGTATGAACATGCACCGTAAGATTCAAGTAAATGGCAACTGGCACGTGGCAGTTTAAATCCCTTTATGTCAGTATCTGCTTCTTCATCTTTCAAAAAGTAGAAGCAGCAGCTGGTCTGAACTGGAATGCATCAAGCTTCATGTTGAAAAGGGAAGAATTCCCTTTAAGAGGTTAGTACCCAACCTCAGCTTTGTTCAGCACCACCTCCTAAATAGCAAGAATTGTATTTGAAAGGTATGTTCTTTTTGAGCAGCTCCTGAATAGGAAAAACTATAGGAGACTGCACATTTTTACAAAGAAAGGATGTGCTCTTCTCCATCTACTGATCCGATGCTCAAAGAGCACAGAAATCACCTCCTGCAGGTGCCAGGCTTTGAGAACAAAACAAAACAAAAAAGGAAAAATGGATATTCTGGTAACTATGGAGAGGATAAAAAAACATTTTTCTAGGTCACTGAAAGCGGGCAAAACACAGGAAATGTTTTCTATTGCCACTCCACTCTCATCTCTGCTCCCCCCAAAACATCAAGAGTTCTGTGATTCTTTGGGAAGCTGCTCTTTCCTTGTTGAATCTTGAAAGGAAATATAATTGCTTTTTCCATACACCGGTAATGATGAGAGAAACCAAGACACATTTTTTACATAAAGCAGTATATCATTCATTAAAATTATTACTGCCTGAGTTGAGCAGTTTCTAGCAGAAGTGACATCTTCTCAGAACATGTATTGAAAGGAAGTCAGATAAATAGAAATTGTCTCCTCTTACTTTTACACAACACATCAAACTCTAGTTTGCAGCTTAACAAAACCCATTTTTTATGTTCTCATAGGATTTGTGGGTTTGTTAAAATCCCAGCCCAAAGCTGGTATGTACATTTATCTATGTACACATAATATTAAAAAAAATTAATTCTCCATTATTCCAACTGTGACCAAATAGAGAAATATTTTAACTTTTAGAATTCTTTGCATTCTACGTGTATAGATTTAAACAATATTGGACTAAATATATACCATTTGTCACACCACTGTAATCAACAAATAGAAAGATATATCAGGCTTAAGGGATATATTTTCAATAATGAAGGTAAGTCATTAGGAGTTGTGGCCAGTGAAGGAAGCAGCGAGCGCTCTGTTACAAGCAATCTAGTAACCAGTGATGCATTCTGGTTCATGAGGCACTGGTCCTTCCTATCTTTAAAAACTTCTAGAAGTTCTCTCAACTGATCATGTCATCTCCCCACCACTTTCTGGCGTACAGTGTCAGCAACAGACCTGCTAGACCTTGATGGCATTCAGTCCAAGAGACCTTGTATCATCCTATGCATGAAATCCCAGAGCTTTTACACACAAAAATAATGGTATGCCCTTGGTCAACAGCAATTTGTTCACTGTCTGTCAGTTCATTCCCTGCGAGGGTGGCATCGCCCGGCAGCAGAACCCGCTGCCTGTCACACAGGGGTGCGTAGCTGGGAGATAAAAGTGAACATCCACTTTTTTTATTAAAGCAGAGTTAGAAAGTCAGAGTGACATCCCTTTGCTTAGGATGCACCTAGTTGTACAGCAAATGCAACACATCAATTGCTGATGTTATCAAAGGAAATAGCATTTCCAGCCACGTGGGAAATATGGCAGCAAAACAAATGAATTCAAATAAACAGCGGCAGAAGGCGCAAAGAAATATTGATTCATGGCTTTTTATCCTCTGTCCTTTTCAAACGGTCCCTTTCCAGCACTCGAGCTGCTGTGATAAATACCTCCTCTCATTCCTGTATTCTTGACTACCAAGAATACACTTTCTGTGATTTTCTGAGCAGGAGGGAAAAAAGAAAAAAAAAAAAAAAAAAAAAAGATACCTACACTTTTTAGTGTTTCTGGCTTTGAGCCATCAGCTTGCCCTGCAGTATAAGGCGTTGCTTTGAAAATCTCCCTAATACAACAATGGCTGATTTGAAGGTGCTTCTCAGTAAAAGCAAGGTATTGAGAAAAACACTGAATTAAGTGTCATTAACAAAAGGTTAGCAGTAGAAATGCATCAAAGGAAGTACAATCAAAAGTGAAAATGAGTCTTCTGTGGCTTTGGAGAAATGAGATGAGAGGTCTCTCTACTGGATTTACATTTGATAGACAGCCCCATCACAAAAACAGTTGCTGGCAATTTTAGCAAAGAACAATGCAAGGGTGTAGGTTTGGCGAATTCATTCAAAATATTTGTAAAAAGATATTGTGTTTATTTTTTGACTAACCACCACTACCAGAAGAATGTTTTTGCCGCCTAACCATGAAAGCACAGAAAAGATGTGCAAACGTTTTTTGTTAGCTGCTGTTTTGTGAATGGATGAGAGGAAGGCAACAAAGCACAGGCGGTGGCTGAGGGTTGTGAGCCTTTGACACCTTGTGGTGAGGGTCTCAACTGCATAGAATTATCAGCTACCAGGAGAAGTGCCATCCCCTACTTTCCTACCCCAGCTACCGCCAGGGAAGCACAACTTTGGTGCTTGCAGACAAGCAGGATTGTATTGGAGTCACCAATGCCACCTCTTCGCAGTCTAATACCTAAATTAAGTTAAGCATTTGAGGAATACCAAGAAAACTTTAACTCCTTTCCTTCAGCATACCTAATCCTCTGCCTTCTTGAAGCAGAGCAGTGCTGCTGGTTCAAGTCTTGCCCATCCTCCAGGCAAGACAATTCATCTTCGAAGTGGAAGCAGCAAAGAGACATTGCTGACCGGATCCCTGTGCCCTGAGGGCACTGCTCAATGGCTTCACAGGTACAGGAAGGGAAAAAAAGCCTTATTAATGTAAGGAATTGCTTGTGCTGACCTCAGCCCGTGGGACTGGTTACCCTAGCTGGCACCTTGTAAGAAAACAGCCCTTCCTGCTCCAGATGAAGGCACAGGCTAAAGCCCTTTCTTAAGCTCTAGGGTTCATGGCCTATAGCACAGTTCTTAGGAAGAACAGGGGGGTTTTAGTGAGTTGGTGCTTTTCTCCTAAATGATCTTCAAGTGCTTATTCCGCCACCTCCTACCCTAGTTGTCCTATTTTACTGCCACAAAAATATCACTATGGCTGCATAACCGCCTCTAATGAATCTCAGGAGTTGCAACACATACTTTAAAAGCAGAAGTCGTTATCAAGGATCTATTTGACCACTGACAGCTGAAACACTGAGACAAGCAATCATTTAATAACAGTTAAGGTTAAATACATTCCTGTAGTTTATCATCATTCACTTTCCCTAAATGCATGACATCAAGTAGCAGACGAGGAGAAGGACAGTGTGAATTATGTGGCAGGTATAACCATCAACAGTGGGCTTTAGCATCAAACCAATTCAAAACAGGAGTTTGATAAACAATGCCAAGGGGATCATCATATAACATTGAAGTCCTCATAATACCATCCTCTCCTGTATGTGATATACTGGAGGCAGCTCTCAGGTAGTCCTTAATGGCCCACTGCCACTGCAGTGATATATGCACTGTATATTAAGGAAATGAAACAGGAATTGTGCACGACGCCTCATTTTTCTTGCTAGCGTCATCGGGCAGGGAAGACTGCAGCACCCTGTTTCTTCAGGATAAAACAGGATTCTTACTTTATTGATGTGAATGGGGTGTGATTTGTGAATAAAGCATTTATTACATTGAAGGAAAAGGGACACAGGCTTAAAAAATACATGATAAAGTGGAGTTGAACTGAGATCCACTCCTCTCCCTTCTGCTGGAAGCCCTCTAGGTCTTGAGTTAGAGAACTGAATCAAGCATAGCTAGAATTTTCATAGAACGGTTTGGGTTGGAAGGGACCCTTAAAGGCCATCTAGTCCACCCCTCCTGCAATGAACAGGAACATCTTCAACTAGAGCAGGTGACTCAGAGCCCCGTCCAACCTGACCTGGAATGTTTTCAGGGATGGGGCATCCACCACCTCTCTGGGCAACCTGGGCCAGGGTTTCGCCACCCTCATTGTGAAAAATTTCTTCCTTCTATCCAGTCTAAATCTACCTTCTTTTAGTTTAAAACCATTACACCTTGTTCTAACATCCTGTTGCTTCCCCTGTGTTACCTGAAGGCTAACTTTACCAAAGCCACCTACCAACACATAGACTTTTTTTCCCTGCTCCAGGCTCTGCTCCATTCCTTATTCCAGAGATGAAGCTGGAAGAATAAAGAGTTTGCCACTACTCCCTTCCCATACCCTGCATGGGAGCAGCTTGTGGATGCTCTAGCTCACTCCTTTCCAGTAAAATAACTGAAGGACTCATGCCAGTAGAGAATAAGAATTAAATGCTAATCTACAACTCAACATAGTTTTTGCACAAGAATGCCAGTGCACAGTAACAAAGCAAAAATAACAGCTATGTCTACCACTTTTGTAACAGCAGGTAGCTTTTCAGTCCAAGTTTCCTGCATAGTCATTTATAGCAGCACAGAGCAGGTGGAAATCATTACTGTTCTGATCTGGTGGCATTTTACACCCACTCTGAATCAGGGGAAATCACTATAAAGAGGTACAGTGTAAGAGAAGCAAATATATAGCACAAACAGTCTCCTTAAGACAAACGTTTGGCAGCAGCTAGTTTCCATGCTCACCATCGCATACCTGCAAATAAAATGGGTCTGCCTGGGCAAACGTAACTGTGAGATGCTCTGGAGTGCTGGCAGAAGAGAGGAGTCAGCTTAGATACTAACAAGCACCCATCTGCAGCACGGAGCAGGTGATAATCCCAGCGCCAGCCTGCACATCCCCTCCCAGGTCAGCTCACCTTTTGCAGGTTTTTCCCCCCTCCCCAGGGAGCAGGGGAGGCAAACTCTCTCTTCTCGCTCCCAACAAATTTGCATCTGCCATTCAGAATCTATGTGTTCTTATTACAGAGCTGACAAAGTGACAGCAATAATTAATCTTCCTGTGTACAGAGCTGATTGATATCAAGCAGAATTAAACTACTGTAATCAAGTTAGTCCGTTGCAGATGTGTGAAGTGCTACAGTTTATCAAATCCTGCAGGCACACAATTTGATTCTATGTAACGAGGAAGAACAATACCGACGAGATAGCAGACAGCCAATAATATGATGCAGGATTTCATTAATGCCTTTTTTTTAGCTTTTAAAAAGTGCCACACTTGTCAGCTGTACAAAAGGTGCCATGACATGTTAACACATGTCATTTCAAAATTGTCAAAAGAGGCTGCACGCTGGCTCCGTGGGGATGTGCTCTGTGGTCAATTCAACATGTACATGCAGAGCCTTACTGTGAGACACCAGAACTTCAGAAGCTGAAGGCTCCTGAAATCAAAAGGTGTGAAAAGGTGCTGCTAAAGAGGTGTGTTGAAATAGAAGCAAGACTCAACAAGGACAATGATCACTTTTGGTGATTGATGTCAGCTGCTGTCACAGCAGGAGGAGGGAAAACCACAACATGAATATTTGATTAAATCAGGCCAACCTGAAGTCTCTGCCAGAGCATGAGGTGTGACATGTTTTCTATGGGATGGCAGGACTTTTCTTTCACAATGGATTATATCTTTGTCTTGCTTCACTGGTTTCTTTTTCTTCTTCAGCTGAAGTGCTTTTAGCACTCGTAACAAGAGGTACAGCTTGTCAGTGCTGGGGAGAGCTGGCACCCCATGTCAGCTCTGCAGCAGACCCGCTGCCTCCCCAGCATGCTCCCCACCAACCTGAGGTGCAGTTATGGCAGTCAGGCTGAGGGCACAGTCAGAGCGACAAGACAGGCTGAGCTGAGCTAGCCTGCAAAACCAGGCAGCCCTGCTCTTCCATCCCACGTCTCCCCGCCCCGTTTACGTCTGCACATTCCTGCCCCCTTTCTTGGTGCTGGCCCTCACATTGACCCCCAACCTCCTTCAAGCTGATTCAATGCACTAAGCAGGCAGATATCAAATCGGGGGGACAAAAAGAAGTGATGTTTCCTATGCCACAGCCAATACAAGGCCAAGGGGCAAGAACACGAGCAAGGATGCCAGAAGGGGAGAAGAGGCACAACCCTACTGGCAACAGTAAGGAATTGGCTCAGCTCTCCCAACAGCCAGAGGAGCTGTTCTATTCAGAAGGAGCAAGCGCTATCAGGCCTTTATTTGACGCGCCTCAGGCAGCTGAGACAGCCTAGGGACCATCTATGCAGAATTTACTAACCCGTTGGCATTTATTCCCTTTTCTCTCATGATACTTTACATCTAACCTAGATGATAAATCTCCTGTACTCAATCCTGTTCTTCGTTCCCTTTAGAGGACTAAGCTGCTCTGCACTCTGTTAGGTACTACGTGCTGTTAACAAATCACTTGCAGCGTGGATGTTTGCTTGCAGAGACTAACCTGTAGGGAATGGCTTATTTTCATTAGCAGCCTGGTCTATTGTTCAAATGTTTATTGATCATAAACCTGAAAGATGTAACCCAACCTGCCCACTCATTCTCCTTTCAATGACTTTTTTCCAGACTAACCAGTCTTTTCTGGAAGTTTTCACCAGAATAGAAATCCATTGGTACCTCAAGCAACTCCACAGACCATGCTGCCAAGCAGTCACCTGCCCCAAACGTGCATCCACAACGAGGGACATGTCCACCTATCCTGCTGACCCCCTTCTCCCACAGCATGGAAGTAGATGTTTCTAATCCATTCAGGCAATGAAACATTAGCAAGCAGGAGTGGGTCAGCCAGGAAACTGGGTATTTCCTCCCTAACGAAAAACTGTACATGGCGGCATCAACTGCATGTGTCTCTACACGTGGCTGAATTGAAACAAGAGCAACACACTAGTGCTGGAACAGACCTTCTAGGCTGGTGAGACTCAGTCCTGCTATCACAAATAGCTCTTCCGTGTAAAATTGCATGTAAATTGATCAAACTCTCTTCTTAAACTAATTAAGTCGGTGGCATCTGTTGCAAGGCCATACTCCCCTAACACCTAAAAGCTCTATGCCAGTTTCCACCTCCGCTCATTTTGCAGGTGGTTTATACTAATTTTCTCTGTTTACCTCCTATCAATTCCATTGACTGACTCCTTGGTCACATATTATTTAGTCGTTCATTGTGTTCCTTCATGCTCCAACACTAACAAAAGGAAGCGCAAACACAGGAGAACACATTCAGAGCAGCAGGAAGAATCATACAGCTTTAAACAATTATGAAGGGAAGGGGCAAAAGGTAGGGAATACCCCACAGCTGAATCTTTGCCGTTTTCTCCATAATAAATAAACCAAGAATGACTAGAAAATTGGGCCTATAGTTTGAAATGAAACAAGATTCTCTATGCCTCACGCAAATGGAACAGCATTAATAATCTCATACAATGGCCACTTCTGTGTTAGATCTGTACTACTGGGGCTAAGCAAACACAGCTGGGGAACAAGGAAGACTTGAGAAAAAGAAACTCAATTGTTGGAAAGAGCCAAGAAGGCAAATTTACTGTTATTGGAATAACATGGTAGAACTCACCAGACAGTCCTTGTAAATAGATATGGGGAGTTATGCTTCCTTTGCTCTGCAGAGAGAAGGTGAACATGAAGAGTTCATGTCTACCGTCTAAGCAAGCAAGAGCTCCTTTTAGTGGTGTTTGATTCAGTGGAAGAAGGATCAAGGTTCAGGAGCTGGGTGATACACAAGTTGGAGCCAGTCAGAAACATGCTGAGGTATGCAAGAGAGCACGGCCCTGGAACAAAGTTTCCTCTTTTCAGTGGTTTGCTCTTTCCTGATAGAAGTCATTCTTTATTCATGCTTCTCCCTTCTCTCCAGTTAATAGCACTTCCCTCCCCAAGATTATTAGAATGGACAGTACACAAGAGCAGTTAAAAGAGAGAGCGAGCTCTTAAATAGAGCAGTTTCATTTCTGTGAAGCTCTCAAGGTTATCTTTCTCGGCTTTCAAGATACTTGTTTGCAACACCTCCTCTTTCAGTAACCATGATTCAAAGTTTCCAAAGTCTTTTATGGAAGACCTCCTGAAATGTATCACATAATGGCCTTTCAGAGAGAACAACTTGAACTGAGGCAATGGAAGACATCTTCACAGGCAGCAAGCAAAGAGGTAACTTAACAAAGAATCATTATAGGAATAATTAGACTTTCTGCTGGCAACATCAAAGTGTTTATTTACTTGATATAGGACTGGAAAATAGATCAGAAAATGATATAAAATGTTCCAGCTCATCTGAGAGCAAACACAAAAGCTTCACATACAGTTGGATCACCCTTTCTAAGCTAAAAGCAAATAAAAGCCTTGGGATGAATTCCATGAGTACAAAACCACAAGAAGCTAGGGGCTCTGACCACAGTGCGTTTAAGTATCTATGGTGATGTAACTTGGTCTCAGAGAAATTCTTGTGAACAAGTCAAACCATTTTATTTTCTATGTTTAAAAATTTTTAAAGTCTGAGAATTTTTGAAGTTGCACTGAAAAAGTAAAAAATTGATTTTTTTTTTCTGTCACAAAAACTTAGGATTCAGTTGCTGGAAAACATTCTTTTCCACCTCTTTTCTCAAATACAAATTTAGAAACAATCTGCAAAAATCAGATTTTGGATACAATTTCCATTTCTGTCAAAGCTTTGCCACTGAAAGTTCTGGCAAAGATGTTTTGTTGTTGCTGACACTACTGCTCATTTGTTAAAAATCAGGTCAATCACTGGACACAAGCACGAGCAATTAATGGTCTCTTTATTGCACTATAAATTAGTCTCTTGTTTTGTTTGAAGGTACTGCTGGTTTGCATCAACACTAGAGGTTCAGGAGTGAAGTGAGCAGGGACAAGGCTGAAGTGACAGCTTTCTACCCCTGAGGACAAGGGGATGCCCGTGCTCTGTGAGCCCAGCAGAACCCGGCACTGCTCCTGCGCAGGTTGTCCCCATTTCACCATGAGCTGGCTCTACCGATGACCTGTCAGAGTGGGGCATCGGACCTCACTCATTCTCAGAAGTAGGAGCTGAGACGCCTTGTGGAGGAGTCTTTGCTGCTTAGGAATGACAGAGCAAGTAGGGTCAGATGGAACTGCAGGCGTTCACGTCCTGATAATAAAATAACGTGAAGAATGCTACAACTTAGCAGGGCGGTAGTGATAGAGCCCCTAACACAATCAAAACCAACTCCAGCTCAGACTCCAACAGGCATAACAGGAACAGTCACTTGTGCTTGGTCTACCAGGGCATCTGGAAGAATTGGCTACATTTGTTGGAGGTAAGCACGAGGGAGAAAATATTTATACCAAAACACAGTGCAGACTTGGTCAGCTGAAATAGTTCATAAATTCCAGTGTTTTCACTGGAAAACATATTGTGTTTTTTTTGGTAAAAAGGTGCTAGGCCATTCATTTTCACATTTTCAGAACAACATACTCTGTTCTATGTCAAAGAAATGTTTGGGCTAACACAATCTCTTGTAGCTTTTTTATTTTACATTTCTGTGGGAATATGAAAAAAGTTGCAGGGGAGCAACCCACAAGCATTTTCCTCATACATTCCTAGTTCAGTCAGCAAACCAAAAAATCAATTCTTCACCCGTTTCTAATGCACAGGGTCACTAAATGTGAAACACATTCTTTTCCAGTAAGTCATTCCTAATAAAAGGCATGAAACTCAGTGGGCAAATGACTTTCGTGTAGATCTGAAGACATACAAATTGAAATTAAACTAGTGTCCAGCATCCCCTTTCCTCCACAAAAGATGGGTATTGAAGTGGAATGGTTTTCTAGAAGCTAGTGGATGTGAGGGTTAAATTGTTCAATAGGTTTTATGATGATTTTGCTATCCGTTCATCATAAGTAGCATTTTACTATACTGGTTTCTGTACAGAAAAAGGTATTGGACGTATTTCAATGAAGCATTTTGATAATCTTTACTATTATGAGGTTAGTTTAATAAATAGATGATAGCACATGAATGGTCTTGCTCTCAATATCCAGTTTTCTTTCATTCCTCTCTTCACAGAAGGGGCATTTACATTCATGTAGGGAGAGGGAAAGGCAGCAGTGTGAGCAGGTCCCTTGCTGATCTAACATTTTCTCCTCTGTAGCTACTCAATTCCAAGTATGTCTCTGCAATAAAAAATTCTAGGTCTTTACACAGCACCTATCAGCATGGTGGAGTGGGGAGGGACAGCTTGATTTTCACCACAGGGACCCTCTTGCATCCATCACAGCACAATGTAATTAATAGTAATACTAAAAACAAAGTAAAGCTTTTGCCATGTAGGAAAAGAGAGAAGTCACTCCCCTCCTACTTCAGCCCACACTCTTTGTTCAACAAAACAAGGTGACCGAGCCCTTCTCACCTCTTCAAAACCCAGGGCTTGCTTTGCTTGCAAGGGTTTAGAAACTATTTCCAATGTTTTCTTGCAGTTGGTCACTGGCAGTGGAAGATCTCCTCCAGCACAGCTAACCCAGCAAGCCCAAGCACCTCTTACCCCCATCACGCAACCTCCCACCCAGTCACACAGCTCCCAGCATAAGCAGTGCAGCCACTGTTTCATATATTTTTCTACTCACACAAACCTCACGATTTCAGGAGACAAAGCACCCCCACCATAACAGGTTGTTGCAGACCTGCAGTGGTCCCACGTCCTGTGCCAAAGTCCTGAAGGCAGCGTGGCTGCTGCTGTGGGAAGCAAGGGGATGCTCAGGGGATGGAGATGTAGCATCAACAGACACAACCCCTATGCCTCCAACCGCCAGCTCTCAAACCCAGCTCTGCCCTCCTTTTCCCGTCTCTCCATTTGCCCTGAAAGAAGGTCTTTTTCTGGCTGCAGCCCAGCTCTTATCTTTGGATTTGGAAAGTTCAATATTGCCAGCACAGGTAGGGAGCTGCTAGCCAGGTCTTGGAGCTGTACACACGGATCAATGAGAGATGCAGATCCTGAGGCTACAACACATTGTCCATAGCAGGTTTACAGAGCTCTGCCTCCACAGAGGGGAGCAGGGGTTCAGTGTCCAAACACACTCCCTCCATCTGAGTGGTTGATATATACTTCCAGGAGAAATTTTCTTATGCTTCCTAATATTAGGAGGTACGGAGCTGAGAAAATTACTGCTGGAAGTTTGAACAGACATTTACAGGGTTGGGGAGACTGGCTGTATTTCTTGCTTTAGTACAACCCACAGTGTGTTCACCCTGTAGCTCACTCACTGTAGACCATCACTGTAGCTGTACAATGACTTTTCCTTACCCACAGGCACACGCACACACACTCAGGATGAAGCTGGAGTTGTAACTCCATCCTATAGCTTTGTCACAGCTGTCACCAGTTCAGGAGAAAGAGTCATAAAACTCCTCTTCCATTTTGAGCTAACCACTGAGTAGTGTGTTAATTTTCTGGGTCAGCATCCCAGGATTTTCCTTTTCCTAGCATGCTGTTCAATACTCTCCACTCTTTGACATCATGTACAACTTCTATAGCAAGAGAGTGCTTAATCCTCTCTGAAGTAATTTCTTTCTTCTTTTATGACTGGAGCCCTGGACAGTCTGTTATGCTTCAAACCCAGCACTATATTTAACTCAGCCATCTTGTTCATTCTTCCTCTCGTCTACAGCTTGGCTAAAAGGAAGAAATTGCAGTCATGAATAAAATACCAGGAAGAAAGTCAAATTGTTCAACACGCTTTTAGGCAAATTGCAGCATCTGGAAAAGAGCTGGATTTCTACAACATCCTTCATTGTGTTTAGGGAGGATTTCCATACAACTTACTGCTTGGAGGTGAAATGCGAGAGTGAAAAAGGTGTAACCTTAGGAACATAACAAATGGGACAGAATTTGAAACAATGGACAGATAGCAATAAAATTACTCTGGTCACAGGGAGCTGCCTCAGGCTCCTGACAAAAATTGAGGGCTTGCTTCTGCAAATCAGGTGACAGCATGTGCAATGGGCAAATGCAGCTCCCAGGGTATAGATTTCACAAAATACTTTCCAGCTAACTTCGGCCACCACAGTACAGTCTTGCTCAAACAAAACCAGTTTGACATGACATTTGTCATCACTTCCAAAATAAGAAAACTCCATTGTCTACTTTTAGATCTCACTGCACTGTACGTAACTGATTACTTTCTATGTTAGTTCTGACAACCTTTCCAAGACAAGCACCCTCTCATTTTGTTGTGATGATGCAGCCACAACACAATGAAGAGGAAGAACATGAATTAGGGTTGCCTGATCCTGACATTGATCACATGGTTGTCCTGCCTCAGCTGTATGATGCGGATACAGCCTTCACCATCTCATCCAAACAGCAAGGAATGACCACAATTCACAGTATTGACAATCCTGAAATGTCTTATGTGGAAGAGTTAGGTATGTTTGGGTTTTGCCTGAGTACCAATCTTCAACATGCCTACAGTCTATTTAATACTGCTTTGTTCATGTTTAGCAGAGGCATATTTTCCTGAGGCATATAGAGCTTGTATTGGGGGAAAAGAGGACAACTGTTTCAGATATCTCTGCCTAAAATGAGGCTCCTACCTACATGTAAAAGCACATGAATACAAATAGTCAGATCTTCAGAAGGATGGTAGATCCAGATAATTTTTCATGACCTGGGGACAAAAGTTGCCAATTATGCCTCTATTCAGTCAGTTTTCTAAATATGGCATTTTTATTTTCTGTTTCACCTGAGCACACACCACTGAGAAAGAAGCTCCAGGTTTCAGCCTTTAAAATGTTAGTACAACTGTGCGGGTGACAGCCCACAAAGCAGCCACCAGCACACACACGTGCTTACAACACAAATGTTCATAAGTCTAAATTTGCAGAAGCATAATGTGCTGAAAAAGTTCATCAGCAGTCACATTTTGAAACCATTTTAATCTATTTATTTCATACGTTTCTCTTGGTGACAGCAAAACTGCATGCAAATTTGCTGCGTGTTCCCAGCAATATAAGGGGCTTGCATACACATTGGCGGCAAATGATGACTTTCACATTCAGCTTTGAGAGCTAGAACCAACTGAACTTAAAACCCACCTACAAAGGCATGGCCCACACGTTAACAAAGTCTCCATTCACAACGTACCAAGCAAGAACTACCTCTATCCTGAATCTAGATCCTTTCTGATTGTTCCTCAAATCTGGAACTGATGCCAAAATCATAGATTAGAAAAAAGCACCAATATTTGTTTGGTAGCCAGTTAAAAGAAGAGCAAACTCCTTCTACATTTTAAACTTCAGATTGATCTGATAAATGAACCAGGAAAAAGATGAGCCAGGAGAAACTGAAGCCTTTAGCCTGTGACATCCTGCTTTCAGCAGGGATTTCTATCACAGACAGATGCTCTGTATCCCCAAGCCCTCTTCATGGCCCTGCTTCCAATTGCAGCAGAAACACTATTCTCCTCTGCACCCTTGGCCGCAGCGAGGACCAGTGGGAGATGATGCCTCCAGCCACCATCCAGTGGCCAGGGAAGTCTTCCCTATTCCCACCACCTCTGTGATAAATAAGAGAGGTGTGGAAAGGCCAGTTGCTTTGCACCAGCCGACCAGGAGGTTGGAGGAAGGCCAACCTCCTCATTGTTCTGTGAGGCTTCTCGCAAAGAGTCTATTTTTTTATTGTTTTGTGTCCTTTTTGTTCCACCAGACCCTCTCTAAATAGGCATTTCCTTTGCTATTAATGAAATCTGCTTCAATTTCAAAAGTTCTGTTTGTAGGCTGTAATCTCAGTCCCAGTCCAATTTAAATATCTGTTGTTTTGGTGGTGGACTTCTGGACTACATCCCTCTAGCTCAATGCCAAAAACATAACGGAGAAAATTTCACCTACCGTTAGGAGCCATCTGGTTATGCTGCTCTGAAAAGTGAGACAGATAAGGAGCTGCATGATACCCATGTAAGGCAATTTGCTGGCGTGTTTATCATACCTGACTCTGGGGTGCACAGCTTTATTGTGATTTGATAAAAAGCAAAGGAGTACAGCTGCAGCACACTGCTGCTTCACTAAGCCGACAGATGGGCATCACTGTAAGGAAGCCACACGGCATTTTTTTTGTTAAACTCAGCTCATTAGGTTTTATCTGCAATATGTTGCTGTATTGGCAGAAAACCTTTTAGTGAGCAGAAACATTAGCCAAAGTTTGTCAACAGATATGGGGAAGATCCTATTGTGGAAGGATATGTGCTGGGGCAGGGGTGGGGTTTGATTGCCTCTCAGTGCTCAGAAGTCTGCTCTTCAAACTTTTTTCAGCTCGCTCTATAATTTGTACCGTAATGGTAGTCCTGACTGGCATATTAATAGAGCTGCTATTCACAGTTTGCAATTGTTGCTGCATTTCAAGACAGTTCACAAATCACTTTATCTGAATAGTGCAGAAAGTTTGTCAGCAAAACCTGGAAAGTGGGAATTTTTCCTTGCCTCCAGCAGACAGCAAAAACCCAGATGCCCACATTTCTGTAAAAGTGAAAAGTACCTTTCGAAGTTGAGAATCACATCTGCTTTTACAGGCTGTATTATTTTGAGACATTTTGAATTGTAAGGAGTCCTTTCCTACCTGGGGTCACTGGTTTAATTCCAGCAGGTCAGCTGAACTTTCTTGGAGAGATAAATGAAGCAAAGTTCCATGTGTTAATAGTAGCTTCAACTACAGATTGGTAAATCTAGTATTTGGAAAGCAAAGCAAAGCAAAGTATTTTCAATCCACAGAAGAAATATCAGAAACTTTGGAAAGTTTCTTCTCAGGCAAAGCAGTTGAGTGGGCTGCTCTGGGTGCTCCCAGGCACCTCAATGCCTGCTCACCGCGGAGCCCCAGTACCAGGCATTTCACAGAATGGGGTCCAAGTGCGGTACCAGAAGCTCTCACAGGCCTTTCTGACACACAAATGTGCATCAACGTGTCAAAGGCCATTTAGCTGGCCAGGAAGCAACCGCATTCGCATCTTAGTCTAGGTCAGAAGTGTGCTTTAGAAGAAACTGTCCTGAGACTTCCCACTTTGCTTTGGGTGATGTCCACGAAGCGTTTCTGGGAGCACATGCTCTGGATTCCTCTTGAATGAAACTAAAACACTGGATGAGCTGCAATAATGTCCCGATCCTTAATGGGCACTTAGTCCACAGGGCTGAATTAATCTGAAACACACACCCCCAAACATACACAGTATGGACATCAGAGCCTCAGCACCATTTCACCCTCCACATCTACAGCACATCTACACACTTGCTAAAATAAATGCATCGAAGAATCTATCTTGTTTTAATTTATGGAAAGTAAATTTAATTCTACACTGGGCGCTTTAATTTACTTCAAATTCAAACCAAATCAAATCAAACTCAAGCAAAATTTAATAACTCCAGCTTAAACCAAAGTGGGAATATCCACACAGTTTTAGTTTACTCTAAACTTACCAATCTAATATGATACCTTGAATTAAACCATACCAACTCAGCATCTAAATGTAACCTTAGTGTCTGTAAAAGAAAACATTTTTCAGTAATGCAGAGAGTTGAGCTATGTTTTCCATTAGTGGAAAATGTGATCACATTCTGAGATACTTCGTATTTTTATACTGGCTTTTATTTTTAGCTGTTTCTGTATTAGAGCAGTGCCCATTATCTTGCTATAATTAAAGGTCACTGTTCCTGTTACTATCTATAGCTATAAAACTTCATGGTAGGCTGCCACATCTCGACCCAAAGTTAATAGATGTATCTTAGATCATATATTTCCCCTTTCTTCTGTTGCCTAGCCCGTGTGCATATAAAAGACATGCTCCAGCTCCCAGCCATTTTAGGAACGTATCTGAAAGATACTGCAAAAGGGTAGGATCACTGTTTCTGGGAGATGCAACTGTAGATATCATTGGTATCAACCACTTAGACTGGGGTTTCACCAGCAAGGACTATGCAAGCTCCCACAGTGGGGAACGTGCCAGCACCACTGGTTTGCTGTCTGTTTGCCAGGGAAGTCACGAGCCAGTGGTCTCCTCCAAGGAGACCAGCTATGGTGCTGGAGGCAGCAGGGAGAGCTGCTGCCTTTGGTAATCACAGTCCTCCTACGGCAGTCATACCTGAGCAAACTCAGTGTGGGAAGCACTGGATTAAACCAAAATCCCTTTTGGGTGGATTTGCCTTTTTGTTAAATTTCTGCAGACAACCAGTAAAGTAGAATGCTAACCCATAAGTAAAGTTCACTGGCATTTTTGTGATTCAAATAAAGAATACCTTAGACTTATTGTCATCTCCCTCTGGCTTTACATCTGCTGCCATGCAGTCAGAGCTTATTTTATCTTGGGTAAAATGGACTCTATGAAAGCAAAAGATGTTTTCACATGTAGAAAAGAATACATGTAAAGTTTGCAATATGCTTTTGATGGTTTTGTTGTCATGATGATCTGGATCTGCTAACCAACAGTGCAACAGAGACTACAAAATAAGGGAAGCATTTATTCCCTCAGAAATAGTCTTATTTCCCAGCAGTCCATAAACTCTGCTCATTTCAACCCCAGACATTTTCCTCCATCTCAAGCACTAGAAATTTTTCTGTCCTTTTAAACTTCAATCTTGCTGGGAAAAAAAAAATAGTGTCTAGTCACACATGAAAGAGCTAAGCTCCATGGTAATTGAACAGCAGAGATTCTACACTCCAAATTCTGCCGAGAGCTTATGTGGATATTGCCTTTCAAGGGCAGAAAGGGGAATGGCTTTTCCTGATAACCATTGTATATAGAGATACTACAGGAAAAAAGCAAAGGGCTATCAGCATGGTGGGAGGGAGTGGGAAGAAGAGATGGCAGGCTTGACTTTGGAAAAACACCCTCGGGTTTTACCTGAGACAGGGTCTGTATGAAGAATTAGGTCTTGACTCTGCTGAAAGTAAGAAAAAACTTCTGACATCCAAGTTGTAATTGATATTCATGAAAATGTATGAGATTAACGTAGTCACTCGGCACTGCCCTTAGCCTTATAATGAAAGCAGCCAGGTCTGAAAGGAGATGGCAGAGAATAAAAAGGAGTGGGAAAAGTAGAAGTGAAACAGGGAAGGAGAATAAGTGAACAGAGCTGATTGATCAAAATATTTCCTTTCTATGAATTTGCTGCCAGATGCTGGTTTCTCTTGCACAACATCACACAGGGGTTACAGAAGATCTGCTGACCCGAGCCACTAACATACCCTAGACCTGTGCTCTTCCCAAACATGCATCAGAGCCTGTAACAAGCTACTCCACAGGAAGCTTTTCTGATCCTGGAAAAGCAGCACTGACCCTTCACTGTTTGGTTTTAGGGGCAGAACAGAGGACAAAAAGGACCTAGCAAGCTATCAGATTTCCTGCAGCTGTGAGCGATGCTGCATTAGAAGCATCAGGCAGGAGGGTCTCCAGAGCTTGGATATGACATGCCACCAAAAGCTTCCCAAGAGCTTGGTTCAAGTCTAGGACACGGTATATTGTGCCACAGGAAGAGAGCAGAGAGATAAAGGGACCCCAGACTGTACCTTTTGTTAGTTTTGTTACAGCTACTCCCTCCCTCAGTTATGTAACCTGGCAGCCCTAGGTTGCCTCATCATGCTACACCTTGCAATGGAGCAGAGAAAGTCTCAGTCCCCGCTGCACCACTGAGCTATTGTCTGGCTGTACCCTGAGCAGTCTGCCTACTGGGTGGCCTTCCTCTAGCCAGCCACAGGCCAAGGCTTTTAGTAAGCAAGCTGGATATTATCTCCAAACAACTGGAACACCCTCATTCTTTGTCAGCACCTCCTTTACAGTAATTTTTTTTCTGACAGTCTTATTTTCTGAAGTACTTGATTGGGTAACTATAAAATCCCCATCTGGGGAATTTCACTTCCAGGACCAGCAAGTTTTGCATGCTGGTACAGTCTTTGCTGCAGAAAACAGGACCAAGAACAAGCATTTCTCAAGCAGATCTCCTGCTGAACCTCAGGAAACTCTCTTGTTTCTCCTTATTCACTTCAAGACAGCAGAACTTCATGCACCAAACATATTCTTTTTACAACCTCTTCAAAGAAATCACTGTCCATTATGATGAAATTTCTCAGAAGATGAAGTTGTCCAATACCCTGACATGCTGCCATTTACTTTTTGTTTGTGCTGTTCCCTTCGCCCTGCAGAGGCTGATCAGTGTTGCCTTGTCCTCCATCTTGCCAAAAACACAGATGTGTGTCCTAAAACCATTCAGCCACACTTTGGAGGACCTTGCCCTATCCTTGAACACTGTTACTCTCCAGCAGAATATTTTCCACTCTTTACATTTTGCTGATTATCTTGACAAGACTTTCAACTCCCTGTGCTTTCTAGGTAGAGCAGGAGGGTACCGCAAGATGGCAGGTCATTCTGTCCTATGCCAATCATCATCTTAAGAGACATTTAGTCCAATGTTGGCTATGACTTGGTCCTGCCTTCTCATTAACATCTTTACGGAAGGACTAGACCATCATCTGGCACTAAGTGAAATGTAATCGTGGAACCAAAGAAAACCTTCCTGTTGACTGTTACTCAGTCTCAGTGTTTGCAGTATAACCCACATACCCTTGCAGAAATGATGTTGTTCCTCTGGTGTACCAGAAAAATGCAAAAATGCAGCTAAATGAACTGTAGGAAGGACCTTGTTCAGAGGCAGAGGGCTCAGTGAAACCATCCTAAGGAACAAAATTGAGGTGGTGCACACCTTCCTTGCTTGTAACCCCTGTATGGCTCCATCTACACTGTAGACTCTCTTCTCCCAAAACAGTGGTGTAGCTCAATGGTTGTACAGTAGATAATCACCTTGTCTGCTCAGCTTTGCTGGCATGCCATAGCAAATGTGTACAGCACATTTGACATAAGACTAGACTGCTTGACAGTGCAAAAAACCCTTGAAGCTTATTGTGGAAAAGAAAGAATTTGAAAATTTATTAAATCTCACTACTGAGATATTACCATGGAACCTCCTTGGAGTAACGTTCTTATACTCCAAATTTCTCCAGAAGCCACATACCCGGTTATGCTACGTCACCATCACACATTACCAGATATTCTTCAGGTTGAGGAGACAGCTGTTTGTGGTGCATGAAGGAACAGGTAGTCCATCTGGGAAATAAAATTCTCATAAGACATCCTTTCAATATTTCTAAATAAAAAGTTATTCTGACTTAAGGGCGTGGGGGGAAGTAAAGGACAAAGTAAGGACTTTTCTCAAAAAGTTTAACTTCACTGAAAGTCTGGTTTGTTTTTAAAAACAGTGTCAGAGGATGTCTTCAGCCAAATCTAACAGGTTTCTTGAGGCTCACAGCTGCATGTGCTGGAGGGCACTTTGTCCCACAGGCTCAGGGGAGTGTGGCAGGGGCAGTGTTTGGGGAGGAGCTGCTGCCAAGAAAGTAGAGCAGCTCTGCAAACTGTGGTGTCTACTGAAATAAGATTAATGGGAATTTTTTTTTTGCTAAGGAAATCTCAATTTAAAAATTAAATCCCACTTCCTCTTAAGGATCATAAAAGAATATGCCAGACCAAAACCTGCCTGTACTTGGGTACAGTGCACATTTGATTAAAATCAAAGAGAATATTGCTTAGGGCCCTGCTCACACTTACTGTGTAGTAACCTCATTGCTGCAGATGGGCGTTGCTGCAGTAACTGCATCACAGCACATGCACGCTGCTGTCCTTTGCCCTCTAATGCAGGGAACATGCAGGTGGATTGAACGTGCTGTCACCACGAATACTGCAGTGGTAGCTGGCAAGAGGCTGAAGACTTTCAGTTCCTATTGACCCTGGTGGGAAGGGAGAGGATTCAGAATCTCCTCCAAGGCCCCGCTTTGCCATTGTATCTTGTTTAAAAGGGTTGTTTTTACCATTATGAAAGAAGTAGGTCACAGATAACCCTTACCAGTTTCCATCTACCCACTTTTCTAGTGAAGTGGATTAACACAAAAAAAAGTAACGGTATCCTTTTCTCACATAAGGTTGATGCAAAGTACCTTCTCATGTTTAATTCCATCACAGGAAAAAGGGACAGCTGAGCTGCCCACATCTCCATTTGATTTTCTTCTGTACGCTTTTTACTGGGTTACTAGGACTTCCCCTCATTCCTTTCGTATCAGCACGGAGACCGGACTTTGTTAGGCTGCCTCTTTGTATTTAAGAAACTAAATCTGCTCCCCCCACATCCCCCGCTGGCATTGAAAACCCCAGGGGAAACAAAAACACTTTCTGACCTCCAAAGTATTTTCTGAATTAAGTAGATCCTTTCTCTTTCACCAGAGACCGCAGAACAAAGCTGGTAGTGATCGGTCTTTATGAACTGAAGAGATACTGGGAACCGATGCAACTGAGCAGTCAATGTGCCATTACCCCAGAGACGAATTCCCTCCAATTTACTTTCCTAGTTTTGTTTCTCCCTTCTGTGACCGCATTGTCTTCCTTCTACATTTATCCCAGGGCTGAGCAGGGAAAGCGTCGAGGTCCAAGCTGGTCAACAGCAGATTAATTCCACCGCTGTACTCAGCGGTTCTTTCTGTACTTTAATTGACTTCTTAGGTCAATGAGAACTTTATAGGCCAGTTTTTCCTTATCTTGAGAACAACAGTGCACATATGGAATGGAGACATTTATATCCAGCTCCAGGAACAGCAGGCTAACTATATTTATCTTTCCAGGCGATTGTGCCAGACTCATCACCATGGTACCTGCAGTGCACAGACTTTTAGCTACAGCCTTTTGATACAGAAGCCATTTGGTAGCCCTCACCCAACTGCTGGGAGCCATGAAGTGCAAGGGACCACTGATGCTGTTCTTGAGTTATTTGGGGAGGAGGGGAAATGTTAGTCTTGTTAATCATTTCTTGCTGTTTGCATCGTAGTACGCTCTGGTATGCTAAGTGCCTTAGCTCTCCTTCCAAGCTGAGGGTTTGTGGATTATTAATCATCCCTACTTTCAAATATATAAACCATGATAACAGTAAAGGCAAAGGAGGAGAAGCAGCAATCTGCTGTTAACCCTTCCAGCTCAGAGGACGCTGTCTGTCCTGCCCAATACATTTCCCGGCTCTCACCAAGGATCCTGGGTGGTCCCTGTGCCAGTCACCTCTCCAAGAGAGAGGCCCCTATGTTTTGAAAGCTGTCCTCAAACCCACTCATGCAATAATCTCACATCCACCAATTCTGGGGTTGCAGGCCAGGCCCAGAAGATGACGGGGAGGTCCCAGGTGTCAGGCTCCTATAATGAGGGAAAGCAGTTGGCGGGACATCAGACCCCACTTCTTTCCTTGTATGAGGACCTGGAACAAAAGCACACAGCACTGCTGCAGACACAAATACTGTTGGCTAGAGAGAGAAAAGAGGACACATTGGGCATTGAAAAAACTCAGGGAAAATCAGCTGGTTGGGATTCTCGGGTCCGTAGAAATTTGGCTAGTTTAACAAAGATTCACAGGTGACATGATGCTAATACAATTCTCAGATTGAAAATAAAACCAAAAATTCCCTCCTTCCCTCCTCCTGAATTATTCTACCTTTTGCCTAGGCTAAAATAGTATTTTTGAACTGGAGCAGACCCTCCTCAGCTGGTCTAAATATTGCATCCAATAAATACTTATTGGAGTAAGGTTGCGTCTAAGCCAAGCCCACAGGCTAGACAGTCTTCTAGTCTACAGGAAATCTTTCAAACTGTACGACCTTCATCAGTGCCAGAAATCTACAGCTCAGGCTGGACTCTTTTTCAAAGCTGCAACAAGATCTGTAATCCAGGAATCCCATTTTCTGTTAAGCTCCAGACAGTGCATAATCATACAGTGTAAGGTTCCTCCAGCTCATCACAGCTAGGAAACAATTTAAAAATAAATAATTTATTGTAAATAAATTTGCAATAAACAAATAGGCTTAAAATAGATTTTTTTCAAAGTTTTCATTTTATATAAATAGCATCTTTGCAAAACACTGTGATATTTCAAGTTAGGAAAGAAAAAGGAATGGTTAGGGAAGGTTTTGGGGAAAAAAATGGTTCAATAAGATTAAGATTTAGTACTGGGGAAAAAAGATATTTGTGCTTGGAAGGACAAAATTTGCAAACCAACACCTGAAGTGATTTATCCCAAAACAGCATCATGGTCTGATCACAGCAAGACTCATCTCAAGTGATTTATCTCAAGACAGCATTGCCAGCTCTGATTTCTCCCCACTTCAGTGGTGGGGAATCCCTGCCAGCCAAGAAAGAGGACGATGCTCACTTCAAGCCTAGGACCAGCTTCGGCATGCAAGAGGGGTGCTGCTGCGGTCTTCAGAAGGCAAGTCCCTGGGTGAGGTAGCGGGCTGGCTAGGTCATTAGGCTGGATCTACAGCAAAATTTTCTGCCGATATAAGATTTTATTTCAGGGAGACTTCTCCTTTCCCAAGTTTGTGTATAGCTGTGAGGTCTGTTCATGCTGAGCATCCTAGGCTGGTTGTTCTGGGGAGGGGAGGAGGTGCTGCTGCTTAGAGCAGCAGACAGCTGTTGCAGGGAAACCACCACAGTACATCTGCTGGTAATATTTAGTCCAACAGTTTGGCCATTTTAAAGTTAAATATAGCACAGAATGACAAATTACTGCTAATTGTCATGACTTGTGTGTGTGTTTTATGCTACAGCACAGATTAATATTTTGGGGGTTTTGTGTTGTGCTACAGTGTTTATAGCTAATAACAGTAAATCTGCTTTTTATGTCACTAGTCAGCCATAATGCTCTAAAGGCCTTGCAGCAGAGCAAAGCAGCCGAAATCCTCATTACGGTGATGATGACAGAGCTGTAGTTGCAGTATTTCTAAATACTGGTTTGGTTTCAGGTTTAACTGTGTCCTAACTAAGCATGTTTGTAAGAGATCACAAAAGGCTGGTTTGTAAGTATATACAGCCAGAACCTCATGTAAATCAGCATAGTCCCATTTCAATCCCCTGGGCTCCCGCCCCAGGGAAAGAGTTGATGTCAGTAGAGCTACATCATTTTACAACAGCAGAGCCCATTACACTTAAGAGTTTGCAGCACCAGAGTTGGTCTTAAATATTGAAGGTTTTATCTTGCAATGGGCTAAAAGGATTCGCATGTCCTTGGAGCAGCAGGCATTTAGTGCATCTCTGGAGAGACCCAGTCCTCTGCATAGTCATTTTCTGTTATCATCTGAGCAAGACTATGTATGTACTGTCACGGTGGGTGAAACTCACCCCTGTGAAGACAGTCTGCATGGAGCACACCTTGGTTCAAAGCTCACTTCAGCCTTTGAAGTGAATACGAATGAATTTATACAAGGGAAAAACTCCATCCTCTCTAAATTATCCTTTATACAGCCCTGGAGCTAAAAACTCTATCCACAGAACTGTATCGTGAACACGCATTTAAAATCTCTGCAGATATGATAGGGTCGGTGCAATACCTCTGCTTAAATTTAGATTGACAATTACAGAGAGCAGCTCTAGCATTTCTAAAAGGAAAAATATATCTGATTCCCCTCTGTGCTAAGACTCAATAGGTCCAGCATAAAATGTCTATAATACCAGCAGTGCCTCAAGAGACATAATAATCAATCTTAATGTGCATAACATATTCAGGTATTTATAAATAGCTAATAAAATGGAGAAACCTGTAAGTGTATGAACCAGGAACAAAAAGATGTGAATCGTTAAATAAATGTAAGCTGCTACAAAGCTTTCTCACCTGGCTGTGATTGAGCCACGGCAAAGTTCAGCCCTTTGTGTTCTCATGCGAGGACAAGGATCAGCAGAGGCATTGAGATCCCACCTAGGGAGGGTGGAAAGCCAACGCAGGTTCTCAGCAAAGGGTACATACATTATGCTGTTGGTGTTGTTGGGGAAGCCTACCCCCCAGCTGCACTCGTGGGGCTGTGTGGGGGTGATCATGCTAGCCTCACTGCAGCTGATGGCAATTTTTCACATGGACAAGCTCTCAACTCTCCAGGCAGAAGAAAGGGGCTGCTCTCCGAAGCCCTGCCTTGAGGAACCTGCTCTAAGACAGAAGCAAAGCCATTCTCTAAGTAATTATGCCAGGAAGAAGTTAGCTTTATCTCAGAAGCAGTTAGCTTTATCAGAACACAAGAAATACTCCTGAATACCTGTAGAGCAGTAGCTGTCCCAGAATAGCTCAGGCAGTCAGTCTGCCCACACAAACAAGCCGTCAGTGATTCATCTTGCAGAATGAGAATGTCTTTTCCTGGAGCAAAAAATGAACAGCAAGTGCTTGTGGCCTGGCTGAAGCTCAAGTTGTATCTCCTATACTTTCTTCATACAATGAACTTCAAGGCTCTTCTGAAACGGTCTCACAGACAGAGAGGGCAAATTTAGGTTTCTCCTGCATTGGTGGTAGTGGCTTTGCCCTCATGTAATGAGCAAATATTAGCCCGTTTTGGTTTTAATCTTTTTTCTTAGATGCCAGCTCTTATTCTTTCTAGTCTACCTAAGAGTAAATATTGCCAGAAACAAAACTCTTCTTAGAACAGCTCCTGAATCATCTCCCCTGTTTTCTAAGAACATTTGAATTAGACCGAGAAAGCCACCCTGTAGTCATATAAGATATATATTGAGCATACTCATTTGATTACAAACACTTTGGTTTCCTGGACTAACATTTAAATGGGAAAAGACATTCAAAATGAACCAATATTAGATATAGGCCTTGCAGGCAAAACACTTATTGTGCTGAAAACTTGGAGTACTGCAATATGAGAGAGGGAAAAATCCTGTCTGTTTTATGCAAATTGTAAGAAAGAAAGAAGAAAAAAACATACCAGAAACATTACTGAATCCACCAATTGGATGTTGCTTTATTGGCAAGTTCTTAGGCAGAAAGCAGTAGTAACTTATATTCTCCACAATGAAATTGAAAATGCACTTATAGTGGGTTACAGCTTCGTGAAATATTACAGTTTTCTTTATTTGCTTTTGCAGGTAGTTAAATTTAAGCACTACTTACATTCCCCAAATTTAAAAGGCAATAAATTTCTTTAGTGTTTTCAATCTCTTTTCCTTCAAGAGATGTAAATTGATTGCCTGAATCCCTCCACAGACTTTATTCTTGTGAATAGGGGAGAGTAATTTACAAGGCCGTTGGCCTGATCTAATCCCCCTTTAGCTCCGGATCGCCTTTCTTGGAGGCCACCACTACGCTTCATGTCCAGCAAGACAGCAGTTGTAGCAGCAGCCCCCAATAGCCCCACGTCAGTGCTGCCCCGTAGCCTGGATGAGGGGCATGGGCATGCTCAGGGTCTTGTTGTACCTTTCAGTTCAGTGGCATGGAAAATACAACCGGACCTGGAGGAGCAAAGGGTGCTGGAGGGATAAAGGATGCTCCTTAGAGACACTCGGGATGTGCCTGAAAAGTAGTTCTTCTTGGGCTAACAAATCACTTGTGTATAAACCAAACAGATGGTTTTCAAACTTCCCGCCTGGCTGAGGGACAAATCAGCTACAGAATAGGCATAAAGTAACTTGACTAATTAAAGAGCCAGATGTTGCTAAATGGTACAATTCAGCAAAGTGAAGGCTTGGGCTCAAGCCAAGAGCATGGTGTCTTCAGGCTCCAGCCTCAGGAGTGTCATTCTCCAGTAAACCTTGCTGCAGTGCTTTGAGGATCTGCAATGTTCCTCTACAAGAGGTGGCCACCTCCAGCATGCTGGTAACCACACAGGACCTGTCCCGTGTCTTTACCTCAGTTCCCCCCGGTCAGTTCAACCCATAGTTTAAAATACAAGCAGGTCTGCACAAACGCGCCCAGCAGCGAGCCGGGCTGGCTGATTGAGGCAGAGGCCAAAGCAGTGGCAGGGAGGAGGATGGGAACAGCGTCAGCGCCCAAGCCCATCTCGCCTACGTTACTGGTTATTCACAGTGAGCTCTGGTCACAGCGAGCAACAGGCATACAGCATCGGTGATGACACCCTCCCATAGACATGCTGCTTGCCACTGGCACGAGCTGCCAGGCACCTTTGGGCTCAGGAGACCTCACTGCTGACCAGCGTGGCTCATCAGGACCATGTGGCTGCCCTGGCCCTTCTCCTGCTCCCATACTGGCACACTCGTATGGAGGAACAAATCTGTATGAAAATCCAAAATCTATATCTAAAAAGGCTTTCAATCAGAAAGTTGCCTCCACAGCTAAGATTACTGAGACCAGAAGTTTGTTTCAAGGAGTTTTTTGTGCGGTGGGTCAGGCTTTCTTCTGTCCCCAGCACAGTGGGAATCCAAGCCATGGCTGGAGCCTTACCAAAACTACCTATTCATACAAAGATCAGAGCAAGCACAAAGCTTCTGTCAATGCACTTTCAGAACGCACTATTGAGACTACAATAACGTCTTTAACAGACCGACAGCATGGTGAAAACAAGGAAGCTTATTTAAAGTTATCGGTACCTTTTGATTCTGTCTTTCGGAAAATAAAAATATAGCAGTGTGGGGGCTGATGAGGGAGAAAAAAATCACTTCAGGAAGGGTAACCTTCCTTACATGGTTGGATTTTTCCAGGAATAACAATCATTCCCTAAGCAAAGCCTTATTGCCATTCATTGCACACATTCCATACAGCCTCATCAGCCATCCCGCGTGCAGCGCGAAGTGCAAGCGTGCTTACTGTCAAGTGACAGGAAGAAAAATGCCATCACCAGGCCAGTGCCTGCTGCAGCGGATTTGCAAGATGGAAACCTGCAAAGCCTTAAAGGGTAAGGGGCTGGCAGCCCAGCTAATTCTGTAAATAACTTGCACGCCTGGGAAGGGAGGCACATCTCTTAGGAGAGATACCGAGATAAGACAGACAACCCGAGAGCTGAAGCTGACGTGCACAAGCAGCAGGGGCGCGGGGCTGAGAAGTGTCGGCCAGCAGAAAGCGCGTCCTCCCCAAAGCCCTCATTGCGCTCCTTCTCCGCTGCTCACTGAAGACAGCGGCTCTTCCTGGCTTGCCCGTTTAAAAAGCTCCCTGAGAGGTGAAGGAAGCTGCAAGAGAAGTGAAGCGTTTGGCAAAATGCAGACACTTGAAGATGTTACACGCACAGAAAGCCTGTAAACCCATCCCCACCGTCATCTAATGTCTAGTGACAGCCCATCAAACGTTCCCTCTTTATTACATTCAACTGTGAACAAAATTAGTAAATATATATGGGGTTTAATTAATGTTTGCGTTGACCATAAATGAAAGAGAACTTTACTTTTTTTACTGTATTTTACTAATCAGAGTCATTCAGTATCTTGGATGCTAGTGAATTAATTCTGAACTAATGAAGTGAAAGGAGGTCATTTGTTAGAGAAAACTGATTACATATCGGGATCTCCTGGGGACCTAAATGAGAAAATCACTATAATGAAAAAGTATTTTAAATGATGCAGGTCAACCAAACAGATCATTAAGGATATGGGGGGGCGTGTGTGTGTAGATATTAATGACACCACGACAGGGAGATGTCAAAAGGGAAGTGGGCTGACATAAGTAAGCAGAAAGGCATTTACAGTGCTAGCTTGGGGGTTTTTCCCCTTTTAATAATTGAAACATATTAATTTTATCACTTGCCTCAAATTAGTCACCTGTGCCCAGATATTTCCGTGACAGCATAACAGCAATACACTAATGTGCTTTATGTATATAAATTTGCGTTGAGCATAAACCTTTTTAATAGCATAAATCACAGTGGCACCTAAGGACCCAAGCCAAAATAGGGGCTGCATTGTATGAGTAGAAAGGGAATTGTATGAGGGAAAAAGTAGGCAAGGGGAAAGGAGGGATCCTTGCTTCCCGAGGTTTAATTTCAGCAAGCAAGCAAGCAGCAGCCGAGGGAGGGAGGCTTACATGGCACGTTACGGCACCAGGCACAGCAAGCCAGGCTAGCGCTTGCACACAGCTAGCTAGAGCGAAGGGAGCAGTGTAGCCTGGGCGAACCAGAAACACTCTCGGGGGCCGGAGCTGTGGTCTGTACAGCCCATAAACCCCACTGCCTTAGACCATGGCAGTGGGAGATGCTATTTAGGGAGAGCATGTGAGCCTGACCACTCTCTGCAGCCTGTTGCCCCTGTGCTCCTCCAGCAGCTGTAATCACTGCAGCAGGGACACGGCACTGCTCCACCCGCGCTCTTATACTCATTTCAGACCCGCGAAATGGGAGCAGCTAGGTAGCATCCATACTCAGGCTTGCCGTGTTTTACTGAGCCAGTTTACAGAGCTTCAGGATACTCTCAGGAAAAAAATATAATATCAAAGGGGTGATTGAAGGTGGAAACCAAACAAGGCAGGAGGTGCAAGCAACGTCATCCCGTGGGGAGTGGCAGATTCAGCCTGGCAAGGAGAGTTGCATGGCACGGCTAGGGAAAAAAAGGGGAGGTGAGGGAGAAGAGACCTCTGTTCAATAGTACAAGGATGGGAGGATGAATTCTGGAAGGCAGAAGGAATCTGGGGAATATTAGAGGAGAAATTAATATACTGCTGAAGGAGAAACAAAGCAACACCAAATAGTTGAAACAATCCTTTATGAAAAGGGAAGTAAAGCAGATAAAGAACTGACACATCTGTTTACAAAGCTTACCAGAAAGCAGTTTATTCAAAGGAAAGAAGAACCAAAAGTGATCCTAGAACCACTAAATCCACTTTTCAGGATTTCTTCACCAAATCAGGCATAGAGAAATATGCTAGTCCTACAGAGCGGAGGCAAACTATTTAAACAAGTACATCAGGCAGTTCTATCAGAGAGATGTAATTAGATCTGAGGAGCCAATACCTCAAGCAGAGCCTGAAAGGACAATCAACAGTTTACAGCTTGGAAAACTCCCAGAACTGGAAGCCAAATTCTTCAGAGCATTTAAACAAAAACTCATCCCCTCATTAAATGGAGCATTTGCTGAAATTCCAGGCAAGACTAGGATGAAGCTACCACATTATTCCCACACAGAAAAAGGCAAAGCCACTTATTTGCCATTTATTTATTTATTAAGCCATTTATTTATTGAGGGTTCTTATGATTTATTTCTCTTTTACATATGGGTATTAAAATTAGTGCTGAAAGACTGATGACAAGATGGAGATTGCTGTTTTCAATGGTAAGCATTTCTGACCTTTTAGTTACCAGTTGTTTAATTGCAGTCTCCAGATGAGCAGTAATAGCAATTGATTTGTGTTCATTAAGCTCTGTCTTAGAACCAAGAACTAATCCTGATTTTTGCAATGTAAAGACAGCATTGGACTGAGTTATGTAACTACATCTGTTGACATTATGATGATAATTTGCCTTCAAAGTAAGTATGCCTCATATTAAAAAATAGAATACTTTGTAAGAGCTTCTTCATTAAATATTCCTCAACAATGGAATTATCCACAACTGTTTGTCTCTTTTTAACTGCTCTTTCAGTCAAAGTTTTCTGACCATCTTCAAATGATAAACCCCAACAGTTATAAAGGAAACGTTGCAAGACCCAACTTTCATTTCATTATAAGTATCTCTCTTTCCATTTACATCCATTATATTGAAATATTATGAAAGCAGGTATTAATTAAAAAAATCTGGAGTTATCAACTAACTGACATAAAACCCAAAAACCTCAAATCCTTGCATGTGTGTGTAATACCTAGTAGAAAGGGCTGGCATAGTCAACTGAAGATGTTAGTCCGGTACAAGCAAACAACAGGTAAAGAAAATGACAGTCCTACCCAGCTGAAAAGGAGCAGATTACTGACACGGTATAGGGGGTGGGGAGGAGCTTTCATTCCCACATAGAAGCAGAAGGCATGTTTAAGGTAATACTATGTCCAGAAATGAAACTGCGACCTTACCGGAACCTAAGAATTAACTTCTGCCATATCCCACTGGTGTTGCTGTGTGGATGCCACCCATGAAATTACTGTCCCACAAGCATTGTGAAGAAAAAAACATAAGCTTGAAAAAAACTTGCAATATATTTGCTCTCACCCCAACAGAATTAAAAATAGTATGACCAGAAGTATGAGTGTGATATATTTCTCACTCCACTACTCTTATGTGGAGGACTACATTTATAAAATAGCTAATTACAGTTTGAATCATAAGTAAGCACTGAAGCTGAATTTCATTTCATGCAGCTGGATAAATTTTCCTCACCTATAAAACTAAGAGTAGAGGTACAGTGGCTGTACACGGCTGATGCTATCATTCAATGTGGTTGATCCAGCTAGAAAATGAACGATTGTTCACCACACTTTGTATGCACGTTTTGAAGGCAGTATGTTATCCACGCAAAGTTGAGCAATAATTTATCCATTCCTAACCAGGGAAAAACCATATATTTTATATATATGAATGTATATACATATTTAATTTAGAGCATAGGTTGGCTCAAGTTACAACAGTGCCAAATAAAGTATTTTTGCTCCTTTGATAGATGTTCTTCACAGTTTGGCATGACCATCCAAATTTCTTAAGACACCTTCACCTTTTGGCACAGCAGCCCTTGGAATGTACAAAATCCAGCATTTCAGCATGCCTCAAGTTGTGTCTATAGAGATAAGTTCTGGTTGCCGATGGAAATTCAGGCTGCACGTCTAGAGACCTGCACGTGCTCAAACTGGAAGAAAACATCTGTAAAATCTGTTCTGATTATTGTAACTTTTAAAGAAGGGCAAAATTTATCTTCAGTGAAGCACAGGCATTAAAAAACTTTTTTACTCATCCCTGGTCAAAAAAACAATGGAACCATTACGAAGTTTAACAAAAGTATTAGCTCAATAATAAAAGGAAATTATAACCAACAAGTGTGTTTCCAAAGAAGCCAACTGACACTTGCTGTTGAGAGATTTCTCATTACCATTTAACACAAGATTTCCCTGCAAAGTTTATTTCTCATTTCTAAGACAATAATAAATCTCTTGAGCTTCATTCTTAAGACAGAGCCAATAAATTCCTTCTTTTATTTTCCATTCAAGCATGCTTACAGGGTTTCAGCCCCATTGAGAGTTGGCAGCAGATCTTTGTTCTCAGCTACTACTACTATGATGCAGTAGAATTGAATTGAAGCACTGTTTCAAAACAAACACCTCTGCCTCATGTCCAAACATTTCATGACATCATATCACGAGAGGCTAAAGTAAGTCTGGTAGAAAAACCAGTTATTTTAACTGCTGTTTCCTACAGCTGCTAACTGTAGCATGGTAACAAAAGCACGGGGCTTTGCACAATCCTAAAATGTTGCAATCTCTTAGCTTTAAGAGTGTGGCTTGAGCTGAAGCAATCTACATCACACCAGTCTAATCTTGGTGTAATTAGAGGATCGCTGCCAAATATAAAGCATATGCTTTGTCCGAAATCTCAATGCAAATATTTGTGTGTGTGTGTACGTGTTGAATTATTAAATTCAGAAACCCATAGCAACATCTATGATAATATATACTGCTGCTATTATTATACACAAGAAGCTCTAAAGCCACTTTTAATCAAAAAAGATCCTTTTAAATCTATACCTGGTTTTAGTGACATTACTGTTAATGCAGCTGATGAAATATTAAGCATGCAATTACTGTACATGCCCTATAAATGGCTTTCCTGACATTCAGGCTATATAGAAGGCTGTGTGTCAAAATGAGAAGGAAGATATTTTTCTCCCAAGTATCTTTTTCCCAGAGAGATACTGAAGATTATGTTGAAAGCATTTCACTCAGAAGAGACGAGAGCCCCAACCAAATGCCGCATTCATTATAAAGAAAAAACAGACTGGAGGAGAGAAATCAGCAGAGCTCCCGATTGCTGTCCTGAAAGAAGGTGGGGCAGCCGTGTTCAGGCTCCACACCTAGGGCTGCCATCTGGTCCATGCTGAGTCACTCACAAAAGGAGAGAGGGGCAATCTTCTTAAGAAAGCTTGTTACAGCCATGCAAGCACAAGGCACATATGAAGAGTGCAGGCTAAAGGTCACTTCATGCTCATTTTTCTAGGAAAACAGAGCATTCAGAAGTGCGAGACGGACGCAGTCTAATCCCCAACACAGTTCATGCCCCGTACAGTGTAAAAAGGGAGGTTCATTTTGCAGGCATCCTATTTCCACCCTACTTTTGGAACCGCGGCTGTAGTATTGACTGATAGTGTCTAATGGTCTCATATGGATGTGCTAGCGTAATTGTATCTACACAGGCAGGTGTCAAAAATGCACTGACGTGAGCATTTGGAGAGCTATAGTAGCTGTCTGTCAAGTACACAAGGCTCCCAGTAAAACCCAATATAACCAAAATACAGTTCCTCAGTGTAATCAGCATACTGCATCCTCTCACTACACACGCACACACACACGCTCTAGCGTATGCCCTGATATGACTAAATATTATTGGCACAAAAAGGTAGAAGCCCTACAAAAACAGTCTCATTGCAGGACATTTGTGATTAGCCCATTAGAAATCCGTCACATCACTGTTGATTGCTGTGTTTATGGGCCTCATTATTGAGACAACATGCACAAGAAGAAAAGAAAAAAAAAAAGGCCTTTTACTTTCATAGGGACAAATGTTGCTGCTTCTTTACATACAGCATCCTTCCTCTTGGACACTACCAACAGCTCCTGCAAACTGAGGGAGAAGTCTCCCACTCTGGGGCACTGCTGTCTGTTCTCCCCATGATTCTTCCCCTATGAAATGAAAGACGTCGGCTGCCAGACCGGGGAATCCTTTCATTTCAACACTCACCCTTACTCGTTTCAAAGCTGTGCCAGAAACCCTCATTCTCCCTGGACCTGAAGCGCTTTCCTACATTTCTGGCTCCTGTGGCACAGTTTTGTTTCAAAAAGAGCATCATCAGTCCCCTTCTATTATACAGAAGCCTCTTCAGGAAAAGGCATAGCTGGAAGGATCCCAACAGCTGGTATTTATCCAGGAGACTGATAATTGTATTCAACATGGGCCTCAAAAAATGATTAGTGCAGTAGAGACAGCTCCTGCTTTATGAAGATGTGATATAAAGGAGGTCAGGCTAAATGCAACAATCCTTTCCGGACTTAAATACTATGAATCTATGAAAAGACAATTTATTTTATTCAGTGTCTCATAACTAAATGATTATGCTCACCCTTCCTCCTAGATCATCACTATCGGTGACAGATTCACAAAATAATACTGCTCCAGACAGAATGAAAGACAATATGCTCAAGTGTGTCCCCCCCGGCCAAATTTCTGTATTTAGATATTGCTACCAGGAGGCACAAAGATATTATTCATTTTGGTCTTGTATCAGACAGCAACATCTGCATTAAAACAGGTGCATTTTCAAAATAGCAATAAAAAATTACCCAGCTGATACAGCATCTAACATATTTCTGTTGTATCGCATTATTTCCATGCAGCTGGAGTTCTCCACTCAATATCCTATTCCTCTGGATCTGAAAAAAAGTTCTTTCCCTTTTTTCACTTATGAGCTTGCATCTGGGGTACTGGATGATAATCGAAACATTTAAACTATTATTCAAGTCTTTAATCAATTCTACTAAGCAGTCTTTCTGGACATATTCCAATATAAAATAAAATGCTTTGTGCTGTAATGGAAGAATTGCTGCTATTAAAGGATTTAATCCTAAATATACCACAGCACATTTCTTTATACATCAAGCAGAATCTGAAGGGCTGCTATTTTTATCAGGTTTGTATTTCACAGATAAGCATTCACTGCAGATTACAGGATTAGTTCACACCAGGTTTCCCCACTGTACAAAGGTAGAGCTTCGCAGAACCAGCAAAGCTAGACAGTTCTTAGCTAGAAGTACTGCAGGTTTAAATATCATTACCATATTTTCATACTTGCCTCTCTGATTAGCCTTTTCACAGTAGCAACTTTCCCTGTTGCTAAGACAGAGTCCCTGGCAGCCCAAGGAAAGGCCTGGGGCAGCTGGAAAGGCAAAAGGCAACCGCAGAGGATGGGCAGGAATATGCTGGGCTTGGCAATGCGACACACAGCCTGCGACAGCCGCCCGCAGAACCCACCGCCCCACGGGACACGGCGTAGCCCTGGGCAGGGAGAGCGCGAGGGGTCCAGCTGGTGGGATGCTGCTAGAGACATGCCTAATGGCAGCGGTGACACCCGCCTCGGCAGAGCCACGTATTGCGTTAGGATACGGGAAAAAAACCCGGCCATCAGAGTATCTGCCGTAAAAATAGTTCGAACTTCTTTTGGCAGTGTCCTGGAGGGAAGTATAGCAGCAAATGCACCGTGTGAAAATTAAAGCTGAGAGAAGAGGAAGGATTTTACTTCAGAGAGGTGTTCAGGGCGGAAGGCAGGGTTATCCACAGCCCTTGTTCACCTTGCCAGCTGCCCAGGATAATTAGAGAAGAGTTGTGATATGGGAAGCTAGAAATGACGAATGCAGCGATTTGAAAATATTTGCAGGCATCTCCTTCAGCCTCACCAGGAAGTAATTGTTGTGGCAGTTTGGAGCTATTTGGGAACAAAATACATTTAAGTGAAAGTGAATGGGAGGAAAAATTATATTCACAAGGCGATCTAAGGACTGAGGTAAGAGCTATTGGCCTGTGTAGAGAACAGATACCAGAAAGCAATAAAGAAACGATGGGAAGAGAAAGCACTCGGAGGCAGGGGGGAATAACCAAAAGCATCACTAAAAGATTGGGAGACAGGAATCTGGTTTGATGAAGGAAGCACTGAAGGAGAAAAGAGCAAGCCCAGAGGAAACCACTGTCAAATATTTAAGAGCAGAGAATGATGGACTGAAGAAGATTCCTGATGGATGCAAAAGGAAAAAGAAGTCCTCAGATGTTACTTCAGAAAGGGGGTATACAGCTGAAAGTAGGTGAACCTGCACTGGAGAGGAGGGGACGGGATTGGTTCTGAATCCTTTTGCAATCTGCGTTTTGAAGGTAGCAGTGAAATCCTTGACTGTAAACAATATGGTTCACAAGCAAGATGCTAACAGGCTTGTGTTTACAGTGACATTTTTCAGGACGTCTCCCTTTGATGCAGGCTGGTTGCCTCCTTTTCAAAGCAGCAGGAGTGCTAGTCTACAGAGACAGCTGAAGATATTTTTATAACTCCCTCACCCAGGTCTGCTCCAGTGAGCTCCAGATAAGGTACAGCAGAAGCAATGACAGCACTCTCCCAGAAGCATGACTTGCACTGGGGACACTGGAGCCAGGACAGGTTTGCTGAATTGGCCTCTGAAGAAAAGACTTTGGTTAAGGACCTGGCAGAAAGCACTGGTGACAAATTAAAAGGGAATTTACTTCTTCAAAAAGCGAGGATAAAACTGTCCACCAACTGAAACTAAAAAGCAGATGAGTCACTGGAGGAGATGAGTGTTTGGTTTAATTCACCATCTTTCATATCCAGGGGTTATTTCTCTCCAGATGAGAGGAGCAGCCTTGTGCTGAAGCACCAGCTCATAACTCTGAAGTAGTGGTTTCAAATCCTGGCTTTGCTGCATGGTTTTCCCAGAGCAGTGAACATAATTCAGCTCACACCATGCTTCATTTTCCACAAGCAAAAATAAAACACTTGCACATTTACATTTCAGGGCTCTGAGAGGACACTGGACACAACAGGAGCCTTGGGCTCAAGAATCTGATGTCCAGATGGACAGAAAGCCAAGTGAAGGACAGATGTAGAGAGCAGTAGCCCTATTTAGGTCAGAGATGGCACTATGGGAAAGACTTATTTTTCATCTCAATGGAAACGTCGTAAAAACGTTTACAACCAAACCAAAGCTCTTGGGTTTAGGTTATCTATCTGACAAAGTGTGATGAGTTGGATGAGTCATTCCAACAGAGCAGTTGGAAGAGCAGTTCCAACTGCTAAAACAGTTGCACCCCTCCTCATCCATCCCTTGCCAAACAGGTTTTGGTGAGGAACTCATATTTCCACAATAGGGAAAGCTTGTGCCTGCTGCTAGTAAATTCAGGTCCCATATTACAAATGGGCATCGGTTCATAAGTAATGGTCTGAGGTCAACAAGATGAAATCCAGTAAAGACACGAAGAGAAATCAAACACAAAAACATGAGTCAAGGATAACTGGTTTGGCAAAATAACTGCAGAAATGGAGGTTATTACAGACCAACTGAATCTGAATCGCTACCATCATGCTGTACACACAAGGTTGATCTTGCTCTGGAATGCAGACGCGTTACATGCAAGACATGGGAGATGAAGATTCTGCTGTACACACAGTTGAGAGATCTTAGCTGGAATATTGCAACCAGATTTGTGCATCACACAAAAAAAAATGTGGGGAATTTGGAGATGTTTCAGAGCAGATCAACATGAATCATAAGAAGTACAGACAAATATGACTTACAGGGAAAGTTTGAAACAACTGAGTTAATTTTCACTATAGAAGCAGTGTCAGGCATTGCCTGACTATAAGGCAAACAGGGTATCAGTCTCTAAATAGGTAAAAGCAGAAAATAATTGATAAAAAGACTAGATAAATATCCTCCCAGGCTAGATTGACCTGTTTATGCCATGGAGCATGGGGTGGACTAGCTCTTGACCTCTTAAGTGCACTCCAAGGTTAAATATAGCAACATATATCATAGGATGTACTAGTGAAAGTGTCTTATTTGTTAAATACCGTGAAACAACATAAAGTAAATCTTAAAGCTATTAATAATCTGAAAAAAGCTACCAAGACAGTATCTCTGCATATGTTTGGCATACGTATTAGGACATACAGGTATGTGGCTTAGTAAAATATCAAAATCAATTACACTCAAAAATACCATTGATCTCAGCAATTGCATTTCTTGTAAACACATTTAAGGATTGATTCAATAATCAACCCTTGATTCATCCAAAGAAACTGTAGCCACAAATATGCGTGTTGACCACACGGAAAGTTATTTAACCCCTTTCAGCTAATAATTGCTTTCTAGCTTGAAGCTTGATATCTTTATAAAATTTTAGCTAGCAGAGCAGCAGATGATAGTCCTAGTTTCCATGCAAATGCATAATCCTTTTCTGAAGGCTACTAAGCTCTTTGCCACCAAAATCAGTGGAACTCTGGCTGTTTACATCGGATCTGTGAAAGGCTTTGAAGATGAAAAGAACTGTGCAAGTGCTAAGTGTAGCTATTTTGGCAAGGAATCTAGACCAGAAACACAGGCTGTTACACACAGATCCTACTGTTTCCTGTCAAAAGTCATCTTTATCAGCATAAAGGCAGAAGCCAGCAAACCCAGGCAGTGACTGAAAAAAAGACGAAAAAAAAGAAAAAGTCATTTGAGATCCAGTAGTCATTTTCCTAGGATACTTTCAGCAGCACTCTTAGCAGAAGGGTATAGTAAAACTTTACTTTGTGTCCATTACTAATCCTTTCTTGTATCAACTCTAACTTTTTTTTTTTAAATAATTATTTGTATTTGTTCTTACATGTTTTTTGATCAGTCACTAGGTCAGGCTAGTATTTGGGGGACTCCCCAGCAACATCAGTTTATGCAGATGAACAGGAGAGCGGTATGAAGGTTGAGGTGAAGCAGCTGTTTGTAAAGAACAGCTCAAGGTGATCAAGCGAAATTACGGGGTGGAAGGAGTGTTCTGAAGAAGCCAGAGCACAGCAGATGAAAGAGCCCTAGAGAAGCTTCCTGGCACAAACAAGAGAGAGCAGGTGCAAAGTGTTTTGGTATTTTGGGGGGGGGGGATTAGACAAAGGAGTCAAAGTCTCAAGGTCTTGGGAAAACGTTCAAAAGAGAAAAAGGTAGAAAAAATGGCATTAGAAACACACACTACAAGCAGGTAAGGAATCCACCACCTAGCTGCTGTACAAACCAATTCCTCAAGAAATGTAAATAAAAGCAGAGTAAACAACAAAAAGAAAGGAAGGCACTGAGGAAAAGGTGAAGGAAATACCTGCAGGTAAACTGGCTGGGTTTAGGGCAGTACTCAGGAAAAACATGCCAACATACTATTTTAAGACAGAACTCAGAAAAGTCTGCAGGACCCAACTGAACCTGATATAATAATTTCATAAAATTTGAGCAGGCTCTGACAGCATTACACAGAAAGTGAAAGATGGTGAATTCTGTAAATGTGTGACATCCCAAGAGATTGATCAAACTGACAGAAAACATTTACAGCAAGTCATCACATGTGGCAACAGTGGACAAGATGATGATGGAATGGTTAAGGATGACTACAGAAGTCAGACAAGGATGCATGCTATGTCCAGATTTATTTCTGCTGGTAGTTGAAGCTACGAGGCTGTAACTTAACAACAGCTTTAGCTTGGAAAGAAGAGACAGGAAAAACTGAGCTCTATGAAAAGGCTGTTGATCCATAAGTAAAACTGACCTCATGCCATGCATCACAGGGACTTTACAGAGAGTAACTGAAAAAGTGGCTGAGAAGACTAGAAACTCAATCTAGGAATTATTAGAGGACAACAAAAAAAATATGTCTGTAGGTTCAGGTATCCCAAACTCTGCAGGTCTGAGGACTCCAAGTAGAGAATGGGAGTTGCAAAGATGCTGGAAAGAGAAGGATTATACCTGAGGCTACTGACTGCAAATGAATCAAAAATATTGCAAGATCTATGAGGTTAAAGCTATTTTTTACAAAATTTATAGTTGAAGCAATTCAGCAGGCAGGAATATGAGGGAAAGAAGTGAAGAAAAGTCATTGGCTGCAGAAATTACTGTAGGTAAATGATAATGAATAAGAAGGTCTCATGACACAGAATGGTAGATGTCTGTCTTCATTTCCATTGTTGCTGTTGAGTTAATGGACACGCTTCACATCCAAGTTTGTGGAGCACAGAGGTAAGCAAACGCCAAGTAACATCTAGCTTGAGCTTTCCAGTGTATAAAATAAAATGCAGTGTCACAGAAACATGGACCAAAGCCCCCTGGGGCCAGAAATGCTCAGCACACTCCTGCAGGTCTCTGCAAACCCCAGACCCAAGAGGAGCGCAGAGAATCTGCTGTTCTGAGAGAACTGCCCACATTAATTGTTCATGGATTCAGACTATAGACCAGAAAGACAGCTGCTGTGCATTTACACAGTCTTTTCATCACTTCCCATCTTATATTTGATCATCTTATGTAGTGGGTCTGGAGAATTTCAGTGAATTCCCCTGAGAGCAGAAGACTGAGATATTCAGTAGTGACTTCTGCGACTGCTAGAAGAACAGATCCAGTTTTGCTAAGACCAGCTTCCTCTTCTCCATGTGTCTTTGCAGTCTTCACAAGGAGCATTCAAAAGACTCAGGAGATCTGCTTCCTAGGGAAGCAATCACGGACAAGGCCAGCATGGTTCCTCATCCCCTTCACCCCATCATGTACTTGCAGGCTGCACAGCATTGTAGGATATGAGGGACCCAACATCATCCTGCTGTGTCTTTCTCTTAGATCCCCACCTCAAAAAGGTGTGAAGGGCTGCCCTGGACCATCACATCCTAACAGCTCTTGCTAAAACCAAATAAAACAAGGTGGAGAGAGGGGGGAAGAGTAAACTTAAAGCAAAGGTTCGCTGCCATGGTGAATTTCCAAACACTGTGTGAATCACTTAGTGGAAGTCTCTACATCTTATGTCTTCCAGCTCAAATACTGTAATTAAATTACCTTAGTTACTGACTGGAAAAAGCTTTGTTATTGCTAGGTCTGAAGATGAATCACATTGCCATTATACACCGCAGGGGGTTTATCACAAAAGTCACACAGTTGCCTTTTAGGAGAGGTGGCATTTGCTAAGAGAAAACAATGCTTTTTAATGTCTGTCTAAGCAGAAGATGCAATCCTAACCGTTGCCTGTTCTCAAAAAATAGACTTGAGAAAGCAACATTTAAAGGGGAGAGACAGATTGCAATGCTGTTCTGACACTAGTGAATAATCCTAAGAATTTAAGTCTGTTTTGCTTTAGAAAAACTGCTGAAAAACCCAGCAGCCCATTACCAATATCTTCTGCAGACTGAATTAATGTTGTTCACAGTAAGATTTTCTCTGAGCACAACTGAAGAACAGGCCATGTATGACCAAGTCATACTGCTGTCACTTAATATGCCATAAGACAGACAAAGGCATGATGCAAAACTATGCATTCCATTTTAACACACATTTCTGAGGGAGGTTTTGAAGTAGGCTCTGCTTCCATGCCATTAGCAAAAGCAATATGATTTTCTAAATGGCTCAGTGACCAGAATGTTGAGATCTTTTGTTATTCTGGCCAAATTAACCCAAAATAAGTTGCTGGGTATTGAGCACTTTTTAAAATGTGGTTAAAGGATCAGAATGCTTCTCTCATATGCTTTTAACAGAGAAAGGCTACTACATCCAGTTTTAGAAAGGGCAGTCCCTACAGAGAGTAGGAGTTTTGTGGGTAGCAGCACTGAACTTGGGACTAGTCAGCTGAGCCCTCAACCAATACGAATGAGGGCTAATAAATGCTGTGGTAGGCTAAATATGAGGGTTTTTTCTTCTTTTTCACCAAAGAAGCCACAGAAGAAATGACAGCCCTTGGTGTTCTGACCTCTTACCCGTGTTTTATCTCATGTAATGGTACTTATGACTGACTGTTCTTTCTTTTTCTGTAGAGAACTGATATTATTAAACCAGACTGAGAACAAGTCACGTACAAAAAAGTTCCTTAAAAAGGCAAAAATTAGCCACCCTTGGAAAAACAATGAGAGAGGAATGTGAATAACACAGCATTTCCTGTGGCTTGTATACTTATCTCATACCATAATGATCAAGTGGCTTACTTGTCTCCACCCGTAAGGGATTCTTTGCATTTTCACGTGGTTCTGCTGTACAACCAACCACACAGTTTTACTACTTTGTCTTAGCTATTTTGGTGCTTAGATACTCAAATCCTTTCCCCTTCCCCCCAGTAAGAAAATTTTCCAGGCTAAAGTTCAAAGTAAATTCCAATGTGATTATACAAACACATGCATACTGTAGATTGACATCATACAATGCTATTCTTTGTTGCTGGATTTTTCTTTTTAGTTTGCAACAACTTCTGTATGCCTGGCTTGCTTCCCTAAAATAGTAGCTTATTACACCCTACTCCATAAGATAGCACTGTATTTATTCCTCTGGCAGTTTGGATTTCACAGGAAAAAAGCTCATGATTTAATTCATAAAAATAGACTTACAAAGGAAAAATAGGAGTAACAGACCTTATGAATCTCCCTGTTTATTAATGCATGGGATAGTGCAGTGGAGACAAAGCAGGTTTATATGTTTCAGTCCATCATGACTGTGAAATTGAACTGTAAATGGTACCTAGTGCAGTCAAGTGAAACAGATACCACGCCGGGAGTTAATGGAAATGTGGAGAGCTTTTCTTTTTAACAAAGTACTCGAGCAATTATCCCAGCACACCCACAGTGAAATGAGATAAAGTTAGTCTGTGCATTACAAAGGCTGTTAACTGCAAAATAAATTTACTGACAGCCATTGGGAACCTTTCGTACGTTGTTCCTTTTTCTGCACCTATTAGCTAAAAATGACAAACAGCGTCAGTGGGAATAAACAGCCAGCGCTTTGTGGGTGGGAGACTTGTTATGGGCATACGCTAGCAGACAGCCATTTACTCCAGGTTATAGATATTACTTAACCCAGAACACAAATAAATACTTCAAGAAAGTAATACGCTTCGTTTTAATACTCACCTGGAAAAGAGATAGGGTTTTGGGAGCAACCTGCAGCAGCCTCGTTCTGCCACTCCGGTAACACACTAAGTGCTTCTGACAACCCTGCTTTCCTGTCAGGGCTTTGTATTGACATTAACCTTTTATAGCAATAGCAAAAATACATCGGAGCTGCCTCCCAGACTCAGCTTTCCCATCTCTTCCCTGGCTGCCTGTAGCACCAGAGAGTGAAGGTCACGTTCGAGGCGTTAGCTGCTTCAGTGTAGTATCGAACTCTGGGGACAAACAGGATGAACGGCAAGTCCCGCTTGCCCTCTAAAACCTACCCTTGCCTGCGTGCTTAATAAAGATCTCCTTCCTCCAGCTCCACCTGCTCCCCCAGCAGCAGTGCGACCACACCAGCGTGTCCAATGGTAAATATGGATCTCTTGGGGGAGAGCTCACCCCCGTGTGCGCGGTCAGGCAGAACGCCCTGCCCAGCTGCATGCAGCCTCTCACCCCCCATCCGAAGGGCAGCTTTGGTGATGAACTGCAGGTGAAAACACAACCACTCCTTCAGTCAGGCACCTGAAAGGAGCTTTACTTCCTAAGTAGAAAATCTCAAGCAGACACAGAGGGAGAAAGGCTACCCACATAGAAAGTATCCATCAATGATCACAGTAGTTTTCTATAGAGTTTCCGTTTGGGGGAAAATCCTTCCCTTTCAGAAGTTCATTAGAAAGCAGCACTGGTATGTTACGGGTTACACACCAGCAGAGACACACCTCAGCATTTTATGAGACACCCACTAGAGAAGCTGATAAAGCAATGATGTTAAAATGTTTTGGAAAAGCAAGCCATTTAAATATCAATTGCAGCTTATGTTTTACAAAGCCCTTTATTGCTAGTGAGGACTTGTGGTTAGGCCTCTGATATATCTTGTTGTGATACCTTAAGTAGCAGCATACAATTTGTTTTTTATCTTGCTGTTTTAAGAGCAGCTCAAATGCAAACCAGCATCAAATACGGTACATTGACCCAAAGCCAAACCATGTTTTACGTAATACCCACAACATCTCTTACTGCTGCTGCAACACAATCTAGTTTCTATTTGCATTTCCAGTGCAGATGAAAGAGAGGGGTATTCACTCTCAACTCTTCCGTTGCTATCCCTGGTCTCTGTGCTGGAGCATCGCTCTGTTTAATGGGTGTATTGACTTCCCTAATTCTCTCTTCTGGAGCTCATTGCCATGGTTTGTTGTTGTTAGCCTCAGCTACACAACCTCCGAAAGCACCCCTCCCTTTTTTTCAGGGAGGTATGATTTGAAGATCTGTCTCTTTTGGCCTCACGGCTGTTATTTATGGCTGTCTGTCAGACAACAGAAACTGAAATCAAAATAACCAATGGTCTCCTCTGTAGCAGTCCTGTTACTGTCACCTTTTCCTGACTTTTATTCAACATAATGAAAATTTATTTTCCCTACTCATGTGTCTTGTACAAGTATCCTACACAGCCTTAGCACAGCTGCATCACAAACCAATATACTCTCCATCCCCAGCAAATAAGAGCCTTGTTAACCCTGGGAACTGCTCTGATTTCAGCCCTCCTGAGCCATACACAGGCAAAGCTGTCATCACATAGATCCTCACTGCGGAGAAGGGACACTGTATTTTGCAACAACAGTTAGACATGAAGCCAACCTGAACCCTGGGGAAGCCACTGTTTCATCCCGCCCAGAGCTGCTAATGCATGTGTCCCGGCTCCTCTCTCTGCCTTACGGCATTTCCATTTCTTTGCATGTCTGTCAGATTCTTTCCACGTTGCTCTTCCTTTGCTGTGCAGTGTAGCAAGATGCCAGCTTTCTATTTTTTTGCACCGTACGTGGTCTGGATCCAACATTATGCTTAAGATGCTATCAAATAGCCAAATGTGACACATTTTCAAGGTTGGCCTCAAGGTAGCTAACTGAGTAAGCCTTTCAATCACAATCAGATACCAATCAAACAAAAATAGATGAGGGCTGACAGCAGGCTGGCATTATTATACTGTCTATTTCCAGCTGGGTTAGGTCAGGATGTTTTTATCAAGTGAGTCTCCAGCTCACCTCACTAGTATGCAAGGAAGGCGGGAGGGGAAGCAGTTGTACAAAAATGGAATAGCTTGTGATTTATAGCTGAAGGAAAACTAAGACAATGGTTTCCCTGATTTATTAGATGTAATTGTTCCTCTAGCATCATCACAAGACAAAGCAAATCCTAAAGATAAAATCAATCTGGAGGAGGAGTGGGGACCCACAGCTGCAAAGGCATCATTTCAAGATGCAGCTTTTCTCTCTCCCCTTGCATAAACATTACATCAAAATTATTGTAAACCTGCAGCCATCCAAATGGCACTCGTGCACAGCACAAAGTTCACTATTGACTTCAAAGGAAAGAAAGATACTGAGAATTTTTACCTTTAGTTTGCCATGCTGATATAGATCAGGGAGATTTGTAGGCTTTGATCTTCCCTTATTTAATTAAAGTCAGATGGAGCCCAGTTGCAACATGAAGTTTCAGCTTCAGCAGGGGACTCTATGGCCCAGCAGAGTTTTCACCAGTCTTTCATCTCCTCCGATCAAAGCTCCCTGTCCTGACCCAGCTGATGTCAAATTATTCCGATCAGATCTTGGTGAGGAACTGTCTTTTTATTTGTGATGGGGACTTCCTGTGAATATCACAAAGGCATCTCACATGGAGGAGCTACACTGTTGTTTATCATACTAGCTTCAAAATACATTTAAAAGAAAACAGACTTTGACTGCTCTACAATCCACTAAGGACTGCAGCCAGGGCCCTTTAAATACAGGGAGAATAGCATACAGCTTGGATCAAGGACTAATAAAGGTTCCAATCTTTCACTAACTTGTTGCTAATTTTTGCACCTGTAAGGAATCAGAACAGTGACTTTGAGTGTAGCTGGTCTGAGGATAAATGAGACATTTTAGCTTCTCATTAAATAATTGGGCTCAGTTTTCATAAATCCTTTGTTTCACCTGGACATGTTATGGATTATTCTAACAGTGCCTGTTCTCCAAGATGCTATCCCTACGTGTTATGTCTTCTGTCTTGCTTGTTTGTCTCACTTTCATCAGAGATAAATGTTGGTGTCACAGTGACAGAACTGTTGCAGCCCACAAAGCACAACACCTGATTACAAAGCAATATTTACAACTTGGAAAAGAAATACCACCATCCCATAGGTCCCATGCAAAGCCCTGAATTCACAAAGAACTCTGCAGGAGCTGGCCCTTTTGCTCTGGTTGCTTGTGTAAAGTCCCATTAATTCAGGGGGACTTTCTCATGCAAAGTTCCTCCTGGGCACACAAATAAATTCTACATCTCACATGCAGTTTCCTCATTCTTCAACGGAGGTTCTCAACCCTACTAATGTGGCACCCCGAAACCCACCAAATGCCATGGCTGTGGCTACCCATAGCTGAAAGGTTAGTCTTACAATCCAGGCTGATTTACCTTCTTGGTAGCGTGGTCTCAGCAGGCTTGTAATAGCCTACAAGGGCCATGGGGACCTGAGGTGGGGAGGACCCTTGCATTGCAGTGTTGACAAGCCAAACAATGTTCAGGTGCCTTGGGAGCTCAGGTGCTCCAGTTAATTACCAGGGAAATTAGGAGCACCTTCTGACTGACCACATACAAATTCAAGACTCCTGTCAAAGGTACCAAAATTACCGTCAGAAGTTAATGGGTCTGAAAACCACCCGTTACTAGTAAGGGTCTGTGTTAACGCTGCTCTAACTAGTGGGATTTGGACCTCAGTTTGCTATCTGACAACCAGTCCTTTCTTCCAGGGGCAGGATCTTATGAGTTTCCCCAAAGTAGATGTATCAGTGGGAGTTAAATGTCACCATCTACCTTTGGCTGATTAAACTGTGCTTTTTCTACATCTGATACAATTGTAAGAATGCACTGTGCTGATCAGGCACACGTTTTGCACAAAATGTCACGCATGTTTATTATTAGATTAAGCTGCAGTAGGCTTAATTTTAGATCTTTTTGATTCAAGTGGTGCAATGAAGATTAAATGTTAGGCATTATTAAAGATGCAGATGTGGTTATATTGAATTATAAACCTCATTAAGTGTGATGTCCTAGACAGGCTTGTGAGATAAGCTACAAAGGACTTCCTTACTTCATACTAAAGTTATTAAAATATTAGAAGGTAAATCTAATCATAAAAATATTATGATAGAATGAAACTGATACTTTAAAACTGTTATTACAAAAGACTATATTTCTTTCATGTATAATTCATTCCCTCTCAGTTTAGATTGCTGGATTGATATTAAAATGCAAGTATTTTTCCTCTTTTGAACACACATAAAAAGCAAATACAATGGAGCCCAATTTTGTCACTGGTTTCAGTGCCTGAGCTTTGAAAGGTCTTCCTCCTCATTGTCAAGCTTATAGTTCTCATCAACATTAAAGTTATCCTCTCATGATTATATCTGATAGCAAGGCCATCCCCACTTGCATGGATGAGTGGTTGAGACACAGCTATCACAGGAAATATATGACGAGATTTTGGAATGTCTGAGGTGGCTGAATTTAGAGAAGAGACCAACAACATGGAACTGGGCAGAGATTGATGAGAAAATAGAGGCACACAAAGAGGACTCTCAGATCTTCTCATCAGCTCCTTTAACATCAGTCAATTGCTATAGCCTTTTCTTTTGTAGTAGAAGAGCAGAGGTTACACAGTGAAACAGGAAAAGGGCAAAAGGAGAAAAGTTTAGAAATAATGAAACACATTTTTTTATGAAGCATATAATGAACTTGGGGGATTCATTGCTATGCGATATGGAGGTTCCCTATCATCCCACTTCAAAAGTTTCTCTGTTGGCATGGATAATAGAATTTCACCATGGCATTGGTGAGAATAAATGATCTATAAGAAATAAAAGAATTGCTGGCCCAAAGCATCAACCAGCCAGCAATGGAGAGGTAGGGAGAAAACTCTCCTGTGGGAATTCCATAATTGCGCAGTCTAGCACTTCCCTCGCAAGGGTTTTGCTCTGGCTCCTACTGTCAAGAACATGATGTTGCTTTGTCCCAGCAAGGCAATTGCAGCTCTTTCACCAGATGAGCAGGTACAAAACATTTCACACGCCATGAGGACTTTTGCGGATTTTATCAAATCCAGCTGGAAAGCTGTATCCAAGTTCTAGATACATTCTCACCACTTCTGCTGGCATTCCCCCATTGCAAGGCAAGGCTGAGCTATGCTAAAGCACTTAGGTTTTGCAGATGGGCACCTTCATCCTCTCAATTTTAAGGATGTAAACTGTTTGTCCTAGCCTGGTCCACCTCTTAAAAAGGCCCATAAAACCCTTCAGTGCAAGATCCACGTTTTCTAAAAAGGACTTTCTTCTATTTCCTCATTAAACTGTGGCAACTCTTCGCACTAGATAGAGGCCATTCTAATACACTGTAAATGTAGAGATAGCAATACTACTTCTCATTTGCTGAACAACTGTATTTGTAAAGTGATGTGAGAATTTAAGAGCATTTGCTGTAGGTGCATTATGTGAACTGAATGAATTAAGTGACCACAATGGATTTGATCCATGATAAGATATTTGAATTTGCTTGTTTGCAAGACTTGCTAGATCAGATAACCTGATTTTTCTCTCAGCATACAGAGCAGGTGTCTTTTCAGATAAAGCTGGGGAAAAAAGTTCCAATTGACTCAATTGCATTATATTTTACATTAGATGTTCCTTTGGGGATTCTTGTAAAAGCTGGCATTGATTTATAGCTATCTATCATTGACTCAAGGCACCTGATGTCAAAAATGGAAAGATAGAAAAGTTTGTTTTACAAATAAATCTTTAAGAGCAGAGCTACAGCAATGATTTTTGTAAAGTAGGCAATCACATTCTAGTGTGTTAGAGTTTGAATATTGCAGCTGTTACGAGAATTTGAAAACAAAACATGAAGATAACTCACTGCCACTAGGAAGGGAATTGATGAATTTGGAAAGCAAGACTTGTCACAGAATATCCAAATCTTTTAATATTTTTCCAGTAGACAGTTAGAAATTCAGAGTTACAAATCCTTCTGCTTTCTTTTAGCTGTTTTTCTGTGTGACAGGCTAAATATTTTTAGGAACAAGGAGTTTCTCCTATACTTAAAACAAATAGTATTTAGCACTAATTTTTTTATCAGGCAGAATAAAACAGCAGGATTTAAAGGGAAATATTAGATTACTTGTGCAGGTTTCTGAGAAACAGTACGGTTGGATATTTTTATCTTCATTTCCTTGTCTTTTGCAATTTTAATTTGAGAAAATGCATACACTTTGAAATGTTCAGTTAAATATTTAATTGTTAGTGCATGCTGCAGAAAGAAAAAAATATTAATATGCTGAAGATCAGTTCTTATGTGTTTGTTTTTGTGGGTAATTTGTTAGTGTAAACTGGAAAAAAAATCAAGATTTCTACTGAGAGCAGACTCTCTGGAAGAAGGTGAAAAGTAATAAAGCACTATAATGAATTCAGATGCTGCAGACAGAACTACTAAATAAAATACACAAATGGGGGAGCCAGGACTATTGCCTTTTCTTCTGCTCTATAAACACAGGCCTGCAGAATTTAGATTGCTTCCGTAGCTGGAAGTAATAGCAGCTCCTATATCCTCGTTGAGCAAAACCAGTCACGACAACATGATCTCTCACACAGCCTGTACTTTTTAGCACATGGACAATTGTAAGATGACTCACCACAATTTTAATTGCAGCTTTGATCATTAAATCTTTTTGAATTACTAAAGACGCTATTTCCGCTTTTCAGTTACAAAACCCATCAGAAAAGGATTTGAGGTTTCAGGTTAAAAAGTTCAGCTTTTCTTTTAAAATCCCAGTCTTCTTCAACGAGCATCCATAAAGTGCTGCAAACACCAATACAAAGCATAAGACAGACCACACCAGACCAACCTCCTTAGCCTTTAGCATCCTACACTGGCGTCCACGGCTTTATCTTGTCTGCCATTTCCAGGCTAGAATTTTTGTTGCTTTGGTAACCTACCAAAACACTGACTATCTCATTTTCATTGTAGTTGTCCTGCTTCTGGTACTAAGCTCTCTTTTCATATTAATCAGGTGCTGTTTATATTTTTCAGTGAGACTTTATATTCAATAGTCAAGGAAGGCACCACTAGATGGCTCAAGGGACTAGTAGGCTGTTTCTGCTTCACAGTGGTCTCTAGACAGGGCACTTGGTGGTAGCCCCCAGGAAGCACAGTCCTCCAAACCCAGCCTTCCTTGGCCATGGAGGAGCGGTTCAGGCAGCAGAAGGCAGGACCCAGCTTTGCCCTGTTTGGGGCAGCCATCCAGCAGCAAAGTCCTTGTGACACCATGCCACTGGCATCCCTCCTCAAACAAAACTAGTTTCCCCCACTCGTACCCCATGCCTCATGAAGCAGAAGGGCAGATTTTGCCTCATAAAGGGCCTGTCCTGTTCTGACAGAGACCCATTTTTGTGCAATGCGTCAGCAGTCAACAGAGGAAAAGGATGATTCCTCACTGGCACATCTAGTTTGCTCAGAAATGCTCATTCTGGCTTTTTTCCCTTGCATAGCCACATGAATCCCAAAGCAACTTGTCAGTGACTTTTAATTCAAGCCGATGATTAACGCAGTTGGTAGTCATAATCACCAAATGTTTTCTTGCTGATGTAAATCCCTTCCCTGATGGAAACACAGGACCTTGCCACAGCCCAGCTTGCGAGGACAGTTCCTCTGTGCATGCTATGTGCAAAGAATTAATATAGGCATTAGCTTAATGGACTTTTAAGTCTCTCTGGTCATCTGCCCCAGAGACGTGCATCCAACTGGCTGCTTCTAATAGTTAATTTGTTCCACAATTGGAGAGGGAATTTTTGTCTTTAACAAGCTCTTTAGTGGGACCATTTCTCCCCTAACCAATGTCAGATTTTTTTTTTACTCCCACAGAGTCACTTTAGATTTACACTGGTACAAGGGAGGTAAGACTCAGCTCCTTATTATACAGCTGAGCTTTGCTCAGGGAAGTGCAAAGAGCGAGCAAGGGAACTATAAGAGGAAATTACAAATAATGTTGATAAAAGCAGTAAAAGAATCACAGTGTGCTACAAAAAGTTGTCCCAAAACAATTCCACCATTGTATGGTCTTTTCCTACAGCAGCAAATATTTTATCTACTCCCACTCTCTGGCAACCTTCAGGTAGGCAGTCTTGCTCAAGTCATTTTCTTACGGGGGCAGGTAGGAATAGTAGCATTTTTAATATTACCACAAGTTTCACACATGTAGTAAATACAGATTGATAAGCTACAGAAACCTGGTCAGCTTTAACTGAAACACAGCAGTAGCCAATTTATCTGGGATATTTAGAAATAAAAAATGGGTCAGTCCACTTATTAACAGAAACCTTCTACCTGCCAAGAGAGCTTTTGGGGAGCCAGGAACTCATTGGTAGGAGTTTCCACAAATCTTGTTTTTGTCAGACTTCTTACAATAGGGCAACTTAATCAGGTGAAATTAAAATGGCCCTGTGTTAGACAGTCAGCAAAAAAGAGGGCCCAGCCTTCAATTAGTGTCACCACTAACAAGCCATGTGAAAGATAATATAATGGATCTTGGCTGATTTCCTGCCAAGTTTTCCAGACCTCACTTTGCTTTTTTGACTTTACACGCAGTATCATATTTAGCAGGACTAATGAGCCTGCATTCCTCTAATGGGCCCACCCCAGCATGTGAGTGCTTTTTTTTTTTCTTTTGTTGATGACCTCCCTTCCTCAAGAAATCAATGTTTTGAAAAAGACAAAGAATAAGGTCTTTGCAGAGATTATTCCAAGGTCTCTGCTCTGCTCTCACTTTTAGTGCAAGCAAATAATTTTTGCCTACCAGTTTCAGAGGAAATTCACAAAAAAACCCATCTTTCTGCAGGATTGCAAATGTTTCTGCTCCTGCTGCAAGGGCCCAGAGCAGCTCAAATTGTTACACTTTATTGGAGAAACTGATGGAAGGAAACAGAGAAACAGAAGAGAAATAAAAGCAAAATATCAGCAGAATTCATAAAAGAAACTCACGCTCTGCTTTCTAAAGAAAAAGGTATGAGTAAAAGCCATCCTTCACCAGCAAGGTAGTCTCGGCATCACCTGAGAGCGCTCCGCTGGAGAGATGATGGGTTATAACAAACCTTCCCTGAGACCAGAGGTAATGGCAGCCCCATATCCCAAGACCTGGAATAAATGCAGCATGTGGAATTGGGGATGCTGAAAGCAACGAGCTTTTCAGTCCTCTGCATTTTGGCCATTTCCTCTGGTAAGTCTTCCAGGACAATTTTGGTGGCACTAGGGGGTCACCGTTAGCAGCACAGCTCATCAGAAAGTAGCCACCATCACTCAAACATAGCTGAAAGTTCCTTCCCAAGGACACAGAAAAGGCCAAGATACACAGTGCTGCCTTCATCTCAGTCATTACTGGTAAGACCAACCTTCAGCAGTCCCAGGTCCCTGAGACCAGCAGGAGCCTGAAGCAAGGCAGACCTACTTTGGTGGAAGAGGCACCTGGATTCAGGTTAAGGAACATTTAAACCAAGTGGACATACACAAATCCATGACAGCTGATCATGAGGTGCTGAGGAAGCTGGCTGATGTCATTGCAAGGCCATTCTTGATTGTTTTTGTAAGGTCATGGTGATCAGGAGAGGTTCCTCCAGACTAGAAGAAAGAAAATGTCACTCCTGTCTTCAAGAAAGACAAAGAGGAGGATCCAGGAAACTAAAGGCTGGTTGGCCCCACCTCAATCCCTGGGAAGGTGATGGTTTCTAGCACTTTTTGCTCCATTTCCAAAAATCTGAAGGACAAGAAGGTGATCAGGTGTAGTCAGTATGGGTTTATAGGGGAGCAATCCTGACACTCCTTCTTCTCAGAGACCCCAGGGGCATGTTTTAAGTGTCTGGTGACATCAAGAATTTGGAAGAGACAAGTAATCAACAGCAAGAGGAGAACAGCTTCACTTTCGAACATCACAAGAATCAACAAAGATAATGACTGCTACAGTTTTCTTAAGACATTAGTATTATTAAAATTCATTCTGAAAAGGCCAAGACCTTAAGTGCTAAGCAGATGATGAGCTCCAATTGCAGCAATTACTGACTGACTGTGTAATGTGCCCTGGTTTTTGCTAATGTTGTCCTTGTCCTCTTCTCCCTCTCCTTTGCCCCTTCTCCAACCGTTAGCTAAAACTTTTTAGGCAAAGGACTGTGGATTGAAACTTCATGCCTGAGGTGTTCTGTTTGCAGATCACAGTTCCTCAAATTCCAGCCTTCCAGTGATTTTTCCCCCGCTTTGTTGATTTTATGGGGGTACGTGTAGGGTCTCTGCCCTCTATCCAGCTGTCTCTTTTCACAAAGCCTGTAGGGACACAATTATTGTGAACACTTGTTATGCTTTTGTGAAGTAAAACCATCCAACAGATTTTGATATGTAGACCATCATAAGGTCATGCCAGCTTGTTTCATGTAAAAAATAAATCTCATAAAGTAAAAATTTAGGTAAGAAAGGAAAAACCTCAGGTACACGCTTGATCTACTAGATCATGTGGTCTCAACAGATTTCTAATGCTGATTTAAATGTTGAACCTTGCTGCATGCTGCCTGGGTGGGGTGTTCCCATTAACAGGAGCATGGGAATACACTGAAACATGTGAATTTTCAAGTGCAGAAAGTTTCTTGCTAATTCCACTGAGTTTGAGAAATTACCAGAATGTAGGTTTCATTAAGAGTTGCTTTTTTGTGCATATGACAGAGAGAAATTGCAGCCAGTGGTGTCTTTGCTGAAAAGACTCCATTAGATTGTCATTAGTTGCTAATAATATATCATAATTATTTTTATAGGGTTAAGCTTGTCTCTTCCCTCATCCACCTGCCTTGCAAAGATAACCTCTAGGAATACCCTGAAGGACTGTCAGACTCCAACTCAAAAGCTTTTCCCTAGCTAAATTTTCTAAACAATTCATTACCTATAAAAGATTGGTGAGAATACAGAGATATGGCCCTTTCTCTCTCCAATTTACATTCTCATATATCTCCACTCAATGCATAGTCAGACTCTGGAATAATTTGATTTTTCTTCCATTATTACTATGCAAAGATATTCTGTATATTAGCTCGATATCCATTCATTCCTCAAAACACATCTCATTTGCCATTAGCTGCACAAACACTTGACTCTACTTAAAGAATTGCTAGTCACAGTTGTGTCACATATCTCATTTAAAATATCCATTTTATTTAGTGTGTGTGGCATGATTTTCATAAGGCTGAGCCTTAATATTGAATATTCTTACTAAAAAATTAAGAATAAGCTCACTGCTAAGATGTATGTTTGTGTATGCACACGTGTTGTTGGAAATATTAAATGCTGATACTTCGTTTTCTTCTTATAAGCTTTGCCTGGAAGTGAAGTCTGTCAGTGGATCTGTCATGTCTAGTGGCAGCATCTGCTGCCTGACCTTTATGCAAGCATGTTAGGTGATTTTAATTGTAGAGTTGAGCACCACTGCGTATAAATATTAACAGCAGAGCAGCTGACTTGACTAAGTCTCACCAAGAGGCTTTCTTTTTTCTTCTGCTTAAAATCCTGCTTCTGTAGGCTGAGTTCTGCTATACACTGGACTTCTCTAAGTCTGGAACTAGCTCCAACAGCCTGAGGAGAAGGAGCAGACAAATGGTCTATCCCTAGGAATAGGCATGGGTGACTAGACCTGGAAATACTGATCAGGTGCTACAGCTCAGACCTGAGCCTGAGAGGAACTGAAATCCATGAACCTTTTTCAGCAGGGAGCGTCCAGCGCAGTAGGCCCATTGCCATTCTGAGAGTAGGACTAGTTCAGGTCAGAATGACTAGCTATGCCACTTGCGTATGAAGGTCAATGACTTTTTCTGCCACTACGAAATGATATCTTTTACACACCATGGAATGCTAAATACTCATTTTCTTAAATTGAATTAACATAATTTAACTGAATGCCACATATCTGCATTCTGGACTTTCTTTCATTGCAGGAACTTTAAATGGTGACACGACCTCACCAGCACATATGAATCTTCACTGCAAAGACCCTCTGAAGTACAGCCAAGTTTAATTATAATATGAAAATTTCCACAAGGAGAGTGAATCAGACTTCTTTGTATGAAACCAGAAGATACTGGAGTGCTCTCCAGAGAGCATTAGAAACATAACCAACAATAACAAAAACCAAACTTATGCAAATGGCAGTATTTTCTGGGAAATGAGTAACATGGTGAGGTAGGAGATTTTTTTCCGTATTCTTTCTGAAGAACAATAAATTTGCAGAGATGGAATTTGGGAGGAGACAAAAACCATTAGTGCATTAACATGCAAGTTAGCCAATACTTTCAGTAAAGAACAAGAAGACATCTGCATTTGTGGAGACAGTCAAAACCCAACTGAACATGGGCAACCTGCTCTAGCTGACCCTGCTTGAGCAGGGCAGGTGGACTAGATGATCTCCAGAAGTCCCTTCTAACCCAAATGACTTTGCGATTGTGTGGCACTAAAAGTATCAAAATATTTTTTTTCTTCATGTTTTCAAAGTGTTTCAGGGTTTCTGCTTTGAGCAGGGGGCAGATTTTTCTTCCAAACTCAACAATTCTAGCTTAGGAGTGGTAAAATCCTTTTTGAAGTTTTAAACTGAGTTTTGAGTTTGCATTTCAGAATGGCACAGATGAAATATATTTTTTGAAGTTGGGAGGGGAGGAATAAAGCCTAAGTGACTTATAAAAGAAAAGAGATCTTTTACTTTGAGTCAAAAAGAAAAAAATGTGGTTGTTTGTCCAAGATAAGTTGCTTTTCACCAGTATTTTTCATTTCAGCCCTTGAAACAAAATAAGAAAAATTTCCATCTCTGTTTCTAAATATAGTTACATTAAGGTTACAGTCTTCTTGATCTCTAAGATCAGTTGTATGCAAAAAGAAAAAAAAAAAGTGGAACCAAACCACAGGAACACTGTTCTGGATTTTGGGTGCTTTCAAAGTTCAAAAGAAATTCAGTCCAAGCAACATGAGACATAAGGAACCCCAATTTAATATTTCAAGTTGTGAAAGATGAAGTATCAGATTTCCATCCTATCTTTTCTGCTTAGATTTGTCCAAACAAATTAGCACATTTCAGGAATATTTCCACTTTCTTTCATCTATCTGGTTATTCCAGAAGAGTTAACATGTACTATTTCATTTTCTTATCCAACCACTTGAATAACATCTGCCCACTTCCTCAGCTTCCTAAAATAACTGCCTTTTGGCAGGTTAAAAATGATTTTTCATTCTCCGGTGCAAAATAGCAGTCAAGTAATGAACTTAGGGCTCAGCCCAGCAAATATTTAATTTGGCAAGTGCTAACTTTTAACTTGTGATATCTCATCTTTGCATTCAAATATCTAAAACAGGTGATACATGTGTAATGCAAAAAGCTAGAAGCAAACATCACAGCATTTAGAAAATAGCTGCAGGTTTTTTGCCATGGAAATTATTTCTGTTTAAAACATCAACCCAGAGTAATTGTATATTTTATTTAGAGTGACAGCTGAATTTTTCATGTTTTTGCTGTCTTTTGATGGCAGATAAGTGGGAAGGGAAATGCGCTCTCTGAAGGCTTTTATCAACAAAAATCACAGTCAGAAAATTGCACCGTGGAGCACAGCAATATTTCCATACTTTACTGCACTTACAGAGAGAAAGCTGTCATTAGGGCTAACAGGGTGTCATAGAAAGAGATGTTTCTTTTTACAGATCCTTTATTTGGCCAGAATTTTTCCCTCTACGGTTGCAGGAGGTGGGAGGCCATTACAGCAGAATTTAAAGCATTAGGCTTTTCAGTGAAGTGCAGGTAATATTTTAACAAGGGGATCCAACAAAATTCCTACTGGCTGTGTAGACTGCGATAAAACCCAGGATGGGACAGACTCACCCTGGGGAATCTATTCACCTGTATTGCATTTAAACAAAAGGGCCACTATCTTGAACCAAAGTGGGAGCAGAAATACATCCCTAAAGCCTTGCTTTGCTGTACAGACATCCCTTGTTCCAAGAAGATAAGGATCATTCCTCCTGGTGCCCTTCACACTTGGTTTGTAGGTCACACATTTCAGAAGAGCATCAGTAAAGGCAGCTGAGCAACTACCTTTCCCTGGGAAGAGCACTGGGAGGGCTGTTTGTTTTGGAGCTCTCTGGAGGACTTCAGTCCATTTGAAAGGGAAGGAGTATGCCTGTAAGTGACCAGACAGGAGGAAAACAGGGGGTGGACTTCAACCAAAGCTCCATGGGATTTCAGGAAAACAAGCACGCTTGCGGCTGGGCAGTGACCTGGGCTGCTCAGGAGCCCTGTGGTCTACTCCTGCTGTTGCACTGACTCACATTTACTAAAGCTAGTGATGGCCTAATCGCCTTCTGCTAAGTGTGAGCCCCGACTTGTAGTAAGACTTGCTATTTCTACTGTTAGGAACGAAATTCCTGATGGGCAGACCCCTGCGGAGTCACAAGAACCATCACAGCAGCTGTAAAACCATTTCATCTCTCTCTGACTCAATCGCGCTGCTAATATTTCCTTTGCGAGTTTTGTAAACAAAGCTATTCTGAGATCCTTTGGAAGCACCAACCTCCTTCTCCAAAGGCTACCAGTTAGCCATGGCTTCATTCATCAGGAGCCCCTTCATCTTGGGAAGTGTCTCACATAGGCGCTCTCCCAGCTCGCTCTGCACAGCCCTTTGTGCCGTTGCTCTTGGCTGTGCTGCAGCTACTCCTCCACCCTCCCTTTACGGTCAAGAGCACGACATCCCCTGAAACCCAGCACACAGGATCCAGCCCCCAGTGCCATTCTGTTTGTGCAGATTAATACAGTAATAAAAGCAGCAGCTGCTTGAAACAGATTTCTTCTCAGCAGAGTGGTGAAAAATAGCCGAGCCTTCTCTGCCATCCTGGCTTGGCAAGTGACAAGAAAAGCTGCACCCATTTTGTTCCAACAAAGTGATTTGAAATTAAAAAAAATCTCAAACGCTGCTTCTGACCCAAAATAGTATTAGTACTAACATAGGTGCACCTTTAACCCCCTGACAGGGAAAAATTAAGTTAAAAAATTCAGACGACCTCTAAAAATTCTGTCTTTTCCCTAACTATACCAAATAGTTTGAAGCTGCAACTGTTACAGTATCTGGTATTACAGGAGTTAAAGTAATTGGGAGTTGTTACCCCCAAGGTAACACTGCAAATAGTTGAAGTCCCAATCCAAACCTTGCTTTGCAAGCACAGAGCAGGATCCCAGGCTCTCCCCGAGACCAGGGTGGTTGCCCGGCTTGTACTAGGGACAGCCGTTAATCATTTGATTTGTTTGCGTTAGGAACAACACACTCCTGGGATGTTGCGTAGATGGGCTCCCAGACCTGAAGAATGCAATCATCAAAAGTTATGGCTGAAACTGAACAGAGAACTGTTAGGGGTAGGAAAGCTTTGGAGAAGGAAGAATTTGCTTAGCAGTCATGTATGCACCATGTAGGAAATAAAAAGGCTTTTATAAAGATATGCAAACTTCCAGTTAGGAAATAGGGCCCAGATCCCTCTCTGCTCGGGACTGGGAAGCCAGCTGCCAAGAGCATCTTCCCCAGCGTTAATCAGAACAGGGAATTCAGCCTCCGCTGTGGCTGCGGACAGCAGTCAGACGGGGCGGGCAGGCAGGCAGGGACCTGGGCTGGGGGCGCAGATGGCTCTGCACCCTGAAAGCCGGGCAGTCTGCACAGGTCCCGGGTCGCGGCTGCCTCACTTAATAAACACAATGACAGTCATTCGAGTGCTCAGGAAAGGTGACGAATTCAGGCATTGAAACTGCCATTAAGTCACATAACTCATTGTCTTTATGCAAGTAAAAGATCCTGAGTTGTTGTTTGGGTGTCCCAGCCACAAGACCCTTCAAACGCCTGTCCTTCTACTGAAACCTCCTTGTGGTTGAGGCATTGTTTATTTTCTCCATACAGATTACTGTCACAACTATTAGGGGACTATTTGCTTTTGTGTTTCATGTTATGGATTTCATCTTTAAAGTGTTCACCTCAACTATTTACCTAATCCCCTCTCAGCATTCAGAAATACCAAGCACAACAGTATGAAATAGCATTTTTTTTTCCTGTCCTGCCAATATTCAACTCTTTCTCTACTCCTCCAGCAAGGAGCTGGGTTTATCTTTATTTGGGATACTTCAGCATTCTTTTAGGAGCTGACAGAAATGTTGCAGATTTTATTTTCTTCTTAATAATTGATCAGATGGAATGGACCTAGCGCTCTCTAAAAAAAAAAAAAAAACCAATAGCCTGATGCCCATAAAAGCTGTTTGTCCTTCCACAAGTTGAATTTAATTTTAATTGGGACATAATAGAAAAAGAGAATATGTCTGAATGGACAAAACTGTCAGACTTCACTGTACAAAATAGTAGCCAAAGTGCTGCAGTTTCATCCTTTAATTCTTAAGACACACAGAATAGAGGAAAGTCAAAGCCTCTTATGAAAACATGACCATTCTCCTTTATACTTCTCCTCCTCCTCCTCCTCCTTTTAGGAAACATTGTTTCTAGTCCTTTCACAAATGAAGGAAATACAAATGTTGAGTAGGACCTTAATAAGAAGGAGGAAAATGGTACATGAATAGGTAGTGGCAGTGGCCCGAGGCCATCTCCTCAGAGTCCATCCGTACTGATGGACATCTGCCACCCAGATATTGGGGAAGCCTGCAGACTGACTTGGCTGCGCTTAGTTAATGGTCACTCCCTTAGAAGAAAAGTTCTCAGAAAAGACATGGAAAAAAACCCAGGGGTACTCATTAGTAGAGATGTAAGGGATAGTTTCTCCTTTGCCCAAGTAATACCTTACCAGGGTTGCACAATTCCACCACTTTCAAACACATTTCCTCTTGGAGCCCAGTTATCACAGAAACCAAGTAAGGCAATCAAATTCTGCCCAACCCAACAGTTGGGATTTTTCCAGGAAGGGAAATTTCTGTTTCTGAAAAAAAAAAAACCACAACAACAAAAAACCCAAAGAGTTTTCCTACATTTTACAGATCATTTAGTTGCTGTTACTTTACAAGAATAGATCCAGTAGGTTTATTTGGTCAGTATATTTCATTCTGGTCTTTAGCAGATAACAGACCTGTTTATCTTTTCCAAAAAACCAGACCTACTTCCTTCACTTTTGCTTGGAAGAGTTCTTTTCAAGTGATAACTACAGAAAAACAGAGTATAGGAATATGAATAAATTATATTACAAAGGTTTTCAGAAGAGAAAGACTAAAAAGACCTTACAGATTACTTAGTTCATTTCCCTGGCAATTAAAGACCAAGAGGTTTTCATAACATTTTAACATAACATTGTCTGCATTATGTGAAATAAAGCATTACCTGAACATTGTCCTGTCTGGTGAAGAGCATTAAAAAATAAAACAAAACACACTTTGCATCGTATCATTAGAGACCTGATAACGAACTTTGACTACTGCTACCAGAAGTACCATTTCTCCATATTCATGTTTTTTGCATAGCTCCATATGCAAAAATGGAAAAAATTAAAAGTTTGCCTGCAGAGCGTGATATCAATGTTGCTATGTCAAAGCCAAACACCATGTATGTGTGTGTGTGAATATAGGGAAACATAGTAGAGGTACTTACTAGCTTGGTTTCCTGGCTGTAAGAAAGTGAAGTAGAAGATATTCTAGATGAGGAAATACAGTGTTCTTGCACAAAACACATTCTCACAGTATAAAAAACTTCAAGATTAACAATTCATTTCACTTGAACTGGGAAGTGGTTTGAAATAAAGGCGCTATCATTTCCCATGACTATCATACTTCACAAACACCAGGAGACACTGAGATCACTGAGATGAAACTTCTTTCATTTCACAGAAGAAAATGCTACTCTGGAAGCAATCAGTGGTCAGCAGAACATAATAGCAGCTGACATTTCAGGTCAGTATGAAAGCAGTTTGGAGCCAGCCATTTTGGAAGTGCTCCAGTTTGTCACTTCATTGCTAATGAAGACAATGTTGCAACATGTTTTGTTTAATATAAAAACCAGGATAGGATCATGGGAGAATTATTTCCCTCTCAACTTCAACCCCCTCCAACCCTCTTTCCAAGTGTAATTGTTCTATTTTTAAAAAGCTTATTTGTTCTTATTGTTTTTGCATCAAGTTGGCAGCTCACCCATCTGTCTCCCACTGTGCTTAAAAAGATGTCATGATCCTGCAGTCCCAAACGCAGTCCTGATGTTTCCACTGAGCTAAAACACAACTTGCAATGACAGCTTTCACTTAGGAGTGAAGCTATTGAAACAGTGACAATCCCACTAGTCAGATTTCAGATTCATTTATAAAAAAAAAAAAAAAGAAAATTCAGTGCCACCTTATCCAAGGTACCAGGATGTTCATTGGTTAAGACTTTAAAAAAGAAAGCTTGTGAAAGCTTGTTCAAAGACATCCTAGCTTCCCCATGCGAGTTGTTTGATAGCAATATCACACAAGGGTGGTTGGGAAAAATGAGGCTGCCTTCAGGGCTGCCCTTCACCCAAAAACCTGCAGCGATCTTTTGAGCAGGCCCACAGCTCCAAAGAGATCCCATGGGGTCCCCTCAAATCTGTGATGGAAATACCAGGTGACATCCCCCCCTACTACTACTTGTCCCATGTCAGCTGGGAAAAAGACAGAAAGCAAATAAGTAACTGAAACAACATGTTAAAAGAAAGCTAATTTCAGTGCAATTTTTGCAAGTTACTGAAGGCAAACACGCTATTTTGCAGTTTCCACCAAGGGAGTAACTCTGTCACACGGACAAAATCAATCCGCACGTGCTTTTACTTGCCTAAGAGCAGTGAAATCTAATGGAACAAGTCAGAAATGTAACACACCATTGGTCTAGGTCCCCTCATTCTCTCTGCTACTTCAGATTTTGGCTGTCTTGGTGAAGACAACAAGGTCCTCAATGCTGGGATTTGCTCTACTGAAACGCAGTCTTCTCCAGAAAAAACAACTCTCCTTTTAAATGAGACCTCAAGCACAAAAGTAGGATAAATACTAAGCTTTCAGACCTGGCACAACCTCCAGTGCCGTTTCTGACCCTAAATATATGCAACTTGGTTACCTCAGTGGGTTCCCTCACCTTATTTTGGGACTCAGCTAAGGGGCCCCAAGACTCTCTGGCCTGGTAGAAAATAGAAATTGAGTCACTTTCTCACTCTTAGACTTCTTCCCTGTGAACCAAGTTAGAAGCAGAGTAGACACACACTTGCCATAAGTGTGTTTCATGGAATAAATAGGTTTGATAGATGAGCATTTCTGGCAGGATTTGCACACAAAGTTGCATTTTTTTTAAAAAAACTGAAAGCAGACAAACAGCCAGGCCACTCTCCTCAGAGGGACAAATCCCAAGGAGACAATTTTTTTTATTATTATTACATTAATGAATATTCTGTCACTTTAGTAGAGCAAACATAATTGTTCAAGCTGCTATGCTGAGACTAATTGCCCCGTCATTTACAATTAGAAGTGTTAATATGGTCATTAAGATGTTACAAATGGCTCCCAAACAGCCTCTGAGGTCACCACAATGTATAAAGCACCCTGGCAGATTAGCAGAGGGAGTTAGAGGATGGGGACCTGAGCACATCACAGTGCCATGGGAAACGTGACGGGCAAGAACATGCCACAGCCTTCCTTCCTGCAAAACCTTCACTGGCTGGCCAGCAACGAGGGGACCCAGCTGAAGGGAGACCCAGGTGTATCCCAGAAAGATGTCCTTTCCCCACAGAGAAAAACACCCCTGTTCAGAGAGGACTGGCCACTTCCTACAGAGCTTTCCTACAAGATCTGCCAACCCATCAGACTCCTTTGCTTCAAGACGCTGCAACCCCACCAGTCCTTCCCTCCACCAAGCCAAGCAAGGTGTGTGGTGCCATGGGCTCCTGGGGACAATTAGTCATCAGAATTAGACTGAGAGTTCACTTATAAACTTTGCAAAGGGAAAAGACCATCTTGTAATTGATTTCTTGTGTCCACAGAGCAGCTGACATACAAGACAGTGCACTGTGAAGCTTTTAATCCATATTCTGAGGCTGGAGAGTGCAACTGCACCCACTCACATACAAAACTTCTCTCAGTTAACTGAGCTGTTAAAACTTGGTGGGTGTCAGGTTGGTGAGTGCAGCCTGGGGGGTTTTGTGCCATATTAGATAGAAGAGGCTGCATTTGCATGCAAGACTCCAGACTCCAGCTATATTCTACTTTGAGATGATCTGGAATCATTATGTTTCAAGAGGACAATTTTTAAAGAGGCATGAAAAAAACCTCACTAAAAATAAACCAGCTTCTGTGAAAAGGCTTGGCATTCCCCTGTCAGGTTTCAGAAAGCAGGAGAGAGAATAGTCTATCTGGTGTTGGCTTCCAGCCACAAGGAAGTTCATTTCTAATATAATCAAGCCACATTAGAAAGAACTGAGCAGATAAGAAACCAAATGCAACTCAAACCACAAAACCTCCATTGAAAATGTGTTTTGACTTCAGAAAGGGGGAGAGGAAAACAAAAGAGAGGATTAGAGATTGAGGGTCCAACGTCCTCAATTGCCCCAGATTTACACTCATTATACTCCAGTAGAGTTGGTCCAAATTCCACTTTGCTGTGAGAAAGGTAAGTGCTTACCTTATATCAGCTGCAACAACATTTCCGATTTCTTATCTCTTTCCTAATTACTATTCAGGGGACAGTGTGATTTGTGTCACATCCAGCCTTTCCCCATTTATTCTGAAGGTTAAAAATGTCACAAATAGGTGCAGAGTAACCAGCATTTAAAAAAAAATGTTTGTAGATACACAAGTCTGTTATTGCAAATCCAATGAGAAAATAATGCTCTCTTTGTACTTGTTTTCTCTTGACAGACAGCTTAAATTAGGTTGCTGAATAACTTGGTACATGGTACAACAGTAAACCTGTCACAAAAGCATGTTAATCAAAGCACAACTGATACTTGACATCCCCCGGTGAAAGGCATTTTTACAGTGTTTCATTAAAATTGAAAGGAGGATTAAGAGGCCTATTTCTTGATTAATGTCTCTGACTGGGAGATGTAATCCTATCTATAACCTCAAATTACTGGAAACAAAATTAAATTTCTGCCTGCAGATCATTCCAAGCACATATATGACATTGAGCACAAAAGTATTTATTTCTTTAGACTCTTCATCCAACCTGGAGACCCTCTGAGTTGCAGACATCGCAGTGGGAGCTCCGCCAACACTCCAGGTTACAGGAGACACTGTGGAATAGCCACTGAGCTCTATGGGGGTTGGACAAACATTTTGCAAGTGTTGCTTTTACTGTTGAAAATTATTGCAAAATAATATGGGGAAATCCCTGGTGCCAAAGTAAATCAGATTGTTAGAGAAAGAAAAATTCACAGAGGCAGAAGTTTAGAAAGAAGGTATTCAACCAGCCTTGCACGCCACAGCAATGGTGACAGTGAAGCAGTGCAGTCGACACAACATACCAGGGTGTTACTTTAACATCTTCAGGCCTCAGGAAAAAGCAGGCAGTCTGGAAGAAACACAATGTTGGCATTTCTGACAAGATACATCCTCGCTCTCTTCTCCACCAGGTGACAGGGTTCCTCTTGGGAACATGACTCTGCCTTGTGACCGACAACACACCAAGAAGCAGACTCTTCCTCCCCAACACTGGGCTTTTAATGCTGAAACAAGCAGGCCAGGAATTCGGTGTCAGGAGTGCATGTTCCCAGCTGGTGCAGGGACCGCGGACCTACGCCAGGTAGTCCTGGCTCACCAGCCGCAACAGGGAAGCCGGCTCCCTGCCAGTGAGCACAGCCTCTGGGACATTTGCTTTCAAATCCAGTGTTACTTGTACCAGCAGTTCTTAGAAGCTGTGTGTGCCCAGGGGAAGGAACAAAAGATTATAAAACGTGCACTGATTTCAGCCTGTCCAACACCAGACAGGGCAAAGACAGTATCAGGTCAGTAACTCAACCGCAAACACAGCCCCAGCCACCTGCCAAGATCCCCATTTAGCAGCACTTACTGCTCACACTAAGTGGTAAAATCCTGCACGGCTAAAGAAACCCCAAACAGCTGCACATCCTGTTCAAACAAGATAAAACCAGGCCTAAATATTCCACCCCAGCAGCACACAGCTGCATCTCCCTCAAACGGAGTTACTGTTGCTTCCAAGAGCAAACTCCAAGTGGGTTTTTGCAGCAGCTCAGGCAAACATCATTTGGCTTCTCAAAGGCAGACTAAGACCAAACCACTTGCAGCTCTGCTATTTCAGCCACTGCGCTCTGGACATATTCCCTACATCAGCCAGAGGGTTTATCTTCAGAATCCAATAGTTGGACTAGAAGCCGAAATTTCAAGGGCACCAAAATGCACAAGAGTTGGACTGTCAGCAGATGCTACTCATATTTGTGTGCTCCAATATTCCCCTCACAAGACAATTACCACCCAGTGCCAGGAACAATTTATTCCATTAGATAAGAGCTAGAACTTTTCAGAGCTCGACCTACGTGCACTGAGATGTTAGCAACTCGCCTAAGGCTACATCACGTTTCACAGCTAGCTCAACTTTGATCTTCTCTTTGGTTGGCCTGAATATTACTTCCCTCATCTTCCCTCTCTGCAGTGCATTGCTCTGTGGCCAGGGTAAGCTCTGTGATTTCAGTCTCCTTGGAGGCACTGCCACAGTACCCCTAACTCACCATCGCTGCCTTCCCCAGCAGGGGAGACCATACTGGAGTTACGCTCAGTCATGAATGCCTGGGAACTTTTCTTAAGCAAAACAAAAAAAAAAAATTAACACTAAACTTTGGAAGATGGCACGGTATTAAATACTTGTTTTTAAAACAACCTTGAAGTATGTTCATATATCTGACTTGCATCTTGAACAATCAGTCCTACTCCAAATTTCTGCAGAGAGGACAAGTTTGTAACCATCCACCTCCTTAAACTTTTCTTCCCATATTGACTCCTTAGCACCTCTGTTTTCATGACTGTTTCCAGAGTCAGGGTAAAGTAGTCTGTGGAAAAAAGGCAGGGTTCAAGAAATGGATAGGGCCACGTTATCCTCAAAATGTTTTAAGGGCAGTAAATATCAGGATGCTCCTCTCCTCCCCATATGCATTCCTTGGCAAACATGCCAGCAATTTAACTCAATGTATACATACAGGCAAGTACATCTGAGAGATGAGCTTTGAGATACATCCTTTTATAGTATCCGTAATAATTTAATAAGCTACGTGCTGTTCCCAAAGCACATTCATGGGAGAGAGGAGTTGTTGTTGTTTTAGCCTTTGCAGCTCTGTTAAGCTTTGAACTGAGGGTACTAGGTTGTATTGCACTGCAAGTTGCCTAGAATTCTCTATTATACCATTTAGTACTCTTGAACTTGACATTTTTTGTTATATCCACTGCCTGAAAAAAGAGTTGAGTCTCTTGTTGCCATTTATAATACCCCAATAGATCTTAAAGAGTCTTACCAAAGGGCAGGTTTAAGCATTGCTACAGTAATTAAAAATCTAGTCAGTTTATTTAAAAAAAAAAAAAAAAAAAAAGCATGTATCAGGCATTCAAAAGCTTAAGGGTAAAGTCCTTTAGAGCAATATTCCACTAGACTTTTTTTTTTTAATCTCACTTTAAAAACTCCATTTCTTCCAATGAAATAACAACTTCCTCATTTGCAATCTAACTTGTAAGGAAATATTTACACCATGTACACTGGCTTATTTATCTATTAAGTGAGCCATATGGCATCAAGACTGGCAATTTAAGTGGGAACAGACAACAAATAAATGGTGCAGAAAGCTAAACCATAGAGAGCTGCAAGGGCTGGTTCAGAGATGAGCTTGAACAGAGACAAAAAGAACCATTTCCCAAAGAGCCAGAGGAATCTCGAACAGGGGTCATTAGGTAAGCCATCAGATAATCAGACTGGTGTGCTGCTCAATTACAGGTATGTTCTCGTGCAGAGCATAAACCCCAAATCACTGGTCCATACTGTATTCATCAGCTCATTGCTCGACCTCTGCAGCCCACTCGACATGACATGCTGGATCATCAGCCCCCTCCTGCCCTGCACTGATCTCCTGCAGTGCTGAGAAAGGAGGGTAGTCCAAAGGGGAGTCCAAGAAGGCCATCAAACAACGTGAACCAACACTCCTGGATTTTGGCTGTGCTGATAGCAGGTGTACAAAGCAGGCTTAGGTCAGCGGAGCCATTTGCAGGGATCTGGCATAACTGAACATAAATATTGAGAAGGCCCCTCTGGACTCTAGAAGCTGCTTTACAGAGAGGAAGAAGAGCAAAACCTGCCCGGCAGCTCACTCCTTTGGGCTCCTCATATTACTGATGCTGGCAAGAGGGGAGGGAATAATGTAAAACAAGATTTCTCAAGCTCTGTTCTCATCTATGTTATGCTCATTTGAAGCTTTCTGCTCACATTTCTAAGCATAGACATGACTCTCTCTGCACAATGGTGGGGTAGATATCGTTAAGCAAGGAGATGGTTATCCTACCTATTTGCTCTCAATAGGCTGAGTATACTAGGTTGTGCTGTGTGGAGTCACCAGTTGGACTCAATGGTCCTTGTTGTGTCCCTTCCAACTGAAAATACTCAGTAATTCTAAATCATTGATTTCAATAGGAAACAATAGGAGGATCAGAGGGGAAACGGGAGCTACCTGGGGAAGGAAGGGGCAGATTTAAGTTTTCTGCATTTCAGCAATGCTAGAAACATTTAAACAGGTCATCCCACCTTGATGGGGCATGCCACACTAGGACATCAAAAGCAAGATCTTAACTTGGTTCAGCTGACTGACTAACATCAGTCTGCAGCTCAAACACTGCTAGATGCGCACGCAACCAAGCTGAATGCAAGAGCACAGGGCCAGGATGGCAGGATGGCACCAGAAATAGTACAGAAGGAGCTGTACTTCCCATGTGAAACAAAAACAGGAGCTGTCTGGCAGGTGCGTGCAGGCCCCAAGTTGAAGCAAAGCCGAGAGCAGACCCAATGCAAACCCCCAGGAGCTGTGAGGAACAGGACACTTCCTCTGCTCCATTTCATCAGATGCACTTGACCACCAGGTCATCTAAGTGCCCCAAAGGAGTCCCACTCCCTTTTTCAGACAATTTTAACAACAACACACAACTACCTCAATTCTTCCTATTTACAACATCATTTATCACCATTATCTTGTCTGGTCCTCATGCTCAGTTTGGATTAGCACACAGAAAGGCAGAGGTCAGTGCTTGAAAGAGGAGCCCCTCAAGTAGCCAAAGAAAATGGTAACATGAAGAGACACAGCAAAGCACATGGCAATGACACGGTGTTGGATCTGCAACAGCAATGCTGGCTTCAGGGCTTAACCTGCGGTGCCTTAAACAGCCCTGGTTATCTGAAAAACAAAATAACCCCCTTCCTTCCAGCTGGACAGCAGCTGCGAGTTACTGTGGACAGTCCCTTGTGATTCCTAATATTGTCTTGGTACACAAGGTGCCTATAATGAAGCAGTGTAGGGCTTGGTACTCTTTACCTCCTAGTCAACATTTGATTTTTTGGGCAGAGGGAGATAAGGAGCATGGCTTCTAGCTCATGTTGAAGCATGAAATATCGCTTACAGCCTACTGCAGCCAGCATCATACACCAGCTCCTGCATGACAAGGAGCAGTGTCCAACATTTGTCAGCATTAGCTGGAAAAAAGCAGCATTTCTCCTTATTTAAGATGAGAGCCTCTCCCAATGTTAATCATACTGGGGAATTTTACCTGTCATGGTTATCCCATTATTGAAGTTGTAAGCAGTGTTGGAGCATGAAGGTTTGGGGCACAAAAATGTCTTTGTTTATCTTCAGAAAATAAATGTGTTTAAAAAGGCTTGGGTCTGACATAGGGACTATGTGGAGGGGAACGCTAGAGTGCTGGGAATTTTAAAACAACTGAGGTATAAACATTTCCACAGCTACCTGATTTGGAAACCAAGAAATAGGAGGATACTTTAGTTTATTATGAGGTTGATTTCGTTTCTGATTTCTATAACAGAGAGTTTTTATCATGTGAAACGATACTCAGTGCCACAGCTAGTTAAATAAAACAAGTGGGAGAGAGAAGAGAAATAATTCTGAAACCTTTCTAAAATGAAGGCTTTCTTCCAACTCAAGAGCCATAAATAAAATCAAGTATTTGCCCTCAGGGAAGAACTTAACACAACTCCAATTCAGCTAAAGGAATCTTTTACCAAGGCACATCTTTGCCCCCGCAGTCTGTTACCGTGCCTTCTCGTCACTCTCTTCTGTTTGGGAGTCAGAGTCACTCTCTGCATTTAATAGCTGTGCGCTACCAAAAGTCATCCTGAAGGAGCCAACAAAGCCAATAAAATTTGGACAAGCCTGATTTCTAACAATTGCAGTTCTCTGAAACAGGACTTCAGCTTTCAAGGCTTATCAAGCAGCCTGCACATCCCACTGACCCTGACAAGTCCAGCCATCAATGCCCAAGTTTCTTGCAGCACCACAACAATCCTGTTCCTTACAAGACAGTGCAAAAGCTGCAGAGCTTTTCACTGCTGCAGGATTATTTCCCTGTACTTGAACCCATGCTCTGTATGAAACTATTCCATGTTTGGAGAACTTATTTCAGAAGGAGCTCCCAGCAAACCAGTTTACCACACCGTGAACCATTTGAAATCCAAGTTCGTTTTCCTCGTCTATCTGAAAACCACACAGAAGCCAAACAAAATCACATCTAAGACCCATATAGGCACAGTTTCCCCCTCCTCCTTTCACCACATTGAAATACTGTCTTCCTCCCTCCCTCAAAAGCAAAACAAACCCCCAAACTAAAAGCAAATCAGAACCTTTTATAAAGTGGACAAGGACAGTACGATGGGTTGCATGATGTCAAGATGGCCAAAGACTTCATATAGTAAGTCCCAAAGGTCATACAGGAAGCCACCTTGCTTATGCACATATGCAAACACACAAGTCTGATAGCCTCAACAGACCTAGTTATTAGGTACAGCTCAATTGCTACTTAGTAGTAACAAATCTATTGCTGAAGAGATAGAAATGGTACCACACACTTACATTAGGAGTTTGTACTCCATCCACACTGACATTACCTCGGTCCCACCTCTGGTACGTTGGCAGGGCGTGACAGCTCCTCCAGCAATGCTTTATGGCAGCCTTGATGATGATGACATGAAGATTGGAAAGCCTGGGAAATACTGGTACATTTTCAAGAAGCATCTTTCTCTTTTCCTCATCTTATCACTTCCCCAATGTCATTACCTAGTTCAGGCTCCCATTTCTGATAGTTCAGATTAGCAAACAGTGTTAATATCTGCTACCCTGCCAGATGACTAAATTAGCCACAAATCCAAAATGCAACAGGCCAAATCACTTTTTAATTCCACCTGTATGAAGCCAAAGTGACTTCCCAGTGAACTCAGTAGAGCTGCCATAAATTTACTACAGTATAATTCAAAATAAGTGTGGAAAGGAAGAGCATGAACAAGTTCCTCTTCAGGGTGGCTTGCAACAGTTGGTGACGTTATTTTCTTCTTGGAGTAAAACCTTTCAAAATCCTGTAACTAAGAGAATGCTTTTGTTGCACAAAAGTTTATTTTCAAATACCAAAATCATCCTATATGGAGTAAATCTGCGTTTGTCTTATTTGTCAAAAACCTCATTTCCAGTGTGACTTACATTCCCCCTTAAAGACTTTCTAAGCCAGGCTGCCCTAACCTCAAAACTGTTGAAATAACCCAGAAGTGTGTACAGTGGCAAGGGGGTGCTGAGGCAATATTGTAATCTTGTTTCCAAAGTGTCTTTTTCTGCATTTCAGTTTTGCTTGTGTGTTTACAAAAAGGTAAAATTTTATAGTTAAAAAAAAACCCTTTCAAAGGTATAACACCTATTAATCTTAGGGCAAGATAAACCAAACCTGGAGTATATGCATCTGTAATTGTTCAGAGACTGCTCCAAAATGTGTTACCACTTCTTTGTAAAGAAAACAAATTACACACAAGCATGCTCACACTGTTAAACAATACATGGAAGACTTGGGAATTGTTTTTAAACAAAAGCTGCTAGCACAGCAGATGCACCATTACTGGTGTTTGGCGGGGTCATTCATTTTAGGTGCAGCAGCCTTCTGCTGCCTTCACAGCCCTCCTGGTTCTGGAGCTGTCACGAGCAGCTCTAACAGCTGCTTCACTGTACAGAGGACCCCAAAACTCTATAATGCAGTGCCCCAAGTCAGCAGGATACTCCAGAGCCAGCAGAGAACAGCAGCTTCCATTCCTTCTAAACACACAATCAGCAAAATGACCCAAGACCTTCACAAGCAGCAGAAATGAGAATCCACACAAAAAACCCTGCTCCAGTGGGATGAGGAGGTTGCATCCACCATTCAGGTGTAGGGACTGAGCTTTCCTGGAAGAAATACATCCCCACAGGGCCTGGCTACGAATGTGCCTACAATAGCATGGAAATAATAATACACCAATATTCCAATTACAATAACAACTTTGGGAAATGCTGAGTTTGCCAAAGCTGATTAATGTGCTGGGCGGGAGGGGAGAAGGTGGTTTTAACACATCTTGTTCCTGCCTCCTGTTTTCTCTGCTTCTTGGAATTTCAAAATTCAAATGCTATAATTGGAATTGAGTGAAAAACACAATTTCTGTCATATGAGAAACTGACATTTTGGCATGTTTTTACACTGAGTCAGAACCAACCCCCAGCCCCCCCTCCGCCCCAAAAAATCTAAATTTCTCATGAAGTGGCAATCCAAAAAAAATCCAGTTTTAAACTCATCCATATTGACACATTTAAACATTTTGAGAATGTCAAAGCAATGTAACAAATTAAATCCTGCTAAAGTATATCAACATTTTATGTGAAGAATCGAAACAAACACGGAAACAAGGATTTTACATTACCAAAGCAAAACAAAAACGTTCCTCAGCTGAAAATATCTGCGCGATTGACACCTTTCAGGAAGACATTCTGATTTTGATTGTCCTGGTTTCAGCCAGGATAGAGCTGGTTTTCTTCACAGAAGCCAGTGTGAGACTGTGTTTTGGATTTGGGATGAGGAACTGTTGATAATGTGCTGATGTTTTGGGTTGTTGCTGAGCAGTCAAGGACAGTCCAGCTTCTTGTGCTGGCCTGCCAGCGAGCAGGCTGGGGGTGCACGGGAAGCTGCAAAGGGACACAGCCGGGACAGCTGACCCAGACTGGCCAAAGAGATATTCCCTACCATCCGACGTCATGCCCAGTACATAAACTGGAGCTGGCGGGGGGGTGGAAATCGCTGCTCGGGGATGGGCTGTCGATCACTGGGTGGTGAGCAATTGCTGTATTGGGCCTCACTTGTTCTTGTACATTCCTTTGTTGGTATTATCATTGTTGTTCCCTTCTTTCTTTCTGTCCTATTAAACCGTGTTTATCTCAACCCACGAGGTTTTTCCTAATTCTCTCCCCCGTCCCACTGTGGGAGGGGGAGTGAGCGAGTGGCTGCGTGGTGCTTAGTTGCCGGCTGGGGCTAAACCACGACATTGATGAAACTGCATTTTCTGACAGAAAATTGTTCCATCAGAAATTTTGATTAGGTTTCCTGCAATATAAACATGTTTGTTTTACACATGCCTAGGAGCAAATGTCAGTTTGCAATACTTTCATTGGTTAGGTGCCTCACATAAATATGAGGATATTACAGTGAGTCTGAGTTGGTTTCTCCCCATTCCCCCCCCCCCAGAACATGTACATTTATCATCTGATTAAAAACATTATTTATCTTTATATAAAAACATATATTTCCTAACAAGCCAAGACATTTATAAATAACTTACAATACTACAGCTGAGTGCTAAACATCATGATTTAGGATGAAAGAAGAAACCTTTCTGATCATTGTCCTTTAGTATTTCAAAGCCTATTTTTCATGTTTATTTGCTGTCACTGGCAATAAGTGATTGCCTTGCTGTATTGCATTTCCTCTGCAGTGGTGAGTTGTTTGCAAAAGGAATGGAGGACAAGCTGTCACATCAAAGAGAAAAGACTAAAACCCACCAGGAGGTGAAGCAGGGGTTTATTGTCTTTTGCCCTGGGTTTTGACAGTTAATTAGCTCTCATCCAATTTATGCTTGTGTGGCAGCTACACCAGGGTCAACAGCAACAACTCCAAGGTGAGGCGAATGCAAAGGATACAAGACAGGAAAACCTGCTATGGAGCCCCAGTAAAGCAAAGGGCTTCATCTTTCACCCGCATCATGACTGATGGACTCGTGCCCTAATGAAGCCTTTGCCATGTTTATTTTTTCCCCTCACCGCACAGAGGCTTCTTTCAACAGCTTTGGGCACCAAGGAATTGCCAAAGAGGCTGCTAAATTAAGCAGTCAGCATAGCAGCATCTGTGGAAAAACGCTGTCCCTTCAACTTGCTTTGTGTCAGCTGTCTTGGGAAGAGGAAGAAGATGTCAATGTGGAGGTGGCAATGAAGGGCTTCATCGAGAGTCTGCAGTGCTCCATGGGGCTGGACTTCACTGTCTGCCCTTCAGGACCTTCATCTCTCCTCAGCCACCTCTTCTGGCATCCAAAGATCTTTGAAGACTTTGCAAAGCAAATGTGCTTCCCCTTTTGCCGCCTGTTGCTCTTTCTGCTCCTTTAGGGTTTTGCCACCTGCATTTTTTCTTTCCCTGCGCTGCCTGTTTGAAATTCTGAGTGCAGGGAGCAAGCAGTGCCCCAGCTACGCTCCTAGGGGCAGGAGCAGGGAAGCAGTATTTTCACACCATGGGATAAAGCCTTTGATCAAATCATGTGTCTTAGCTGCAGTAAAAGCTTAACCCCTGGAAGAGTGCTGCCTTACTTGATCCCTAGCGAAACGCAGCAAGGCCTCACCTCCGAAAAGAGAGGTTGGATCAATTTAGACATTAGGTAAATGTCTCAGGGGAATGCAACAGAGAATAGCACTGGAAAAAAAAAAAAAGGAACTGGAAATGAGATGCAAATTCACTTTATGTTAGAGTAAACATCCACTGAATGGAAACTTCTAGACATAATAAGTCAAGGCTCAGACTGGAGAGCCCACCTTGAATACTACAGAGCTCCATGGCAATGCCTGAGACATGCCCCATTTCCAAGCGAAACCTTCATACCTTGCAGAAAATACCTGCTGCCTCAAAAAATAGTTCATTTTCTAGATTTACACATTCAGATCGTACCCAAGCAGAGCTAGGCAGTTTCTAGGCACACAGGAAGTATCTTTCCTACAGAGACCCTCCTAAACAGACAGCCTCATTTAGCCACATTAAATATGGAAAGTCCTGCAGTAAAACTAGCACTGGCAAAATATCCAGAGTCCTATTTCATTGCCACACTTCACCCATGATAGCACCTGATGGGATCCAACAGTTGAATTCCTCCCTTCCTGCCCCATGCTCCTATATGTGCATCCCATCAATGATGCCACAGTCCTTTATACTCTCTTCATAAAAAACATTGAAAAGTCACCAGCAAATTGTGAGCCTGAAGCACAGAATTATCAAACTTCTTCTGTCAAATCACTTCTGGGGAAATACCTTCTAAGTGAGCCAGTCTGTAACAGGTATCACCACAAGCAAATACTGAGCTACCAAAGACGGTGGTCATCATTCTGCTCACGGCCTCTGGAGGCAGACTGTGATTTGATGGCTAGTGAGACACAGCAACAAGCCCACATGAATGATCTACAGGAGCTGAGCTTCAGTCTCAAGGATGTAAAGTGCTGAGAGATTCCAGGTAGGCTGAAGAGCCTGTCACCCCAAACATTGGGCCAACAACAGCAGGGGAGCAAACACCTTGTCCTAATGCGCTGGGAGGTACCAATAGAGCCACATGCTTCTGCACATAGGTTCCCTGCTACCAAGTGAGGCACAGCCATCTCTCTGACTTCCCCTCTGAGAGCCCATGGCTGAAGTGACAGAGGGAGACCTCTATTTTATTAGCGATCTCAGCTCAGGTTCACTCAGTGCAACTTCAGATTCATCACCCAGAAGCCTACGTTTGGAGCCTCATCACCCTTCTCTCTCCCCATTGACAATGGAGACCCAGATGTCCCTCCGCAGGGAGCAAAACTGTGACCTCAGAGTATAAATGTCTCTTTCCTCTGACTACAAGATACTGAGCCCCTAAAAGACTCACCTCAGCTGAGCATCTATGACCAGGTTTGATGATTCTAGCTTCTGCAGCCTATTCCTAACATCATCTGGAGTAACCTTACATTATGAAAAAAACCATAATGCTGTCTTAATGAAGAACAAATGTTAATAAAAATTGTATTAAAGTTGTCTCATGAGATGCACACAGCAAACTAATCAACAGACTAAACTTAGCCTGTGAGCTTGTGGCTTTGTGTTTCTCTCAGCTGTGAGTCATCGTGTGGGGTAGAAAACTGCCTTCCTCCCCCAAAATATCACGAAAAGTAAGCAATGCCTCACATTACAGTAAGAGAGGCTCTACACAGCAGGGGCCAGAATTGTGTTACTCACAGGGAGCCTGAAGACTTGGCAACATCACAGCCAAATCTGACAATTACATCTCACACAGGCCATTGAGCAACCAGCAGAAGAGAATCATTTTCAGACAGTCCTGATCCAGTGAGGTTCAGATTAGAAATAGGATAAAGACCCTTTCAATTCAAGGTCACCTACCTCCTTTCTCTTCAGTTCCTTGAAAGCCTTGTTCCAATCTTCTCTCTTCCCGTGCTATTGTGAATGTTGTGCACAGCACAGGTCTTTTCCTCAAGGTGACATGATCTGTGACTGCTGCCTTGGGACTTGGATGTACTGCCTGGGAAGGCTGCCAGCCGGACAAGGGAAGCAAGCACCTCTCGCAGATTAGCAACGCGTCCAGACAAGCCTTTGTTCTGCACAAATTTGGAAGTTTGAGAATTTGAGCATGTACATTAAACACTTCCCAGCAAATTTAAGAAATTTGCATTGGCAAACATTCAGCGATTCAGCTCAGGTCTCCCTCACCTTCAAAAATATGCACATCAGACACCTTGGTGCATGTTACCTGAGCGTGTACCTGTAAAGCACCATGACTCACTGCACTGCTTTAACTCAGGTATTGCATCCTCTTTGCAGTGCGGACATTAAAAAAATAAGTTACTGAATAGTCAACTCAAAGGGAAGGTAAGTCAGAAACCCTGAATCCGAGTCTTCTGCTTTGATCCAGAGACGGTCTCCTCTGTACACACAAAAGAAAACAAGTTACTTAATACCAACTCTGGAATGCCATGCATAAACGTCAAAAGAGGTAAGAAATACATGTATATGCAGCTCAACAGTAGCTTTCCACATGTTTAATATCCAAGCATATCAACTACTGCCTACTTTGGGACAGTGAGCCATGACCAGGGTCACAAGACATGGGCCCTCATGTGCCCTGCACCAGCAATTAATCACGCAGCATGAAGAGTCTGAAAAGTCTCGAATGCCATGACCAGGGCAGGTGCCAGACTCTGTAGGAGAGAGTCCCAACCACATAATGGAGGAGAAGGACTGTGACTTGTCTTACAAGACCAGTCAGGATAGGCTTGGTACCTACACCAGGTTTTTTCCTAGATTTTTTTATACTAATTTCCCCCAGCTCATACCCATGAGGAGCACCGGACACTCCTCCACTATCTCTCACTGAAGATTATCCACACTTCTTTTGGGTTTACAGAGACTGCAGAAGCTTGAAACCAATCACAGCATTTTACCACTCTCTCCATTAAAAGGCTTCTGCAAATATCTGCTGCTGCTCGAAGGACCTGAATACACAGGATAGCCAAGACACCCAGCACACAATGTGCTGTTTTAAATGTCTATTTACCTTTGGGAAGAACATGGTGAGGTTTTTGAGAATGGATTATAGAAGGTAAAACTTCTAAAGGAAGATTAACAGTTGCACATCAAGTACCTCTCTGTTTCAAAACCATACCAAGAACATTTCTGACATGTGCATGAATATCTTTTGTCAATGGAGCTGTAAGTCAGACTCAGGAGAGAGGGTTGAGGGGTTTTTTTTGAGTACCCTCAACCCAATATTTTACAAACATCTCTTTTCATTTCTGATCACACTGAAAATCCATTATGGATAAGGAAAGTAGTCCTAAAACACAATTAAGAGCTGGAGTCATGAGGTCGTAGCCTTGCAGCTATGAAACAATGACCTCAGCACAAGGAACAGATGGAAGATACACTAATCCCTATTAAAGAGGGAAGCTGGCAAATAATGCTTTCTCAATCATTTAAATTTGCAGCATGCTGAGCCGAGGGTGTGTAAGGCTGGGAGGGGAGCTGAAGTAGCCGTGCCAATAGATTTATCTGTGCCCTGGGGCTCAAGAGGCGCCCTGCTAGCAGAGACACTGGAGAGCTGGATGAGAATGGTGTGTCTAAACATGCACACAAATACACACGATTTTTGGTCTCATCACCCAGGGATTAGGGGGGCTTTCTGCTGGGGGCCTCCCTGTTGACACAAAGCAGCCTGGTTCACACAGACCAGGCATAGCTTTAGTTTCATGATGTCACAGCTCCAAAGCAACCCTCAGGAGATGCTTCAGTGAAAAGCTTGTCCCAAGCCTCTACTCTACAAAAGACACCTGCATATTTTGTGCCTTCCTAGTTCTACAGAGGAGCTCAGAGCAACCAGGAGTTCTCCGGCACCCTCTGCACAGAAGTTACAACACAAGATCGGCAAGGGCATCACTTTTCTGGCAGGCTCTTCTCCTCCCTCCCCCCAGTTCCAAAGCCCTTGGCTTCTGAGCAAGTGCAAAGTTTTTGGCTTTCAGCGGTCATTGGAAAAAAGGCAATGCGACCTGTGGGAGGAAGAGATGTCAGAGGAGAAGCGGTCAAGCAGGGGAAAGGGTCTCTGTTCACCACAGGTCTGCTGGCAGTCGGAGATTATGAGATGCAGTGGGGAGGAGAAGTGCCACTGCACAATCAGTCAAAGCAGAGGTGTTTCTTTTAGAGGCATTCAGATGACTGGGCATCCTACAGAGTCTCCAAATAAATAAGGTTTGATTGTGACAAGTGCCTAGCATACTCTGACTGCTGTAAGAAAATAATGCACTGACATTATGAAAATATTAGAGTGGCATAAGTCAATCCCACTCATCCTATTAAGAACAATAAAAAAATCCAAAAGCCCACACATTTGATTTAAAAAAATGCCCTTACCACCATTAGCAATCATAAAAACCACTTTTCTGGCAAGGCTCAAGCTACCTGCAGAGAATTCACTTTCCTTGTCTTCTGACAAGAAGCTCAAGGGAAAAATGCCATTCATCCCTCTTTCCTCTATATGCTCCATTCTGCTCCATATGGTGCTGCCTGATAGTAAATGAGAAATTAAAAACATTAGCACCAGCCTCTGCCCTTTCCTCCCCCATCACTTTCTCCCAGCAGTGACTGTACAAAATACACTGGCCCAAGCTGGAGACAGAACCATTTAACTGCTGAGCTCTGGAGTCACATATGAGCTTTGTTGCCTGCTCAGTTCCTAGATGCCAACTTTGCCAAGCACTGACTGTCCTTCTGAATTATTTCATCTTAGAAAATAACCCTAATGACAGACTGAAACTCTCCCCATGGATTTTTTTTTTATTCAAAACATTAAAAAAAAAGAGACAATCAGAAATTAAAACTGACTAAAAACTTTGAGTTTGAGGCAGGCAGCAGTAAATTGTAATATTATATCCCAGTCCTTCCAAAACAGAATTTTTAGAGACATTTTTTTCTCATAAAAAAAAAAAATCTGAACTCAAAAGGTTTTCCAATAAATTCTAGTCATAATCTTCAACTGCCATTTTACTTTGTGTCTTAGGTCCCTTCAAAATCAGCTTCAGCATGTGCCATGTGCAGTTGGCTCCTTCACAAAAATATTGTAAAACAGGATCCAAACATTATTTTTTTGTTACTTAGGAGCAATTGAATGAAAAGCCCAAGAATTGGGGGAAGTAGTCAGTAGACACTGAGTTTTTATTTTTATTATTCCCATAGCACCCAGAAGTGGAGGCAGGGGCAGGTGCCGCACTGACTCGGAGAAAGCTGTCTTTCCCCGGTGCACGCAGTAGGAGAAAAAGCCAAACAAAAGGAGAAGAGGTCACGGTGAAACGGGTACGGCGAACGTGACGAATAACACATCACCACGTGCAAGTGTATGATCTCTATAGATTAACCTTGGCTCCTCACAGAATAGCCATTATAATAATCTCATTTTTGTAGGCATCACAGCCTTTTGGAATGATTTGAACGCTGAGGGCAATTAAGCTTTGTCATCAGGCTATCACAGCGGCAGCCTTGACTTTCACAGGCAGCACTGCGGGCACCACTGAGCTTCCTGTGCACAGGAGTGTTCTGTGGAGGGGATCTCTGCCCTGCGGGCAGCACCTCGGTTCCATGCCTCCGGCCACATCAGCTATTGCCCAGCTCTGCTCTTCCTCACTTACCAAGAGTGAAGACTGAAATATTCATAAGAGGGGTACAAGTGCTGCCTTTAGGAAGGATGCTGTTGCACGCACGCTTACACGCACGTACATATTTGTCTTCTGTGTAAGGCACTAGGCAGGATACCAAGGCAGAGCCACCAAAGCAAAACCACCAGTGATCAGCCAGCTAGCCCAGGAGCCTGTGAAGGTGGACAGTCTGTCCATCACAAAAGTTGGAGTATGTTTTCAACAAGAGGTTTCAAGAAGTGTTGATTCAAGTGCTCCGTTGATCTTTCCGTGTATGCCCACGATCTGAAACAGCAGCAGGGCAAATCATGACATCTGGCACTGCTCACACAGGTGTTGAGATTCAGGCTGCCCATCAGGGTCCCTGTGAGAGGTTTGGGATGCTGCAGTCCCTGTTCTCATTGGTCTCCACACCAAAATGTTCCCACCAAGAGGATAAAGCCATAAAGTCCCTTAAGCTGGTCCCACTCAAAAGGCCTGGACGAGTGTGCAAAGGAAGAAACTATACCACGTGTCCATTTTTCATTCAATCTGGGAAAAAAACCTTGCTCCAAGACTTAAGAAAACACTGATAACTGCCAAAACTGCCTCAGACTTCGTAACTGCCACATCAACAAAACCTATGGCCCTAGCTGCCATTCACTTAGCATACTTTGCATAAGGCAAGTGCAAAGCTATGCAGAAATAGAGAAAGCTGCCTCCTGAAAGGAGACACTGGCTTCATCATTTAACATATAACCTGAGAAATCGCCACTGTTCCCACCTTCTTCCCTCCTACAGCAGGTATTTCCCATAAAGAGAGCATGGAGAACAGGATGCATGAAGCTTGCAAACTGGGGAAGAAAGGAGCTGACAGTAGCCTATAAATAGGGAGTAGTGAGGGTGAATTCAAGGATAAAAGTGAGAAGTGGCCTGAAACTGGAAATGGAAAAATCCATGCTGAGCATGATGGAGTTCTTATCTATGCAGAGAATTACAAGGAACATCATTTACCCGGAGAACATGACTATAGATGCTCAAAAGAAAATGAAAAGATACTTGCAGGGAAATACAGTAACATAATTCCCTCTCTAACTAGAAGATTGTTCAGAGTACACTCAGATATTCACTCCATCTCTTACAAAAGGCAAGGGGATTCATACCTAATAAAAAACCTACCACAGCACAGATCAAAAAGTGAGTCCTATCTAGTAAGCCTTTGGAAAGCACACCTTTCAACAGTTTGCCATGCTGAACACTTTATTATTAAAGATATTTTTGCCACATACATAAAAAATGAGATCTAGTAGCAGAGGGCTATGTGAGAATGCTCCTTCTCACTTAATAGTTGTTTATCCAGCAAGAAGGATAACACCACATATCATGCAATGCATATACAGGTGTAATTCCTGTTCTTCAAAAATCAATGGGGCTTTTATCACAGTGTCAGCATCCAGATTTCACCCCAGGGCATTTAAAATGCATTTCAGTTCACCATGCTTAGACCAAAGAGCTGGCCAGTATGCCAACATCTCCTCATTTGAAAGGAGTGGCTAGGCATTTGCCATCAGCGCTGAAGGCAGATCACACCAGGTAAAAATGCTTTCTTCCCCTTTAGCAGGCAACGTTACCTCCTTACATCCCTCTCAGATGCAGCCATAGCTATCTGCATGTTTAGCACTGCTACCACGGCTGTGCTTACCAAAGGGGCCCAGGACTGCCAAACAGCAGCCAGCCTCCTCCACGGCACTGGCTGCTCAGGGCACATCATGCTCTCCACTCTGGAGATCCTCCTGCTCCTGCGCCCAACTCATGGTCATCAGCAAACAAAACCCAGCAACGCAGTTTCCCTCACTGCCTTCTGACACAGCTGCCCTGGCACAGAGAAATATGGCCAACAAAATGAACTGAGATGGGACGTTCTCCCCTGGATAGCTCAGCTGCAAAACAAGGCCAGGCTGAAATAAAGGGTAACCACTTTGGATCTACATGGCAATTCCTTTCAGACAAAGGTTTCCCAACTCAGGTGTAAAGTTTGTGATACACCTACCAACCTAAGCTTTTGTGATGTGCTGAAATTAAAGTGGTACGAGCAGAGTCCATTAAAACCTGACACACAAAAAAGGCAGGAAACCCCCATCATTCGCAAATCCAGGAATACACGTACACTGCTCACTGACATGGCCTGAGCTCCAAGCCTGCAGACACATTGGCAGATGTCCCCCGGGCTTTTCCAAGCCTTTGAGGCTGTTCAGTCAAGTGTAGAGGCTGTCTATGAGCCCTTGTCATTGCTTTAGCTTCTGTTTGAAGGTGTCTATAGACTTGGGGCCCCTGTACTAATGCAGCACAGTTGCAGAAAAAGCTCTGAGGGAAGCTTAAGACCAGGATAAACAATTTATTATGGTTAATGGTTTTCTCAGTATTTCAACCAATGCAATGATAGTCACCCAAAGGCAGGGCTGTGAGTCTCAACATTAGCACAGGCGTAATAGAAAGTGCTTTTCAAGGTCTACCTTCCTGCTAATACTGGATTACTTTATATTGTATCATAAAAACTGTCCAAATGATGGTTCAACAAGCCAGGACTTGATACACAGACCTGCCATGTTACTGTTGCAGCTGAGGTCAAGAACTACAAATAGTGCAGATAATTAGAAGGGAAGTGCGTGCTGCTGAGCAAACACATCAGGCATGGGAAGATTTTCTGGTCTGGAAAGGTAAAGAAACTGCATTTACAGAACTACCCGAGCATCTTTTTTTGTATTGGTTAGAAAACACATCCACCAAAAAAGGAGGACTTGAAGGTTTACAAATACCAGAATATCAGCCTGAATTCATTGCAGTTGCTCTTTTAGCATTTGAACATGGGGCTCTCTATAGACCTGAAAGACCAAATTCACCAGTGGCATAATACAATGCAGGCAGCCCTTAGCAGAGCTGTCCCCTTATTTCCTAGGAAAATGAGATATCAGGGACAACCCTTAGGGACCAGCAGATCACATTCATTGCTGGAAGAAATGAAGAGAAATGCATTGCAGTGAACAGAGCTGCGCACAGCTTCCACCAGCAGAAAACCACAGGCTTTGCTGTCTTGTTTTACACCTTGGAAAGCAGAGCATGGATACCTCCTGCCTGGAAGAATTCAGTGTCCTGTCTGCTGGGGGAGAAATGCTCACTTTGACACAGAAGCAAAATATCAAAAGCTTTTCGTTCAGCTTGCCTTAGCTATGAGTTTTGCCAGTTTTCCTGTTTCATTTCAAGATTTGGTTAATATTTGTGTTTCACTTTCTTCTCAAAAGCTGGCAACAGACCACCTGTTTTAGATACACCTTTTTGTCTGAGGACATGGTAGACAAACAGTCCATTCATGCTTTTGAAGAGACACCGTGCGTGTGGACATCAGGCAGTATTCAGATGCTTCAGAAGACACACAATCCGCATAATTCGTCTTGTCAGTAGAGTAATGCTATGCCATTGACAAAACCCCTACATAAACACCCAGCTCGTAATATGATTACACCCTGAGGAAAAAAAGATTGAGAGCCTTGGTGATTCTACTGTGCTATAACAACAGAAGCCATCTTTGTCCGCATATTTCTCTAATCCTTTCCTGAAACGTTACTAAATATCATTACCTGGCAAAGGTGAGCTCTACAAGTTAATAACACGTCACAGAAAGAGCAAGGTAAAACCTCAGTGTTAAGCTTGAATCTGTAGCCTTTTTGCTCACTAATGAAGCTGCAGATAGCAGAGATATTTTTAGGATGCCAGCAAACCTTGTTATAATCCACAAAGAAAAGTTTAGCTACATCTCCCAGTGCTATTAAAAATGTCCAAAGGACCAACACAAAAAGCCTTACCTGACATAAAGCAAAAAATTAAACAAATATTCTTCAGTGTTGTAATTCCTGGGACAAAACTTATTAGCAAATTTAAATTAATTCCACTCCAGGCATTATGATACACTATCAGTTACCCCCTTACCCCCCCGGGAAATAATTCGCTATTGCTGTCAGTCAACTGCTTGAATGCTTGGAGTTTACCAGCTGCATAACATATATTGATTTTTGATGAATGACATCTCTCTCTGGGCCATTATGGTTTTGTTTTCAAACCTTATTTAATTGTTCGTCTATTTTTCAGTGAAATAAATGCAAAGTGTTTATTCTCCAAAGGCTGTAAACAGAGATCTCAGGTCTAGTTTCTATGACAACCTCACTTGATACAGCAAACCTAGATTATCTCTAATGACAGACATGAAGTTTAAATTGCACATTCTGCACAAACAGTGCACTGTTGACCTTTTATTGAAAAATGGAATACAGCGTGATTAACATAATGTGCTATATGAAAGGGAAAATTGTGGAATAATGCAGATTGTACTCTAATCACAACTACAGTGCTAATCTCTGGCAAAAGGTTTGCCAGGACATGAAGCTTTAAAAATTAAGATTTTTCCCAGTCACTATTTTCAAATCCTGTTAGATAGTAGTGCTATCACATTAAATAGTTCTCAGATAACACTCGCTGTTTCTGCTACTTTTCTTCCATTGCAGTTTTTAACTGGAGAGTAAAAGTGGATAAGGTTATATAGAAATACGGCAAAAAAATTCCAGCTATGAGAACTATTTTTAAACCTCTTGAAGGCATTTTTCTCTCATGCTTACAAATTCATTTGGAAGTGAGAGCCAAAAGACAGTTCTTTCTGTCAGGTGCTGTCCTCCAAAACCTGCATGTTTTCCTAGGAGAAAAATTTGCATGTATGCTAGTGAATAAAGCCCAGCTTATCTATGGAGACAAAGAGGCTGCAGGAGACATTCTGCTTTGCAAGAGCAGAGATGGAAAATATCTTGCTTTCATATTAAGCAAGTTTCAGCAGGCTTTGATTTTGGCAGCCACAGTTTGTTGCTGCTCACAGAAACGTCTGCAGCAGTTTACAAAACGTTAATACTTTGGGGAATTTGGTGCATGAATTGAGGTTCCCATTGGAGTTGAAAGAGTGACATGCTGCTGTGAGGGGACAGCAAGCTGTTAAGTCTGTCCTTTCCTCTGTAGAATACTTTTAAGTTTATTTCCTCTAAACATTCATGAAACAATAGGAAATATTTCCAATTACTGAATGAGATTTCAGCTCACTTGTATTCAACATAATCAGTGAACAGTCTGGAGGCAACCTAACAAAACCATAATTAATATCAAAATACAGTTATAGATAGTAGAATAGGGTTGAGGAATTGGGAATGAGGCAGAGAAACTGTTGTTTCTGCAGTGCCCAAAAGTAACTCCCAGTTACTATTATTCTCCTTCCTATGTTTTAAAACAAATTTTTTAAAGTAGCATTGGCTATTTTCCTATCAAGTGACAAGTATGGAGGAAAAAGATAAAAGTAGCTCTCCACTGCGTAGCAGGAAGTCTTAGATTGTCCAAGCCTGGTCATGAACACTGGAGAATCATAGGCATTCAGCTATCACCCCTCTTTCTTCCAGAGGATAATATTCAGCAGCTAGGTCTTATTAGCATCACATCAAAGTGGTCTCCCCATCCCTCCCTATTCAGCAAACAAGCTAAAAAATTATTTTCAGGTGCTTGTCTACAGAACAATGCCATTAGAGGAAACCTATTCCCTCATTTCTCTCTCACTCTAATGGGTTTATGCCATTAGTACTGTCAGCTGAGTGGTTTTTAACCAGCAGTTAAGGCAGCAGCAATAACAAAGCATTTTTTTAGTACAGGCAGACCCCAGTGTACTTGCATTCTAAGCAGCTATTCGCCACTACCACTATTCTCTGCATATCAAGAGATCTCTGGTTTTCAGGGTTTTCCATTCAGCAGTATTATATTTTTCTTAATAAGCACTGTCTTCCACTACAGCAGCTGATAGGAAGGAATCAATTAATTTAAATGGCATCCACTTGTTTTCACATGGAGTTATTACACTTGGAAATGTAATTCTGTCATTTGATATATAAAATGGCAAGCTGTGTGTTTGGTAAGGCGGCATGTCCCAAGCTTAGGCATTTCTAATCCCCACAACACTGCCCAAACTTGTCTCACTGTGATTTTAAACTTCACTGCCTCATGTGATGGCATTGAGCATTTGTTAGTGCTGCTCAAATGGTTGGTTATGGGACAGAGGCTATATTGACCACAGCTATTCAGATGTTTACCACACATTTTATAAATCTTTACCAAAAAAAAAAAAAATCAAGGTAAATATTGACAACAAAAAATGGCAGCAGAAGCCATGTCTGAATGTCTGAACAGTAACTTTACAGGCAGTCTCCCTACCTACTGGTATGTCTAAACACAAATAAATGAGTGCTTTTAAAGATATTGTAAATTATAAACCTATTTAAACATAGGGTCTCACCACTAGCCTCTCTGTCAGACTAATATATTCCCTGGACATTCACTTCCACAGGTCAGAAGAACGTAATTACTTCCTTATGTTTCTACCACATTTATTCCGTTTCCCTTGTAATATTTTTAGTTAGGATACTAATTTTGGTACCTCCAGTTAATTCTTATCCTCTGTTTCACGTTTCCTTCAGGCACAGTTTGCATAGCTCTAGTCACTTATACAAATATTTAATACCAGCAAGACAAACCAAGCATAACAAATCCAGAAATAAAGCAACTCCCACAGAAGCTAATGTTTACCCAATCCAGAGTATGAAATATTCCACACCTCTCTCCAGGCAGCCTCTTCTGTTTCTCTAAGGTGGGATCTGATGACACTCTGGATCATAAGGACCAAAGAGCCAAAGTGCCTGACATTTCTGTGTTCCCATCTTCAATCCTCAGTTGTTCAACCTTTCCAGCCTACTCTGCACAACCCTGGAAGGGCTGCAGCTCCTGTAGGCTGAATGCAGATTTTGAGATGATGAAGGCACATATATCTGTCATATACTCATCATACAGAAGAGTCTGGACTCCAGGCCAGACCCTGTCAACCCCATCATAGGACAGACCTGTGAGCAAAAATAGCCAGCTCTATTGTCCTATGTCTTCAACAGAGCTGGGATTTGACTACCCTAACAAAGTGAATGAAAAATTTGGGCAAGAAAAATAACAGACGGACCTAATTAAGTAAATTATTCCCATCAAAGTAAAGCATGTTAACAACACTGAAAACTCGCGCTAGCTGATACCATAACCTTCCTGCAGTAAGTAAACATCATCTACAAAAAGTCAGACAGCTGAAATACCATTTGTTTTGAAATGAACTTTTAGCCCCATAGCTCAGCCGAGCATCCACATTTTTTCTCTGAAACATAACCAGCTCCATGAGATGCCAGACAGCTAGGAGAACACTCCAGACTAGAAACAAAAAGATACTGTTGTCTTGGGACTGCCACAGTCACTGTTCCTACCTATACACATCCCACCACTTCTGTAAGGCTGACAAAACAGTCACAGATAGCTCTTCCACTCACAACTGCTTAGCAGTGCTGTGAATCAAAGCTGGAGTTGGAATAAGGCAAGTGGCAGAAATGAAACTTGATATGCTCAGTTGCTGCTGTAAAGACCAGAACCAGGAGTCCTAAACAGATTCAGGACTCCAGTCTACTTTTACTCACATCTTTATAGACACAGGTAGCTCATCCTGCAAGTGAAACTGGTTTGCCATTCACTTAGAGGATTTCTAGTCCTCCACCCTGCTCAGTAAGGCGAGGGGTCCCTGAAGGGCCACCAAGGTTTTAGCTCCCAGCCACAGATACCCGAGACTCCCCTGTGCCATCCCCATGAGCACAGGGAAGAGCTGTGGAGCTCAGCTGGCACCTGAATGTTTCTGGGGCTCCAAAATAAAACATCCTTGCAATTACAACTGTGAAAACAATTACAAAAGTTCTGTAGTTAACGTGCACTTGTGGTGGTGCATTCCCACACCCTTACTCCTGGACCACTCTACGACCTTAGGAATTCAGTTGCCTGGCAAGCCTTGGCCTTTGTGCAATGAGTTTGGTGGTTAAGACTCAATTGACAGTACCAAGCACTGTTGTATAGCTAAGGTGGGGAATGGCACTGATTGTACCTGGAGTTCAGGTGCCTGGCCAGGGCGGGGAACAAGAGCGGGAATAACTAATCATCCCCTGACAGCCCCAGAATGACCGGTACCAATGCTGCTGAAGATTTGAGAACTACAGTAATTACTGACCCTGATTGTGGCCAGGATGGAAATTTACTGATGCCTAAAGTCAATCATCTCGCAACCCTACAAACAGTGGTCCTAAGTGAGGCCCTTTGAGCCCTCCTGGACTGCAGCGAGCTATGACCAGCATCTCCCTCTGGGGGGGAATGCCTCTCAGAGCTTACGAACTCCCAAGTTTGAGAAGTTTTGAGGACCATCACCAAAGACTGATGATTGGGCCTGGGCTGAAACCCCAACTCCTCGAAACTCAACCCTCACCCACTGAAAAATGCAAAGGCATTTGTTGTGAATATTTCACTGAACTCAAAGGGAATTTTTAACAGGTATACCTTTGTATATCTCTGTGTGTGTATACAATTTGCCCTTAGATATAAACTGTTGATTAAGTCTGGGGCTAGGAATGGGTTCAGCTGCACCTAGACTCCTCTCTGAGAAGGAGTTTAGAAAGCAGAGGTACACTCTGAACCTCGTGACTCAATGGCAGGGTCTCCCTCATCTTCTTTCCCTGATCACTATATAAACCACACCAACCCAGTTCTGACTCAATTTCCCTGACCCTGTGTAAATTATTTCCCCTGATCCATGTGTAAAGGATTCTAATCCAATTCTAATTTGATTTCCTTTTATATGCTTTTTCCACGTTGAATAAGCGATAGAGTGAACCTTGCCATTGAATTCTGTTGTCATGCTTTTTACAAACTCATATTAAAATAATTTTCTTTTTAATATCTTTGGCAGTGATTCTTTAAGCATTCACTCATTTGCGACAACTCTATTACTCTATATATGATTCAGTATGCTGTACTGTCTACCTATATAAACATTCATTTGTTCTTTGATCCAAGTGCAAACTAAATTTTTAAGTAAAAATCAGGTTGATGTTTACAGTCATATATTTTAAAAGTGACTTTTAATTTTAAGGAAAAAGGCATTCATAAAAAGGGCTTCTACCCTTCACAAGAGCTTATGCTTTCACCATTTACTGGCATCCTTTCAGATACTCTTTTTAATGACTAAGGACTGTTTAGGACCTTCAACATCTATCATTGCATCCTCTGGTAAGAACATACTGGATCGAGAGATGTTGGGAAACTATTGTCCCATTCATGGAGGAGATTCTTAAACAGGTCAACAGAAGCATGAGAGTATGGTTTCGCAAAAAAAAATTTCTTCAACATCTTCATCTGCTATAACCCCTTTCTTGTTCTCCAGCAGGGTAGGGAGTTGATGCAATACCATAAATGAGTGAATGTGAGCAGACAGACCAATCCCAAAATGGGTGATGGCTTGCAGTTAGAGTCGCTTCCAGATTTGCTGGATTCCTGCTATATTGACAGGCTGTAGCAGAATTTCAGAATTATATTATTAATCAGAGTCTGTGAAAAACGAGATGAGAGTCAAACTGCCAGGCATGATAGGAATGTTAGGCAAAGGTGTCTAAACTTCTGCTGACCCCTTACACCAACCAGGCTGAGAGCTCTTTCATTAATGCTAATGCTTTTCATATTAGTGCTTCACATAAAGAAATCGTGCTGACTGCTAGGGTCAAAGAGTTCACAAGATGCGTTGGCCACATCAGCAATACACTGATGATTGTTTCTGACATGACCCCACAGCTAATGAAGGGCCATTTGTGAGCAAATTGCTTTTCATGTAGAAAGAGGTTTGTGATGAAGGTATAAAACACATCTGGAGTACGACAGGCTGCTTCTTTCATGATGCAGTAATGAAAGAGACCACCGTCCCACTGAGACACGGTGTATCTGTGTAATATCCCTGGGTTTCTTCTTCCCATTCCTGTCACTAAATTCTTCCATACAGAAGACACTGCTTCTGCTTCTTGTTGCTGAATGACCAACAACCCTCTATTCATGACCCCCACATCAAGTACTTCACCTGTAAAATTAGACATTTTGAAGCCCAGGTCGATACTACAGCTCAGCATTTCTCACCCTACTACATCTCCTGCATGCCTCTCTTTTGGGGCCCCTGTCAGCAAGGCCTTATAAAGCATAAAAGGCTCAAATGCACTGCAGTGCAAATGCACAGGGATCGCAGCAGGCAGCACCAAGGGCTAACCGAGTAGTCCAAATCTTTTGTATCACCACTCGTGTTACTGCAGCTTTTCCTTTCTAGCCTGCAGTTTGAGTCAAGGTGCAGAAAGGACCTCAGGAGCAGGGAGTGCAGAGTGGCAGAACAAGAAACCCCCTTAGCAATAGGGTGGTGCTCGTGATAGCCTGGAGGCTCTCTTCCCTAACAGGTAACACCTTATCTGTTTATAGAGGGCCTTCACAGACTTGCATGTTTAATTTGTTAGTGAATAATTGTTTCATTACCTAATAGGAGGGGCTACATGTATTATGGGGGACTGCAGAATTATGGGGGTTTTAATCATTTTCACCCTGAGGAGAACAAGTTACCATAATAGTGTATAAGTATATAGGTATTAGAAGATTTTGAAGAGGAAAGGATTGCATGAAAATCTACAGAATCAGAGTAGACAACCTACAGAGATCATAAGCAAGGAACTGTCATGCTGAGAACATTTCCCTTCATCACCTTGAAAAGGACCTTCTGGGAGAAAAGAATTCCATATTATGAAAAATGTCAAGATGTCAGATACTCCTTTTCGTCTCTCAGAGTGGGGTGAGACAGCATCTTTCTCAACAAGCCTTTTTCTGCTGGATCTGTTGTTCCTTGCATAAATATGGTATTATGCCAAGTAAGGAACAGCAGTAACACAGACTCAGGTTTCCCAACCCGCCAGTGACCTGGAAAACCATGGGTTCTTCTGCTGGAGCTGTTTGTCTCTATTGTCCAGGAGAAACATGCAACAAAAAGCTCTTTTTTAAAAAACACTTTTCCGCAGAAGGTTTTAGCTTTGATGAGCCATTACTCTCCAGCACAAATACATTTAGACAACTTTCCCACCCTCTTCTTCTGTATTATTGCTGCTGTTAGGGTTGCAATGGAGAACAGAACTCCAAAAGGCACCAGAGGACACAAGCAAAGATCAACCACAGCATTTTTCCCTGGTGTCTCTCATGGGGTTGTTTTTTCCCCACAGAACAAGTGGCAAGACTTCATTCTATAAATGGCTGCAGTTCAGACCACAGCCACCAGCATCAGTGGTGTAAATCAGGAGGACATGTACCATACCTCTTGAGACAAACCAGTTACAGCTGGCAAAGTGCAACAGTTTTCACTAAGACCTGGGCTGCTGCCTTAATCTAGGGCTGGCGCATTAAAAACAAGGGTCCATGTGTCCAAAAGCTTATCTGTTTCATTCAGCTGTATCAGCTGGTCTAATAAGAGATATCTCTCCTTACAGCTCTCACCATGGAAATGGGAGTCATTTATCAAGAAGGACTTTTCCCTGAACTACCTTGACTTTTTCTGTTGATGCTGCTTTTTCACTGTGATTTTTACACATTTAGGGGATAGTCACACAGTCTAGCTTTAAATGTATTCTGAGCTTACATGCCCTATATAATAATGGGACCCAAAAAAAAGTTGCAGAAAGCTGTTAGAGTCCTCCAGTTAGATGCTACTGCTACATCTTACTGTATCCCAAGTACTTACCTCCAGCACATATTTCTATACGTAGACTTAACTATGGAGCCAAGTGGATTTATATTGATTTCAGTGTTGTTACAACACATGCCAATACATATACTTGAAGCATATTCATTAAACTTCAAATTATATATATGTTTTAAAAGGTGCTAATAGCACCTTTTGATGTGGCGATTATTGATATTGGCTTCCTGTAGAAAGAGCACTCGAACTACCAGCTAATTTCACACTGAAAACAGCTGTCACATGGTAATGACATTAAAAGTCACTAAGCTGATCTGCATTCAAAGCCATGCCATAGAGGTGAAAGGCCCTGTAGCCAATTATTACTCCTCTGAGCCAGACAGTCCCCAAACACAAGCAACATATGCAGATCCATCCCTCCTTGTCTTTAATTAGATCCTGCCTACCCTCTGTAGCAACAGCAGTGTAAGTGAGAAGTGCACATGTTAGGCAGTGGGGAAATAATCCCAAAGAGGTCCCAATGTGCACTGTCTGGCATGTCCTGCTAACACCTGCATGTTGTACATGGGAAGGAAAACCAGCAGCAAGAGACAATTTTTATAGTGCCCGTGCTGCCAAGCATATGACTTTCGTAGAGCTAATAAGCACATGGCATTCTGTGCAAAATCTCCCAAGTCTCTTTGTCCACTGCAATGACCGTGTCACTGACAAATTAACAATGACTGGTTTTTCTGGTAATTATGGGTACACAAGGAATACAGGTTTGAACCCACTGCTTACAGGGAAATAACTTTAAAATCATCATTGGCACAGTCTGGTACTACTTGAGTGAATCTAATGAGTCCACCCAATTTGCAGTAATTATGAAATCGGGCAAAAGCTAATAAAAAGGTCCAAGAAAGGTACTAGAGCAGCAAAACTGCCTCAGTAGAGATTTTTTCCGGCTGCTGCTGCAGGTTCTGACATAGAGGACTCCCATGCCCATATCTATGCTTACTCCCTGCAAGGTCCCACTTGCTCTTACTCCAGCCTTTCTGGTAGAGTTGGTACAAAGTCCAGTTCTGCTTCTCTTTCCAGAAGGAAGAAGCCCCACTGCCAAGGGTCTCAGTCCTAAATCTCTTTTCGACCTCTCTCAGGAGCTTAAGCTGATCTCTTCTGCAACACCAGCCACTCTGCAGTAGCAGACACACTTCTTGTGAGCGGAGTGAAGAGGTCTTCTATTGCTTTAGCCTGAAAAAGTTACATGATCCATGAGAGTATATATGAATGGTATGATCCATACCATTCAAATAATAGTGATCTACAGGTCTTTCCCACGCTAGTCCAAGGTATCCGTTACAATTGCTCCTGCTCCTCCTGCATACAACTTTGCTTTGTCTATAAGTCCCCTCTCCACCAGCTCTTCTCCCTGCTGTAACCAATTCCACCCTAGGAACCCACTGTTAGGGGTGGGAAGAGCTATCCTTTCAAGGTTTTAATCCCTCTGTCATGTGAACTCCACCACACCAGCTGCTGCCTATTCACCGACCTACCTATTTGGCAGAACCAGGTTTCTAATGTGGAATTGATACAACCTGCTAAATGGTGTGTCCAAGCAACAGTCAAAGTCTTGACAGCCCACTAACCCATTGCAGATGTAGCAGCAGCATGCACATACATTAGTCCATCGAGCGTCTACTTCCAAATCCCAGAAAGCACCTCTAGAAAGGAGACAACCCCCTGGGATCAGCAGACAAGAAGCACAAGACCAAACCAACACACTCATAGTCATTCTCATAGAAATCTCCCTCCTTCTCTACAGTACACTGACTTCAACACTTACTCAGTAACAGATTAAATATTTAATTTCTGAATTTTAAGGGCTGCAAATTGAAACAACATCAAAAAGGAAAGGAATTGTAGCAGAAATAATCATAGCTGCATCCACAAACTGCAATTAATCACTTATTTTTTTATGCTGCAAGTTAGAGTGTGAATTTTTTTTCTGTTCCACTGATCTGCATGAAACTTAATATGTATTTAAAGAAAAAAATCACTGCCTAAGATTTTCCAAAGTGATCCTATGAATTTCACTGTCAATGAGTCAAGAATGACCAATACATAAAGAATCTGCAGTAGGAGAAGACTTCTGCATTTTCCCTCAGAAAAAAAATGGAGGAGATCTCAGAGCACAGAGAAACTAATATGGAGTACATGGAGCAGGAAAGGAGGGTCTGACACCATGCCCTCAGAGCTATGGCTCAGACTAATGAATTATCTCTGCTTGGTTAAATCTCTGGCATTACTAATCAGACAAGAAGCATAAAACGGAAAGTTCATTAGCAAGACCATAAAAGAGTCATACTGACAAAGATCATTCGACTTGGCGATAGCAAGGTCAGTTACAGGAATCGGGAAATCGCTTTAAGGAAAACAGGTGAGACCAAAAGTAACTCAGAGTCCAGAAAAGACCTGCACTGGAGTTGTGTGCAACCTTCTGCTTTGTTTTTGGAACATAAACAGGGAAACATTTCCTTTGACAGTGCATAAACTAGACTTTCTTTAATCAGCACCATCCCGGCCTGGGGTAAGCTGGACAATATCAGCTTTCCTTCAAGTCTCTTTCATTCACCCTCGCCAGGACAGCGACAGCCCACAGTTCCTCTGTAGGAAACGCTTTCAGCACAAGTCACAAGATGGTCTCAGAAGCAGAATTTGCTAATTGTGTCAAATTACATGTGAAGGGTTTACAATATGGATCACTGCCCACTTGGGATTTAAAGGAGATCGCTAAAGTAATTTCAAGACTTCAAGATAATTCAGAAACCCCATTCCCAGAGGTTAGTAAATGCTCTGTCCCCTTATTACTACTACAACCACATTATACTGGAGGTTGGATCTTTTCTTCAGGGGTAGCAGTGAGAGGAGAGAATGTGGTGGTGCGTTTTTTATTAGAATAATTAGGAGGAAAAAAAGCAGAATGTGTATATTCTCCAGATTTAGCCTGGGTTTCCTAAGAAATAAGGGATAATAATGTTATATATGCATCCTTTCGCTTTTGAGGTCACTAGCTTATTTCAACCACATTTGGGACAGAAAGCAATGGCAAAGGGATTCCTACACATCTCATGAACATGAATTAGGCAGCTAGAAAGGAGGCAAGAAATTATTGCCGCCTCTCGGGAAAACAATACAACCTGAGCTCAGTCATGAATGGACAGCGGAGAGCTCTGTTACTAAGGCTGCAAAACCAGGACAAATGCCATCTGCACCTTTTTAAGCCTTGAATAATCCCCACAAAAGACACAGAGCTGCAGGATATTCAGTTACACTCCTGATGCATGCAAACAACAACTAATCTGACACCTCTACCTGGAGATGCTCTGTCAGATGAAGCAACTTCCAGCAAGCATTTTGTTTTCCAAAGCAAATGTGCCAGCCAAAATGGACTGAGGCATAGAGGAAATTAAGACGTTTGTGTTTGTTGTTTTTTTGTATACAAGTCAGAAACCAAGAAAAAGCCACTAGTCAAGGTTTGCCAGCCTCATCTTTCCTGCCTCAGCCCCAGCACTTTCCTGCTGCTTGATGGGAGCTGGCAAGCTGCATCCTAGCCAAGGGCACTGTAGCATCCCGGCAGCCCTGAGCACTGATCACTGGCACAACAGGAGCTCCTGCACCCCAAAAAAGCTGTTAGTGGGAAACAGAATAATCTCACCCCCAAAAAAGGTATTTTCTGGTGTTCAGCAATGAAGCCTGCAAGAAAATATTTCAAACATGCAAACAGAGAACTCCCACTGCAGCCAGGCAAAGGTAAGACACAAGCACCTTGCCAGATGCCACTCTCCCTATACAACTGAACTGTGTCAAGTTCCTCTTATTTTTTCCCCTCAAAAAACAAGCACCCTCCCTACCTTACAAGCAAGTGTCACGATACACATTGGGAAGAAAGTATTAAATAAATGTGAAGGGTTTCTAAGCACCCTGCTCCATGCAGGATTAACCTGTACAAGTTATATTTTGAAGAACGGTCCTTTGTGTTTATCCACGTCCAATCTAAATTGCAGTGGGGAAACGTATCCTGACCACAAACGAGCTAGACAGTTTTACAGCTAGGACACATAACACAATAACCATTTAGCCAGATTAAAGCATACTGAGAGCTGCATCAAATATTGTTTAGAGCACATAAAAACTGCTTTAATATTTAAATGTATCCCATGGCTGGCTCTTTAGATTTGTTAGATTCACTGGGGCTGCACAGCTATTAGCTTCTACATTTCATCTTCAATTCCTCTTCACAGTAGGAGAAACATAAAAATGAGGGTCACTGCTTGGTCATTTCATTACCCCTGGCAGAGAAATGTGCTTTGCACAAATTAGGAAATATTTTAGATATAGATTGTGGTAATGTTGGTGTGACAAAATAAAACCAGAGTTAAAAAATAATAACGATATTATAATGGTTATTTTGTAGAATAACATTAAAATAATATGCAATGTAGCAGGAGTCCCCTTATCAAAAGGCCTGGTGTATTTCATTGTCATCATTTACAAGGTCCATTAGCAAGAGCCCTGGAAATGTATGGCTCAAGGTCACAACCAACTAAATGAGACTGAGCAGTAATTCAAAAACATTAAACTATTTATGGTTAGAAGTCCAATAAATAAACCTTCAATGCACACACACAGAAATCTCAGCAGCAAATTCCTCTATGAGTCCCCTTTTATTTCTCCAACAACAGAAACCCAGTGAAAGAAATGGATAATCTGCTTAAACCCAGAAATGGATTAGATGAAATGTCACTTTGGGAGATGTGTGACTTCCTGCCACAAACACGGATTAGGCTGCACAAACTGTTTGGCAATGGGCACCTTTGCAAGCCAAACTCAAACTGCGCTTGCCCAAGTCCAGCAGTCCCGACAGATAAAGTGGGCAAGACCCGTGTGGGAAACATGGGCTGATGCAGGCATGGAGCCCTCCACTGCCACATCGCCTGGGGACAGCTCATGCTGGGCAGGGGTGAAGATCACTACTAGTCTCAAGGAGGAGATTAAGTGCAGAAGAAACAGGAACACAACACTATTTATTAATCATGACCTGTGAAGAGAAAACCAATCATCTTACTAACCCTTAGCTCTATTTGCACTATCTAAAGCATGACATTTAACCCATATTCAAAGTATCTGAATAAAAGGGATTTAATTTCCAGTTGTACTCTTCTCCTCCCTAAAAAAATCCAGTGGGAGATATGTGCCTCTGCTTTACCAACTTTAAACTAAGATGAGGATATGTTACTACTTTGCAATAACAAAATTCAAGAGTATCACTTCTGGCACTGAATGAGGAATTTTTTTGAAATAAGAAATCTAGCATTACTTGCTGCAGGCTATTCCTCTGCAGCGTTCTTCTCTGGCCCTGAGCTCTTCCTTAGATCCTCACACTCGTCATTTCACTAGTCTTGCAGGATCAGGACATACGTCTTATGATGACCATACCATGAATTTCTGTGTATAAGAACCACTGAAGTTGGGCATATTTAGCCCAATTTTGTGACAATCAGAGTCACAAAAGTGTGGGAAAAGTAATTTAGGTGGTTTTGATGAGAAATATTTTGGTACATTTAGATACATATACAAAAAGACTATGAGCAACAAGCTCCAGAATAACTTCCAATGCGGAGTATTGGGACGTAAAGACCCAAGCCCAGCTGAATATTAACACAGGAAATCTTTTCCAGTCTTGTTGTTTCTACCTAAAAACCACTCTCCTAAACCTCCCAGTTTAATATCTCTCACTTTCATAAACCTTAAAAAAATGCCAGAAATGGAAACGAGACTCACGTAACACAAATGCAATCAACCACAGAAACTGATTTTTGGGGAAAAAAATGCATAAAGTATACTCCGCTGCCACCTGTAAATGGAATTCAGCTTCCAGGTAACTTACATGTCTTGCTGACAGCATGTTTTATTGATGTCACAGTGAACTGGTATTTCATTTCCTAGCTGAGTGTATATGCAAAAGAAAAGGCCTTTGCAAGCAATTGTGCTAATGCTTTGCATCTGGCTGTGCTCAACAGCCATTTGAAGGCTGTTAAGTGCCTGCAGAGCAGTGGCACACCTCTCTGGAAGTTTAATCCATGACAGGAGCAGAATGCACATCCAACAAATTATAAGTTACATATGAGGGAAAATATTATTCTGTTAGCAGTTAAGTCACAGCCCTGCAATAAGTAAATTGCAAAGCAATACAGCTTTGTCTAATGACTATCAGTTGGCCAAAAAGAGCTCAGGGGTATGTAACACAAGCAGAAATAAAACCCCATACATCTTGATTTAGATACGTTGAAAGCATTTCCTCTAATATGGCTTTGTAGTTTCCCACTAAAATCTTTCATCACAGCAGCCCTCAGCTCCCATGCATGCAGCAGTACAGTTACTACAGACAAACCCCCTCTGCCTGGTGGGTCGCTTAATTGGGGCTCACATCTTCCCCGCGTACAGGATATGATTCAAAAGTGACATAATGCACATTCATCCCAATTTCCCAATAATCCCCTTTCACCACTTGTGGAAATGCTTGGTCAATAAAACGTAATAACATTATTGCAGTAAAGTAATTTTCAAGTTAAGTGCCTCGCTCTCTGTCTCTGGGACCCCACCAACAGTTAGGCTCCACCACGGCAAATAAACAAAGGCTTCAATTTTGCCTCACGTTTAATTAAAAGGGGGATAAAAGCTGGATTTAATGATCTCATTTACTAAAGGCCTATTCAGATTCCATTTAAATTAATGTGAGCCTGTTGCCTTTACAGGCAGTTGGACCAGGCTCCACAAATATGGCTCCAGGATTTGTCAAGTCCCTGATGGTGGCAATTCCTCCTTGTATCACGGATTCACCAGGCAGTCAGGATGCGCTGTGGCAGCCTGCAAGCTTGGTCTCGAAGCAAACTGAGCCCTTGGGAAGCAGGCTGTCCACCAGCTGGCTGTGCTCATGGTGCCCAGTTGTTCCAGCCCCAAACTGCAGATATCAAGGAGACACAACTTGACACCTACAGTGCAGAAACCATACCTGCAAGGCCAGAGGTAACATTTTCCAGGTAGACTCAGCTCCCTGCCAGCTGGTATTTCTAATATCTCCTGATTCACAGGATTAGGACTCCATGTTCTTGAAGTATTTCTCTCAACACATACAGTCCCTTCCAGGCAAGAAAGAAAAAAAAAAAAAAAAAAAATCATTCTTCATTTATTCTTCTCTCCCCTCTTCAATCCCAATTGCAATAGCGTCACTCAGATTTGGAAACTTGAGGGACTCCCATGGAGACAAGACAGTAATTTTTCCATTACAGCAGTCCCAAGCAGCCGTCCTGCACAGCAAGCCATCCCCTCGCACACTCTGCCCCCCGACCCATGCAGAGACAGCAAGCACCACTGAACTTTCCACTTAACTTTCTGGAATTTATGAAGAGTCCCCAAAGGACCTCCCAGAGCAGAGCCTCAGGCTGGAACAGAGACACGTCCTAAAACCCCAGAGCAGGGATGCAGTGACTTAATGACAGTTCAGCCCGTGAATCTAGAATAGCAACTCATTTATTGTCTGAAGCTGGAATCCACTTTGTGTGATGACAGAAAGCTTAGAAGAAGCAGACCTTGCCTGCCAAGTGAACTTCAAAAAGGACAGGGGGAAAGCAAAAAATCTGGCTAGAAACCAAATGCTTTGCTAAACCTAGATAACACACTGTTTACCAACAGCAAACTACATTAGGGGAAAAAAAAAAGGATTTATGCAAATGTTCTTAATTTAATAACTGTGATCAGATATGGCTTTGTTTCTTCCATGTAATTTGTGTAATACAAATAAAGTACAAGGTTCTTTTCCACTATAGGAAATGAGAATTATTAAACATTGCACCGAAAAGCAAAGGAATGTGTTTATTGACATGAAAAATGATCCTGCAGATATAAAAGCTTTTGTATGTTAATTGCTAAATGTCAATGCAATTTAGAAAGCAGTTGCAGAAGGAAAGAGTTCCTTTCCAAAACAGAAGTGGCTTTTCCTCATCTACCAGCTTGATTCAAGACTGCATCTTGAAAGTATTTATGGCTGTGTTTTGATCGGTGACACTGGGTCAGTACCCAAAAACATCCTCACTTCATATTGATGTGGTTACTTGCTAGGAGGCATAAAGGAAGTGAAGGATTTCCTCCCAGTTTTATTACTGAATGCTCAAAATGTTTCCTGGGGTAAACAACACTAAAGCCATCTGTTTTTTTCTTTTTTTTTTTTTTCTATTTGGAAACAAAAGGAGAACAACGGTAGCAACTAGTGAATGGAAAAATACAGGTCTAGAGCTACATAATGAAAAAGACCTCCCTCTGAAAGAGGGAGGGGGAACAACCACACGTGTCTTTGGCTGATATATAAATTCAGCAGTATTGGAAATCTTTTAGCATGGTGTCTCCGGTCTTCTGTCACACTCCATAAAGGAGAAGAGAAATACAAAACGTGTGATTCAGTTGCCAGCTACTTAGAGATGCTTCAGTAAATTAAATTTTGGACTGGCAAATGAAGGACCTTCTTAAATTCTTTAATCACAGCCTGTTGATTTACTGCTCCAGGGAAAAAAATAAACAAGCAAACCTTTGCAGCCCTGATGGAGAAAGACAGCTGAAGAAAACTTATCATGCAAACATGAGCATATTTGCAGAAAGAAGTGAATACATTTTATTCAAAACCTCTTCTGTGAGGCATGCAAACCCTGCTAAGTATAGAGCAGCCACCAGCAGAGCTAGGTGCACTAAGTCAAAAAAGAGGACTTGTTTCACCAGGGCAAAACAGCAGAACTTGCAGAGCACACTGTGAGGTCCTTCCTCATCAAGCACCACCTGGAGAACCTCTTGTTGTAAAACCTCAAGACACTTTAACTAATACAGAGGAAAGGTTGATGTGTCATGGAATGACCGCCAAGTTCTCCCTTCCATGTCCAACACCTTCCTCTGCCAAACCATATCCAGCCATGCTCACGGAGATCTCCCCCCTCCTAAAGTCTCTCCCTGAAAGGCACTGTTTCCACAGCTCTGCAAAAGTGGTCCTCATAGCTATGGGCAAGCCATGGCTTTCCCAGGAGTATGGTCAGAAGCAGCTCATCTTCAACTAGCCCTTATCTAGAAAATCTAAACACAGGATTGGCACTGGGGGAGACAAATGTACAGAAAACCAACAGGAAAAGGAATCCAAAAAGCAGAAACAAAGCCTAATGGCTGAGCAGAACCATTTGCTGCCTCGCTCCTACCTGGAGAAACACAGGAAATCATACAGTTAAATGACTCATCTGGTAAACTGGGCTTATTAATAAAAATGTTTTTATTACAGTTATACAGTGAGGGACAAGGAATGCAGGCAATGCCTACAGCCTTGCAAGTCTAGGTGGAAACAAAGTGCCTCTCCTAGCACCTCCGCAGTTGTAGTCACACAGCTCAGCATGTGTGGGACTGCAGTTGTGTTTCTCCATAAACCATGGTGGGATTAATGCAGAAAGACCATGCACAACTCTGGGATCTGTACTGCCTTCGAAGAAATTGAAAAACTTGAGAGTGAAGAAAACTGCCACCAAAATGATTTAAAGTCTGGGGAGGAAAAACTGCTTCCAGTGAGAAATTTGATGGGCAGGATTTGTTTAGCTTATCAAAGAGAAGACCAAGGGTGAATTGATTACAGGGTATTAAACACCTCCATGGAGAGAAAACACCAGTCATAAAGGGCCCTTTAATCTAGCAGAGAAAGGCTTAACAAGAACCCATGGCCGGGAGCTAAAGCCAGACAACTTCAAATAGAAAATACAGCTCAGATTTTAAACAGTAAGAGCAAACTGGCAAAGGATGCAATTGATTCCTCAGTCCATCATGAAAAATGCTGTGCAGCTGCCTCCATTCACAGCAAGGACCCATCCTGCAAGGAGCACTGCTGACACCCTTCCCCTCCACACACAGCAGAGCTCCAGCCACAGGAGATGCTGTTAAAGAGGGAGAGGGACTTGACCTCCCATACCCACCTTGCCAAATAGCCCCTGGCCGCAGCTGAGCTCCCTTCAGTGAAGGGTATCTAGATGAGATATATGGAGTGTGGAATAGTTCCTTTTACAGAAGGGGAAAAATTGATTGCAATAGATAAATTTGAAGTCAGCATTCATTAAAGACAATACAAATTTACTGCAACTGATTTTGACTTTCCACCTGCAGAGCAAGATTCAAAGAATATTCAAGGAAGATTTAAAGGCAGGTTTTTTGGCTACTGTTTTGTAAAGCATTTCGTATCCTAGTAATGTTTGGGATTCTTCCTCCTGTCTGACTAATTACATCTATTTCCTGTTTTCTTTGGAATTGCTGCTATGTTCTGCATTGCTGGAATCTGAAATATTGTTTCATGGAACATTATTGTATTTATGCATGCCACAAACTCCAGAGATGCTGAATTCTTTTTTGTTCTACTGCTCCAGCTTTTGAAAAAATATTTCCCATCTCCAACAAATATTAGCACCCCTCACCAAAAAAGCGTGAAGGCTTCAAACCTCTATAAAAATGTTTAACCACTAAAACATGAACTGTTTTCATCTAAAGCTAAAACAGAGTGGCTTCAGTTTTCAAATACAAAATAACATGTTGTTGACAGTATTGAGAAGACCCATTTTGTCACAAAGCCAGTTTCTGTTCAATAAACAGTGATGAAAAATTATATTTCTCTACTTGCACTAGCTGCCTGCCTAATTCTGTGCTCCAGCAATTTGGTGAAAAAAAACCGTGATGGCCAGTTCATGTGTTCATTTCCTTCAGCTGAAAGAAAAGTCTTGGTATTAAAGCAAATAATTGGGAAATTGCATTTTTTTTCCTAAGTCTGCCACAGATCAAGTGACAGGTCCATGATCATACAGGCGATTTCTCTTTTACTGAAAAAATGGGGGATATAATATTCGGTTTCAGGAAATACTGCTTTTTGGTTTAGTGCTTTCACATCCATGAAGGGATGCAGGGTCAGCTGATGGGAAGCCGAATGTATTTCAGCTCTTCATTATGTTCTCTCATACAGTAGCTTGAAGACACATGTTTTTTGTATATAAATCTGGGATTCTGCAAGTAAACTGCCATAGAAATTCCACTTTTTCAGTACGTCCCTCTCCCCAGCCAGCATCATTCTGTAACCTGTGCATGTGTGTTTTACTATCTTTGTCTCCTCTTCATATTCAGGAAGGTTCTCTGCTGTCTTGCTTTTCCATCCTTTTCCCCACTCACCGCTCCTGTTCTCATCATTAATGGTTGATAAATAGCTAATGAGTGGATTGGACATCAGGACCTCCCTTTCCATCTGGGCTGCGTGCTATTTTACAGGCCCTGCTAGATCTATATTAGTTTCGGGTGCAGATTATTGATTTAGGTAGATGAGGTCGTTGTAACCTCATCTCAAAGAGAAAGGAAGCAGGAGAAGCCAAATGTAATTCAGCTGTTATTTTCTGTAGCAGTGCAAGTCAATGGGAGAGAAAAAGTCAAAACAAAACCAAAAACTGTCCATTAAAAGAAGTTATAACTGGACTTTACACCAAATTCAATGCTCTTACAGCCACTTGAAAGCAAAAGACCTGAGACAGGGTATAAAAATAAGAGCTTTTCCTAGTTTAGCACTACAGAATAGGTGGTAGGTGCTAGTAAAGAGACAATGTTAATAAAATGCCAGGCTGTTCCTAGGGCAAAGTGACATCTATTTATAGAATAAGAACACTTTACCTAAGATATAGTGATGGTTTAATAAAAGAACATCTTTTGCTTAAGTTATTTTTACTCCTGTTAAATGGCCATATCAGTGCCTGCAGATCTAATAAAAGCAGAGCTCAGACTTTGTGCTAAGCACTTCTGAGCATCCTGTCAGAGGTAACTTAAGCACAGAAATCTCTCATAAAGTCTGGCATTCGAGGCTAGTCCCTCTAAAAGACTTCAGTATGCCGTCACCCCTTATAATCCCACAGATGTGGACACCAAGAATGTATACGAGTTCAAAAAGAGACTGCATAAACACATGGAAAAGAAACCTGGAGAGACTTTAGGGAAAAAATCCTTTCATAGATGGGTACAACAGTGCATATTCATCTTTACCTGCAGCGCAGTACACCCACAGGGAAGTGTGAGCCCAGGTGGAGGGTAGCACTGAGATGGCTGCTGTGCTCCTGGCAACTCAATAGCAGCTATGTGCCTCTTCCTCCTCCTCTTCTCGTAATGGTCTCAAGCCAGCCCTGCCTTTCCCAGCTCCACCAGACAGCTCACAGCTGTAAGCTCAAAAACAGATGTGATTCCAAACTAAGCACCTGCCTCTGGGATGGAGCTGCCAACTGCAACTCAGCACCCCCTTAGCCATCCCCATCTGTCCCCATCTGAGCCCCACAAGTGCCTGTTTTGGGGAATGTAACCCAGGGTGGCAAATTCCACCAGGCAGCAGAACACTTAGTCAGGCTCACAAAGGACTTGTGTATTGTGTGCCTAATCCTGGGGCATTTGGGGATCCTACCCTAAAACCACATACCAAATCACACAAAAGCCGTTTTCACCTGGACACAGGGTGGTTGTTCACTCCTAATGCACCGTGACAGGCTGCTGGCTGTTTCCACATCACAGCTCTTTGATCTCCTCATGCTAAAGGAATATGAAATACAAGACTGCCAGTTGTATCCAGGGGCTGTCAAGTTGCACTAAGCTCCCTCCCTTTCACATGACACCCAGCTGGTGTTTACCTCTGTAGCCACCTTCTGGTGTGGAATTCCAAAATCACGGAGCACAAGAGCTGCCGGGAGGAGGCTTGGGTTGCTCGTGCAACACTAAACTCCAATAAGACTTTGTCCAGCTTATGACCAAGTCTGTGCAAGCCACTCTGTCCTATTTAGCAGATGAGTTTGGTTACCTGGAAGAATGCCAGGCTGGCAGCACAGCCCTTTCCCTGCAGTGCAACAGCAATGGCCAACAAGGAGACCTAGCAACTCAGCAGTGCCAGATCCAAATTATTTATTTATCCCTGTGTTTTACCTGATATGGCCAATGGTGACATGAGTGCTTGTTTACCTCTTGTCCTCAGATGACCAGCATTAAATGCTCAGCTCATCAGCATGTGACAATAGTCACATAGGATTCTCTCTATCTCTCTGTTTTCAGAAAGAAAAACCATCAGAGAGCACAACATAATTCTGTTTTACTGCACCCTCAACCAGTTCCTGACCAGGCACTGCAACCTCACAGCCCACCAAGCATAGGTGCATCTCTGACCCATTTTGTTTTAAACCAGCCAAAGAGCCAACACCCTGGCGATTGCTGTGATTTCTGAGACACTGGAGAGGAACTGGGACAGTTTTCAAATTGTGTACACCCCCAGGCACTTTTGCAGCCTATGCTGACTGCACCCAGACTGGGCTGTTTTGAAGCTCACACCATAAGGTCCAAGCTATGCTGCAGTCTGCAGCAGAGCAGTAGATGTAATCCTTACTCCCTGGGGCTGTGGGCCAGGGTATGCTTGGGTATGCTCTGGTGCATGTCTTGCCCCAGGGAATCATTCTCCAACAGTGATATCTGGGACACTCAAAAGTTGACCACATCTGTCCAAAATGCAATTAAGAAACTACTGCCACAGGAGCAGAGCATCTTAACCTTCATTTACCATTTTGTGATTTCATAATTACACTGAAACGGTCAAGACATCTCGTCACAAAACTGATTTGAGTGAAAAATTATTTATTTCCATCTGGTGTGTGGGATGACTAGCCTGTCTCCACCTCTTACCAGGTATGCAATAAGAGGCTGATTCCTACTCTTCCTTGTCTTCCAAAGACTAGAAAGATCCCTGAATCAAAACAACAACAAATTATAGCAGTCACCTTCACCACAGCTGAATGTGCATGCCATCCATGCAGTGGGTAGGTGTGAGTTGTGTGCCCATGTGAATGTTCATTTTCTAGATAAGAAGATGGGTAGAAGCTGTAAAGTGAAAAGTTTTATGCCTGACCCAGTAAGGGACTTTCTGCAAGCTCCACTCCCTCACTGCAGCCTAAGCCCAATTCTCCCTCATTGGACTTCACTTCTGCTACAGCCAGAATTTCCTTTTTGCCTCATTAGCCAGAGCAGTAGCTTGTTGTTTTCAGGCTTTGCTAATATTTCCTTCCTTCTCCCCATCCACAATGCTCCATCAGACATCATCACGCTTCAGTAAGGAAATAATGAAGAAAAATGTACATTCGACAGGGTTTGCTGAGACTGCTTCCTTTGCTAGTCTCCATTTTGCTTTTTGTTAATTCCTGAAACATTTCTGCCAAGCAATACCTACTCTGCAGTAGATTACTCTGAAGTAACAATATCAATATACACTACCTGGATTCCCTGTGGAAATACACTAGTCTCCTCCTCACCTTGAGATAACAAATATCTTTCCCCCAACTGATTAGAGGTTACCCATCTTTTCCTCAGCAAAACAAACATTGAGATTTTCCTCACTTCTTTTGTATTTTGCAAATTCTTTGAGAAAGAAATCCTTGCTGGAGATGTTTACAGAGAAGTTAAGGATCCATGAGAAGTAGTACAGTGAGTAGGACACTGTAAGGGCCATGAAAGCATCCTCCCCTCTCCTGGAAGCTTGGCTGCTGGCACTTAGAGTCAGACAGGTCTGATCCTGATCCTGACCCACAGGCTGACATCCCGGCCTGGCCTCGGCCCACGCCTGTCCCCGCAGAGGTGCCTGGTGCTCTGGGTTGGGGGCTTCCCCTGGGTCTCTGCCCTCCAGCCTGCCCTGCTCCCTGACTGGGAGCAGTGGGATGGATCCTGCCCTGCCAGCCTGAGAAATCCCCACAGCTCCTGGCCCCCACACAGCTACCAGCCCGCACACTTGCCTACAGCTCCTGAGCTCCCACCTCTTCCTTGCTGCAGGAGAGACCTTTGGGGATCTCAGCACCTCAATCCCACCCACTTAAATCTGCTTTTAAATCTGTGTCCGAGTCCTCTTCCCCAGTTCTCCCCCAAAAGAACGCCAGCACTTTCCTGTCTCATAGCACTGACAGGTTCAACACTGAGGTGTTAAGGCAACACAAAGAGGGGGCCCTGCCTCAGACTATAGTCCTGGTCATGACTCACTTGCACAGCGTGAACAATCTCACTTGCTGCACCTATCGCAGATTCCATGAGTGGTCTCTGTTTGGCTGATCCTGTGCTGGTAGCACAGCAAACACACCCTGGAACTGCACTACTAACAACAACCTCCCATGGAAGCTACAAATCGCGGGCAGTGATTTCATTAGTCACTAAAGCAGCAACTAAGAATGCAAAGCATGGACACCACCGAATACAAAGTGACACAGATTTGAAAAAAAAGTCAGCACACAAGTCAGCCAAACCTTGAGTCAGGAGCCCTTCCCTACGAGACCAGGCTCCCACAAACATGACCTGTGGGAATAGCCTGCAGAGACCTCTCTGGAGCTAACCAGTGCTCCTCAGTGAGCTCGTGCAAAGGTTACACTTGCCTATATAACTGTGCTGATGAATGGTTGTGATGGCTCCCTGAGAAATCCTTCAGGAAGCCTGGGCTTTCTGTAGGCTTGTGTGCATACTTAGCATTATAACTTTACCTATTTCTCAGAGATTCACTAAAACCAGCTTTAGCATCACTAAATGCCTTCCCCTAGATAGAAAAATAAATCACTAACAAGCCATAAGAAAGAGTCACTGCTAATCACACAAATGGTTCAATAATCCTAAGGATCGCCCAAGCTTTCAGTATCATAATCACAAAAGAGAGACCACCCTCTCCTCTCATTTTCCATCTTTTTTTCTCTTCATTTCACCAAGATTTCTCTGTTCCTGGATGGGCAAACTACAGTGCTCTTTGCAACTCCTGCCCAGCACAAACATACTATAGCACAAAAAACTCTTTCTAAGAAAAGAAGAAAATCCAGCGTCTGTGCCTGCACAGCAGCACAGGAAGATGCTGTAGCGGATCTGGCAATCCTGGCCCTCAGTGTTCACACTAGCCATATCCCTGCTTCATATGGATACACCTCAACATGTGCATGACCATGGAGCTAAGGGCTCCTCAGGCACTTACCAGCATCTGTGGCAGGGAGCAGCAAGCTATGGAAAGAGAGAAATTGGTACGTTCTATGTGCCTGGGAAGAGGTACACCATGCAGTTAACCATCCATGTACACAGTTTATTCCCTCCCCACCACCATTCATCCAGAGAAATCTTTGAGTCACTGCTGCCAAGAAAGCAGTGACATTTCAAAGTAGCCACATACAGATTAACCAGCATTTATGTTGGCTGCAAAAGAGTCAACACAAGCTGATCTTACAGCCCGAGACACACCAAGCCTCCTGCTGCCATTTATTTGGCAACAAACAGAGATCAGAGTCTCATGTTCTCATTTCTCACCATTAGGTACCTCAGATTGGCTCACTGCTTGGCCCAGGCTCAAAACCAATGTCATCTGCAGCAAACACAGAGCAATATCGTACTTGTACCACCTGGTTTGTAGATGCATTATTTGCCCTCACTCAGAACACAGTGTTTCCTAAAGTTACAAGCTGGGGTGAATGAAAGGTATTACCACATAACAAATGCCAGCAGGTCCCCCTTAATTCAGAAACCATGCTCTGTATTCCTAACCACCATCATCAGACACCTTATCCTTCAACATATAGATAGTTTTCAACCTGTGGCCCAAGGACACCTGGGAATCCTAGGGTGATTCTGCAAAGGGTAATTAAGAAAAGCAAGTCTATTGTTAATGGGCTTAAATTAGCTCTATGGGGATCCACATGCTCACTGAAAAGTTTTTTTAATAGGAAAAAAAAGGCTTATACAGATATTCACTGCACAAAAGAGTTCATTCAACAGTGTTGAGTTTTGAGGCTGACTCTTAACCCCCATAGCTACAGAGAGAGCATGCCAACAGACATGGAAAAGACCACCACAGCTGCAGAAATGCCTTTTATGGACCAAGCAGTTGCGCTCTGATGCAACTTGACTGACATGATGCCAAGGGGAGCTCTCCGGGCGGTATCACCCCGGAGGTTGCAGAAAGCTAGCACAATGCTCCTTCAGGTCCTCAACTCTGTACTCATTTCTTCTTTTACCACTCCCAGCTTCAAATATATTTTTTTATATATATGCATTGTACATACAATCACACCTCACTCCTCCCCCTCCTAAGGGGTCTCAGGCAGCAAAGGCTTGTATTTAACATTTTAGAAGCCCCAGATCCCAACCACAAATTCCTGGAACAAGCTGAGGGACATACTTCCAAGCTCATTTGTACCCAAACACCTACACAGTCACCTACTTCACTCCCGCAGCAACCCCACTGTGTCTATCTCTATAAGGTGCAATTCTCTTGCGCTTCTGATAGTACTGGATGCAAGCAGTTCACATGAATCTGCAAGCTGTTATAAAGTAGATGTTAATGACAAGCCTACAACTCAAATTTGCTAGTATATTTGCTAAACAGCAGGGTCCTGGGAGCCCACTTCTCTACAATCTGAATCTCCATCTGAGGCAGGACCTGACCCTGACAGGTGCCCTTTTCCTCCCTGAGCTCCTGGAATGACTCGTTTTCCACTGCTTCACCAGTAATGCTTCCTTTGTGTTTCCCTTTCTGCTGGATCCTGGATGCATACCCTGTCTCCTGATTTACATGAAGAACCCCTGGGTTAAAGTTGCTTTGGGATTCAATCCATTTTATTCTTTATGTTTAAGAGCAGCAAGCATAATATTAATATGAAGATGAACAGTTTTTAATCAGCAACACCAATACCTAAAACCATTAAAAGTCTTCCTGTAAAAACTCAATCCAAAAGAATCAAAATCAAACAGCAAAAAGTCACTGGACTGAGAAATAAACAGGAGAAAACTTCTTTCCTAAAAACAATGTTCATAGTACTGAAAACAAACTAACGCGGAGAAAGACCCTGTAATACAGTATCACTAATAAATGCTGCAACGGGTTCGCTCTGAAGAGAAGGTGCACGTCTTGCCACATGCACCCAGTTCCTTCTAAACTTCATTAAAGTCTAGTAGAAAATAAATAAGATAAATATCATTTGCATTTATTATGCGAATTAGAAGAGCTTGCCAGATGGGGAGCTCTCCTCCAGCAAGGCTGTTGTTTTCAAAGAGAGAAAAGCACTAGCACTACCCAGCTGTTTGGGGCCTGTGATGTTCCCACTCTTAGAAAACCATAGCCCCTGGCTTTTCCCTGTAATTAGTTAGTGCTAATACCCTTGGTTAGTCTGTGGAAAAGTCACATTCTGAAAGATCACCCTTGCGAACAGCTGTACTCATGAGACAAAACGTCACCACTCCAAGCTGTCAGCCAATTCATCTCCAGCGAAAGTCAACCAGGCCATAAATTGGGAGTTCTTTATCTTAGGACAGCAGACCGAGCGGGGTTTAATTGCTGAGCTATGCTAATGAGCCTTGTTTGCGACACAAGGTGCTTCATGGTGACTCTGTTTGAAAACATGGTATTGTAAACCCCCCCGAGGGCACATACAATCAGCTTAAAAACACGGCCGTCTGGATACAGAAAAGAAATCATGTAACCGTCCCTTCAGCATGGCACATTATCAAAGGCACCATTAACAGCTGCTTCATGGAGTGGCAGGAGGCTCTCCTGGGTCAGCTTCCTTCCGTTCACTCCTATTCTTACCTCCCTTCCCATTTTTTCTAAATCATGAGTTCTGTAAACATCACTGTCAAATCATCTGCAGGGGAACAAAAAGATACCAAGAATTTACTCTTTCCTAGCAGATAAGGGCTGTGTCTGAAAGGAATTTAAAAAAATGCAAACCAAAACAAAACATATCCAGGGAAAAGCAAGCAGACAAAAGAATAGCAGCAGAAGTGTTCCTTGCTGACTTGTTGAGACAAAATCTACTGCAGGCCTGGATTTCACTGTGTTCCTTTTGGATTAGGGGCTGCAGTAGTGAAGACAGTATTTTAACATTCACATTTAGGAAAAGAATAGCCCAGGTGAACATGAGGCTACATGTTTCCTTGTCTAGGTATCTTATCATTCTTATGCATCATTAAAGATGAGGCTTGCTTGACATAGAAGGCCCAAGCCACATTTCTGCGGGGAAGGCCAGTGCTCAGCATCTTTAAAAATCAGTAGTACTTAAATATAGCATTATTATTCTTATCATACTACCCAGGGACACGTGACAGGCATCGCAGACCCCATGTGCTAGACACTCTACAAATATCTATTTCCCCAGTCTCTGCGATCTTTTAACCTGGGGGCCCAACCTTGCATATTCTTACACACTCGAGTAACTACCAGCATCGCTTGGCCCTACTGAAATCAACAAAACTGATGAATGGAATGAAATCAGTAATTACCCGTGTGCTTAATTATTTGCAGAACTGGGGGTTAAGTGCTTCATTTTTAGTTTTTTGCTTGAAAATATTACTTCTAATCTAGTGTGCCTCACTTTGTGCTCAATCCCACATGGAACAGAGCAGTCTGGCCTAATTAAGCAAAGTGCTTAACAAAGTGTTTAACTTTAAGCATGTGAACAAACCCATTGACTAAACGCCGCATTCCTTGGCTTAGCATGCTTGGCCCCTTGCAGGATGGGACCCTTCAACCCAGGTGTTAGGAGTAACATAACTGCAGATGGGAACAGGACCAGAATCCCAGAGCTGCCCGAGGCTATGCATGCAGGGTGATGGGCATGCCAGGGCTTCCCTGGCTGTTGCCCAGCAGTGCAGTGGGTGAGCCAGGAGTCCTGGCAGAGCTGGGGATCCTCTGATGGGTCCCCCATTCCCATCCTGCATGGCATCCAAGTTTGCCTGTGGAAGAGGGTGTGGAGAGGCAGCACTGGGATTTAAAGAGAAGCTGCAAATGTTCTCTGTAATTAACTGACTGAACATCTTCACGCTCAAAAGCATATCCCTCATTTAACATTGGCCACAACTCCCACCCTGCAGCTGCAGCCTGGTTCAGGGAAAGCAAGGAAACAGCCAAGCCTTGCTGCAGCGTGGATGCCCCTGGGGACCACAGGGGAGTGGACTTCCCTGGCTGCCAGACTGGGAGAAGCACAGGACAGGGGTGGGGGCTGCAGACAGGGACTTGCAGCCAACACCTCTCTGCACCTCTGTTTCTGTCTCCTTTTTTGCCAGTCTGAGGAGTTCCTGGGACAGGGCGTGTACATGAGAGCTCTCCCCAGGCCCTGGCTGCCTGGGATGAAGCCTCCAATAGTTGCTTGCTTCCGACGAGTACTAAATTTAGGCCCTTTAGGACACAAAATAATGATAACACCTCCCTGGAAAAAAAAAATCCCCCTGGGCCTGTGTAAAATTAGCAGTGTGCTGACTGTCCCACTTTCGCTCTCGCTATGTGGGGCAGCCTAGCTTATTAATACACTGGACTCATTTCAAGACCCTTTGCTTTTCCCATTGCAAGGGGATCCCAGGGGCAGCCAGCTTGCTTCTCCCCGTGGTGATGCCCCTTCTCACCCTGATGGCCAAAGACTCCTGCACACCACCCTGGGAAGGTAGTGGGAGAGGACAGGGCAAGGAAGGAAGAGATGGAGAAGCTGCAGGCTGCCCTGGGGTACTGCAGGGGAGGAAGAGGAGGGTCGCGCCCTTTGTTGGCACAGCAATGAGGGCTGTAGGGCGGAGGATAGCTTGGACTCTCCAAGGGGGAGAAAATAAAACCATAGGTGCCCTCCACCCCTCAGAGCCCCTGGGAGCAGCCTGGCAAGGCAGCAGACACTTCAGGGCCACTCCCTGGTGCTCAGGGAGGGGCTGTCCCTCCGTCCCACACACGCACAGGCCTGGACACAAAGCACAACTTAAGAGGAAAACTCCTCAAAAGTGGCATAATTACCAATATTAGTATAAAATACAACCTCTATGCAGGAGCTCAGAGGAGATAGGTTCCTTGAGACCTGTTATCTGCCCAGGTGAAAATCTCCTGTAATGACTCCCCAGGGTGAGGGAATTTCAGAGCTGCTGTGAGAATTCTTCCAGTGTGGAAGAAAAACCCCGGCAAACCTGCAACATCCAGGGAATAACCTGGAGAGAAGAGAAAAGAGGAGGTGACCCCCAAACACATCTACAAGTGATGTGATGGCACATGTTACAGAGCCATTCCAGGGGGGAAACCTCACCTAAAAGAGCAATGACCTTAGAAATAAGCTTTTTCATAATGTCACATAACCTGTTCTTTTACTCCAAACTACTATCTGCTCCAACATTTATCTCCCACTGATCACAATGAGTGTTGTGAGACTGATCCTGACCCAGCTTCCCTGTTAAATGCTGACTTAACCTCAACTCAAACAAAACCACAGAAAATTAGTACTAGATTTGACTCCAATAGGAAACATAACAATGTATGAAGGGAAAGAGAAAAAGAAAGACCTGGGGAAAAAATGATGTCATGTACCTTAAACAAGAGGAGCACATAAACTGCCCTTGCCCCAGACAGCAAAGCCCAAAGACCTAAGCCTAAGCAACAAATTTACTTCACTAAACAAAACTCTACCAGAACAGCACTGTTTTTCTCTGTGCAGTTTTTCCCCCCCTAGGGAGATTAAGTTGTGTTGCTTTTTTTTTTTTTTTCCACGAGGCACATTATTCCATTTAAGTGCTTGTGCATATTTATTAATAGAGCAAAAATGAGTGAACAATGAGCTGCTCTGGGGAGGCTGAAAGCTTGCACTGGAGCAATGAATCAGAGGAGCAAATCCATTTAGCAAAATGCTCATTTTAAGACATGTTCCTTTCACACTTGAGTTATTTTCCTCTACGCTCCAAATGTAATTAGACTCTTAGTGACATGCCAGTCCTGCACCTACAGCACCGCCTGCATATGAGCTACCCCAGCCCGCCCTCCCCACCCGCCCCAGGCACAGCAATAAACAGGCAGGACCCCCAAGCTATATGTCCCGATGTTGTGCTGAGAGCAACCAATATCAGCTCCAACATGCTGGGAAGCAATGAACTGTCACTAGAAACCTCTGAAAAAGATCCCTCATTGCAGTGAGACCTGAGTTGGACTGTAAATGAACCGATGGAACACAGACCCCATTCAAAGTTATTGCTGCTATGTAGCAGATGGAAGACACGAGGTGCTGAGATGATTCTGGCCCTCCATGGTGTACCCTGTAACCACAGGTGATCCCAAGGGCTGTGAAGACCTCCTGGGCTGATGGGAGACAGTTTATATCTCCTTGAAACTACTCTACAGAGGCATAGGCTGCTATCACCAGTTACCACTCCCCTCCGGAGCAGGGAGGAGGCCCCACTGTACTCAGTGCTGCTGATAAACCCAGCAGAAAGACAGTTGCTAGCATGGAGAAATACACACATGGACACAAAGGTGGGCATGATTCCCAAAGCAGTGGAATACCAGGTCCCCACAGCTGGCCTTGAAAAGGGAGTCAGAAGAAAGCGAGGCACACCATGAAGGTGTGCTAGCTCAGAGCACCAGGGAGGGAAAACACACATTGCTCACTTGCTGTTGGAAGGAATTTCATAACATGAGAAGAAATATTTCAAGACCAGCTCATCACTTATCATAACCCCCCTGCTTTGGCAGTGACACCTGAACCCCTGCTACCTGGGGACCACAAAGCTCCCTGAAGGTACCAAAGGTCAAATGTATTTTATTCATTTACTGTTTCCAAACGGGATTGTTATTTACCAGCTGTCAGTAGCTGTGCGCTTGGCAGTTTCAGCTCTCTCTTGGCTTTGCTTAAATAGTTTCCCAGCCGGTGGGAGGCTGCTGCTGGCTTCAGCAGAGCTGGGACAGTCTCTGATGTGGCCATATCCCTCTGCGTACCCCAAGCACCAAACCCCTCTGTTTATGGTATCACAGTTTCTATGTTCACTCAAACAAGATTAGCTGATTTCAGACAGCACCTAATGAAAGCTGAGGTTTTTCATGCCAGCATTCTTCTTTCCAGCCTGCAAACACAAGGCTGGAAGGTTGGCCTGGCATTCAATCTGCAGCATGTGACCATTTAATGAGGGAGGTCTATGAACTGCAGGACTAATGCACATAGGCACAAAAGCAGCTACCCGACATGACTTGCTTCACTGGAGTGGGAGGGTTTTTTTTGTTATTAAGGCTCAAGATGGGGAAACAAACCTATTCCTGACTCTTTCATGGTCCTAGTAGGTGATTATGGGCAAATGCTATAACCACATTCTATTTTAGGAGTCCCCCACCATAAACAGGACATAAAAATCCCCTTACTCACAGGAGGATGCAGCAGGTTCAGGTGCCATTGGGATGAATGTCACAAGTAACACTTGCAAAATGTAAAGAGTTAAATGGAGAAAGCCCTGATGTGCTAGCTTTAAAAGCCTGCGTGGAATTGCTGGATCGCAGTGGTCTTTCAGGTCTCTCAGCAGCACCTGCAGCAAATGCAGTTTCATTGCTTCCCTCTGCCCTGCCATCCTACCCAACAGCAGTCTGCCTGGAAAACATCAGGGAGAAGCCAGCAAGGACAGCAGCTGTTACAGGCACAGCACGGCTGGATGGCAGTAAGCACTTCGTGCCCACGCAGGGTGCCAAGGGACAGGCTTTCCTTCGCTCCCACCTTCAATTACCGCACTGCCGACTGGACTGTGGCTTCTCATGCAGAAGAGTGAAGGGCATCTTGCTCCTGAGCAGCCTGCCCCAGCTGCGCTGCTCAGGGCAGGGCTGGGCGATCTCCTACCAAGTGCCTGGTGGCTTGTGTTTGCTCATGAACCTCGTTAAGTTGCAGCTTACTCCATGAGTCTCCAGCAAGGTTGTTCTCTTGAATGACCGTGATGAAAACAAAATTACAGCCTCGGCAGGAGGCAGGACATCCCAGTGCTCCATGGCTCACCGCAGGCTGAGCAGATCAGACCTGGTTTTAATTCTTCCTTTTGGCAGGCCTCCGGTTGGACCTCTTGCAAGTATGTGTCCATCTTCAACCTCTTTCCCCACCTTTAGAAGTGAGGAAGAAATAAATTAAAGAGACTGAGATGCTTGGGCACTGACAAATACAGGAAAAGTGTCTCTCTCCCATTTTTCTTCAATGTTTACATACGTATGCCAACAGATGTTTGTAGCTACACCTAAAGATGCTGCATTGCCCCACGACTGAAGGTAGCCCCTGTGGCAACAGGGATTTCCTCAGACTCTGGCAGCATGCAGGCAGCTGCCAAACCCTTTCAGTCACACCAGATGAGCAGTGTCAGCCACTACTCAATCCACCAGATAGATACTCCTGACAGTTTGTGTCACCTTTATCTAATTTGCCCCTGAAGAAACAGTGAAATAACATTTTCTCTCCACTGTTGCCAGGAGAAAATCACGAATAAAGAAGAAGAGAAAGTGAGTAACTAACTAGAAATCAGTAAAACCAAGTCAGTAATCAGGCTGATTACAGAGGAGATGGCGGCTGGAGTTTGTTTTTTTCTCCTCTTTCGCTCCTGGTGGTCATGGGGCTTGCCTCCAACAGCAGCAGGTAAAACACTCTGGGTGCCTTTTTTCCCCTCTAAATAATTTGTCAGCCTTCAGCCCCTGCTTTTAGCTGACAGATTTAAAAAAAAAACCCCACATTTCAGCAACGTCGGTATACAATAAAACGGCACTGGCCAGAGCTGCCAGGCCTCACCTGGCCCCCGCGCTGCCTCACGTTGCCAGGGAAATGGCGAGCGCGGCCTGTGCCGGGACTCCGGCCCTGCCACCAGACACCCCCGGCTGCCACAGCACTGCCGGGAGCTTCCCCACACCGTCCCTCAAGGCTGAGGGGCCTGAGGGGACTGGGAGGAGATGCCCTCCTGCAGCGGCCCACCCAGCCCTGGCCCACGGGTGGACTGTGCTACTTCAATGAAATCAATATAAAGTCAACTCTGTCTGTCCACACAGTTCCACGATTAATGGCACAGCGTACCCAGTGCATCCTTCAAGCGCCTTTTGTGTAAAAGTTTTCACTGTCCTCCCATCGTCCTGATTCAGAAAGATTATCCGATCTGCTTTAAACTGCTTCAAACTGTTTTTTTTCCCGGCTTCTTGTCACATCTCTCTCTCCACCCTTTTTACACTTGTTATCCCCTGGTTTTCTGCAGAGCAAATAAAAAACAACCCAGATTTTTATATTTCATACACTTTTTTTTTATATATATATATATAAAAACCACTTCAGGACTCCCACTGTCCTGGGATTAGCCCTGCTAGATAAACTTGTGCTTTTTTTGCAGCCGCAGAACAAAAATATTATGGTTACATACAGAAACAGGACTTTCCGCCAGCTAGCAGCCACGGGAAGAGAGGAGGGCAGAGTCCGGCCACAGTCGCAGCCAGCACCGCCGACGTGCTTCAAAACACGCTCGACCCGCTGCCAATGTGGGCAGCCTCTGCGTTCATGGTCTATAGCGACAGCAATTTAATGATGATGTTACGGTTGCAGGAAAATTGCTTAAATAATGACAGGTCGTTGCAGGAAGGGCATCACCCGGGAAGAGCAGAGGGGCACCTGCCCCGGGCCGACGTGGGCAGCGCGGCTGGACGGGCAGCCAGACCTCGCGACTCCGCTCGCAGGCTTGCTTGCAAGGCTCGCCATTCCTCGTTTCTAAATGCAGGTTGATTTCTGACCTTAAACTACTTGACAGGCTTCCCTGGACTATCCACGGTGGTTTCCATGGAAGTCTCCTCTTTACAATGAGATAAAAATGTGCCTGATCTCTTCCTAACATGTTAGCAAACAGTGAAGGAAAACAACAGAAGTCTACATGAGAAAATATTTTAGCTGTTTTGCAAAGACATAAAAAAGTGATAGAAAAAATGCTATATTAAACATCTTAAAGATCCAACCCACAATCTCATTATGAAGGATATTTTACAGAGCAAACAACTTCCTTCAAGTAGATGCAGCTATCTGTAGCGAGTGAGCAAGGGGTGTAAGGCCTGCCCTCAGACAGCATTTAACAAAATTGCAAGATTCGGGTGCCATTTGCCACACCATATAGTGTTTACAGGAGCAGATCTCTCCAAATAGGGGATCAAGGATGGGCTGGATTTTTTTAAATGTCTCTGTCCTATCTAAAAAGCTTGAAATGCTGAAAGCATGGTTATGTTTTATCTGATATGAGTCTGAGAGGAAACGGGAAGAGGGGCAGGGATGGAGTGAGCCAGTAAGTAACACAGAGAAAACCAGTCACCACCACCTAGACAGCCCAGCACAGATTATACAGTTCAATTCTGGATTTATACAGATCCTGTATACATTAAAATACTATCACGGTGCCACTGGCAAAGTTGGTTCAAGGTAAGTCAAAAGACACCGTAACTGCATTCACAAGAGTCCCAGAATTTAAGAACAGTTAATCCAATTTCTATTTGTTTCATTTCATAGTAAGTTTGACCCTCGCATATTATTTGATCTGAAAGCATGTTGAATATCTTGGAATTCCAGTGTTGTAACGTTTTATGACATTGCTGAACAACACCACAGCGGCGCTGTCTGCTGTCTTAGCTGGTAACAGTAAAAAAGAAGGGTTCCTGGCACTTGTTAAAACTCCATTAATAAGAAGCTACCCTGTCCTAGGATTTCACCTCTCCCTTCATTTGCAGATGAATGAAAACCTCTCTCATTCCTGTCTTCTTTTCTGCAGGCACTGTCATTTCACTAGCATTCCTCCACACCGCAGCGACGGCCATGATCGAAATAACCATCTAAATGAAACCATCTGGATTCTGCGCGGGTGAATTTATGTTGTGAGGTTTTTATGCGCAACAGCACAACGTATCTAGAGTCAGATGAAACTTGGCATGTGTCAGAATAAAACAGTGACATTTTAAAAATTTCTCACAATTTCTAGGAAAAAATCAGAGATGTTAAAATGAGAGTTTTTAAATGTTTTATTTAAACAAGGCCAAGACACTCCAGATTTATAGTTCTGACAGCTACCCTTGCTGAAACAACACTTAGAAGCATTTTGAACTAACCATAAGGTTTTAAAACTGTTGTTCAAATACTGATGAATTCCACATGTGTGAAATGCTTCCATTTCAGTAAAAGCTGACAAGTATACTGTTTTCAAAGGGATACACTTTGGTTCCAATACGCATGTAATGCATATCTAGGCTCTCAAGAGCATCATAAATTCAAAGAAAAATCCAACCAAATCTCAGCACTGTTCATTTTTTATTATCATTGCTATTTTATAACCTTGCATAAAATCAGTTCAATAATATTGGCTTTCAGTAGCATGCACTTTCATTTTTTATAACATCTGGGTGTTAAACTTAGAGGAAAGATGTTTATTAGTTTAGGAAACAACGGTGTGTATTCACATTCTTTTTTTCTTACGGGAAGAGCATTCATATTCATCTGGAAAGCTATAATAATTTGGTACCAGGACAAAAATGCTGAGAAAATCAAGATGAAAATTCCAGAAATTTGAATGATAGAGCAATCTTCTCACAACTAAACATACTTATGAAGAAATATTTTTGCTTTCTTCACCTGCTCAAACAGAAATCCAAATGCCCAGAATTGGCAAATTACCAGAAAAACAGTAACAAATGGATAAATATTTATAGAAAAAAAAAAGTAATAAACACAGACAACAGTGCCTAAACACAGGGCACGTATTTACAGAAAGTACATTCTACTGAACTAGCTTGGTGTCTTCTAACTGTAACATGGTGAAGCGTGTTGACATATGTACTAACGTTGATGCCACAAAATGCTGCATGACACCCAACCTAGTACACTTTACTGATTCAGAAACTAGAACAGCACAGAACTAACCTGACGCACAGCAAGTAACCTGAAAACCAGCTGACAAATCTCCAAGTGTAACTGTAAACAAGGAATCATCACCCGGTAGTTTCCAAGCAGCTTGACGGTGATCTATTCTTAGCCATGTAACATCTTTACTGGAAGAAAACATGAAATCATGCTCTAATAAAGTTGCCAATGACACAACGCAGCGGTGTGATAACTGAGGGAGACGATTTCTCGCTGCCAGGGAGCTGGATGGGTCGCGTGGCCGAGGGGAGGCAAGGAAGTCCCAAGTGCTTCGATGGGACCAAGTCGAGTCCCCAGCTCCACGCGCACAAGAGACACGGCTTCATCTTGGGAGTCAGAGATGCTACAACAGGTTTGGGGGTCACAGCGGTTCATCCACTAAGCGCAAACACAGTCATTACAGATGGGGAGACGTTAAGAACGTTGTATTAACTTCTTCCTTGGCACTCAGGTGGCTGCTGTCAGAGCTCCAGCAGCGCCTGGCAGGGCCCCGCGTTTGCCCCCGCTGCCTTTTCGGGGTGTCAGCCCCTGGCACTGCGGCATGGCCGTCAGGCGCGAGGGTGGCGGGGCAGCCTCCGGCGAGCCGGCGTGCTGACAAGCACCGTCCTCGGGGAGCAGGAACGTGCTGTCCCTCCGTCTGGACCACGGCTCTCGCCCTGCCTTCTCAGGGCCCTGCTGTGATTTAAAAATATCCTTTCCCAGACTGTTAGCAAAGACACAAATCTTCTGGTTTGCAGTTTAACTCCTGGGGCAGCACTGAAAACCTACAGGCATAAGAGACCATTTAGACACCAAAAACATATAAATATCACAGGCTTTGCATGGAATTTCAGCTAATGCCTTTATTTTAAAAAGGTAAGGGGAGGGTTACACCAGGGAAACATCACCCTTCAGTATCCACCCACTACAAGCTACTGTCAGAAACAAAATACTGATGAACCTTTGTTCTGAACCTGTTTTTATGTTCCTATTCAGTCATACACAGTATTTGAGGATAGCACTTTAGCAAAGAATGCAAATCTTCCTGTGCTCCTGGCATTACTGGTGTGATGCCCACTGGAGGGGCCGTGTTACATTTAGAGCCCACAATTCATACAGGATGTTGACACATTGCAGAGAGTTCGGAGAGGAATATGAAGGACAGAAAAGCAGCCTTTACAGTTACAGATGTGGAAGCTCAATCTATTTAGCTTATGAAGAGAGGACGTTAAGGGATGACTTCGTTAAAGACTATCAATGTTTACAGGGAGAATGAAATTTTGAGATCAGGGTTCTCAATTAGCATAGGGAAACCTTGACACTGAAAACAGACACGGTCTGACTGGAAAGATGGGGCACATGTTTAACAGTCCAAATAATGAATTTATTACTGAAGGCAGAACTGGAGCAGGCAGAGTGATTCTTCATTACAGGTTTTTTTGAGTAACATTTGGATGTTTTTCTCCTAAAAAGACATGCTGAAATTCAAACAAGCACAAGCAGAAGCAGCCTTGTGACTATATCATCCAAGGAAGCAAACAGCAATGCTGCCTTTTGCTTGTATAACATTGGTAGTCTTCTCTCCTTTCTACCAGCAGTGCTGACAGCAATTCCAAGCGTGTAACAGGTGTGTGTATCATCCCGATGACAGATCCTCCTGTCAGATCTGCTCTGTGTTTGTACAAGCACCAAGTAGCTGTCTGGTCTCTCTGCTAATAGTCTCTCACCTGCATGTGCCTTGAACCATAAAATAACATGGTAGTGGTGGCAGCGGGGCTTCAGCTCCCCGCCGCCTGAAGCCAGGAGCAATCACACCCGTGCCACCTCTGCCAATGCCTCCCTCACCTCCTGGTGCCTGCCAACAGTGGAGAATCCTTTGACGCACCCTGGTCCAAGCAATTTCAACCAGTTCTTAATTATCCATCCTGTGTTTCCCTAATACCCGCTGTCAACCGCCCTCACTGTGCTTTAAGCCCATTCTTCTGTGTCCTATCCAACAGGATCATGGAGAACAGATTATTCCCTTCTTTGAAGGCATTTAAGACCATTTTCATGCCTCACTGCAGCCTCATCCTGACTCGACAGCACCAATTCTTTCTACCTTTCCTGAGAGGTCACAGCTCTCATTAATTTTGCCGCTGGACTCACTCCAACTGCACCTCCTCTTGCTTGGAATGTGACCCCCCAAACTCAACACGGGGCTGCAGGCGTTCCACAAACACACACCAAAATCCCAAGATCTGTCACGTGTGTCTGAGAAAGAACTTCGCCCTCTTTTAATCCCATCTCCTTTATCAGCAATATAACGTTTTGCACATTATCACCCCAATTATAAAGGCTTGTAGGTGATAATGAGATTCCACTGGATATATTCCAGCAAAGCACATTCTAGGTTTTACTAACTTCATTAACCAAGAAAAGCTCGTTAATGGCTGAGAAGTGCAATGATGCACATAATCATACCAGTTGCTTTGCTACTACAATTTTATTATTAAGATGGATCTTTGAGGTACAATTTCCATGTATAATTAGTGGTTTGTCCCTTCAGGAAAAAAAAAAAATCAAAAGCACCCAAAGGTTTGAACAAAATAGTTCTTACTGAAAACACAAATGAAGTCGTGCTCTCAGGGTCAGATTTAGAATGGGATTTGTGAGAAAACAGGAGCACAGGAATTTGGAAACAACACAGACTCCCAGGGGACGCGAGATGCCAAAGTGCAAACTGCAATTCACTCACACGGCTGCGCAGAGATGTGCACACGGGAGCACCCAATCTCACACGTCATCCATGGGCATCCGTGCCCAGGGCTCCCAAGGGGTTAGGAGCACGGATAGGCAGGAACCAGCTACACCCCAACCCCTGTGCAGGAGGGACCCCATAGTCCAGGGAGCGAGGGAGAGCCTTGGGGGCGGACAGGGTTTGTGTCTCAGTCTAAGCTGTGGGCATGGGCACGAGATGAGCTGGGAGAAGGGCGCAGATGAAGAAAAAGGAAGAAGCCCTTTGGAGGCACACACCATGGTGGAAAGCAGTGAGAGGTGGACAATAGCTTCTGTGCATGTGGCCCTGGCCAGGCACTGGGGTGGTGGCCAGTTGCATGGGCACCATTGTACGTCAAGGGAAACACCAGCCCCTCCACTACACTGGGGCCTCCCCAGGGAGCGGGCTCTGCCATGGGACCCCCCTTCTCACCTGACACAAGCACCAAGCCTCAGAGCAGCAGGACCCAAGAGGTGCACAGCACTGCAGCCCAAGCCCTGACCCTCAGAGATCTCCAGGAACCCTCCTCAAACCAAGATGCATTTGACCAAAGATGTTTACATTCATAGTCTGCGGGGCATTCACCTTCTTGCACAGCACAACATGCTCTGAGAAACAGCTCGCTGAGATTGTGTCTCTTTTCCCGTAAGATCAGAGGAGGTCAGACTCCAAACCCCAGTCTCCTCTATTCAGCTGGAGGCTACACCCAATGTCCTCAAACATGCTTGCTGGAAATCTCAGGGTGGAGGTGTTGAATGTTTAATGAGGGCCTCCTTTCCCCAAAATTTTAAGTCTCAAAGTTAACTATGATTTCAGAGAAAACAAAAGATCCCAAAATATATCAGAAATGTAAAACATTTAGACTAAAAACTCTCTCCTGTTGTTTTCTTGACTTCAATATTCTTCAGTTGTTTCATTATTTTCTTGGTCATCACTGTTCCTCCCAACAGAGGTAACTTCAATTTCAGATTAAGAAAACCAGCACCACCAAGCAAGCAGAACAATAAAGAACCCTCTGTTTACTCCTCTTACCAAATAACAAAACAGAATAGTGTTAGTTTTCAAGTGCAAGCCTGATTTTTTTGGCTGCTTTTCTGTTACAGTTAAATCATACTTACCAGCTTGACAAAAAATGCAATGACTGTTTTTCACTAGGAATTTTTTTTACAAATTTAATCAAGTTGTCAGGAGAAATACTATTATCCTCACCATGTGAAATTAATATATCAGGAACTTATCTACTGTCTTGCATGTGTGTATGACATTTATATGGATCAACTAATATATATGTCTTCTGCTTGGTAAAATTTCACACAATAAAAAAATCTTCAGGACTGAATTTGTAGTCGTCTTAAAGTCCTTGATATGGCTGGCTCTGCCTAGGAGCTTAGCAGGAGCCTTTGCTGGATTTAATCAGCCATGCAGACCTCAGAAACTCTGCTGGAATTCTTGTCGCTATTAGAAATATGCAGTAGCATTTGGTAATTCAGGTTCAGAACTGATTTAGAAACTAAAAGCAATAAATCCTCATGCAAGTATCAAGCTCTCTCAAGTATATCCTGGAGCAGTAATTTTTGGAGAGGAGGAATAAATAAAGGAATGTAGAGCGTCTAGCCAAAATTTTATTTGAAATATTCTTTTCAATGAATCCAAAGACTTGTCCAAAACAGAAAGCCTCTGCTTTTTCCCAAACGCATTGGCTTGGCCTTCCACTTCCATGACCTTACACAAGAGACAAGAAAGCGTGGGCAGCACGCGATGTAATCGGTATGTAAACTCTTGGCCACCCCCTTTAAGTAAGCAGGAGTTTCGTCACTGGTATCAGCTGAACAGGAAAAGTCTTTTACCCTGCATTGGAAGTCACCGTAACATCTCTCTGCTTTAAAAACTCTGCAGTCTCCTGAAATCTAACAGAAACTGCCAACTTTGAGAAAAACTGCAAGTACTGTAGGAAGGCCTGTAATGGTAAGCATGTACTTAAGTGTTTGCTGAACTGGGTTTTCATTTATTATTACCCTGGAATTAAAAGGAAGCATGAAACAGCATTACACGCAGGCAAAGCCGACCGACACTTCACATTTAGATGTGTGAAACCGCTGAAATACCAGACCCTGCAAGAGGCACTGACAGCACAAACCTCTCACACACAGCTGCTGGGGCAGACTCCGACAGAGGCACACGACAATAACCTGCCAGCCACAATAAGCTCTGAAAATGAAACCCTGGCTGCAGCGGAGGCCGGTGAGCCAGGATTTTGACCTCGGCATTTCAAAACACGCAGTCCAGCTCGCAGGCTGGTGTCAGCGGGTGCTGCAGCCGAGCAGCTCAACACGGATCAGAGCACTGTTGGTCCCCAAACACCATTCCTGCCTTGGTCACTTCAACTTGAGTTTGGGATATCCAGTAATAATAAAGCCCAATAATGTAGAGTTTGATTTCATTCATTATAAAACTGTATGAAATTAAAAATGAACTTGTTTTCTATGCTATTTCAGGTTCCAGGTTCTTCTGGAATCCTGTGTTTTCCGGTCCAACATGAGTCTGATTTGCTGTAAGAGGGAAACCTCATTTGACATTTAGAAACTGAAATGCTTATAGCATTTATTATGCCTCCCTGATATATTTATAAAATGCATAAACACAAATAGTTCTGAAACAAAAAACCCTTTCAGTTTTCATTAAAACTACTCTGTTTTCTCATAAACAGTACATATGAATTTCTATGCTACTTAGACATTCTTCTCCATGAGATATTAATGCGAGTTACTATATCCTCAGGAAAAACATGTTTCTGCTGATAAACATTTGATTCTTGGCTTGTATTTGTGTTCTGCAGTAGTTTGGATGGGCAAGTCAAAACCCTGGCTGGTTGTCTACAACCTCTGCATTCTCTTTTAAATTCCATGCATTTGCAAGAGATGATGGAAGAGCTGATGGTACCTACTGTTTATCAGCCACAATAATTAGAGTGGATACACTTTTGATTGTAGAAATAGTCTGGTAATGGATTTTTTTTTTTAACAGCTGCTATTTCCAACACTTTCAGCAGTGCTCCGAATTTGAAGATTTAAAAAGGTCTGTGTCCAGAAAACACTTTGCCCTCTGAAAAGTAGCTCAGCTTCAGCTGGCAAACCTTCCTGGGGGGAGGAAAATCAGTTTCTCTCCTCTCTGCACTGTCAGCCTCCAAAACATGAAGTCTATTCTCCTCCTGTTTGCTGTCAGCCCTTGAGAGGGCTTGGCTGTCACCTCGGCAGCCCCCACGCGCACCTAACTGCCACAGCCACAGCCAGGCTGATGCCATCTAAAGCCCAGCTTGTACAGTGCCCATGTTATGAGGTAACTCTTCAATATTTTACTCCGGGTTTTTCAACTGGGGGCATTTCTCAAAGTCTGCAGTTAAATAGAATTATTCATTTCTGCGTGGTTCTCTAGGAGCTGGTCTAGGATCACAGCCCCAGTTCTTGCAGCCCAGTTCTTCACTTGAACCTTGAACAGATACCACTGCAGTCACAGAGAACTGGGGAGGTTTTGCTAGGTGCCAAGACCTGGAGCCACCAGTCTAGTTCTGCTTCACCAGGGACCTACAGCTGCCGCCTCTGGTTTTACACCCATGAAATGGAGACTAACATTGTGTTGTCTCTTCACCAGGCAACGAGGTGCTTCTCGAAGCACCTTTATTTTTTCCCCTCAGCTCTTTCCAGTTGCCTGCATGCAAAGAGGCAGAGCAGCAGTTCTTAGAGGGCTGACTACCGCTGTGTGCTGCTCTGCATTTTCAGTGGCTGAATCCAATTAAAAGACAGCTAAAAATACATGACGTTCCCCACCAGCTCTGTTTGCCACGGTAAACATTTGCTGCTGTTGCCTGCGGACTGTCATGTAACTCCAAAACGGCTGAAGACAACAGATCTCAACAGTCACTCCTGCCTCCAGCGCAGTGCGTGAAAGTTGTGGTCTACACCATGAAGAAGTTTGATACCCTGGTACAGAAACACCTATGTGTTTGGTTATACAGAAACAGCCCACTGGGCTCGGCACAGATCAGAAGAAGGTGAGACCACCACAGTCTCCTTTGCAATCAAACAGATTTTTGCCTCCTTGAAGGATCAGCTGCTTCCACACAACAAAAGCAAAAGCACATTGTCAAAGAAAGATTCACGAAACCAAAGTCGTATTTCACAGCTGGCTTTTACTTCCCTACTCCTCCATCCCAGTGTACTTTTGTGAGTAAAAAGGGCTACAGTAATTTCATTACATTTCTTACCAACACGCCCATGCCAGCGCAAGCCCTCCTCTCCCCGAAGCCTGGGACCTGCTGTGCCCAGGGCCCCCCACCTTCCCCACACTAGCGATGAGGAGCAGGGTCTTCCTCCCGAGAGCCCCCAGCCAGCATGAGCCCTTCTGCACCTCTCCCTTTCTAAAATGGCAAAAAATGGCTTAGCCCATGGGCACACCTTACATCGGCACCGGAGCCTCTGAGCAGGCTCCAAGCTGAAGCTCTGCCTTCATGACTTGTGTGTGTATCCTCCACTGAAACTTAACTCGTCCATGGTAGTCCCACCAGCTGCTTCCAACCTTCTAAACAGAAGGATCGCTCCATGCTATGAACTTTAGCTTTCCAAACACAAGCATCATCTGTTAAGCCAAAAGCTTCAGATAGGATCCCCGAATACTATGCTGGGAATCCAAGCAGCATAGGCCATATCTTTCCAGTGTCAGCAGACACCTAATATATTTTTAGTGCTGTCAGAAACAAACCACTCCTTGATATTCAGGGGGGGAATCATCTAAAAGTGGCAATGAAGTTAATATTTTAAGAGACCCTTTTGAGAACTCACCAGTCTCCTGGGGGAGTTTGTCAACATCTCCCACGATAAATGAAAGTCACTTTAACATCCACAGGGGTTTTAAAGAAAAGCTGGAACATATCAAAGCTGCTGTGATGGCAAGCTTCATAACATGCACAATACATCAACACTTACAGACACTAAATCCTTCCCAGCCTCAAGGGAACTAACAGCCCCCCAGAGTAAGCTCTTTTTCCTAATGTATCTCTCAAATGAACCGCTGATCTCCTCTCTAAACTTGACAGCTGTCCTGCATGCACTCAAAAGCCCCTGTGCTTAAATCCTTCTATCGTTCTTGTTAAATGACTTGCTAGATCATTTTTCCCTTCATATGAAGAAGGAAATCTTTCCTCCGACCCTATATAAAGGCTTCACTGACCTGCTGTTGGCGTGCACAAGAGTGGCACCACGTTGCTTTGGCCCCGTGGGTTTCAGAGGCTTCCTGGGGTGGCAGCAGTGTCCAGGGACACGGCACCTATGGCACGCAGGGGAGCACTGCCCAGAGAGGCTCTCCCTGTGGCATGGTTTGGTGATCCAGGGCACCACCATCCCTGAGGAGCAGGGTGGCACGTACACCGGTGTCCACTACCACAGCCCTGTGGCTCCACAGTTTTCACATACTCCCAGGAGCAATTCTGGGCTCAACAAACTCCTGTGGCCAGCAGGCACTCCCCTACCAGCCCCCCAGTGCAGATCACTCACTGCCAGCAGATCTGATGGGTTCCTGCACTCAGAGCTGCTTAAATCTGTGACATGGCTTCTCGCTGCTCTGAGGGACTACAGAAAACTTTCCCCTTCGCTGGGCAGAATTTGGCCCATAGTGTCAAATTCATGCTGCCAACAGTTATTTGTCATTTCTGCTCCAGCAGATAGTTCTCTGGGGTTGCTGTGCAGCCTTGCTGCAAAAACTGACATAAGACACCACCAAGACAGCTGTGGTCTTACACTGTCAAAGTCCTTACAAGGGTTGCCAAAAGGATAGTTTGGGATAGAGTCAGAAATAGTCCCAACCCCCAGTTGAGGACAAAGCCCTAGTTTTTGTTGCAGTTCTCACTGTTTCAAATGAAAAACATTTTCAAAGAACTCCAAAATGGCAGTGCTGCGTCCTTCCTAGAAGTAGCTGCTTCTCCGTTAGCTGTTCATAAGCATTATTTTTTGTTTACTGTTTGAAATTGTCCAATGAAAAGGTTTCACTGAGACATTGATTTGTTCCAATGTCAGCAGCAGCATTCCTGACTTGTGCATCAGCACTGTGTGACGTGCCACCCAACAAGCCGGTGTAAGGCCAGTTGAAGTCTGATGACATTGAGGTCTGAAGTCTCCGCAGCTCTGTGGAGACCCAACCCCTGAGTCAAGCTGTTGAGTCTTTGCTTGACACCTGGAACACGAGGGGCCGTTTGCAAAAGTCTGGACAAGGAAAACAGCAGAATAACTTTCACAATATACCTTGTACGCTTGGATTGCCAATGCACATGAGCTCTGCCAGAGCTGTCAGTCAAATAGAGGGTGCTGTTACTGCAGCGCTGGTGATGGGTATCTGTCCTTCACAATATTTTTCTAGTGCGAATATTTTTTTACACTGCTCGATGTTCTTCATCACTCCCTGCATTAGCAGTGAGGGGAACAGGACAGTTTTCCTCTCTGCCCATGCTACTTACACTGCTATAGCACAAAGCGATTTGAAATTATTCACTCTCCAAGATTTCCTCTTAAAACGCCTAGAGAAGAAGATGAGCAACAACAACTGCCCCAGGATGCGACACTCGACCACGGTGACTGTTCACCCTGTGCCGTTTCACCCATCTGTTACCTCTGCTGTTCCCCGCTGGCTCCAGCGCAACCTGCAAGCACTCACCCCTCGTGAAAATTGGGCCGTCCATTTGTGTTCAGAGAAGCCATGTCCCTGTGTCTCACTGGACAGGCCCTGCCATGCTCCACTGAAGAGAGGAAAGGCCTGCAACATAACTGCATCTTGGAGAAGGGTTCTAGACCGAGCCTGACGCTGCACAACTGTGAAATGCCCCTGTGGTCACCTGGCGCAAGACCGCATCCCACCATGAGCATGGCTTCAGAACAGGACTTCTTTTGCAAATTATTTCAGTACAGAAAGAAGCCCTGTTTTCCAACCAGAGCATTCACACTCTGAAATGCTGCTTCCAGCCAGCTCCACTCCCTGCAGCCATCCACCTTGGTCCTTAGTACACCGCTTCACACAGCTGGAGAAGCATCTCAAGGCCTTGTGGTGCAGGGAGCCAGCCCCTTGGGAGGTATTTCTGCTATCTGAGCTTATGAAACCTGCCAATTTCAGCTGCAAACCAGCCACCCTGTGAAACTGCTTCACCTGCCAGGGGAGCGCCTGTCAGACCTACAAATCAAGGCCCTGCACTGGGGAGAGAGATTTACTACTGACAAAATTCCACCCACCGCGCTCAGCCCGGCAGCTCTTACCAGGGGCTTGAAATTAATAGGGTTTTGAATTGCAGCTGCATTTTTAACTCCTCTTACCCAAATGGAAGAGCATGCACATAATGCTTCCTAGAGGAGGATCTGGTTTCTGGGGGCCAGACCAGATGGGAATGGTCAGGGGCAGGAAAGGGGACTTTGTGTCTCCCCCCGACGGCTGCCCTGCAAGCACTGGCTAGAGGGGCGAGGGCTGGGCCACCGAAACCCGGACTCATCAGGCTCGCTGGGTGGGTGCTGCAGGACATCAACACCCATCCTGCTGTCCGGGGTGCCTCGCACGGCACCCCCCGCGGGCACCCCCCCCACGATGTGCTCGCAGCCCTTGCGTAGCTCAGCTCCCTCCCTTTTTAGGGTTCCGTCTACCAGACCGGCTCCACACACCCAAGCAGCACTCAAGTGAGTGCACGGACCTCACCTGAGACCCGATCCAAAACTTCCATTAGCTTTAGATAACGACAGTCGAACCCGTTTTGAGGTCCAAAGAAGAAATCGCCTCAGCCCCAAGCGCTTCCTAGCGCCTACCGGAAGGCACCTGTTGCCCTTAATGAGCTTACCGGGTACTAACTGCTTTCCGGTTTGGCTCGCCTATTACCAAACTTGTTTTACCCTTGCATGGCTCTGCTGAGGACGGAGAAGGCCCGTCCCCGCCGGTGCCGGCGCTCTGCCTGCTCTGAGCGGCACCGCTCCTCCCCGGTGGGCCCGGGCTGTGCCGGGCCCAGCCCATACGGACCGCTCTGTGAACCGCCCCCACCCCCGCGCTGCTCCCACTCCCCAGGCGGGCCCCGACGGTGCGGGGGCTCCGTGGGGCTCCGTGGGGGCCCGGCCCCGCCGCCCCGCCCGCACGTGCCGCCACACCTGCGCCGCTAGCGCTCGCCCCCTCCTCGCCTTCGCCTCCGCCTCCGCCGCCGCGCCCCGCCCCTCGCCCACCGCCTACCAGCCAGCCAATGAGCGGGAAGGGGCTCTGGCCGACGACCAATGGGAGCGCCGTGGCCGCCCCCCTCCTTCCCGCCACCACCCCCTATTTGAGGCGCGCCGCGCGGCCGCGCGCTCGCAGAGGCGGCGGGCGGAGCGGAGCGGGCGGAGCGGCGCGGTGCTCAGCCGCGGTCCGGGGGCGCGGACGGGCGCCCAGCGCAGCCCCGCACCGCGCTCGGGGGAGCGGGCGCTCCCGGGTGGCTGCCCCCCTCATGGAGGCTTTCCCCACTGGCAAGCTGGAGCAGCACCGGCACCTGCCGCCCGTGGAGTGCCTGCCGGGCGCCCGCTACGGCGGCCGGAGCCACAGCGCCTGCGGGAACGTTTTCAACTCCTGGAACGACTACCTGGGGCTGGCCACGCTCATCACTAAGGCCGTGCGCCCCGGCAAGGGCTTCGGCGCCGAGCCCCCCTCAGTGGTGGTGGCGGCGGCCGTGCCGCCGGCCGAGGAGGAGGAGGAGGAAGAGGAGGAGGAGGAAGAGGCGGCGGGTCCGTACTTCGAGGGCGCGCTGGACTTGCACGACCTGGACCTGTGCGGGCATCACCACCACCACGGCGAGGGCCTGCTGGAGGAGCGCTTCGCCGACTTCAGCCCCTTTCCCGGGCGCGGCGGCCCCGCCGCCGTGGTCTTCGACTGCTCGGGGGAGCACCCGGGCCGGGAGGGCTCGTCCCACGCCTGGGGCGGCGTGGTAGTGGCGGGGCGGCTGCCGACCCACCCGCGGGCCGCCGCCCGCCTGCTCAAACCCGAGCTGCAGGTCTGCGTCTTCTGCCGGAACAACAAGGAGGCCGTGGCCCTCTACACCACCCACATCCTCAAGGGACCCGACGGCCGCGTCCTTTGCCCGGTGCTGCGGCGCTACACCTGCCCCCTCTGCGGCGCCAGCGGCGACAATGCCCACACCATCAAGTACTGCCCCCTCTCCAAAATGCAGGCGGCCAAGCAGCTCAGGCACGCCCGGACCGCCCTGGGCAAGAAGGGCCGTTAGGCGCCGGGACCCCGGGGGCGGCCCCGGCCTCCTCCCGCCCGCTTCCTTTGGGTGTTTTTCTGTGCAGCCGATGGCGGGTCCCTTCTCGCACGCGTCCGTGCACTGAGGGCGGAGGCTGGCGAGCGGGGCGCCGGGCCGGTGGTCGCGCCTTCGGCGGCGTCTGCTGCGCGCTGGCCCGCGCCGAGCCGGGCGGCGGGAGCGGCGCAGCCTGGGTGCGCTGTCCTTGTTTATTGTAAGAAAAAAAAATATATATATGTGTGATTTTTACGGAAACGGATTTACGGCGAGATCTGACTGGGGGAGGTGGTCAGAGCAAGCGGAGAGCGGGGCCGGGGGGCTGACGGGGGTCCCCTCGTCCCCAACCGCTCCGCGCCGCCGGGGGGGACCCGGCCGGGTTTTTCAGCCCGGTGGGGGCCGGACGGGAGAGCTGTCGTCTTGCCTGCTAATTGCAGGGTATTTCATTAGGGGTACGATGCTGTGCGTTTCAGGTTTTAAAGTAAACGAACATCCGAGCAATATTCTTTGCCGATCTTAAAACCGGGAAGCGAATCGTGATCAAACCTGCGCTCGGTTACTCGCTTGGGAATTAACACCTCCTCCCCGAAAATCGCAGCGTCCTGCCTGGCACGATGGGAGAGCAGTGCTGTGCCCCATGGCCGCCCTTCAACCTTTCCACTAGTGAGCGTGGACTGCGCTGGTCCCGCAGGTCCCCGTGTCTGATACGCGGCTTTAGGGAAGATGTGAGAGAAGAAAGCATCAAAGTGCTCACTTGAAAATGCGATGGCTCTGGGCTGAGGTGCAAACTGAGCCCTCTCTGCTGAAGGAAAGGCAGTAAGTATGGCAGAGAATAAGCGTCGATGCAGCTTGTGTTTGTGATGGAGAAAGGGGAGGCGATGGGAAGCCCTTGGAGAGAAGACACCTGGGCAAAGCAGAAAGATCGGTAGACTCTACAAAAGCCTTGGACCCTGGGTGGTGGCAGTTCCTTGGTACACCATATCAGACAGGGCTATGTTGCTTCTAATGCTCAAGAGATCAGAAATGGCTGTTACCATGACTTGGAGGCAGGACAAGGAGCAGCAGCAGGTTTGTAGGTTGCTCAGGAGCCCTCCTGAGCCGCAAGGCAGGTGCCCAAGTTCTCAGTGCAGAGAAGGTCAGGCTATAGAAGGCTTTACCGAGACGTGGGACATGGAGGGGGGTGCTCGGCCCATGAGGGTGGCCCTGCCAAAAGCAGAGGGGTGATGAGGACTTTGTGCAGGAACTGCTGAGGCATCACCAGGAGGATGAGAAAGGAGATGGGTCCTGACAGGAAAAGGGAGCGAGGAAAGCGATGGGTGACGCGTGCTTGCGTGGATTCCTTTTGATCAGCAGGTTGGGAGATGGGGGCAGGAGAGGGAGCGAGCAGGACAGTTGAGAACGGAGCCAAAGCAGGGTGGGCTGGGGAGGAGGGCCCTGGGTGTGTAATTCATCATGGCTGTTGACTCACAGCTGCAGCGATGAGGAGGGAGAAACTGATTTTGTGTGGAAGTATTCTCTTAAATCTTCATCAAATAGCTCCAAAGATGGCGTTTTGTCTAATTACTAAATTCAAAGGGGTTTGCATTCACTAATGCTTCATAGTGGCTGCCGTGATCAGCTAAGTATCAGTTGCGTATTGTCTCTCACTTTGTGGGGCTTGCACCGTGGGCTCTTGTAAGCTGTTAGAAGCTAAGATGTGCTTGGTTTTCTGATGCCTGGTCCATGTAGGTTGAATCTGTATCCACCACACATTAGAATCAAGCTCAAGCGTGATGCTATGGGAAGAGATTTCTTCTGTACTTTTGTTACCTCCTTGTGGGAAGTTTGAAGATCAGCATATACATTTTAATGCAGTTGACTGTTACCGGACACAAAAGCAAGAAAGACCTAAGAAAATCTTTCCCAGGTGTTTTCTGAGGGGTAGTTCTGGCAGGGCTGGATGCGAGGTGCTCCTGGCAGCGCTTGCCATGTCCCCATCCCTCCTCTCTGGTCTGTGCGTTAAGCTACTGTGTAGCGCGAGGCCTGGGAATTAACCGAGGCGCCAGACGATCCCCTGCCTGGGACGGCACTGGCCCTCTGCGGCGCCTGTCTCTTCCCTCAGCCCGTGTGAAAGGAAAGCTGTTGTTACCCACGGCCTCTGCCTGTCACCCCCAGTTCCTCCCTTGTCCTGCACGTGTACTCGCCGCCTCGCTGCGGGAAGGCCGAGAGCTGCCTGCTGTAGCCACTGCACGGCATTGGGCGTCTGGTCAAGTCTTAACAGGTAAGGCAGTAGAGCAACAGCTTTGAAAGACCAGTGCAGGGGGGGAAGAAAACCCAAACTGTTCCGGAGAGGAAATGACAAGATTCAGAATCGGCAACGGGCAGCCAGAGAGCAAGGCTCTTCAGTTACTTTACGTGATCATTCAACGGGCAATTTGCCCTTAAAGTTTTACAAGTCGGTGTCTTACAAAGACTGAACCTTTAAGGACGTTTTGGGTTTTTTTTTAAGTAAACTTCTGCGATTCCTGTGCACCAGCCCACTCCTTGTGGCACTGAGTAAGCAGAAACATTCTTGGTTTTGGTTGCTCTGAAAAGCTTATTACAGTGGAGAGTGCTTATAGTGTTACTTTGATTCCTTAAATACTGGAAACCATTTACATTAGTAATTTAAAGCCTAGGAACAGCAAATAGCTTAATCTGAAAGCAGCCCAGGTTGGAGCTGTTATACGCTCTGCAGAAGAGGTCTAAAAAAAGCCAGATTTCATGTTTCATTTCTATTTTCATTAATTCTATAGGCATCTGCAAATCAAAAGATGATGCTCACTTGTTTATAAACCAAATACTTCCTCCAGAGAATCAGTTCAGTACAGGGAGCTATTCCTCAGCATGTCAGTGGTGGAATCTTTCCCATAGTGATATTCTGGTATGAGGAATGAGCAGAGTATTGGATAGCCTATGGTCATCCTCAGTGGATACTAGTCTTAGCAAAAAGCAAGCTACTCCTAATTAAAACCTACTTTCAGATGCATAGATAACTTGATCCAGCTGAAGTCAGGTAAGTCTGTACCCGTCTTTAGTGGAAATCCTATTTGGACAGTTTGTTCTCAGTCTGCTGACCAGAGTGCCTCAGGTAGCTGCTTTGCCATAGGACTAACCCATGATGGCTATGAAATGTCTTTCCTTCCCACAGATGTGCCAGTTTAACCTTTATATTTGGTGGGTCAATATATACTGGAGATAGTTTGCTAACAGTCGCATGGGGGGGAAGATAGTTCTAATATGCCTGTTGTCTGGGCAAAACAGAAGTGATATGCTAAATAGAGAAGATGTAGCAAAGCCAGCAGATAGTCCTGCTCAAGAGTGAAATGACTAATGAAGCTTAAATTGCAGCAAGGGAGATTTTTGATTAGTAAAAAGCAGTGGAATAGCTTGTAGAATCTCCATCCTACCATAATTAAATGCATTAATGATTCTTTTCAAGAGGAGGACCTGACAAGGCATTTCAGTTCTAGCTGGTCCTGCCATGGCAAAATGGGAAGAATGGGTGTTCTTGTTACTCTGCTCACGTGCCTACTTGCAATTCTGCAGTAAACCAGACAGGATGGGTACTAGTGCCTGAATAACAGGTAAATATTGAATCTTGCATTTCACTGACCTAACACCTTCACTTTGTAGGCTTACACAGCTTAATGGTACCTTACAAAAGGAAAACTTGCTTACACGTAGCAGCTCCTGTCACTGACTGCAGCCCGGGGATATTAGAACAACAACGATGCATCCCGTTTCCAGCAAGACAAGAGTTCCAGTGCTCTTCCTGGTTAGGATTGCCTCCTGGCTGTCCACCAGCCCACCTGCACCGCAGCTTCCCGAAGTGCTCCCAGTCCTGCTCGTGACAGCACCGAGGCCCATCTAACCGGGGTCATGACTTGTCCCGAGATGCAGTTGTGGCTGTGCCCCGAGCGGAGTGGCACCACTTCATTCACTGCCCCTGCCCTGCTCTGCCAGTCCTCATAAAATAGTGATTTTAAAATTATTATTATTATTTAGAACAAAGGCACTCTAGAGAAAACATACTTTAAATGCCTATACCCTACTTCTGCTGAGCACCCTGATGGTCCTCAGCCCTGCCCACCAGCTGGGGGGTCAGTCTCTGGGCTGCTCCTGGAGTAGGAAAGAAAACAAATTGTTCGTGCCTGATCACTTGCCTTGCTCTGCTCTTGGAGATTTGTTTTAATTGAGCAAGGTTTGCATCCATTTAACCAAGAGCAGCTTTGAGTTCTGCCTTCTAAATACAGCATGTGACAGTTTCTGTACTTCTAAGGTTCACTGAAAACTGTAAATGTTCAACTGGACATGAATCAGTTGAACTCAGCAATGCTTGACAGAATTCATTTGACTTCAACATTTTCAGGTCACCAAACTGTGCTAATGTATCATTATGGCAGTAGATGGAGGTTTTAGCTGTTGGATTTGGTCAGTAGTGGGTTTTGATCACTGTAGTTTGTATTCTGTCTAAAATGATCAAGCAGTAAAATAAACACACTGGCATGTCTGTAAAGCTCACATCTTGCAGATCTTTTGTCAAGCTGCCCAGTCCTGAGAATTTTATGTGTTGGCAACATTATCACAATCTCAAATAATGGAAGTTAAGAACACAGATTTGGGAGCAGAGCTTTAGCTGGTGCAATGATCACTAACATTTATCCCCATGTAAAAATGGCTTTGGATAAAATTAAAAATATCTAGCTGGAGGTATAATCACTCTTTACATCTCCCTGATGATGGCTGGAGAAAGGCAAATGCTGCACCCATCTTCAAAAAAGGCCAGGAGGACCCTCTGAGGTGCTACAGGCCAGATGATATCACTTCAGTCCCTGGGAGAGTCATGGAAGATCTTGGGCACATGCAGAAGGTGACTGGGAACAGTCAGCATGGATTTACTGAGGGTAAATCATGCCTGACTCACCTGCCTTCTACAACATTATAACAACTTTGTGGACAAGGGAAGGAGCAGTGGATGTTCTTAATCTCAACTTTAGCCAGGCTTTCACTGCTGTCTCACATGGTATTTCTGTACCCAAGTTAGGATGTTACAACCTAGATAACAAGGTGAGTGGAAAAAAATGGTTGGATTTTCAGGCTCAGCACCATGGTCAATGGGCTGGAGTGGGGTATCACAGAGGTCTGGCCTGACATTGTGCTTGAGGACCTGCAGGCAGCAGCAGGTCTGATGACTCCAAAACAGGAGGACCAGTGGATCTGCTTGGGGCAGGGCAGCCATCCAGAGGGACCAAGGTGGGCTGGGCAGAAGCCTGAGGAAATTTGGCAAGGAAAAGGGCAGAGCCCTGCACTGCCAGGGAAGAAGCCTGTGCAATGAGAGACTGGGGTGGCCCAAATGCCTCCAGGGCCCTGGCAGGCAAAAAGCTGAGCATTAGCTAGCAGTGTTTCAACAGGACCAGAGCCTGTAGATGAGGAGAGTATACCCTTCAGTAGACCTCATCTTGACTGCTGCATGCAGTTTTGGGTCCTGTTGCACCCCATACAAGGAGGACATTGAGAAATTTGAGTAAGTTCAGCCAACACAACAGTCAGGTGCTGGAGCATGTGCCTGGGAGGACAGGCTGAGAGTTGGGGTTGGGAGAAGAGAAGGCTCCAGGGAGACCTTATTGCAGCCCTCCAGTACTTAAAGGGGACTTAGAAGAAAGATGGGGGCAGACTTTTTAGCAGGGCCTGTTGCAATAGGACAAGGGGTAAGGGTTTTAAACTAAAAGAGGGCAGGAGATTATATATATATAACCCCTTTATAGGGCTGTACGTGGAACAAAAACCAGGCTTTTTATTTTTGCTTAGAACACACTGTTGCTCTGAAGGAATTCTGTGACTCAACAAGCACTGACATCACAGGCTCCAGGAACACAAAAATCTGGCCCTCAAAAGATGACTCGCAGCAAGTTTTGCCTGAGAAACCTACCAGTCTGGGATAACTCAAAGAGGGCAGGAAAAGGACAAGAGGAGTATTACAACTTTTGTTCACACATGTTAAAATCAAACCAGGTTTCTCAGGAAGAAACTCTCCCAGGTGTTCTCACCTTCTCCTTCAGCTGGTACAGCAACAGGTACACATGCACAAAAGAGTTGTTCAACAAGCTGTTCTGCATTAATGTACATTGCAGGAAGTTACTAAAAAGGCAAGACACCACACTAGCTAATTCCATAAGTTGTTTATTTATCATTGAAGAAACACACAGCAGCAAGTTCTGTGTTGGCTTCAGTATGACCAGTTATAGTTAATTGTTGTTACCGCACCCCAAAATTGAAGAAGTCAACACAGCCATTACTACAAATGACTTTTTTGGAAAGGGAAAGAATTGACCCTGAAGACAAAGAATTGGGTGAAAATTCAACAATTTCTCCAAAACCACACCTTTTAAATATGATATTATTTATAAATCCTTGAAAGTCATGAATTATCCCATAATGGAAAAGCAGCTGTGCTATTGGCAACAGAAAATACATAGCCATATGCTTACCAAAACACTTAAATTGTAAAAGCTTGAAGTTTTGTGGTTGTACACTGCAGCAGTATACATTACTGGAACAAAAACTGCAAAATGGCCTCATAGGTGTTACATATTCAAGTAAATCTACAGGAAATATCCCAGTGTAGCTAATGCTCATAATGTTTATTGTATTTAATTCAAATTCAAGCAACTTACTGAATTTAGATAGCGATAAAATATGTCTCTCAGAAACCGCCTGCCCTCAAACATACCTATGTAAAAGAGGGCTTTTATATATTTTTCTTTTTTTTTTTGCTAATTATGGAAATAGATCTAGCTCTGCTTTTTCAGTAATTCCACTGTGTGAACAGAGATGTTTTCAAAGGCATGTTCTGTTATGGTAATACCCCATTCCAAATTAAGGCAGACTAAAAACAAAAAGGTCAGCCTGTTTTGGTGCGAGATAGAAGCATTTCTCAGGATAGCTGTTGGGTTTGCTTCTTTTTATTTTAGCAACAAATGACCCATGAAGTAAGCATCATTTGAAATTTCAAAAACTGGCATTCAATTTCCAACCTTCTGCTGTGAGATTTGTGCATGATCAATCTATATGAGTAAGTAATTCAAGCTCATGCTTTCATGTTACCTCAAAACATTTGTTAAAGAATTCCAATTCAGAATGTTTATAAGCACAAATATAATCCATGGATTCGATCAAATCAAAGCTAAAACATTGGTTAAACTCTGCGATTTTCACTTAACGTCGTACAGTGGTCCACCCGTCTTCATCTGTCTCGTTTTTAGTGCGGCGAAGGGGCTCACGCTCCTTTTCTGTTTTCCAGGAACCCTTCTCCTTCTCCCCATCTCTTTCTCGATCTTTTGATGCTGGTGGGGGAGCAGAAGCTGGAGGAGCAGCAGGAGCAGGAGCTGATCGCCGAACTGTTTCACGTTCTTCTCCACGTTCTTCTCTCCTATCATCAGCACGCCGCCATGAGCTTGCTACAAATACAGAAAGACAACAAAACAACCTTTGTCATGCTCCACCAGCAGCCTGCAGAGTTTCAACAACTATGCCTGGCCTGACAGACTTATTTACTTATTCTCAATCTTGCCAAGAGGTAACACGATCATGACAGCCAAATGCACAGCTTAATTTTATAGTGAAGTACGGGACAGGAACTACTCAAGCCTCTTTTCAGATGCAGGATTGTTGTGAGCAACCCAAGTGTCATCTGTAAAATCCAGTAACTGTAATAAGAATGTTCTATTTCTGTTACAATGGTTTTATGATGTCAAAATATATTCTTATATTATTGTCAGAATTAAAAGCACAAAAGTATCTCCTTAGAAATGACTGAACCCTGAAACCAGAAAAGTCCTAACTTAAAAACACTTGTGGAAAATACTTAGGTGTGCGTTGTCTCAAAAGACAGCTAACTACTGTTCAGCCTGCTGAAATCAGAGGTATAAACAGCACCGGGTTACACGACTCCACTGGTTACAGTACTCACCATCCTTTACTATATCAAGGAATTGTTCATTTCTATCAAAAGGATGTTAAGAATTCCTCCCCAGCTAAGTGTGAACAAAGCTGTGTCAAATACCAAACCAGCCAGCCAAATACCAAAACTTCTTGATATACTAAAAACAATAGATCTCCGCACTGAGAACCCTCAGCCTTTCTGCCAGCCGAAGTCCCACATGACACGTCCCATGCCCGAGGCCAGCTGCCAGGGAGCACCCCTGTTCAGGGAGCACCCACGCTCAGGGCAGAGACCAAATGAGATTCTGAAGGCAAGAATACCACAACTGGATAGCATGGTATCTCAGGCTAAATATATTTGTTTGTTACTATATTTTTAGAACACAGCAAAGGATTAATAAATGTACATAATTAAAACAGGCTCATGTATGTAATTAAAATAAGTTATTCATCAAAATCAATACCATTAATAGTGTGAAACCCACATGGCCTTGTCTGCAAATACTTCCCTCACATTTTAATGCTTTTATGAAATGAGACAAATTACTTTCTGGAACGTCTATCTTGATAATTTACGTACAAGAATTTCATTCACCCTGAACATAATCCCACTATGAGAACTGCATACTTGAAATGTTCTCCTCCTCCTGCAGGTGTGAAATGCTACTATGATAGAAAAGAGTACAACTAAAAAAAGTTAAGATTCAAGGAAGAATTCTCAATTACACTGAAGTTTCGTTCTATCACTTTGCTTATGCAAAGGGAGTTTAAGTGGCTGAAAATATAACTTATTCTCATTTTACCACATCCTAGCACTGTCAGCGCAACATGAAGGCCCTATAATTAATGTAAAACTTTTAGGAACACTAAAACAAACATACGTTCTTCACGGTCAGATCTGGGTGGTGGTCCTCTTCTGAGGGGTGGATCTCTGTCATCAGCACGCCGATCTCTCATGTCACGACCACCCCTGTCCCATTCTTCACGACGACTTGAATCTCTCCAGCTAGAAGTTTCCTCAGCTGGTCCTCTTCTCCAACCAGCATCATCCCTTTTGCCATTCAAAACATAAAAAGACTAAATGTTACGATTTTACCTTTGCTAAAGAAAGAGGGCAATAATAAATCACAACACAGATATTTTCAGGCCCAGTAGGTCTCTATTTAACATATTGACATACTTCCAAAACCTTTTCTGTTTTTTCTGGAGCCTGAAAACATGAAATTCTCTTGATAACAGGTTAAAAAAAAAAAAAATTAAAAGCAGCAAAGCATTTTGGGATTCCTCCTGTAAACAGTTAATGTCATCTTAAAAGTAACAAACCAAAAAGGCCCCAAAATGCCACTATCCGTTTACTGCCTTAAAGTGCTTAATTTCATACAAACCAACCATTGCTCCTTTCACTCAGCAATGTCATATTATTTCTTATCAGCAGGGCACTACTTTTTTTTTTTTTTTAACAGAAATATTCTGGAAGTATTTAAACAGAGAAGTCAAACCTGGGACGCCTGAAACGATCATCTCGATCAAAATCTCTCTCTCTGTCAAATTCACGGTCTTTCTCATTTTCATCACGATCTTTGTCTCTATCCCATTCACGGTCTCCTGTCGGTCTGGAGTCTCGGGGAGGCCCCCAGCTGTCCTCACGAGCCTTTTCTCGTTCTCTCCATCCCCCTATAAGTAAGAAACAGAGTCAAAGGAATTTGTGACTGACCTCTGATCTCTCTGTAGACAAAGAATCCTTTACTTCCCTCACAGAAACTGGTTCTTCAAGTTTTGATCCCTGAGGATCCAACTTAAGATGCTTGTAAAAAGTGTGCGCATTGAGTGGAGCCATCAAGAAAACACTGTAGAAGCTGCTTAATATAAACACAGTAACATATATCTCATCTATCAGGACTGCCTGTAACAGTTTAGCAGAGCTGATTACACCCTGCAGTTTTCAGTCAGAAACCATAAACTCCTCGAGGGTCTTGTGCAAAATAAGTGCAGGAAGAAGTAAAGGGAAGAGCTTAGACACCAGATTCCTTTGTGAAAATCTACAAGTGAGGAGATTATAGGCAAGCAAATTTTTGAACTTACTGCTTTTTAAGGCACTACTTTAAAATATGACTATCATCTACCATTTACTTACACAGTGCATCCTGCAATATCATTCAGTTGTTTATGAATGGGAGTTATGCAGCATGCTTTCTCTTTAGATAGGAAAAAGGAGAAAGCTATTGGAATGCGAGTTTTAAGATTTATGATAACTTTTCTACAGGTTTGGATTTACAGAATTAGTGTCTATAAAAGCTGATGTAGCACCTGTGAATAAAAAGAACCGGGAAATCAAAATCATATCTAACATTTAAAAATGTCATCAAAAGTTCTGAAAAGACAACAGTCTTTTCAGGAAAAAAAGAAAAAGAAAAAAAACAGAAGAAAAAACTGGTTTCTTTTCAGGAAACAGTTGTTCTAGTCACCATCAACAAGACTTAAAAATAGAAATAAACTACATAAGAACAGGATAATTCAGATTGTAAGGAACCTCAGAAGGTCATCTAGTCAAAACTCCTGCTCAAAGCAGGATTTTCAAGAAAGGTAGACACAAAAGCAACAAGGGAATGGTAACAACAGGAATATCTTTGTACACATGAAAAAGGTTTATCAAAAATAGACCCACTTGAATGATATATCAAAATCCCCCTTAGAAGGGGGTTAATTTCAGACATATAGAGGGGGCAGGGAGACCAAGGTCTACTAATCTAGTGAGAATGTTCCTCCCCCATCAGAGCATTTAACTTGTATATTTTGGTTTTACACATAGGTAAATTACCAGCATTACTATGTGACCTTCCAGACAAGCAATAGACAGTGCTGTATTTTTATTTTTTCAATTCGACCAAATTAAAAGGTCTAATTATACTAAGTAAAGGAGTGTCCACATTAGCCAATTTAATCCAGACATTTTCAGAGTTGATCCTCCCATCTCTGGCACCAAGTACATTACATCCATTATCTACTAGGTTAACACATGATTTGGAAGGAACATTATTATATTAGTCTATTTTACCTGGTTTACCAAATGGTCTCCAAGGACCTGGCCTTGAATCATCACCGCTACGCCAGGGACCCCTGTCATCATCTCGTCTGGAGAGCCTGTCATCATCTGCGCTACGCCAGGGACCCCTGTCATCATCACGCCTTGACATCCTGTCGTCATCCATCCCACGCCTGGGACCCCTGTCATCATCCATCCCGCGCCTGGGACCCCTGTCATCATCTGCAGCACGCCAGCTGCCCCGGTCATCATCCAGTCCTCGCCTGGATGGCCTGTCATCATCCAAAGCCCTTCTGGGTGGCCTGTCGTCGTCCAGCCCACGCCTGGGTCCTCTGTCATCATCTGTTGCACGCCAACTGCCTCTGTCATCGTCCAAGCCACGTCTAGGTGGCCTGTCGTCATCCAAGGCACGCCTGGGTGGCCTGTCGTCATCCAAGGCACGCCTGGGACCCCTGTCGTCATCTGCAGCCCGCCAGCTCCCTCTATCATCATCCAATCCACGCCTGGGCGGCCTGTCCTCATCCAATCCACGCCTGGGCGGCCTGTCCTCATCCCCTTCACGCCTAGGTGGCCTGTCCTCATCCCCTTCACGCCTAGGTGGCCTGTCCTCTGCTGATTCCATAGAAGGACGTTCTTTTTCTTCTGCAGCACCACGTCGCGGCAGATCATCCCCTCGCCGGGGCAGATCATCCCCTCGCCGGAAAGGTCTTTCATCATCTCTTGCTTCTCCTCGACGCCAATCTCTATAAAACCATCATAGAGAATGAGCAAAAAGTAGAAACTGACATCAAACATCTCAAGACCATTTCTGAACATATCCATGGTTGCAAACACATTTACAGAGCTTGCAGTTTTCAAGTACACTTTCTAATTGCCTTCATTGCTATGGGAAAGTGGTAGGTCACTGTACCTACAGCTTCAGTAAAGACTGAACAGTTTACTATCTCCTTCAAAACTACAGTTTGAAGGGGTAACTACAGTCCCCTGTTGGTTATCTGCTGCAACATAACAGAGGAGATGTTTGGCTTCTACACCAAGCCTGATTTGATAAACTCTAGCAAAGTTTCAAAGAACCAGTATTAAAAAACCACAACCATCAAGTAAGTATCCCCCTTCTTCACGCACATGCCAGACCTACAGTCCAATCTCTGTTTTCATATGCTTTGGCACAGTTCCAGCCCGGCAGATTGGCAATACTTTCACTGCCAAACATCCACAACTAGATATGGCAGGACAACATAGTAAACTCATGATTTAATCCGCTGCAACTGCCCGACAGCAAGCAGGGTGCACCAGGCTCTGGCAGGCTGTCAGTGCTTGCACGGACTCTCCTTACTAGGATGTATGTAAGAAGTAAAGAATTGGTGAGAATTTTCCCTAGGATATTGCATCATCAGTTCATCTTTGAAATATGTTTGTATTTGTAACACTGAAAAGTGTTCAGCAGAAAAAACACTGCTGAACAACGGTTAGAGCCTTCCACTCCTGTCAATTCTATGGACACACCATTTAGTTTAATGTCTACAGGATTTGACACATCCATTTAGACCATAAACCTTGGCTTTGTCATCAGATTAATTTCTTTATTTCAGGAAATTAAACTTCCTAAGCTGGTTCCTCAACAATAAAAAGAAACAAGGAATCATAGAGATATACTGGTACCTGCCTCTTGGCAAGAGAAGCTGCCCTGCAGTTGAATCTCATGGATTCAAAAAATAAAATCAAAACAAAACAAAAAAACCCTACAGGCTCAGAAATCCACTATGTACCAAAACATAAACAAAAGAACAGCAAGGATTTGCTACAAAACAACAGATGTAGGACTCCCAAGAAGCGAGAACAAAGATGCAACAGTTTTTGACAACTCTGCATATCTCAAGAATTTCGAGGAATTGTGAGCAGTGTATTTCCTAGTTTTGGAAGAGTAAGGGAGAATGCAATTACCACTGAACTGTGAGATAAAAAATGCAACATGGAGATTGTTAACCTCCATTTAGACTCAAATTGGGTAATCTTCTTTGGAAAATCTGATTATTTTGATGTAAAAGACATGTAGAGAAATGGTTATAGAGTTCATCAAATGAAAAAGTATTTAATTCATTTATATTTAGGTACTGTTTCAGGGTTTTAGGATTTTCAAATCTACTTTTAAACTATTAAACTATTGCTACTCTAATTTTTAAACTATTACTTGCAGGTGAAATTACGCCTCTGTTTTTACATTTTTCTACTCGTTTGACAACTTTTGTGTACCTATTTCAGCTTTTGTCCTTCTTTCCCTCTTTGAAATCCTAACTCCCACTTTAAAAGATTACTGTAATTAAAAGTCAAACAGCATCTGATAAATTAGTAAGAAGAGAGGGATGCATGAATATTAAGAATGTTATTGAATGGCAGTCACTGGTAGTAATGCAATCCAGTTTCTATTATATAACCCATTTTCCAATATCCTCTAAAAAAAACCCCTACACACAAATCTACAAGAGCTGAAAGCATGCAGACAGCTTTACCAAATATAGCAGAAATCTACTGGCAAAGTTCACGCTATAGTGTCTAGCACTGTTAAAGGTTCATAACTTTTTTTTTCCCCGCTCATCTTAACTCAGGCACAAACAGCACAGACATAAAATAGAGGTCAACTCCCCTTGTCTATACATTCTGGCTTTTTAGTATTTCTTGACCATAAGCACATAAGCATTTGTTGATCCTTTGGGATAGCAATCTGTGGCAGTCATAACTCTAATGAGCTGTGCTAAGCGTGACTGCCTGCAGCACTGCCTCGCCACTTTTAGTGAATACCAGGTCTGTATTAGTTGCCATTTCATTGTTTCAACGAGCAGGTGTCCAGTTCCTGACAGCATTTTAGGGATTTTCTGTAATCTAGAGAAAGAACAAGAGGTACCACCATAAAATGACTTTTTCTACTAAATCAACTGGATTTTAATTTAAGTCCTACATAGCACTTCTACATTAAGCTCTTTTTCCTGCAATCCTGCAATCACATATTCGTAATATTTTTTTATATCAGGATTGACTTTCTTCCTTAAAAATTTTTTTACGTCATTAGTTTTATTTTCCTCTCTTGTTTCTTACGATAACTATCCTTCCTGCACAGTGAAGAAACAAGGCAAATACTCGCAGTCTAGTTATAACACATAATATAGCCACTAGCCATCCAAGAGAGACAGCCCTTGCTGGACCTTCTGCCTTTCTGTAATCTGTTTTTTCTTGTAACTGGAACCATGGTATGGAAAAGACTGAGAACACTGGAACATGCTGATCGCCTGGAATCTAGCTGTCTGGGGATTGCTGCAAAGTACAATTGGTTGCTCCGTGACTGTAAAGACCCATGTACCAATATGGCATGTATGCCAGGACTGTGCCATTTCCACGAGAAACTGTGAGACACAATTTTATAGCTTCTCTCCTTGTACTGTCATCCGTAAGTACCTTTTAATACATACATCCAATGGCTGTACTTACAGCTAGATACATGCTGCAAATTAAATCTGATGGTCTGTCCTCTGTGTTACTGCCTTTATCACTCGATTCAGAAATACATTTTGGAATTACTGTACTCACAGTTAGGTTTGCACTGCTGTCTTTGTATTCAACATATTTTCCCTTTAGGTTTAAAATAAAACTCAAACTAGACTAGGGGCTACTAAAGAATGAAGAATTACACCTTTCTTCTGCAATTATGTCTGAACATCACCGCTTTTACTTTGTTATTTCCTAACTTCAGTAAAAAGAAAATAATTGAGAAACATTGCTTTATTTAAAATTCCATAGAGATACTAATCTTGACTGCTATCAGTATTTCCTTTTAGTATTCCTCAGTATATTCCTTTTGGTAAAAAGGAGAAGGAAAGTTTTACTGAACATACTACATAATAAACAAAAATACACCTGATTTGAACTCCTCAGCAGTCACTCAGCTCCATTTCTATAAAAGGTGAATGAGAAATGACTAAGACAACACTTATTCAGAAAAGCTCTATGGTATAATGATTCAAAAATTAATATGGGTCACCTGTACCATTCTGTGTTTAAAAAAAAAAAATCACACTGAAGCATGTAAGTAGATGCATTAAACACTTCTGCAATATGTTAATAGTTAAAAGGCTTCACGCAGGAGTTTCATCCAAATTTTGATTTTGCAATTCATGAGAAAATGGATCACTAGCAAGAGTGGCACCACAGCTTTTAAGACTGAAAGACTATTTCATTTATCAAGAGATCGTACTCTTCCAGTATGTTAGAAGAAATTATTAGAGAGAGAGGAAGAGTAAATTAATTTACTTCCACTGGAGTGGGATTAAGCTGTAATGGATATAAATTGCTGCACTGGAAATTAAGGTTAGATATTTATAAAAATCTATCTACCTCGAAGGCTAATTAAGCAATAAAATATACTGCCAATTGGAACAAGTAGTGGTATCTCCATCAGCATAGGCTTCTAAGAACAACTAGATGTGCACCATCAGAAATATTTCAGGTACAGCTCATCCTGTTGTGGAGCAGAGGGATGGACAAATGTTAAACATCTTGTTTTCTACAACTGTATAAACAGAATTCATTATTAGTGAACTTATCCAAAACGCCTAAAATATATAGATATGAACAAGGCTTTTTTTTTTTGTAAGTGCAAAGTACTTTCAGTATTCTTCCTTCAGATATCCTTCCGTATCTGTTCAATACAGTCTTTCAGAACTTTGTTTTAGTTTATGGCACATATTTTCTGCTCTGTGACTTACTCTGGCACTTGAATAGTTTAAGACTCTGAATTTTTACTTTACTATTCCTATGTATTACTATCAGTTTTCTAAATGGAAAATCTCAAACAGTTTTATCATCCAGGAACCCTGCATTTGCTTGTCATCTTTCCTTGTTCTGTGTTTATACAACTGACAACAATGTTTGAGCAGGACAGAAATTTTTAATTTAAAAAAGAAATCAAGTAAGCAAGTTGTTTATCACATGGATAAGGTGTCTTCCAGCTTTCACATATCTAAGCTAAATAAAACAGGCATGTTACCTGGTGCAGTTCCAAGATAAAACCTCTTATTTTGAAATCCTTACAAAGCAGTTTTTTAACAGAAGGAAACTTTCAGAGATGGAAAGGCATGACATTATTCACTTAGTGCAGCTTTAGCAGTATCAACAAAAAGGTAGTCTACATATTTTGAGCCTAATACAACTGGTGCTTAGTAACCTAATGATTACCTTTCCACTGGTGCTCGCCGCCATTCAGATTCTGTCTCACCACCTCTTCTCCAGGAGCTTTCAGACTCCCTATCACCCCAACGAGATTCCTGTATGGCAAAAGAAATTAGGAACATTCTCTCTGAATACTTTACAATTAAGATTTTCAACATATAATTTACTCCTTTCAAAGCATACTATGTCATTCAAAACTCACTTGTTACACTGTAGAGAATACTGAACTATCAGGAGTTTGAATAATTTAAGTATGGTCTTAACTGACTAACTTTATTGTTTCCGGCACAGTTTAAAAAGCAATATGGTTCCCTTTGCGCCATATACTTTACTTGTAGGGTAGGATATATGCAAATACACTAAAAAGTTTATGAACAAGTGTATCAACAATAGCTACAGTGAGCCACTGCTACCACCTGTTAGCACAAAAAAGCCATTCTAACAGCTTCACTTTCGTGCTGCTTCATGACAGTAGGAATCAATTCACAGAATTATTTGCTTTTGTGCTTTCTAACCACATCAGAAAATGTAAATGAGTAAACTGAAAGCCCTCTGTAGGAGAGACCAGATTGTTCTGAGTACCTCAACAGATAGAACAGGTGAGGTATTCGTGATTCACACAGATTGCTTTGATGCAGGGCAGAGCAATAGTCAATTTTATTTTTTTTTAATGAAGGTAAAATGTCTTCCCCCATTGCTGGACAAAGACAAACCATTTAAACTACTTCTAACACAGTTATTTATTCCTTAATTTCATGACAAGACGACAATTAGGTAAACCACATAAAATACCTGATTTCACATAATCACACAACCTCTTTATAAAAGAGTATTCCGGTTTTAAAATGCTCTTTGAAAAGTGTTTTTATTTGTCAAAGTCTGTGCTTCAATATGGGGAAATACACAGGTTGAGCAAGATCTTGCATATCCACTATTCCATGACTGTCTACTTAAATGCTTTGAATTGACCTCAACAAACAAGAGTGAACAAAGAAAGAAGCCCAAAACTGCAAGTGGTATTTTTCAAGTGGTACAGATCCCTCTATCAGAACCTGAGTCATCTTTTCCATATAATCAAGTGCCCATGGCTCAGAGTACCTCTTACGTGAAGAATACTGGTGATGATTATTTACCTGATAAGACTATCAAAACAATTTATACAAGCTCTGATCACTTCACAGTGTTACTCAATGAAGTATGCGTTAATCAAAGACTATGGCTATGGTGGATGAAATTTAAAACTAGTTCTCTTACTGAAAAGTTCTGAAAAAGTAGAAGCATAGAAGGCTTGTGGTACTTTGTTACATTCTTTTAAATCATTAAACATTTATTTGCCAATAACTTTTGTTTTGTTTCCTGCTGGATTGGGATAATGATTTTTGCCAGTACTTACATTTATAAAAAGGAAATTGCACACACCTCTTGTTTTTATGTTTTATGTTATTGCATATTTCTTAGAAAATATAAAACTATGCTTTTAGTCTGGGATTCTCCTTTAATATCTACTCTGATTCCTGACTTTGGCATAACTCACTACGCTTGCTTCCAATATAGCTCTACTTTTGTGTTCAAGAAAACTTTATTCAGTATTCTTTTTAGTCATTACTTGTTTAGCTTTTTTAACATCCTGGAGATCTTAGTAGTTTCCTTGCTTTACTTTACTACTAAACTACAAATTCCAGATCCTGATAGTAAGCTGAAACTAAGTGATAACAACTTAACTATTAAATTAGCCACTTAAGCTACAACTTTAAAAAAAAATTTAACTTATGATTTTGCACTGCCACCATCATCTTCCAAAGAATCTACAGAAAGAGCAGCAGTCAGAAAGAAAACCAACCTGCAGGTATTACCTACCTTTCTTGAAAATGGGTCATCCAGACCTCTCCTCTCTTCTTCTCGACGACGCTCTCTTTCTTCTATCTCCATTTCTCTTTGACGTTTTTTCTTCTCCAGTTCTTCTAGTTTTTTGACACGTTCCTGGTATTCACGCTGTTCCTGCTCACGCTTCTCACGCTCAATGCGTTCCTTTTCTTCACGCTCTGCAGAGTTGGAACATAAATGGAATGTATCACCAATACAAATTCTGTTACTTTGCTGTATCCACAGAAGGGTTACAAAATACGATCTCTCCCCCTTGACTCCTTAAAAAAAAAAAAAATTTAATAACCCAAGCATTTCACAGGATGCATTTAACTAACCATAGAACCTTTTCTCTGGAAGTATCCTAACTCAAAAGCTACAGGAAAAGGAACCCTGATACATCCATTAATATGACATCTTGAACAACAACTAGTGAGAAAGGAAAGAAAATGTTCCAATACCCATAGGTTAGTTTGATGTGCAGATCACAAATGTGCCAGCTAAAATATCGTAACTACCTCAAGCACGGTAGAGGATCCCTTCCTTAGAAAAGATAAAAAAAATAAATCAGCTAGCAGTGTCAGAAATTTGATATTCAGGATTGCTTGATTTTTGTTTGGTTGGTTTTTGAATGTTGCACGATTATGAACTCTGATACACAAAATCTTCATCCACCAAGTGACAAGTAGGACAGAAATTTACCTTACAGGATGCCTATCACCTCTTCTCTTCTAAAGCCTTAAAACAGGCTACCAGACAAAGCAGTTCATGAAGAAAGGCGAGCTGCTTACAATTCTTGAGTTCTTGATCTGACATCAATGTTCCCTTTCTATTTTCTTTAAGACATGCACAAACAAGTGGCCAGAACTCAAACTAAACAACTAAAAACAGAGACACAAATTTTTGTTAGCCTCCTTTACTCATGTCTCGGAGAAGGGGAGAGCAGGAAGCATTCATTTGCTTTTACTTTCCCCTCCTCCTATAAAGCTTTACCTTCATCTCTATGCTGCACAGGTAAGCATTCAGAAGGTACATTAGGTATAATGTAAAGGTACAGTATCTAACAGCAATGAACACAGTCTTCACCACTGACTGAAAGTGAAAAGACTTCCTCCAACATCATGAAACAGGGAAACCAGAAGTTAGCTGCGTACACGTCTGGAACAGGTCAAGGATGCAAAGGATAAAATAATCACGTTCTCGATTATACCTTTAAGCAGCTGTTCTTCTCGTAATCTTTGTTCTTCTTCCTCCTTTTCTCGGTAGTAAGTAATGCGTCTCTCTTCTTTGCGTTGCTTCTTGCGTTCCTCCAAACGATTACGCCTCTCTTCTGCCAACCGTTCCTGGAACTGCTTGAGTTTATCCTGAAATACAAGGAATACGCATGAAAACACCAGGACTGTAATGTTTAAGCACTAGACAGTTGCACAAATTGCTAAATAAAGCTGCACAGAAACACAAACCAACTGCAACATACTAACTTTGCTCCACTGAAAAACAACTATCTTTTTGCCATTTCAACCTTCCCTGCAACTGGTTTTGAATAAGGGAATATACTCTTACTTAGAAGAAAGACAATCACGATGCACCATTTTAGTCCTTCTGCTTTTTCAGGAAAGGAATTACCTCAATAGTAATTTACCTGTACCTAAAATGCACTATCTAAATTACCTATATTGTTGCAAAGAATCATATGCAGTTACTTAACTTATTTCAACATAATACATCTTTTGCCTTTTTTTTTTTTTAAAACCAGTTCTTACTGCAACATAGCCAAATAATCAAAGCTATAAGCAGCCTCAGCAAATGTAGAATTTTAAAAATGTAGAGCAAGAAACAAAAGGCACAGCTCTTTCTGTGCTTTCGTGGCCTAATTTGTTATTGAATTTTGCAAACATAAAACGTAACTTGAAGTACCAAATACTTGAACTGTCAAAATCATTTCCAGATTCAAACTAAAAGATTGAAACAAAACAATACAGTATTTCTATCTGTTTCTCAACTTCAATATTATTGTCAGTATTAGTCCATCACTGCAGTACGTCCAAGTACCTATACAGATACAGTTGGCTGCTCATACGCTACTGAATGATGTCTTACTAATAGCTGCATTGAAATAAATAATTCACCTATTTTTTATTTTCCATATAAGCTATCCCAGAAGTTGTCAAAAATTGTAAGCGATAATATCTAGGAATGGGTGCAAGAATATTTTTATTTTTTAGTCAAAGCAGAAAATAAACAATTCCATAATTCTGAGTCATTCTAGATACTAATTTGTTTCTAGTTTTCATGAAGAATCACTGGGTCACAAGTTTAGTTCCTCACTTTAGAGGAATATTTTATTATAATATCATGTCTCATGTACCTCATAAACTGTTCGTCGTGATGCTTTGAGCCTGGCTTCAAATAAATCTCTATCCTCCAACATCCTTGACAGTCTGTTCTTGTGCTCAAGGGCCTTCTCACGCTCCAACTGCAAAGTGGTGATCTAAAAATAGAAAGTATACAATGAATTACAAAGTAAAATCTTAGTATATATATTCGCATTCAATCTACCTCAGCCACAAGAAAGAAATTTAAAAAAAAAAAAAAAAAAAGAATTTTTTTTCCCTCTTTCACATCCAAGACAGAAGATACTGCTGTCTACTAGCATAACAAAATTGTGATGCTAACACTTCATTCTTTGTATCAACGTTCTTCCTGTGGATTGAGCTGGGGGAAAAGACAGTGCAAAACTCACTATTTTTCATTCATCACTAATGGATTTTGTTATCTGAACAAAAAGTTCTTACCCTTTCTTCTTCCTGTTGCTCCCACAGCTCCATATCATGCACTCTTTGCTCCTCATATGCAGTCTTTATTAAAGGAATTTCTTCTAAGCGCTTCGCTCTTTCAAAATAATCAATCTAAATAAAGATAACATACCTTGAGCATGTCATAAGGCAAAGAGCAAATCTGGAAGAGCCAATCTTCAGCATCCCCCAAAGAAAACCCCAATATCTGGAGACTTCTCCAATATATCCGATATATTATTGTTACAAAAGAACAACCACACTGGACCACATCAAAGGTCCACCTAACCAAGAACCTGCCTCTATCATTGGCACCTAAGCGCACTCCCAGGCAAGAATGCAAGAATAGAGGCAGGCATATATACAATACTCTCTCAGCATCATCAATTTTCAGCTCCTGGCATTTCCTGTGTTGAAGTTTTTTTGTATGTAGTAGGCATTGGTGAATTTCTCCTCTAGTCCTTTTGAACTCAAAGAAGTTTTTCATATGCAACAACGTACTTTGGAAAGAACTTCCGTGTGTCTCTGGCTCACAGCATGAAGACCCACCTTCAACCTACAAATAGTTCTGAATATGGCTCCTACTAACTTCATTTGATGCTTCGTAGTTCACTATCCTTTGCAGTGCAAGAAAAGTGCTCCCCACTGTCAGCTGTTACAACAGGTACTATCTTATAGACAGCTACCACATCCCCCCTCCAGAAGTCTTTCAGATGTCGGGGTACTAATTTACATAGACATTTCTCACAGAGAAGCCAATCCACATCACTGATAATTCTTGCTGGCCGCCTCTTCAACCACATACTTTTGGAGATAAGACTAGAACTGCACACAGGGCTTGAGATGCAGAACCACCAAGTTCTCATTCCTGACTAAAAACATTAGGTTTGGAGCCCATCATTTAACATGTAAAAGTAAAGATTGGGGGATTTTTTTTTCCCCCTGCTTTTCCTACACAAAGTATTTTATATCTACGTAAACTGAACATCATTCAAAGACTTTTCCTTTTACCCCACAGCTGCTAGGGTTTTTTTGATGTTGGAAAATTCAACTTAGTTACACCAATCAGACTACCCTTACTCATATGTTTGTTTTGACAGCTTCAGAGAACTCCAAGAGGAAGCCCTGGCTTACAATTTTTTTAGAGAAGCTGTGCTGACCTTTCTGGGTAGATCATATTTACCCAGGTGACTACTAATTCTACTGTTTAATTTTCTCCTACTTTGCCCAGTATGAGCATCAGGCTTACAAGCCTGCAGCATAGAAGAGCCTCACTGGAATCTTTTTAAGTAATTTGCCACCTTCTAGTACCAAGCCAGTTTTAAGTGAATTACCAACAGTATCATATAAACTCTGTTTCATTCTTGAATGCTGTCGGAAGTCTGGGGTGAGTTCTACCTTGCCCAGGTTATGTCTTTCTATTTACTATGACAACATGTTCCTCACACTTTTATAGTCACCCAAGTTTCAGGCACATCCTATTCTGCCATCTAGAAGGGCTCTAGCAGTGGAATTTCCTCTGCTTCAGTGAGGACTAATACAACTAATTAAATTTAGCTTCTCCGTAATGTCCTCACCTTCTGTGAACACTTAATCTTCTCTGCACATTTTCCAATTACAAGACTCAGTTCACATAGAGCTTAAGGGTCCATTTTCAAATCAAGTCCATTAATTAGAACAGATTTGTCCACTGACACTAGCAACTCAGTCGGATTTTAACCTATTTACCTTTTTTCAGTTTCATACAATAACATTTTCAACACCAGTATTATATATATCTGTACATATGTATCAATATGGAGTTCACACTAACTAGTTCACTAACTAAAGCATTGTATAGACATGGTTTTGTACTCTTCCTACTTCGTACCTTTTTCTCCTGATTCTTCAGACGTTCCTGAAGTTCCTTCTTTTCTTTTTCAAGTTGTTCAACTTGCTTAGCCATAATGAAGTCAGGATCCAATTCTTCAAGATCCTACAACCAAGTAAAGTTAAACACAAAATAAAGCATACATTTTTTCTGTTACAAATGTGTTTTATTTGTTTATTTATTTAAGCTTATCTGCAGTTTTCCCCATAACTTTTAAACTAATTTGCTTCAGAAACATTCTCAGTTTCTTCTCTTCCAGGTAACTTGTATTTTATTTTTTAAAAACTCTCTAAAGCATTTGTATCTTGAGTTTTAATTGAGACACAGTCCAGATACTACAAAATTGGATCTGCAGGTGTGTGTTGTATTTCAGATACTGCTGGGGGGCAGGGGAGGGGGGAAGTGTGGACACCAGATGGACTTACTTCCTCCAGGTAAAAAAGATCCTATCCAAATTGAGAATTAAGGTTTACTTACACTGTTGAGCAAATTAAATATTTAAGTGTCAAACTGTCTATAAGACTATGACTATTTGTCTATGACTGTTTATAAGACCAGTATAAAACTAGTAAAGAATGTGAAATTCAGGCAGCCTAGCACTATAACACCAGAAACATAAAAAAACCCCCTCAAATCCTCAATAAGTAGTTGTCTACCTCAATATCAATATCTTTAAATGCTTTGGCTCCCAGTTCAGTCTTCTTAATCTGCTCCAAGCGCTCACGAACAGTCTTCTTTTTGATTTGTTCATGCTCTTGCAGGATACGCTCCTTCTCTCTTTCCTTTGCCTCCTGGCGCAGCCTCTCTTCTTCAGCTTTCCGGACTTTTTGTAATTCTGCTTCACGTTGTTCCAGTTCTTCTTTTTCACGCTGAATGTTTAAGCTTTCAAGGCGCTCTTTTCTTTCCTCTATAGTTTGACGACGTGCAAGAATACGCTGATGCTCCTTCCTTGAATTTTTTAGGAAGGCAGTGACTGCCAGCTGATGTTGTTCTTCCTTCTCTTGCTGAATTGAAATTAAGGATAAGACAATGATGTGAGTATCATCTCTTTAAAAAGGCAGAAAGCATAGCAAATGTTTCTTAAAGAAAAATCAAGGTTAGTTTTATTCTCCAAACTTGCCAACTGCATGGAAACACAACTGTAACTGCAAATCTAATCTAAATGCCAAGTGGCATAACAAGGTAGTATCAACTGACTACAACCACATGCAAATGGAGAAAGCTGTCTGTATCAGACAATATTCTGCCACACATCTTAGGTATGATATTTTCCACGCTTTCTTCTGTACAAAAATATTGTACACCTGTATGTTAGTGATATCTAAGACTCTAACTTAAGGGAGGGTCAATCTTGTTTACCTCTACATGTGTTCACAAGCATAGCACCACATGTACTGTATTTCACCAAAGCTCCTTTGTTCTTAACTTTTTTCCCTTGTTTTTAAAGTTTTGTTTTTTTTCCAAACACACTAACATAAGAGAAGAATATCCTATTGACATAAAACACTATTTGTGAGATGATAAAAAAATTAAGTTTGTCTCTCAAGAATTGAGGTATAAACACTGTATATAAAACCATTTTAACTAAATAATAAAAAGCACTAGATTTCTAGAAACTAGCCTATAGATGATTCTTTAAGCATTCTTTAAGATTCTTCTTCTCACTCTCCCACCACTCTCCTCCAGAGAAACCATACAGTTCTTTGGAGAGCTTCATGCTGCACATATGAAGAAGTAAAACTGTGCCAGCTCAGGGAGCTCTCCATTTTAATCACTCCAGCAAACAGCAAAACATTGCAGCCCAACCAGCTCACTACACCCCCTTAGTCATGCTGCTCTCAAAACGTGAGCTAGCTCACAGGTATTTTTAGTAATCTGTCACTTCTAGGGTATTCAACAAAAACACCCAGACTTTGTTGCAGATCTGCAAGCACTTGAAGATGGAGGTGCCAGAAACACAATGAAAAGCTTTAGAGGAATTTAGCCATTTTGTGAATTATAAACGCATTTAACAGAAATTAAAAGCTTTTAAGCACTTGAAATAAAATTAAAAGTTTGGATCTGAACAGTGAAGGAAAAAAGGATATCAACTTGTTCTATAGCTTCTCTAACCACACAGATCGATATTAACCTTGATACTGTACCCAATTTTACAAGTGTAATTACTAGCATTTATGTCTTATTCAACTAATTGCGCTAACATGTCAAGTATAAGACTATTTGTCATTTCTATCTGTGAATGTACAAATAAAGCATGTTTCTTCTGTCAAAACAACCATCCATCTGTCTGATATCAATCGATAGTAAAACCTTTTTAGTGGAAAACCTACATGGAAGTATTTTCATCTTCAACATTATAAAACAGCTAATATATATTCAAGCCAACATAAGTAAGCTAGCACCAGGTATCACGTTAAGAGTCCTATTTTGTGTGTTTATATTTTAAGAATATTACTTAATATTTCAACATGGATAAAGAATCTAACATGGACATCTTGCCATCAGCCTCTTTTCCATATGGAAAAATTATTTGATATGTTTGCTATGAAATCTTTTATTCATAAACATAAAGCAAAAGAAAAAATTACCACTGCTCTTTTAAGAGAAGTGAAGGTTTAACTTGCCACAACCAAAGCATGCTGGAAATCCGAGAGTGATTTACACCTTGCTCCAAAGGGCTCTGGAGAACCTGAAATGTGAGCTCATCGGTGAGTCCGACCTTGAAGCCAATAGCCCCAGTGAGGAAGACAGGGACAGGTCAGTTCTTGAGTTGTGGGATCTTTTGTTCATGTTTTTAGATTCCACTATGAAGTTACATTCCAGGTTCTTCACAACAGCAGTTTCTCCAGGAAGAATAAAGCAAAGAGGCTCTTGGATTTTCAAAAATGCATGCAAAATTTTAAACAAATCCTAGCTCTCTAGGCCCATCTATGGGTAAGTTATTACATGATATATCCTAAATCTGATATATGCAAGACTGGCAATTTAAACTGGCCCATCTATGGGTAAGTTATTACATGATATATCCTAAATCTGATATATACAAGACTGGCAATTTAAACTCAGGCCTCTCATGTACATTTTGACATGACTAAACACTGACTAGTTGGGTGCATTAAGAATGATTTATTCTTCTTCACAAGCACAAATAGCTGACTACCAGCAGCCTGAAAAAAAGTGAAATTGAAAGGTACATCTAATCCGAGAAAAACACATTCATTAAAACATAAGCTTTGGCATAAAGCGTTATTAGCTTACATTTCTACTTAATCCACAAGTATATAAATGCAGCCCAGCATTACTGTCAAATTATATCAGAGATCATTACCACAGTGCTCTGAAAAACAGAGCAACGCACTTGTGAAAATAAATGTACAGAAGTACCAATCTCTGCCTACTCAAATCCTTGCAATGTCATGTTAAATTAATCACCAGGTAGCTCAATGCCTTTCCTATGTCAAATAGAGGTAAACCAAGTAACTCCTTGGTATAATATTCAAGTATGATTTCATAACTTCAAAATAAGCTTGTCTTGGCTAAACCAGAAAATTTAGATCTATTAGACCAGGTGAGTATGTAACAGATGCAGAAAGATACTTTGTCATTAATAAATACATTAATGCTACACTACATTTGTATACCTTAACAGCTCAAGGAACAATTATTTGTTCTGAAGGGAGGGGACAGCTGTAACAATAGTGATTATCACTGCAGTGAAAACAGATCACTGGAACGAGCAGTTAATCACACAAGCAAAAAATAACAAAAGGCTGTACAAGGGCAACAGATAAACATCACACAAGGCACTTGAGGGAATGTCAGAATTTGTCAACGTTTTCAGAAGACTTAAAATGACTTACCAGTAAGTGAGGAGGCTTAATGACTGCAAGAGCCTTAGCCAGAGCTGAGGACATAGCAGTCAATTGATTTCTAATTTGCTCAGAAGGCATACTTTGTAGTTGAGGGCCTAGTGGAGCATCTTCTCTAGTACTATAATTCAAATCTGAGCCAAAACTCAGTGTCCGGGTAGTATGATCAAGGCGAACCTTTGAAAAATAAATAAATAAATAAATAAATAAATAAAATCAAACAAAACAAACAAAAAAAACCCACACAAGAAAAAGGCTTGTATTATTTATAACTTTTAAATAATTTCTCTATTGCTCTGTCAATGACCAATATGAGTCAACAGAAGCTCTAAGCAGAAATTACTTTCTTAAAAAAAAAAAAGTTTTAGCTATACCAGACTACAAGAAATGCCAAATTAGTAAGAGAAAAATAGCACTGTGAATAAAATTGTTTGATTTGCATGATTAAAACAAAAAAATCACTGGAAGAATTCAACTTCCAATGATTCCATGAAACGAGCACCGCAAGACAAATTATTCTTGCCTCTTCCTCCACATTTGCAATACATGAAATAAGAATCCTGACTTTAACACAGACAATTTCAACATATCTAAACTATAAGCTAAAGTTATGTGTTAACCTAAATGCATTAACTCAGCTTTATGTAAAAACCTAAACGGATAATTACCAAGCAACCTCAACTAAAAACTACTTGTATCTCATCACCAGCTTAAACATTTCATTACGGGCTGTCATTCATTCTATACAGACAACTTTACCAACAATGCAATCTTCAACAGCAGCTGAAACATCTCAGACATCAGTGCACACCTCAGACATGGGTGTTTTACTTCAATCACTTGGTTAGACAAAAACCAACATCAGCAACTGCTAGATCTTCAGTCTTGCACAAGTAATTCAGAATAGTCAGAAATTTGCATCCCTGTTTGTTAGACCTGCTTCGGGATATTCTGGACTAAATGACTGGGGCTCACAGGGCAAGTTTCAGAAAATTTCATTTCAGCTTTTACTTCTACTGGACATACATTACGGTTGTTGACCTAAATAAAAAATACACACCAGAACGCAAATAATAGCCAGTTCTTAATATATTGTCACATGCATCATTTTCTCTAGTTTACCTCCATCTGTCAGAATCAATTGTGTTCCTTGGGTTCACTGTTAACCGGTTAGTTTTCATCCAATGTAATACACGTGAATCCATACATGTCACAGAAGTGTTTTTACAGCACTTACTTGTAAGTCACAATGTCTGGCTGCATCAACGATACTACGCTCCAGTTGGAAAGCATCAACAAAAGGAACCAGGGTAGCCAGACGAGAAAATTCAATGCTTTGATAAATCTGGGCCACCTGTATGTAAGCAGAAAAGTTAGGTATTTTTCCTCATTAAAGAGAGATCAGAAGTAAAAGCTGTTGCACAGGCTCTAAAGCTAACTTACTAAATCATCAATAAATGAAGGCACACATATCAATACAATTACAAATACTCTTTCAGGATTTTATTTCTGTACTGTATTCAAACTTAACCTAAGATTTATGCCATTCCTGAATGGCTGCTTTGTATGAAGGAGACTGGCAGCAGTAACTACACACAGCTATGCTGCTAATTAGCCTTCAACTATTTCTTTAGCACATCAGAAATAACACTGCTCGTCACTTGTAATGAAAGCAGGTCAATGAAATGTGCAATTTAGGAAACACCTAGACACAAAAAACCCCACAACTAAAATATCCCATCCAGACCTTACTCCAAAACTCAGTTTTAAGGAACAATGAATTACCTTAAATAAGACATCATAGATCCATAAATAAGAAAATCTATGCAAGAGATTATGCCACTGTATGCAACCACTATTAATTCTATAGTTACTACGGCTGTACCTAACTGATGTACAAACCTAAAGATACAGGTTATATACTGGAAAAAAGTATTTCAAAATCATAATGGTCATCTATTTGATGGAAAAAAATTTACTTTGGCATAGAAGTTTCCAACTTAATGTTTCTCCAAAGCATTTTCTAACTTATGTATACTTTAGAACATAGATTTTCTTTACTCATACCTGCTGCAGAAGGCGAAGAATGGTATTGTTTTGCAGATGAGGAACATAGAGCTGCAATTCAGGTTCCTTTTCAGCTTGGTCTTTCACCCAGTTCAGAACCTATGAAAATTCTGGAAAGTTACTCTATCTGCATCAAATTAAAAACTTCAACATTAAAGCAGGAAGAGATGTTCTTAAATACTTCTGGTTTACAGCTCATGAAACAACAGCACTTCTGTCCAGATACCACAGTGTTTTACTGAAGTGTATCTCTTGATCAGAATACTTTTATTTATAATGGATAGCTAACATTTTTTGTATGAAGGCGACTGACAGTACTGGCAACATTTACCACACTGCTAATTTACCTTCAAGTTCTTTTTAGCACCTCAAATATCTTTGTTCCCACTATCAAAGAAAAAGACCATGACGTGCTTCATCAACTGCAGAATTTCCAGTAACCTAATTAACAGCTCTCATGTTATTTTACCTCCCAATACTCTACATTTTTACAGTAAAAACAGTCATTGATATATTTTTCCACTTCTGACACAACCCACTTGCATGCACATACATGTGTGCACTCACACAGTTTTCTCATTTCTGTATCTTTAAACAAAATTTAATACAGTATCATCTCCACCACCAAGACCTTTTGATATGTTCCCAAAACTCTGCACCTTTATAGGGGCTCTCTGAATAGCACCCTAGAGACCTAAATGGATTTTCATTCTGTTTGAATAATCTGGTGCACTATGTATATCAGATGTTACGTACATGTCATTGTAATGGGATTTGACCAAATAAAGCCTACCAGTGAAAATTCTGGAAATAGAAAAAGCTAGTTGGTATTTACTACAAATCAATATTTGAATAACAGGCTATTAGTCAAGACCAGTTACTATATAGACAGCTACAAAACTTACCTTGCTAACACGGCTACATAACTTGAGTGGGTGAAAGTCTACTTCAAGCCAATTGTAAAGTTCTTTCACTTCTGGAACAACATACTGCACTACGTTGAACCTTACCTACAGTCAACAAAAAAAAATCCAAAGATCTCAAAATAAAAACAATATTAACAAATAGTTACCTTTAAGAATTTTATATTCAAGAAGTTAAATAGGCATCACATGTACCTTTTAATACATGAGACATTTTTTATTACACCATTCTTAATTGCAGTGATGATAACTATGCTACACCATTTAACTGTATTTAAAAATGGAAAAGTAGACAAAAGACCATACAAACAAGATAAATATTTAGACTAGAGTACCACCCTCAACTTCTTAGCCATTTCTAAGACACAAGTCCTACTGCACAGATGCAGGCGCACATCCAAACTAAAACCACACATCTCAGTTCATGAGTAAACTGCTGAAGCTTTAACTTGTGGTTTTAAGGCACACCGGAGAGGTACCAGCAGAATTAACGCAAATTGTAAAATGAACCTTGAAAGTAAGTTTTAGGCACGCATGCGAATGACTGCAAGAATTCAAACATCCTCTGAAAATACCGAACTATGATTGAATGCCTAATTTGCTTATGAATATCTGGAGAGGTCTGAAGATAGATAAATCTAGCCTCCCTTCAAATTAAACACAAGGAAGTTTTCATAATCACTTAGGTCCTTACAGTCCTACTTGATATCTGACTTGTGCTTATCCCAAAATAATTCAAAACATGAAAATAAACACTTGGTTCACTTAATTACACACCTTAGAGTAGGGAAAAAAAACCCCAAAGTTCTAGCTCACAACCCTTTTCAGACACCTTAGAGGTTCAAAATGACATTTGTTGCTTGGGTGACATAAAGGACTATATTGTATCTGACTCTCCACTGCACACAAGCATTCATGCCTCCCGTAGTTGCTGCCATGTCCAAACAGTCCCTCTTGTGAATCTGGAATTTTAACACTGTACTGTAAGTCATACAATTAACCATACAGCTGTTCTAACTTTTAAACTGCTCTCTTATAACTAAGCACAGTGCTCTAGAAAGCAGTCCAAAAAGAGGACGCAGTGTTCAAAAGCTGTTCACCTGACCACCACTACTTACCATATCATTAATGAGACTGCCACGTGTAGGTGGGGCCTGAAGACCCAACAGGGTTGCCAGACGTCGTTGTTTCTCAACAATGATGCCATCCATATCCAGAAGACGAGCAATGTCAGTTCTCTCAGGAGTTATAGGAATTGACAGAGTGGCCAAAAGGACTCGGGTAGACATCCTGTTGACAAAGTATAACCACAAAAGATGAACTGCAAGAGAACACTAATTAATTCCTTTTCATATATGTGCTAATTCAAGAGTAGTAATGAATAGCATTCATGATGCAAAACTGTGTAAAAATATCAGCAATAACAGAAAAGACACCAACTGTGCATTAAGAATACAGAATGCAGTGTTCTTCAGTAACCAGGGGAAAGATTTTGGTAACGTCTTTCATTATTTACACACATGTATATACATATGTATATACACAAAGAAATTATAAAAGAAATTTAAGCCACCTCTGTAAATATCAAAATACTATAAAATAAAATAATGAAAACAGCAGAAAGCAGCACCTTTGAAAACTTATTTTAGGTACAAATCCATACCAGTCATTTTGATTGCATGGATTTAAAATTTACTGTGCAAACCAGATGTACCTTTCAATGCAACACAAATGACATTAAATATTTAAATTCTGACCTTAGTACCCAGATGAAAAGGAACATAAGAATTCCCGTATTTATTCCTACCAGATTCTGATTCTATAAAGGCCTCTATGTGAACTTCAGAGGTTAATGCAGTCAATGATTCTGCATGCCTCAAAAACCTTGCCAGTATCATACTTGTTACCAAAAAATTAAAGGCCATTTGGCTACACAGGCTTTTCTAATTTGAGGGAAAACTTGTACCAGTTATAATGAAATCTTGTGATATAAATACCACCACTCAGAAGGGAAAAAGGAAGCAAAACACGGATACTTACTAACTTGCTTAGCTTCCCAGTCAGTAACAGAGAAGGAAGCTTAACTAAGGTTAAGGTTAACTAAGGTGATCTTGAAGTTTACATTATTTACACTGTAGCTTTGTAAAATACCCTTCTTGCTCTAAATTTCTTTTCAGGCAATTTGTACTGGCCACTTTAGTGCTCCTATGCTCATAGCCATACATGTCATCTGCTTCTTTTGGGGTACTATTATTTTTGAACATACGGGGTTAAAAATAAAATCTAAGATCACATTAAATATCTTTCCCCACCTCTGCATCTCCTCTTGTGTAAGATTCTTTCGCATTTCTCTTGATAAGTGATAAAGTCGGTGAAGTGTGGATGCATGAAAGAGAGCATTTCCTGATTTCCAGAAGACAGTTGAAACTTTGTGATAATAATTTGCCATCAGTTGTGGTTTGGGTGGTTTCTTAGACAGTGCAAATAGCCCATGAATATCTTCCACTGCTTTGAAAGCTTCCTAAAATCAACCAAATACGCTACTTTTAGGAAGTTTTTTGCAATACCCAAAAAAGGGAAAAATACACATTCGCTAAAGGTTAAAAGACTGTAATATATTTAACACCACTGAAAGCTGTGATTTTCAGTTTTGCCAGCTACATGAAATGAAATGAAATACTGCTTTCCTAATAAAGAAGTTATTTGAACATACTGCAAATCCATTAACTATCTGCTTAGAATTTGGTAGTTAACGATTAGTTCACATAATCTTTTGAAAACTGGTTTCTTTCAGATTTTCAAGCTACGAACCAAGGCCAAAAAAAAGAAACAAACCACCTACAGGATAACAAAAATTCAACTATTTTACTATTATACCAATTCTACTGTCTACTGGTTTTACCATTTTTCATAATTTTTGTGATCAAAAATAGGTATAGTTTCCCTAAAAATACATATAATCTTGGAAATACCTTACATGCAATTACTTACATACCTAAAAAGGAAACAACACAACAGAGAACGTTCTCCAAATTCACAAACGCAAAAAATTACAACTTTGTCTTTAAGGAATTTAACATTAGAAAGGTTGGAAAAGCAAAGCGCCTCTTTGAAAAATTTGCCTTGCTAGTGCCCTCGCTGGCTAGATGCTGACATAATTCAACCAGCAATGCTGGGGGCCGAGCCTAATAGCAGGCTTTTACACTTACCAACCACTTCCCAGTGATCTAGTCCCTGCAAATGCAAGATGGCAGAGGTGAAGGTCTCATCAGCTTCTCATTTTCACAACTCAAGACGACTTCAGCCACTTTACCATTAAGTACTACCAGCAGAAGCTTGGTTCAAAACGTTACGTGAAAACAGCAATCCGAGGGACATCAGACTAAGTATTCAATATGCATGTAATACTGCATGCTAGATATTAAAGCTTTACTCTTCAGCTATTATCCTGTCTTTACCTTGGAGTAAATACCATGAAACATGATCTGTGTGGAACAGATTCTGGAAAGGCTGTATACTACAGTGTGATTACAAGGAGCCCTGCTGCATACCTGCCACAGCTCCATGCTGATAGCACTGTCAAGCTGCACAAGCCTGGTCTCCAAGTGCATCGACTGACTGTCAGGATTGTTGAGGTTGATTGCTGTGCTTTGGTTATGATGACGCTGGATCTGCCCCAAATGCATTCGCAGGTTATCACAGAGTTTACGGAACTCAGCTTTACGCGTGTACTGCAGGCAGAACTTAAAAGCTGCAAAAATGAACAATATAAATTAAGAACGCTCACTAATGGTGACTTCATGGTAGTTCTAAATGGAATTCAAACATTTAAGTCAGTACATTTAAAGAATCTTCATTCACAGTCCAAAGGCATATCAAACAAGATGCAATCTAACTACCACGCATAATGAAGAAGTGACAATGCAGAGCACTGCCATCTTGACCTCAAAAAATGAAGCTGCTTCTACATAATTAAGCTTAAGGAGCAAAGGGAGTACTTAGACTCTCTTTAAAAATGTCCTAATTTAAGCAACGATTCTACCTTTTATTTTGAACTAAGTGCAAATAAAATTCTGTGAATGGCATGAATTCAGGTTTTGGCTTTGTAAAGTGTGGGGAAAAAAATCCTCAAGTCATCTATATATGGTAAAGTTCAATGAAGCTTTCAAATGTCTGGAAATTACACAGAAAAAATTATCTTTGATCCCATAGTTCCTCGCAAAAATCTGTTTTTGCTTTGCCACTGTCACTCTGAAAATTCTAAAGTATCTCTACAAGAAACAGGCAAAAAAGGAAGTCTCAACACCATAGCACAAAGACTTAAATACAGTAAAGCACCTAGAACTCATCTGACAGTCATCTTTCCTAACTTACTCGTACAACTTTAATCCAGAGTTAAAAATCTAACAGACTCTTTTTTTCAAAAATAGAGCTCTAAGTTAAACAAAGGAAAATGTTTTTCTGCTCATCTCTCACCCATAAGAAAAGATTAACATGTAAGCATTCTTATAAATTCAATTTTTGCAAATTAATGCCAGAAAGAATGAAATTCGACTTTTTTCTATTCCCTTCCACATAATATTTCGTCAAGTTACATCAGTGTCAAATTTGATAGCGCATCGTAATTTTACAGTACCCTTTTGTGTACACTAATTTCTGAAGTTAGCTAACACAGAATACGTTAATGAAGACACATTTGCCATTCTGGGTAACAAAGTGAAAACACAACTAATTTTGATCAGTAAGTTAGAAAAAGTAAAGACACAGCACAGTAATTCTCATATTCTCAGTATGTCCAGGAAAAAATAACTTTTTCCTTGCAAGTTCTGTTACAAGAAAATATCAGTGTCCAGAAACCTCAGTAATTTTAGGGAACTTCTGTAATTTTAAGAATAGTACGTGTGTACATACGTATACTTAAGAGATTAATGTATTTCCAACTCTGAAGCAATATTCAAGCAGAAATAACCTTTAATTTTCTAGTTCTACGGGATGTAATACAGAAGTCCCAGATCTCATTATACTTTAAACTCACACCTTTTCCACTTACCTTGCTGTGCAATATCATGGTACAGCCGTTCCACTCGAGAATTATTTCGGAGAAGATCCAAACATTGTCTATATGATTCCCATAGAAATTTAACCCAGGGTGTCAAAAGCAGTCGGTCAGTACGATCCTGAGTGTCTTCGCCACTTACAGCACTCAAAAGAACACTATAGTTGGGGCAGGTGGGTAAGGAAGAAAAAAGGAAAAAAGAAAAATAAAAGGGTTTTATTCCCTACAATTCTCACCAATCTTTCTTATCAAGATCTAAGATGAGACTGGATGAATCTGAACAGCTAATTGCTGCTGAACAGTCTATTGCTTATTTTCAAATTGGTCCCTCAGACTTCTCCCTTTTGCTTTAAAGGATGTAGATAACTTTTCTTGCTGATAAGTTTCCACCTTTGGCCCCTGAATATATGATTGACATGTACAAGCTCCAGAGGTAAGAGACGTCAGAAGCTTTCGTATCCTTCACCTGAGTAAGCCAAAGGAAACTAATTCCAGGATTTTCACCTTCCCTCTTCTACCAGGGAGCTGCACACTGTACTTCTCTTAGATTCAAATATCACGGTCTACTTAGATACTTTCCTACTTGCTGAAACTTCCTTTTTAGTCACCACCAATGGTGCCAGAGAGCTCACTTCTTGTTGGCATTATGACACAGAAGCAACATGTACCTTATGATCTAGTTTTCGATGCCTGCAGAATACTTACACTAAAGTATCAAATCCTTGAAAAATTCTGACATTAAAAAGATGCTGAAAGATGTCAGAAGTAAGATACGATAATCTTGCATTTAGGGGCAGTAACTGTGTTCCCTAATTCAATTTCTTTTACTTCAAGATTGCAAAAGATTGCTGAGACACTGAGACAAATTCAACATCATGGCCCACATGATCCCTTTCTGCTAAACAGTCTGCCCAGCATGACAAACTTACAAGAATCATCTTCCCTAAGCCTTCATTTTTAAAACCCTTTTTAAACTATCCTTCTAATATAAACTCTCAACTCTTGTAACTCTTTTCTACTACACTGCTACCAGTTCTAATTTACTTCCTTGAGCATTAGTACTACATACAATATTGAAGGCAACATTTCACCAGTGCCTTCTCCAACAGATCAAGCAGTGAATCCAGAAAAAAAAGTATAAGCAGTCTAGAAAACAAGACCTAAAAAACACTAAAGAAACTGTGGTGTTCAGATAAGGAAGTGTGACTGAAAACTGATTTTCTAGTTCTCAGTTATATAAAAGAGTATCAGGATAAGCGCGGTCAGTCAATCTTCAATATCTAACTATTAGTGGTATTCCTCTGTAACAAAGACTATTTCAGGCACTGGAAATAACATGAATGGCACTGCCATCCTGGAACAACTACTGAAGACATGTCTGTAACCTTTTCATCTTTTGCAACCAATGAGTTCCCAACTTCTACCAGGGAGCCTTGCTCTTAACATATAAATCCACAACCTTCTACTCCATGTCTTTGTGAATTTTATTCAACTACTATAACTCTATTCTTATAGTCACCCACACAAGACAAAATGTCCTCTACTTGGATAATTTCTTCCATTTTCTACCATCAGTAGATATGACACTGACTTTTTCTAGTTTTTGTGACAAGATTTTAATTGAAAGTATTCCCACTAATTTCACTCTTGCTTCATATCTCCTTTTGTGATTAGACTACATGTCATCAGTTTCTCACTGGACAATGCCTTAGTCCGCTTCCAATTCAACTGCAAACATCCCTTCTGGTATGGTATCAACAGCTCTACTTTTCCCTGGGTTAGATCCCTGGCATTTCTTGAATCTAAGAAATTAAATTACCAAATAAAAGTTCTAACATAATTACATGTCATCTATCCTTTGGCAAGCCTGTGCTGAATTTTGTCTGATTTTTAACACCATGTACTACTTCCTTCCTTCAAAACCCATATTAAAGACCTGAACGTTATTACGATCAAAATAACAACACATCAGCAACTGTTCAGACCGCTACGCAGTCCTACATATAGCTGATGAGAAAACATATTGACTGTTCAGATGGGTATCTGCAGAGCTTTAGTGCCCAAAATATCTGCTGATATTTTTAAAACTCTAGGATAGAAATTATGCTGTCAACCAACATGAAGAGAAAGCTGACTTCTCCATTCACCTCAGACAGGGTTAAGTTCCATGGTCTAAAAACCTATCCCTCTCTTTTATTCTAGAATCAATATTCTTACAAAATATTGCTTTAATCTTCAGACCACACCTAGGATGGCTAATTTCAACTCATCTCCTCAGAATTTTACCACTATTTTTCCTAGAATTCTCCGCTTATGGCTGAAGATCCTTTTGTTACTTCTTTTGATATCTTCTGCAAGTTTTAATTTGGTTTGACTTACGGAAATCTTAATTTATTCCCTACACTTTTGATTTTGTTTAAAGGATATGGACAGATGGCCTCTTCCAAACTGAGCTGGAACGGTTTAAAACATTTCTTCATCCCCACCTTGTCATCCCTCTTCCACAGATGTCACCACATACATAGCTGCACTATCAGAGTTAACGTAAGCATTCCCTAAATCAACAGATTCATCTGAAGAACACAAATATGCAACTGGAGGTAACCACACTTTGCCTGAAGTAGATTAGAAGTTCTGCCACAAACTATTCTGACAATAGAACAGTGGCTTCTTACAGAGCTGGAGAGTGGTTTCATCCTAACCTGGCATTACTTGCTTAAGCAAGGTCTAAGTGAAGGTCTATACACAATCTAAAGCAGATAATATTTAACGATCATGTCTTCTATTCCTTCTACATTCTCATTATCCATATAATTAGTTATAACACTCCGAATTTACTTTTTGTGCCCTTCTTATCCTCATCAGTTACCCAAGCAAGTATAAAGTAACATTATCTTTTGTTTGTACATGCACAGTGTGGTCAGAAAGACTGGAGGTTATCACACAGTAATTAAATTGGCCTAATAAAATTAACAGCATTTGTACATCAACTGATAAAGAGCAGCTTTCAATAATAAACTCTCCAATACCATTACAGATGCAAATCTTAGTAGACTGTAAAAAGCAGTGACCCAACTTCCAGAACAGCTCCCACTGTATCTACATTTTCTATTCTTTACTATTTACTTTCTTTTCTTTATTCACACTTAAGATTTTGTTTAATGCAAAGTACCATTCCTATTTTTTCTTCCTACCTTTAGAACCTCTAGAACACCACTAGTATTCCATTTCCAATACACCACCTTTGTATCTCAGTTCTCCAAGCTGCCAATATCCTTCATGAAAATAAGGATACTTTGCTGTGAAGTGACACATTTTAAAGACAGGCCACTTACCTTTCTGGAGTTTGAATGTTATCCAAGTCTTCTATGTCCAGTACCATCTGCTGGGATTCTTCCTTAGCTGCTTCTGTTTTTTCTTCAGCTAATTTTAAATAGGCTCGAACAACATCCTCCAAAGATTTGATGTTCACCTACAGCAAAGGCAGAAAATGGGAAGATGTTTACACTCACAATATTAGATCATATCAGCTGACATATACCATGCTCGCTACAAATAAATAAATTTAAAAGAATTAAAAAGCCATACCTGCTGGCAAATATTCTTGTACTGGTACAGTCCTTCTTTTGCCAGATGACTCTTGCGGAGATCCACACAGAGTTCCAGGTACTTCAGCATAATCGGCTCGTGGATCTTCTGCCATGTTCGGTGTTTTTTACTTTTCATAACATCATAAAGAACATCAAGGGCAGGTTGCTTTTTGCCGACCTCAAGGAATTCTGAAAGTAAAATCCAATTAGTAAAAGACTTGCAAACCAGAAGATGCATGTTTTTATGCTTGACACTGTACATGTTTAGAATTTAATCAACTCTAACCAAAGTTCATTGATGGTTTGATTTAGCTGGCCATATCAAAAATGTTGGCAGATGCAACTGCAGTGGCAGTCTTTCAATAACGTTAACAGGCAAATGAACACAGACCTCTCTATTAACATGAAAATTTCAGGATTGCAGAGATGTCTCTCTATCCATCAAGGCATAACTGAGCACTTCATACATATTGATAAAACACACACATCCAGTTTTAAAGCTAGTTTTGCCAAGAAGGACAATGAATACACACGAGGCTTGTAGTACCTGCCAACATCATTCAACAAGATGCAAACCATCCTGTGAATTTGACTTAAAAAAAAAAAAAAAGTCCTGCCCTCAAAGAAAGAAAGAACAAAAGAAACTTCATTCAGGAAAGTTGTTTGGGTTTTTTTTAAACTCAGATTGTCAGTTTACTGAACAGTTACACTAAAAGCTGCTACAGTCCAACTGAAGGGTCAGACATTTTTTAAACCAGCCTTGCTCCTGAAACCAGTGTCCTGTTTATTCATTCCTTAAGCAGCTGCTGTTACTAACAGGATCTCTCAGTATCACAGCAACTCTCATCTATGATAAATCGCATGCTCTGCTGAGTACAAAATACAGCAAATCCTGAAGCAGCACTGCCAGCTACCAGCATACACACAGGCCCTGCACTAAATATACCCTTAACTGCAGAAAAGCAAGGCAAAAGGACATTGAGAATGGAAAGCAAACATGTTAAAAGATAAAGAGAAGTCGAGTACAGCTAAAAGGAAATGTGTGTATTCTTAAAGGCTGAAGGGTGGAGTCAGTATTTTCCATGAAGTACTTTGGAAATCACTACATTCCTAAAGAAATAATGGCAGAAAGGATTAAAGTAAGGGCCTGCTCAAGGTGCTCAGCCACCAGACAGAGCTTCTAAGTTTTGGAATCTTAGAATCTAATTTAAACATGGCTAAAAGACGTGTTTTGAAAGCAGCAATGCTGTTTTAATTTAAGGACTGTAATAGCACATATTCTGGTCTTAAGTTTCTGTAAATAATGAGCTTTCTTAAGATGAGCAAGTTACTATATAGAAAAAACATACTGTTACACTTAAAGATAATTAAGGTTGCAATGTGACAGTATTCAGCAGTATTTTTTTTTTAACTTACGCAGGGAATTTTAATTAAGCTATCCTCCGTCCCATAATTTACAGTTATTCTATCTCAGTGCTGCTTTTGAGGCAATTACTGCTCAGCTTTACACTTTTTTATTTATGAAAATAAAGTCAAAAAGCAAGTTTAATCTTGCAACAATGCCAGGCCATTCCAACCACAGCTCTCAGTGGTTGATAACCAACTGGACAAAGCACAAAATTAATTCATATTGTTTTGCAACTTTTAATTAACTCTGGTCAAGCAAGTTCTTACCAGTAAGTCAAATAATTAAGGCTAATTTAACAGACACTGCAGTAAAAGCCTACACAAAGTGAACCTGGAAAGTCAAATACAGCACACATCACCATTCCTTGCAGTAGAAACTGTAAGTTACAGAAACAAAGATTTGTAACAGACAAAATGTAAAACCACAGCCCCTGAATCGCTGTCAGAATTGAATTTTTTCTATGTTTTTCTTTTATGCCACTTAACATGCTAAAAGGTATCCAAAACAGCAACTGAAGCTCTGAGAGGACATGAACTAGCTGATACCCATTGACAACTCATCTACTGCTAACCTAAAATCCCAAATTAAGCTAGATTTTCAATCTGAGAAAACGTATGTCATTACAGAAGGTGACAAAGATGTCATGCGTTATCCAGTATCTCTAACAGAGAGCAAACTCATTATCTGCAACAATAAAACACTCCCAAAAGCTGCATTACATCCTTGACTACAAACCAATGGCGGATATTAACAATAGCTATGGGTTGGCTTTGACCTGCATTTATTGTTTAAAGGAAAAACAGCCTTTCTTACATATCTGTACAGATTTACAATCATTCAAGCTCTTATTTCCAAACACCTTCTACGTATGTTGAGGTCACTGAGAAATTTATGCATAAAATGCTCCCAAATGCTCCCTTCAGCCTTATGTATAAAAAGCAAACACTGAAATGCTGGAAATTGCACTTAATGTTCCAATCTGAAACGGTAGTTTCACATCAAACTGCTTCCTGTGACAAACAACTTGCCTTAGGTATGACTTCTCACCCTTTATTATACTTGGACACGGTGCAATTGAGACCCTGCAAGTCTGCAAGACTTGACATTCCTTGTCATGTTTTCCATTCAGTCTACAGATACTCAGGATTACTAGTGTTTGCCTAGAGAACACCCCCTTCAGTTCCAATCCTTCAGTTCAACCCCACTCCTTCAGTTCATTACAATTGAGTAACTTGCAGCAGTGCAAGAGAGATGAATTTAAAGCTGCTCTTCAATACCAGGAAAGCAACAATGAAATATCAAGAGTGAAACAGTTTGTCAACATTTCAGCAATGCGACTTGCTCACCAAGCAAGTACAACTTACTCTACCGAAGAATTCTGAAGTTTAATTGAAGTTTATATCCCATGGTACAGCTTTTCCAGTAAAAGAACTGCTAAAATACAACTTCACCTTTGGAAGTTGACTGAAGCTGATTTTATTCTTCACCTTTTTATCTTTGTAGGAATGATTTTTATAATTTTAGATTAGGAATCTTGAGGATGTGCAGGACTTTATTTAATATATTCTTGTTAAAATACCAAGTACTTGAATTATGTATAGTCCCCAGAGTATGCAGCCTCTTCAGCTGTCATTTCAAGTCCAGTACATCATCTGTAATTTCTGGATGTCTTTAAGTGTCATCCGGCAATCAGCCTCGTCACAACTAAGGGTCTAAACGGTCTTGCTAAGTGCTTAAAATAGGATACTATAAAAAAAGAAGCGTCAAAGACATATATTTAGCCTGAAAGAAGACAGCTAATAAATATATCCAGTCCAGCTTTATATGTGGCAGTCAGCAAGAGACAGCTACAGCACAGTTCTCCTTGGCTTCCATTCCAGGGGCAAACTTACACATCAGCCTGTGCAACATTTAAGGAGTTCAATCATTTGCATTCTCATCAGAGTCACATGAAGGATGGGACTCCTAAATAGGAAGCCCACACAGAAAAACGGAGCCCAGGATCAGACCAGTTTGAGATCATCCCGGAGCAGCTGCGAGATCCGGACACCTCACGCCAAGCCCCCGGCCAGCGGTGAGCCCCTTCCCGGCGGCGGGCAACGGCGGCTTTGCCGCGGCTCCCGCGGGCGCAGGGCCCAGGCCGAGGCGCCGCGCTGCCGTCGACAGTACAGGCCCCCGCCGCCGCGACCCTCCCTTCGCCCAGAGCCACCACCACCCACCACCTCCGCCCGCGGGCGGCCAGGGGCCCTGCCAGGGAGAGGGAGGCGGAGCCGGGCCGAGCCGGCTCCCCGCGGCCGCCCGAGCCTCGCCTCCGCCATGCGGCGCGGCCGACACCGGCAGGCCTCGCTATTTCTCAGCGGCGCCGCACCGCTCCCGGGCACCGTCTCCTTAGCGCCCGGGAGCCGCCGGCCGAGGCTCCACGGCGCGCCGTACGGCAGGGCCGGCAGAGGGGCCCTGGAGGCGGGCGCGGCCGGCGGAAACAGGAGCGTCGCACGCCGCCCACCACGGCGGAGGGAGCGGGAGGCGAAACGGAGGTGGGGGCGCGGCCCACACTGACCGTTCGCCCGCTTCAGGGCATTCTCGGGCCGCTGGAAGTACACCGGCATGATGGCGGCGGCCTCTCCTCACAGGGCGGCGGCGGCAGCAGCAGCTCGCTCCGTGCTCCAGCCAGGCAGCCTGCAAGCCCGGAAAGGGAGGGCAGCCCGTCACCCGCGCGCGCTGACGTCGCCGGAAGGCGGAAGCGCCTCCCTAGCGCGCGGGCGGGGCTGCGAAGCGATCGTGAGGCGGCCCCGGGGAGCGCGGCCTTGATGGGGCTGGGCCTGGCCGCGCACCGTCGCTGGGAGGTGCCGGCGGGGAATGTCCGCCCGCAGTGGCTTAGTGCGGAGCCCGTCGGAGCGGTAGCCGCGATGGCTGACAGCCTGGGCCCCGGGGCGCTCGGTGAGCCCTGCGCCGAGCGCCGTGCTTCAGGCTAACGGTGTAGCGGGTTTCCCCTGTTAGTGCTCGAGTGACATCCCGTGCTGGGCTAGGCCGAGCCTCATGGACGGAGGGGTTACCGTGCAGGAGCGCGGTGAGGTTTGCCCCAGAGGCAGGGGCCGGTCACAGCGGGTTGTCCCGGCCTGGGTGCTACCCGCCGGTTCAGGGCAGGCCCTGGCTTGGTCAGAACCTCAGTGGTGACGGCAGCCCTCCAAATCGGGGAGGCAGCCTGCGGAGCTCCACGAAGCTGTTTGGCTAACTTAGCTGTAAGGTTTTGGATTAACTTACTGCAGAAGAACATTTTGGCAAATACATCATCATGTATGATGAACCTTTGCTTTTGACAACTTGTTCAGCCGGTCCAGAAATTGTACTTTCAGGCAGTTAAGAACTTGTAGAAAGGCCTTTCTGTGTGCATGTAGTCAGCATCAGCTGCAGATTTCATTCTTAATCTTAAAAATTTTGGAAACTCAGAGGAACTCAGCAGTACCTCTTCAGTCTTAAGTGCAATTAGTAATAGCAATATTTATATGAGTATACATGTGATAACTACTAGTGCCAGTGTGTATTTGTCAAAATTTCTATTGGCATATGGAGAGACAATAGAAGCAGTATACAAGTGTGTGAATTATACACAAAAGTCCTATAACTGTAGCAACAGAAGCAGTAGAACAGCGGCCAGGGAACGTGTGACTAATGAAATATTTTGACTGAGTAAACAGCAGGGTAGTGCATCTCCACTTAAGGCATTGAGCAGAATATGCTTTTCAGTCTTTCAGCAGAAATGCACACCTCTGCAGATAGATCATTGGTGACACCGTGACTATAGCTGTGACCCTCTGCAGACCTGGCTGTTTCGTACTCATTTCTTAAGCATATCTAAGGTTGTTTTTTCCAAAAATATGTAGGTAGATGGAGAATTCTGATGATGATGACTAAGCACAGCCTGTGCTTGTCTTCTGAATTTCTGTTTTGGTACATTTCTTTCTGTATATTTGTTGTTTGGTTTCTTTTTGCATACTGTTCACATTAACCGTCTTGCATGGCCACCAGAAAGTTTCATCACTGTTATACAACACATTTAAAAATTTACTTTTAAAGTTGGTTTGTAATCAGAGTTTATTGCTAACCAGAAAAATAGTTAAGATCCACACAGTCACTGTGTGGAAGCTTCGGCACCACTAGTGTATCCATGTAACACCAATCCCTTTTTACGTGATTGCATGATCCCCTATTCTAGAGTTAAAAAAAAAAAGGCAATTTTGCTTTTTCAGGCTCTCTTCACTTGAGAGTTTCTCCTTGTGTCCTTGGTCTTTGAGATCCAGTGACCGGTATTGTACACAGTGTTCACCAGGCCATACTATTGATTTATATGATGGTATTTTAATATGGCCTGCATTGTGAAATGTGTCTGGCAGCGTAGATGTCTCTGTTTCAAACCACAGTTATACATTCAGTAGAGTCTTCATTAAGCTATTTAGTGCTGAACAAGTCCTTTTCTTGTCTTCATAAAATTAATTTAAAAGTCTGTAAGATGAGTACCAGAGACACTGCCCAGGTGGATGGCAGCCTCCCAGCATCCGCAGGCTGCCTGTGCCCATGTCGCTGGAGCCAGTGCCTATCCTAAGGCCTTGCAGCCTTCTCTGCCGGGGGCACCTATTTGTTGCTGTTGCATAGCGGTATGTGCTATTTTGGAGCCCGCTCCGCTTTTTTGAATCTCTCAGAGTTTCCCGAAAGCCCTCCAAGCTTGAATCAGATGATTTTGGTCAGGAGCAGCTTTAATGGTCTGACTCCTCATGTCTCTTTCTACACGGTGGCGAAGTATATTAAATGTGCGTGCTTTACCTTTATGACTTTATGAAAATCATATGATAGGCTACCCTTTAGTGTGTTCATTAGCCAGATGTGATCCTTGATGGGCCTGGCCTCTCGCCCAGAACTGCACTTTTTCTTTAGCAGCTTCTGGTGCTCCTGTAGTTATCCCAGGTATTTTGGGAGTTTCTTCTTCCTCATCTGTTGCTTCTTCCTAATCAGTGGCTGATTAGGTTCTGTGCCATTAGCGGAGTTTGTGCACTATGGCTTCGGGAGGTGATTGCCAGCAAGGCCACCTTCTTTTGTGTACCGTTTCACATAAATTGTGCCCTGTGACTTACAAATCGAAATAATAAAGGCAATGAAAAAGCTGTAACTTTTCAATTTTTTTTTTTTTTTTTTTTACTCCGTAACTGCTGGAAAAGAGACTGGCAAGTACCAGAGAGGGTGTGAGGGAGGCGGCGCAGCACTACCTGCGTTGCTGAGCTGGGTAAAGAGGGAGCGTTGAGGAAATGGCGGCCGCGGCGGGAGGGGAGCTAGTGAGGGGGCACAGCCCGGGGGGCGGGGCCCTGGCGGGGGCGGGGCTTCCTGCGGGCGGAAGGCGGCGAGGCTGGGGTTGCCGCCGGAAGATGGCAGAGTCGGAGGCGCAGTTGTTGCAGGCCGTGGGGCTGATCGGTAAGGGCTCTCCCGGCCCGGGGGAAGGGCAGGCGTGTGGGGGGCTGCTGGGAGGGCCGTGCCGGGGCTTGGGGCCGGCGTGGGGTGCCGGTTAGCAGCGCCTCGATGAGCTGCGGCCGCAGGGCCTGTCCCGACCGGGCGGTTGCTAGCCTGCCGTTGTGTCAGGGGCTGGCTGCGGCCGGCCTCTCGGTCTGCCTGTTACAGAGCTAAACCGTGCACAGCTCGGCGAAAGTGCCTTAAATTCACGGCCTCTGGGGTTTTGTTATGAAATCAGAAATGGAAAAAGAAGGGAAAATCATAGATAATCTGGTCTAGGTGCTTGTTGGTCAATACCTTGCTCATATGAATGTGTATAGTCAAACTCCCGGTGCTTTTTTGACATCGTGAGCAGGTCAAGAGTGGATATTTATTAATATTTGAAAAATAAAACCCGTAGCACAAGTGCTGCCCTACGGCTTAAACTGTAGTGGCAGAACTGGATGTCTAGGGTCAGGGTAAGGTGGAATTTTAATCTGATTCCAGGAAACAAACCTGATTAACCCATCGATTTACTTCCTTGCTGCTGTTTGGCATTCTCACAGTGAACATCTTTCCACCATAGAAAAAGACACCAATGGAGATGCTTTGTGGGTTTGGTGTTATCCGTCCGTAACAGCTGAACTGAGGAGTCTATTGCTGCGAAAGTGCTGCCTTACAGATGAAAATAAATTGCTTCACACGTTTGTATTTGGCCAGTATAAAAGGTTGTGGTTCTATATCACAACTGTGGAAGTTCAAGATTCTCCAGCCTTGAAAAAGGTAGGACTTGTCCCATTGGGTTTTTGGTAGAGTGCGGGAGGGATTTGTGCAGAGCTTCCTCTGGCAGTTTAAGCCATGTTTTCCCATTGTATACTGTGAGAAAGGGAAGGGATTCGAGGCTTTGTGTGCTCACAAATGCAGCTCTTACCCAGCTAACCAGTCCACATGTTAAGGTTTTCACCAAGGTGTATATTGGAGGTGCAGAGAGATTGAGATAATCATTATGCAATTTAGTTTATATGTATTAAAATGGAGATGCTATTTCACACTGTTGTTTCTAGTTATTCTGCATTTCAAGTCAGAAATTTTTTTCTCCTCTTTTTCTGTCAAAAAAGGTCTACAAAGGTTCTTTTATAGCATCCAAAATCTTGCTCATATAGAACTTGATGGATTTTTTCCCAGAGGGTCAAGTTATATGGGTACTTTCTTTTCTGCTGCATTGGTAACTGAGATTGCAAATATGCTTGTATCTTCTATACTTTCCCTGTTATGAAGATCATTAAATTGTCTGTTAAGTTCATTCCATTTTCATATCTTATGCTATATTGTTACATAGAAATATAATGTGGTAACTTTGCATGCCCACAGCAGAATGTTGCTTGCCTTTCCTCACTCCAAGCTTAAATCTCCTATGAATTTTAAAGGTGTTTAAAAAAAAAAAAAAAGAGAAAAAATACCGTGTCCCAGTGCTGTCTCTGGCAGTGAGAGATGCTATTCAAGGAGGACACGTGAGCCTGGTCATTGTCTGCAGACTTTTAGACTCCTTCTGTCCGAGCCCACAATCATTCAATTAAGGAAGTTAAAGAGTATTTCTGTTTGTGGGCCTGCTATCTGTGAATTTTTTTTTGCGTCTCTTTCTAAATATGTTGATGCTGTCTGCCTCCACAGCCTCCTTTGGCAAAAAATTCTCGAGTTTGCTACCTGCTGCGGGGAAGAAAAATGCCTTCTCTCTCTTAAAATAATCTAATGAGATTAAAAGAAAGCAACTCTTACAGAGTAGATTAAATAAAAGATAGTATGTACTAGATCTGACTCAGTGGAAATGAGTCACTTAAGAAATCCATTAACCAGGCCCTTTCTGCAGTTAGTAACTTGGATCTGCTGCTACCGCTCACTTTTTTTTTTTAATTGAAACACTGTCAGAGTACTGCAGTAAATTCAATAATGTGAAAAAAACTGTTCATACAGGGTCATTAAATAAGCTCTTTATTGTTCTGTGTGTGTATCTTGACCAGGTGACCCACTTCTCCATTGTTCTGACGGCCAAAGACTTCAACCCAGAGAAATATGCAGCCTTCACTAGGATACTGTGTAGGTCTGTATAAAGGTTTTGAGTTACTGCTGTTTTCATGTTTTGATCTTGCCAAGGAAAAAGATTAGATTTCATTGTATTGTGTTTGCATTTGGTCTAACAGTGTGCTGGAAACTCAGTCCTACAAACTGAACCAGATTTATATAAATCCTTAATTTGAGCTTCATATCTTGAATTCATGCAGTAAGTGTGGGGTGAATGTCAGGTGCCCAGTAGATGTTAACATGTCTTCTACAGACACGCCACCACCACCCCCCACACACTCATTTTCTCTTTCATATTTTTAAAAAGTATAAACATTTGGGAAGAGGTCAGTGCTGTTTAGTCAATGGTCACTATGTGTATGGTGTACAACTTGCATCCCTCCACACCACCTCTACTACAGACACTTCCTACAGCTCCTCTGAACTAGGCAGAGCACCCAGGGCCTTTTTTGCTTTTCCTCTAGGAAAATGAGGGCCCTCTGCCTCTCCAGGTCTGTGGCTCTGTCTTCTCCCTTCTTCTAGGCAGACTGCCATCTTCTTCCCTTGTCCTATTTACTGGCTTCCCTCTACGTCCCCATTCTCATGATCCTCCTCTGCATCTTTCCTTTGGTTTTCCTTCAGTTCACAAATCAGTTGGCTCCTGGTTCTTCATACCAAGAGTATTCCCTCAAATTTTGTAGCTAATTTGATGCAGTTGTTAGGTTGTTACATCACTGACTTGGGAATGCCATCAGGGTTACCAGTTCTGTAGGGTATTGAAAAATTGAGATTGTTCTTTTTCATGGATGTATGAAATACTTGGATTGGCTGTGGATCTGATTTATAAAGTAATACTTTTTTTCCAAATCCAGGATGGATTCCTCTAATTGAGTTCCAAATGTGACATAGCTGCATACCATAGCTAATATGGAAAACAGGTAGTTGAGAGCTTCAGCACTATTTCTGAAGTACCTTAACCTGTAAAATAGGTTATGGTGTCTCTGCTGTCTGGAAGACAGCTAAAAGTGCATAAGTTTTGTTATTTTTTTTATGAAGGACATATGTGTATATTTTTCTTTCATCATTTAACAAAGTACAGAAGAATGCCTAATGGTACTTGGATAATAAATGAAAAACTAGTCATATTACTGCATGTAGTTGCAGGAGTTACTGTAGGAGTTGAGTTTTCATAAAGCAGGTACCTTCCAAGTCTGCAAAGGATCCTCCGTCTGGACACCTGCTTACACCTTTGCGCTATGTTTCTGTGTTGGCCCTTTCATAAAAAAGGAAACTCAAATAAAAATACAAGGTAGTCTTTCATCCTAGAAGACAGACATGATTTTGTGTGCATGTTGAAAGACTTACAGTTCAGTATGTAAAACCTCAACCAAGTGTCCAAAATAAGAATTCTTGCCAATAATATTGCTATTTGTGATACTGTGATTTTTTTTTTTCATGTATCTGCTGGTACTGATTGCAGACAAAATACCAGACTCGTTCTTTTCATGCAGAATCTACTTGAAGCATGGAAGTCCAGTTAAAATGATGGAGAGTTACATTGCAGTACTTACAAAGGGGATCTGCCAAAGCGAAGAAAATGGATCTTTCCTCAGCAAAGATTTTGATGCTCGAAAGGCTTATCTTGCTGGTTCCATCAAAGGTTATTACCAGAAGTCTATATTTGAATTTTTTTATACAATATAAAATACAATCCAGTTTTCATATGTACTTCAAGTAAATAGTGTTAATCATATTATCTGTGCTGTTATTAAGCTTGTTCAACAAACAAATTATAATATCAGCATGTATTTCTTCTATAAAATAATTTTTCCTCTTTTTTCTAGATATAGTATCTCAGTTTGGAATGGAAACAGTTATCTTGTATACAGCACTGATGTTAAAGAAGAGAATTGTAGTGTACCATCCTAGAATAGAAGCTGTCCAGGAGTTTACCAGGTACTTTGTTAATCCCTACTTCCCCCACCATCCCCCAAAAGTCCAAACTTCATTGAGAGAAATGTCCATATTTTAGGGAAAAAATACCTTTATTAAACCTGTTTATTGCAATCCTGCTAAGTACCTCTTAAGGCTTTAGACATATGTTCATTAGCTCAGAGAAATGTAACTCTAGAATGAATGATAAACTCTGCTTGCACTGATAGAAATCTGTAGTTCATGTATATGCATGCCAAATGAGACTTAGTCGTACTAGTTCTTTCTTATAACATTCTTTTCATGCTGTGAAACTTCAATTAGTATAGGTAAAGATCTACTGTATATCAAGTACAGATCTCATTTCCCTAGGACTTTGCCTGCTTTAGTGTGGCATCGACAAGACTGGTCAATTCTTCATTCATATGTACACCTAAATGAGGAGGAAGTGGAAGCCTTAAAAACCTGCACAGGTAGTGATAATTTATTAATTGAAACTGAAATTAAACTGTTTATATTTTTTCTTCCTGCAGTGTCTTACACCAGTGCTCTTTGAGGAAAAAATGGTTATTTTGCTATTCATGCTACTGTTCAAAGTTAAACCATACTATTTTCTTTAAAAAAAGCAGATCAACTAAACAAGTATGTTAGAAGATAGCTGGTTAATCTGGTGTTTCTGGGCGGATCCACATCAGTCTATCCCTAATTGCAGATGCAAAGCAGCTTTGAGACTTTTTTGATGTTGTGATCAGAGGCATTGAAAGTCTTACTGTTGTACAGAATCGGCTCACTTTAGATTAGCTACTTGCTTTCCAACTTCTACACATAGCTAGTTACTTCATTTTTAGGATTTTTTTCCTTACTTGTTTTCGGTTCCTAACTCTGAAGTTCCAGATCTTTGTTCTGACTGCTGCCAGTGAAATCTCTGGCTCCTAATCACAGGTAGACTTTACCAGCTATGTAGGAGTTTGATCTGTGTGATACACTGCTGTGTATGTGTAGTATGTAATGCATAATCCAGGAAGAGGCCCTTGATATATGCAAAGGTTAGCATGACACATAACGTGGAAATTAAGAGGCTTCTCTATATGGAATAATGAGCAAAAAGACTACTCATCTTCAATATTTCTACTGTGTTACCAACAGTGCTTGTTTCAGCTTGCTAAATTATCTTAGACAGAGAAAAGCTGCTCTAAGTTTGCTTACCTGGAGTGCTATAAATAAAAAAATCTGCTGGTTTTATTCCTCTGTTCTGATCTAATACTGACTTAGGCAGTGACAAGGGGCTCCTGAGTAGAGATTCTTTTGAAGAGGAAGTTCAATGGTTTTTCATTTGCAAAAGAATAATTTTAGTAGAAAGGTAGAAAGAGAGTTTAAAAATTCAAATTGATAACCCTTTTGTATCGCATGTTTTGTTAGGGTTTCATCCATGATTAAGGAAATTTTAGAAGCTGATTTTTAAGCTTATCAGCAGCGAAGCATTCTGCTGGACACACACAAATGGCTGATAATGTCAAGAGAGGAACCTCTTGAATCCAATGAGTATTGGGTCAAATACTCTTAGAACAGACTTCTAGGACTGTGATTTTCCACAATATCTGGTTTTGGTTTTGTTTATGAAGATTTTGATCTTGTCAAAATTTTGCTCTCCAGGTTACATTGCTGGATTTACAGATTCTGAAGTGAACAGTAGACCAGACCTTTATGATGTGTATGTGAACTTGGCAGATAGTGAGATCACTATTTCCCCTGTAGTAAAAGGTTGGTTGCTTTTTATGTTTTGGATTTAAGGGCCGCTTATTCTAGACTTGATAGTAACTGTTGAATCTCGCTGTACGTCAAGCAGTCTTGATCCTTCTTCCATCCTGAAAAGCCAGCATGTAAGCTTCTGTCTTTCAGTTTTGTTGAGACCCTGGAAGACTGGTGAAGCTTAGAATTTGGAAAGACGTGCTTCGTCTTCCAAAAAATGTACAACTGAAAAGTAAACATCTTATGTTAGACAATTAGATGGAAGAGACATTCACCTGAGGGTTGCTGAATGCAGAGATACAACATGAGTCTTTAGAAAAACATTGCACTAAATACTTGGAGATTGGGGACTATTTGAAAGGAAAGCTTCTATGTTCCTTGTCATCTTGCGGTTTCTTGTCATCTGCTTAGGGCTGCTTTAGAGGTAGACAATTCGACTGTGCCAGCATGGCTGTTGATACATCAGATTGCTGCCTTTACCAATTTATTTCAAATGGCAGTCATGAAGAGGACTCCTCCTTTTGGCTTGTTATTCATACGCATTTCTAGATATCACAGAAACAGTCATGTTACATGAATGTGTGCTGCTTTTTTTTTTTTTTTTTTTACTCAGAGGCAATGACAATGGGAAAACTTCACAAAGAAATTGGACAACTAATTGTTCAATCTGCAGAAGATCCAGATAAATCAGACAGCCAAGTTGTTAAGGTTAATATTTTATTTTTATTTTTAAATCTAGTTAAATTACTTCTATCACTAGCTCTTGATAGAAAGAAGGGAGCAGGAGGAAGATTGTCCCTGGGAATAAGTTGATATCTTATACCCTCTGCCTTCTTACAAATGAGCATTTTTATTCTTCATACAGGTTTTTAAGGGTGACATACTTGGTTTATATTATCTCTTGGGTAACAACATTGCTGAAGAAACTTTAGAAATTGTATTGATTATACAGTAATCTTCCAGTAAAGGCTTCCAGTAAAATTAGTTTCCCAATTTTATTCTGCAAAGCACGTATTTTGCACATTACCTTGTCAATACCTTTTGAAAAAGTCCTACTGAGATAGGGCTTCTCAGCTATAAAACCTGATTTTTATGATTATGTTTTTTTCACTTTCTCCTCTATCTAAGAGGTTATTGGACTTTTTGCAACTGAGCAACTTAGTCAAAATAGCTCAGTTAAGCTAGGAGAGGAGCCTGTGGAGTGGCTGTGCTCCCTTTATTCAACATCACACAAGAGTAGACTGAAGAACTGTTGCAAGTTTGCCTTGAAATAAATGGGGTCTTTATTTAAAATGAATGATTTATTTATCATTATTTTCTTTTTGTTCTTTATTGATTTTTTTTTTTTAATAAGTGTATGTTAAAACATTAAAATAGCTAATACTATATTCACGGTTGCTTGTTTTTCTGTTCTTCAAGGATATTTCTCTGAAGACAAAAGAAATCTTGGCTACTTTAGCCTCACTTACTGAAGTTTCCGATGGCAGTGAAAAACCAACCCTTAATTCTGGGGCCCTGAAACAAAAGCGATTTCCACCAGCTACAGAAAACTTTCTTTTTCATTTAGCAGCTGCTGAACAAATGCTCAAAATCTGATTTTGATGCACTGCAGTGTTATGGACCAATTCAAAAATACTGTCTTTGCCGTACAGATAGGAATACCTGATATTTTATATGGGGAAATTAAAGGTATAAGAGCGAATGTTATATTTACCATGATATAATGCAGAATATCAGAGCTTGACCTGGAACATATGGAGGCGTATTTGGGAACATTCCTGGTGTCATCTTCCCCAACTATAACTTTGTATATATGGCTCCCGTATTTCATATCACAGTGTGGGTGCATATACAAGTAGTATGTGCCTGTGTGTCCAGGCTGTGCCAGACGTTATTAGAGTGGCCGTTTGTCCTGCAGGTTCCAGATGTTGGACAGCTCTGGTTTTGTTCTGTCTTGTCTTCTTGGGGTCTGGAACACGGGCTGCAGCACACCTGCTGTAAAACCAACGCAGTTTGGATGTGCTCGTCTCTGCACAGGGATACACTGAACACGCAGTTGGCCTGAGCGCTCATTCTGGGCTTCCAGGTATGTCAGCCTGTCAGATACTGCTCTTGCTTTGGACTGCCTGATACCTGGAAATCCCAAATAAATGGACTAGTTCTCTACTTTCTACCTGAAAGTGTCTCGGTGTAAAAAAGGGTGTCTGGGACGCTGTAGCCTTACTATATAAAGGAAGAGGTATTTTAAAGCTCAAGTGGGAGTTGAGCACCTCTTTTGGACTCTTGCCTTAGAGGTTTTCCCCCTTTCACTCCGTCCCATGCTTCTGATGGAGGGAAAAGAGAACAGGATTACTATATTTAAAATGGGGCTTCCTAGGGGGTCACAGACAAGTGCTGCTTTACAGCTGGAGCCATTTAAGAAGTTGTTAGGGTTCTCCACTGAGAAGATACCTGGCGATTCATTCCTGATCTATTTGACAGAAAATCAGATGAGTTAAAGCCTAATGGACTAGAAATGTTCAAATGGCCAGGTACCACAGGTAGAGCACCAACCACTTAAACTGCTTGAGCTGTAACACATGTACTCTCTGATGGTGCTCTGTGTAGACTAAATGTAAATGGAAACTTTTTAAGTAACAGTGAAAAATGGGAAATAGTTCGGGGAAAATTAAAATTTGCCTAGTTGTTTGGTTGCATAGCAGGAAGTCAAGAGTGTTTTGTTTTTTTTTTAATTGAGAAGCCTGAAACTAACCGCTTTGTAATCTTCTGGGAAGAACTTGGATTCTTTGTAGAGAAATGCTCTGAGCCAAACGATCTGTATTTCTTCAGAAATGTCCACAACAAATCAGTCAATTCTGCAGTAGCACTTTGTTATAAGAGAAAATAACCTTTTTCCTGGCCTTTGTACAGATAGGCTGTAGCATGTGATTTTACATAGAGATTTTATACTTAAAATTAAAACTTTAGTAATCAATATTTATAGTGGTAAATAATTGGATGTTTGCTATGCTGAAACTAGTAGAGCTCATCAGTAATATGTGCAAGCAATATTGGTTTGAGAAGGGTTGTCCTTTTGCTATGTATCGTATGTTAAAGAAATCTGTTTCAGAATGTGGATAAGGAGTGTGACATGTATGTATAAAATGGCTAGTTATTACAGTAAGTAAATGAAAGTGCTTCAGAATAATCCCCTATTTTCAGGGGTGTAAACTTGTACTTTAAACACTTACTCTGCAGTTTAAATTCTGAACAAAGAAGAGTGTTGCTTTTTTTTGTTGTTGTTTAACTTCTGAGGAAAATACTGCAATTGCCTTTGGTTACCTGTAAGTGCTCTGCAGCTTTTTTTCCCCATTAATGTTTTTTTCTTTAACGGTTCCTTAGTATTGCTGCTTCTGTTTTGGGACTTTTACAATAGTCAGAGTAGCAGAACTGCAAAATTGTCCTGAAAATTCCATTCAGGACTTACTGTAAAGTCCACTGAAACAGAAGTCTTTCACCACAAAAAAACAGAACATGCTTTCAATCAGCTCTTTTAACACCATCTTGTAACTGTGAAGAAATTCACAATAGTTTCTTACTAACAAAATCCTTAAGGTATGTCATTAAGGTAGTATGGGTGCTAGAGACAACCACGAAAGGCAGAGAAGCTCAGTTACAAACTAAATATTGAATGCTTGTTTTGCTTTCTTATTTGAAAATGTTTAAGCTGAAAATCTTGGTGTTGTGTTGGATTTTGTATTCTGAAATACAATTTTGCACTTAAGGAACTGGACTCACAGCACGCTTATGTCTATTAAAAAAATCCTGAACAGTCTACCCTTTAATTTATGTAAATTTATTCTTGAATAGTTGTGACCACTGAGTCATAGGCCTTTGCTCTTAGTTTCGCAATACTGGGATTAAGCCACAACTTGATGTTTAGGTCAGAAATGTACTATTACATGTTCAAACAGTTTTGTCATCTGTGCTGATTTTTTTTGTCAGTGCTGGGAAAGATGTTACCGGCCTCCCTCAGCTTCAGTACTTTCAAAGAATTGCCCTAAATGTTCTTGCATTTTCTTAATAACTTTTGACACTATTTCCTCTTGAAAAGGTTTAGAATAAAATAGAAAAATCTGGAAGGTCAGGACAGGGAAAGATTTCTGCTTATTTCTAACTTCCCTTTACCCAGGATGTGCACAAGCAGACTGTGTGTGCAGTTGCTGATTTTGCAAAGTCAGGTGACATCCTTTCTTCCTCCTAGAAGCAAAGGCCGTGTAAAATGAGATTTTCATTCATACCTTCTCTTCTGACTGCCTTTCTGTTCTTGGATAAATATGAAATGGTGAATGATGGTTCCTGTCAACCTGCTAAGAGACACGCTTCCAAAAGGCTTGCAGCATGTAGAATAATTGAAAGCCTTGAATTCAAATGGAAATTGAGGCACTGCTCCTTCCTCAGTTGAGGCAAAAGGTACTCCCTGAGCACTCTGCCTTGCCCGTTGCCCACGCGAAGCAGCCGGCGTGCTAGCTGTAGCGTAACGCCTCCGCTACGTTTGCTGGCATTGGCAGGTGGGTAGGGAGCAAAAGCTTGCGAAGGCGGGCAGCGTAGTCAATCCCTTCAGTTGTGATTTTGCTGAGTAAATTGGGCTAGTCCTGGAGGCTGTGGTGTTTTTAGTGCTTTCATCCCTGGGGTTTTAGTCCCTCGTATGAGCTGGCCTGCCTTGTTTCCTCCACGGGCAAGTGGGGGGGAATGTTCTGATTGAGAGCAATACAATGCTGCGTAACCTGGAAAAACACGAGGACATCTGACAGCCACGGGCTGCTTCTGATTTCAACCTCTGCTTCAGTTCCCCAGCTACTGAAAGGGGTAAGGATAATTTGTGAGTAGTGTGTTGTGAGGTGGTGGTTGAAGCAGCTCAATGTCTAGATAAACAGAGCTGTGAAGCTCGTGCTGCCTTACACCCTTCCCTAGGGCTGGAGTCGGAGGGATCGTGGGTCAGGTGAAGTCATTCCCCGTAGCTGCCAGATGATGCGAGACTGGGGAGGAGACCCCAAAGACTGGGCAGCAGCTGCTTCCTGGCCGATGCTGTGCGGCACGCGGCGTGGTGCTGGCTGGCTGGTAGGGAAGGAGCCGCGGTGCGGGGCTCCCTCCCCACCTTGCAGTCTTCCGTCCTCCACGCCTGCGGGGGAAAATAGCATGGCTGTGTTACAGGCTTGGAGGTAACACAGGGACACAAGCTCCAGCCGAGGAAGTGCTTTGATCTCAGTATTTCCTAACATGGGAGTGGCTGATTTTACTATTTTTTTAAGCTACATTAAAGGGACTTGGAAGCCTCATTGTATAGTCCTAAATGTCAAGATGACAAGCTGAGTAGGTGGGGGACTGCTAGCATATTGTGCTGTACTGAGACGCTTCCCTTGAAGCTAAAAGCTTCCATCTGCTGTAGTTCACCACACCTTAAACTGGTTCCACCACTAATGCACTGTCACTCACCCCCTGGCTGGTGCTAAAGGCAGGAGGCAGGCCTGCCTTGGGCTGCTATGTTGTTAATCTATCCTAAATTATAAAGGGGAAGGTTTTCTTTAGGTGCTGACTGTCCTCCCCACTCCTTCAAACGTGATGCTTTTCTGCTTGTCCCAGTCTTGTTCCCCTCACTTACACCTCTGGACTACCAGGCGTCTGGTCCTGGCAGTTCTGGTCTCATAATGACTTCATTTCAAGACCAAGGATGCCAGGGCCTTTTCAGCAACGTATTTTCCCTGCCCTGACTTGGGAAGCAGCTGAATCATCCAGGCTGACAGTTTAAAGGGCAGGTGCCTGCCCTCCTCTTCTGGAAAGTTCTGGTTAGGGCAATAGAAACATTTCTGAGAGTGGGGGAGATTTAATTAACCCTGAGGGAGCTGTGTTTAATATGGCAAATTTCAGCTCGGGTATTCAGCAAGAAGCTGGTAGAGTTTGGTAATGGGCAGCTGTAATAACAGACACTATTACCAGACCTATTCCATAAGCCTTACTCACAGAGTTGTAATGACATCAATTTGCTTAAAAAACATCCAAATGTGGTGCCGGAGAACTTACAGCTTGTCTAGTTACCATAACAATTCAAAGTTCATGAATGTGTTATCTTCAATTTGTTGGCTTTGCTCTACTGCTGGTTTTTTTGATTTTTCTGTTTTGTGGTGTGGTTTGTTTTTTTTCCTTGCTCCCACTGTGGTTCATGTAACCGGCATTTACTTTAGCCATTCTTAAATGATGTAAGAAGGAGCACAGGGTGCTGTGGGTCTTTGTTGTAGTGCCAATTAATGTTTACTGAGAGTGGAATCAGACCCCATCTGAATTTGCCTTTGGTATGTTATTGAAATAGGATTAATGGAGAAATAGGAGGTTAGAGAATTTAACTGTAGGATGTTATCTGTACCACTGTTATTAAAGATTTGGAAAGAGACAAATGCATAATTGAGAGAGGCAGGCTGAGACTGTAAGCTTCTTCCTCCTAACCCTGTGGTACCTAAGGAAAAAGAGCAGGGCAAGCCGCCTTCTCCCTGCTGTCCTCCCAGCTCAGGAGAGCTGAGCCTCTTGCGACCTTTTCTTCTTGCATCTCCTTTTGGCTGCTGTTGGAGGTGACATTGGGCTAGGCAGAGCTTTGTTCTGACACAGTACAATTGCTTTCATGTTGTTGACCCTGATGGGATTTTACTATGTACTTAAGAACGTGACCCACAAAGGCAAGGCTAAGTGATCCCTCTTGGGCTCGGTAGGTGTAAATGATCCTTTACCTTTAAAAATTCACTAGAGTCCTCCAGTGGAGTAGTGCAGACGCTTTGCCACTCTTAGGTTTGGCAGCTTACAGGCCCTATCCATACTGTCTTCCTGGAACAGCTTTACAGCATGCTCCCCTCAAGTTACAGGTCCTCAGGACGTGCTGCTACTCCCCTGTCCTCTTGCCTTGTCTGACCCTTCCCTGCAGTAAGTTGTTAGAGGAAGGCTCAAAAAAGGCAGAACTCGCACAAGAAACTAAACTTGGGCCCCTACTTCCTGCATTTGTTGAGTGCCAAAAGCACAGCAGGAACTGTTTTCCTGCAAGAGACCAGGCCTGCTATTTTTCCTTACTTTACTCTGTGCTGCTGTCTTCCTGTAGGGATGGAGTGGATTGGGAAACCTTTGGTTCCCTCACACCATGAAAAGACATCTAATCCTCCAGCAATAGGAGAGCAGCGACCTGTGCATTCCACTCCAAGGAAGTTAAATTATGGCAGACTTTGGAGGCTGTACTTGTAAAGATATTTTTGTGAAAGTGATTTTTATATTATTTAGTGCCTATTTATCTTTGCCACACACAGCCTTAGCAGTGCCTCGCATAACATCTTCAGTAGTCTTAGAGCCATCTTTCCCGTGACTCCCACCCATAATTATCACAACCACAGGGTCCCCTAGCATGCTGGTGGAGCTTATTTCTATCTTGTTCCCCCAGGAGAAAGTCTGATCTTGATTTTGTAGCAGGTCAGCAAGCCGTATGAAAACAGCTGTACTGGGCCAGACCAAAGATCTACTCAGCCAAATGTTGTATCCCAATGGCCACCAAAAGCAGACACAAAAAGAGAACGAAAAGAGAACGAGAGCAGGCAAGTAAGCTATTTACCCCTTCCACTCTCCAGTAGTATGGAGCTTATGAACTTCTTTTGCTGCTGTAGTTTCCATGAATTAGTATCCTTCAGTGGACTCCCTTTGATGGAAATACCTATTCCCCTCTTTTCATTCACGTGAGCTTTTAGTATCCATAGTGTCCTTTAGTAAGAACTTCAAAATTCAACTACATGTTACGCTATCTGTCACTACCCCTAATTCCACTCCTAGTGTTAACAGTCAGCTCACAGCCCAGCTGGCTTGTCCCCTCTGCCAGGCTCATTACTATTCACTTACCTGTTTGTTATTTCACCTGTTTTTACATCCAGTGTTGTAAGCTCTTTCTGCAACTCTTCACAGACAGCCCTCATCTCCCGAATGATTTTGTATGACCAGCACATCTTCTCACTGCAGTGATCAATAGGCTAACCCTTATGCTCATGTCTCAAAAGACAGCTTTTTTATTTGGATAAACACCATCAACCTGCAAAAGCAGGGATTCCTCACTGTCCACCACAAGGAAGAAGCCACAGGCTTTCCCAGTGGCTTCAGTGTAAAAAACAAGTTCTAAAGCTCAAGAGGCATCAGGCATCACCACTCCTTCAAGTACAACGAGAAAGCCAGGAGCCTCTTTGTAGCCAAGTTTGACACCCCTTTCCTGAACGCTTCTTAACTAAATTTAACCAATATTATATTGCTGTTAGGGTTGCTTAGTCTAATATCACTGTAATGGCTACCTCGCATCTCATGCTTCAAATGAGTGTTACTAAATACAGCGCAACATAAAAAGTATTCTGAGAAGAACCAGTTTGATCTTACCCAGAGGACTACTGGTGTTAATGCCTTTACCAGCTGTGTTCCTGGAAAGCAGCATGTCAAAAGCTGCAGCAACAGCAGAACAAACTTTTCTATTCAATAGTCTTTTAATTAAGAAATCAATCACAGGAGGAAGCATACAGAACAGAGTTTGAGAAAAACGCTGTGTTACTGTGCTTTCTGGTACAAACATCATTTACAGCATTCAGTTATGTGTACGTATCTGCCTGTGGGCTAGGGATTGCAGAATCATTTTGCAAAGTCTGCCTCTTTGCAGACCACACCATTGTACACCAGCTGTGGTATGTACACCACCATAAATTTGCGATTTGATCAGTCACATATGCCAGCTGAATTTGTTGATGCATTCAGAACTCACTTCAGTCAGAGCACACATTTATACATTAAAGCCAATCTTTAAATTCCCCTATTGTAGAATAACTCTGTTTCTTCTGTAGATGACAGAATTTCTGGTTCAAGGTCTGCTCGCTTTATCTGAAACGTATAAAAAAAGGGAATCAACACCACCATATCCTGGTAAGTATACATTAAGTCCTCCTTACTGCATTGAAGTTTGCACAAGTTGCAGTACTGTACTCAGAAGCAAGACTGTATGGCATTTAGGGTTCTTTGTTTGTTTGGGGTTTTGTGGGATTTTTTTTGTTTTGAGGATTATTTTTTTTCTTCTCTGATGTTTTCTAGATGTGCACACATAAGAGAAGAGATAAGTTCTATTTAGAATTAGAGGTACTCCCGAGATCTAAACAGAGCATTAGTGACATTGTCTCCATTGACTATATTTGAGACCCCCCAGGAGAACTTCTGCTGTGGGTTAAGCAATTGGGAAAATCAAAGGGAACCAACCAGCCATACTCTCAGTACGTAATTCCTCACAAGTCCCCTCATTTATGTTCAGTTTACCCTTACTGCCATAAAAGATTAAGAAATCTAAAAAAAATAACAGAATACAATGACAGAAAGTTTAGGCAAATAAACAACTGAAAATTGCAAGAGCCCCATCTATGATTTTCTGAGAATATTCACACAGGGCTGATAAGGGAGAGCAAATAAATGCAGAAAGGAACCCCAGGCTCCTCTCTCACTTGGCCTTCTCCAAAGCCCAAGGTTGAAGGGCTACATCCTCCATTTAAAACCTGCCAGGAAGGTGTATTTTCACAGGGAACAGATTGCACTTCACAGTTCAGCAAGGCAGTGTTAAGAGATGTCACATGTGAGTTGGTTTATCCCTCCCATGAACTCATGCTGACTTTGCATGGAAGAAAAAAATTCTCATGTACATCCTTCCTATCTCCAGCAGGACTGAAAACAGTGCTGGAAGAGCCTTGGTTTTACTCCTCAAGACAGCTCTCCTGACCTTGCTTGCTTCAGACTGTTGTGAAAGTCTGATAAATCTACATTGAAAAGTGTAAATATAAATGCAACTCAGACCTAGAAAGTCTGGTAAGCCTCTGCCTACTACATGGGCCTTCACAAGCAGCCTCACCGCTGCCCCATTTTAGATGCACGACCACATTAATCCTATTGATTTTTTTTCCTATATGGCCTTAAGACTGCTGGCCATAGTTCTGGAATGACTAATTAATATAACAATAATCCTAAACCAATTCCTATGAAAGGACTTACCTCCCCACACTGCGGGAACATACTAAGTGAGACTGGTAGCATCCCTCCTAGCACTGACGTCATCACAAGCATTCTCACTGAAGCCAAAGCACGTGGAGTTTTTGCAAGTTTTGCTCTATCCAAGACATTGAAAAGGTAAGTATGTCAGTTTGGGCTTGAAAAATAATCTGGCAGTGGAACAAAGAGCATTAGCTACTATTTTAGTGGTTGAAATTGCACTGAAGTTAGTAATAACCTAGGCTTACAAATCCTAAAGATGTTTCTTTAGTTTGCTTCTTATGTTCTTACTCCTAACTTTCCGTTCTTTCCCTTTGTTTTGTGTTTAGCTGCAGCATGGTCCAGGCCCAGATTGTCAATACAAGATTAAGAAAATAGGCAGCAAAATAATGACAAGAGAAGCGGCATCAGTGCTTTCAAGCATCTCAGTCCTTTGTCTAAGATTTTTCTTGCATTACCCTCTTTCATTTCAGATTTACTTCTTCTTGGCAGTCCTACTTTGCCTTGTGGAAAATTTATTACTCAATATATTTTTAAAGTTTTATCTTATGTCTGCATCTATGTCTTCTGATAACAGGAGTCCCTTAAGCTAACAAAGGGGGATAGGGAATCAGTTTAGGCAATACCAAATTACCTGTATTATTTACATGGCATAGATGATCCCTACCAAAAGCTCAGGGCAGGCTAAGAATTCTCGGATAAAGCATACAATGAATTCCTCTTATGATACAGGGTTTCTAAATGTTGCAAAAGCAAGAAAATGTTTTACAATGTATGGAAAGCTATTTGGAAGGTAGGACACAGTTTTAGTTGTGAATTCAAGTACCATATTGTCTCTTCAGAATAATAAATCTAAGCTAAGTGCCGTGAGCAACCTTGACACGGGGACTCGAATCACAGCCCGGGAACCTAGGTGCTGGAAAACAGGAAATCCTCATAGTTCTACACAACATCCTGCAAACCCTCAACGCATAGATGCGGACGTAACCAGACTCATCGACTTATCTAAACGAATCACAGCAGCTGAACAGAAACTTCCCAGATAATCACTTCTACCAAGGCAAGTAATACCACAAACCAAAGAAAAAATTGTCAAGAGGTGACAGCCAGACTAAAAACCCAAATACACACTGACCAGGCACCCCCAGCCCTTTTGCAGGACCTCCTACCTTTCCACAAAGTGCATAAGCACAGCTGGCAGGAAGAATGTTGTTCCAAACAAGACTGCTCTTGACAATGCTGTTTCTTTAACAGCCTCCAGGGAGAGAGAAAAATAAATGTTGTTAAAGTGGTACTCTGTGCAGCTTCAAATACTGCATACTGCCATGAGCACTTTTTTGTCTAACACTCGGGAGTTTCAAGCAATGGTAAATGAGGGATAAAAACATTTGTTAGAGGAATTCTTTCTTAAATGGAAACTAAACTCCTACAAGCAGCAAATATTCCACTTGTGACTAAGAAATTCCTTAGAAGGGAGGTGATATTACTGATGCTATATCAAGTTTTCCTCTCACCATAATTTTGCTGAGACTTGGTGTTTTTTGGGTTTTTTTTTTAAGTTGTGCTGAACTTCTTCCAAATGATTGTACCTTCTGGGCATCCTAACCATCCTGTGTCAAATTTGAAGTTCTCTCTTCAGCTGCCCACAAATCTTTACGCTTATCTAGCTGTTTCCTCCCCTCTGGACAGCAGTATAGAAAGGGAAGGCACCGATAGCACATAAAATATGACTCCTTGCTCTAGTTCCTGTGCCAGGCTTTACAGTGGATGTTGATGAGCAAGGCAAGGAGCAAATAGAGAGTCAGCTTGGTCAGCAACTGGAACCCAGGGATAAAATCTGTAGATCAGGGCATTACCCTTTGGGAAGCACAGCCTTTAAATAACATTCCCACTGTAGAAGGTGCATGTGATACATACAATACAGGGCTTTTCTCCGAAGTGTTCCATCAGAAGAAGGTCCAAGAGTCTTGTCTCCTCCTGAGGTGACCAGCGAAAGAAGAAATGCCTGTGCTAGTGTCTCTGTGACTCAACTCTGGCACTCGGTATATTGGTCTGGGGAGGCTGCCAACCCTTGAAGACACAAGGATTGTAGAACCTGATTCTGGAGACCTAGTCCAAGCCTACCCAAAGATTCAGCACCTGATCTGGTATTCCTCATTTCGGTATATCCAACTCTGCCTGCTCTCAGCATCACATTCAGCTTTTAGCAGGGAATGAAAGGCAAGTCAAGAGAGGCCTCCACCCCCTCGCCTACCTTCTCACCAGCCTTCCGTGATACTCCTACAACCTTGCCATTCCTGTCCATCACTTCAATTCCATTCTCAAATTCTGGGCTTCTCACCACCGCCACAGTAAACGCAGTCATCAACCCTGCAGAGTTAAAGAGGATTTTGCTTTAAAAGATCAAAAAGGACTATCTCAATAGTAACATTCATAATTATGTGCATTTTACATTTCCACTTCAACAGTTCACAACTGATTAACCCAGCAGCTTAAGATACTGCCCCATAAAAATCTACCTGGGGTCTTAATCTTTGTTTCAGAAACTTGAGCGAGATTTTAAGGCCCCAATCCTAAGGAGTGCTTTATCATTATGGACTCCAAGTCTTCAGTCACTACCATCCAGCTCAACCCACAAGTACATTGTTCTGAAGATAAAGGGGAGGGATTTGTGTTGTGGATAGGTTTTGTACTGGTCAGTGCAAAATCCAGCAGACAGACTTTAAGTAAAGGCTGCATCCCTGATTTGAAAGGGAGGGTGCCAGGGGAACACTGGCTCTAGCATGTTCCGTTACAGCACTTGTCTGCCCAGCTATGTGTCTGTCACAAGTGGTAGTGCTTCAGCTGGATCCTAGATGAGAATGTTTTGGTCTCCTCCAGACCCAGCTTTACAAGGTACCGGAATCCAATCCCACAGTCAGTCACTGAAAACACAAGCCTAAACCACTGTCACTAATAAAGGCCATATCAAATGGGAGTTAGTAATCTAGTTGGTTTTCTCCTTTCTCTAGGTCTAGGCATAAAAGGACACAATCTGGCAAACTGACCTTGCTTGAAATAGCTTTCTTTTATTATTAGTTTTTGGCAGGGCTGTTCAATAATGATATGAGTGTAATAGATGACACTTTTCAAATGCTGGACTAATATTAATCAATTACCCTCAATTTTGTCTCTACATTTAATAAAATGAAAGCACATTTTAACACCTGCTCCATGGGAAACAAGTCAGAAAGCTCTCATGCAGATCTTTGGAACAATCTGTGTAGCAATCTCACATAACTTGGAACAGAGGAGATGATGTATTTTAATTTTACCAGTTTCACCCTAGGAAAGGCCAAAAATTTCTTTAATGACATTAGAAAAACAACTAATGACATCAAATAGTTAAACTTGTCCTGGTGCAACTTCACCATGTCAGTAGAGCTGTTCCAGTAATGAACTGAGTCCCACTACCTTGCAAGGTTAATATTATTCTCCTATAACAACTCTCACTTTCTACAGTCAGCAGTTACGTAGCCAGCAGCAGCTCCAACCTGAGCAAGGAACTACGCCAGCGCAGACCTAGAGCTATGTCACACTCTGGTGTCATGTGTGTGCCGCACCAGGTCGTGCCAGCTCCCGTGCTACTGCCTTCCTGATCTGCCCCGGCAGTCCTGATGGTTTCAGGTATAATGTGCAAGCCAAAGAAAAATGCTGACTGCATCCCTTGCTATCTTTGGAGAAATAGTTGCATGTCATGCATACAAAGGTCAGAAGAGTGCTCTGCAGCTTTAAAACTAAAAACCAGCAAGAATCAAATAGAGGCCAGCTACACTGACCAGTGAGTGTTAACTCTCGCACAGAAAGGACAGTGCCCAGCAAAGGCAGTCAGAGAGGAGGGCTAGGAAACAGTAAGACCACACCTGTGCAAGGGCAAGAAAATTCTACAGTTAGATGCAGGTAGCAAATGGCCCTCAGACCAGCATGCACAGTTTCTTTTTACTCACCAAGAAGAGGAGGAGGTAGAAGCTTTCTGACAACTAGTTGCTTTAACGAACTCTTCAACGTGTAACGATTCATGAAGGTAAAAGGAAGAGCCTAAGGCATTGGGAGGAAACAGGCACCTTCTATTAAAAAAAATGTGCAGCATTTCAGTATGTGCAACAGATTAGGAAAATAAATCTGTGATTTAGTACATAGTTACCATCTATAAAAATAAAAAAATGCCTTTGTTTAACATTCCAACAAAATACACGTTCTCTAGTTACTGAAGGTATTTGTAGTCACTCTTTTAGATAAGAACACAAAATATTATGATTAAAAAATCATTAAACATTATTATGTAGAGGACAACAGTAGTGTGAATACAAAGACAGAAAAAGGAAAACAATTACTTCTGACTAATAGTCCTTGGACATCCGTCCAACCGCCTTGTGTCACATACTGCTCTCCCCCAAACAGGAAACTCCATTTACTTGTGTATTTGTTCATGATTCTCTGCAGTTTCAGCCCAATTCTATATTCCCATAATATACTTGCAGGAAGTTTCATTCAGGAATAAACAGCCAGCACACCAGCTAGCGCTCGGACTCTCCCTTGGACGACAAAGAGGAACTCCCACATTCACCCATTGCATAGCTGCTCCCCTCCTCTAGAAGTCCTGAGCACTACTGGCCCAACTGTTTTGCCTAGGGGACAGAGGTGAATGTCCCTCTAACAAAAGCAGGAACACTTGTATTTTTCTGCCAGAAGGCTTATAAAAATCACTGTTTAGTGTGGAGAGTGAGAAAATGCATTATAGGGGCATCTACACTTGCAGTGAGTGTCATGAGGATGCCAGAGCTCACTCTGACATAGCAAACTCCCAAAACCACAGATTCCTGTTCCAGCACAGAGCTAGCTAGGTAGCCCTCTGCTACCTAGTCCTTCTGGAAAGCTAATTTACCTGCATTCAGTACAGTATTTTCATGGCTATCCTGTTTCTGGGATCTGAGCTAATTCTATCCAGTACAGACGCCTGCAGCTTTCACCACTTGTTTGGAGCGAGACAGATCTCTTCCACAGCATCACATCAAATATCAACTGCAAGAACCCCGTGGGTTAGTCTGTGTATGTAAAACCTGGACATTTCCTCTCACTACCCATTTTCTAAACTTGCAGAATAATAAAGAGAAGGACAGAAGAGAAAGCATCAGAGGAAGCCAAGCAAGGTATTGTCTGACAGATAATCAGGAAAATTCTTATTCTGAACAGTTCTGGGGCAAGATATCAGAGTAGAGCATCAGAGCACAATCCTGAAGGGTATCTGGCAGTGTGATTGTCTCAGCACCTACTCCTTCTCAGGACAGCTTATTAGGAAAGCAATCATTAGGCAAATACATACACCAATACATGCTGCATAGGAGATGGCTCCCAAGCCATAGCAGATCTGCTTTTCTTGAACCGAGTACTCCTAAGAAGGACAGAAGAAACACACTACATAAGTACGTTTGTAAAACACTTGTAAATCATGTTCAAAATGGTGTTGTACAATTAAGATTATTTAAAAAATAAAAATCAACACATACTTCAGCCTTTGCAGTACCATTTCCATTTAATAGGGCGAATCCTGTGGTATATGTGTGAAATGCAAACTGCAGAAACGAGAGATTATTAGCAAAAATTAATTTGGGATTGAGACTAGAAGACTTGTAAATGTAGACAGAAAGAGGCAATTACCTGACAAAAAAATGTTTGCTTTGCCTGGAGCTGAAGAGATGAAGCAATAACCTAAGAAGAAAACCCCACAAGAAAATTAGGTTTGATAAGTCTAGAAGTTTTTGGTGAGCACTGGTTGGCTAGAGCACGAAGAGAACTGCTATGTTACTACTGCAGCAGTGTCAAAGGCTCCAGTCAGCACCTGAAGCCGCTTGCCTTGTTTCTAGGCTAACACATTTTCTTGCTACAGATGTGACATACTGACTTTTTCTACCCAATATAAAATACAGAGACACAGTGATTAAAACACTATGTGCAAGAATATTTGAGCAAGATGCTCAAAATAAAAAATGCATTTGTACCTGTGAAGCTTAAATAGATGCAAATAAAATAACTAAAGTAATAAAAATGTAATTAAAGAAGTGAATGAGAAAGGGCCAGACTGTTTTGACTGGTGGGGATATAAATACTAGAACTAACTGATCTAAGATCAAAGATTTTAGGAGCTACTTCCCAACTCCTTCTCAAATTCAGACAGTGAATAAGAACATCAGTTTTAATAAACCACAGCCTTTCTTGAGGCCTGACCTACCAAGCTCAAGGTTTGGAGCATTCTCAAAGAACAGAGTCAATCAAGATAAGGCAAATATTGAATGAGAGGAGGGCAGGGAATGTCCAAAGCCTCAGAGGAGGATCAGTAATTGATTTAGTATTAGTAGATCAACTATCTACATTATTAATGCCAGAGCTGAATCTAACCACATCTATGAAAGAGCATTAAGCTGTAAATATAAAAAATAAATATTTCTGTTAATTTTATTAATGAATTTAACAGCCATCAAGACTTTCACTATACTCTCTAGTAGTGCCATGTAAGTTCATGCTGTAATCTCTATATGGAATGACATAGTATGTATACTCATAGGCCAAAAACCAAAGGCAAACACATCTAAATCAATAAACATGCATATAATTACAGCTACAGATTTTATGAAACAAAATGGTGCAATTTTTTGGCACTGTAACAAGAGTTTATTTTTTTATCTTTCGGAATTTCTTGACAACACCATTTCTTACTTGCAAATGCACAATCTACGTAAGAAAAAGTTAATATTCTGGGTCTGAAACATAGAACACAAGGCTCTGACTCCTTCCTACTGAAATTCCAGTTTTTTTGAGGTTAAACAGACCAAAACCAATGCTGAGCAAATTTCACCTTGCATCAGAAAGCTGACCTTCATATATGAACAATTTCTTTGAATACTGCTGAAGGAAGGCAGCTAACAGGTTTGGACTTCTAATGAGTTTCCTTAAGGGCTCTATTTCTAAGTTACTCAGCACTTCCCACAAGACAGATGTCTTTTAAAAAACTTGTGCTGAAAATACAACTAAAACCTTCTGTTTCCTCCCTCCAACCCCCGGCTTTGGAAAAATGTAAGCCATGGGGTACCCTAGCATCTTCGTCATTACTCACCAATGGAAGAGAGACGGGCAGGAAGGCTAAAAAGAAAGAAAATGTTACTTCAGTAAAAATAACTGCTGTGAGTCTAGATGGATGGTTTTGAGCAGAAAATTCCCCTAACTTCCCCCCTGTAGTTTCATCTCTAAGTAAAACACAGCCTGCAAAAAACCACCATCACCACAAACTTCAATTCTAACCTTTGTCTCTCACTCCTCGTTGAAGAAGCCAGAATACCTGGTCATAGCTTATAGCCAAAAGGAGCCCTTGTGAAGTCCACTCAACGTGGCTACTCAGAAACATTATAACTGAGTTTTGAACAGAAATTCAACACTCTATTCAAAAAGAGGTAGATAGCAACAAAGGCTGCCACAGCTGTCAGTGGTTATACAAGCTAATGAGTAAATAGCCTAAGTATGGTTATATCTGATTACCAACCTGTGCTGTTTCAGCTCCCTAAACATCACCCCAAGCAGACTTTATGTGCCACCACAGCAAGTAAATTCATACAGTTAGCCATATCCATCAAGTAAAAATTTAGGTTATAGTAGACTGTTTTACATTTGGAGGGATTTGGAAGCTCATTCTGCAGTGACAAAAAACAGACACTTGGTCAGACTATTTCCATCTAGATGAGCGGATAAGCTGTGGGAAAAATTCCTCAAGAGGATCATAGGAATAAATAAATCTTCAACAGATACGACAATGCAACTAACAGAAGTTAGAGTCTACTTGCTTTTCTCTATGGAGAAGAGTATCACTGTAGTATCACAGTGGCTATTTACTATGAGCTATTCCTCTTCAATGCTTCAGTCACATACACAAAACTTCTCTTAATGGAACGTACCTGGAGGCCTAAACAAAACAGGAATTATCTTGTCTGTATCAGGATGTACACTGGACTTATGGGGGAAAAAAAAAGAAAGGCGAATTAGACCACCTTTGCCATACTTGGATAAGAAAGAGAAAAAATATTTCTAAATATTTTGTAAACTTACCAGGCTTAGCAGGAAGGCTTGTTTTGTCTAAACAATTTGAAAATTAGGTTAGTGATAATCAAGTTTCAGAGGAGACTGGGTAAAATCTTCTAAATTTATTATATTTTTTTCCCAATAACTTACTTTTATATGGAATGTTATATATGTATACATGCCTTTATTTTTTCCCTAAAATTTCTCTCCACATATTCCTTGTTGAATATAACTTGCTCACATCCCATGTGCTGTGTAACAGCACCAAAGCACACAATATGGCAGAACAGAAAATTAATTTTAAAAAGTTAAGCTAGTAGGTATTTTACAACAGAAAACAATTTAAACATGGCTAAAAGCCTAAACACTTATGTTAAGACTTTAGCTTTTTTGGACTCACAGAAGTTTTTCTTCCTCTTTTCAGACTTTGACACAGTTACTAAATGCCACATGGGAAGAGCTGAGCCATGAGTCAAAGAGTCATGACAAGACAAGTCACTGAGTGAAAAGAAAGACTCCTCCTAAGAAAGCAAGAAGTTCATCACTACTTTCTAGCAATTCTGTGAGTAGGTTTCCCACCCAAGCACTGCTACTGCTCGTTTTATGAGATGGGAAACCAAACCCACCTGCCCTCTGTATGGTGATGCAACATCTAAAATTCAAAATGAGCTCATTAAGCATTTTGCGTATTTGTCACCTACCTATATCATCCCAGCTGAGGACAGACACGCTTAGAGCAATGATTCCTAGAGTGATCTAAGAGTGTCTTTTAAACTGAGCTATATGATACACAACATATTGTATTCTTTGGGACGATAATACTATAATTTAGCATTAAAGTCAGTCGTAATCCAAAGAAATTCCTACTAGATTCATAGATTAGAAAAAGGTCTGTAGTAATGAGTTTTTGTTGTGTTATCCCTTGTATCTGAATCTCAGTATTCTGACTGCTAGATCTTATACCAATATCAACTATTTCAGCCATGAAAAAGTCACCTCTATTTTCTATGAACTGCGCTCCAAAATACCTGAGCATTCTGTATGGGCTCACTTAGGGTCTTGCCACTGTTTTGTATTAATAACCTGGTTCTTCTTATTTCATCCTATATTTGAGAAAAAACAAAACAAACAGAAAAAATAACTGAGATTTCAATATTCTGAAGTGCAATAGATCAGTTATAAGACACTCTAAACACAAACCTAGCATGTCAAGCTAATGATGCACCTGTCCCTCACCAGAGCAGTGAAAGCAAGAATGCACCTAGACACACAACTAACTCATGATCATAAAAACTTTCAGAATATTCAGGCTCCCGTGGTCCCTTCAAGTATCAATCCCTCAACCCATTACACAAATGCACTGGAACTTTAAGCATGTGAAAAACCTCACCAAAATCAAAAGTGTTAATCTTGTACTTAAAGTTATCTATGTGTGCTGGCAAACTCAATGATTTGCTGCCAAAGCAATCATCTGATATCCCCACAGGCACCTAGATGACTATTTTAAAATGAAATTCCAAACCAGACTTTTAAAATTATCAGAAACGAGTCATAACGTCACTAGATGTCCCTGCATATTCACAAATGTGTGATCAAGTTTTGGATCGTACACTCTTCCTTTAAAATTGTCTTAAGTTTTTAATTATGGAAAACAGGTACACTTAAACAAAGAGAATAAAAATGTAGGCTCATGTAGTTTTCCATAGTCTACATAAAAAGCCACCCCTCTTAGGGGAATTTATGAGATGATTTAGCTTTTCTTCAGCAGGCATATTTGCAACAGTGTATTTTAATTCACGAGGTGTGAACTAATCCCCGGTCTTCAAATCCCTGAATGTGCTATAAAATTTTCTTGTTAGCGTTCACGTACATACAATGTACATACTTACTAAATTATATGCTTTGTACAGGTAAATATACATATAGATATGTATTCATACCATATATACACATATACAGATAGATGAATAGACACAACACACTAATTCTGCCAGTGACAAGGAAACATCTCACATACACACATTTTGACAGTGTTCTTTTGCTTTAATGGAGCTTTCCCTTAAAAAATAAAAAAAAATCAATCAACAAAAATTCCTTTAACACACTAACCAACCAGCTGACTCTCACAAAACGTGCTGTGCTTTTTCCTCTGTCACCCCTGACAAAGCTATACAGAAGTGGATTGACAAAAAAGCACATCTTCCCCAGAATTTTCCTTTCATGACAGTTCCTGAAATTTAGAAGCTACACTTTATGGCGGACGTGTTTAGTGTCACACTTTCAGTAATTAATGTTAAAACTGAAATAATCATTCTCTGGTATAAAAGGGGCCTACAAATCAGTTGTGCTCCCTCTTAGGGGAGGATTCATTTCAGTATAGCTGCTTGGAAGAGAATCAAAGAGCTTCATGAGCTTCAGATTAAGCTGCACCACAAGGATGGGTATATGGATCAGCCAGCAGAGATTTTGGGTGCCTGTGGTGCAGTTCAGCGATCCTGTCCTCTCCAAAGCTGCAACAGCTCTCCATCATGAGTCCTCCTCCAGCTGTATTTAAGAACAACATGCCCAGCTGCTTGCTTCATCTCTCTTGTCTTTGTGGGCTTCCTGATTCTCGACTGGGCTAATTCAAGGGCTAGCTCAGCAGCCACGGTCTAAACACCATTGGTGAAATAGTACCGTCTAGAAATGCCTTTTGGTTCATGTAATTAATACAGAAACACATACGTGTATCATTGTATTTCTTACGTATATATGTTTGTATTTTATTTTTCCTCGAAAACCTTGTAATGGTATTATTTTGCACCGTAGCAAAGTCAAAGCCCATAAGGTCGGTCACCAGCCTTCCTATTCCCAGGGAGGCTGCGGAGCAGGCGGGAAGGAGCCCCGAGCCGTTGGCGCTGGGCCGATGCCATCCCGCAGAGCCCCGGCGGCAAGGGCAGGGGAGCGAGTCCCCTCCTGCGGCCCGGGCCCCAAAACACCCCTCCCTCGCCTCACCGGTGCCACCGGCTTTGAATTAAAACGCGAGGAGGCCGAACCGCGGTACTCACAGAGGATTTCAGGAGCAGCAGGGGATCCAAAACGTCCACCCAGAGAAGAAACCTCTGGAAAAAAGACTGACGGAGACACGTTTCAGGGAGACGTGGCGTTATTTCGGAGGCAGCCCGCCCGAGCCGCGCTGTCCCGCCCAGCCCTCCGGCTCCCCCAGCCCCTGACCTGTCCCTCCGTCCTCCAGAACAGCAGGTTGGCGTCCATGGAGCCGCGGCACCGGAAAAGCGCCGCTGGGGGAGGGTCCGCCTGCTGCACACTCCGTCCGGGCCCCGTAACCGCCGCGCCGGGATCCCACCCGCCCGGCTGGGCCTGCCGCGGGGTGGGCTCGGCGCCCGACGCCGCCTTCCCGCCCTGAAGCGCGGGCTGGGCCGTGAGGCGGCAGGCCTCGGGGGGCCGCGGTCTACAGTCCGGGAGCCGCCTCAGGGCAGGCCCCGGAGCCCGGGCAGCAGATTGGGGTTAGGAAAGGTCCGATCGCCTCTTCCTCCTCCATCAGTTTCCTCCTGCGCACCCGGGAAGGCAGAGCCGAGGAGGAGGACTGGAGAGAAACCCCCGCATCCCCTGCGTTGACTTAAAATGACTAAGAGAAAGACACAGCCAGGTAAAAGATGCGTGTGCTGCTGCCCCGCGGTTTCACAGGCACAAGCAGCTGCCACCAACACCGCTAGCATGTTACATTGTGTTACTTGATCTGCACAGGGATTTAACTTCATGTATTGCAGGTCCAGGAGATCAGGTTTATTAGAAAAAATGCGTGGGTGACTAGTGGATTTACACAAAACAACTAAAACACTGGGACTGACGAGATTTGCAAGCACCGACACCTGGAGCGTCACCAGGCACCACATGACATCAGGCTTGTTCTTTCACCCTTTAGCTTACATTACCTGTTATAAAGCTAACTTAGGAAACAACAGCCATTTTGCCAAGAAGCAAGGTTCCCTCATGCTTGTTTATCTTAGGTCCTTTCCTCTGCTCAGAAGGGCGTAAGATTAAACACAGAAACCATCCAGTATTATATGGCTTTTTCCAGCCCTCAGCGGTACACCCACTGCTTACTGCCGATGGCCTGCTCACCACGCACACACGCACAGGCAGTGCCAGCTGTTAACTGGTTGCTGTGAACGAAGGTATGGAAGATAGTTTCTAACGCAATACCACTTACCCAACTTCTTAAAAATAGAGAAACAGTAAGTTTTGGGGAAAAAGTGAAAGAAAAGCAAAGCAACACACCCACTGCTAGTCAATGTTAAGATTTATTATCCTAGCTAGAGCTATGCTACATTGTCTTCAAGCAGTACAATATTTCACCTTTAAGTTTTTCCTGGAGACAGATTCAAGTGAATAAGCAATGCTTTAAATGACGGAAGACTGTCATTAAGCTCCAGTAACCATACTATTGGGGTTCAAATTTTTACCATCTCCCAAGCAGAACACAAGTTCTTCATCCTTGTTAATGCTGCCATGTAGCTGCACTGCATCTGTGACTATATCCAGGATTAAAATGGCACATATTTACATTCATTTCGAGTTATAGCACATTTACACACAAAAATAAGGATTTTTTTGTTACATTCATCTCTTCCTCTGCAAAATTCATTAAAACCAAACCACGTCTCAAAATTCTATTTTCTATATTGTCCCCATTGTTTCAAACTCTTGTTACAGAATTTAATTTTTCATGTGAGAAAAGAAAATGCAGGACACTTTCTCGTCCAAAATGAATTAAGGAAGGAGGAAAAAGCTAGTGGAATATGACTGTATTTTGTGTACTTGTCATATTTGGGAAGAAGACTAGCAGTCACAGAAATTCATGTTGCAAAAAGGGGCGGGGTGAAGCCTTAGTTTTTACCATTCTTTTCAAAACAAGACAATGGAGTCAGTAAATATTTCAACATTTAATTTTTTTGTAGGCATCAGAAAATGAGAACTTTGATTTTTTTTTTTTTATAATCACAGGTGCTTTTTTAATAGCGTCACTTAACTAATGAGTTTTGTCCACATATTTCAGTGTTTATGTATGCACTTTCTCAAAATATTCTTTAGAAGCTTCTGGGCTTGGTTTGATCTGTCAAGAAAAAAAAGTTTAGTTATTATATGCTATAACCAAGATAAAAAAATTACAGATTTGACACTTTATCCAAGAAAATCCATGCATACTTTATGAAAACAATAGGTCATTTCTGTTTCTGTACTTGATTGAAAGGTAAAAGCCTAAATGTTGTACAAGCTCCAACTTGCACATTTTAGGTATATAACAAATTTTTCCTGCTAAATGTCAAGCAGGACATTAAATAAGTCAAAAATCTGAAGACAACTAGTGGAGAGTGCAAGTCAAATTTAGAGTTTTAAATACAATTTGTGTCTTCTAAAAGAAAAATCACTTACTTTCTTCATAGAAATCACACATTTAGTATCATACAAATAGACTAAATTGATCCAACCGATAAAAGCCTCAGATTGATACAACAGGTAGAAATTCAGTCAAGCACCTCACATTAAAGTGGTTCTCAGCCCTTCAGACATGCAAAAACATACTGGTGCCTATATTTAGAAAAGTGGTATTTAGCAGACGCTTACTGTAGGGGAGTCTGGAGTCCAGTTTGCTGGGCAAACCTCTCCATGTGTTTCCACGTACTGGAATGCTTTCACCAAGCGGAGGGTCTCTTCCACGCTACGACCGACGGGGAGATCATTGATACTTAGATGCCTGATGACCCCATTTGGATCAATGATGAAGAGACCTCTGTAATTGAGCAAGAATTTAGGGAGTGCAAATCACGTTCCAAGACCAAACACAAGAAACTGGATGAACTATTTCAGCAAGGCAGTTATTCTTAGATGCACGTATCAGAGTTAGGAGTAGCAATACAGCGTTTGATATATTGTTTGTTAGTGCAGTGATCAAAAGCCGACCGGTATGGTATTGTGAAATTACAAGGTATGCATTAAGTCGAGAGAGATGTATAACAAAGGTAGATCTCCTAATTCCACCTATATTTCAAAGTTGATAGCTGGCACCCTTTGCATGTCTTTTTGATATGAAAATCCAAAGGTATTGAGGGAAGAGCTGCTTATGCATTAAGCACTAAATTAAATCCTGTTGCATATAAACATTTGTTAAAACCAAAGTCCCAGTCCTACCATATTAATTAACTTAATTTGTCAACAAATGCCAGAAGTTCCTGATCCAAAGAGATCAGGAACAGAGGGTCTCCAGAAGACCCCTGCCCAATCCAACAGATCTCAGGGACCACTATTTGCTTTTAATAAGTATTCCCAGGGTGGAGAAGGAAATGTCAGGGGTTTTTTTATTCTAGATAATTATGGGATTGACCATACTGGCCTCTAGGACTACCTCTTTAGAAACTTCTCACACAGAAGTTAAGGCAGTCTCCTCTCCCTTCAGAAGAAAAAAAAGAAAGGACAGATCTAAACTGTGAAAAAATGTAAAATATTGCAAAATGCTCTTCTATCCAACTCTTCTTTTCCCTAGTGACACAGAGTTCTCCCACTCACTCAGAACAGGCTATCTGGCTTTCCTCTGCATGCATTCTCAGAGATGCCTGGAACTATTCTCAACTTAACGGCCATAATGGCCATGTGCCCTTTTCCTAGGGTGGGATCCAGTTGAGGTTCTGCAGAAAAAGTAACATCTTGCAGTCTTCATTTGACCCATATGCAGTTTCCCCTGCAGGAGGGGACAGCATGGTTCACGTTGTTTTAGATTGGGTTGTGTCATAACCGAGTTACTGGCAATCATGCACTACCTTAGTGCTATGCCAGGTCCTTCTAGCAGCACGCCATAATCACGGGAGATTTGTTTTGTGAGGTCCGACAGAACTGGAATATTCATTTTACCCAAACCACCGCTCTAGAGAAAAAAAAGCAACATTTCATTTTGTTACAAAACACTTTTTAGGATTATCCTTCTCGAGTCAGTTGATTCAGTGCTCTTGAAGGTATACCAACAAACACATTCATGCCGTTTGCTCCATGAAAGGAAACGGGGGGTGTGGAGTGTGTGTGCATGCAGGTTCTGTTATTTGTTTGGTTTTTCTTTTTTTTTTTTTTTTTTTTTTAAAAGTAGTCAGGAACATTTCGTTTCTTTGTAACATGAAAACTTCTTTTGCACTGAGCATTTTAGAATTGCTTATTTTGGTGGGAAAAAGGCTACCTATGACAACAGTCACACATTTTCAGAAATATTTGCCGTGTACCCTATTCAGGGGCTTTGAATACAAAAATTTCTCCTGCATATTTAAGTGTTAAAATTAAACAAGATGAACATGGTGGGGAGGGAAGAGAAAATAAACCTGCACAGGCAAAACACAAGGCTTATAACAGCCATCCTAGGTATGTCAGAGTTCTGCTGCTTTCTCTATGTAGTGCATGTATTTTTTTTTTTCCTCACCCAAATCAATTTAAATACTATTTGGAGAGTCAACCAAGATTTCTTTCAGTTTTACAACATATTGGAATTGCAAGAGAGATAAGCTCTCTATCCTTGAAACAAGCCCGGAGTTTGTTAGCTTTTCTATTCCTGGCATCATCAGTGAATCATTGTGTAATCTCAGTCACTCAGACCCTGATCCTGCAAATGCTTGTCTGCAACGGAGTTGTCATACGCAGAGCTTTGAATGCAAATGACGGAGAAACCAAGGCCTTAGCTTCTCGGGGTGTCGGTTTCCCGTCTGCACCACCATGGAATTCTTTCCACCCTTTGCAGGACATTGTGCTACATGTGCACCGAGCAGTGCCCAACTGCCCTACACTGAACAGCTTTTGGTGAAGTGGTGAGGTCAGGCCATAATGACATTTTAAGAGCTTTGAACAAAGCATGCTGAAAATGAAATACTCTCAATAGGTTCAGCCAAGGCATCTTAAATCCAGCAAACTCTCCTCCCTCCCCTGCATGTTACAACGGCAAAGCTCTGCACCTGGAGGCACGCTGTCTGTGAGCAGTACGGCAGACTGCTGTCCACACAACCACGTGGGTAATGACCAATGGCACAGGAGCTTCTGCACCTTCCTGAGACACTTCTGCTTCTCTACAACTAACCAAACCAGTGAGGTGCTTTATGTGATGAAGTACAACTGAAAGAGGCTCCTCTCCAGTAAAAGGCTGTCTTTACCATTTGCTTTCCCTGAAGAAAGCTGAAGGCTTCCATTTGTAGTGCAAAAGCAGAACCACTTCAGCAAGTGAGAGTTAATAATACAAGTGCTCCAATAAACTGGTTGTTCTGCTTCCATTCTGAAGCCACCACTGTTAGGTACCAGTTAACACTAATGACTAAGCAACTCCTGTTCATTTTCTGTGATGGTCCACACAAACCATCAGCTGTAAAAAACAGCTTAGGACAGTGACATGTATACTGGGTATTTGTCTTTCAAGATAAACATGTAAGGATATGATGTAACCTACAAGACTATCAAAAGAGCAAAACAAAGATGGAATAAAACCCCCAAATTATTAAGGAAAAGAGCAAGAAAACAAAGACTGAGGTCAGAGTTATGTCATCAAATGTAGAAGCAAATCGCTTTGCATATTTGCATATACTTAGGCAGTCTATTGAAATTGGTGTTTGCACAATTTTTTATTCAACTCTACTTCTCAGGACCACTTGTGAAAAGAAAACAAACCAAGAGAGAAAGCCCCAAACTGCTGCTCAGTTCATACCTTCCGTGGTGTATTTATCCAGGCCAGATGACAAAAATGAGAATCCACAGAAACTGCCACCACTTCACAGTTTGCATCATGAAATTCATTTGCTTTGTTGCTGAAAGCCACAATTTCTGTGGGGCAGACGAAGGTGCTGGGTAGGAAAAGAGAACACGCTGTGATGATTCTGCAATCTTTTCAGGGAACTTTTTAGAAGAGACTCTCATGTCTGCTTCTAGGCAGTAATGCCGCAGAGTGTTTTCTTTAGCCTGATAATTTTAACCATGTTTCCTGCTCAAGATTAGTTTCAAATCAACCTCAAACCAACAGCCACAGCTACCTAGCTGGCATACCAATTTTCAACTCTCAGTTCTAGAGAGTTTTTTTGCAGAGATGGAGAAACTATCTCTGCTAGTCGCTTTCTAGACAGTTTTTGGAAACGATCGCAGAAAGGACTGGAGTTAAACCCTGCCCCATGGGCTCACGTACACCAGGATGCTCTTAGTGATTCAAGTCTTCTGGAGAGGCTCAACCCCATCTGTTCACTTTTTTGCTTTGGAGCCGTCTAGCTGCAGTTCTGCTGGCCCTGCTGCTTAAAAGGAGAGCCTCCAACACGACCCCAAACTGCAAGGCAATACCCTCACCCCCTGGGATCTGACTGTAGGAGGAACCACACTTCCAAGGCCACGTCTACCTCCTGAAGCAGTCCCAGCAGCTAGAAGATGCTCTCCAGCCACCAGATGCATTGCTTGAGCACACCATGGCCATTTGCCCCCCAAGCCTTAGCACTCACGCTCTAGAAACAGACACATGTGCCTTGCAAGATTCGCCCAAATAAGGTAAAACCAGCCACTTTGGACAGCAATGACCTGCAGCACTTCTGATGACCTTCAGCAAGGCAGGAGGCCCATCTGAAAGGGTCGAAACCCGCACTCACAAGTCCAGGGGGTAGAAAAAGAGGACCAGGTATTTCCCCTTGAAATCATCCAGGCTCAGCTCCTTGAACTCTCCGTTGACAACGGCCGTTCCTTTAAAAAACGGGGCGTGTTGTGTAACCGCCGGAGCAAACCGCGAGGAGCCTGCGGGGGAGAAAAGAGAGCTGCGGGCCGTGCCGCCGCCGGCCGCCCCGCCGAGCCCCGGGGCCCGGCCGGGCCGCCGCCTCCTCCTCCCGGGCGCAGCCGCAAGGGCAGCCGGTGCCGCGGGAGACGTTCCCGCCGCCTCGCCCTGGGCGAGCCCAGAGGCGCGCGCGCGCGCGTGTGTCTCCGTCCATATGCCCCCCGCCGCCCGTCCCGCACTAACCGAGGCTGAACTGGCGGCGGGCGCAGGGCTGGGGTCGCGCCGTCAGCCTCCTCCCGGCGGCGGCGGCAGCAGCAGCAGCAGCAGCAGCAGGTGGCACCTGCGGGGGGACAGGGAGGGTCAGCGCCGCCGCCGGGGGCCGGGGCGCGGGGGCAGCCGGGGAGGGTCACGGACTCACCGCGCTCCGCAGGAGCCTTCCCAGCGCGACAGCCATCTTGAGCGCGGCGGCGGGCGGAGCCAGGCCCTGCGGGCGCGGGAGCGACGGGGCGGGGAGGGGCGGCTCCGGGCCCGCGGAGCTGCCCGCCCCCGCTGGGAGGGCTGCGGCCGGCCGTGCCCGGCCCCCCGGCTGCGGATTGTGCCTCGGCACGGAGCGAGGACAGGCGCGTTCCTCGGGCTGAGCCTGTCGGCGCTGTCGGCCGTGGGCCCCGCCGTGCGGCGGCCATGCTGGGGGCGGGAGGCGTTGCTGTGGGTTTGCCGCTGTCGGGGCTGACTGCGGGTCCCAGTTTTGGCATATGCTGATACAGACCGAAACGGAGCAAACAGGGTGGCTTCTGTTCAGAAATCTTCCAGATACAAACCTTGCAAATGCAGTTGGCTCTGACTTTACTGAACTCGCTCAGATTATAATTGTTTAATCATAATTAAACAATTACAGTGCCGTAGCCGTGTGCCTGCTTAGCTCCTCTCGGCTGCCAGCTGATGCAATCCAAAGTCATTGCCAAATTTCCCACATGGGCACTTATTACTGCTGACCAGCAGCGCTGTGTGAAGCCGAATCTGTGTCTGTGGCCTTTGTCTGCTCCGGAGGTTTGTGCCGGTTCCACTGGCTGCACGGGCCATTGCTGAGGAACCACACTGGTCCAGCCCAAGGAAGAGCGGTTGGGGTGCGCATTAGCACTGGGGTGGTTGGAGTCAAAAAAACCCATCACAGGCTCCCCATTTCCTGCCAGGCAAAAACAGCGCAGGATGGGGCTACAGCCTGTGGAAGGGACCACACCTGATATGTGGAAATCTTTCTGTTTCCCTGAAGCTGGGGTCTTGAGAGAGTCTGCTGTTGAATCCCAGGCCCCCACAACTCAAGCTAAAGGAGCTACTTTAACAGAGTCAGTCGAGCAGTACGAGGTTTTTCTCAGGCTGTTTTTCTTGAATACGTGATGGTGGCAGCCACAGAGATCACATTCACCACGAAGTGCCAGCTGCCCGCCCTGGCCACATGCTTTGAAGTAGCACAAGCAGTGTGCACAACCCAGAGTACTGAAAACCAAACACTTTCTAAGAGTCCATTTTTCTTTTCTTAGCTCCTTTTCATGTTTTTCTTCATCGAACTAGTCAAATCAAGTTGAACCGTGTTTCACTTCTGGGTTTTGATAATTTCTGTTTTAATAGTTATAAATATCCATTTATTTATTTATTTATTTATATTTATAATATAAATATAAAATATCTATAATATTTATAAATATCTACAGCCTTTTATGAAGGGGAGATCGCACCTTGCAAACTACAGAGAAGTCTGGCTCCACTGGCAGGATAAGCTCAGCCATCAGCACCTGGGCTAAAGCCAAAGGCAGCCAGAGCAATGTCAGCTACATCTGCAGGCCCCTGGGACGAGCTCAGTGGGTGCTGAATCTATACTTCTGAACAAATAGCAAACTTATTCCTGGTGCTGATCCGGCTGGCACGGTCCGGTCACCTCTGTAGTAGTAAACTCTGAGCCTTCAAAAGAGGGAGGTTGTGTGCAACCTGCCTGTTAGGGTTGGTCACTAGCCAGTATTAACTCTCTAAAATGCCCAGGAACTGTTTGTGGCAGTGTTAGTCTGTGTTGTCCAAAAGCATGCAGAGACCTTTGTGAGCATTTAACATCATCACCAGTTTCAGTGGCTGGTACCTTTCTGTGGCGCTCCTGAATTTATTAATCCAGATGTAGCCAAAGACAGCTGGAAATGTGTCTCTGGTAATCTTCTTAAAAACTGTAGTTCCCAGCAGAGCAGCCAGAATAACGTTATCTACTTCTACATGCACAGAGATACCGTGCAGCTGGCTGGGCTGGTGATGAAGATGGAGGTGCCCAAAAGGAGATGATGAAGATGGAGGTGTATCTGCACAAGGGTGCAAGAGATGAACTGCTCCTATAGCCATGGTGAGATGAGAGGGAAGAAAATGTGGACACTAAAGGATATGAATACCCCAGTATAGGGTCCACCCATGTAGTAGTCTAACTGCTGCTTGCACACACTGATTTCCTTGAATTCAAATAGACTTTGCTATTGCTTTTGATTTTGAAGCTGTTCCCTTCAGGTTTACCAGCCCTTAACAAGCTCTGAGTGTGCATTTGAGCATGTGTGCAGAAGCGCAGTGCTGGGTCAGTGAACTAGCAGGTTGTGAGTTAAGAAACTTTATGTACCCCTTGCTTCTCATTAGCGCTTTGTTAAGGGAAACCTGAAGGGGTGTGAGAGAGATGTTGAGTTCTGACTCTTGCTGATGAACCAGGGCTGCTTGAAAGTGCCAGCTGGCCAGGGACTCTGCTGGGAAGGTCACTGGCTGAGTGAGGAGGGCCGGCTGGCTGAGTTACTCAGCTTATTTGCATGTCTGGTGCCTAAAAGTTAGGGGCATTCTTGCTTAAAAACCCCTCAAAGCCTAAAAGTGGGAGTAAACTATTCATATGTTAGAAAATATGTCAGATACATTGTGGGTGAGCCATGCTGTAGCCTGCAGCCCTGGAGTTGGAGAGTGAAGAAGTGGTTTGTTAAGAGATGTGTCTGCAGTAGAGGTTTGAGAGGTCTTCGTGCCAGCGCCAAGGGCTGCCAGCACAGCAGTGAGGAGCGGAGCTGAGCCTGGGACACCTGCAGAGCCGTGACTGTCGGTGAAGAGTAGCAAAGAAACGTCAGCCATTATCTGGGACGATTCCCTGAATAAGCAGTGCAGAATGGCGGCACGTCTGCGTTCATGTTGGCCGGCCTGGCACATCCCCTCACATGCAGAGGCAGGCTCGCCCGACCGAGCACCCCACGGCTGGGCAGCAAATTGTGTGCTCGGGCATGGCTGGGCCACAGCAGTTGTTTTCCCTCAGCTGTGGGAGCTGTATTGTGGCAGCAAGAAAAGGGCTATTACTAGCATTTCCTGAGGATGGTTGTCTCACCCACAGATGATTATTCACAACTTCTAAGTTGATGTATTCTAAAATGATGTCCTTCCCCTCTCCCTGGAAAGTTGTATTTGTTTAAAACTCTTTGTTTAAACACTTGGCTTGCAGGTGGGGAAATACTGCTCATGCTTTGTTATAAAGGCAGCATAATTCGGCTTCTCAGACGTCTGGGCAAGAGCTTGAACTACTGCCATTTAACAGGGGGTTTATTTTCCATTTTGCTTTTTACGGGGCATCCCTACAATTTGAAGATGGACCTTGTCACTGCCAAAGCGCACCTGGCAAAAGAGTCATTCCTTTTTCCTCAGCTCTGACTCTGACACAGGCTAGAACTGCTGCTAAACCTGGTTCTTCTTTGCCATCTGAAGTTCCAAATAAACCTACCCAGCAATACCATATGTGCATCTTTTTCCAAATCTTGTTGGTTGTCTGCTTTGCTGTCTCCCAGAGGCTTTTGCCTGGCCGGGCAGGCCCCAGTCTCATATCTCATCCTGCAGTGATGGAGTGGTGGTTCATACTTGTGCAGCATGAGCTCAGTAGTGCATGGACATGTTTGCAAGTGATGGGTTAGGGCCTTTAAGCCTTATTCCAATTTGAGATATCTGAAGTTGGTGAAAGACTGTTCAGGGGTTTCAGCAGGCGTTAAGGAGAAGTTTGTATCATTATAAGGTGCAGAGCAGTGGATAAGGCACTTGAACAGATAATGGGCGATGTAAATTTTATTTTTGGTTAGGATACTTACCTGCTTCTCTCACTTTGTACCTCTTTTTTCCTATCTAGGAATAATTAAATCTGTCTTTCTGGTGAAAAATTTCAAGATCTGTAGATAAAAAGTGCTAGATAATGCTTGTGTGTTGTTACCATTATTGCTTTGTGAGAGATTTTAAAGAGCTCTTTGTAAGATCATCATTAACACAGCAAAATATTAGTGAAAAAGTAGCTGCTTCTCTCTAAACTTGATGAAAGGGGTAAGCAAATCCCAAAACAGGTCTGTTGCTGTGGGTCATTGAATGGCAGATTCTGTGCAGACTATGGGATGTGTACATCTGCTTGTTTAAAAAACAAAATCTGCTTGTCTTCTAGAAGGTTTTTTTATTCCATGTGCTCAAATGCTGTAACAATCATTTGTCCTCTACCTTGAGGAAATAGATAACTGGGGAAAAAAAAAAGGTTTGGAAATGGAAAAAAACAACAGAGGCATAAACATTTTTATCTAAACCAAAGCAAAAAGTTCGGTTTAGACGGCATGATGCATCACCCCATGGCTGTTGGTAGATGGCAGCCTCTGTCCTTATGCAAAGGAGCTCTGTACAAGGTTACAGCTGCCTGCAAAGGCTTTCTCATAGGCCTGTGTGCTCCCACCTGCTGATACTGAACCCTAGCAGGAGGCAAAAGAATTTGCCCATTTGTAGAAATAAGTTTCAGAAACAATTCCACACACAGTCCATCTTAGAGCTAATCCTGAACAGGCTTTACTGCATTAATAGCGTATTAGAACATGGATTTAGGAGATAGCTGCTGGTAGGGTATGTTTCCAATTGATAAGTATAGGCAAGAGCCTTTTTGACATCTGGCTCACCGTGGGTCTTATCCTGATGCGTGAAGCGGGCTGTACTGAGGGCGAGTGGTGTTTGGTGGCAGGATAAACGCGGGTGTGTTGCTGCTGTGTCTCTGGCTGGAGCTGTGCGAGCCCACCCCGCTGATGACTCAGCCCTTAGAGTGGCTCGGAATACCACGCTCTGCTGTGCTGCGTTCCTAGGCTTCTCACACCGACGCCGTTGGGTCTCGCACAGTGTTGGCGTTTCGTTTACAAACCTCTCTCTTCCCATAAAGGAAAGATGGCTGCCAGCCCTGCTTTATCCTGATGTTCAGCACACAAAAAGGTTTTTTTCTGAGCCTTTCCTGAATGACTTTGAATGAGGATGTTTTCTTTAAAAGCAGAACAACCAAACACATTAAGCACCTTAGCACATTTTTCAGAGTTTAACTGTTTTTTGGTAGCCTCTCCTTTTTTTTCCGCTTTCAAAATTGGCTGCTTCTGCACGATTCAGACTAAATTTTCCCTTTTCTCCCAGCAAGCACTGAATCAGGATCTTTAGGCCAGCAAAAAAGACCTGTGTTTCTTCCTGCCACCCTGCCTTTGAGTCCATACTTGAGTATTTGAGCACCAGAGTTTACAACAGTGAATAGAATAAGATAAACAGTGGAAGAGACTCACAGGTCTCCTGTTTCTTTCTCCCTCACTCACAGAGAACCTGACTGCTCCATTAAATCGGGTGCGGACATACCTTGAAATTAATGGACTGTGTTGTCACAAGAGAAAAAAGGATATAAATAAATCTACCTCTTCCTATTTTTTTTTTAATTTTGTTGTTTTTGTGAACCAGGTGTTCCAGGTGGCACAAAAATGAAGATACTGAGAGCTATGAAGAAGTCATGAGGTAGGATTTCAAATGCTGCAGTGGGTTTTGCAAAGCCCAGCTTGATGGACTTTAAGGCAAGTATGTTTGTGCAATGGCACTTGCTCTGGCAATCCATGTGGAGGCACATCCATGAAAGGGGCCATCCCTCTGAGGCCTGCGCTGAAGCAGACCCTTGTGTGTCAGTGGTATATTCAGGCTTAAGAAAACTGTAGCAGAAGAGAGACATGCAGTGCAGACTAATTGTCTTGATTTTATTTTTCAAAGCAGGGCATTGTGCTAGTGAACATACCTCCTCTCATGTCCTAGTGCACCACGTCAACTCAGTTTTATTGGAAACAAGTTTTATTTTGTTAGATACTGTAAGAATCATTAAGAAAACCCACTCCATTGTTCTTATTGATAAACATGAAGTCAGAATTGTTTCTCTCCGTGTAGATGTGTAACCAAGACAAACATGTTATTGCAAAATCTCAGCAGTCCAGCAGCAGAGCTCAGCTTTCCACTCCTGTATTCAGCTAGATTTAAGTTCTGTGACTGCTTCTAGTCTACTTCAATGCAAAATCATCCAGCTTACTTGAAATAACCGCTCTGGCAGCAGCACCACACCCTGTTCGCTTGCCGCCCCTGTTTCTGAAGGGTGGGTTGCCAGTAACATGAAGTGCTTCAGAGCTGCACCGTTCATGAACACTAGGTAGCTCCATGGGATTTCTGAACGCTGTATAGGTCTGTTCTAACTTTTGATAAATCTACTTACCCTTTTAAGGACTAAATAAACGTTCACAGAGTATACAGGACAACATCAGCATGCTGGAGTCCCACAGGGTGACACTGCAGGCAACTCCGTGTGCCTAGCACTTGAGTGTATAGAGGTACATATAGATAATAGATAAAAGAGGAGCAGTAGAGCCCTCGGGTTCACATGCTGATTTTCAAGTGCAACTCAAATTAAGATCTTCAAGATCTGCCCTCTTCATTCGGGCACCTGTGTAAGAGTTACACACCAAACACGGTCAGTGCTCGCTGTGGAGTGTCCCATGAAGCGGGACATCCCGCTTCCACAGAAATCCCTCCCCACAGAACAGCCTGATCCTGAGATGTGGCAAGCACATGGATATCCCATTTGCTGTCAGCAGAAGTTGAGCTTGCTGCCGCTTCATAAAACTGGGACTGACACACTTGTCCTGTGGAGAAGGGGATTGCTTGCAGCATTGAAAACATTGTATGTGATAAAATGTATGTGTCTTCCAACATTAGCAATGCTCTCATGGTGTTGTCCTTGTGATGACTGTTAGCGGGAGGCTGGGCAAGGATGTGGAATGCACTTGCAACCTGAGCATAATTTGCTCTGTTTACAAGTGAGCATCAGTCCTTGCACAGAAGTGGTCAAACAACAAGCAGGGCAGACAGACCTTAGGAACTTCATCTCTATGCTAAGGCTCTGGTTTCCAGGAAGCAGTTTTTCCCTTAAGAATTATTTAATTAGAGAAAAATCTTCCAGTACTTACAGACACAACTGCTGCTATACAGAATTTGGCATTACAAAGAAAGTAACCACAACATGGCAGGGCTTCTGGAGGCTGAACATTTTCTGAAGTGATAGGAGAGAGGATGTGGAAGATTGTCCATAGCGGTGCCACCTGCTATGCACAATAACTTTCCAAGTTCTTACCTTTGACACTTAATCAGGTACAAAAGGCATTTATTATAGCCATTTTATCCTAATGCCCAGGTTCATTAAATGCATTTCTTATTTATTTCCCATGTTCAGAAAAGTGTTCTAGGGAGTCTGCAAGTCCTGCTATTGCAAATCATTTCTGCCTGGCTGTGGAAAGAAATGTGATTACTAGAAAAAAGAAAAAGTAGTGTCTATGCTCCATTTACAAGAAGGTGCATGTTAATTTGATTTGCTTCACGTGGAGTTAATCAATGCAAACACAGATGGGGAGAGAGTGTCAGTGAGAGTAATGGGTGGTTTTATTCCTCTTTCTTTGCCTGACCTATTGAATCGATCTACCCTGTTTGACAGGAAAATCAGAATCACGCTGACACGAGCATCTGTCCTATATAGACAGAAGAGAATTTATGTTGTGATATAGTGCCTAAAATTCACAAAATTTCCACGAGTGGCTGATGTCTCACGCAACTGCTTATCAGGAGTAAAAAAAACCAAAAACCACACAACAGCGTGGCAGAAAATACGGGATTCCCTCGAGCACTTTCTTCGGGGACTTTGAAGATCCCCAGAAAGCCGAGAAGCCCGTGCTTCCAGCCCGGGCAGAGGATGAAGCAGCGGCGTCCCGGCTGTCGGGGGCTCCTTCACTCGGTGCGAGCACCCGGGCGGCGGCGACGGGCACCGAGACCCGCCGCGGCACCGGCCGGGCAGGGGAGCCCCGCGCCGGGGCGGAGGAGCCCCGCGGGCCCCGGGCTGGGACCGGGGCCGCCGCCGCGGGGTGGCGCCCGGCACCAGGGCTGCGCCGCGCCGTACTGTGCAGCCGCCGTCGGGGCCGCGCCGCGGGGGGCCCCGCGCATCGCCCCGCGGCCTCCCGCCGCGCAAGAAACGACCCCCGCCGGCTCCCGCCGCCCGGGACGCTCCGTCCGTCCGTCCGTCCCATGTCTGCGTCCTCCGCGGAGCGGGCGGGGAACGCCGCCCCTCCGCGGGGAACGCAGCGCGGCCGCGGGGCTGGCACCAGGTGCGGCGGGGCCGCCCCAGGACTACACGTCCCGGCGTGCCCGGCCCCGCGGAGCCGGCGGCGGGGATGGCGCCTGCGCGGGGCTGCGGGGCCGCTCCGCGGTGCCACACCCCCGGGGGAGGGAGGCAGCGGCGCCCGAGCCCTCAAACGGCCGGGGGCCGGCAGGGCGGAGGATGGAGTAGCGGGGCTGGGCGCCGCGGGAGCAGGCAGCGTGGGGAGCGCCGCCTCCGCCCGGGGGAGCGCGGAGCTGAGGGGAGGAAGGCGGGGACCATGCACGGGGGGATAACGGGCTAGGGGCAGGGGGCGGGTGGACGCCCGGAGACTCCGCACCTCGGGAGTGACGTCCTGCTGCAGTGCCGCTGCCTGCCTAACGCCGCCCGAACTCGTCAATGGAGCTGGAAAACATCGTTGCCAACACCGTCTTGCTGAAAGCTAGGGAAGGTGAGAGAGCGGCGGGGGGGCTGGAGCATCCTTGTCGCAGTCGCCGCTCCGCGGGGCGCGGGCGGGCACCGGTGGGGCTGCGCGCCGGTCCCGCCGCCGCCGGCGGCTTTCGGGTGCCATGTGGCGCAGCCGGCGTTGGGAACGGCTCGTTTGAGGTAGAGCCCCGGCTAAAAGGAAAATACCGCTTTCCCCCCACCCCCCTCCACCGTGTGTGCGCGGAGGTTTGGGAAAGGAAGTGGATGAGATTGCAGAGATTACAATATTCGCCCATCTCTTCCTTCCCCCTTCCCGCCCCCCTCCCCTCAAATCTGGCCCCACAGATTGTGCTATTTCAGCGCCTATTGTTAAAGGTCAGCTGCAGATGCATTCATTCAAAAGGGCTTAGCAAATCTGCAAATAGCTTTCCGCGCCGTGTGGTGAGACCGGCGGGATCGTATCGCTTCCACGTACAGTCATCGCCTTATTCGGCGTTATTAGGTGATATCATGTTGCCGCAAACATGCCCGTTGTTGAGAGCCTGTTCGTCCCCAGCCGGGGCCGGGCAGAGGGGCCGCGGGGCTCAGCCTGGATGCGCCGGGAGGCGCCGGTGCCGCCGGTAGCGCGGCGGGCGCGGAGCGCCTTGGCAGTGCGCTGGGATGCTGGCCGCGCCGCGGGGTCCCTTCGGCGTCTTCCTTCCCGCCCCCCAGCACCCGCAAAGCCGAGCCCCGGTGACTGCCAGCAGCCCGCGCTCGCAGGGCTTCTTCCCTCCCGGCTCCCTCTCTCCGCGCAGGGCGGAGGGTATCCCCGCGGGGCGCACCGCGGGCGCGGGGCCGGGGCCTCGGGGCTGGCTCCCCACGGAGACACACCCCCCACCCCCAAAACCGGGAGCATCCCCACGGCACGGGGGGACGCGAGCACCGCGCACAAGCAACACGTCGTACGCCGTGCAGCATCACCGCCAAGGTGCGATCGTTGTCTGCCGGTTGCAAGCCGGGTTTATATACGCATTTATTTCCTTGCGTGTGGTGTAAAAGACGACATTTTCCCAAGCCTTTCTTCAAAGTTGGGCTCCGCTGGCGGGGCGTTTTTAGGTGCGGCACAATCTGCAGCCTTTTCTCCCCGCCGTCCTTCTGGGACGTCGTCGTCTGGGACCGCTCGGGTGCACCTCGGCTGTGGTCACTCTGAAGCTATGGGGGTGTAGGGGCAAAGCAATATTAGTTTTGTAAAAGAAATCAGTCAAACAGCCCTCCCCTGGAGTGGTCCTTTTGCTGGGAAAATAGTTCAAATTGTAAAATAATGTTTATATAACTCGTGGGCTGTTGAACTTGTGAGGCTTAGCTAAAGAGTAAAGTCCTGAGGTCCTCCCAAAAAAGCTCTCTAAATAATAAAGGCAAAGGTGTTACTCCATTCAGCAGCTCAGTGGGGTATAACTTTCTGACTTCTGATGGAGAATTTTTATTTTCTGTTGTCATTTTTAATACTCTTTAAGATGTAGTTGCTACCAGCCATACAGTCCTGGTTTAGATTTCAGCAGGCTTTGGGAATACTTTAAAGGACTGGTATTAATTACAGTTATTGTGTGGTGTTTTCAGAGAGCCAGTATTTGCAAGTGATTTTAAATGTGCCACTCAGCTTTACGGTCATCTTCTACCATGCTTGGCAAGATGGTAACAGTAATGTTGTTTTATTGTGTTAGTCATATTAAAGAAGCTGTTAGCTATAATCCAAATGGCAGAACTTAATCAAGATTTATTCCAAACTATATTCCAACTTTCTTTTAACCATGTATGAAGCTCCAACAACGTTTTTTGGAGGCCTGGAGCTTATTTATTTTTAAAGCTTTTTTGGAGGGGAGTGTGAAATCTCTTGAAACAAAGGACAAGTTATGTACCTGACATCAGAGCCGCAAGTATTATGCCTGTATTTGCATATGTTTCAACATTTTTAGTTACCATAGCAAGCTGGTGTGAGTAAAGTGTTTTTAAAATTTCCAGGGAGTAACGTTAGGTGGGTGTCATTGCAGACGAAGAAGACGGACAGCATATGGAAGAGCAAGAGTAAAAGCAAATTAATATATTGAGGGTTATGGTATCTAAAAATAAGTTTGTTCCAGGTCCTGCAGACTCCATGAATAGATTTAGCTGGGCGAACACGTAGCCAAAGCCAAGTGCATGCATGTGTGTTTACACTTGTTAAGTCAAAAGTAAAAGCTATATTAGCTCAATTACATGGTGGTTGGTGCTTGCAATGTGGTACTTAATGTCAGAAGAAGGAAAATGATGGGATCTACTCTGCAGATGGTAGTAAAAGTGGAAGTTTTATCACAATTGCAAGGGGAAGACAAACCCAGTATCAGCAGCAAAAGAGAAATTTCAGGTCAGTTTCAAAGGGAGGTTTAGGTAGACCTGCAACATTAAGTCCAACCGTGAGGACTTTTGTAAGGGACTCAGAAGTAGGGCTGAGTGACCGCCGCAAATATTGGTTGAAATTTTGCAACTCATTTGCTTTGGCCTTGCTAGCGGTTTTTCCGTGGTCCCTTGTGTAAGTTCCTTTGTGACTAAGTTGTGCTAAAGCAACCCCCAATGCAAAGTGAATTTTTTTAGCTGAAATACCAGGAAGCAACTTTTATAACTGTTATACAAATACTTTGTGCTCGAATCCTGATGATTACAATGAGAAGCACACCCAGAATTAACTGATGCCATGTGATATATGAGTAATCTTATTAGAGCAACAAAAAGAGTAAATGCAGTTCACATACAAAAATGTATTTCACTGAATAATTTTGAGCAGAGAATAAATTTCAGGAAATCTTTGTCTTTTTGCAGAATATGAAGTTTTTGACACAAAATGACATATAAGTTACTTGTTATACTCAGAAGTCTGCCAATCTGAACATGTAAATGAGTTTTATTGCACTGGAAAGTTCATTTATAATTTATTAGGAATACATTTATGCTGTTTCCTCAATTACCACTTCTCATTTCTTGGATGCAAAAATCCCATTTCACAAATCGCTAGTTCCTTTTAGGACTGAATAGAAAATACATCTGGTTTAATTATAGGAACCAAATAGGTATTTGGAACCATCTTGTATTGCCTGGGGAAAAGAATAAGCAGAGAAGGGAAGACAAGAAAGATGAGAATCATAAAAAGAAAAGCCAAATAATAGCAATTGCAGCCATTTCAGGTTGAGTAAGAACCCCAAATTACGAGGTGGTGAAACATTTATCTGGATCTTTTCATTAGCCTCCTTGTTTCTGAGTCTCAGCAATTGTGTCTGAACCACAGAATCTGGCCATTGGAAGTGGAGATACACCATGCTGCTAGCAGCGAGTCCAGGTTGGTGAATGAATCCCTGTTCATTTTCCCGGTTTAAGGTTGTTTGGCAGAGGATGTCATCAAAACCAAGCAGCCAATGGAGGGGTCCAGGAGAGACCAAGGACTGAGTCTGCCAACATTTCTGAGGAACTTTAACAGCCCTAAGCCAGAGAAGCTTTAAAACACATCCATAGAGTCATGAAGCTACCCCTGCCTGTCAGAAGCAATAGGCTGATAAAAGACAAGTCTTGCAAAGAGGCTGATGATTAAACTATGGTGTTTTTATGAAAAACAAACAATATAGTCAGATAAGCATGACCAGGATATGGCGATAACCTAGATACTCTTCATCATGATCTGTTCCTTCCTAGCCATAAGATCAGTTTTCCCTCATATTACCAGCTGCTTCTGTGTGCATGAGCTTTCTCAACCTGGAACATGTTTCAAAATCCAAATACAACTTGACTCTGAAATTGCAAAATCCTCTACAAATTTGTACAAGCAGACAGAGGATGCCCACCACTTTAAAGTTCTAGTGGTAATTACCTTAGTCATCACAATTAGTAGTTTTAAAATGGTCAGTTTGGAAGAGAAACTATTGTTTTTCTCAGACCTGGGGTTTCTAAAGTGCAAAGTTTACCATGTAAACGTGGTAAAAGGGGAAAAAAAAACCCGAACCAACAAAACAACTAACAACCTACCTTCAACCACTGAAACAGAATTTTCTATTTCTGAACAGAAAACTTCTATTTTCTTTATAGGTAGACTGGAATTCTAAAATAAACTTATTTATGGCACCCAAGCAGAGCTTTTGATCAGCCTAGCCAAAAGGGGTGACCTTCCTTTGTATATCTCTGAATTTTTTTGGTGAGTGCACACTGATACCATCTAACATGCAAAATGTGCCAGTTCATAAATTGCTATATTTTTAGCTTGCTTTTGCAGGATGATCACAGGAGAGATTTGTGCATGTCCTCATTGGCAAAAGACTAGCAATAAATCCTAAGCAAGAAGCGTGATTGCTTTCTAAGAACTTGGCTGCAGAGCAATTGGAAAAGGGGCAGTAGAACAATGAAAAGCATAATTTGAAGGAAAGAAGGTGACTGTAGCGACAGCCAGAACCCCATGGAGAATATGATTATTGCCACTTTATTAACCAATGCTTTGAATGCAGAATCTAAGGTCCTGTCCTCTATCCCTTGATATAAAACCAAAGTACTTTGTAAGGAAAACGTCTCTATAAGCAGAGGAAGCTTGCATGCAGTGACTCAGTTAAGTTTTCTTTTTGGAGTTCAAGAAAAACTTTAGCCACTGCAATAGCTTGAAAAAAAAAATATTCCAAGAATGGAATCAGCCATTACTTCAGATGCAACAGGGTGTTTTTAAGGCAGGAGTTTAAAAAAAAAAGAAAGAGATTCCTTTTCAAGCCTGTAACCATTTCCTTCGGCGGGTAGTGGGGTGGGGGGAAGAGTTATCCCAAAGAGTCTGGAATATTTCATTATATTCTAATCAAGGAAATTCAGGAAATGGGATTCATCAGGCCTTTGTGAAAAGAATGTGTAAGTCTGAATGACTTCAAGATCTCCTTTTACAGAAGGGACTTATTTCTGTAGCCATACCTGGCTTAGAGCAAGTGTGGGTGCAGAATTGGCTTGAAATCCCTTTTCGTGGGTTTTTTTTTTTTAATAGCAGGGCTGATGCACAGCAAGTTAGAGCTGCTGTAGCTGTGTCCTTGGTGGGCACTCTGTTCTTCTGGGGTTTTCCCTATGGCCCACTACACCAGTTTGCAGTCATGTGCAGCAGGTCTTGGGATGTGGCAATGCTGGAGAAATCAAGAGCTCTTCCACCCAAACTTCTGTACTGAAGAGAGGACTATGCCCTTCCATGTGTGTTGTTGCTGTGGAACTGTGATTTTTATAGCCTAATTGCTATCTAACTTGTTGGGTTTGTAGGCACTTCAGAAAATACTTTGTACTGAGCGGTGATGGTCTCCCAGGTTATTAACACATAGGAGCTATTAGCTAGTAAAGCTTCTAGCACAAATGTTAACTATGGAGGTTTTGAATAGAGCTGGTTACATCTCCTCCATTAATCTCATGTGATTGCTTTCCTCAAGCGCAAAATCATAAATCTAGGAAAAGACCGCCTGTATTTGTTATCAATATGTTCCTTTTCTGAGAAGGTTTTAACTTAGTGTTGCTGGAATTGTCCACTCAGAAAAGAATTTTCAGTATTTATACAAGATGTAGGCATAATTTTGTGACTGTATCAAGCTTTTTGTGTTAATTAAGCATATTCTGAGATAACTTAGGCAAAAATGTCTGAAATAGGTGGTTTTAGGGAAGCTCTACTGAGAATGTTCCCAGGCCAGCAGCACTTGGTCTAAACTAACCCATGCCTTTGTGATAAACAGCTCCAGAATGAAAGCCTCAACCGCAGTCTTGCCCTGGGATGGGCCCTACCACAAGTGTCCATGCCTTTGTGGTGAGTTGGTAGATGGGTGTGTGCTGCCCCATTTTGAAGGCAATGAAGAAGCAGCAGCTAAAGAGGAATGCAGCAGCTCTGACTTTGCTGTTTCTAGGCCCTGGGGGTATGTTATACCTCTTTGGTTGCTGACCTTGCTTCCTTTTTCCTTTAAATCTATGGACAGTACAATGGGTTACTATTGGAAAAAAACCAACCCCAAACCCATCCCTGTATCATTTCAGCCTTACTTCTTGGAATATGAGCTCCCTTTCCAGGTACTGCTTTGTTGGCTAAAGTCAGCAGATCTCTCTGTCCCCAACTCAAAAGATGAACATCTGCAAGCTGAGGACTTTGCTTGCAGTGAAGGGTCTGAAGCCCCAGCTGTGAATTCAAACTTATTAATACAGATGTGCTCTGGTCCTCACAAAGCCCAAAGCTGATGGCTAGGACGTAGCAGGGTCCTTCTGCATGTGTAGAGACAGAAACTGTATTTTTATTGCTTGGCTGACCTTATGTATTTAGGCATGTAGCAGGTTCTTCTCCTATATTATTTTCACGCCAGTGTTACTCTATGAATGGCTTCTGGTTTATGTTGATCCTGAAACTCTAATTTAAGTGCAAGTAGTGGTGCTAAAGTTAAGTCAATTAATTTAATGGATAAAATGTCTACAAAATTACATCAGGATCCATATCAGTGCATTGAAAAAGTTTAAAAGCAAATTATTTTATCAAAGCAGTTACTCTGTTTATAAAATATTAGTCAAAACCAATCAAATAAACAAGGGTTCCTCTTCCTTTACAGCTGGGTAGGAAATACTACCCTTCCATCCTTTTTTTTTTTTTTGGTCAATGAAAATAATAGCTAAGGATCTAACTTTTGCTCATCTATGAGATCTTCCCCTGGATCTTCAAAAATATTCTATACGCTGTATGAGTTTTCTGTGTGGCAGTGGGTGAGAAGAGAATTGATTACTCCTTATTTCTATGGACAATGTTATAAACAATAACATGATGGCATAATCCTAGTATTTCTTTAAGACCACAGGATGTGAAATTAAATTAAAAGGCCAGGAAAATAAAGAACCCTGCAGTTTGATTACACTCAGCTGGATTATCTTTGTAATTATTTTGCTTGGAGGATTTAAAAATGTGTACTGCTTTGTGAGAAAGATTAGGCAGGAAAACCGAAATTAAAGTAAACATTCTAAAGAAAATATTGCAAAGATGATGGGTATTTTATTTAATTAAAAAAAAATCCACAGAGTTGCCTGTTAAAATGGAAGAGTGGAACAAAACACAGGTGAGGGGGAAGATGGATGAGGCTGCAAAGTCTGTAGAACTAGCTCAGCTGTTTCTAGTTCATATAATGTCTCTTCAGATATAGTTGGAGAAACTGTCATGAGCATTTATTCAGGGAAGAAGGGCAGGCTGGAAGGAGTAGAAATACACACAAGTACTTGAGGCTCAATTCGGACCTGGGAGTGAATAATGCAAATAATATTAATGAAGGAAGGGCAGCTGTCTGTGCTCTAGGATGAAAATAGTTACTCACAGCTAGCTTCTCAGCGGCACAGCAAAGGCTGAAAAATTTCTATAGCCATCATTTCCAGCACCTAGAAGTGCGTTTACTGTGCATGAGTGGTCCCCGTGGGCTTCATGGGGGACTGTTTGGTGGCTGGAAGTGCAGCTTTGCGCGCAGGGTTCACTCCGATCTCACTGCTGCAATGCTGTTGCAGTCAGTAAAACTGCACCGATACAACTGAAGTGAAACAAACTAGTAGCAGCCATGGGGAAAGGCCTACTAGGTAATTTTGTGCCTTGTCCTCCATGCACTTTTTAAGGTTTGATACAGTTTTGGTATAAAAATGACTCGGTTCATGGGTCAGTCTCTTGAAGTTTTTTTGCAGTCCAAGAAATCTTGATTTATTCCCCCCTCAGTTAAATTTTCCTTACTCATCTAATCCCTTTGGTACAGTTTTCATTCTCCAGGTATTTTTGGTTTCTCATCAGTTACCATCTTGCCAAGTTTAACAGCTTTTGTTCTTTCCTCTTTCCAGCTTGTCAGCTTGGATGGTCTACCTCAAATTTTGTGCAGTCAGTCCTCAGGACAAGTTTGCTCCTAGCGGTGGGTTCCTAGGAGGTGTGCCTAGGGACAGAGTTGGTCCTGAATCCCCGCCTCATCCTGTCCCACCTCCAAATCAGCTGAAAAAGCTGGTCAAATGGGGAGGGACCCTAGGGCAGGGGCAGTACCGAAGAGGAATTACATCAGGATATTTGAGTAGTTTCCATCAGTGGGGTTGCTTATGGAGTTCCCTGTTGCCCTGAGGGTGCCGAAGAGGCAGTTGATAAGCAATAGCATCTATTTTTGCACTGGTTGAGTATTCTCTTGGGTCCCATTGAATACATGATTTCACTATGAGCTTAGCTTTTCCTGGTATGCTGAAGTTATATTTCAAATTCTAGAAGTTACCTTATTTTCAGTACAGTACCTTTTTTGCTTAACTACTCAAAGAACCCATCTCTACCTTGTGTGGGCATACAGCACGGTGACTTCTGGGATGCTGTTTACTAGGTCCCAATGCTGCTGGACCATTCCCCTTTTCCTAGCATCATTCTCCCAGCGAATAAATTTGAATGGTTTTGTTTCCTCTCTCTCTGTTGCGGTAGTCTAAATTTTTCTAGACAGAAACTCCTATATCTTATTCTTCCCACTTTTCTAATCTTTCTCGTTTATTTTCCTTGTCCTCTGTTTCTGACACCACCTTTGAATTTGAGAAGTCTTTGATGTACTGTTTAAAACATATTTGATTAGATTGGATTGTCAGTTTACTGGACACATCTAAGGCGTTATGTGTTTTCTCTCTTGTATTATCCTCGATTGTTCTTTGGTCAGTGTTTAGTCTGTGTGACAAGGCTCCTATCTAAAATGACTGAAACTGTTCTTTTTTTTTTTTTCTTGCATGCATGTGTTCTGGGAGACCTTCAATATTCTATAGGAAGTCTTTCTTTACAATGAAAACTTTAGACTCTGCCTGACTGAGTGTTCTCCCTCACTTTTATCTAGTCATCTAGTGTGTCCCAGGAAAGGGTCTGCGTGCCAGGAGAATGGAGAAACTCTGTGACGTTAACAGTTGCGTTTACTTGGCAGCATCTGCAGAAGGCACCGATGGAGAATCTAATCTTGTGAAAAAAGTAAAAAAGAGAAATGCAGCTGGAAGAAGAGGAGATTCAGAAACAAAGGGAAGGTGTCAGTGATACCAAGTGAGAACAGCACCAATGAGTCCTCCGTGATGTTTCCATCAAAATACCCCCATAGGCAGTGTAAGGGAACTGACATCTTTAAGTTAAAGCGAATGAGTTGGGAAGAATCCGCAGGGTATTCAGCCCCCGAGCTGGAAGATGGGGATGGAGAGCACAATAACCCGCTCATGATCCAGGAGGAATCAGTTAAGGACCTGTTAAGCCACCTGGACACAAGTCTATGGGGCCTGATGGGATCCACCCAAGAGTACTGAGAGAGCTGGTGGAGGAGCTTGCCAAGCCACCCTCCATCATTTATCAGCAGTCCTGGTTAACAGGGGAGGTCCCAGAAGGCTGGAGGCTTGCCAATGTGACGCCTGTCTACAAGAAAGGCCGGACAGAGGATCTTGGGAACTACAGGCCTGTCAGCCTGACCTCCGTACCGGGGAAGATCATGGAGCAGTTGGTCTTGAGAGTGCTCACAGGGCATGTGCAGGACAAGCAAGAGATCAGGCCCAGCCAGCATGGGTTCATGAAAGGCAGGTCCTGCTTGACCAACCGGATCTCCTTCTATGACCAGGTGACCCACCTAGTGGATGAGGGCAAGACTGTGGACGTTGTCTACCTGGACTTTAGTAAAGCCTTTGACAGCGTCTCCCACAGCATTCTCCTGGAGAAACTGGCGCCTTGTGGCTTGGACGGGTTTACTCTTCGCTGGGTGAGGAACTGGCTGGATGGCCGAGCCCAGAGAGTTGTGGTGAACGGCGTTAAATCCGGCTGGCGGCCGGTCACAAGCGGTGTTCCCCAGGGCTCGGTTCTGGGGCCGGTCTTGTTCAATATCTTTATTGATGATCTGGATGAGGGAATCGAGTGCTCCCTCAGTAAGTTTGCAGATGACACCAAGCTGGGTGGGAGTGTTGATCTGCTGGAGGGTAGGAGGGCTCTGCAGAGGGATCTGGACAGGCTGGATCCATGGGCCGAGGTCAACTGTATAAGGTTTAATAAGGCCAAATGCCGGGTCCTGCACTTGAGTCACAACAACCCCATGCAACGCTCCAGGCTTGGGGAGGAGTGGCTGGAGAGCTGCCCAGCAGAAAAGGACCTGGGGGTGCTGGTTGACAGCCGGCTGAACATGAGCCGGCAGTGTGCCCAGGTGGCCAAGAAGGCCAACAGCATCCTGGCCTGTATCAGCACTAGTGTGGCCAGCAGGAGTAGGGAAGTGATTGTGCCCCTGTACTCGGCACTGGTGAGGCTGCACCTTGAATCCTGTGTTTAGTTTTGGGCCCCTCACGACAAGAAGGATGTCGAGGTGCTGGAGCGTGTCCAGAGAAGGGCAACGAAGCTGGTGAGGGGTCTGGAGCACAAGTCTTATGAGGAGCGGCTGAGGGAACTGGGGTTGTTTAGTCTGGAGAAGAGGAGGCTGAGGGGAGACCTTATTGCTCTCTACAACTACCTGAAAGGGGCTTGTGGCGAGGTGGGTGTTGGTCTCTTCTCCCAAGTAACCAGCGATAGGACAAGAGGAAATGGCCTCAAGTTGTGCCAGGGGAGGTTTAGATTGGATATTAGGACAAATTTCGTCACCGAGAGGGTGGTCAAGCATTGGACCAGGCTGCCCAGGGAGGTGGTGGAGTCGCCATCTCTGGAAGTGTTCAGAAAACGTGTGGATGTGGCGCTTCAGGACATGGTTTAGGGGACACGGTGACCCTGAATTAATGGTTGGACTTGATGATCTTGAAGGTCCTTTCCAACCTTTGTGATTCTGTGAATGGATGCTAGGTATATCATCCTTTAGCCAAGGTTGACAAAATATCTGTGAAATGTATATATTATTGGTGTTGTTCATTGCTCTTGGGTTTCTGCTGATTTAATCTTCTCATTGCTTACCTTCCTGCTCCCTCATAGGTTTGTTTTGTTTTTTTTTGCTTACTGGGCATGAAGGTTAGATTGTGAGTTCTATTCAGCCGATGTGCCTTTTTCCATTTTCTGTAGTTTTGGTGGTTGTAGATTTCTTTTGATTCCCTCCCCCCCCCAGAGCTCTGGATCTCCACGAAGTTGGTTGCCTTTGGTCCAGCAGGAGAGATTCTAGTGATAAGCATGCTTGAAATCAGTAGGCTTGCCTCCTGTAGGGGTGATGTTGGTACTTGCATGGCAAACCTTTCTCCAGCAGAAATCCAGTGAGACAACTTGCCTCTCTTCTTTTGTTGAGAAGCATGGTGCAGCAATGCAATTGCTCACCCTGCAAATTTTGCAGAGGAGATTTTACTTGGCTAACAGTTATCGAAAATTAAGAGAATCTGAACACTTAGCGTTAATCTTCTTACTATTAAAGGAAGAATAGTTGTCCAGTGCAACATATGGAAGCAGTGACAAAACTTAAAAATACAGGAGTTGGGACTAATCTAGGAATAAACCTTTTCTGTCTCCCTCCATAGCAATTCCACATCTCCATTTCATCTCTGAATCATGATTTTGTATTTTCTGAGGATGCCAAGTTATACATCATACATTGACTGAGAATTCCTCATGAAGCACACATCTGGGAAAGTTTGTGCTTTGTTTATTTCACCAGCAGCTGAGTTTTAGGAAGAACTATCCAGATGACTTACATATGATGTAAGCTTCTCTCAGGGTTACAGTACACCTTTCCTGGAAGCCTTGTGCATTTAGTGTGTGTCTCCTTTCACTATTTGCTCGATGAGAGACATAGGAATGGTTCAAGAATTAAAAAAAGAAACAAAACAAAAACCAACTTTAGTGCTGTGGCTTGGAGAGCTGGTAATATAAGAACAGAAAAGGGTTTGGAGTAAAGCTCCTTCTTGCCACTTGTCATTGACTGACACTGAATAGCAGCAGGTGCCTATGGAAAGGCATGGATAGAATGATCCTTCCCCACGCTTATCTTTTTAGCCTCCAGCCTAGGGACTTCCTGAGCAGAAAATGGCTTTGCCCAATGGTGTTTAATAGAAGGATCTATCCTGTATGGATTCATTTAATCCCGTTTTTGACTACAGTTGTAATTTTGGCCTGAGCAACTTCCTGTGGCAATGAGTTCCATCATGTAACAAAAGCATGCAAACTTCCCCACATGTGTACTTCATGACGGACTCTCAGTTGATGTATGACTTATGTTTTGGCAACCTCAGAAAGCAGTTGTTGTGAAGATTTGGAAGTGTCTTGGAGGGGAAAGAAAGGGAATTATCTGTAAATCAATCAAATACTTCAGGGTGTTTTTTTTAACATGTTGACTTCATTGCTTCTGCCCTAATTTCTATTAGGTCGTTCATGATTTTATAACTCTTTATCACATGCCCTTAGCAGTCTTTCTCCAGGCGGAAAGGTCCAAGTCTATCATCTCTTTCCTTTGCATCTTCTAATTCTGTATCTGTTTTGAAATGGGTGACCAAAACTACACAGTGTAGTGTGTGCACCATGGGCAGTGGCACAGCGATGCTGACCACTTCGTCCTTTATTCTTGTCACAATCTTAACTTGATGTTTGTTTACTTAAGACAGTGGGGGAAAAAAGCATTCATTACTGGGCCTCCTGACAGCGACCTCAAAATCTGTCTCCTGAGCTGTAATGTTTAATTTAGAGCCCATCGCTTGGTGTATGTAGCAAGAGTTGTTTTCCTTCACATGCGATACTGTGCTGTCTGGCACAGAATTGAATCTCTTCCCTCTCTATCTCAAAGTGATTCAATACTGCAACATACTCCTGCAACTCTTCGCAGGTTGTTTTTGTTACAACTGTCCTGAAGAAATTTGTTTTGGCAACACATGTCATCTTGCTATTTATCTCTTTTCCAGACCATTTACGAAGACACTGACTAGTCTGAGTCCTATCACAGATCTCTGTGGCACCTTGCTCCACTGTCAAATTCTTATCCTTGATTCCCTCTTTTGTCAACTTCTGCTGACTCACAACAGGGTCTCCTCTCCAGAAACAGTTCAGTTTCTTAAGAATTGTTAGTGGAGGTCACTGCCAAAAAAACCCACTGTTCAAAAGCCACCTACCCAAGCAACTTTGACTACAGCCAACTTGTTCCAGAGGTGAGGGAGAAAAGCAAAAACCTGTGAATGAGAAATGTTGGAATTTGCCAGCTGATGGCAGTATTTGAAGGAGCCATCCCTGTGACATCTGGTGATTGGCAAAAAAATCAGGATTGTACCAAGGGCTGAAAGATGAGGTCCCTAGTGAACGCTGTTAAAAAGAGCGTGGTTTGAATCTACCCAATCAATCTCTGACCACCTGAAGCTGTTGTAAGGTCACCGATCACTTCTAATGCCATGGAGGAGCGTGATACACACCAGTAGGCCACTGGCCACAAGGTACTTAAAAAATAAACCAAACCCAAATATCCCATCCTGCCCCCAAACCCTGCCAATCCGGGGGCAGGTGGGGTGGGGGAGGTGGTTTCAGGTAATTAGTCTTCAGGACTTGTATGCTAAATACTTGCCTCTGTCCATGCATACATGCACCGGATCAACCTCTCTCACCAGGCAGCGTAATCTGAAATCTCCAGCAGGTCTCGGGACATTTGTTATTCTGGCTCATGCAGACCTCCAGCTGCAAAATGTTTATTTGGCTGTGAAAAGTCTATGAAGTAACAAGCTTTGATGGAGTCCGCATATTGTTTTCTCTTCCTTTTTTGGGATGCTCTTTGCCTCCAGTTCTCATGGGGAATGCATCTCTTTTTCTGTATATCATAAATATTAGATGCCTCAAGTGACTGCCAGTGTGGGTATTGCAGGTATGAGCCATCCTCTGCTTGCGCCCCTTTTGTGGCAGTCTGCACTGCAAACAGATTGCCTAAAAATAATGGTGCAATATGATTGCCCAACGCTTTAATGTTTAACCTTGCTATGATTTCAAGTTGCTAATAGTTTATTCTTGCTCATTAGCAGCTTACAGGTTGAGTAATACCATGACACTCAGATTGTTCATGGAGTCAAATGAAGGAATGGCTTCTGGCTCTGTGAGCATAGTTGTGAAAGCAGATAGAGAAATATATTATTACTTGAGTGACCTCTCTAAGACCTCCTTGATATAAACAAACTGGGAATTGGAAAGTTTAGAATAAATAGAAGGCAGCTTTTTAAAACTTATAGATGGGCTATGTAAATGACCCTCCCAAAATGCAGCTCAAGTCTATATGTTACAAATCCTTTGCAAGGGGATTGTTTTAATATATTTTTAAGGAAATATTTACCAGCTGTATGAAGGCATGAAGCTTGTTTAGAAGCCCAGATATATTTTACAAGGTGAGGACAGAGCATGCTTTTGTTTGGAGTCTCTGGCCTAAATTTTCAAAAATACGTAGTGATTTTTTTTTTATATTTAAGTTTTTAGATACAATAAATTGAGAAGAAATTAAAATTGGGAACAAAATCCTGGATATTAAACTCTTAAAATGTATATTCTGTGCAAGAGCCAAACGTGAGAGGTCTGGCATGTTTCTAGGGCCAGATACTGAGGAGGGCAGGCAGCGAAGCTTTGATCTCTGCCCTTTGCTAGTCTCTGCGCTCAAGGTTATAGCTCAGATGTTAGGATATGGCATCCCATTTTTGAAAGAGGAGGCACAGAAGGCTGCAGCGCTGCCCATGTGAATCTGCTAGTGCAGGTGTGAGCTGAAGATGCCATGCTATAAACACTAAAGTGAGTAAATAAATTTCAGATGTGAATAGTCCCATAAGGTGAACACTTTGACTGAGGCAATTTGAGCAATTGCTGATCAGTGAAAGTAAATGCTTGGCATCCCAGGCTACTGCCTGCCCGGGGGGGGGGGGGGGGGAAGTGTCATGTGGGAAGAGCATTTTTTTAAGGAAGCTTTACTTTTTTCATTAAAAACATGATGAGGTTTACAGATACTTCTCTTCACTAATGTTGATCTACACTATTACCATTCAATCTTTTAATCTGGGTTGATTGCAAATCATAATGAATGTGTATTTTAAAAAACAGAAGTGATGTATTAACTTCTCTAATACCTCCTTGCAGATGAAGTTTCATTTGATCTTAGTAGATGAAGTTCAGCTGGAGGATAAAGTTAATTTTTAGGATTGCGTAATTTTGCACAGGAGAGAATTTTGCACTTTAGAAGCCTTACTGTTTTCCTCTGGGAAGGGGGAAAAGGGAGAGGAGCAGCTTGACAGGAATCAGTTGTTTTGATTTAAGAGAATGTGAGGAAATGACATCTTCCAATAAATACAGATTTTATTAAAGCTGAATACTGTGACAAATAGTTTAGGCTTCGAACTTCAGATTAGGTATGTAAGCAGAGCAATTCCACTGAGATTTGTGTGCATTGCTAAGATTAATGAAATATAATTTGTAAAGAAGGGCAATGATTCACTGAGTAAAAATAAGCAGCATCTTAAAGAGCTTGTAAAAACAGCTATTAATTTTAGGACTAGAATCTTATACTCTTTGTCTTAGTCTGAGAATAATGGCACTGCAGTCCATGACCCTATTCAGTGCGTACAAATTCAGCTCTTAAATAGATTTTAAAATGGATTTTAAAAGTGGCCACAGTTGCATTTTTGTTCACGTTTTGTCCATCCTTTGAAATATCCTTGTGATACTTTTACTGTATAAAATGTTCATCTCTTCCATTTTGAGCGATCCTCTACACCACAAACCCTACTTGATACATTTGCTGCAGTCAGTAATGACAACTACAGAAGGAGCCACAGCTGACGTGCCCCCCCTTTTCTGCCTACATACCTCAGAATTTTGCAGTCTAGAAAGTACTTCTTGGTGTGAGTCACTAAAGATCTTGTAATTATTTTTTTCTTTCCCCTTCCCCCCCGCCCCGTATTGATTGTGCTTAAGGCTTAGTCTGATCCTGTACTTCACTCTTGATTTGAAGGAAGGGGAATGACTTTCCTCTTCTCTTTCATAACTCAGGTCTTGTAACTTTTTATTCATTTTTTTCAGTGTCAAAGAGAAGCTTTCATTGGCTCAACACAGCTTTGGTGATCTTTCCATCAGCTCCTGTCTTATTCCACTGTCTTGATCTTCTGCATGAGGCATATATTTGTTTTCTTTCAAAAGAAGGAAGCCTCAAAATTTGGGCAGGAGCCAAAGGCTCAATTGAAGCTCAATGATATTAGTTTTTATTTAATGGAACACAGCAAAATCACCATCATTTTCTATTGAACCCATTGGCCACGACTGTCTTCGGTTTTGGGTTTTTTTTGTTTTGTTGTTTTTGTTTAAGCTGAAAGCACAAGGAAAAACATTTGGCTGTCAGCTCCTTTCACTTTTGATAAATAAGCCAAAGGCCCAGCGTACTGCTTGTGCAGGAATATTAGTAATCGCTTTGTACCAATGAGGTGAGCACAGAGGTCACAAATACAGTTTGCTGTGGTCTGTCTGCATCAGTGACCTTTCCAGGCTGGAGCAAGCAGGTGGTAGGGCAAAGTATAGAGACTCGCCTGAAAGAAGTTCATCGAAAGCTGGAAGTCGTGAAGAGCATTACAAGTTTTCCATCCCGGGCTGTGGCTGATGGTGTGCACTGGCACAGATGTGAGCCTTGGCCACTCTCTGCCTCTGGGCTCTCTGTGAAGCTCTGTCTTACTTGCCTTGTATACCTGATGTTCTTTGAAACACTCTTTCGAAATTCCTTTGGGAAGTGGGCAAATACAACCAGACCTGTAGAACTGTGTAAATGCTGTAGTTTTTCTGAATTGTGTCCTCAACTTTTCTATTTACTGTTTTTACAACTCTTGCAGAGTCCCGCACCTCTGTTTTTAGACTAAAGACAAGAATCCATTAACTCCTTTCTATACAGTAACCTGCCTCTAGAGAGAATCAGTCTAGCTGACTGGACCAATATCAGGATATTTAAAACTTAATCAAAGGCCTAGACTTCCATGACAAAATCTGTAACAATTGGCATAGACCTGATGGTAATTTGTGCTCTGACTCTACCTTGTTTTTAAAAACAAAGCAGGGTTATTTGACAAGCAGTGCTCGCTCTGGGCACGGATATTTCACACACCAACCATTACAATGTAGTGAGAAGTGGTGGGGATTTCCACCAGGACGTGACCTGTGGCTGTGAACATATTATCATTTACCTGTGTTCCTGTCTGTAGCTATCTACATCTGCCTGTGGTGTTATTCTACGTGTTTTTCATGAAGACATAATAATATTGTGTATGTTCTAGTATTGCAGAGGCTTATTTTTGCGCCTAGCTGTGTGCTTTTTAGAAATTTTTTGGAAATGGTCTTTAGTAACTATTTAATCAGAATCGAAACATTAATGACATTGCTGTGCAGCCATGCAGGGGCTGTAAGGTGTTCCCAAGTGCCGTGGACTTGTCCCTTGCAGAGAAGCAAGCCAAGTACAGAGAAGCTACTGCCCTGCCTCCAGAAGGCAAAGAAAATACAGCTTGGGGGAGCCCCTCTTGCTGCTGTAGGGCTTTGCACAGACCGGGCTGTGGCTCAGGGCTTGACCTCTGCAGCAGCTGTGCAGCCCTTGCCTCTTCCTCTAGATGAGTATTAAAGCTGTAACTCAATCTTTGGTGGATCTGACTCCTCTTTCTTTGTCCTGGCTTTGTTTGCCAGGCACACCGAGCTGCATGGGGACTGCCCAGTGCCTGGAGTTGTTTGAATGTTTGCAGCCCTCTGTAATTTTGAGGAAAGCTACCTGAGAGGATGCTCTAACTGCCCTTGTGCAGCACCGCGTACACTCTGGTGTAGGCTCTGCACCCTTTGCCGCCAGCCTGGGAAGGGGCAGGCGAGAGGGCTCAGTGGTACGGCCCCTTCGTGTAGCCCCAGTAGCAGGGACCTGCAGCTGTTTAAGAAGGGGCTGGGATCAGCAAGAAGGTGAGCAATCTTCTGTCTGTGAGTAAATCCTGCACCTGGAAAGAGGAAAGGACTCAGGAGACTGAAACCAGAGTGGGAGCAGGCCACCAAGCTCCATTTTGAGTTGTGTATCCCAGCACTGGCATACTTATTTTTTCCATCTTGTAAGTCATCATAGACGAGGCTAGAGAACAGGACAATGGTCTCTACCACCAGTTAGCTTTGCGTATCTGAGCCAACCGTTTAATCTTTCATGGTCAAAATCTCTTCTGCAACAGACCTATATCCTGTAAAGCAGCTGAACTCAAGGATCTAATAAAGGAGGTATTAATCCAGGTGTTTCTGTTGCGTGGAAAACATAGAATATGCAGTTAAGTTCCCGTACGCTGTAGAGCTGCATGTGGTTTTTTATTTTCTGTATATAAATCAGCGTATTTGTTTTGTAGTAATTTGTAATACATGGGTCAGTGTATTCTACAGTAACTTACCCTAATTATTCAGGAATCATGCACTATTGTTATGACTAATTTTTCAGCCTGGTTCTTCTATTAGCTGTGCCATGTAAGGGAGTAAAAAATGCATGTCACCATTAATTACCTTATGGAGCAATCATGATTAATGCCACACCAATGTTCAGGCAGATCAAGGAACATTCCTGTAGCTGATACTCAGGCAAACTTCCCTTCAAAGCCACTGCAGACTTTGGCTGACTGAGAACCTTGGGACTACGTCCAGATCTTTCTTTCTTCTCAAAATTAGGTAATCCAGGTGAATTCTTTCTGCTGCTTCATGATATTTTTTTGAGATGGCTGCTTTCTTTGTTGTAGCATATCATGTTCTTTCCAAGACACTGAAAGCAAGCATGCTTCACATTTTCTTAAGTATCCGTATTTGATCACCAAAATTTGTACTTTTGCTTTATGGGAATGGCTTAATTAAATTCTTGAAAGTTTTCAGAAAACTTTTGAAAACACTGTTTTACATTCTAAGTTTTGGACTGCTCTGTGCCTACATGAGAAACAGAGTAGTTAAAAGCATGTAGGTATGAAAATCCTTACGTAGGCACTTAACCTTCCCTTGCAAAGTTAGCCACTAGCGGCTGTGTCGACAGCTCAGCAATTTTGCAGAAGTAGCCATTAGTGTTTCCTGTCCTCCTTCTGAACTTTAAAAATATTCATTGTTTACTCCTGATGATAGTACTACTGCAGATGCAGAATCCTTTAGTGCTACTCAGTATTGGCAAGCGCTGTGAGAGATGATGCAGTCTCTTCTCTGAGCAACCTAAAGCTTAACTCCTCTACAGAGCCAGGTAGGCAGAGCACCAGGGCAAGGAGAAGCACCTTGCGTGTGGTCGCACGGGGGGGGTCTACGCAAGAGATGGCAGCAGAATACAGGTCTCTTGAGACCTGCTAAGTATCACACTTGCTGATCTCAGCTCCCTGTTGTAGCAGGCATTTGCAGCCCATGAGATTAATTCATGTTATTTCACCTCACCTATTGACTGTAACCTGGAGAGAAAGTTGTCCTTTCATGCAGCAAACTTTTGTGTGTTTGAATTCTTGCAAATATTTTTGCTACTGTGAAAGTGTTTCACCATGGTTGCCACGACATGATGTTGTAGGAAAAAAGTGTGTGTTGATTGTAGAGAGCTGCTTGTTTCCTACAGACAATTTGCAAGCCCTGGGGAAAGGTTTTGGACAAACATCATCACTTCTACCATAGCTGGCTCAAGCTGTTGTAACGAGTTCTTTGCTTCCGTCAGGCATTATGGTGTTTTCCAGGGTCCACAGAGCAATAGCCATACTGCTGGTCACATTTACTGGAGATTTAAAACCAATGGGGCAATATACTCCCAGCATGGTGTGACGCCAACTAAACATGCCAAATGTGGCCAGGCCACCTCCTGATCCATGATGCTAGGCTTTTGCCTTCTCTTGCAGTAGGATGCGTGGGACAAAGCAGTTGCACGGAGCTTCCCCCCTCCTCTCTCTCCCCACATTATGTCCCAACCTGTGAGCCTGGACAGTGCCAGCGCTTACTGCAGAGTGCTGTGGCTTCTCTTCTCTTCCCTAGCAAAGTGCTGGGGCAAAGCATGGCAGACGGGCCTGTGGGAGCAGTGATGGCCTTTGTGGCATCTGGGAGAGGAATAGGTGAAGGAGGGTTCAGTGCTGGGCAGGATGGCACATCCCCTGGGGTTTGAGGAAGGTGACTTAGTGTCCCAGTATTTCATGTGCTGCAGCTTCTCTTGTGCAGTGAAGTCCCTTTAGGGACAGGTCACAGCTCTCCAGGGTGGTCAGATTGGCCAGGTCAGGGGGAGGGAGTAGAAAGAAGGAGGAGAGAAAGTTTTGTGAGCTTTGTTCTCAAACGAGTAAACTCAGGACTCCACTTGTTCCTGGTCTGGGAAGTTTAATAGTGTCACAGTATTTGGTGGATTGTGCCTGTGCTCAGAGCAGTCAATGGGGTTCCCATCTGTTTAAGTACAGCTACAGCTCATTACTAGTTACAGTTCATTACCAGATTGGCTTCCGTGAGGCTGTATCAAATACCAGCATGTGCTGGGGAAAAAAAAAAGTGGTGATAATAAGTTTTATTTGCAACCTGCTCTTTTAAATGGATTGAATGTTTTCAGACATTTTAAAAGTGTCAGGGCTAGCTAAGCTTTAAGTCCATGCAGATGTCTCCCTGTGTTCTGTATAGATTGTGAATATATGGCTCCCAGCAATAATTACTGTTAGTGAAATATGGAACTAATAAATGCATCCAGTTAACGGCAAATTGAAGAACGTGTTTTAAGTAGTAAGAATATTGGTTGAACTCCCATAAGGGTAACAACATGTATCTGTAGACTTGGTTAATAAATAATTATGGCGTAAAATTAAACATATGGAAAATATTTCCTTTTCTGTTTTCTGATTTATAACTTAATGCAAACATTTAGGGACAATGTTCTTTACTGCAAAAGAAAATAACTTGTGCATGGACATGTTATTAAAGATACTTGATTTTCATCTATGAATATGAATTTGTTCCCCAAACCCTGATGCATGGGGAAATGTATACATATGAATGGTTTGTCTAGCTTCAAAGTAGAACATATGTGACTTTAGAGTCAACCTCTGAAAGGTGACTTGCAAGCAAAATCCATAAGACTTTCAAGAATTCATCTTAAATTGTTCCATGAGGCAATCATCCACAAGTCAGTCTGCTTTAAGGACTAGTCTGAGACCTGTTTCCAAAGTATATGAACACCAGTAGGTTTTGCCAGTTGGCAGCTTGGGACCCAAAATATCTGTTACTTCTTAGAGCAAGTACACCATGCTACAGTCTGTGACTTAGAAGTTAGTGTTTGCAAATCATTTACGAAAACTTTCTTTTGTTCCATCTTGTAAAACTTCATCATTCAGCTGCTGCCTAGAGTGTCGTTAAGCTTGAGGGTATTAAGTGCTGCGATGGTTTTGCTTTAAAATCACAGTTTTAATGCATTTTAGGTGTGTTGAACTCTAAAAGCATTCTCAGAACATGGAACGTTTCTTATTACCAAAACTGAAGCTGAAAGAACTGTGGGTTTTTTTTAAAGTAACCAACCCAGCTCAGGCTATGGTTTTCTATAAAATCTTTCAAGTTGAGGGGATGTAACAGGCTTTCAGACTTAGGACAAAATGTTTTGATGCTGCTGATGCTGAAGAGGAGATTCTTTCTTAAATACTTTAATGTCTATTTAACTGGCATTCTGGCATCACTACCTTACATCGCTCCATGTCAAGTCAGGGTATTACTGTATTTGGTTTAGTATATACATTTGTGCAGGTCGTTGCACCTCCTGTTTATGAACGATACTGTAGACTGGGTTTCTTAGCGTAAGCGTGCCTAAGACAAGTACCGATGGGATCTGATGGAAAATGTACAGCCTTAATAGATGTGCTGTTATGCTCTGTTGAATTTTGTTGTATTTATTTTGCTCAGAAAGAGAAAACAAGTAATTAGCCAAGAAAGCTCACAGCTGCATAGCGTACTCCCCTCTCCCCTATATACACACAGTCTATTGGCATATACAAAACTGGCACTAATGAAACATAAATAGATCCTTTTCCTGTATGAAAAAGAGTTTTAGCATTAAATGGGAATGAAAGCAATAGGATTCTCTGGAAATCCTAGTTATTTGGGTTCCCAGTTTGGCTTTTGGGCTCTAAAGCCCTTTCCAATTCTTTACATGGTGTGATGTCTCCATGTGTTTCTTGGGCTTTTTCTTTCTGTTTTGTGTTTGTTTAAACCTGTCAGGAGACGGGATCCTGTCTGTGGATTTCTGTAGACACATTATTTGCTGCAAAAATATAAGCTTGTGTTGAGGTTCCTGTTCCTAGGTAGCTAGGGTTGTTAAAACCCTAACCTGAGCCTTCTCAAAACCCCAGCCCGTGGCATCCAATCTGATATTTGCCCGGTGTTAGGGAAATCCTGAACTCATCGTTCTGAGATAAATCGATTGCCTCCGGCTCGTTTCAGGAGGTATTTCACTCCTGTGCCTGCAAATGGTGGTTAAAAGAGCCAGCACGGATAGCCCTGGCTCCTCGTGGGGGCTGCAGCACCACTGGGCTGGCTGAAGATGTGCCTTACCCGCCCCTCGACGGCGGCCTGCGGCCAGCCCGGCGGCGGGGCTGTGGTGGAGCTGGCCGAGCTCCGCTGCCTCGCGAGGAGCAGCCCAGCCCGGCTGTGAGCTGCGGTGAGCCAGCTGGCTGCCAAATATCAAGTTGACTTTGTTTTGACTCTGAAAGCACTGTGCCCTGGGAACAAAATGACGTTTTTCCACCCGAAAACTCCAGGAGAAACCTTTCTTTGCCCAGGTGCTTGAACAGGCAGCTGCAGCCCCCCCAAGTGCCTGACCTCCTTCTCCTCCCATGGATTTCAGGCTGCATCTCTGGTGTATTCTGCTTCCAGCAACCACCTCTTGTTCTGGAATCCAAGCTCTTCCTCCTGGCAGCCATGGAACCTCCATCCATGAGTCACGGCTTTCCACCCCTAAGATCAAAGATAGGTCCCAGCTTCTTTTGCTGTTATCTCTCCCCATTTTAACTTCTTACCTCAGTTCCTAAAAACGCTGCTGCGCGAGAGGCTTGGCAGGCTCCACGCAGTGCCTTTCGGCACCGTGCTATCGCCCGCGCGCTCCTCCACGGCACCTGCACCTCTCTTTCTCAAGCTGAAGTAGCCACCCACTTGCAGACCTGGCTGGGCACCAGGTCTCGGCCGTTGGCAGTCATGTCTACTCTGTTCTCTCCCACTTCTCTCTGAAAAAGGCTATCATGTCCCTCTGTCCTTTCCTCACTTACGGTTACGCTCAAGTTTATTGTTTCGAGTAACTAACAAGCAATGCAATGAAGTCGTGGCGTTTATCTCGATGCCTCCGTAGCATTTCTGGTCAGAGATGCCTCGCGTTCCAGGCATAGCAGAATCTTCACCATGGTGCCCTGTGCTGTCCAAGACCTTGAATAAAATTCAAATAGACTTTCACATTTTATTTTGAAAGGGGGAAAGGTGATTTAGCTTCAGATAGGACAGGATGGACTGGCTTACATAGACTGCATGAAATGTGGCAGAATCTTACCCTTGAATACCCTTCTCAAGGGTAGAACAAGCTAATGAATTCCCCGTTACTGTTCTCATAGAGCAACTCAGGAGAAAACAGTTTTCTCATTTAGTGAAACATGTTTCCTTTCTAATTCTTCTGTGCTTTTTTAACAATTATCTTTCTGTTCGGGCAGTCCCTTGGCATCAATAGGAAACTTCTTATTTGAACACCTTTGAGAAGTTCACGCAAGTGGTTAGGGAAGTGCTAGCCCAAGCTCAGCCACATCTTTCCCGTTATCTAGCAGAAACCTTCCTTCAGACTTTCTGCACGCTGTGTGGAATTTCCTCTTCTGTCTGGCTGAATTTTTGGAGAGCCTTAAACATTGGCAGTGGCTCTGCAAATTTTTTCTGGGGAACTTGGTAGAAGTTGAGCTGAAACGGTGAATTATAGTGAAAGTAAAGAACGTAACATCACGTCATTCCCCGTGAGACTCGTTTCTGCTGTCGCTTTGCCAGCATTGTGGCTCTGTGTGTGTACCTGGGGCTGCTGGACCCCAGCTCCTCAGAGCCGCTCTCAGTGAGTCCCTAAAGGTTTGGGCTCTTGAGGCTTAAACAAAACACCCTTGTCTCGGAAAGCCTTCCCTTTCCAGGATGTGCGCTCATAGACTGCAGCAGGGAGGTGGAGGGTAGCTTATAGACAATGATAAATTTTCAAGAGGTCTCTTCCTCTAGGCAGGAGTATCGTATACAGAAATCATTAAACTGGCCCCCAAACTGGTTGCATTTGGTTGTGACAAATCTGAAAGGTACCCGTGACTAAGTTAGATAAACTTTGAAATGCCTAATTGTTCTGTTTTTCAAACGCACCCTCACAGTAATGTTCAGTGCTTTAATAACAGTTTCCTTAGAAAGTTCAAAATGTTTTATATGTCACGATGCCAGAAAAAATAACTTGTCAGGAAACAAAACAAATATGTAATTCTTAATGGGAAAGGTCACTTTTCTATCCCTTCCTCCTACCTGCTGGAAACAGTTGTTTTGTGTGTTCGGCCATCTGAAGCGGTGCCCCTCGAGCTTTTCTGTCTGCGTCTCCTTTCTGGCGTGCAGAATTTCGGTCTCTTATCACAGCCTTTGGTTCCTTTGTGTACGTGGAAACAGCTGTTGCCACATATTTATCGTGAAATCCTGAGGCGCCGCGGTGTGCGGCCCAGGAGCCAGCAAGGAAAGGCTCACTGGCCACAGCAGATAGTACCGTAAGGGCGGTCGTGGGCGCGTCCGTCCCCATGCGGCTCGCGGAGCAGTATCCCGCTGGGAGCGGGGCCAAGCTGCAGGGAACTCTCGCTTTGTTGCGGTGGGATTGTGTCCCCACCAAAACTCTGGACCTACAGTGCGGCACGCAGTCGCGTATGGAAAAAAACAGCAGGGAAATACTGGATCGGGGATAAGATGGGGGCGTAGGCTGGCGTTGAGATCTTAATGGCGTGTGCCTGCGGGCTGGTAGAGTGGCAGGAGCCTAGTCAGAGACCGGCCAGGAGGCTGTTCTGGGGGACAGTCGATGTCCCGGCGACATGGTGGGAGGGGAATCGGGCACACGGAGCGGGGAAGCCTCCACTTGACAAAGTGGCTATTTTTTGCGCGTAGTTACTTTCTTCCAGTTTCGCCATCGCGTATTGGCGAAGAGTCTGCAGCTCTCTTTTTTTAACGTAGTCGGAGGAAGTGAAGGTGCAGAAAGGAATCACAATGGCTCATAACTGAATAACTGTAACTCCACACTGTCTGTGTATGACACATACATGTTGTACATACACGCACACACAGAGAAATATGCAGTCGCCTATGTAACAGATCAGTGCAGAGAATTAGTCTGCTTGCACTAATGGCTGAAACCACTTGAAATTCCTGGGGAAGACCCCAGCAGTTTCTTCCCAGCTGTGACTCCTCTTCTTTTGCTGCAGCCTTTCTTGGGGCTCTGAGCTGGCCTCACTGCGGTAAACTCCGGTTCTTACTTCTTTATCTCAAGGTCCACGAGCGCTTCTCCCAGTGCCGTCGCCTCTCATTTGCCTCATGGTACAGTCTGACATGTACATCACTTTCTTCTTTGCTTTTTGTAACGCTGGATTCCTGTCCAGAACCCCTCTCTCCTCATTTCCCCACCGGCCTCTCTTCAAGGAGTGTGACCTTTTATCTCCTGCCACTTGGTAGGTTCACAACTTAAAAAAAAAAAAAAAAAAAAGAGATGTTTTGCAGAATGCTACTAAAGACCACGAAGCTTTAGGCCCTCTTGTAAATGTTTTATGGTAAATACTACTCAGGAATCTTTTGAGCACACCTGCACTACATCTGGCTCTTCAGTGAAGGCTTAACTTGTTTGCCTGCGGTGTTTTACTTTTTAATTATATATATAGTTTGGACTGTTAGTGTATTGTATTAGGCACATAAGAATTGTAGGTGATTGTGCCTAAAAAGAAGCCGCATCTTGGACTGTACTGCTGATCTCTATAATCTGGATTTTCTTTTTTTGTGACAATAACTAGAGCCAGATGGCTCATAGGAAGCGCAGTGCTTTGAATGTCACATAATAAAATATTTGGGAAGGGTTTTTTCTTTTTGGAGCACTAGCCAGGGTTCACCGGACAGCCGAAGCCTGACTCTTAACACTGATTTTTGATGTGTTTGACCCAAACACCCACGCGTACTTCCACATGCTTCCTCATAATTTGCTAGAGATACAGCCCACTCCTGCATTCTCCCTTTGAGAAGCTGAACTGCCACACCAAGTGACCTTCTGCAGGCACCTGGACAAAGTAGCTGGAGAAGCAGCTAATCCTATTCTTAGCTCGGCATGCTAGTTATCTGCGAGAAGACAGCCTGCCAGAAATGTCTGGTGACATACTTGTCCAAGGGAGGGAGGTTTTTGCCAAGATGCTGTGGGTGCTGCTGTACGGAGTTGAGTTTAGAAGGAGAAAAAAATCTGTGAAATGTGAATTCAAAAACACAGCTGTTGTTAAAGAAATAAGGAGCTGTTCCCAGTAACACAGATATATTCAAGATACAGATATTTTTAAAAAATTATTTTTTAAGTATCAGGAAATTAAACAGTAAATGCTGCGGTGTCAGCCAAAGTTAACTCTACCTAATACTTTTGGCTTGGTCACCAGAGGTGGTAGCAAGCTGTATGTGCAGTTAAATGCTGTTTTTATTTCATTTCATTTTAAACTTAAAGCCCTTTATGCAGGTTAAACATTCTGGGACTTGTGCTTGACTGTCACCCAGCAGTTTCGGCTGTGTATGCGTAACCCGGCGGTGAGTACGTGTTACAGTTCTCGCTCTGTGCCTGGTCTGGAGCAGTTGTAAATTTAACAGCTTCAGGAGGAGAGCCTGGCTTTGCAGCTTGCCCAAAAGCAGCCTGTGCTTGAGGATCGTCCTGCAGTGCCTTTACTGGCTCAGGGTGGCGGCTGCTTACAAAAGCTGGTCAGATTTTTTTGTAAGCCAGCAATTTAAAGAGCAACTGCAATACCTGGCTGACAGCTGCTCGCTGTTGTCTGAAATCAAGGCTGCTTCTCTGCCGGGCATTCCGTCTGCCGTAGGCTCTGCCAGGCATCCAGCGAGGTCCTCTGAAGCACCCATTTGCAGGCACCCACCCCATCCCACTGGCGACTTCTGTACCAGGAATTCCTCACTGGGAAATACAACTCGGTGTGTTTCCAATGACCCCATAGTCAGATGCTTAAATCTGGTGGTGTGGAGCCTCCCCCTGAACTGCCTGAGCTCATTTCTGCCCACCTCTCTTTGGAAGGGTGCGGAGGAGCTCTGCTGTCAGAGCAGGGAGACCTGCCTCCTCTCCTTCCTTTGGGAGATAACTCTGCAGTGGTAACTCCACAATATGGGTGGCAATTTTTTTTCCCCCGTGTATTTTTTAGTGGTGGATGGCAGCTGGGATTTAGGCTAAGCCTGTAGTGGTCAGGATGACCCCAGCAGGCGCAGGAGGGGATTTGGCTCTGGGAGTCCCTCAGTGGCAGCAGTGCCTGGACTGGGGCTGATGCTGGCAAGATCCATCGCTCTGAAGCTTCTCCTGGAGGACCTCGATCCCATAGTGCTCGAGCTTGAAATCTTCAGGTGCTTCTGCTACAAACTGGGTGCGATTCTGGTGCCGAGGGTAACACATCTATTTGGGATGTAGTGCCATCTGAAAGAGCATCACTGTGGAGACAGGAGATGATTGTGGCTTCTGCATTGTTTGCTCGAGCCATGAGCAAAGGTGGAAGCTGATCTCTGTGGACAGGTTTCGGCTGTGCTCATCTGTGCCCTGAAGAATGAATGCAGAGTATTATTGCTTTGGATTTCTAAAGCCATGAATTTCATGCATGGATATAATATAAAAAGTCATTTTAGTTCAGCAGAAAAATATTTGGACCCACTAGGCAAGGAATTGTTTTTTATTATCTGCATCTTGGGTAACAAATCCGTTCTGATAAATGTGGACAATATCAAGGCCGTTGTTGTTGGCACCCAAAAATAATAGATATGTTGTCTTGGGCAGTTCTAGTGGATGATGTCCAAAGATGACAGGCTTTTGCTGCTGATAAGTTCAAAGTAAATGTAGTTTTTTAGGTATATAGGAGAATTGTTGTTGCTTCTGGGTACTGAGTGTTCCTAGTCTAGTTACGTAAGAACAAACAGTGACGAAGTTGGCTTGGAGCCTTCTTCAGGGTTTATTTGGATCACAAAGAGAGTTCCCTACTCTGAAAAAAAGAGAAAACTGGGTTGATTTCACACTTGAAGCCATTCACTATGAATGTCTGTAGCAACACCTGGCAGAGGTCCCACTATCACTGAATGAAGGCACCAAACTGTGTATCAAAAATACAAGAAGAGCAAAGCAGCCAGGCAGGACATCTCTGTCAAGGAAATGGATGCCCCATTCATTCAGCCCTACAGTATGTTTTCCTTAGACATCCTGTGCCTCCTTCAGGGTTTTAAAATGAACCAGACAACTTGTTCCTGCAGACGAAGTCTAGTGCTCTTTTGTACTCGCCAGGTCAACCTCTTTTATTTGCGGGCGGGCAAAGACCCTCCACTGAACCACCTTATTGCAGGGGGTGCTTCACAAGGAAAGCAAGATTAAAAAATTACACTCCCGCTAATGCATAAATGAAACTAAAAGCCAAGTGACTAGGCTTTAGAAATCATGATTTGGGCTTACTGATAAGTTTTCAGGCAACTGATGTTTTTGTAGTGTACCGATGTTACAGTTAGGTTTCATCTAGGGAAGTATTAGTGGTACGTAGTGAAGGGATTGGCGAGAGGTCCAGTTCTGTTTCATGCCCAAACTCCATCAGTGCCCTGCTGAGCCTGTAGCAAAGGCATCTTGTCACCTTTGCCTCTGATTCCTTGTCCATAAAATGACAATGAACCCAGTTTCCCACTGGGGTGGATGCATCATAAGACATTTTAGAATTGCTTTAAGATCTTCATAGGGAAGCTTATGCTGCTATAGAAGAATAAAAGGCATTTACTTCTGTATGCAGTTGTTGCTGTGATACATTCTTCGGCTTCGTGGACCTCTCTCATACTTCTTACAGCACTCCCTGCTCATTGCTGTTTCTCCTGTTCATGTCCTTGCAAGAAACAAGCCCGTTCCACATTTGACAGTAATTCCCTCACACCAGAGTTTATATGCAGTTTAATGCAAATTTAATCATACACATGAATCTGTGTATCTTCTCTCCCTTCCCCTCAGTATTGGTAAGGCAGTGGGAGATGAACAGAAGATGTCTTTGCATAGATATATGAATGGAAACTTCTGAAAGCAGGTGGTCAAAAGCGATGGGGTCAGGAGTAGGTTTGAATACAGCAATAGCTTGAAGGCTCTTTTTGACACCTCAATAACAGTAGCTAATAGGCGGTTTTGCTTCAGCCTTTGAATTTGCTTAACATACTGTACAGATACTACTTTGCTGATCTGCTGCGTAAGTGCTCCAGTGTCTGTGGCCAATTTTGGTATCCACAACATCATCCTTCGTTCCACTGTTGTGAACATTTTCTGTGATTAACTGGCAGAGGGAGCCCTGGCCAGTCTGAGAGCTTCCCCGTGCTGTTTACTATCATTATAATAAGATATTTGACCCATACAATAACAGCATTAGTGTTGGGTCCAAACCAAAATCTTCGGATTCAAAATGCTCTGAACTTTGGGAAATGGTCAGACCCAAATTTTGTGGTTTGGCTCAAGCTCTGAATGAAATGAAACTGAACATGCCTAGGATTAAAACTCCTTTAGAATCAGAAGCTTTATTTTCTTTTGAAATAATTTAATTTTTTTAATCTCCATTGTTTGCAATGCTTCTTAGGACTTCACAAATGCAAGTCAGATTTCTCTACAGATTTTTTTTCCCAGATCTTTTCATATATGTGGATTAGTTTCATAGACTTCTAATACAGAGGAAGTTGATACTTTCCCCTTTGATTTTTGTTTATGCTTTCACCTCTGTAGTGAGAGGAAGGTTACCACAGTTGTAGACTTGATGTTTATAGGCTTCAAGCCTTTTTTTTTTTTTTTTGTGCTGCATAGATAGATGCATACTGTTATATGCCATTCTTGGAGAAAATACTGGTGATATGGTTTCAATTTTAAATTGGTTTGACATCTTAAGCTAAGCATCTAAAGTGTCCATCTGATGCTTTCCCTTTGGAGACTTGTGTGCTGTTGAATCTTTGATACACCAGGCCCACTGCATGCCAGACTCTATGTTATAGAGAATTCCCTAGAGTATGTGTGGTGCTTAGGGAGAGAGGGTTAAATGCTACCAGATAGCTAGAGGAGGACTTGAGGGCCCTGGGTTGAACTCTTTTGTTTTGATACTAGTTTGTTACTTGACAGATGACAGCCTAATTTTCCTGATTGTTTATTTTTGAGAAGAGTGCGAGCGTTTTCAGCGTTCCTCTGCAGCAACTAAGTTCCGTCTTTCCGAAAAGTCAGATCACAGGCATTTCTCTTAACCTTTCTGTTTACCCCCTTTATAAACAAAGATTAAGGGGACCTCCCCTAGAAGTTGATATTTAAGTCCTTTGAGGACCTCAGCGACTGGATCTGTGTGAGGGGGAGGTGGTACGTCCCTCAGGGATGCACGAGGCCGGCGCAGGCAAAGAACCGTGGAGGCGATTTTCCTCTCTCCTGCCCGGGTCTGCAGCACTGCTCACGGGTCACCCTTCTCCCTGCCAAGAGCCTCCCCATCAGCCCATCTCCCTGCAAAGCCGTGCACAGCCGCCCCGCACCTCCGAGTTTTGGCGTTGCCCCTCTGCCACACCCCCTCGGAGCGGCAGTGGTGATGGGGCTGGCGCAGCACCCAGCCCTGTGCCGCGCTGCGCTCTGCGGGTGCCCTGGCAGCCCGGCTGCCTCCCCGCCGTCCCCGCTGGGATGGCAGGAAGCTCGGTGGAGAGTCTTGCGAATGCTCCGTGGTCGGGAGAGACCGCGGAGCTGCAGCTGGTGGCTTGTGGGCTGGAGCTGACCTGCGGTGGGGCCTGGCTCCGTGCCTTTTCCTTGCAGAGGGTGGGGAACAGGAGCCTGGGCACAGCAACTCCAGTTCTGCTCATTTGCAGCAGCCTGGGTAACTGGCAGAAACACATAACATTCCTGAGCCTGGAGGGGATCCATAGCTCAATTTTGGGCTTAGGATTCTCTCCGTATTCTTTATTTCAGTGTTTGTGAGGTTCATATTTGTATTAACTTTAGAGGGCTGTCAGGAAAAAGCCAGATCAGCTCAGAGCGATTGTCGTTAGTGCTTCTTGTAATGATGAACACAAGTGTTCCAGTTCCTTGACATTATCACCACTGGGAAAAAAGGGAAAAAGTTTGGTACGTTTTGTTAATAATGTGAGGCTGGTACACATCTATAGGCATACATTCTAGACATACTTTTAGATGTTGTGCCTGAGGAATAAATGATTTCAAAAGTGTGCTTCTTAATGCATCATCCACACCTTACGGTCTGAACAAAACAGCAAAGGCTCAGTCAACCAGTCTTCTCCTGAAGATAATACCAGGATATTTCACCTCATTTTGGGGTAGTTTTTTAGCAGACTCAGTTTTCATTGCTTAACATTAAATGGCTAAGATAAATCATTTTCCTCTAGAAATGCCAGCTGCAATAAATCCTTCGTTCTTGCCGCTTCTGTAATGGAGGGCTTGGCATTTTAAAGCCCCGAGCTGTTGACTCACCTTGCCTGCAGAAGTCCCCTCCTTGCCAGCTCAACTTTCCAGTGACCAGTGCCTCTGCTGCTCTACTCTCTCCATCAATGGTCCTGGGATGCTTTACCAGGGACCCTTTCCGAGCCTTCCTGTGAGGCCATGCTCCCACCCCCGTGATCTCCAGCTGATCTCCACTAGCATCCGAGGGGGTGTCTTAACACTTTACAGCTCTTCAGGGACCCAAACGATCATCTGCTACGTTAAACTCCTGTCTCATTATCTGCAGCCCTTGAAAACTTTCTTTCAGCTGAATGGCCCATGTTTTAGGTGCAGGATGTGCTGTACCCTGTGAGCGCATGGTGTGTGTATGTACTTTGTGGTATGTGCTGATTGAGCTCAGTACAGCTACTCTCTTATACTGCTTTATAACATCAGAAATATTTGCTTGTGTGTAACGTCAAGTCCTTGTTGTCATGTTTCTTCTGTGGCTGCTGTTGCTGGTGGGATTCAGGCTGTGCCTACAGGAGTGCTTTTATGCATTTGTACATTGTAAAAAAACCGAGTGCACACTGCTGTTTGTCCCTCTCCCTAGGTCTCTGCCGAGGTCTCCGTAGTCAGAGTTCCCTTACACCATGCTGCCTTGCAATCAAGCCTCGTATTCTTTCTCCAGCCTGGAAACAAAACGCCCAGTTCCTTTTTGGGAGTTACTCACCCGACTTCCCTTGCTGCACTGGGTGAGGGCTTGGTGGTTCTCCATGAGCTCCCCCTCCCAGCTCTGGCTGGTAGGGACCTTTCAGCGTTATTTAAAAAAAGGAAAAAAAAAAAAAGAGTAAGAGGAAGATAATCAAGTTCTGCAGAGTGAGCTTGAACTGACAGCATTAAATGTCTTTTTTTCTGCTTTCTTCTGTGTTACCACTGGAAAATGAGAATGTGAGGGTGGAGGAGAGAAAAGCATTTTAGCGGCAACGCCGTTGTGCAAGCAGGCAGCAGCCTTGCGCTGGAGTACGCGGCTGCGAGGGACCGGACGCGGCGTGGCTCTGCCTGTGGTTAAGCCGCTAGGTGCAAGCGGCTTGGCCGCCGCCAGCCCCATGTTACGTAAAGGTCAGCTGGCCCAGGGTTAATTCTATTGCCACCAGGCTTCAACGAAAGTAAATACGCAAAGCATTATATAACCCGAGGGGGAGAAGGAGAATGAAAATTATGGTGCCCACAGATTGAGTGGGGAGGGTTATGTGTGTCGGTAATGAGTAATTTAGAACATCTGCAGACTTTTTTTTTTTAATAGTGTTTTCCATTTCCCTGCTTTGTGGTAGAGCCTTTTTAAAAGACCTGAAAGCAACGTTGTATGCAGCAATGGGTGAATTTAAGGCTTGGGTGCCTTTCATTTAGGTCAGCACTGAGATCCAGCATTCAAAATCAGAATCCAAATTTTGCTTGAATACTCTGTTTGCCAAGTCTATGTGCATCAGGAAACTCAACCTGCCTCTTCCCACCACCCCTCCTCATCCCCCCCGCCCCGAACTGCAGTGTGTATATATAGGGAGAGACCTGCCATTTCCCGCGTCAGCGCTAGCCGGGCGATGTGGTGTTTTCTGCTCCACAGAGGAACCACGGTGCAGTCACTCACCCCTTCTACAGGCTGCTGTATTGGTTCTGCCTTTGGGTAGAGTTTGGGCATGCAGAGACTCCCAGTTTCACTCTCTGCTGATGCATTCCCCGTCCATCCCTGCAAGCACAGTAACATCAGTAGCACTTACAGTGTCCTTTCCATCCCAGAGTGTTTTAGGATTTTAGGAAAGCTGTAAAAAAATTATCTTCTGCTTGCAGAAATAGATCTTCAAGCCATTCTGGAGCATAGCAGATCCCCGCTGCTTGGGACAGGGGCAGCTGGACCTATTTAATATTCAGCTTTAGATTTTTTTTTTTTGGAAGGACTGATCCGTATTAGATATTTAAGCATTTCATTCCATTGTTGTCATCTTTCAAGAGAAGAGACATCTCTTCTTCCACATCCTCAGTTTAATCAGAAGGCTGAAAATAGATATTTGGGGATTCCGGTGTTATTTGTTTTTCCCTATTAGGAAATGAGTCACGAGTGAGTGACAACACTGTCTCTGATCGAAGGGAGTCAGAGCTTGTGGATGCCAAGGACTCGTCTGCTAATTATGACTTTTAACTGCACAGTCTTACAGCTATTCTCTGAACCTTACCCTGTTTCAGAGGTTGCTTTTGCCTTTTGTTATTTTTTTTCCCAGCAAACTGAAAAGGGCATTTTACTCTTTGTCAGTGAGGACATGTCCTGAGAGATGCTGAGCACTTTTTCGTCCCAGTAAATTGAGAGGGTGTCACAGACGGTCAGCATTGCTCAGCACTCCCTCCATCAAATACGCTGTAGAAGCATCTATTGGCAGAAGCACTCATAAAATTACCCATCAATATCTCTGCATTTCAGCTGCCACATACTCATTGCCCTGACAGAAAGTCACGTGCATGGGCCAGGCTGGGATGGCTTTACTGGAAAGAGGGCTGAAAAGTCATTTCTCTTCCTTGGGAGACAGGGAGTGCTCGGGGTATTCTGCTTCATGCCAGTGCCACTCACAGGCAGATCTTTTAAGTCCTGTTAAGTTTAGCATACTGCTTGACATGTGTAACGAGTGCTGCCTTAAGTGTTAAATATTAAAATTGAATATAAAAAAATCAACTCTGATGTTTTATTTGTTGCTTAGGACCTTTGCCTCAGCGCTGTAGTTCTTTTTTGTAATGTTATTGCTCTGATATGAAGTCGTTTGTTCTCCCTTCAGTGCTGAAAATTAATTATTTTTAAGAGCAGAATGAGCTTTGTGTTAAACATTTGCTTTCTGCATTAAGAAGTATAACTGACTAATTCGAGGGGAAAGTTGTGTTGGCTTTAAGGGAAAAGAAAAATAATTACAAATAACTGTGTGTGAAGCCAGATGAGATTGGCTGGATCTTGAGGAAAATGTATCTTAATCCCTTGATCTGACAGTCGCCTGGCAGTCAGAGCAGGAAAAGAAAGTCACTGGGGTTTTTTTCCATCTCTGTGAGGTGGGAAATGCACATCCTACTTCAGAGGTGGAAAATGAACAAATATTGTCATGCAGCCCAGCAGACTTTTACACACACATTCTTTTCTTGAGAAACTGCACATAGTCAGGATATTCTTGGTTTCCGGTGATACGAGTATCACAGGCTCTGCCTGAGCATCCTCTGGATCTCACATGTGTGTTTACATAAGTGCTATGTTACTAAATTATGGAGGTTTTTATTTTGTGTAGTGTGTTCATCATAGCTGTCACTCCAAGACCTAAACAAAACTGGACCCCTGTTGTCCTGCTGCTGTGGAAAAACATAGGAATAAACTGTTTATGACCAAATAGTTTGCAGTCTGAGGCAAGAAAAAAATAACAGGTAGAGGAGAGGGATAGGATCTGTTCAGGCATCTGTAAGTCTGTGCCTTATGTGCATGTGTGCATGCTCTGTTTGCATAGACGGGGAACAGATGCGTTGTAAATACTGTCTTTTTCCATGTTTTTAATTTTCTGATGTTCTCACATCATCCAATGGCTTGAAACCATGGCAGGGTAAGGTGAGGCATTGTCCTCTCTTTTCGACTCCCAAAGCATTCCTTTACCATTCTTGTTTTAGACGAGAGTTTCTTCCTCTTTCTCATTACCCCCCCAAACAAGGTCTGGAATTGCATCCCCCCAGTACAGGCTATAGGCATTTCCAGATCATGGAGAGCTTCCACAAAATTACCAAAGCCATGTGTGTCTTGGGGCTACAGCACTAATTGCCACATTTTGAAGCTTTGCTTCCTCTTGTAAAGCACGAGGCTGTGGTCGAGCTGTAAAAAAGCAGCTTGAACAAACATATTTGAAGCTTCTGATATGCACAATAGTTGCATATAGGAATACACCCAAGGAAGACACAGCTTTCCAGAAATCAGGGTAATTTATCTGGGATCCTTTCCTATGTACCTCAGCTCCACAACAGCCTAAGCCAGCAGCTCTTTGCCAAAGCTGTAGGTTTGTGTGGGGTGTTGGTGTTATCTTCTAGCTGCACTGATGCTTTTACTAATGCATTTGTTGGAGGCGATGGGGTGAGGTGGGCTCTGCAAGAGGGCATGCTAGAGGAAACGTGGAAAATCTCTGTGCAAAGATACGGTTCATGAAATGAAATACCTTATAACCATGGCTAGTACCTGATACCTGCTTGCAGAAGACCAGTCCCTAGCTAGAGGGATTTCAGTTGCATTTTTAAGTGCTTGTGTTTTGTCCCTTTTCTATGTTCTTATAGCTCCTGTGGCTCCTCGTATTATGCAGAACATATAAACCAACAAAGAGTGTGTTAAAAATCATCCAGGTTAGAGAGACTGGGTAGAAACTAAGTCTGTGTGTATAACAATTCATAACAATTCTCACCATGCTAATATTCATTCTTCTTCTGTAAACAAACAAAAAAATAGATCTAGACTAATACTGATCAGGGTCTTAAGGCTTCAGTTATTCTAACAATAAATATTTGCTTTTTTGTGTATGTATGCCTATATATACATACATTTATATATGTATATGGTGTGCCTCCTCTTTACTGATAAAACAAAATTGAGTGTGACAGAAATAATTAATCATGTGACATCACCTTTCAAATTAAGGCTTAGGCTGTAGGCTTACAGCCTAGAGATGACAAAGGTCCATGGTCTAGTATCACACACATCCCACCTAAATAATTCACATGCCCTTCAGCCTGGCCTTGGCTGCCCTTAGGACCCTTGGATGTGAATACATGTCTTGGGTCTCGGGCTGGGGTTACTGTATGTGATGGCTGTTCGGGGTGCAGGAAGTGGAGGAAGCATGAAAACAAAAGACCCTGGGTGGCTTCCAGGGGGGCCCTGGGACCACACTAGTGAAGTCTCTGTGCAAAGGCAAACTAACTCGTCTAAAACTCCGTTTCCCCAAGCAAGATCTAGGTGATACGTTAAAGTTTCTCTGCTTGTAGTGATCAGAATAAAAACCATTCTAGTCTGCTGGTAGGTGAGAGCTAGGCAATCTGCCTGTGCTTTCATACCAGATGGATTTAATATTACCTGCATAGGAAAGCCCAGCCCAAGAGCTAGTCTGTCAAAAAGGCAGGCAGCACATGGGAGACGAGGGAGCTCTGCCGATGCTGTGGAAGCATGTATGGCCATTGAAAATATGTGTGTTGTGTCTCAGAGATCAGATCCACACTTGCTCTCCATGGCTGTTGCTGTGAGTCAGACTCTGGCCGCTCCCACTTCTCACTAAGTCTCCTGCAGCTAAAAAGAAAGTGGCTCAGGCTGGGAGGCAAACAGTGGCTCTCCTTCAGCTGTGCGGGGTTTCCTTGCTGCGGGCAGGTGGGGATCTGCTCAGTACCTTGTTAAATGAAGACGAGTGATTGCAAAGGAAGCTGTCTTTGGAACACAGATGAATTGCTCACATTTTTCTAATTCCTTCTTTAATGAACCTTGTGTCAATTGCAGAGATGATTACAGCCGTGGGTGAGAGAGGGGAGATGCCGTCTCATACATTTGATCTTGGGGAGGCTATCTGCATCCTCTCAGGTAGCAGAACAGGACCTACGGCACTTGACCATGGTGCTGGGACTCCCTGGGCAAGGAGGTCAGATAGGAACCAGTCTCCTTTCAAAGCAGTTGAAGGGTTCCCATTGACTTCAATACACTGTCATCTCACATCTTCAGAGCATGCCTCCTTGCTGACTGCAGCCTGATGCTCACCTTCAGGACAGTCTGAAGTGCTTTAGCAAAGTGTTTGAGCACACCTGTGACACAGGGTATTCCCCATCTTCAGTTTCTCCTCAGCTGAGCAGAAAGGTGAAGCTCCTGCTGTAGCCTGTGGGGCAACATCAGTGCAGCTTCTTAAAATTCCCAGAGGTTTTAATTGCCCAAGTTTTGTCCTAGATGGCCATAAAATTTCAATGTTTGATTTTTTTGCTACATCATGGGCTGCCAGACATTGAGGCCCAAGGTGACTTGTCTTCACTAACTATGTTGAATGTTAAAAGGAAATAAAAATTCTTGTATTTCAGGCTTCAAAATGCCCTTTAATGCAGGAGGAGGACAGCAGGTACATTTAATGCATTTCATTTACAAGAAGTGCTTTCAAATGATGACTGCATTAAAAGTGTTTCCTAAAAATGCTGTAGAGAGCACTGGATATTTATCAATAAATAAAACTGCAAATGAAAGAAGCAGCTTGTTTGAGGTTTATCTCTGAAAATTACTGAAGCATTTCAGAAAGGTTTTGTTAGGTAATTTGCATATTCATGAGCTGTAATTTCTCCAGTTGCTGTATCTAGTTGATAATGCCTTTTTTAATACTGCAATTAAAAATTTTTCATCTAGGTTATACTGCAACTGTTTGCTTAGGTGCACCAAAACAGTCGGTGTTTTGTTTACTTGTTGTTTTAACTACAGCTATTACATGTTAAAACATCAGTTGTAAGAAAAACTTTCATACCTGGCAAATTTCTTGAAGGACTCCCTAGGTAGTTAGTCTTGACACTGCCATATGAGAAGCCCACAGCTATTGAGCTGCTTAGCTTTCATTTGCCTAGACCAGTACACACACCCACAAAACACCGTGAAGAAAATGGAGGCACTAAATATTAATGGAGCAGGAGGTAGGTGCCTATAAATCTATTTTAAATGAAAATTATTTAAAGTTTTCTAAAGCTGTTAGAGAAACTGTGAGTGTCTTCTGGAGGGTCAGAGAGTGTCCTCTGAGGATGTAGAGAATTTGCAAAATGGACATAGAAAGGTGAAATCAGAAGTGAAAGCTGATGCAAAAAGAGTACAGTTAAATGCATGGCACTCATTGAGCCTGAGGCACAGCTAGCCATGCATGTGGCTGCGCAACACTGCCCACTCTGCACCTTGCATGGGTTAAAACAAACACAGCACAATCACAAACCCAGTTGCAAGACTCCCAGCACACTTCTGAACTGGAAAAAGCAGAAAACAATCAAGTACAGACTGTGGCTTCTGGGATAGAAAAGGTAAGGATGGAGGAGGAGTGAATGAGGAGGCAAGAGAAGGATGAGAGCAGCATGGCACCAGGCAAGTTGGTTGCAGCAAAGCCCAGAACCACTGATAGAGTCCATCCATTCTTTTGCCTTGAAGCAATGAAGTGTCTATGCATGAGGGCAACAAGAGAGAAGTTTCTTCAGCAATCCATTCTGGAATGTCCCTGTCTAGCAAGCCCATGCTTGGGACTGCAGGCTGCTGTGATCTGGTTGGGCCATGGAAATCCTATTCCATGGGCAGTACTGAAACAAATGAAATTCCAATTAGAATAAATACTGAAAGCTGTGAAATTTGTTGTGGACACAAATTGTGCAATTTCCTTTTAGAAAAGGCTTCTCCTCTCTCACATTTTGTCATTGGTTAGTATTTCACTGAAATATTTTGATAGAGTGAGGTATATAGCTTTCCACCTGTATCAGCTGGTGTTCAGTTATATGACTTTATAATAATATAAAACTCTAAATGATGAAGCTAAGGTGATGCATTTTGACCTTATCAGATTGCAGATTTTTACAGAAAATTATGACAAATTGTGTACCTTCTCATGGAATGCTTGTGTTTAATGGAAGCATCACTTCCCAGTGGGAAAATGTGCCATCAAACACAATGTCAACAGGTGCTGGGCTGGAGAACATGCTAGTGGACAATGGGAGGGGAGGAAAAAAAGACATGTGTCATTGACACACACATACACAGTTGATGAAAGCAATTTCAGTTTACTCAAGTTGTTTTAGCATCACTTTCAATTACATATGCCAAGGAGAAAGCTACAGCATCCAGCTGTGGGAATCAACAAGACAATTGCACAGCAGTCATGAAAAGAACAGTAAGCAGAGAAATTATTTGCATTTGCTTTTCTTGACAGCTGATATTTTCCTTATAAATTGCTACCCTTTGTTGTTCTAGTTGCTTTGCAGAATCAACCCACTTAAGGGGGTGGTAGCTTTGCCTACATTCCTGGTTTTCCATCGCCTTGCACAGGTTGGGGATGAAAACAGGAGGCTGAGGCAGGAGGAGGAGGAGGTAGAAGACCATGTAGTAGAAGTAAAGTTGGCACGATAATTAAAGACGTGCTGTAGACAGGGTGCTGCTCTGATGATGGCGTCATCTAGAGCCATGAGTGCTTAGGGTCGCAGTTCATCGTTCAGAATCAGCCGATTCGGGGACAGAGACTTCCATGGCTTGACATAAGCTGATGACCGTTAAAACAAATAGGCCTGTGAGGCTACAAGCTGCTGAGAGACACAGAGGAACTATAAAGTCAGACGTCTTCTTCCTATGGAGTGTGGGTTTGTGCCAGTGAGAGAAGAGGACAAGGCAATTCCCATTTAAATCTCTAAACTGTATGTGTGGCTATGCCACGGGATTTCTCTCCTTAGTGAGCCCCAAGGAAGGAGGACGTAGGAGGAAACATTGGCAGCAGGATATGCAAAAGGTGCCCGTATCAAATATGCAAAATTGTTCCCCCAGGATTTCCCTTCAGTGGGGTCATATTGTTGTTAAATGGCTTGTTAAATAGGATTTAAATGGCTTATTAAATGGAGTCTCCAGCTGGATGGCTCTTAGTGGGCAGACTGGTCCAATTATTCTGGATTTGCCCTCTTCCTGCAGCAGCCCTGCCCTGTCTAATGCCGATATTTCAGCAAAATTCACTTTTGCAAGAATGTTATTCTAGCCTAGTATCTGGGCCAGGCCTTTATTTCTGTTAATTACAGATCAGTCATTCTTTTTCTTTTCTAAATGTTGAAAAAAATGTGTTTTATGTGCGAGAATGGCTGATAAGTGATACACCCACAGGAACATTATATTTCTCTAACATCCGCCTCTGTGTTCTTTCTCTAATTTGCCTGCCACTGTCTTTGCAGAGGATCTGTCTCCTTCCCTTAGTGCTGTTCCCTGCCTTTTAGATGTTTTCTTTCTCTTCAGCCACCCTTAATTCCTACCACTGGCACATGACAGTTTATTGCTTTATCAGTTGGTGAGTGTGAATTTTCTCTTTATTTCAGTCATTCTGTGTAAATCGTCACTAGAGGTTTAACGGTAAAACCTCCCTCCCCTTTCTACTGCATGAGTGGGCTCATGAAGGGTAGTGGTGGTCCTGGTGAGACCAGAGCAGGGCCAGGAGCGACACACCGGGAGCACCACAAGAACCATCTATCCCGTTTCAATAGGTAATTGAATGTATATTGAAATAATATTCTTAAAGCCTGTTTAGGGCGTTTTCTGTGTAGCATCTGCATGATGACTCTGGTTTATTTCAAAATAACACCTTTGGTCATTGAATAAGACTTTTATGAGTGCTGAAGTTAGCGCCTATGTTTTCTAAATTACACTGAGAGAATAGCTGGAGGCTCTCTGCATGGAAACGATGGTCTGCCAGTCTGAACTGGCTCTATACTGGTGAAGATGTTGTGTGTCAGCACTGGTGGTCCTGACTCATCCAGTCCTCTCTGAGGCTTTGGGCAGCATTTTCAAAGTCCCTCCCTAGGCAGAGAGCCCGCATCCCCTCCTTGTCACCGAGATTTAAACTTCACAGTGCTGAAGTCACCACGCACAACGACTGTACTACGCAAGTCACAGCCTGTGAAGTGCTCATTGCCCTTTCCCGTGACTGTGTATTCGTTATGATGCATGGGCTCTCCTAAAGCGTGCGCCTTTGGTTCAGGAATGTGATGCTGAAATCTCAGCAGGTGTTGAAGGCAGCACCGTAGGGAAAATGTTTCATTTGTCGGGGACCTGTTCCTGCTGCTGTACAGCTTCATGGGGGACCAGCAATCAAATGCTCTCCTTGAAGCGCTGAATCTGTCAGCAGGGGTTGAGCAAAGCACCCATTTTCCCCTCAGGCCCAGGGATGGAAACAGGCCTGGAGGGAGCTGGGGCACTCAGTGCGGCATGTCACACTCCCGCTTTTCACGTGGAAGCACCACTGCATTCCTTAGGCTTACCAAATCAGCAGAAGTGGTGTTCCTTCCCAAGATGGCTGTTGAGGAACAGCCTAACAGCCTGTCTCCTGCAGTCTTGTGTCTGGTATCCTTTGGATACCAACAGCATTTCCCTTCAAAAAAACCAGTGTAACGTCTGTGGGGTAACCTCATTTTCCTGCCTGCGGACACAAATCCCTGGGCAGACTTAGCAGGTCAAGTTGATCCTTTGCTCCATGTGCTCCACTGCTTTGTAATCAGCCTGAAATGTCCCCAGAGGAGTAAGGTCCACCTGCATTCATCCTGCCTGCCATTTCAGGCCTGAGACTTTATTTGGTTCTTGAGTCCTGTTTTGAAAACCCCCTGTTGCCGAATCTGTCGTGGCCTGGGAGATCTGAAGACATGTCTTTCCATGGAATGACATACGTTTACTGCACACATGTGGTGGGAGGAAGGGCCATTGCCATGCTGCAGCTGAGGAGCTGTCTGAGACACGCAGTCACGTCTGACTTGGCACACCTGGCTGGGGACAGGCCTGGAGCCAGCTCCTGACCAGGCACCTTGCCGTTCTCGCCAGCGGGCCGCAGCGAAGGCTGCCAAAAAACCACTGAGGAGCATGAAATCTGTTTTCTGGGGAAAGAAACAGATTTCACACCTGCAGCCAGAAACATGGCTCTCCTTCCTGGTCTGTTGTGGCTGTGGCCCGTCTGAACTTGGTGCCGTCCAGCAGCGACTGTACGAGCTGCTGCTGCTTCTTCCTCCTGGTTTATCTGGGCTGCAGTGGGGAGCTGGTATGAATTCTTCACCGGGCTCCTTGAGCTTGCTGTGGGAAGTCTCCCTTGCTTCTGGCTGCAGTGTGCTGCTGTAGCCTGGTGGAGTGTGGTGTGAAGAGATCAACAGTGTGGAAAACTCCTGAGAGCTTCTGGGAGGGGACAGGACACTGCTGCTTAACACAAAGTGTGAACAGAGCCCCAAAGAGCTTTCAGCTGCTCTATTGTCTGTGTGTGGTACCCACGTCTCAGATGAGGACAGGCTGGGGATGACTTCACCCTGACCATCGCTTAGCTGAGGTGAGAGTGGCACCAGAGATGAATATGATGCATAGTGTCATCTCCACATTCAATAACAAATAACACCACACAAGTTCTTGAAATAGCCTTGCTTGGGTTTGCGTCAGGGCATTCAGGACAGTCTCAGCCTGTCCAGAGATGGATTATGGCAGCCTGGAAGCTTCCTCACTTCACCAGCCAACATCCCGCCTATGGGATATGAAGAGCTCTCTACGGGACACAAGATGCTAATAAATGATGAACAGGAAATTAATAGGAGTGCAATTATGTTGCCCTGCAGGGTTGCACATAAACATGCTATGAGCAGCGTGGTTGTAGGACTAGGGAAAGGTATTGCAGCTGAGGGGTTTTAGATGTACACCTCTGCACTGGTCCTTCAGGTATCGCTCCCTGAAGCAAGCCTGAAGGATGCGGAAGGGGCACTGCCATCTGGAAGGCAAGCCCTTAGGCAGGGAGGAACTGATAGACCATCTTTTGCTTTGAGCTATGCTTTCCAGCAAAGTCACCACCTCAAATATATTTATTTCCCTTTGCCTTTTTGACCATCACACTCACAGATGTGCTCCAGTGGGGTGCTTTGGAGGCCATGCCAATGGCTGCATCTCACCTTCTTGGTGGTGTTTGAAAGGTCATGCTTCTCGGGGTGTCCTGGACATGTGGGTTAAGAGAATGCTTGGAAATACCCAATACATGCATATTTGATTCTGTACATCTTGAAGTACTGTAACTCCCACTTTCTGAGACAGTTATTTCTTGGCTGCACAGTGCTTCACTCTGGTGTATGGCAACAGTAGAGAATGAGCCTGAATTTAAACATCTGACTTTGTAAAGCTTCAAAACTTCATGAGATTCACAGAAAGGATTTTCTCGATCGATACCTGCTAGCCCCTGACCAGGGTGTGGGTGGCCAGCGCTGCCCTTTGAAACTTTATGTCCTGCATAGCATCTGTTCGAACGTGGCCTTCGCTCTGCAGCGGGCACATCTCATGGCACTGACCAATGTGACAGGAGGGAAGTTGGGGAAGCCCTATGGGGAACGTCCTATGCCATCAGGAGATGCAGTGCTTGCCATGCAAAGGCAAGAGAACTGGAATAGAAAAAGTATAACCTGCGAATCACATTACTTATGGGATTTCTTTAAATCAACGAGGAGCCTATTTGACGTCCTCCAGCTATCACTGTCCTCATCTGTTATGTTCTTGAGAAACAGGATCTCACGTGTGGCTGAGAGGGTTTTAAAGCAGCAGGAAAATGTGGAGATGGGTACAACACGGATTCAAAGCTTCCCCTCCCTGGATCTGCACTGTGTTAGTCCCATCCTAAGGACCAAATTAGAGAAGCCCAAGGGCTGCTCTGCTGATGTGTGCCTGAAGCATAGGTCTCCAACAGCTGAGGTGCAAGAGCAGCAAGCGTGAAAGAGATGATGCTGTACTGCTGTGAAGACTCTGTGCCCTCCTAAGATCTCTGTAGGTGAGGTAGATTTTTCCACTATGAGGCAAGCCAGGTTTTTGGCAGCTTCTTCCTGTGCAGCGTGCACGCACTGCCCTACTTCGGGGGCTGGGCTGGCCCTGGATTTTTAAATGTTAAAAACATTCATCTTTTATTTCTGTAACCGTTCAATATTATGGGAAAAGATGTTATCACAGCTAATCCGTGCGGTGTCTGTGGAATTTCTTGGCCTGTGAGGGTTTATATTGCATTCATGTATTCCATGAATTGGGCACAGGTTTTGCTTCTGACAGCAGTAGTTTTTTTCAAGGGCATCCCAATAAGATGAAAGTGTGGTCACTGACAGAAACCACAGTGTCAGACTATGGTCTTGAGGATGTTTTGGATGGCTCTGTATTTTAATTCTTGATTTCCCCTGGCATCTAGACAACCAGCATTTTATGTGAAATCTTAAGGGGAGGGGAAAAAAAGGAGAACTGGAGGAAATGCCTTAATTTGATTGGAATATTTTGGAAATTAATACGTGCCCTTTTTTTTAAAAAAAGTAACTAGAGAATAGAAAAAATACTGCATAAAATCATACTGAAGCTTTAGCTTCACATTTTTCCTTGTTGTTTCGGTCTTCTAAACATATTCTGATATGCTGAAAAGAACAAAGTGATACTTAATGTTTGAAAAAAGTTAATACATAAGAGCAGTCAACCTGGGGAACTCACTGCTGCAGCTTTTTGTCTGGGAGTCATATTTTTGTAGGAAGATTTTGAAAAACCTTGGTACTATCATGATTTATAAAGTTTGTGGTTTTGTGCAGGAAGAGTAAGAAAATTGAAAATGGGATCTTGTACTTCAGGATATGATCTATCATTTGGCTCCTCCCTGGCTTCATATTAAACACTTAAGTAGGCATTTTCAAATGCTGTTTTCTAAAGTATCAAGCAGAAACAATGAACAAATGTGTGATCGAAGCTGAGAAACTTTAACCGGTAACTTACTGCTGTGTATGTGATGAATCATCTGAAAACCACATCAGCATTGTCTTAGGTATATCAGAGCTGATCGTTTACTATGTTGTTCTAACATACCTGGCCCAGTCGGTCTAGGCTGGAGGAAAACCAGAAAGGAGGAGGTTCTGGGCTGTAAACGGGAATCTTGTTCCTTCCTTTGCGATGCCAAAACGTTTATGAATGAGCTTTGACCCTGAAGTAGGCTGAGCTGGTAAGGGCTTTTATAAGTTTCTGTCCATTCATATTTCATTCACAATGTTTTCCTTTTGTCTAAGCAAGGGGTGTTTTTTGCTTTGTGGAATATAAATCATCCATGAGCCCATAAACCAGCCCTGCTTCCCGGTCCTTACAGTCTTTGACAGCATGTGCGAGGTTAGTTGTGCTGGTGTGTAACACTGGAAAGTCCGAGAGGTCAGACTGAAGATTCACCTTTTGTCTATGCGTCCTCACTCGGGCTTTAAGTGTACAGTCACTAATATTTCTTAAATTCTGTAATGTGACACACCATCTACACAGACGGGCATCACTTTCTTAAGGGGTCCTACCTAGGCCTCATGTACAGAAGTTTCTAGTACAATGTTCTACCAGGTACAGCAGTCCAGCCATGAAAATCACTGGCTGTACTTGCTGCCATACTGACAGCATTCCCTTCCCTCCAGATTTTGCTACAGAAAACTGGGATTGAGCTATTATACACACATCTTTCCTAATGCATGTTGCCTTTTGCTTATGGCCAAAACTTGCTAGTGATGTGCAGCCGTCATTACTTTACAACTACGACACCTGTAGAAGTGGCACTTGATAAAGTGAAGATAAAACATACTCGACCAACGCTGCAAAGCAGCACAAAAGTAAGTGTGGGACAGCACTGTGTATGAGAGTATGGGAAAGCTTACACACAAACTTAACTTTAGATAATCCTGGTTAAACGTACACCATAGTGTAATCAGATTGTGCCGTTGGTCTGTTGTTGCTGTAATGCTATTTGTCATAAGCAGCTTTTCTCAAAAGACTGGTGTTCATGCAGAGTGCTGTATTCTGTGGGTGCATTTCTGAGGGTGCTAGGATATGTCTAAACTGGGCAACTCAAGTTCTTGGGTCCCAGAGGAGCTACGAGCAGACAAAGTGAGGCTGAGAAGCTCCCTTGCAGAGGGAACCATTCTGGCAGGTGAGGCTGTTGTCCCTTTGCGGACGCTGGGCAGGTCTGCACATGGTGCGGAGCATGATCACACAATCACAGGATCATTAAGGTTGGAAAAGACCTTTAAGATCATCAAGCCCAACCATCAACCCAACACCACCATGCCCACTAAACCATGTCCCAAAGTGCCACGTCCACACGTTTTTTGAATACCTCCAGAGATGGTGACTCCACCACTTCTCTGGGCAGTCTGTTCCAATGCCTGACCACCCTCTCAGTGAAGAAATTTTTCCTAATATCTAGTCTAAACCTCCCCTAGCACAACTTGAGGCCATTTACTCTCGTTTTCTTGATAGTTGCTTGGGAGGAGAGACCAACACCCCCCTCGCCACAAGCCCCTTTCAGGTAGTTGTAGAGAGCAATAAGGTCTCCCCTCAGCCTCCTCTTCTCCAGACTGAACAACCGCAGTTCCCTCAGCCACTCCTCATAAGACTTGTGCTCCAGACCCCTCACCAGCTTCATTGCCCTTCTCTGGACACGCTCCAGCACCTCAATGTCCTTTGTGTAGTGAGGGGCCCAAAACCGCACACAGTATTTGAGGTGTGGAAAGATGCAAAGGTCCCTGAGCCTATACGGGCCAGGATTGCTGCAGACATATGAACAGCAGTGCCACGTCAGGGTGGTGGTGTGCCCAGGTGATTTAGCGGGGGCTGTTAGCGCAGCTCGGCTCCCGGGGAGCCCTCGCAGGGTGCCTGCTCTGCCCTGCGCTACACGCTCACGCTCCTGGTTCATGCAGAGCTGGTCTGTGGCACTGTGCTGAGCCCCATACACATGCCCATTTTTTCTCTCGGGAAAGCAGTGGTAAAGGCTGGGTATAAACCCTTCTAATTTAAGCCAAGGGTCCGTATGGCATAAAATCTGCACCACAAGCAGGATGTAGGTTTTTTTAAGAGCTCCTCAGAGCTCGCAGGTGTGACACGCCATACTGAGACCTGTCAGCAACTCCCCTCCGACACAACCCTTTTTACATCTGACCTGCTTTTTTCAGATAATGGTGGTTTTTGTCTTGCCCAAACAATGGGGATGGGTTAACAGCAGAGCCCTGCGTGAGGCAGCTTTCTGATAGCCAGGACTCAGCAGCTGACTCTGTGTAATAATCCCACTGGCTTTAATGAAGAGAGGAGACTGTGAGAGGCTTGTAAATTCCTACAGCAAAAATTCTCCATTCTCATTCACGGAGCAGATCTTGCCTTCAGTACGCTTATCTCCCTCCCTCTGTGTGCAGAGCCCTTGACGTCAATGGAAGATACGCTCTTTCGGGGAGAGCAGAAGACTGAGGTCACACTCCGCCCTGCAAACAGCAGAATTATGTCCCTGGCATTGAGGCAAGAAGGCTCTGCGCTTTTGCACAAAAGCAAAAAGACCTGAAACAATGGCACACATAGAAAAAGGAGGTGGTAGACTGCTTGCAGGAGAGATATTTGGAGCTGTAACAGCAGGCTGTAGAAGGATGTGACTCTCAGTTGCATTTAAAAATGCGCTGTTTGGCAGCCATGAGCGACGTGGAGGCTTTTCATTCATTCTCCCTTTCGGATCTGGAAAGGGACATCTGTCAGTGCTGAGCCCCAGCAGCAGTCAGTGGCTGCAGCATGCTGTGCTCATAACCCAGGACATTTAAGTCAGAAACCTAGAGGTCAAACTCCGCAGCTCAGCCATCGGTGGCCTCAGTGATATTTACAGATTGCATTACATTTACTGCAGCTCTTACGAGTAAAAGGTACTCTGCATGGTTAAATTATCAGAGGTTAAGCATGACCAATTGTATTTAACCTAATGATGGATGTTGCTATTTGATTTTTTTTTTAATTGTATTTGAGAGGACCAAGTATATAGGTTTAAGAATTTCTGAAAAAAATTATAAAGCTGCTTTTGTTGAGGAAGTGCTTTGCAGAAATTAATGTTTTACCTAGCATAAACTTTGGAACAGCATCCAGCTTATGCAAATCAAATACTGCCATTTCCCTCAAAGAACTGTTTATTTCTTCTTTGCAATAAAGGAAGTGAGTTCCTAACTCTGCAGGAAACTTACCGCTCTGCGAATGAGGTTTGTAGTTGTACAGAAATATACCATAGTTCGCTGAGGCCAAAAGCCAAATGAGGTGACCAAAGCCAAAAGAGGTGTCCCTGGGCGCTCCCCGCGGCGCTGCGAGGGAGGATGTCTTCTGCAGAACAGTTTCCTCCTTGGGTTGGAAGTCAATCAGCACGTGGCTCACGCCATGAAGCCTAGAGCGTAAATGGGTAGTTTGTATTGCTTTCATTCTGTCTCATATTGCTGCCGAGGCTGTTATTATTCACCATTTACCTTCTCAAAATATTGAGCCAATTAGAAAAACAAATCTCTCTTTTGGTGAATGCCCAAGGGTGAAGCTGTAACGATGTGTGTTCTCCGCAAGCCCTAATCGCGGGTATTGCAGTTGCGCTTGCGACTGCTGGGCTAAGCAAAAACAAATTCCTTGCTGATATATTTTACGCCTTGGCCAAGCCACACTGAGTGGCTGCTTTTGTCCAGCTTCACAAACCGGGCGGCTGAGGCTGGCCAGTATGGGGATGAGAAAAGCAGCAACGGGGAAGGAGGGGATGGTGCTTGGAGAACATCACCCCAAGTGGATAGCCAATGAAGGTCCCGGCTATTAGATCAGGCTCTGTTGCTTACAAACTGTGAACTGCTAGTGCATTTATTGAAATGGTGGCTATGGGGTTTTTTCCCTGTTAATTGTCAGACAGGTGGGTCGTGGGAATTACTAAGAATAATTGAGACAGGACTACTCCTGAGTGCCATCAGTTAAATATTAATCTAAGGTGCTTGTATTAAGAATTCCTACATTTTTATTGCTTGTGTTTTCTTTCCACTGGTGAAATAAGTGACATACTCCAAAAGTTTGCATGCGTGAGACTCTGTATGTTGAGTGAGAGATTTGAAGTACATGAGGGTTTTGGCATCGAAAGTCCAAGAAGCCGCTCTATTTTCATTTACATGCCAGCATTTTTGACGCCATGCATTATGAGAGCACATTGCTAACTTAGTGAAGCCCTTCGTTATACTCATCTGATGGCTCAGACTGCCTGCTATTAGTACTGTTTCATACATGGTAAGTGGTCTTGCTAAGCCTTCTAAAATGAGTATAACAATCTAACTAGTGCGCAGTGGGATATCCATCTTGTATCTGACTACAAGGAATAAATTATGCTCTTATACTGATAATTGCTCATGGCTGGATTTGAGGATTACAGTCCTGCAATGCTGGTGATTAGAACTGGTCTACGTCTTTGTGCGCAGATGCTCCTTGTCATCCACTTCAGCATCTGCCTTGGCTTTTCCAGATTGATTGCTCTTTGCCAAAGAAGGTAGACACAGTATCCAATTCTGCAAAAGCATTGCACGTAGCTAGGACCTGATTTAAATTCTGTACAAGACAGGGGACTGGAGAATATATCTTCTGATGTCTTCTATGTAGTTTAAAGAAGTATTCTTGGGCATTTTTGGTGGTTCTGAAAATTGGGTGGGTCTTAGAAAAACTGTATTCGGAAAGAGTTTCAGAAAATTCAGAAGTATTTCAAAAAACTGTAAAAATTAACATAAAATTAGAAAAATAAGCCTATTCTGAACTGAAGAAACAGAGATAATTATGATTTTTCAAATTAAAAAAAAAATAATTTCCCTGTTCTCCTTAATAAGAATGGTGGCAAAGCAACGTAAGAAGTTATGCTCTACACTTCAGTGCCTATTTTCTCACCCTCAGCTTAAAAATAGCAGCTCTGTAGCACCTTCTGTTTTCTCGTGACGTCTACACACACTTTGTGAATAATCTTTAGGGAGAATGCTGTGCTTGATCTCTGATTGGGCTTTTCCGATCTTATCCAGTGTTGACTTAACCCTGCTTGCACAGAAGTCAAGAGTAAAATGCCCATTGATTTCAACATAAGCAGATTTTGACTTTTCAGAAATGCTCAGCCATATGTGTTCTCGTTTTGGAAGTATCATGTGGTTGCATTTGGCCCATGTCGTGTTTTAGTCACTCAGAAAGAACACGCGGAGTTCCAGCCTGTCCTCACCTGCCCTCACAATTGCGAGAGTTGAGGGCCTTAGGGAGGTTTTGAGGCCCAAAAGTTTTGCTGTTGTCCTGTTTTGGGTGTGTGTGTTTGTTTATTTGTTTTTCTTCCCAAATTTCAAGAAAACATATCTCTATTCTAAGACAAAGGGAATGCAAACTGGCTGTGAAAAATAAAAAAATAAATCTAAGAAATATGTTTGAATTCAGGCTGCATGTTTCATTTGCTAATAAATGATAACTATGTTTTTATTTTATTCAGTATGGTATAATGCAGTATTTTAAAAGGGGTGAAAAATAGTTTGAAATCAAAAGCTAAAACAAGCTATTTATCCTTATTGAAAACCTCTTTAATTTTCTTCTTCTATTTAAAAAAAAAAATATCAGAATTGACACATCTGTGAAACATTTACTTATGCCTGATTGGCATTTTCTGAGGGAAACACGTTCCACTGAAAATTTCCATATTATTTTAGGGCTTCCCAGTCTTTAATGTATTTAGACCCATCAATGTCAAAGGGAGGTTTAGGAAATACTCTCGGTTCATGTAATGTGCTAGGAACTGCTTGAGGGCAAGATGAAAGGCTCTGACTCGAGATCGTAGGTAGCTGTAGCTAGGACATGGATCTGCAGTCACGGTTTATAGCCTGCTATGATAATGTGAATTTCAGCAGCTGTGAATTAGGAGCACAGCCCATTAAATCTTACGCTCCGCAAGGGTAATAGTCCCTGGCAGAGGGACTGGGTGAGCAGACCTGTAACTGCTTCAACCGTCTCACCTGAGTCCATCTGTGATCATGAGCTGGAGTCTTTGTTTCACAAGGTATTTATATAGGCTATTTATATAGCCTAACTCTTTGCCTAAAATCGTGTGAGAAATCTGTGCTAGAAGAAGGACTTAAAACTAATCCTCTCCGAGTCTGAGGTTAATGTCCTTTCTTCTGGATTATCTTTCCTAGTAGCATCACTATCCTCACATCTGCTTAGTCATCTGTAAGCTAAGCTGAGCATGCTAGGGAGAGATCTTCTTTAGTGAAGGGTGTAAGCAAATTAAGGAGTCAAATGCAGTTTATCTGTGCTTTCTCCCACATTCCTTGTGCTATGTCCTGCTGTCACCGGGTTCTCCACTGTAATCAATGAGGGTTTTGCATCGGACATGCTATGGCCTTTCAGCATGTTTCCTGGTCTAGATCTGCCGGTTAAAGGATTTGCTGTCCCCCTAATGTAACTGCATGTGCTATCAATTATACCAAGTTGGGTGGGAGTGTTGATCTGCTGGAGGGTAGGAGGGCTCTGCAGAGGGATCTGGACAGGCTGGATCAATGGGCAGAGGTCAACTGTATGAGGTTTAATAAGGCCAAGTGCCAGGTCCTGCACTTCGGCCACAACAACCCCATGCAACGCTACAGGCTTGGGGAGGAGTGGCTGGAGAGCTGCCCAGCGGAAAAGGACCTGGGGGTGCTGGCTGACAGTCAGCTGAACATGAGCCGGCAGTGTGCCCAGGTGGCCAAAAAGGCCAACAGCGTCCTGGCCTGTATCAGCACTAGTGTGGCCAGCAGGAGTAGGGAAGTGATTGTGCCCCTGTACTCGGCACTGGTGAGGCTGCACCTTGAATCCTGTGTTTAGTTTTGGGCCCCTCACTACAAGAAGGATGTCGAGGTGCTGGAGCGTGTCCAGAGAAGGGCAACAAAGATGGTGAGGGGACTGGAGCACAAGTCTTATGAGGAGTGGCTGAGGGAACTGGGGTGGTTCAGTCTGGAGAAGAGGAGGCTGAGGGGAGACCTTATCGCTCTCCACAACTACCTGAAAGGGGCTTGTGGCGAGGTGGGTGTTGGTCTCTCCTCCCAAGCAACTATCAAGAAAACGAGAGGAAATGGCCTCAAGTTGTGCCAGGGGAGGTTTAGATTGGATATTAGGACAAATTTCGTCACCGAGAGGGTGGTCAAGCATTGGAACAGGCTGCCCAGGGAGGTGGTGGAGTCACCATCTCTGGAGGTATTCAAAAAACATGTGGACATGGCACTTTGGGACATGGTTTAGTGGGCATGGTGGTGCTGGGTTGATGGTTGGGCTTGATGATCTTAAAGGTCTTTTCCAACCTTAGTGATTCTGTGTGATTCTGTGTGATCAAGGTTTTCCACGGCTTTGTGAAAAATGAATTGCTGTCTTCATGTCACATGGTTGTCCTGGTTTAAACACACTGGTTTGAACTATGTGAGTTGGAAGGGGCGTCAGCTTGTGACTTTGAAAATGTGCAAACCAGTCAAAAGAAATTAGTCTCAGACATTTTTATGGTGTTTCAGCTGAGGTTCCGTGAAAAGTGCAAAAAATAACAGCCCTTCGCCTAAAAACAAAGTCCCAAAACAAACAAACCCATAATAAATAAATGCTTGCCAAGAGTCATAAAAATCTTAAACTCTGATTTAATATCCTGTCTCCCTTTTGTCTTAGTGGAAAAGGTCATATAGATGAAAGACATCTGCTGTTGTATCTCCCTTGGATTTCAGGACAAGACGAAGTCCTATTCTTGGGTTTTTTTGTGTGAGCAAATTGCCATGAATTCCTTCTATTCAGTTGTCTTAACGTGTCAGCTCTTGAAGAGGATGAACAGCCTTGTGGACACTGATTTCACACACCAGGCTCCATCCCTTGTATTTTATTCTTCAGAGATGGATGCATGCCTGTATTAGCATTGCATGAAAGACATCCAAATAGGACTGGGTTTGTTGGCATCAGCTGGAGGTTCTGGCCAAAGCCAAGTCCTGGTGGCAGCTTATGGTCTTTGGCCATGATCAAGTCAACCAACAAAGGATTTCTTTATATGACAGAGGACGTCTATCTTAGTGAGCTAAGCATAGCCGTGGCAGGAGGGTTGAGTGCTGGCACACAGTTGTCCACACTGTTTATTGTTAGGACATTTTTTGGCACAGTTTTGGCCTACAGCAATGCCCATATAGGGCTTAGGCACAACTTGGTGCAGGGACTGTTCAGTACAGGCCAGGAACTGTTTCCAAAACCCCAGTACTTATGTATCCTAGTAGTTGGAGCCTGCATGCAGGAAACATGAGACATCGTCCCATCCTAATGGGAGACCTAAATGTCCTAGGCACCACACAGCTGGATAAGTGGGTGGTGCTGGTAGTGAGGGTTTCCTGCTTGCCAAAGGTGTGCAAGTATGCAGAAGAGACTTTAGGGTTCATGGACCAATGAAAGAGAGAACAAGTAAGAGGCAACAGGACTTTGCAGTCCATTCCTAGAGGAGTTTCCCTGAAATGAGGGAAGGGAAGAGAAATAGGCTCCAGGCCCTTATTCACAGAGTTGCTTTCAGGAGTAGGAAGGATGTAGAAGTGTAGCAGTTCAGCTTGCAGCAGGTCAGAGACAGAAGGTGGCATCAAAGGCTGGTGGATGTTGATAGTCAACAAGAGATTTGGGGTGAAAAAGAGGACAAACCTGGAAAATAGAAACAAATAGTTAACGCTTGATATGATAGAGATGGACAGAACTGGGGAAGACAGAAAGACAAAAGATGGCAGGGTGAAAGTGAAGGAAAACAACTGGTCTGACTCACCCTTACTCTTCAGTGTTCTTTTCATCTTCATGTTTTATTAAACCTATTTGAAATGTAGTCAGCTCTGGACAGCAGTGCGTTTACAGTCCTTGATTTTTCCTGGCAACTTTTTATGGTTTTTCAGTAATACCACCCCATGTTGAAAAATCGGTCTTCCTCAGAAAGCAGCTGTGTTGATGAGTGGGAAAATTGTGACCCTCTGGAGCCACAGGGGATGAAATCCTAGCCCTTGCTGAAAGCAAAGGCAGCATCCCCAGTGACAACAGCGGGCCCAGGGTGTCCCGGGGAGTGCTTTTGGCTGCTGTACTGTGAGCTGGAAGCTCTTTGGGGGTGGGATCTGTGTTCATGCATTGCCTTGTGCAAAGAAGTCCTGAATTTGTTGGCCTCCAGGCATTGCAAAAAAAAGCAAGTGTTAAACAAGTTGTGAGCAGTGGAAGTAGTGAAACATCAGCGCCATTGGATTCTCTGGTGTCTGATAAAGGGTGAGTGTCAGCCTTTTTCTCGGCAGATCTTTTTGCTCTCCCCAGCTGCTTGTTCTCCTCCCAGCAGTAGGAAGGTGGTGTGCAACCCCCTTGACAAGTGACCAACAGTTCAGAGTTGGTGGAGGGGATCCAGACCATGCCTGCGTGTGCGCGGGGCACAGAGCACCCTGTGCTTTTTCTCTACAAAGCTGGGCTGCTTAAACAGAGTAAATAGAAAATAAAGAATGCTTTTCCCTCTAGCATCTATCAAGTCCTAGTTATCTTAGGGTAACAGTATTAACTGGAAAACTTTTCAAGAAGAATGGGTCTGGTTTTATTTTGGTTTTTTTCTAATTGAAGTTGTGCATTTAAACTGTCTGTGATTTCTTTTCCCAGTTGTACATGTGGAGTGTCTCAACAGTAAAAGTAAAAGTCATGACAGTAAAAGTCGTGATAATTTATGTGCGGGCAAAATTCATCTTTAAGCTGGAAAAGCTTTAGCTATTTTTGTTTGCAAAATACTTTTGGGTCCTTAAGTAGAGGGCACTGCTGAAAAGCCAAGATGTGTGTGGTTTTATTATTTTTATTAATATACTTCAAAAGAAACTCAGAAATGTTTTACTTGATACCTGAAGCCAAGGCAGCAAGTGCAAACTGCTTTGTCGTTTACTAACCATGGAAAATGTGAAACAAAGTAGATGCACCTTCTACTTTTTTTCCCTGTCTTTGCTTCTCTACTTCTGGGAGATAAACATTTCTTTTTTTAATAATTGAGAACACTGCCTTTGTAGGCGTAAAATACAAATAATTTATATTTATTTGTACTATCACTGTAAGCACTCTTCCACATCTCCCACATTATTCTCCCATGAAAAACTTCCATACCAGGAAGCCACAGAAACCAGCACTTGCTCCAGAAACAATCTGCACTTACGATTTTGTGCAGAGGGGACCCCTCATTTAGGTCCTTATCTCTCCTTCTCTCAAGGGGCTTGTTTAAGGGCTTGCTGGCATGTGCGGCTCTCGATGAGATCAGCTGGAGTTGTAGGTGCTTGACATAGCTGGACTTGCGGCTGTTAGGGTTGAGAACTAGTTCTGCTCTTGAGACACTAGTCAGGCTGTAGGGCAATCATTGCCTGCATTTCAAGAGGATTAAATATACAAAAGCTTGGAAAATTACTGAAATTCCTAGTATGGTAAGGCTGAAAGTCTATCCCTTCGCTTGAAAAAAAATCCCATGTCTTCATGCATATGAGCCACTTGTATGTTTACTGGAGACGGAGGGTGGCAATTAAATCAGTCATTCCATTGAAGGTGGAAAACACAACCAGGACAATCCCGCTTCAACCTTCCCCCCCACCCCCGACACCCCGTGTGCCCCGTGGCTGTGGGAGGGGCCGAGCGCGGAGCCGTGCGAGGCACAGTGCTTGTCCGTGCCCGCCGGCAGCGGGAGAGCCGCGGACGCAGTGCGAAGGGCAGCCGGGGCTTGAGGCTTCCTGCCGCGTGTTGTTTCCCTGTGTCTTGCCCATAAGCGCTGCTTTCAGCCGGCCTCCGGTTTTTGTTGTCGTTTTAAAATGTAATTTGGAATGTTAACTTCAGCCAGCTGAAATTATTTCCTTTTTGCCCCCTTACTGAGAAGGTTTATAAATATCGAGTTACACAGGAAGCCAATTCTCTCGTTGTCAGATTGTTCTGTAGTCATTTTTCCTCAAAAGCATAATGGCCAACTTTATCAGTGCTCAGTCATTTGTTTCCTATTAAACACGAGTGATTAAGATACTGTTTGGCTCACTGGGAAGAGTTACTGACCTGTTTTATCTGTAAATGTAGCTTTAAATTAGGAGACACCTGAAACTGGTAGGAAGTGAGTATTAATTGGGTTCAAATTCTGTAAGCAGAGATTGCAGTTTCCCGGTGGGATGTGGTAAATAGCCGTCACCAAAATAATATTAATTACATTATCTGCCAGAGCGGTCCCAAGAGGTGCTAAAATAGCACATGTGCCACTTGGGCTTAGATGCTTAGACACAAAGATCAGTGTTTGCTGCTGTGTTGCTCTGCGGAGCGCAGAGCATGCTGCGTCACTGGGGGAGCCGAATGAGATAAGGAGGCTTGGATTTTCCGTGTGATTGCTTGGGGTTTTGCTCTCCAAAGTTTAAAAATCAGAATGCCATCTAAAGCAGTAGCTGAACTTCTTTCTGCTGCCCCGAAACCCTGAAAGGAATGGTAATAACAACCCAAAATACGGATTTTGTACAACACCTGAACAGAAAGTGTTTCTTGCAGCAGGGACGGTGTCTTCCCTGTAGGTTTGTGGAGCTCCGGAGTGACTCTCAGTGCCACACAAGCAGTATATAGAACTCATTTATCAGAATCACGCTCTGTGCCACCGACTTTATGCCCGGTCGTGCCCCCAGCGTTGCAGTGCTGCGCTGCCCCGTACTACCAGCACTGTCACAGCTGGCGTGGGCTGCACCCTGACTGCTGCCCTTTCCAAAGCAGCAGCTCACAGGCTTTTTCTGCAAAAGCCCCTCTATTAATTTTGTTTGGCTGGTAAGACATGGGCCCTGGGGCCTGTGGGGACAGCAGAGGCCAGGTACCTCTGTGCAGGTCGGACCACTCTCACACCAGGACTTGCTCTGCAACGTGTCAGGCAAACTGGAACTGCTGAGCCAGATGCCTCCCTTAGCCTGTTGGGACCATGTTAAGTCTTTGGGGAGACGATTTAGCCCCAGAGACCCAGCAGCCTTCCTCCCTTGGGTGTTGATGAGCGGCAGAAGTGAGAAACAAGCAAATATACAGTTCAAAGATAGCTTGTCACTAACTTCTCCGTTGTTAACTGAAGCTCAGCAAGCCAGATTCACGTGGGATATAGGCACACCAGCCTTGGAGCTAGAATTGACTCTGACCTCATAATCAGACTTTTCCATTTGGGCTAAAAAACCATGAACCTGGTGGTTTGTTAGGGACGTGCTGGCGGATGCTTGAAGACAGCAATACTAAAGGCACCATTATTATTATCTCAGTCAGAGACTGAGCACATAGATTTACTTGAAAACCAGTGTGTCTGTTCCCTGGTCGACATGACCTCTGTGGAAATACACTGCTGAAAGAATATTTAGACTTTAGTCATCTAATTCAATGTTATATATTACTGATATTAATTAAAGGTAACCAAGGGTATCCTGGGCTGCACCCAAAGCCGCGTGGCCAGCAGGTCAATGGTGGGGATTCTGCCCCTCTGCCCCGCTCTGGGGAGACCCCCCCTGCAGTGCTGCGTCCAGCTCTGGAGCCCTCGGCACAGGAGAGACATGGACCTGCTGGAGTGGGGCCAGAGGAGGCCACAGAAATGCTCCGAAGGCTGGAACAGCTCAGCTGGGAGGACAGGCTGGGAGAGCTGGGGGGGCTCAGCCTGGAGCAGAGAAGACTGTGGGGAGACCTTCCTGCAGCTGCCAGGGCTGAGAGGGGGCCTATAAAAAAGATGGGGACAGACATTTTAGCAAGGCCTGTTGTGATAGGACAAGGGATAACAGTTTTAAACTGAAAGAGGGCAGATTTAGACTGGATAGAAGGAAGACATTTTTCCCAACGAGGGTGGTGAAACCCTGGCCCAGGTTGTCCAGAGAGGTGGTAGATGCCCCATCCCTGGAAGCATCCCAGCTCAGGCTGGACGGGGCTCTGAGCAACCTGCTCTAGTTGGGGATGTCCCTGCTCATGGCGGGGGGCTTGGACTAAATGACCTTTGAAGGCCCCTTCTAACCCAAACTATTCTGATTCTATGATGAGCATGTACCATAATGAGAGGAATGACTTATGACATAAGAAGTCACTTTACAGATCTCAGAAACTGACTGGTAAGTTGATACTGTATTTTTTAAAATTCAGCAAGTGCTTGTTCCTTGTTTACATAGCTTAAATTAAACAGCAGAGGGGTTCACGTATATTCGGATGAATGGGAAAGATGTGCCCTTCAGTCTGTTCCACAACAGCTCAAAACTAACCTAACCACCTTAAAACAAAGGGAAGCTTTCATCCTTGTTCCTACAACTCCACACAAAACTCTGAATTGAAATGAGATTAAGCAACAGCAAGAAAATAAGTAAGTAGACCTCATTCTTAACTGCAGAAGAAGTTGTTTCAATAGAAGAGTGTGAGCTAGCTTCACAAAATGTCACTAACTGGATAAAAATGTTCCCCTAGTATTTCCTGGTTTCGTTACTCCTCCCACGATGACACTTTCCACTCAAAGATGCATTGTTGAACCATGGTTATACAGGACAATGAAAGAGGAACTTTTTGAGGAGAGGGAAAATGTAAGGAAAAATTTTGCTTTTTATAATAAGTTTTGGTATTATTGTTTTTTCTGTTGCTCTCGATTTTTCTTCAAAACAGGAAGAAACAAGCTCCAACTGATTTTTGCGGTGCAACTCACACTCCTCCAATTTAACTTTTTTTTACACTTGTTATATTCAAAGATCTGGATCTGATTTTTTTTTTTTTTTAATATAAGCAAACAATCTTTCTTTCAAAAGCGAGCAGGATAGCCTGTGGCTGCTCGACTGGGCCCAGAAGGTTCTGTTTTGTGCTGGAGTCAGCAGCAGTTTCCTACAATGATTCCGTTTGACCCACACTGCTCTGACGGGCTGGGGCTGGCAGCAATCTCAGCTTCAGCCATCAAAACATTCCTTTGTGGCCAAGTGCCCTTCTGCTTTCTCTGAAATATCTGGTGTCAGTTTTAACAAGAGGGGAAACAGACATTCGTCACCATTAATTCATTGGACAATTAAGCCGGTGATCTCTGCCCTGCCATTATTGGCTTTCAGAGCCAGGGTAAAGACCCTGCAGATATCTGTTCTCTGTCATTCCCTGTGAGCTGCCCTAGTATTTTACTTACTCGAAGGATTAGCTTTTGCCCACCACCAGCCAGATGTATATGCTTTGTAATAAAAATTGCTAATAAGCTGTCCCAGACAGTGACATTAATCTCCGAACAAGGATAACAGAAAGCAAAGGGAACAGCTGGCTGTCAGGAGAGCATGTGAGTGGGAATTATACATTTTTTTTTACATTTATGTACGTATCAGAAGTGTCTGTCCCTGGCGGCAGCTGCTTTTGGTACGCTGGGCTAGCTGGGGCATCTGGCACCACTCTGAACCCGAGTCAGGATCTTCACACCGGGAGGTGTGGGTGGTGTGGGATCGTTGCATGGTGATGTTTTCCTCTTCTTCCTTCATCTTCCAGGTTGTGACAGTGCTAGGTTTGATGTCTCCTGGAGTCCCTGGTGGTAGGATCATTGTTCATCGTGGCCTGTTTCCACGCTGCTCCTGGGGAGCCATTGGCCAAGATCAATACCTTGTTTTAATTCTGGTCCCAGGGCTGTGGGGAGAGCAAGTGGAAGTGCAGGACTTTGTGAGCAGTGAGGAAATAGTTAATCCACCCCTGGCACAAAGCTGCTGTTCTGTGTTTATTAAGATGGTGCTTACCACCACCAGCTCTCAGGGTGGGTGGTGGGAGAGCGAGACAGGAGTGGGCCAGCTGCTTGCATCATCTGATGCTTACACCATGCAGCCCTCAGGCCTCATTTTTCAGTCACTGCTTTTGAACCACTTCATTAGGTAATCAGAGGAACCCTCTCCTTTGCCTTACGACAGGTTTCCTCTTTTTTGTCTTCTACCTCCTAATTTTCTCTTTTTATTTCTGCTTTTCTTCTTGAGTGCTTCAACTGGTAGCTATAGTAACACCCGTGAATTAGTGACTATAGTACACTGCTACGACCCACTCCCCTCGGTAAAGCTCTGCTGGGCTTTCACATGGCTGCAGTGGCTTGGCACCCTCTCTTATATGGGTCTCTCCGAACAACAGGGACAGTCCTAGCTTGGGAGCCAACTCCATCTTGCTTGCTATTTGCAGCTTCAATCCGCAATATATTGTGGCAGAAGGAGTGAGTCACTGGCAGAGCAATCTGTTACATCAGATAATCACAGATTACCTCCATTAACCTGAATCCCTTCTGTAACCTTTTACAATAATGATCCTAAGTGCTGATGCATACAGTTATGTTACCATCATGTCTTGGGCTGTCAGTGATTTTTGAGGACAATGTTTTCTGTGATTTCAGGGGTGATTTAGCAGAGTGTGATGGCAAGATCCACAGAAAGGAGCTGTTGGTGCATTGTTGTTGGACAAGATTGGGGCCAAAGACAGGCTTTGTAGCTAAGTAAGGGGGAGAATTTAGGTGAAATGCAGAGTCAAGACTCTTTGCTTGATTTTTCCCTGACTGTTTCCCTCCCTCTGTGATCTTAACCCTTCCATCCTCCTGGTACGAGTCACACCACAAACTCCTGCAATGCTGCAACCTCGGTCTCCCCCAGAGCTGTCCATGTCCATGAGCATCAGCACGGCGCACCCTCTTCCACCCTTGCTCTGTCATCTACTAGGTACTTTTTTCTTCCAAAGCCAAAGTGTGTGCCAGCACCTTTTCCCCTCTGCCAGCCAGTCACTCCAACTGTAGCCAGGCATTTCAGGGTGGTTTCATCCCCCTTTCCACATTTCCTCTATGGAGTGTGTGAAGGCTTGTCATATATCTAGGGTTCAATTTATGCTCTATGCATGTATCTATATGTGAGATGTGGACTTGGTATTCAACTGAGGAGAGCCAGGAAGATGGACAGGGTTGTTATCTGCTTTTGTGGTAAAGAAAGATGTGGCTGATCCTGACCTCAGACAGAAAGTGACCCAATCTAAGACACGTTACGATGCTGTACTTTTCTTGCTGGCTGACTATGGAAGCAAAAGGGCTGAAGTGTGACAGAAGAGATGTTCCTCTAAAACAGTTCTGGCAGTATAGCCCGTACACATGTTCTCAGGAATTTCCCAGCCTAATTTTCACAATTTTTAGCTTGTTTACATCAACTGTCTGAAAAGTGTTGAGAGAGAAGGGTGAATCCAGTCAGGCACTATTGAAAGACACTTCTTTTGGCTGTTGGGCTATTGTCCTGCACCACAAGACTGATGTAATGGTTCTTTAGACCACTGTAAAAATACAGAAACGCCACAAGATAAATATGTACCGGGCACCTGATAACACTTCCTCGTTGCCCTCCTTACTCGAGAGTCCACACCAAGACCTTTGCTGGGCCAGGTTTTCTGGTGGGTTTAAATGTGAGACGAGGGACTGTGGTAATGCAGCGATTCGGTAGAGTATTTGTATGCATAGGCAGCACAAAGGGACTGCAGAGTCGCTTTGATTCAGGCTCTGTGTAGCTCAGACCTGCATCTTGCATCTCTAGACATTTGGGGTCTGCCTGCCTGCCGGAGAGCAGGACTGAGTACTCAGGTGGACCATCTAGATGCTTGAGGGACTTGCTTTCCTGCCTCCTTCATGGACACTCGACACTATTTCTCTCTTGCTTTTCTGGTGGCTGTTTTCCTGGCTCAGATGTAAACAATCTAAACTGAAAGAGTGTGCTGTTATTTATATACAGAAAGCAAAACACATCTGGATTTCTGAGTTCTTATCAGAGCATCTCAAAGCTTTACTGATTCTACGAATTAGGTGGAACTAATAAATCAGTCAGGCCTAATAAAACAGCCTGTCTCAAATCATTGATTTTTCATGATGTTTACTAAAATTCTTTTCTTTTGCCCTGTTGGTAAGTTTATTTAGGTGAGGGCAAAAAAACAGAAAAGAACATAATTCTCAGAGCTTGGCTACAGACTGCTGATAGGAACACACTTGAATTCTCACCTCCCATCCAGCTGGATCTCCTCCCCACAGTTCAGAAATACTCCTTATAAAACTCAAATGTCAGGAACACAGAGGCTAAGTTCTTTTTTTAGAGGCTGCAGAACTATTTGCAGGAGAAAAAGCCCACGCAGCTCTTTGACAGGGACAGACCGAACACACATCATTCCCTGCTCAGGGCTGGGTTTTTGCATGTTCTTCCTCTAGAACTGGTACCAGTGTTGTCAGAAGAGCCACGACCCATGTATTTGCCTGTACCAGGGCCAGGTTTCCATGTGTGTTCCTTCTGCCCGTCTCATGCTGCCCGTTGTGCTGTTGTGTCGCTAAGCATCAGAATTGCACAATGTGAAGCAGCAAATCATCAGAGCTGCCTTAGACTTCTAGTCATTTCTCTCAGTGTCTAACTAGGACCCACAAGTCCCTTCAAGGTATTTTGGCTTTAGGGGCCAGCCCTAAGAACATTTGGGTTGCTTGAGGGATGCCACTGAATCCAGGAGTACTACACTTGCTCCTGGGCAATCTACATGGGTGATGGGCAATACATGGGCTATAAGTGGGTGATGAGTTGTGGTTGCAGATTGGGGTTTGGAGGCTTTGGTTAGTAGCTTGCATACGTGTTACTAAAACAGGGTAATAAATATATAGAACAGGTCATAAGTTTAAAAAGCCATTGCTTAAAGAGAAGTTCCTTCCTGGAAAGATGTTATCAAGCCCTGTTTGAGCAGCATTTCTGGAGCAGGGATTTGCATTCTTTCTTTGGAATAATGGAAGCCCTCAGTCAATGTAAATTGCAGTTGTGCAAATTAACTTAAGGGAACCGGTAAGGAATGTGGGAATTTAGATTAATTTGAACATTAAGATATGGGGAGGCCAGGTTCCTTGTTTAATTCTTGTGTGCTTCAAAACATGGGATGGTTGAGAACATTTCTGACAAAAGAATGTTCCTTTCTGAGAATGAAGTTTTGTCAAAAATGAAAGGCGTTGCAAGAAAGTGTCTGCTTAGAAGAAAAAAGGATTTGCTTTTTCTAGATTCTTTTTGACAATATAGAAACATCATTTTAACAAAGTAAAGAATGTCAATTTAACTGTACCCATTTTGTTCCAATGATATAATATATCTTAATACTCTATTTGATATGTTCTATGATAATGTTTTGACGTTAGAGAACTAAGATGACTCAAATGTTATGAAAATGAAATGGTTTAATGTCTTTAAATCAGAATTTTCTAGAACTTTGAAATACTGACTCAAGGAGGAAAACTCCACTGAGATATTTAGCTTTTGTAGCAGGTTGATTTTCAACAGCTCTGTTCAAAATGTTGGTCTCCCATAGTAATCATCTATACTGTAGTGTTACAGACATGTTTTCTGTTACCTACACCACTGATGGACAGAATCTCTTAATACGCCTCAGGTTCAGACATCATAGCCTCCACATGTTCCTCCAAGAGACCTTACAGGACCAGAAACAGCTTCCAAAGGAGCACAGTGGCTCCAGATTCACTTATTGCATTGTCTCTTCTGCTCTTGTTGCCAACTACAGTATCAAATACTATCCAGGCACCTTTCAATTTGAAGACATTGACTCAGTTCACCTCAACAGCCTGTTGAACCACCCAATACATGGTAATGCATTCCAAGCAAAACTCAGCTACCTGGAATTGTGCCAGTATCCTAGTTTACCTTGAAGTCAAGAATAAGAAGTTAAAATTTTGGGCTGTGCTTAATTTTACTATTTTAGATGATAGCTGTTTTTTTTTTAATAAGATTTACTGTTTTGCTTTTTTTTAATAGATTGTAAATCTTCAGTATACATTGTACCTTCTGGATTATTTTTGTTTGTGGCATAAAAGCCAATGATCTCTTCTTCCTCATTCATCAGCTGCAGCTAAATGCAATACAGTTAAAATACAAGGCATAAAAGAGACACCATAATAGACAAACTAAAGGTGCTTACACAAGGGAAAAACATCCAGGGAAAACACATCACCAAACAAGTCCCTGTTAACATGCATAGCAGTGAAATGTACTCCCAGCGTATGTGAACTGACTCACAAAACCCGAAGACAACTTGTTGAAATAATACCGAATGTGCATTAAAAATACCCAATGGAGGATGTAGGCAGACTTGTATGGAGAGTGCCACAATCTGGGATGCCCACTTGAGACCAACAGAAAAAATTAGAGGTGTGTTTTTTCAGTTTAATGAAGATCCTTTCAATGTGCTCTGAGTAGGCATGAAGGGAGCTTAGATAAAAACTTCTTTATATTCCTAGAGTAGTACCAAAATGGCCTTGACATATGATAGTCCAGCCCTGAGGATCAGTCTTCAAAGACTAATCCCTTAGCTTCCTCTATCCCTTCAGGGCGGTGGATGTTATTACAGCATATTATTAACATACCCATTATTAATAACATATAAAATGTGTTACTAAAGTTATGTTTCAACCACTTATCAGTATTTACAGTACTAATTGACTTATTATTTAAATAATAGGTAGGTATTCCTGCAATAACTATTTGTTTATGAAGAGTGACTTCTGTAAGCCAACGTTAATAGGACTTTAGATGCCAGTTGTATACAAAATGTTTTGTCCTCTGGTAACCAGATTGGAAAGCCAACCTGACTCTGTTGGGGAAAAGCTTGCATTTTTACTTATTAAATACCCATTTCTGTGGTTCTGAAGGGTTCAAGATGAAATATATCTGCTGTTCATTTCCAAAAAGCAATGGGATGGTTTACACAGCGGTTGTCAGGCTTGTGTATCTGTAGCAACATGCAGATGATTTATGTGCAAACGTGCTGTGACAGCAGGGAAGATGGGCACAAAACCACTATCAAGTCCTGTTGACTATGCAGAGAGTCGTGTTCATCAACAAAGGCTGCAGGAGATAAAGACAGATTAGCATCAATAAGAGGAGCTATGTAACGTGATTCTCTTTTGAGAGCATGTTGTGGACTTTTTGCTGCATCTAATAAACCCAAGCCTCTGAAGACTGCTTTGTGGAAGCATTGCATCCCAGTGGATGGTGGACACCTCCCTGCCTTTGAAAATCCAGTCCTCATACTCCTCTCCTTTTCCTTGGGGTGACGTAGGAGGAGATTCATAAAGAGGTTCCTAATGGTCTTGTAGGTGCTTGTTTTAAGCACAGGTTAGTCAGGAGTATCATGTAAGATCTTGTAAGGATACAACAGGGTTCCTGGGTTTTTTTTTCTGCTTTCCCAGATGAGAAGGCCATGATGAAGGGCAGAGAGCAAGCAGTGTCTTTCATTCTTTGAAAACAAACTGTTTTTATTTGCTAGTACAGCCAAGCACAGGTGGGACTAATATGAAACAAGAATGGTGAACTTCCATGTAAAGCACAGCTAAGAAGGGTGGAACTGTTTGCCTTAGAAGATAGATGAGTTAGATATGAAAAATCCGTGTGGAAAAATGATGGACTGCTAAGTTTTATTTATGCTGTCTCATGAGGAAGGACACTCCAGGAAAATAAGCAGTTCCACGTTTAAAATTGGTATTTTCCCTCACAAACACACGGTTAATCTCTGGAACTCACACCCACATAAGGCAAAAGGGCATTCAACAGTCCAGGCCATTTACCAGGAGCATAAGAACAACCTGAATTTAGATAGCATAAATTCTAAGAAGGAAGATGACATTTTTGCAGGCAATATACCTTCATGTTTTGTTAGTCTTATCTAATTAGTAGGGTATGAGAAAAGTTCCTGATTTCCAAATACTTTAGGAACAGCTTTCTAAGATCTTCCTCTGTGGCTGCCTGTGGTCTGTCTGGTACTAGACAGACTATTTGTTTAGTCTAATATGGCAATTCCATATATACCATATAGCTGCATACATTTTGATGGGAAAGAGTGAGTAAAAGAAGGCTGGCAAGAGAAAAAGGAGAAGAAATTCAAACTTCTTTTGAGTGGAAATAGGACACTAACCATGATTTTGGGACTTTTAAAATTTTTTTGAGTTTGTTTCACTGCTTTCACATGTTGTGTAATCAAGGCCTTGCAATCAGACCGTACAGAGCTCTGTATGCTTGTTGGGAAGGACTTGGATGAGAGCCTAGCTACTGTTGCGAAATGGAAGACACAAACTATAGTTGTCCTTCAGTGATCTTGGATAGTTTACCTAAATTATGGATTAACTAGTTTGCAGATAATAGAGCAGAAGGCAATGAAATGTTTGGCCATCTTGGCTTAGCCAGGCCTGGCAGCATGTGATGTGATGTAGGCTTGCCGACTTGGGCAACAGCAGAGCAAGAGTACTTAGCCATGTTTGAAGGCCACCTTGCATGGTGGCATGGGGCACGAAGGTAATATGCTACAGGCATGATGCTGGAATGAATTCACCCATCATTATGTTTAACTCTGTGTTATGAAATATCTTTAATCGGGTGAGCAGGAGCATGGCTTGATCCTGTCATTAGCAGGATTATCAGGCTCAAGCCCTTGGCTTCAGCTCCTTGCTCTGTCTCTGATTTCTTACATCGTTCTGGACAAGCCACTTAATATCTCACTGGCTTAACAATATGCAGGTACTTTCCTACCTCCTCTAGGCATTAAGAAAGTATATCCTGAATAACGGAGGCAAAAAAAAGTAGGAACCTTAGGCTAAGGGTAGCTCCTGCTCACAAATGTTTTACATGTGTGCCTCTGGTTATGTGTCTCTCCTTGCAGGCAGAGATCAGAGCTAGATTTGCCATCTGGCATCACAAGATGGTATAAAAAATGCCATGTATTTTTCAGTAGGTAGGATGTAGAGCAAATGCTTTTGTTTCCTGTAGGACTGGTTGACATGTTAGAGAATTAGCTTCGATCCTCGGTTTGCAAATGCTGAGTTGTTAAATGCATGCAAGGGAGCGGAGCTGAGATTTCATGGTGTTGCTGGGAGCTCACCTTTTGTCATCCTCAGCGAACCAAGATTTTAAAGCAGTCAGACCCTCCAGCACCACATGATGGAACTCATATCTAAAACATGGCACGTCTGCCAAGTCTTGGTCTGAGAAACTGCCTTGAAGATTGCAAATCCTCCTGTCCAGAATAGGTAGTGCAAAGGCAGCAATCAAGGCAGTGTGTGAAAAGCTTCCCTTTGCAACCTGCACAATTACTGACCTATTCAGAGAAACCTCCCCTTTTAGCTTTTAGCTCTGCTAGACAATTTACCCTGTCTTAGCTGTCTCACTGCATTATGTCCTTCAAACCCCCTAGAATTAACGTTTGGAGCCAGCAAACACTGCTCGCTCCACAAGAAAAGCTGAGAGCGGAAAGGTCAGGTCAATTAAAGCAGTTGATCAGAATCTTTAACATAAAGACGTCACAGGCAAAATAGTAGCGCTACTTCACGCTCAGCTGAGAGCAAATGATTCATCGGGCAAGGCTGCTTATTTCTGGAGGATGGCCACAAAAGAGAAGAGAACACACTGGCTGTATCGATCACGGTTGTAACAGGGGACCACAGAGCCCTTTTCCGGTTCTGATGGAAATTTAATGTCAGAAATACATCATCCAATGTAAATATATCAATATATATTTTACATCGAATGGATTTAAAAAACGTTCTGGCTCAGCTTAGCAGGATCATTTTGTCTCTGCGCAAATCTCAGAGCTGTCATTTAGAGCAAAGGGCTATTTTGCAATGCTGTGCACAGCTTGATGCTGCTAAAGATGTTGTGAGGTCTTCTGCGAAGGTGGCTGGACAAGCAGGTGTGCTCTGAAATCTCCAGTGCCTTGGTCTAGAGGATAGACCTTCAATGGGTAAGGATGTACCAGTGTTGAGGAGATGCAGCCTAAAGGATGCTTTCATCTGGTTTACCCCTGCTGCCTCCTGTATCCAGAAGTGTTTGGAAATCCTGTTCTAGCAGGCACCACTGCCCAAGCAGCCGCATATGTCTTGTGCTGCCTCCAGTGCCTGCTTATACCTTAAGCAGAGAGCTCCTGCCTGCCCCCTTAGCACCCCTCTCTATCTCTTCCTTGGTAAAAGTAGAGTAGGTCTCTGCAGTGGGAAAGGCAGCAGGGAGAAATGAGAGGCACATATTTGTACGTGGAGGTGGGATAAGCAGCTCTGGGAGCTGGCAGCCTAAGGGATGTAGAAACCTAGATTCAAACCCTGTGGCTCTGAAAGGGGGATCGTTCTGCTGTTCACCAGCCCAGCTGTTTCCCTGCCTTCTTGCCCTTCCCTTCCTTTCCATCCCTCCCCCAGTGCTAATAAATATATACTTAATTCATTTAATTCCCATGGAGGCATAGAACTCAAAGTTTACAAGATAGATGAGTGTGAGGAAAAATATGAAGCAATAGTTCGGGGAAGAAAATGCAGCCACAGAGGATGACTGTCGAAGAGAAGGAAATGGGAATTCCTGGACGAAGGATCATTCCGCAGAGTAGCGTGTGAAGGGAAGGGGCAGAGAAATGTAAGTATGATGTGATGAGCCATAAGGTCAGGAGCACCAAGAAGTGTGCAGGAAGGCCCCTGGAAGACAAGAAGAGGGGAGAGTGGAGGTGGCAACCTGGCAAGCAAGGAGCAGCTCTGCAGGATTGCAGGAGTGGGCTTTCAGGGAGACAAAAGCCAATGGAGGACCCTTCGGGTTGCTGAATCCAACCCCTGCAGTCACTGGTGACCAGAGCAAAGCTGCGTGCTCCAGGAGATTCGGTGAACGGACCATCACAGTGCCTACCCCAGCCCACAAAATGTTTCTCGGCGCCTGGTAGCATACCTGAGACCTTAAGCATGCAAGACCAAGTGTCATATGCTGGAAGAAGAGATCAAGACAGCCTCTCCAATCCTGTGGCCAGAGGGACGGGAGAGGCAATGGTTTTAGCAGCAGTGTTTGGGATACACTGAAGAGGGGAGGTTGAAGCAGAGCTGGTTAGACCCAAAGGGTACATCTGAGTTGCCTAATGCAGTGTAGCGTGCTTGCAGTCTCAGCTCTCTGCTTTGCCAGAGATTAATTCCTGGAAAGGGTAGCGTTGCTGTACTGACAGTCTAAACAAGCTAGCTCCTTCATGGCTAGTGCAGGTGTCTCTGCACTACGTTGCATAATCTAGACATACAATAAATTCCTGTCAGTAAGGAGTTTAAAGTAATTCAAGGCAAGCTCTGCAATGACAAAGCCACTGGTCACCAAAAGCAAAGGAATAAAAGGCAAGATGCAAAAGCAGCACTCCTGTGCCAAAGGTGTGATCAGAAATGCCCCACAGAGAGCAATACCTCACAATTTTTTCTAAGGATCACGCTTTCTCTGTAATGGTCTGCTACCTTTTGAGTCAATGCTTTCCTAATTTAGCCTGCAATGTCATGTAGTACCCAACACACCCTCAGTCTGCAGTTGTGACTCTACCAGCCCCTCTACAGAATTAACTCAGCTTTGTATTAGTCATTCGATGTGCCAGCGCATGTAAAATGGACTCAAGTGAATCAGATTTTATGTGCAGGGACTGAATTGCAGTAACTGCAGCAACTCAGAGAATCTCAGTCTGCATCTGGGCTTTCACCTCCGGAGGGATACCCTTTCTCCGGCGGCTGCGCAGCCTCTCCGAGCAGGACAGGCACACTCACGAGCCAGGAATGAAACCTCAGCACCACACCACACCTCCTGCCCTCTGCAGTAATGGTGGTGTGTCATCATAAAAAATGGGGGGGGGGGGCATAAAAGAGAAACCCAGGGTGGGGCTGGAGTAAAATAGTGTTCAGTGACAGTGAAAAAAAAAGACAAGAAAAATCTAAAAACGTCATCTTAGGCTGAGCTGCTTCAGGTCGGAGTGCCCATCTAGCAGACGCTGGGGGAGAGCACACCCAGCATGTCAGCCTGCATTAGGCTTGCTTGGGCTGAGGGAGCCTAACCCTGTAGGCACTGTGTCATCGAGTGATCACAGCAAGGAGCAAAGTGAGGTATTCTGGAAATGCTACCTTTACTGGTTGGAGCCCAGGGCAGAAGGCGTCCCCCTTGCAAGCAAGGAGCAGTGGACAAAAGACAGACCCTCAGAGCTGTTGTGCTCTTGTGACAGCCGTGTTGGTGCCCAAGTCGCCCATCCTGAGCTACGTGGGGTTTGGAGCCATTAGAGCAGGAAATCAAACATCACAAATTTTGAAAGAATGGGAAAAAGTATCTTTGCACTTGAGAATGTGAATGCAAAGGTTTGGCACTCTGATTTGGGAACAGCAATAGAAAGGTCCAAATCAAGCCAGTAGATTTTGAAGGTTCTTTTTAAAAAATACATAAAGGTGAATCATGTTTGATTTTGCTGCACTGTTGATACAAACCAGAAAGGGACATGGGGGAGTGGAGGAAGAGTAAGAACTGAGAAATTAGAGGAGGAGGAGGAGAGGGGAGGAAAAGAGATGGGGAGGTAGAACAGAGGGAAGGGCAGAGAAGGCAAGTATGGGCAGCATGAGAGAGTAACACCAAGAGCAGGTAGCTTGGCTGGATAAGCTCAGATGTGGCACCTAGAGATACCAGTGATGCCTGCAGCAGGGTATTTATGAAGGGATGTTGATGAGGGATATTCATCAGCTGGGGATGTTGGACCTAGTCCTGCCAGAACTGGAGGAAGCCAGCAAGGTCATGCATCTTGAGGACGGTCCAGTTCAAGAAATCTCGGGGAAGAGTGAGAAGGGGAAAAAAGAACCAAAAAGAGATTTTCTCTTCATGAGCATATTACATTAATTTTCTCCTACTGTTCTCCTCCTATGGAAGCAGTAATCAGTGGCAATGCCATGTTGTCAGCATATGTAATGTGAGGGATGGATGGCAAGAACTGAATTTTGGTCTTCAGTTTCCAGCACTTCTTCTGGGATGGAATCAGGGCTCATCCCAAAACCAGAAGGGGGAGATCCAGGTTGAAAATCTGTGGGCTGTAGTTTTACAAGATTATTGGACTCGTGCAAAATCACTGTCAGTTGGGGCAGAGATGATGTTGGAGATGCTCAGTTTGGCACTCATCTGAACTGGGCCTTGTGGGCCTCAAGCCAGAACTCCAAACTTTTAGCTAGCTGATCTTCTGCCAGAGCCACCTCCCTGGTCTGTTTCAGCCCAGACAAGCTCAGATTAGATCTGTACATCTACCCACAATGTCACAGCTGTAATTATTAATGGTATCCATAAGAACTGTGACTAGGCTGGTAAATTCTGTATGGTGCTATGCCCCCAAAGCAATCTAATCCTGATATTTCTTTCTTTGCAGGGGGTGGAGGGAAACGCAAAGGCAAAAGCAAAAAGTGGAAGGAAATCTTGAAATTCCCTCACATTAGCCAGTGCGAAGATCTCCGGAGAACAATAGGTAAGAACTTTTTCCGTCTTTGGAAGTATTGCACAAGTAAAACGTGCTGTCAAAACTGATTCAGCAGAACGGCGGTACTCGTCGTTAAATGGAATCAGTTTAGAGATGGGCATGCAATGATGTTGCCGTGCAAACTCAACATTTTCTGGTTCCTGACAAGACACTGTGGATCGGGCAGGAGGGACTGGCATGATGCACTTGCAAGGCAGGGCTTGGCATGCACAGGCTCTAGGAGCCAAAGGGACTTTACCATTAGACAGTGCCTGGCGTATGGCACAGGTGCTTTGACTCGGTACCTGCCAGGACCAACGTGACTGTAAAAGGACATTCAGAAATGAATCTCCTCATCACATCCTGCATTCCCTTGTAATAAGTAGCCCTTCATCAGGGAGGAAATGAGACTTGGTGAGAGCTGATGTAGTTGAAGGTTAATATTAATTATACTCTGGATGTGATGTTTGAAGTGGCAGCCACTGCCCTCTGCCAGGCAGGTTTGCTCAGCACTACTATCCTCTATTCGAATTGTAACACAACCTTACGCAGTTTTTATAGGACATGTAAAAATTTTTTTCAAATTAGTTTGTTTTATTGATGTGGGCCAAACACTGCAGATTTGGAAAGGAGCTTGCAGTGGCTGTATCCATAACACAGTATTTCTCCAGCTTGTACTTGCCAAAATTCAGCATTCTTTTGACTGCTGCCTTGGCAAACAAGGCTAGCAGCTATCTCCTCGTGAATTCTCCACTGGAAAGCCCACTACTGCTGATCTCACCACAAGAGGTTAACTTCAGCAATTGAGGCTCCATTTCTCCTCTACACTGACATAAAATTCAGCCACTGGCAATGAATGAACGAAAGGCAAGAAACTGTAACTGAGATGACGGGCAGCAGAATTTGTCCAACTTGGGTGAACTCCTGGGATCTCTGTGACAGTGCCCTGGCACTATGTACATTCAAAATTCACAGCGTGTTTATGCAGAGAAAATATGTGGAATGTTTTGCAACTCTCTTCATGGTCTGCTTCAGTAAATTTTGCTTCCCTCATCTTCTGCTGTAGAGCTAGAAGGAGGTCAAGAAAGGGAGGGGGAGGCAGGAGAAAAGAGAGTAGATTTTCCCAATTTATGGCCACTCTACAGACATACAAACCCTGGAACAATTTCTGAAGGTACAGAACCTGCTGGAAGCAGATCTGACTTAATATGTTGTAATTTGCATAGGGAATTCTCTCCGTTGTTCCATCAGCCTTGGTTCCCATGGGTGAAAACAGCACCAGATAAAATGCTTGCTCTTTGCAAAGGTGTAATATCCTAAAATGAGTAGTCTTAAAAAAATTGTCTGCCAATGATTTGTGCTTCTGAAGTGCTGTTTCTGGCATTTTTTTGGTGTCAGCTTTGTCCTAATTGTAGTTTGTTTTGAATTTTTTTTGTAAATGAATTCGTGAAGTAACAGGGCAAGAACCCTTGTGATGCTCTTGGTGGATTTGGCGTCACTGCAAAGATTACCTGTTGACTGGGAATCTTGCAACTGACTTTTACACAATGGGAAATAAGGCCCAAGTCGTTTTTCTGTGACTCTGATTTTTATTGAGTAGCTTTCCCGCTGAGCTGGATGTTGATTACACAAGCAATGAGGCAATGCTCAGCCTGACTAAGGTCGTCTGTCCTTGCTGGCTCTACTGTTTTTCAGTTAATCTAACTGAGGTTGAAACATCCCAGACAAACAGTTGCTGTTCCTACAGGGGATCTGACACATCTTGGATGAGCTGTACTCTCTGGGTCGGTAGCATTAAGTCATTTGCACGTGTGTGGTTGATCCGAGGTACTCAGGATGGGTCTGGTGCACGTGCAGAGCACTGGGCTCTGTGTGGCTCATGGGCATCCAAGGGCAAGTACCGGTCATTGCAGTCTGGCCTTAAACCGCTGCTTGTATTGGCTCTGCCAAAGAAGAGCAATTCCCTTGGCTTTAACTCATCTTCATTTGTTATTTTCTGAAAGTTCTTTACAAGGATCTCAGGAGTTCAGGTGGCACGTGTCTCCACAGGTGATTTTGTGAGGGAATGTACTGACATAGCCTTCTCAAACCACTGCTCAGCTGAAATGCTCTATGACTTGCAGGGGATGCAACACTTGCTCAGTGTGTCTGCCCATCAGTCCCTTCCCTAACAATTTTAGCCCACTGGTCAGTGCCAATCAAATTTGATAATGAAATAGAGACCCCACAGAGGCTTTTTCCTCCAATGTCTATGGAAATAGGCAACCAGCGGAGAAGAACAACTTTATACAAGGAAAAGGCTACAACCTCAGTTCAATGTGTTTAGAGATCAAGACAAATACTGGTAGGTTCTGCTCATCACAGACCTCTTCTCTGTGTGTCCGCCTTCCAGCACTTTTGGTCAGACACAGTCTTGCCACTTTGGTTTAAAAAAAAATAATCACAGCAAGTCTTAGAGGGTTGCATGAACTGGAAGACTAGGCTGTTGAGGTTTTGTTGTACACCTCTTTTCTGGATGCTTCCCAAGAGCCTCCGTGGAAAAGCTGGAGGCAGGGATGAGATGGACCTTTTGATTTAGAGTAAGCATGGACTGCTGTGAAGGAAGGTACGGCTTAGTTTAATGCAGCCATGAGCCATGGATGGAAAATGCTGCTGTTGTAATTGTGTCAATACAGCCTACATGTGTGTGTAGGTGCCCACATTTTGGTGTGAAAATGTGTGTGCTTTTGCACCCCACTAAGGTGTACTGAAAAGAGTCTATGTCTTAAAAAAAAATAGTGTAGTGTGAAAAGAAATCTGTGAAAAACAGGAAGGCTGAAGTAAACCAAGGGTCTGCAACCTGTGTTGACACAATTATGAGTCAGTTCATACATTTTGGTTCCCTCTGTGTTTACAGGAGACTCTGTGTTTGACTATCCATCATCTGGTGTCTTACTGAAAGGCTGGCTTACTAAAGCCCTTTTTTCCCCTCCTTCTTGTGCACAGAAACAAAAATCAAAACACCCGAGAGAAACACTGGTTTTTGATAAATAAACAAACACTGGAAACATCTTTATTAAAAGTGCCATTTAGCCAAGGAGTTTGTTTTTTTTTTCCCCATTGTACTTAAAAGCAACTTCTTTTCTTCTTTCTTTTTTGTCCAAAGTATGCAACACCTTTTGCAGGGAAATTCGGTGGCCTTCATTGTGTGCTAATTAAATAGGCAAGTAAATAGGCAAGTGGGACAGGGATGCTACGCTAATACCTTTGCTGGGCTCTGAGAGAGGCTTGTATATGTATACTTGTATACTATGAATACCTAATATATGTTTCTATTTGCAACCCTCTTCCTGTCTGTATTTAATTATATTAGAACCTTTCCAGGTTAATATTGGTGTTAGCGGCCCTTTCGATCAATGAAAACTGCTGTTTGAGACACTGGTGACAGTGACTCCTGTGATGGATGCTGCTAGTAGATGGTGTTCTGCTATCTTTAAAATTCGCAGATGATAGCTTAGCAAAAGAGAGATGTTTCAGGGGAAGGGAAAAAATAGCAAGACACAGCTTTAAAAATCCCTACATTTGACAAGCACAGTATGAGAAGATGCCACAAGTTAGAGATACCCACTAGTTTAAAGGCCATCAGTAAACAAAAATATAAGAAAAAGTTGTAATTTTGAAGGCCAGAATGTCTTTTTGATGATAAAAGATTCTGGATGTCTGTAAATATTTCAGAATGACGCAAAAGGTTCTGTTGGTTAGAAGTGTGGAATTTTTATTTATTTTGCTCAGACCCATTCTGTGCTTTTTTTTTCCATAAAAAAACCTGCTTGGGTGAAAGAGTTGATTATTCTGATCTTTGGCAAATTTTCTTTCGCGACTGTCCAAACGCTATATAATAAATCAAGATTTTTTTTCCCCATAGATTGAAGTATGTGGGGAAACTGCCACAGAATGTGCCTGCTGTTTGATGCATTATTGCAGAAAACTTTAACTCCTTCAGTAAAGCACTTTCTGGTTGTGCATTGTACTCAGGTAGAAGGAGAACTCTGATGATTTGTTAAATATTTATATTCAGTGAGTTTTCACAGTCAGAAAGATCAGCCCCATTAATACTAATTTTGCCATGCTTGGTTTAAAAAGAGAAAAAAAATAATCCTCGCTGTACCATTTCACCTCTTCTGTGGCATTTGCATCCCATTTATCCAGGGTAAAAGTAGCTTGAGCTTCCAATTCTGGCAGGTTCTTTTCAGCGGTGTTAAAAATACACTCTGTGTAAGAAATGCTTTGTAGAGATGGTGAACAGAGTAAGTGGGACAAAATCGAAGCCACAGGGTTCACATGCTCACTTTTTACAAAAGCTCTCTCTTTTTTCCTCCCACTTTTTTTGTATTTTACTTTTTCAGACATGATCAAGACCTTCACCTACCTGCTTTTTTTCAGTTGCTTTGGAATTTTATCTGCCTGGAGGCATATTAACAGTGCAGGCTCTGCAACGGGATTCAGACCTACCTAAACTAGGTTTTTTGAGCCGCCAGCACGGGTGCTGATAGCAGTCAAGAAGCAGCAGTATGGACACCAGTGACAGAGAGATGCTTGGGTATTTATCCAGCTTCCTAGAAATGCTTTGCAGCCTGCACTGAGCTCCATCCTGTGGCAGAAAGACTGCTACTATGCCCCGGTTATCTTGTTTAAAGATAGGTTCGGTACCTGTGCTCTGCTCCACGGCGCTGGGACATCTTTCATGAATTCCCACCAGCAATTCTTGGGTTCCTTGACTTCAGAGGTTTGCCAGCACCGCAGACATAAATGCATGGGTGAGGGGTCTTGGAAAAGAAAAGCGTGAGTTACTTACTCGCGAGGGAAGCTGCCTCTGAGATCAAGTGACAACATGGCATATCGATGTTCATCACAGGATAATATGTCTGCGTGGCACCCTGCCCTGCTTCAGTGGGGACAGCATCAGACCCGGGGGGTGTATCGGCTCGGGGAATGGAGGTGTAGGTGAAGAAATACAGTGCGTGTGCAGATCCCAGAGTCTGAGACTATGTGGTGGTGCCACTTGTAAAGCTCAGGCACTGAAAGTGGGAAAGAGAAGGCACCAAAAGCCCGGTCCGATCAAAACCACAAAGAAGTAGCCAGTTTTCTCTCCACCAAATTCTTCAGCTCTGATGTTTACAGTGATTAAGAAGCAAGGCTTAAAAAGGTAATCCTGAAGCCAACAGATAGATCAAAGGAAAGAATTGCAGCTTGCCTTCCACTGTAAATAATGGAGCACAACTGGTTATAAATTCTGTGATTGTCTTGTAGTATCGGTCTGAATTCTACACCTAAGGTCTCATGGTTTTGGTCTCATGTTTTTGGCTAAAACTAGTATTTGAGTTTTTGAGAAATACTTTTTTTTTTGTAGAAAGCGTCAGCTTTCCTTGGAAAAAAATATACATTTTTATTGGAAACAGCTTTTCGACAAGTAGTCAGGATTCCGTTGCACGAAGTAACAGCAAGGGGAATTGTCTCTATTTTCTTTCCAAACGTGTAGGCATACAGGTAACTGTGTCAGGAAGATGCTGGTGGTGTGTATGTGCACACAGCCAGAGCTGAGTACCCGGCACCAAGCTCTGCAACACCTCTGGGAGGCACTAAGTTTTCTGCAAACCTGGGGAACTGGAATCAGTGGAGTAGAAAATACTATCTAGTGTTAAAAAAAAAAGTCAACATACTGTATCACTGTTATACTGTTCATTGAAATACGTTTCCAGGCATACCATTCGTATAGCATTTAAGGCCCAAGCTGATAAACACATAGGCTCACAAATAATTTTTATCCACACAGTGAGTGCCTTTAAATTCAGTTGACAACAGATGGTTGGTTTTTTTTCAGCAATCAGAATTGTGCTCTGTATGAAAATAGATTTTCCCACATCAGTGCCCTTAGGTAACTGCAGCATAAGATACGTTTCAGTCACTATCAGCAACAGCAAAGTGAGATCTTGCTGGTGTTCTTGCATCATCCAAGTGTCAGCTCCTAGCCTAGGTGTTTGTTAGCAGCCCAGGCTGCCTGTGCTCAGGGGCCGGAGCAGGGCTCCTACCGCAGGGGCTCTGCATTGCCCCTTGGGGTCACGCTTACTGCGCCAGCACCCAAGGGCTAGTCGTGGTGCTGCGGTGTGGGTAGTCCCTTTGATGCTGGAGCGGTACCTAACAGAAAATCTCCCCGATGAGTTGCCCTTCATGGTGGTTGTCTGCAGGGTGAGTACAGAAAGAGCCCAGAGAGAAAGAGGAACCCAAGAAGGACTGAAAGCAAAATTGGAAGGACTGCCGAAAGCTGCGGATAGGATTTATTGCTCTGGAAAAAGTTATGCAGATTTCTTTGGATAACATTAATGCAGAAAAAAACCCTTGATCTGATTTATTTCTAAAGAAGGAACAAAGTCCTTCCCCTTGACAGTCCCTGCTCTGTATACTTCCCCTTAACTTTTTTTTTTCTTCTCTTCTACAGTAGACACAACTTTCCCCTCTCTTCCTTGAGCCAAAAGGTCTCTGTTGCTCCTTCAAAGTATGACTTACGCAATCTTTCCAGCATAGACCTTGCCTTCAGCAGTACCCTGCAGTTTCTTAGATTTGATGTGCTGTCCCGTATCATGAATACATCTAAATTAAATTAGATACTCTTCAGGGGCACGAACTGGCCACATGATAGAAACTGTTGCAGCACATGAAATGATACGGCTGACGTCAAAACCATATTGTTTGTTTACAGACCCACAGTTGGTTCAGTTCCTTTTTTTTAAAATCCTTCAGATTCAACTATAATTCTATCATAAACATAGGTTTCTAGTGCTCTAATGATGGACAAACAGAGCAATGTTTGGTGCTCTTGCAAGATTAGCTGTATCCAATTTACAGCGATGGGTGGAATTGAGAAGGGTTGGGTTTTTTTCTTGCAATTTTTTTTAATGCCATGACAGAAAGTATGTGAAAAACAAGCTGTTTTATGCATCTAGTGAGACTCAAGACTAACACTGGGAGAACAGACTGCTTGCAGGCTGCTTGTACTTGACAGCTTCCAGGACGGGAAGGGGACGCAGGGGAAATGAGTTGAAATGATCTCAGCCCACATTCTATTTACAGAATTTATTTCACAAGACTTAATCCATTAAGTATTACCTTGGCAGTGGCAACCCAGAAAGAAACCAAGAAAGACGTTGCTATTCTCCATAAAGAGCAGGCAGCAAATCCACATCTCTACCAAACAGTGAGTCCTTACCAGTCGTCATTCAATAGAAAGACTCCTAAGGAAGAAAAATTATCGCTAAACCTCTGTGTTTTTATTTTATGGCAAAAGACTGTATTTGGTGCAATATATTAGTCTCTGCAAATTAAGAAGCAAAAAAAAATGCCATGACACACTTTGAATTATTTCCGGAAGTTATTACAGGGATGTGCAGAAAAGGAATTAGAAGAAAATATATCCTTTTAAAAGATCCATTTCATCTCTTACTGAAAATAGAAGTAGATATTGTGAGCTGCAGGGTTTTTCATTATCTTATTAGGTAATATGAGTCATTAAGGCTAATTAATACTTATGCAGTGATTTGGATTGTAAAATGCTATAGAAGTGCTCACGGGTCCTGTTAAATAGTAGCACTTGGTTGTTAAGGAAATTTATTTTAAAACCAATTTAACATTTGCTGGATATGGGGAATGAGAGGTAGGGCTACATTTATGATAAAAACTTACTCTTCTCCCTGCTGAACTCACCGGTAACTTTGCTACTGGTAGTGATGAAAAGAAGGAGGCAGGGCAAAGCAAGCCTCTGCTCAGCTCTGCTTGAGTCAGTGAGAAAGCTTCCCTTAAATTGAATTGCATAAAAGCCCTCTTAGAATGAAAGGAGGGAACTGCGGGGAGAGAAGAGAGAAAAGATCTACCAGACCCACGTCACAGGGATGCTGTGAAGTGCGCTCATGGGATGAGCGGCCTGGGATCTTCGCGCTTGGGGATTCATTCCGGCTTTTAGGGAGGGATGGGATTAACCTAAGTCAATGCTTGTTGAGGAAAACAACTCATTTAGTTGGTAGAGCATTGTTTTGACTTGGCTTCTGCTAGTTATTACAGAGGCCTCTAGGATTGTGGCTGGGCTTCGGTTTGGGCTTTGCTAGGAACACTCATGCTAGAAGTATGGCATGCTGAAATGCTGCAGGTCAGGGTAGATGAACATAAGAGACTGCGCGCTTGGTTGAAACATTTTGTCACAAAAAATGGCTTCTTGAATGAAATGTGTGCAGTAGAAAAGCAGAGTAGTTATTCTGGTTAAAACCTGAAACACAACATTTTTTTCTTTTATTTCCTCCTTCCTTCGTTAGTAGAAGAGGGGCAGGAGAAAATGAAATATCCTACTCTTTACTTAAAACCAGAAAATAATTGTTAGTTTTTATTTATATAAAAGTCCACGAAAGTCCATAAAATATTTTGAGTGAAGCAAAATTCACATTTTTAATATATATATTTGCTATTTTGCATACCTGCAAAATAGAAAAGCAATCTTGTACTTCTTTTTTCAATTTTATTTCTATCTTTGTAGTATTCCTTTTACCGAAGCAGTCTTTGCCACAAAGTGTACTTCTTCGGCACAAGGTGTACTTCTTTCATTGTGAAGGTCCTTGATCTGTGCACTTCAGTTCCACTGGTTTTGTTATCTTTTCCTAATAGTGTAAATGGACAATAAAATTAACATAAATACAATAATCCTGTTTTAAATATAATACAAGGCACTTCAAATTTTATTTTATGGGTTAACAGGGTTGAGATTCATACTCCTTGTAAATCCATGTCTGAGGCGAGACCCCAGATAAAGTGCCTTAGTGCAAATCTGTCCCATCATTATCTCAGTGCTCCTGTTTTCTGGCTTTCAAGGCAAAGTGAGTTTGAGAGTTTTTAGGATAATCCCACACATAACTTTCAATTCTGGTTTTAAGACACAGTGTGGGGAAATTCACGTGGAGAATGTTAAAAGCCTGATTTTTTTTGTGGTTTGGATGAATCCCTGAAGTCATTGAGAGATTCCATTTATTTTTCAGGTAATGTCTATATGCTGCTTTGAAAATACTTTGGAGGTGATAATTTGAAATCTTTCTCTGTGCTCTGTAGATCAGAAATTGGGACATGGCCATGAATTCTGCTAAATACTGGTTTTAAAATAGAACCCCCACTTGGCAGGGTTGAAGCAGGAGTTATGAGACCATTTCTGAATAGAGTTCCTGGTTATGCCAGTACTTTTATTTACTTATTAATCACAATTTTACCATGCTAAACCAATGCCAGGGAATTCTAAGACAACTAAAATAAAAATACTCTCTACCGTAAAATGTTATCTCTTAGCTGAAGTAATGGAAATGATGAGTGAAAGTCCAATGCAGGGAAGGGAGACAACATTACAGAGCAAAATGGTGTAATGCGAACTGTGAAAAAACTCCTGAGTTTGGGGAAGAAGGTAGGTTGGTATTTGATTTTGTTGAAGAACTCCCTGTTGTCCTGGAATTGGTAAAGTTCAGTGTAAAAATGGCTGAAGAAAAAATTTGAACTCTTATAATCCTTAAAAAAGATGTTATGGACCAAGACACTTAAGTCACAATTAAATTTAGTATATTAAGAAAAATGTGGAGGTTTTTACCTTTCCAGAAGAATAACTGATTAATTTCAAAAGATGGGAAGGCTCTATGGTATTAAGTGACCTATAAAAATATAATCTGTGCCAAATTACAAACTTCTTTGTACCTGCCAGATTCATCATCCTCCTGCCCTGCACCAGCATTATATTTGCACAGTGGCACCTTGAGGGTCTTTTCACGTCATGTTGATTTTCTGAGCTCTCGCTTGGACAAGTTAGGACAAGGCAGTGTTGACAGATTGGTGAAGGCTGTTCTCATGAGCAACAGGACCTGGCTCAACTACATACAAGTATTTGCAATGCTGAAACAACCCCCTATAAGTAAGTGCTTTCAGGCTTTCATAACTCCTGGTTCAAAATATTTTTGGCATTTGTAAACATGGCTTATTGGGAAAAATCGTTTTGAGTACAGGAAGAATTTGGTGTAAGTCACTTCAGAAATATTCTGACAAACAATATTCAGCACTTGTGTATCACGTTCATCACATTTGACCTTTTGGCATAGATAAACCTTATCTCATGAGCAGTAACTTCAACACAGCAAGCCTCAAGTGAGGTCTAAGAAGTAAGGACACCCTGCAAGGTACAACACTGACTCTAAAACACAAAAGAGAGAAACCAATTGTGGGGAGCTTACTGAATAGCATGGAATTTTTGATTTAATGTGGCAAAGTATGACATATTCATGCTGGTCAGCTCTCCCATAGCCAAAGCCAACCGGCAGCCATGCCACTTCAAGCAAGATCTTTTTCAGATCTCCTCAGCTGAACCTGCTAAGCCTGAGCATGAGTAACTCGGTGGAATGTCTTTGGGAAAGACCTCCATGCTGGTGACAGGTTGGCCCCCAGATGGGTGGGAGCTAACCTGTCCCTAGGGTGGGAAAGGGCCAGCACTGTTGACTCCTAGAGGCCTCTGCATCTCCCAGATCTGTGCCCAAGGAGTATGGACAGCAGAAGACAGGAGAGCAGGTGAGCTGGAGGGGGACAGCTCTGTAGGTGAATAAAAGTATACCCCCTTCGCAGTCAGTGGGAATATTCCTGAGGCTTGCACTGCTTGGGAGAGGAGAAAAAATCCAGCATGAAAAGAGCAGCTATTAAGCAGCCCTTTTGTTGGGAGTGGACCTCATGACTGTCCTTAGCTCCACTGAGGCTTTCATCTTCCAAGGTAGAGGCTCTTTCCATCTGAGACTGCTTTCATCCCTGCCCAGGAGACTGTGGGTGTCCGTGGGGCACCATAACCTCATTATCTTCTATGGAAAAAAAAAAAAACTCTTCTAAAAATATTGTCTATGCCAGTATTGTCTATGCCAGTGTGACTATGAATCAGTGGTCAGGGCTGCAAGGGAGAATTACAGCCTTTTCTCCCTGTTCTTTGCTGTGGACTAGGGCTAATGGCTTTTAGAATCTACTTCAAAGTCTCCTCCGGGGCCAGAGCCTTTCCGATGAGTTAAAAATCTACTTGTTTAGGTAAGATCTTAAAGAGTGGAAGACGGCAATGCTAAGTTTCAAACTCTGCAGAGGAGCTGCCAAGGCAAAGGTCACACAAGGTTGTGGTTACTCCCACTGCGTGCTGCAGTGGGCTTCATGCACTAGTACAGACTGGGATTACAACAGGGCCAGCACAGAGAGGGAAGACATGGATCCACCCTGTAGCCCTGTGGTTTTCGCAAGTTTTCTGGCACTGGCCTCTGTTCCAAACCCTAAAGGAGCTCTGATGGAGACCTGCCATCCTGGTTCAAAAAAAGCATAGGATTTTATTCTCATTAGTACTGTTGAACTACATGGAAAGTAACCATCGCCCACAATCAATTGCCGGTAAGCACCTATAAAGCTCCATAAGTGCTGACTGTAACTCATAGCGTAGGTCACATGTTCTTTTGTTTCCTCTTTTCTCATATAATGACACCAGTTGAAAAATTGTCCATCTCCATCCCCAAGGAGAGATTATAGGTTTTTTCCTAAACCCTAGTGATATTAGCCTTCTGTCTCTGGGGAGTGATGATGCTAAATCACCTCTCCCAAAAAGCCTTGATCCTTTGTGTAAATTAGCTGATAGCTCCCTACTACTGATGCAAGTAAAAACAGTGTTTTAGCTGGCAGAATTATGTGGAATTCTGCCTCATCTGTTTTTTTTTCCTCCCATCAGCGAACTAGTATTTCCCTGACGCGTCTCCAGATCTGGCAGTTTTCCAGGGTTTCCCTTTTTGGTAAGCAGCAATAAGGAAGGGAATCTCATCTTGCTGCCAGCTCACCCACTTACAACTTGCACTGGGGAGAGATCAGAAACCCTTTCCTGTGGCTGCTTCAGAGCAGAGAAAGCACTGGGAGTTCAGCTGGAGGCTCTGCCTGTGAGATACGGATCATCAGCACTTGAATTAGAGAGCAAATACACCCCTTTGCTTTTCTTCCTCCCTTTTTTCCCTTCATTTAAGTGAATTCAAGTCCTTGGTGACAGGTAATGCACAGATAGCCCTTGAAAGGGAAATGTTGTGTTTATCTCCCAGACAGGTGCAGTCTTGAGTTCCCTCACTCTGCTCTGGTCACTTCCAGGGTTGAGGTACAATGGCAAGAGAGAGAATATTTCAGTGCCCATGATCGCTCGCTCTTGGCTGGCTCTGCCAGCCTGGGTGCCAGTTGTGGTGGTGGGTTTTGCATAGCTGTGGGTATGATACCAGTTTAGTTTACCAACTGCCAGCGTAAGCTGTGCAACTTGCAAGTCCACAAATGCCATGCCAGCATCTGTTTCTCATCCTACAGCAGTTTAAATAATGCACATTTCCAGCTGTCTTCCCCTTCCTTCCCAATTTCAAAGCGTGGTTTGTTGGTTTCACGTATTGCTCTGGGATGCGTTTCCAGGCTGCACAGTGCATGCAAGGCAAAGCTGGTCAGGGGGCTGCAAGATTTGACACGAACTGTCCATGCCCTCATCCTCGGGCATGGTTGTGTGTCGAAGCAGAAGAAACCCTCAGCTGCAAGGAGTCCTACAGCTTGTGGAATGCGTTAATTAAACAAGTGTCTCTGGAAGAGGTAGAATGTTAGAGGACCTCTGCAGATAACTTGGCAGCTCCCTAATACAGTATTCACAGCTTCAAGTCTCTCAGGGAAAAAGCTGAACAGCCTTTATAGACGGTTTTTTAAAGCCCTACTTTCCAGTAGGAATGTAATTGAAGAACACTGTGAAGGCCGTGGAGGCATGCTGCTCGCAAGCAGAGGAAAGATTAAATTCCAGTGCTTTGTTTGGAGTAAATTGCTGACCTTTGTCTTCAGCATTAAAGCCATCTGAAGAAAATCATTCCTAGCATACAGCAAGATGAGTTGCTTTTACTGGATTCTTTCCTGCCTACAGTGTAACAGTTTAATATGAATATAACAGGAAACAAGGAAAATTGAAAGCATAATTCATTTTGAATGGCATGATGTAAGAGGTGATTTCTTTTAAGGAGCTAGAAGGCAAAGGGATCAGCGTTAAATATTTTAAGTGGGCTCTTGGAACAATCCCTTAATGGAATTTTTTCTCCCCCCTCCCTTTTATGAGCATTAGATCTATGTTTCCTGCTAGTTTTCTTTTTTTTTTATAGACTTTAAAACCTTAATCAGAACAGTTTTACTTATCAGGTTCTAAAAATCCTCTATCTTCTGTCCCACAAAGTCAATAAGAGTTTGTTTCTTCAGCTCAGTAACAGTTCCCCATTCTGCCTTCTGGGCAGATTTACTCAGTGTCAGTACAGTTTCTACCCACTGAGTCAACGTCTCAAGGCACAACCTCTTCCTGCCGTGCTACAACTAAGCATTTCCTATAGTAGCCTTATAATTTCCCAAATTTCTCCTCCCCCTTCAGAGCCTGGGAAAGCAGATGGACCCTGCAGGATGACCTGGAGGTCACAGAATCCAGGCTGTTAGAGCTGAAGCGGGGAGATGCATTCCAGAGGAGACAACCCTTCCACCAGGAGTGTTTGCAGCTCAGGCTGCTCTCCAGCCCACACCGCTGAGCCAATACTGTCTTCAAGGGATTGCAAGTGACATGGCCTGGGGCATGGAGACAGCAGATGTCTGGTATTCAGGTTGTTACGGCTCAGTGTCTTCCACTCGAGCTGGAACTCAACTGCTAGCTAATGACAGTCACGGGGACCCTGTGCAGCTCCTGCCTCAAACAGGGCACCCGGGAGAAAAAATCCATTGAAAAGCCTCATGCTGCTCTCAGTCATTTGAAAGGGGAGACGGCGTGCGGGAAGCTGGCAGAGGCATGAATCACCTCAGAGAGGTCCATATTCAAATGTCAAGCCCACAGTTTTCTCATCAGTCATAAGGGGAAAACCACTTGGCAGATCCAACCCAGCCCTGAACCCCAGTGACAAAATGGCCCCCTTCATTTTGGTCTCTCATAAGTGCTGGCTTTTTTATGCTGTTTAAGTAAATCAGTTTTATTTCTCACCCCAGGCTTATAAACTCCAGTTATGTCCCTGGATCATATTGGATTGGCCTATCACTCAGCTGCCCTAGAGCATATCCAGTGCTGTCCACATGTGTGAACCTTTTGTCCCATCAAAGCTCTAAATGTGAAAGAGAGCTAGGAATGCTGTAGATCTCCCATGGAAGTCCTTGGGGTCAGAAAATGGGTGCTTGGCATTGCCTTGCAGCTTCTGTCACTGAAGAAGGGGAAGGCCATGCGGTCAATGTGCTGTAATAAATATAGCTGACTGATCTGAAAGAGCTGCTGTGGACAAATAGTATCTGTGGCCTGGAGAAGGTTATCAGTGAACACAAGGAATGTGGCCTCTGGGTCATATTCAGACCTAGAATCAAACAGATTTGGGTTAAAGAGTCTGAGAACGACAGAGCTATGGCCATGGCAAAAGATCATGCTGTAATTCAAGGCAATGGAAAGTGCATACGAGGACTATCATCTCTCAGGCAGCACGAGACTGAGATGAGTAGTAAAAAATTAATGCACCATGAAAACACGTAATCAAAATGCAAAACCAAATCAAGAACAAAACCAGCAGCACAACAGGCACTCTGATTTTGTACTGGTGGAAGTTCTCATGATCTCTTGATGGGGTAAACAGAAGCTATTTGTCCAGGGCCCTTCCCAAGCAGTCCATGAATTACAGGTGTAATGTAGGTGGTTCAATGCAGTGTGCATGGGAACAGCCAGAAAAGAGTGGCAGCATAGGCTCATTAAGAATTAGCAGGAGCAACTAACATTTCTGAAGGGCTTCACCCAAACTGAAGATGAACATGCCACAGTGTTTCATGCTGTATGCTGTTGCAGCTGGGATAGCCTAGTAGGCATTTGCTATCTCAAAGTGTACTTACACTGTCATTTCCTGGTGTTGATCTATTCTTCTTAAATAGAGTGCTACTAAGTAGATCTTACTTGGACCTTCTGGTCTCTAATTTGCAGCATGTACCTTATGCCCCTATGAATTTTAGAGAAAGGATATTTTAAGGCTTCATTTCAGGCATTTCTTGTTATTAATGACCTACTGTAGCTCTTTGAAACTGCTACTCTTACCCAGAACTCAGCTGTCAACTACTCATAGACACTGAAAATCACAGGATCCAAAAATGAAACCAGTGCCTTCAATATAGCTGGACTGATATAGAGCTGTGCAGCTATGATGTGATACCAGATACAAGAAATAAGAAGTGTTCTCTGTCTTAACTGGGCAGTAACAAACTCAGAGTTTGCTAATCAAAGATTTCTTACCTTCCCTTGATTTGAGGAACCCAGATATATTCTAACTAAAATGTGGATACCTACATGGGAAATGTAAAGCTTAGTAAGCAAAGCCCTGACTTGTCACAAGCAGATTATTTCATACTAGAGCACGGTCTTGCTGCCCTTACTGATCTAATCAGTCTTGGTTGATGAGGGTAACTAACACCAGCTTTCTCAATTGTGCTAGAAATTTTGTGTCTTCCATCTTGGCAATGTTGATCGAAAGTCTGCCTGTCTTGACAATATTGGACTGTTGTTACTGCAAGTACGTCTTTGCCCCTAGAGAGCTCCTTGGAAATCACCGTATGGAGTTGTGCCATGCAATGGGGCAGTGCAGAAGAGCAAACTGCTCCCTACTCTGTATGATGAGTAGCAGTCTATCACTAACGACTAAAACCAGTATCGCTGAGCACGCCATTTAGCCTACCTAGCATACAGGAAAAACTGACTGGTACCTTAACTCAACGGAAGCATTCAGCAGTAGCCATGTGATGAATTGTCATCCTAATTCACCTGTTTGCCTGATGGACTCTGAAGGCAAATAGGGAGTGATGAATGTAGCAGCAGCAATTAGATGTAGCCATATTGATGAATTTTTCCTTGAATATGTGTCAGGAAACCCAAGAGTTTACTACTTACAACTCTCCTGTTCCTTACTTCAAATAAATTAAAATGTAAATGCATATTTAAATATTTTACTCTATATTTGACTTCTGAAGCTAGCTCTTCATAATCTTCTTGGTCAGCTAGCAGCAGTCAGATAGGAAGCACTCTTGAAGAGTGTTCTGGAAATGCTCTCCACCATCTTTTTTCACAACGGCTCTTGTACTGATGGAAGCTTATGGTTTGAAATCTGTTTTTCTCTAAGTGGTGAACCTACTTACCTTTGCTTGAAGAAGCAAAATATATTGATACCTAAAAGTAAATGGTGTAGAATGAATTTACATGCATCCTGAATGAATATAAGATCCTGACCAACATCTAACCTTGTCCATTGTTGTTTTCTGTTTTTGCTGTACTGACAGCCTTTTCAAACACATTTTGTTTGCTAAATCAGTATATGACAGGCAGCAGTTAAGAGTGTTGATTAACACTTCAGCTGTTTTTTGCTTCCTAACACTCCATTGCAAAACTGATGCATCGTGCAGGAATGAACACTGTAAAATAATTAACTTCACAGGATATGACAGTTTGTCTTCCTTTCTCCAAGGACCAGTCCTTTGACATTAGGAGTGTCGGATACATAGGTTTGATACACTTTGGTGCCTTGAGTTCGTACTCCATGATTCAGCTAATTTTATTTTCCCAGGCATCTACCATGGTGAATATTGCACATTTCTTCCATCTACACAGAATCTCACTACCTCTTCTGTTGTTACTTAAGCCTTAGAATTAGTGTACCTATGGAAAGTGCTGTTTGATGTCATCATGTCTAATAGAGAAGCATACCAAGAGTGTTTAGTTCCATTTTTAATTCTTTTTCTACGGTGTCTTCTGATAATGGTGGCCTGGAGTAACTGGGGTCTGGACTTACTAACTTTGGAGGGCCCTGGCAAGCCTATGAGTAGTAACAGTCTAAATTGTGTGTTACTCTCAACAGTAACAAATTAATTATATAGCCTACACTTTTGTAATAGTAGATTTAAATGTAGATTGCTAATACTTACAGGAAAATTATATATTTCTTATGAGTTTCTCCATTAGATACAATTCCACAGTCTAACCTCAGCAGATGTGGAATAGTGTCTCCAGATGCTCTTAATATTTTCCATTCCAACTTCACTGATAAATTGAACATTCCCTTGTACAGTATAGTGCTACATCTGTTTGGCTACCAGTATTGCTATGGGCTATGGCAGACAGAAGTTAAAGGACTCTTTTTTTACTAAATGCTTAACTCTGATTGTGATGGTTAATATTTTAATATTCTTCTGAGAATTAGAAGTATTAAATAAGTCAATGATATGACAAAGTCACTGACCTTGCATGCAGAGTGTCTGGAAGTAATTTCTACAAGGTTTTTCAAGTCTACTTCCTTTCTGTTTATCTTGTCTCTGTGGATGGGCTATTTAAGGAAAATTTTTGTCTAGATACCAAACTTCAAGATCAGTGAACTTCCTTGAGCTTAAGCAGGACAAGAGATTTACAGTTAATTTCAGATAGCGACATTCGGAATAGCAATAGAATTCTTGTTAGAGACCTTCAACGGTTATCAATGGAAAATAAACAGTTAGGATAGTCCCTGTGAGTTTATAGAGAGAACAGAATGGGAATATTGTGATATGAGTAAAAACAGACACACACAAGGCATGTCTACACTAGTTTGCAAATGCCTGTGGGGTCCTGTCTGGAATAGTGGAGGTCATACAAAAATAAGCAAAAGCCCCAAAGCCTGTTAGTTACTAAGTTGTTCCAGTCATTGCCACTCTGCTGAATTCAATGGAGTTAGACCAACAAAACTGAAGTAAATCCCATGATGAGCCTGGCATTTGATTTTTATCTTCTTAAATATCATATAATCTCCCTGTTGGCTGGTGAAATGCAATAAGGCACACTAGTATCATAACTGTGAGGTTGGAAGGAGCCAACCTGTATTCCTCTTTGAACAGGAGATATGAAAAGGAAATATAAGCAAAGGAAGAAAGAGGAGAGATGAGATGAGATGATGAGATATGAGATAAGATGAGGAGAGAGGAGGAGAGAGGAGAAGAGAGTAGCATGCAAGAAAAGTAAAGATAGAGGCAGATAGATGGACAAGACCACAAATAGTATGGCCTGAGCCTGTAAAGCGATAGTATAGAGACAGCAAAAAAAAAAAAAAAAAGTGGGTAGAAAAAGGAAAAAGAATAGACAATTACGAAATTGAGTAAATGTGCAGTAGATGTGTTTAGTTTTGTTTTAAGGCAAGTCAGCCATATTCACCATGTTGACTATGTGATTCAAAAGTGGTTTGGCTGCTCCTGAAAAAAAAGGGAAAGAAAATTCTCCTGGTCTTTGGCAGAGGATAAGGTGACAACCTTCCAAACACCCTAATTTCCTTTCATTTAAAGTCTGGCATCCAAAAAATGGAGAGGTTGTCGTCACATTATGAGTGAGTTCATTTGAGAGCATGACAGTACACACGAGGGAAGCTAGCCAACAGAACAGGGAGGAAGAGAGGCCTCTTGCAGACTTTTTTTTCCTGTGGGACATACCTGGGACCCTCCAAGGCAAAATACGCTTGCTTTCATCCACAACAAATGTTCTCCAAGTGCTATACCACATTTGGCAGTTGCAGCCAGGGTCAATTCAACACTTGATGTTGCCCAGGACTGTAAATTCTGGTCTGTGTAGTTTGCTGTCTGTGGGACTATCAGATGAGATCTTTTAATTAAGCTTGTGTCTGCTCAGCTTGGACATTGCAGCCTATATGGCTTTTATTAGGAGTAGGATGTTAAATGTAGTGTTCTGGCCAGATTCCAACCTGGGTGTTTCTCTTCTGCGAATTTAAATGCCACTGTTGGATCATTATAGGAGAGCAACTGTGGAGCTTGTCCTTTGCTAGTAATGAATATGCTCCTAAGACCTGCTTTATGGGGAGGCACATCAGCTCTTTTCTGAGGACCATGAATTCATGATTCATGTTAATAATGATAGCGTGCACCAGACCAGACCTTGTGGATTTTCTTCCTTCATTTTTCTTTGTAATCTCAAGGTTTATTTGCTTACTCTTGCAGTATCGTTGATTTTTCTACAGCATTAGTGTCCCTGAACTATCACATGATGTATCTCCAGCATGCTGCTGCACCACAGGTCCACATAATGGGTGAAGGATAAAAAACGTATCTTTTAAATCAGGGCAGTTTCTCAAATGCATATTTCTTCAAGAAGCATGTGTAGTCTGTTTCTGTTTTGCTAGAACGTGTGTTTTTAGGGAGTCTCCTCCTTTACCTGAATAATTCATGATTCTTTTTTGCTACATCAATAGTAGTGGTTCAACCTGAGAAAACTTGGAAGGTGGCTCTTACAGGCATCCAAAAGCAATGAATATTTATTCGTATTATCTAAACCTTTCCACTCACTGGGGCAGGACTGCCTTGTTTTATTGTGTTTATGCAGTGCCTAGCACCATGCTCCCCCTCATATGATCTTGGTCCTTTGCCATGATTAGGCATTAGCACAGTAAAATAATCTTTATTAGTAATACTGTTGCAAATTAATAACAGGAAGAGTGAATGAGGAGGCAGGACTTCACTTTCCCTTCTTTGCTCCTCTGGGAGATTTGTCAGGCAGATCTCTGATCCATCAAGGCAATTGTGCAAGGATGAAGGTCTACTCCTCTCTTCTCTTTAAGTCTCATATCAGTGGAGCAGCACTGATTTCTTCTTGTAAAGAGTCTGAGTGGGGTACCCAGTATGCTGTACCCACTGCTCACACTACTTCCAATATTAAAATGCGTATGTAGGAGTGCTTGAGTATTTCCACTGGAGCTTCCCACTTAACGCTGGTAGATAACCCAAACCACACCTTGATGAATTACAGAGTTCTTGCCCCACAGAGTCTGCTTTGCTAACACGTTTCCCTCTTTGCAGGCCAAAATCAGGTATTTATTTAATTTTTAAAACTATTGGTTGAATTACCTTACTTTTTAAGTGCAAAGAATGGTGGAAATTATGAGCTGTAGAACAGTGGCTTGAATCAACCACGTCAGGCATACTGACCTATTGAAAGGTAGCAAGATTCTGGGTTTCACATGGAAGAGATATGTGGCATGGAGTGGAGAAGCAGTTACAGATCTCATTAAGGCCAAGTACATGGGCGTGCCATTTTATATTTCGGGTTTATTTTTACCTGGAACATAATTAATTCAAGAAGCTGGTTCCACAGGTTACATTTTTAGATAGTCCTGGGCCCAGCTGAGAAAAGAAAAACTCGTCATTTCCTCATAGTTGGGTTGCAGCAAACACAACAAGAACAATAGTTTCTCAGGGGGAGAACTGAAGACTGAAACCTTCTTACATAATGTAATTGGAGGCTGGAGTTCACATATGAAGAACATGCCTTTATAGGTATTCTGAAAACAACACAACAGAGATACTGGGTTGTAACTTGCATAACATAACTGTTTCCCATCAGTTTTGTGAATTTGGGAGGAGAATGCTATTACTGCATTCTATATAAATTGCTATTACTGCATTCTATACAAACTGCTATTACTAGCAGAATGCAACACCATAGCTCTAATACCAAATTCACTGTGTGAATTAAACACACCCAACCAACCTCAAGTTGCCTTTGCATCCCTTGACTGGCAAACAGTAGAGCTGAACGTCTGTTTTTCACAAGGGGATGGCCCCATTAAGAGGGTCAAAGTTATGTTAAGGATGATGTTGGTCATGCAACAGGCAGTAAAATGATCTTGCGCTGCAAGTGCTACTTCCTACATTTTCTTCTTGAATTCATCTTCACAGATGAGATCAGTGGAAAGGAAGATGGGGAGGGAATAGTGTGGAGATGGCAAAACATGCTGGGAGAAATGTACTTTTCCATGCATGTCTTGCTTGCTGGACTGCACATTCCTCTTTCCCTGATGACAGTATTATGTGCTGGGTTTTGCTGGTAGCTAGGCAGCTACCCAAAGCAACAAATCCAGGTGCCAATGAAACTTTCCATTGACTGAAGTGGGTTCAAGGACAGCAGTAACAACTCACAGTTCAGTCTCTTCTGAGGCCACAACACAAGGTCCTATACAATATTTTTAACTGCAAATTATTCCAAAATCTCTCTCAAAACATAATCTGTACTTCATGCTGCATATCTGTACCAAAGATTTAGAAGGAAAATGGGTTATTAGTACCTAATTTACATTTTATGTTTTATCCTTCTTGGCAAGTTAAAGCTGTGGTCAATGGTTCGGCCCCAAATGGCCTTTCATTACTCAAGCTGTCCAGACATTCATAACCTTATGAGTCCTTACCAAAGAAGCTCATATTTGTGCCAGAAATATTGAGAGAAGAGAGCGCTCATGTGGAATATGCATAATGTAAGAACTAAATAGAGTTCAAGGAAAGTAAGGTAATATTAATCCCTGATAAGCAGGTAGAGATGCTTAATGGTTACAAATCATAAAATTATACAAAACATTGCAAAAATCTTATGAAGTCTCTCTTCTTTTTCCTCATATTGTGCTGTTTTATGTTTATCTATTTAGGCTGAAAAAAGTCTCTGGAAAAGAAGCTGCTTGTGTTTTGATTCCCATATTACGCTTGAAGATAGCATCCTCTTTGAATTTTCCAGTCAAGCCTTCTGAAGACAGTGTGACTACTCACAGGTCAAGGTCCTAAAACGTCAGCAGGCAGGACAGAACTGGACCTGTAACACATAATAAATAATAAAGATGCTCCTCCCAAAGCCAAACCTTCTGAGTAAGGGTTGCTGTTCCTAGTGGGCTGGGTAGCATCATCCATTATTAAGGTTGCCTAATATTGCACATTATAAGATTAAGATTTTGCCAGTTATGTAGACTGAAATTTTCCATGCTGGAATGTGTTCTGTGCCTTTTTTTTTTCTTTTTTGGTTAAAAGCAACAGGCTGAAAGTGGGATCCAGGACTGATCAGAAGTACAAAGAAGTAGCATCAGTCCACTGAGGGCATGAGCACTGGTGAATTAACACCACTATAGCTATTCCCTTAAATATTCATGCTAAGTGTGAAATATTTTATTCCACTTTCAGATGAGGTTAGTTACATTGCATATTGCTGAGGGAGTTTGCAAAGATTAACTGTATTTTGCTGCAACTCATCTACCTGTACATCCTCTTAGTCAAAAAGGAAGGAGGTTGCATTTCAGGGAAGGACCCCATCTTGAGGATCTCTGAGCACTTTTCCCTCTGGTCAAAGAAACTAGCCGCTTCAGACTGAGAAGCAAAGTCTTAACAGACGCCTCCCAAAGGATGTCCACTTGGAGAGCTGTTGCAGAGCTGCCAGTATGCAGTAAATTCATATCCCACTTGTACTGATGCATATTGGTGTAGTACAAGTCCTGGGATCAGATGGTGGGGGGTGGTTCAGGATTGAATGTAGAAGTGTAGGGAACTTGCTTGTCTTAGGGGAACTAGAATGGAGAAGCAGTGCTGCTGGAAAAGATAGAAAGAAGTTAAGGAGGGAAGATGAAAGGCAAAAAATGGGGAATTATGGTCCAGAGAGACCATAAAACTCTGGATGATCAGCTAACACAATTTACAGCTCCTTTCCCAGCTCCTAGCAGCATAAGTGGATATAGTGACATCCCTGTTTCAGCTCTGCTGGTATGGATATCAGTATGAGTGTCAACATGATGGAGTTCCTGTTTCAAAGAAGACTTAGGAAGAGCTCAGGAAAAGCTGTGGTAAAAGAACATTCTTCAGGTTGCCAAGTTGAAAGTTCACAGCCTTTTGTGTGAGCTCTTCCTAATGAGCAAGGACTCTGCTGTTGGTCCACAGCAAATTTTTTTCTGAGGTTTTCCAGTTCCTTAAAAGTTTAGGAGATTAAACATGCAAAAATATGTGTTAGAACGATGAACATCTAAAATGGATTTTGAATTAAGTCTGCCTATGCAGCTTAAATTCATATCTCTGTATATATCGCATGCTTAATTTTCTTCCCCGGGAGCCCTAATGCAGTCAGTTCAAAAGACTGAGTTAGTCTGGGGATGAAACTGGGTTGTCTAATAAAGGAGGATAGAATGACTGACTCATTTATTGCATGCGGTAAAAAGGTGTGTGATGAATTTAAATAGGGATTTGCAGCATCAAAGGAAATTCTCATGGCCAGAGCAGTTGAATAACACACTAGGGGACTGGACAGGGATACACTCTGGTCAAACTAGGTCTTATGTGATGACAGGCAAGTCACTTAAAATGAGTTTTTCACAGTTGGCCTCTAATTGTGCATTTTTCATTTTCTGAGTAGCTGCCTTGAGATTTTGGGGTCTCAGTGGTAACATCTGCAACTGGAGCAAATGGAAGATTGGTTGTGAACAGAGAGAATAGCGCATAAAGTTAAATACATGAAAAATCAAGTTGCACCAATCAGTGGATGCTTTTTACCTTAATCTTTATATGTTTAAGTTCCCCATCTGTAAAATTGGACTAATGACATCCTCTTCATCTCCCAGAGGTGGTGTGAAAATAGATTAATGAATACGTGTGAAGTATTCAAAGGCTACAGTGGAGAATGCCACAGAAGGGTCCATGGGGAAATGAATCACTCTGTCTTCAGAGCAGGCCTGACTGGTGTGCGGTAAATAAAGTCTAGGGCCACACATTGAACCAGAGGAGAAAACGAAATGCTGAATAGCTGCTCATTAAGTAAGCACTGTCCGTTCTGTGTGTTGAATGAGGCAAAGGTCCTGTGGGAAAAACAGTTTGCAGTGATGTAATTAAAGACTGTACCAGAACACACGCACAGTGAGGAATGGCATTCAGGCTACACGAGCAATATCAATTTGGGTTTTTCCTGCATGTTGAGGCTTAACTTTGCAACTTCAATCATGTTCCTTTAATAATTTGGGGTGTGTCAATGTAACACTGCAGCTGAATTCTTCCTTGTGGAATATCATGTCTTATAAAAATATATACTCTAATCAAAAGTGAATGTGTTGCATTACTTCCTGTTTGCTTCCCATGCTGCTATGGTTAATTGCTTCTTTCCTGCGGGTGGAATGAAGACTGTTGAAATCCAATGGCCTCAACCATGGGCTGCTTATTCAATGCGGCATGTAAGCAGCAGGGATTTCCTTGTCCCTGGCTAGAGACCTGCATACTTTACCTCTTCCATGCAAGTAGGATGAAATTAATCGGTGTTGGTTTTCTCAGCAAGCAATGAAATTTCAACCGCTGCAATGTCGGAGGAGGAAGACTCCTCAAAGGGGACCAGGAGAAAACGCATGAATGAGAAGTTCCTGCCAAGATATGAACACTATGCTTGAGTGTGTCTGAAATGTTGGGCGCAGAGAGTAAATAAGCCCCATGACAGGTCTAGCCTAAATACCCAGCACTTCCATGGCAACTAGCCCATACTTTCACCAACCTTGGCATCACGACGAGGATAATATTTTTGCAAGGATGAACTGCACTTGAACAATGTCTCTAATGTTTCAGTGTCGTTGCAAACATGCTTTCCTTTCAGATCGGCCATGTGGCTCTTCTTTTCCATTCCTTTTTTCCCTTTTCCTTTCATAGAAGTACATTTAATGTGTCTGCTGAAGAGGAAATCCCTGTCTTCTGTGCAATTTCTGGGCTCACCTGAGGACTCAGAAGACAGTGCACCTCAGTCCTGGGAATGTAGGTGTTAACCCTTAGCTGATGGTTCTCTTCCAGCCTAGCTGACTGTGCATAGTGTTCCCATGTCTCACTCTCATAGGAAAATCTGCATATCTCTAAGGATATAATTGCACAGAGCAATGTTGACTTCCATATTTTGTGAACTCCTCCCAGCAGCCATTGCACTAATGAAGTAACAGGAGCAGTCTAGCGATGCAGATGGGCCACAGAATATTGTTGGTGAAGCGACAACTTGCTCTAAACATCTGAGCACCAAAAAGCCATAAACAGCATCTATCCCACTCATTCTGGAGGTCAGCATGAAGGTACAAGGCTACTGTTTTTGGTGGTAGAATTGAAAGGGCAACCAGAACCTAAGTGGCTGCCCCATAAGTGACCCTTTTCACCAGGAAAAGGGCCCTAAGAGCAATTTATCTCTGGGCATCACTTCACATTTATGGGCAGAGAGTTGATGCTTCACAGAGAGAGATGGTGGTGTCACCCAACTGATAAAAGGCAGCGTGAGCTGTTGCAGAGTTCCCACAGGTGGAAATAATCCCATACTTATTTCTAGCTTGATCCACCCCACCTCCATATACGTTCTTGACCAGAATAACATGGGATCAGGTTTCTCAAAGGACTAACGATATCTAGCTGTGATGCTGCTCTTACCACACCAGTGCTATTCCTTGCCATGTGTCAGTCTGGTATAGAAGTTTATGAGACAACCAGATTAGATTTCAGTGCTTTTTTTAATACTTTGTTCATTTTACCAAGCAGTGTGTGCAGACCTCCTGTTGATATCCTTGAGTGACACAATGTCTGAGTGGGTCAGCACTTGGCTGGAAGGGTGCTGGAGAACACTTCAGACATGCATTAGGATCTCAGTTATTGATGCATTCTAACATCTAACATGTTGTACAAAGGGATGTTGAAGTACGATCTTCCAAGTGAGAAATTAAATGTCTAAATATGTTTTGAGCATCTAAATACCATGGCACTAACTGTGAGGCAGGCAACCCTAGTTGAAGTTCTTGTTAATTTTGTCTTCTGTCTGCTGAAATTCTTCCAGTAGCTTTGGAGGTGATAATCTGGGCTTCTTGTTTGGCAGATCTGACCACCATTATTTTGTGTTGTTGAATATAGGTGGTTGTATGTTGAAATTTAGGAAACAAAATGTTATGGGGAAAAAGCACTTTATAAGGGTAAGACATTATTCATATCACATTGTGAACTAAACCAAGAAATGACAGAAAAAATGAGAAGATATGAACTGAAAAAACACAAATATTACAATAACCTTTAAGATTACAAAAGTTCTCAATTAGTTTCCCTATGACAACCCAGTTTTCATAGGAAGGAAGAGGAAGTTGCATTTTTTTCTGTAGACGTAAGTAAGACTGTTCATGGTTCTTGTGTCTGGACACCAGCTACCACTCTGTCTACAGCCATCTCAATAATTTGGTATGAAGAGATCCTTGGTACTGCAGTCCTAAGTCAAGAAGGAGAAAAAAGTACTTTCCATTGGCAATCCCCTCTTGCACAAGTTTCTTTTGGTGTATTTGAGGTTTCTAAATGACTTTAAAATCTCTTTTCTACTATTTGTATCTATTTTACTCAGCAGCTCAGCTCCTTCCCACTCAGAGGGGGCTGTCATTCAGCAGGCAGTCAGATCAGCCGGTGAATATAAACCAAGGCGAAGTCAGTGTCTATTGTTGCAAGTAGACAACTTGTACTTGGGGCAAAGATCCAGTTAAGTGGCAGTTAAGTAGCAGTGTTGTCAAAGGCCAGTAATACCCCTGAAAATCGTTGAGGATCAGTTACTTTTTTCAGTGCATTATTGTCTCTTTGATTGTTTTGGTTGATGGTTGAGCTTATTTCTTAAAGGTTGAGATTGACAAACACTTAGAAAAATAACAGTAGTGTAAGATTGTGGAGTTTTGTTGTACTTGGAGTTTGGGGTTTTGAAACGTCAGGAGAAAAATTGACAGAAAAAATAGAAGAAAATTTAACAATGAAGTAACAACCAATAGCATCTAGTATTTTCTTAAAGGCATCACTAATAAAATGGCTGAGATGTTTAGAACTTGCAGTGACTATTGAATTGCATGCAGAATTAGTAATCCCCGTGAATAGTTTTATTATGTGCCTGTCAGCAACGCATGCTGCTTAAATATGCACTCACAGCGTGACTGTGCTGGTGGCTATATGCATTCTGCCATTTTATTGACCTGGTAAAGGTTTAGTCTTGACAGCTGCTTTGGTTTCTACCCAGGCAGGCTTAGAAGTCAAAGAGTAGTTTTGCAGAAGTCTTTTCGGCTTAAGAAAGCAGTTCACAAGATGTCTCCTTTAGTTTCCTGGAATCGAGATGTTTATTTTGTGCTATGTACAACAGCAACAGTTCTGTAGATTTCATAACCTTAAACATTCAAATTACAACTTCTACTGAAGTTTTCTTTCAGCATATATTACTCAGAATATCACCAAGCAGGAGTCTAAATAACAGCACTAGACAGAGAATAAGTTCGGTATTTCAGTTAAAATCTTTAAGACTGGACATAAAACTCCCAAATAAAAAAATCTCAGTAGCTACCTTCTTTGAGGACCAATCATCCAGTTCTGTCATGCCAATCCAAAGCAGAACAAAATGAGAACAACCAAGTGTTTGTTCCCCGAATTTCCCAGGGCGCTTCTGAGGTGAGCTTTCATATTTATTTGGAGGATTTTTTCCATTCCTCTGGCCTTGCTGCAGAGACATTGTTGAAAGTCGTTTAAGAAGATAAAGACAAACTCCTTTTCTAGTCGGGGTGGTGGTCACGGTTATGGTGTGGGCAGCCCTTCCCCTGAGGCTGCAGAACAAGCACCACATTCAAGTGCTGGGAAATTTTGGTGATGATGCATCTTCTGTGATCAATGTGAAGTAGTTTGGAAGCCCACCATGCCCTGGATAGCTTTGTGACCAGCCTTGAAGACAACAGTTCAGACACTGTGCTCAGGAAGCCTCAGCGAAGGCATTGATCCGGGGCATGTGCTTTTTGAGTGTAATTTATGGGAATAGTAACCAGCTTATTACTAGTCATTTGAATTTTTTAGCTAGAAGTGTAACATACCTGTCCGTCTGTCTGTCTGTCAGTCTGTCTCCCTGCCCTTTTCTACTTTTTGTTTCCTTTCTATGCACTGTTATTCTAACTGGTAGCCAAATGCAAAAGAAAGGTTGTGTTTAAGAGCATGGTACCTAGTAATTTCAGTTAAAAAAAAGAATTTAAAATATTCCCATTGCAGATTTCCTGATGATTAATCATGGTGCGTGCACTCGCACTGCCATGCTGATGTTGGCTGCGGAGCCGAGAGACAGGCTGAGTGTTTTACTCATGCCAGTTGTGCTTGACAGAGGTGGGAAAACTAGGCTTGATCAAAGACCCACAGAAATTGATGGGTATCTTTCCATCCATTTCAGCAGGCTTAAAGATCACCTTCATTATTTGTAACAACTATTGTCATGTTTCCCTGCACCCCGCACTTCATGCAACGGTATATGTTTTTGCTTCTATGATTTAAAGAGGCTGAAACACGAATGGCAAGTTCCATCTTCTCAAGCTAAACCCGCTCTTCACCCTGCAGTACCTGCAGTCTGCTTTTGAGCTCAGGGCTTGATCAGTGACCCATGGGGGAAGGATGCAGTTGCCCAAACGAGTAACTTTTAGAAGATACCAGAAGTGTTGGGAGGAGGGCTGGAATAACTCAGCAGAGTAACCCAGATTTTGTTAGGATGAGAATTTGTCTTCCACTGGCAAATAGCCTAGTCTCAGGGCAGAGCATTCGCTCTTCGCCATTTGACTGTAGTCCTGGCAAAAGACTGGGTGACCGAATGTCTCCCCTGAGACAGCTGAACGTCCCTCCCCAGGCTCTGGACCTCACTCATGTTTTTGTGTACGGTGACTATATTGAGCTCACAGGATCTCATTTGATCCTCCTGGTGCTGCTACAAAAAGGGTGGGTGGGTTGTTTTCCATCCTGCCAAAATCTTTGTCCAAAATCAACAAAGCCACATACACGTTCTGGTTCAAGTACTCGTGCAAACATATTTATGCAACTGTTTGTGGGATTTCACTTTCAAATAAAATTCCATGAGTAAAGCTTCAATACAGCTGCTTTCAAAAAACAAGTGAGAAGATCCATATATATATCACGGAAGTGTATTTAACTGCAAAGTTGTTACAATATTCTCCAAACATTTTTGCTGCATTGGTCCAACTCTAAGGTTTGGACTATCTCCATCTTCAGCGTAATGCTGCTGTGATGTGTGGAGCTTATCCCTGTAGCCTAATACCATGAAAAGAGTGGAAATAAGGAAAGCTATACAAAGCAAACACTGTCTGCATCTGAATAATTACATTAGATGTTCGATGATCAGGAGATTAAATTTTGTTTGTTTTAAAAAAGACAGCTGACAAGCCGAGAAAATGAAGTTGGCAGGACTTAAAACCAGTTTGGAGTAATTCTGTTGTCTCAAGTAAGCTTGATTGCATTTGTATTTTTAATTAATTAAACTTGGATAGCCAGTCCCAAAGCAATGCTCACTGTAACAGCATAGATGAGGGTCTCCAAGTTTTTTTGTAGAAAATTGTAAATTCAAGGGGAAAAAATCAGCAAAGGCCAAAAAATGTGTTCTTCCCTGGGGCTTCATACGTAAGGTCTAAAGCCTTCTACAGTGATGAAGTGCTGATTTTAACTGCAGACTAGGACAAGCTGCTGTTTAAAATAAGGAATCTATCAAGCCATTATCCTCTCATAGGTTGTAACAATTTCCGTATTTTATTAAAAATAAAGAAAACAGATGAAATACCTATTGTTAGAGGGAGTGCGCTTTTGCCACCAGCAACACAACTTCATCACAGCCCTTGGCTTCAGATTTTCTGTCCTGCACCTGCACAGCTCTGGCCCTGCCAAGGTAAACACTCTCCAAGACAGGGGCTACGTCATCATTTTTAATCTCGGTGAGGTGCCAGGTGAAGTTATGGAGCAGTATAGCGGTTAATGTATAAAAAGACTCTGCTGTGCTCTCTTGGGCTAAATTTCCACTCCGGGGGTTTGCATTGCAAGTGAATAGCAAGGAGCCACAGGGCTCTCCAGTGGCACTTCGGGCTCACACACTTCAATGTACTTACTCTGGCCACGCTGCTTTGAGGTAGGGCAGTGCTGTTAGCCCCGTTTTATAAATACAGCGTGCCACTGAGGTCTGCAGGACGCAGAATAGTAGTTGTACAGGTAACTGAATTCCCATGGGAGCCTAGATGCTTGTATCAGGCTTTTATAACATGACTTACGGCCACAGTTCCTGGGAATTTTTGAATGAACTGAAATGAGGCATTTTTATTAGTCTTGTATTCTCTAAGCAGCTGGCTTGCCTCGCTTTTTAAATGCATTGCTGAAGACAGGGCAAATGAAGAGTCCTCAACATCTCAACAACAGGTTTCCGTATGAAAACAAAAACAAAACCCCAAACCAATACCCCAGAAAAAAACGGATGAAGAGGACAAGAAACTTTGCTTCTCTTCCTTCCTCCATTCCTGCAACATTCCCAAGTAGTCACCATGAAAAGGAGATCCCTCACTACCTTACTGTACATGTACTTGGCCAGATTCTACAGTTTAAACAGCAATATCCATGTTTCTTCATCAGAAGTGGGCCCGTATTTTCAGTTCCTCAAAGAAAGAAACCTGATGTGTTTTTCACTGCAAGTACACTTGGGTTCCCAGCAAAGTTTATGAGTTCGGACTTGCCGTGACATCTCCAGTACTGAAGGCCGTCGAAAAATCAGAAGCTCATAAGTGGGTCTGCAGAAGTATTAACATGGCCAGTCTCGGGATCTTGCTTTTGAACACAAGAATTATCTTTTGTATTGAAGCATGTTTATTAGAGATGGAAAACCATCTTTTTTAGAGTGCAAGAGCTAATGTTCCAGCTTTCCAGATTATTCTGAAATACAAGAGCAACACAGACACTGTTAATAATGCAATCAAAGCAATTTAAATCCTTTTAAAGCATCCACAAAGGATTCTTTGATAAGAAGCAACTTTCATCAGCCTCAAAGACTAGGCGGTTTAGTATGTGCTGCTTATTAAGTTTATATGTAGACTGTGGTAATTCTAGTTTAGGCTGGAGGAGAACAGCAGTACATCAGAAGACATATTTATAAGCACTAGTGTTAGACTTGCTGGTTTTAAATGAAAAATATATTTATATTAATATAGGTCTAAATGGGGTTGTTCAGTGTTTAAAGATGCAATTTCTTTTCCATTAGTACCCTGACTGGACACAAAACAATTCTGTAAACTTTAAAGGCCTTGGTCTTTTTTTTTCTTTTTTTTTTTTGACAAAAAGATGGAAATTGCTGCAAGTGCACACAGTACGATGGGCTGAGAATCTGATTAGTTCAGCCATGCTGCATATTTTTGAATGTTGCTTTTAGTTCCTGTTTTGTCCTCCTTTTCACTGTGTGCCCCTGTAAGAGATCTTACATGTAGAAAGCAGAGATGGGCAAAAAAAACCACAAAAGTGGTTTTAGATTTGGACTGGGGTGGTTAGGATCTTTTTTAGCAGCATCCTCCCTGAGTTTGAATGAGGAGGGAGGCATGCAATTTTGGGACATCTCTAGCTGAAGTTTCCATCCATCCCAGGGCTGGTGGGAATTGCTTTGACAGGCCTCAGCCCCTTGGAAAAAGAAACTTTTACTTTCGTTGTGCCACCAGTCTTACTGCTGCTGACTTCTAGCCCCTTCTGGCTCTCCCTGCTGCCCAGCTTGAGGGAGGGTTCCCTTGTGTTCAAAGGCTTTCTTCCATGAGTTTGGTGTGCTTTCTGTCGTTCTGGACTAAAGCAGCCTAGAAGAAGAGAACAGCAGCTAAATAATAGACTTGGAACAGGATCTGTTTGAAAGATTTTGATTCACCTTAAAGAAAAGAAAGAAAACTGGGAAGGAAAGATGAGCTCTTATCTTGGGTCATTGAACATGAGCAGGAAAAGAACAATTAATTCATCCTACATCCACTTTGGGGTTTCCAGGTGTTATGGGGAGGGTTTTTTTAGTTTGGGTGTTTGTTTTGGTTTTTATTTTGTTTTGGTTTTTTAGGCAGCGGAATTACATTGCATTTGGATCTTACTCAGTTTTAATCCAGGCTGATTTAATGCCAAAGGAGAGCAGTGATCCAGAAGCCAAGTCCAAATTTTCCCGTGCAGCAGCATGGTGCCTGTCTTCTTGCCAATTTTCCAATGCATTTCTTTGAAATGTCTTCTCTTGGGATTTCAGTGTGTTTAAAAGGAAAATAAAATGCTACTTAATAGATAGTATATAAGTACAATCATTAGCCACACCAGTAATGACCAAAAAGCCAACAAGATGTTCCTGGCTTTCATAGACTTGAATGGGGAGATTTAAACTTAAACTTATCCCTTCCCACAGACATCTACAGGAGGAAACCTCACGAGCTGGTTGCAGGTGTTGGATCAGTAGCCCTTCAAAATGAGGGCTTCTGCTCAGAAACAGCGGTACAACTTTCCATACCAGTCTCGCTTAGACACCTGCAGTTTACACCAAATGAAACAGCATCAGAAAAGACTAGTTTTCAGCCAAGAGTCCTCACCCAGTTTCGTAGCCCACCACTAACCCATCAAAACCCACAGGTATATTGCAAATGGGAAAGAACAGGGGGGACGTGGTCTCTGCAGAACACTGTTTCTCTTGAAAATTGCTAAGGTGATATTTTGAGCCAGAAAAAATATGCTAAGTATTTAAATGGGAAATTAAGATGAAAAAAATCTTCACAAGACACAGGGAGTTTTTAATCTAATTAAAATATTAGATTTTTTCCCTTTTACTTGAAAGTCAAATACTTTATCAACAGCAACTTTATTACCTTGTTTTGTGTTTTTGACTTCATCGATGGCATGTTTTGATCAGTACAAAGTTTTACTAATAGGACTGTTTTTCCTAGGCATGTGCTTAGATATTTTTCAGAACCTTACAAAGTATCTGTCAGGGAACAAATCTGGCCATAGACTTTGAATGGTGATGGCATTTTCTGTATTCAGGTGTAAATATTTTGGTATGTTCTGTGTGCTGGATGCTCTTTAAAGTAGTATTTTAATACATAAGCTACTAAGTAAAGGGAAAAATGAGTCAGTAGAATTTAGAATGAACATTATTTCTCTTTATCTTATGAATGTTTATGACAGGCAACTCATGAAGAGTACAAGGATCACATTAGGTCAAGCAGGGACAAAATTAGAAAGGCAAAAGCCCACCTAGAGCTCAGTCTGGCCACAGTCGTAAAAGATAACAAAAAATGCTTCTACAAATATATTAATAACAAAAGAGAAGCAAGGAGAATCTCCATCCCTTACTGGATATGGCGGGGAACATTGTCTCCAAGGATGAGGACAAGGTTGAGGTACTTAATGCCTTCTTTGCCTCAGTCTTTAATAGCCAGTCCAGGTATCCACAGGGTATTCAGCCCCCTGAGCTGGAAGATGGGGATGGAGAGCACAATAACCTGCCCATAATCCAGGAGGAAGCAGTTAAGGACATGTTAAACCACCTGGACACCCACAAGTCTGTGGGACCTGACGGGATCCACCCGAGAGTACTGAGAGAGCTGGTGGAGGAGCTTGCCAAGCCACTCTCCATCATTTATCAGCAGTCCTGGTTAGCAGAGGAGGTCCCAGAAGACTGGAGGCTTGCCAATGTGACGCCCATCTACAAGAAAGGCCGGAAGGAAGATCCTGGGAACTACAGGCCTGTCAGCCTGACCTCCGTACCGGGGAAGATCATGGAGCGGTTGGTCTTGAGAGTGCTCACAGGGCATGTGCAGGACAACCAAGGGATCAGGCCCTTTCAGGTTCATGAAAGGCAGGTCCTGCTTGACCAACCGGATCTCCTTCTATGACCAGGTGACCCACCTAGTGGATGAGGGAAAGACTGTGGACGTTGTCTACCTGGACTTTAGTAAAACCTTTGACAGTGTCTCCCACAGCATTCTCCTGGAGAAACTGGCGGCTCGTGGCTTAGACAGTTTTACTCTTTGCTGGGTAAAAAACTGGCTGGATGGCCGAGCCCAGAGAGTTGTGGTGAACGGCGTTAAATCCGACTGGCGGCCGGTCACAAGCGGTGTTCCCCAGGGCTCGGTTCTGGGGCCGGTCTTGTTCAGTATCTTTATCGATGACTTGGATGAGGGGATCAAGTGCTCCGTCAGTAAGTTTGCAGATGACACCAAGTTGGGTGGGAGTGTTGATCTGCTGGAGGGTAGGAGGGCTCTGCAGAGGGATCTGGACAGGCTGGATCGATGGGCCGAGGTCAAGTGTATGAGGTTTAATAAGGCCAAGTGCCGGGTCCTGCACTTCGGCCACAACAACCCCATGCAATGCTCCAGGCTTGGGGAGGAGTGGCTGGAGAGCTGCCCGGCAGAAAAGGACCTGGGGGTGCTGGTTGACAGCTGGCTGAACATGAGCCGGCAGTGTGCCCAGGTGGCCAAGAAGGCCAACAGCGTCCTGGCCTGTATCAGCACTAGTGTGGCCAGCAGGAGTAGGGAAGTGATTGTGCCCCTGTACTCGGCACTGGTGAGGCTGCACCTTGAATACTGTGTTCAGTTTTGGGCCCCTCACTACAAGAAGGACGTTGAGGTGCTGGAGCGTGTCCAGAGAAGGGCAACGAAGCTGGTGAGGGGTCTGGAGCACAAGTCTGATGAGGAGCGGCTGAGGGTACTGGGGCTGTTCAGTCTGGAGAAGAGGAGGCTGAGAGGAGACCTTATCGCTCTCTACAACTACCTGAAAGGGGGTTGTGGTGAGGTGGGTGTTGGTCTTTTCTCCCAAGTAACCAGCAATAGGATGAGAGGAAATGGCCTCAAGTTGCGCCGGGGGAGGTTTAGATTGGATATTAGGACAAATGTCTTCACTGAGAGGGTGGTCAGGCATTGGACCAGGCTGCCCAGGGAGGTGGTGGAGTTGCCATCTCTGGAAGTGTTCAAAAAATGTGTGGATGTGGCACTTCAGGACATGGTTTAGGGAACACGGTGGCGCTGGATTAATGGTTGGACTTGATGATCTTGAAGGTCCTTTCCAACCTAGTGATTCTGTGGTTCTGTGATTCTATACTAATCTGTGTCGTTACTCTATTAGGAAGATAAAGAGTTCACTTGCCTGCACACATTATTTGCCAGTGATATTTTCTAAGTAAAGAGTTTGGTGTCAGTGAGCAGTGACTGCTTTCCTAGGGCTTCGACCTACCCAGCTTTTCACCCCCATTTTTGGTGACTTTGCAGGTGTTAAACAGGATTGCGCTGAAGCAGAAGGATCTGACTACCAAAGATACCGCTCTCAGAGCTGTTTTCATTACACTTCATCATCATAAGCATATGGTTTCACTTCCAAGTGTTTAACATTTCCATTTCCTCAGGAAATCATTCTTTCTATTTTTTAAACTTTTGAAACTGGTTGGATATTTTTACTGGCAGGCGGAGCAAGAGCGACACGACGATTAGCCCCAGCCCAAGGGAGCCCCTGGCTGCGGTGCCCGCGTGGCTCCCCGTCCCCTCCCCTCGTGCAGCGGCTCGTGAACGCCGCTCTGGGTGCTGCAGCCAGGTCTTCGGGGTGCAGCATGCTGTTAAAACGCTTCTGCTTTCCTTCTTTCCTTACTATAGCAAAACTGTGCACTCCTTTTTTCTGCTTTAGCTGAGAGAGGTGTTTTTCTTTCTTAGTCCACTAAGAAAGAGCAGACTCTTTCAGCTGACTTAGTGAGGCCAATGGCAAGATCAGGGCCTAAGAAAATATTCTGTGTCACCTGCAAGGAATGAAAGCAGTTACATCATGTGTTTATTGTCTGTATTGGTATATCCAGCACTTAAACGAACATGACCGAGGAATGGATGGCTCCAGGGAACAGCTCTGGCTCTTGTGTTTTCAGAGATTATTTCTGGTATTTCCTTTTTCCTCATTACGAATGGGTCACCCTTCTCACGTGTTGGCCAAGTTAGGTACCGTAGGAGGAAGTCTGTGCTCGTGTCGTCTTCATGTTTCATTTATGCACATATGTAATAGTGTTTAGCTGCTTGTTTTCTTTTCCTGCTATGCTATGAAGTAGTTATTGGATGTGCAATTTGCACTCTTACGTACTGATATTACTAGCCCTTTTGTTAGAAGAGCATCCTCTGCTGCCGTGAGCGTCACCATATCATAAAAACTTTGATAAACTAACTGCATTTTGTACAACAAGGCTTGTCACCATGCACCATATGGTGCTGTCCAAGGGAAAATATAGGGCAAACTAGGTGATTAATGTATTTGTTCCTTTGTGTCTTATTCTGATACAAATTCAGACAGACGCATTTTTTGCACTGCTTGTTTAAACATGAGGAAGCTTGCTGTGGGTTTGGGCTTCTCAAGGGATTGAGTCCTGCCATCAAGGAGGCTGCGTGCTACCAATACTCAGGGTGTATATTTTATTCATACCTTCAGAAGAGTGAGTTAGTCAAGGTAGCAGAAAACAGCATCAGGCAGATGTAGCTCAACCTCCAGACCTCCCAGGCGAGCTCACCTGAGCTGCTCAGCCTCTGCCTTTGTGCTGGCCTCTGGGACATTGTAAGTTGCTGTTTTGATTCACTCAGGCTCTTTCCTAACTCCTTCGCTTACCTCAGCGCCGCGCGTGTCTGCACATCCCTTCAGCAGTTGCCTCTGCGCTAAAAAAGCTACTCAGTCAAGCAGCACAAGCTTGTGCCACTCGCAAGGAAACCCAGCATCCAGGGCTGCTCAGCGTCCAAGCGAGCCCGCTGGCTTTCTCGCCATACGTGTCTGTGTCATGATGTTGCACGCTGGAGGCTCCAGCTCATGCGAAGAAACCAGTGCCACAGGCTTGCTGCTGATAGTTAGGTAGACTGGAAGTCGTGTTAGGATTTACACAGTTATTTCGATCCAGTTTTATTTGCCAGAGGGTACCAAAGCATTGCAATCTTCTGGATAGATTGAGTGACATCCTGATCCAAAATGGACTGGCAACGCCAGCCATAAAACAGTGCTGGTACTTCCTTCCAGACTACTTTAGAAGACCAGACCAGAGCAGGACCATACCGAATTAAAAGCATAGTCCAGCTAGCCCCAACTGGTGTCTCCAGCAACCACGCCGTAGGTGCTTCAGGGGCCAGTTCCTGAAGTACAGCCATACCTGCACACAGGCACAGCACTGGGCAAGCACCCACCTTCTTCTTACAAGAGGCAGCCTTGGGTGCTGCTGCCCACCTGCCACCCAGCTACAGGTCAGCAGGTCCAACATCTCGTACAGCATTTTCCGTTCAGGAGGGATGTCCTGGTTTTGCGGAATGTGGTCCCCAGCGCGTAACCTGTGATGAGCGAGCCCTTCGTCCAGGTGTCCCCATGGCCAAGGCGAGCTGCGTCGCAGCCGCGTGCCTGCACATGTTCTCCTTGGAGTGGACGGAGCGGAAGGGTGCAGGGGGCCAAAGCAATGGGGGAATAAAAGACATGGCAGGAGAGACTCCAGGCTTGAGAGAGAAGTAACCAAGGCACTGACAACTTGTGTGGGTTTCGTATGTCTGTTTGCAGTGCTATGTTATGTGTTTAGAAGCTGGTTGTTTCCATAATAACAGCAAGTGCCATATGGCAGCGAGGAGGGTGGTGAGAGGAACGCTCAAGGAAACACAGTATGTTGTTTGACATGTGTGTGCTTCTAGAGGAATAACGTGTCTCGAGCGAGTACTGCTGCTCTGAACAGGCTGCAGGATTTGCTGCTCTCATCAGAAAAATATCAAAAAAAAAAGAAAAAGCAGAAATTTGAAAACACATAGTTTGCAATAACTGTTTAGTAGAGAGTGGGTTAAGCATTTCCAGAGATTAGAGGCACTTTAGTGCATATCTAGGATGCATCCAGGAAGGTATCCACGAATTCCAGCTTTTCCTAACCTTTAATGTATGACTCACATTTCAAGGACTTGTAATTTGCTCCCCACATTGCCACAAACACCACCAGTCTGAGCGATACCTTTGCAGAGTGCATGTATTTCCACCACAGAAAAATGTGAAATTATTTTTTCATAATAGCTGAATGGCTTTTGCGGGACTTTTACCAACATCAGCTCTGTAAAACTGAGCCTCTCTTGTCTCAGTCTTAAAGCCATTAATTATATTTGTATTTGGATATCTGAAACGTGGTGGTGGGGAGAAGGCAGCAGTTCTGATTTGGGGTCGTGGTTCTGCGCTCACGCAATGCTTTAAACTCCTAATCAACCCAAAAGGCAAAGCTCTTCTCATTTTCATGCTTCTCTTCTTCTCTTTATTGCCTCTAGAGAGAGATTACTGCAGCATATGTGAAAAGCAGCCGATCGGAAGGCTTCTGTTTCGGCAGTTCTGTGAAACTCGACCTGCACTCGAGTGCTGCATTAGGTTCCTTGACTCGGTGGTAAGTCAATTCTTGTGATATTTTGGGGTGCTTCACAGTGCTCTCCTGACAGAGGAGACTCCCCTGACCCCAAGAAATCACTGTTTCATGGGAGGTGATTTTGTGTCTAACGCAGCTGCGCAAGCAGCCGACGGGGGCTGACCCCGTCAGCATCCCAGCGTCATTGGCGGTAGCGCTGCACGTGGGGTCGGTGCCAGCCTCGGGGAGCGCAAGCCCACCGGAGCGGGAGGACAGGCACCCCGGCACAGAGCTGGCATAGCCTCCCTTCCTGCCAACACCCAAGCAGCTGACCTGCTGTGAGTAATGTCTTTTGATGTGGGTGAAGCCTGCAGTGCTGGGAGGCACTGGGAGGCAAGGGAAGGTGATGAACGGACTGGCGAGAGAGGATGAGGAGTATGATAATACTAATATCTATCTCTTGCCAAGCCTTTTCATCGGTAGAGTTCAGGGTGATTTACAAAACATCCTGATGGTTATCCTGGTTTTTCAGATAGGAAAACAGAGGCACAAGGTATAGAAGTGACCTGGCTGAGGTCACCAGGAAACAAATCTGCTCCGTTTTCCACCCCAGTGAGCTATCAGTTAACGCGGCCACTGAGCAACATCCCCCAGCTCTGGGGGGCCTGACGCTCTTTCCCAGTCTGGCAGCACTTGGCCACGTGTAGTGCCAGCAGGAGAAGCTGTTCACAGTGGAAGAGTCTCTCAGCAGCTTTCTTGCTGGGCGCCTGCGGAAGGGTAGGGTGTTGATGAGCCAAAAGGCTAAACTGTACCGGGGAGGAAGATGAACCTGTCGCTGCTGAGTGTAGGTGTGCAGGGAGGCTTCGCTCTCTGGCTGACGCTGGCAGTCAAAAGCAAAATGGTGCATACCAACAGGGATAAAGTGATTTTTTGTTTGTACCGTGGTGAAGCTATTCTGAAGTATAGGGGGATGTGAGGATTGCACTGAAGTTGCAAAATTAAGAGTCTGGGAGAAGACATGTGGTCATTTAAAGTTTATTTAGCACTACAGTATCTACAGCAAATCTACAGCATCACAGAAAGTGTTGGATAAAGTCCTGTTCAAATCAGTTTTACCTGGTCACAGCTTCCACCTGATGTTCCTAGCACTGATTGTGCTTTTCCCTAGTAGAAAGGTTTAGCCATCAAGGTACATGGAACTGCTCCATCTGACAAACGCTCTGTGCAGCTGTGCTCCAGCCCGGCAGGCAGCAGGGCATTTCGGGTACCCTGGATGTGTTTGTCCTGCACCGAACCGGCATCACCTAGTGAGGTGTCTGCCACTGATGAGACACCACACGCCCGTCTCGGGAGAGGTATCCCCGCAGAAATGCCACATCAGGTGTGATGCCCGAGGAGATGGGCGATGGCTGTCCCTCTAGGAAGCTGCAGGAGTCCTTTGGGAGACAGCCACAAAAGGCTGCTTCCAAGTGGGTTTAATTTCAGACAGAAGAGACTGAGCTGCCCTCAGTTTGGAGAGGGTTAGCGAGGCTCTGTTCTCTCCTCACACCTCCTCGCAGCGACAGGCGTCGCGTTTTGGTCCCAGCAGCGCCCAGGGGCTGCGGAGAGGGAAGCCCACATTGCGGGAGCCCTGCACTCGCCTGGGAGCGGGCGCTCAGAGGCTACCGCTTGAGTTGACACTGGCAGTAACATCTGGACAAAAGGAAACCTTACTGTCCCCCTGTGTGCCCCCCGCCGAGCCCCCAGCCCCAGAGCACGGCGTGATAACCTTGGCTGCAGCGCTGCCCAGCGCCTCTCCCAGCAGTGCCAGGCTGCCCAGCCCGCCTCCGACTGCGGGAATGGAGGGCACTGTGTCACTTCATTCTCCCGAAGCCCTGTGGAGCAGTGCCAAGCACTGAAACTCCACGTCCTCCCAGCATCCATGCAGTGCAGGCCGTACCGGTCCTTGCGAAAGCTTGCGGTGGGACCGGCTTTGTTTTAAAGCTCCCTCTCCGAGCAATCCCGGACTGATATCCCCAAATCCTTTTGTGAGGGTGTGCTTTACACCCTCTCCCAGTTTGCTTTTGCAGACTGGAGCTGCCCTGTGTACCTCCAGTGGGCCAGCGATCCATTCCCAGTTAGGCTTAGACTGGCAGTATGAGGATTTCATGAACAAAATGCCTGGCTGTGTGGAGGTCTGAATATTTACTCTCTCTCTCTTTTTTTTAACGCTAATTAACAGCAGTCTCCTTTGTTTTCTGATTTCAAATTCTGTACAAGCTTGCTCCCAGCCCATGAAAATCCCTGTATTAGGCAATGTTAAGGTCTAGCAATACAGCCCATAGCCATTAAATTAGATGATTACTACTGAAACTCGCCCAGCAGGGTCACACTGCATTGAGTGAGTAGTGGGATTCAGGCCAAGTCCTACGTTAGGCAAAAAAGTCCTATAATAAGATGAGAAGTTTGACTTTACAGCTCTATTCTGAGACCACCAGGAATATGAAACCTTTTGGAGACCACCTGCTGTAACAAGCCCCAAGCAGAAAAAGACAAGACCTTCCATTTTCTTTTGATTTAGTTATTTTTCTAACATGAGATGCAAAACTTAGCTTTTATGTAATATCAAATAAAAAGAAAAAAAATATTAGAGGAAAATATTTAGCCGTTCATGAGAGGCTCACAGAGCTTTTTGCACATTGAGAGGCAGGACCACCTCTCTTTTACAGAGCACAGCTAAGGGACTTTACCAGGTCACGCAGTGAGTCATTGGCAGGAGCCAGTAATGGATGCCTCCCAGTTTTTACTACAGTTTCTTAACCAGTGCACTCAACTCCTGCAAAGAAAGCAGCCATCAGGGCTCCTGGGGGGAAACCAGAAGCTGTCAGACACTCAGCAACCTCCGTTCCCATACTTAACGTGAGACTAAGTTTTGCAAGCTCTCTCTCATGCCTTTGCTTCCAAAGACTGGTAAAATCAACTAGACCTTGCAGACCAGAATATGTAAAGAGAAAAAAAAAAATCCCCTCTTTGCTGACATTTATGTCTGCTGTTGGCTGAAATAACTAACCTGGTCTGATGTAGTCTCCTGCAACTCTAATTATAGCAGCATCTGGGTTTTTTTGTCTATGCAGTTAAACAGTTGTTAGGCTGCTTTCTGAGTAAAAAAGGATTTGTATCATTAAATTCTGCATGCATGTAGGTGTGTATCTGTCAGTTCCCTCTGAAACCTGTGAAAACCTTGGCCAATTTCAGCCAATAATTGAGATTAAAGTGCTCAGAGGCATAAAGTTTCTACATGCCTTCTGAGAACAGTGTTTGGGTAATTAGCCACAATCTATCAATTGTAAAATGGACTACAAAGATACGTGGTTTGTAAGCAGTAGCCCCCAACATTAAATGATAAAAGTGATAAAAACGAAGAGATGCAGAGCTTTGCAGTGCAGCGCTGGTGGAGCTGTGGGCGGTCGGTTCCCACTGTTGCTGTGGGACCAGTAAGCGACCATCAGTGTGGCTGGTTGGCTGGGAAATGGGCAACAGCAACCCCTTCTCCTGGCCGGTACGGTAAGGCTATAAGGACAGGGAGCCAGCTCTTATTACGGATACTGTGCAAACAATTTTATGAGAGAGATCCTGACTTGCCTAGATAAAATATGTAGTAATGACAGAGATCCTGACTTAGCTAGATAAAATACCTAGTAAGAAGTATCAATGACTGCAGCTTGTGTCTCTGAGTGCATCGCGTGCTTATCTGTGTGCATGTAAACACAAAGAACTCCCATCGGGGTTCACCAAACCCTTATGTGGCCATTCAGGTGAAGGAACTATGCACACATAAACTATTATCATTAAATGGTGATGGTTTATGATTAAATCAGCTCCCTTGTAAGCCCTTAGTAAAGAATTCGCGCACGGCCCTAAAGCACACTTTTCTGTGCTTACAAATATTTTAGCAACATCTCCCAGCAGCAGATTCCTGGGGTGCTGGCTCTTGACGTTTCCCTCTCCTCTCCTGTGATTTTTGTGTGCCATTATAGTGAAGATGTTAGCTTCTGGACTTCCTTTCCTGCTTTGTCTACTCACATTCATAATTTTTTTTTTTTTTCCAGGGGAGGGCTTTTAGCATTTTAATGTGGGCCAGATTTAGATCGACTGGAGGAGAACGTGGCTAATTCTGGTTAAGGAGAAAATAACGTGACATTATTTTCTCTCTAACCTGTATGATGTTATTTCTTTGCACTGAAGTCACACAGAAGCACATCCTCTGGAGGAAAATGTCCCTGCTGCCTCTCCGGGTTGTTTCTGCTTGTCCTATCTGGCCGCACGGCCAGGGGTGAGAGGCACGACCTCCTCGGGTGGGCTCGGGTGGAGCTCGGGTGAAGCTCAATGCTTCACTAGACATTACACTTATCTGGGGTAAAAAGGACGAGCGAACATCCATTTAATGCCATTTGTAAAAACCCTGTCTTGCTGTTAGGGAGGTTTCATTTGGTTAAGTCCCTTACATGGTATATAAACCATCTGTGTATGTGTGTCTTAAAGCTGTTGAAGGCTTTTTCCATCAGAAATGCCAGTTTGTTGATACCAACAAACTCATTGACTCAAAATGTGTTTTTAAACAGTCAAAAGGGCACTTTTTGCCCTGAAAAAAAAATCAAAAATATGAAAAACGTGGTTTCAAGTTCACTTTTCATTTAGAAATGCAAGTTATTATGAATCCCAGCTGTTTGGGCTTTGCGTTCCAATTTTCAGTCACAGATTTTAAATCTCCAGCAGAGGCAAGTGCAAGGGCAGTCGCTGGAGCACAGAGCAATGACAGGGCAGAACCTGGAGTCTGAGGAAGGAGTGAGCAGGAGCTGGAGCAGAGAGAGGTGCTGGGGATCTCTCCTGCAGGAGGGAGCTGAGAAAGCAGAGGTGTAAAATTGGGACCGAAACGCCAGTAGCCTCCTGCAGATGCTCAGAAGGTGACTCCACTGCTCCTGACTTATACCAAGAAGCGGAAACCGCTCTGGTGAGAGCATCCGTTTCCATCCCTGTCTCCTGTTGGGTACGAGGGACCAACTCCTGTGGCCGTGCTGTGCTCCCACAGGCAACCAGCAGCTACCTCCCGTGGGAGAGAGTCCTCCCAGATCTTCAGAGAGATCCCTTTGGCTCCGTTTTTCAATTTTCACATATTTTTATGTCATACAGTTCCAGGAGCTCAAGGAATATTAAGATGAAAATCAAACACTAGATCAAACAATGTGTCAGAATTAAGGTTGCTGATGTGAGCCCCCGCTGGCTCCCTGTGCCATTGCCCTCTCTATCGGTCACAGGCACCCTCCAGCCCCCGAATCTCTTGCTGGGCCATCCCTGAGCCCATGGCCCCATCCCAACAGCCAGCCACAGGCTGAACGTTGCTCTCTTTCCCAGTGGAAGTGCATTTTCCCATCTGATCTCACTCCGCTTGCCCCAAGGACAGCTGCTCCGAAGGGAAGGACACCGCACACCCCTGTGCCCCAGTCAGCCAGCGTTGCTTCTAGGGACGCAGGAGCCACTGAAGTAACTACCACCTCCGAAACAGCAGCCAAAAGAAAAGTTAGCAACAAACGGCGGCCAGCCCACATCCTCTCGCCATTTGGACTGAAGGATCCGCGCCCGCCCGCAGAAAGAGCCTTCCCTGCAGCTCGTCCCATGCAGTCAGTGTGATCGTAAATCCTCCCCTCATTTATGAGCTATGAATAGGGCCCTGTCTGACCTAACTAGGGCATGGAGAAGCTATTAGACTTGAGAGCAGGAGCCTTGAAACACATGCCTGGATTCATCAAAGGAATAATGGAAAATATTTTGTTCCACATGGATTTTAAGTAACGATGTTATTTCTAGCAATTAGGGATTTGCAAACTGTGGCTGTGCTTTTGAGTATTGTGGAAGAAGGGGATGTATCTTGTGATTTAAGCACAAGATTGAGAGTTGAGGACCTTGGTACGCTTCCCAAGCAGGCGGCAGAGTGAGCATGGGGAAGTCGCTCTGTCTGTCTACATGGGCAATTCCTCCTGTAGTAACAGCCCGTGGCTGACAATGTACCAGTATCTGTTGCTAAATAGCTCAAAAGTGGCACTGAAGGAATAATAATGAACTTAGAAACCAAATGAAACGGGTTTCTAGTGCTCGAGCTACAGCGAGATCAATGCTGTTCACAGTTGGAGCTTACGGTTCCTTCTCACATCCTCACTTGTCTGTCACGTCCTACCTTCACCACCACAGTGTCGCGTTTTCGGAGAGTGTCGAATGCAAGTATAATTAAACTTTCCTTTTATTCCTTCCCAACTATCTTGAGACAGAATTAGATACTCTGTATACGTGTGTGCATTTAGCTCTGCATATGTTGGATCCCATCAGGAATTACATTTCCAAACACTGGCCTGATTCCTGATGAACTTCAGGTCTGTCCTGATTTGCTTCCTGTTCCACAATTCAGATGGGATGTAAATGTAACAGGGTAGCTATCTGTGGCAGAAAGGACATCAGATTTTTTGACATCTCCCTGCTGTACTTCACATTGCAGATGATGATTTTGAGTCGGAATATATTGGAGTCAATATATTACCAGAATCCAGAGTCTAAAAGCAAACGAAGGAGAAAGAATGGTCATTATTGGATAAACTGTAAATAGCACTGAATGGAGGACTCAGAAGATCTTCTAGATGCTTCCATGCTGTGGCAATGCCAAGGAGTTCTTTCTTTGCAGTCTTCTGCACAGACAGTTACATTTAAGTACAATTATTTCCTTTTATTAAAATACATTGTTTCTGTTTTCTTTTATATTAAAAACACCTAGTTTGTCTGTGAACGTAACCATAAACTGTAAGGTCCAAAAAAGATGCAACTTTGACTTTTTAAAAAATGTTTCCTTCTGTTAATCTTGCCATTGCTTTGTCCCCTAGTAAGCAATCATGGAGAAAAATGTAGTTACGATGCTGTAAACATTTGAGAGTGTGCTTTAATGAGCTGAAATGACCCATACTCAGATACCATCTAAAAGGACAGGAAATTGGATGAAAGGTTTTTTTAAACCCTTGTATAAAGTTTTATGAGAATGTAATCAGTTCATCCCCAAAACGGTCCCTAAAAGAGAAGTACTGCGCGTGTGGATTTTAGCTTTTGGTGTATTTTTCATCAGCAGAACAGGCTTCTCTGTTATTTGTGGTCATTGTCATTTCCCAAACCAAATCAGATCATAGTTCTAGATTGTTCAAGCAACCTGCTATGTATGTATATAAATACGTAGCTTCAGACTTAGGCTGCAGGAGCTAAATCGGCGCTGGCCAGATAGATGGGTAATAGCATTATTACTACATTGTGGTTTTCATGTCATTCCTAGGTCTGCGTAGCTAGGGTATCCATTACAGCCTGCTTTCGGATTTATTGCATCAGGCTCGGAGCAGTACATACATCTTCCAGTGGGCAATAGTTCTGAAATTTGTTCTTCCAAGTGTTTGCCAGTTCAGTCTGATTTACCTTTTTTTTTTTTTTTTCCTTTTAACTTCCTCCTCATTTATCATCTCAGACAGCTTGTATTGGACCAGGTTACTTGATTGGTTTGGCAGGACTTTCTGGGATCCTTTTTCTAATATGAGCAGTCATGAAAGCTGTTAGCCAGTCTTCTTTTTTGATTTTTTTTCTGGAAAATGTTTTGATCCTAAAGCTTTGTATCTTGAGCAGTGCCAAGTGGGAATGTCTCTAAGAACTTGTCATTGTCATTTAGTCACTGGAGTCCCACACGGTGTGCGTTTCCTTTGAATGCCTGCCATGGATCCAGAATTCCATGGATTAATGTCTTCATGGTGCACAAGTAATGCTTCCTTTGATTTCTATGTAAAAGTTGTCCTGAAACTCATCAAAAGACAGTAATGCATAGAAGAATCAGAGTTTTAAAATGTAGGTAAATGTTGTGTGGGGAATGTGGTGCTCTCTTTTTTAATGCACTGGGGAAGTCAAAGAGAATTTTGCCTATAGTGTCTATTGCTCTAAATGGTCTCTCTTCTTCTATTTTGGTCCTAAGAATCGGCTCTTGGATCTGCCTTCTGGAGGCACTGAGTCAAAGATCACTAAAAGTGATGGGCAAATCTCTCTGCTTTGCAGGAGGAGTGTTACACCAAGGGGAAGTGTTAGACCAAGGGGAAGACATAAATGCATGGGAAGGACACATTCAACCAAAAAGACAATGAAGGAGTTCACCTGGTGCTTGAAATACCACTGTGGCAAGAATTAGCAAATATTCACTTTCTCCACTACTCAAAGAAATGACTTTACCTTCTGTGTCCATCTTCCCTTTGAGCAAAAGCAAATAAAGTTGCAATCTCTAGTCACTGAATGCTTTCTGAAAGCTAGCTTGGCAAAGCTATAGAAGATAAATGAATTACATTTTATTGGTGTTAATTAAGAGACAACATCTCAGAAAGTGCACCACTAGGGTTTGCTTAATATATAGTGGAAAGTTTTTAATGGGATTGTCTTTATGGGTTTTACTTCCATCAGAAAATGGTATTTATCCTTCAGATTTTTCTGACAGAGCATTCTGTTAAGGCCACATCCAAAATGAAGTTACAATGGTGAAATAAAAGTGCAAATATTGACCTTTTTTTTATATCTGTTCCAGGCAGAATATGAAATTGCTCCAGATGAGAAGCTGGGAGAGAAAGGAAAGGATATCATGATGAAATACCTCACCCCAGAGGTAAGGGGCAGCCATAGTGGCGTTACTGAAGGAATGCTGCAAGGCACACCTTTGCTAAACAAGGCTTTGTAAACCAGAGTCCTAAAATTTATGGTGACAATCTCCAGTGAATAAACTTGCAAGTCTTACACAAACAGTCAGAGAGAAAAAAAATTTTAATCCAATCCAGCAATTGACTTCTAAGGATAAACTTGAGTTTATCAGGGGCTTAATTCATCTGTGGATGAGCAAGGGGCTTCTCTGGGGGCTTGGTGTGCAAAGCCCTACATCTGTGGTGTCATGCGACCTCAGCTGTTACCAACAGATGCCACAATTATTTCCTGCCCAGCTCAAAAGAGGTGGTGCCATTTCATACACTGTTGTGTAGAAAGCACCGGCAAAAATGGTCTTTGGTAATAGACACTGTATTTTGGTACAAAAATTCCCACTTCTCCCCACTACCATTTGCCCCAGGGTAGGCAGGGGCATGCAACACTGACATGGGACAGCGAGTTTTGGAGCTGCGAGGTGCTATCACCCGTTCTTGTTTCCACCGCTGTGGGTTCCTCAGGGTTGCATCTCGGGGCTGTCCGAAGGAGAGGAGCTCATGGCAGCAGCTGTCTCCACAGGGTGGCACTCCAAACAGAACTACAAATGTGCTGTGGGAATTTTGGGCAGGCTGCACTGGGACTAACTCTTTTTTGAAGGGGGTTTGATCATTTGCTGACCGCATTTAACCTTTGCAACAAAAGTCACTGCCAGTAAGCAATAAACGTCCAACTTCAAACACAAGAACAATCCTAGGATTTTTCCTAAGTTGCTTTCATGAGAGTAATCAAGATGTACAATTGCTGCTTCAACTGCTTTACAAGAGAAATACATTTGACCTTCAGGAAAATTAATTGCATTTTTGGCAGATGTCTTTCTAAAGTGTTTAAATAGTACAATATGTTTTGGAGGTGCAGGGGCAGAGCAGACCACTTTTTTTCCAGTCAGTTGTTTTCCTACAATAAATTTCAATGCATACTTTCAGTTATCTCAGACTGCATTTCGGGATCTGGTTTCGTTTACTGAGCCTGGCTAGTTTCATGTGCAGCCATTTAGCACTGCCAGCATGAGTTCCTGCTGCCCATTCATTAGGGGCATGAAGTTCCACTGCTTTTTAAATCCACCGAAATGACCATTTATCTTAAATTTTCTGTCAACAGAGGAACGAGGGACAAATACTGAGGGAAAATATTTCCCACTGCTCAAGTTCTCATCTGGAACTGGAGAAAGGCATTTTGCTGATAGCAGGGCTAGCAAAGTGAGAGAATGATAGTACTGCTTTGTTTCAGATGGTCTTGGTGCAGGTTTACAGATGCCAAATCCTTTCCCTGCTGTCCCATGGCACTCCTGCTATCCTTGTCCGTTTGCCAGCAGCACCATAGTGTAGCAGAAGCACATGGAATAATTTAGTGAGGTAAGTGAATGTGCAGTGAAGACCAATCTGAGGGCAGCTGCTTCTTCATCAAGCAAAAATGGTGATGTTATAGGAAGGGAAATTACTGGGACTCCAGAGCTGGAGTTTCCATTCTCTGCCATGCTCTGCACTTCATATTTGACCTGTGTACCTGGTTTCTCAGTACGTAAAATATTTAAAGATGTGTAAATATTTAAAAGATATTTACAGTCTGTTCTGTTTTTCTGGTATTTGCAAGTTGCCTTCACGTCTTTGGGCAAAAGGAAACACAAGTTGTGCTCCTTCACTTGTAATCTAAAACTGCCTCCCTGGTGGTGGTCCTTCTTTAATGTCTGCATTGGTCTCACTGCACTTTTTTTTTTAAATGGGAAACTTCTGCTTCTTCCCAGAGGGATGTTTAAGCCCTGTATAGCAGAAAATATTTTCTGGAGGTGAGGTTGACTGTGCCATAGCGGTGGGTTGAATGCTAGATTCTCTATCAAGTCTCCCACGCAACAAATAGTTAAAAAACTAGAGCAAGGCCTGGAATAATTTAATTTCTTTTTAGATACCTAACTAAGGTACTCAGGGTAGGAGTTCAGATGGCCTACTGTCCTTTCTTGTCAAGAAAGAGAAATAAGAACCTCCAAAGGACAGGTTTTAAGCCATTAGAAGTCAGTGATTCAAAGCCGGGTTAGATGCTTGCAGTCAAGAGGAATGAAACGGGACCCAAATGTCTTTATGGAATATCATCCTGGCCAGCAAGGAAGCCTTCTTTTCATTAGGAGCTGCATTTCTCCATTTATTTATCAGTCCCTTGAAAGATACAAATTGCTGCTGATTCCAAAGTCTCCTGCTTTCAGAGGAATGCTTCTTTTAAGTAGGTGTGTGTCAGTGCTTCAAAGAACCCGATTGTCTTGATATAAAAATAGTGTGACATACAGCTTGACTGATAGAATAAAATTATAGGTTTAGTTCTTGGACAGATAATTCAGTCTTATAATGTGAGGAGTATTTTTCCCAGAGTGCATGATCAGAAGCAAAATGAAAACAAAAAGTAGACTTCATGCTTTTTAATATTTATAAATGATTTTTAGTTCTTGCTTAGATTTTTAAATGTCATACATATTTAACATACAATGTGTCAGTATGTCATCATTCTAAAGTGCATTCATTTGCATAGGGAACATGCACTTTAATAAAACATACAGTACTTGCACAGCAGAAAGGAAAAGAAAACACTTTCCCAGATGAATAGACACCACACCAGTACACAGCCTCATGTGACTCACGCAGCCACTGCCTGCAAGATGGTGCTACGCCGTACAGTTTGCAGACTCAAACGTGTGGGAGCAGTGAATTCCCACTTGGAGATCTCTGTGTGAGAACATTCAGCATCCACCCCGAGGCCGCTAAACAAGCTCAACACTTGCCAAGATGGTCGAGGGGGAGGCACTTTTTCAAGTAAACACAGTTCAGACTCTTCGCAGCTTTAACATCGTGAACAGTCCCTACATGCTCTCTGGGGAAGTTGAGAAGAGGTCTAGCAGCCTTTTGTCGTGGTTGACGCCAGGGGCGGCATGAGCAGGTCAGGCTTCAACCATCTCACTGGCCTACAGGCAACAGCGGTGACAAATTCTGAATGTGTCCTGGCACCTGGAAGGGAAAACAGGTGGTTTAGGCATCTCAAAGAAGTGGCATCTCTTGGGATGTGATAGAGTCCTCATCACTGGACGTTTTCAAGATGCTATTGGACAGGATGCTAGATAATCTCATCTAGGCTCCCTTTCCCACAAAACGTTGGACCAGATGATCTTTAAAGGTCCCTTCCAACCTGAGCTGTTCTATGATTCTGTGTGCTCAGGTCCTCACCTAGAAAGACATTAGTATTCTCTCTCTCTGTTGTCTAAAGTTCATTGAAACATTCATATTCAACAGGCCATTCTGAACTAGTTGATAGGAGGGAAATGTAAGGAGTACATGTGATCTTCACACTGAGCATGCCAAAATACAAGCATTTTCGTGGCTTCCTTAGCAGCTTCACTTGAGTGGTGAGAAGGAGAGTGAAAACCCACAGAAGGGGTATCCTGTAGCTGAAGACACCACCCATCCTTCAAACATGCTCTGCAGAATTGTTACCGTACTTCTCCAAGGAGGTCCAGATGTGAGCTGGCTACTCCTCAGGGCCTATGTGGGGATAAGCACTGGTGAGACGGCCTTGTCTGTTAAGAGGAAGAGACCTAACGAGGCATGTGCCACCTTGAGCATTAAGAGGATGAGAAGGATGAGACCCAACGAGGCGTGTATCACTTCAGGACTGTAATCTGAAGGGAACTCCACCTGCAGGCTGCCTTTGCTTAACCGGAGCAGTGCAATGGTTGCCGCACTGGCAAGATCAATGTTTCTTGACTAGAGTCTTACTTCTTCAGGAGAGGCTTTAACAGTTTCCATGAAAAAGGCACTTAAAGCTGCCTTCTTGACTTAATAAGCCCAAAGGGCAAAAGTCCAACCCACAGGAAGTCTAAAATTTCTGAGGTTGTGAAATATGATGGTAAAAATGCTAAAATGAATTGGTCACAAATATTTCTTTCCTGGCTTTTCCTAATCTCAACAGTTGAGTGGGAATGTTTCAGTTTTAGTTCCAGTTCTGTCTGTAAATGGAAAAGCCCTCAGTGCTTCGTGGAACAGTTGAGTTAAACTGAACCCAGCCTGGCTTCATTACCTGGCTGCTTCTTTTACTGGAAGAGCAAAGAGATGTGTTTACCTTTTTACTGCTTTTAAATTAGAGTTTTGCATCTCCATGCATCATTTTTGCCTTCCTGCCTGACAGCTGCCTGTGCCATACTAAATCACTAGCCCATTATTTTCTTTTTCACTGTAAATCACCTTGAGATACCTTGAGAGATGCTACATAAAACTAAATTGATTTGAAATGGCTCTTAAGACGGTCTCCATATGCCATTATAGTTTATATTTGGACTCAGATGGGTACTAAAAATGTTACTGAATAGGATGTCTAATGTGTATTGTTAGCCCCATTAATATACTTCATAGAATATGAAGAACAGCAACTGCATTAATTTTCTTATCTGAATTCCTGTTTGGTCTCCCTTCCTCCAGGAAACGCACAGAATAAAGGCCATGTTTGCAATTTCTTTCTTTGCTGCAAGAGGTGAGCTGGACACAGCAATAACCTCCTTACTCCAGTCTAAGGCTAGCAATGGGTATTTTGCTAAATGAAAATATGTCTTTGTTTTTATGAACAATTATAGGATAAGGAAGGGAGGGAAAAGTCCCCTGAAAGGGAAACTGACTGATCAGCAGTGCCTGGCCTTCCACTTGTCTACTGGCTAACATGTGTTCTTCTCTCAAATCAGTTCTTTATAGAGAAGAAAACTATGATGTAATATGGGTGAGATGATATTAAAATGATACATGAGGCCTTTTGCTGGACAAAGCCATGCAGCCGAGTCCGGGCTCCTGCTCACAGACACCCTCTCTCAAGTCTGTGTGTTGGCAAAGAGTAGTTTTCTTTTTGCGCACCGTTGCTTTAATCTTGATGCCGAGGATCTTTGCCCTTGGTTGCTCTCTCCTTGAGATTTCTTTCCACCACCAAAATAAATGCAAACTTCAGCACTTGCGCTTCTGAGTGAGTCATCTTCGCTGATCACTAAAGCCTTCCATCTCCCATAGGGAAAGTTTCATGTATCACTTTTTAATGATTCTGGCTGAATCCTGGAAGGGCAGGTCATACCGTACCAAGAATTGGATTCAAGTACTGAGACTTCTTCATCTAACTTCAGTTTTACTAAATGCCTTCTAGGGAACGTTGTTGTAATTAGTTTTTGGAATGGCCAAAACAAAAGCTGAATGTTACTGTACGGGAAGCTCTGGAAGAAAGAAACATTAAGCTTCTGTAAAGCAATCTGCAGAGTTTAATACAGAGGCTTTCTGTTTTGAAAGGTGAGCATTCAGGCACTGTTTTCTACATTGTTGCCTTTCTCGTACAAATTCAGCATCTATCACTTATATCTAGCAAGTCATCTCCATCCCTCTGTAGCTTATTATCTTGCTAATAAAAGGCCAACACAATAAACCTTTTCACTGGCTACAGCGGATGGTCCCTTAAGGCTTGGTCCAAGAGTTATCTCCGCAGCTAGTTTTCAAATTTTTCTAAACCTATGCATTTCATTAATGACCCTACTTGCTCAAAGCATTAGTCACTGTGTCCTTTGGGTTCCTATTAGGAGACTTTTCAGGATGCTAAATACTTAAGTAGAAAATCCTGGCCTTACTTGAGCCAAGGAGAGTTTTGCCGTTTAATTAATTGCCCTGGGACTTTACTCTTTGACTCAATGGATTTCTCATCTCCCCTTTCTATTGACTTCGCTACTCTATGGGCACCATTTTAGCCAGAGATGATAGCATTACTTAGGCCTTTGCTTTGCAGCTAGCATAATCGATACATAATCCAGTCTCCAGAGAAATCAATACATAATTCTTGTTCCAGAGACAGCACGATCAATATCTTTGCTGATCACTGTGTCTTAGTCCAGGAAAGTACCTCCTCAGTGTACTTTCTGCATAAGCTCATCTTTCCAAAGTTCAATTCTGGGAAAATATCTGAACAGCAGAACAGCAACCTTGTTACTCAAATTAATGCTTTCTAATCAGAATTTATTTGAATAAACATTCTTCTGTCACTGGGCCCAGGCTGTAATATAGTGTGACAGAGGAATCTGAAAAATCAGTGTTGCCTTGATTAGGAGTCTCTTTGCTGTGGTCTCAGACTAAAAGGCATTTTCTCACGGTTTGCTCAAGTCCTATTTCCTCATCCTTTACCCACTGTTTATAATACAAATGTTAGTTAACTAAACACTTACTGAGGATTTCTGTCTCTTGCAATGGTGCCAAACTGCATGAGAGCCTATGGAAACAACATGGAGTCTGCTCTGTCCCAGTGCTGCTGTCCCAGAATAGGTCCTTGGGCAGTCCTGTGTCCTGTCCTTTAGTCTTAGGGAGAGCTGTGTTTGCCTTACATTTGCTCAGACTGGTGGAAGGTTTGGGCTGGAATCAGTAACTACACTGATTTTATGCTAAGCAGTGCTATTAATTGAAGCTCTGCTTTTTCCTTGTTGTTTTGGAGAGGTTAGACTCCCAAGTTCACATGCTGCTAAAGCGTTTGTCGTTTGTGGTCAGGAAGATCATTGGGATGACTTGGTCAGTAGGCAAAAGCCTTCTAGCTCCCCTGCGTTTGCTGGAATAACTCTGATTTGACCCTTTGGAAAATGGAAACTTGCTTCAGCTAATTGGTGTCAACCACGCATGTAAACCTGGCTCACATCTGTCTGCTGAGGCAGGACAGGCCCCCCAGGCTGCTGTGACTCCTCTCGGAGAGTAGCCGGGGCATCCAAAAGGGCTGAGGATACTGTGCAAATAAAGAGCCGTCTGCTCAGGATTATCTGAGAACGGGAAGGATTTATTTGTCTGCCCTGGGCTAATGGCTATGCCTTTTATGGTTTCCTCCTCTTGTTTGCAGGGAATCATCTTTTCCCTATCCCCTCTGCATATCCCTCATCACTTATACTCAGTTCATATGGATTAACCAATGGTCAGGGAAGTTAATTATACGCCTTTAAGGTTCATTCAGTTTCCCCAAAAACAGCCTCTTCTGCCTGAAAATCTTGCCCACATGGGAAAAAAGGAATCAGCCTTTTCCAGCTGTCTGAAACACTGGCCTGCAAGACACCCAGAAATCTGCAGGAGATGGCTTTTGTGCATTTGTGCAGAATGACATTAAACTAGACCTCTGGTGAGTCCAGCCTCTTACACTCCCAACACACACACTGCAGCCTTGTTGTTGGTGGGCAACTGGATAGGAGAGATGAGGGGCCTCTTTCTGTCCCCTGACTATACAGGGAGCCCAGGGAGACTTTGAGTGTCTTGGGTTTTAGGTGATTAAAGTGCAAGGAGGTGAATTCCACGCTAGGTGTAATGCAGAATAAATTACATTGCACTGCATGGCATGTACACGCAGGTGCACAATTTCTGAACAGAACAGGAGCCCTTTGAACACCTGACCTCCACAGCCCTTCTGTCCACCCACTGCAACTTGCAGCACTTTCCTGGTTGGTTCAGCTTTGGATTTCTGAAGCTGAAAGCGTAATGGGTCAACAAATGTCTCTCTCAGCTCAGGAGTGCACTGAGCTAAACTCAGAAGCAGTGACAGGCAACTGTATGCTTGGTCCCAACAAAGAAGAGAATGAAGACACACATGATGAAGATGGAAGTTTAAAATACCTTATTTCTCATCTGATTCTCTCGTAATGGGGAAGTAGGATTCTGGAAAAACAAGTAGAGACTTAAGCAGCTGAGTAGCCTCACAGGGATGTGCCAGGCAAATGCAGATGAGGTGCCTGAAGCTGATACCTTTGGCTGGGATGATGCAACTAGAAGAATCATTAAGCCAATAACATTAGCGTGTGTTATTTTAACTTGGAACCAGGAATCACAGCATTACCATAAAGAATGTTTTAAATTGCATAGAAAATAAATATATTTCAGTTCATTAAAATATCACTAGATAAGTGTAAAAAATAAACAAGTAAGAATGATTTAAAAAACCCCATCTTTTGACTACAATTGGATTTTAAAATAACCAGCATGTTTAGGTTGTGGAAATGTAGCACTTCAAACTTTTCATGTTTAGGTTTTTTTTTTTCCCAGTAATGCAACTACACATACAAAACTCACCCTGCATGCCAAGTCTCAGCTTGTATGTTAATTTATGGTTTTTTAATCAAGACAGACTCTGCTCTGAGTCAAAAATCAACCATATAGCGAGTTTATCATCCTGGCACAGGTGCTGTTTGTCCAACAAGCAAAGCTGAGGAAGAGTGGAATAGGCCACTGCAAACAGTGTGTCATCTCCGACAATAAATGTCTTCCCTCTCAGTTCTTTGCTGATGGCTATTACCATATGATCGTTAATGGATCGTGTGACACAGGTGATTAGGGAATGCCCTGTTTCCAGCAGTGCTAGGTAGTGATTTTGTTTGCTTTTGTGGGTGTTTCCAGTCATTCTGTGAGTGGGCCACTCGTTCCTGCCTGATGTTTATTTAATTCACTTTCTAATCCTTTTCAAGACCTTCCCGAACTCTCTTTTGGATTTTCGTTTCTTCATTCAAGTGTTTCCTCAGGATTTTGACCTGCTAATGGAAAAAGATGAAGGCAAATTCTGCAAAATCCCCACTGCACCTGACAGCACTACAGCCATTGACTTGAGGATCAGGCCTTCATGCATGAGCTGCCTTCATGCAAAGCAAATAGCTTGTGGGCTTCAGTGTGAAGACTGCTTGCAAGGGAAGGGTTACTCATGTTTACAGGCTTATGCCTCAGAGGAGTGAATTCAAGCAGGGATCTGTTTGTTTTCCTGCAAGAAAGTCATTCAGTAACTTTGAGGTTGTAAATGAGTGTTTATAGATTTAGGGATTTTTTTTAATGGAACAAATGACATTTGGTTTACCAAAGGAAGCCAAGCTATGACTATTGCAACATAAGGTTGCTTGCTAATGTTTAGGCTATCCATCAGTGTGGGAGGACATTAAAAGGTAGAAAGGTTCTGATAAGAGGCTGGACACTGCATGCTATCCAAACCTATTAAGCACACGTGATGAGAGAAGAAAACATTCTGAGAAAAGAAGCTTTCAAAATTGTCCTGTCATCTTTGTTGCCACTAATGGTGAGAATTCTGTTCTTTTCCTAAAATGCTTTATCAAACATCTGGCTGCTTCTAGTAATGCACTGTAGCAGTGATTCAGCTGGGTCGCTAACAGATGAGGTTACCTTTTGAACTAATGACGCTTCCAAGGATTGTGTGAGTACCCTAACTCTTGGGTAGCTAGAAAATCCTGGTTAGTATTAATTAGTCATCTTTTCTATTCTGTTTCATAAGCTACCTCCCTCATCCTGCTGATGGCTACTGGCACTGGCTATTTCATCTGTGTTTTCATCCTTTAACCTCTGTGCAAAATGCTTTTAAAGCAGAAAAAAAGGCAACAAGTAAAACATACTTTCCCTTCCTCTGCTTTAAAGCAAGTTTATATAAAACAATTTCAGCTGGCTAATTTATGAGCACCCCTACACCAATAAACCTATGTGTCTACAGAAAGGAAGAAAAATTTGTTTCTTTGGTGAAAAAGCCTCTGTAAGCAGGCTCCCAAAGAATTATTAAAACAGTATGGGTGGGGAAAGACTAGGGTTTGAAGATACTGAAAAACATCTTGCCAAGGACTTCTTGTGAGGCCCAGTTTCTCACTAACTGAAGTCAAAAGCATAGCTTCCATGATGACCAGTTTAGGTACTTAATCTAAGCTGTACTAAAAACCCCATAGCTGGTGGGGATTGTGGTGAGTATTTCTATTTAATTGAAGGGTATAAAGCCTGCAGCTGCTTCACTGGACTTGCAGAAGAAGCTGATGAAACAACTAAATTTTGACTCATGGGACATTTTGTTATTTCAAAATTACTTTCTATGGGGCTTTGAGTGTTTAAGATTTCCTCTGGTTGCCTATAGGAGCCAGGAAGAAATTTCTCCTTTTTGATCTAGGCAATCTTTTCTTTTCCTTTGTTGCTCCAAAACTCATGTTGTGGTTACACCCCCAAATTTCTCTGAATCAAATAATTTAACATTCCAAGGAAACCACACTTTGGATTGAAGGTCTTTATGGAGGAAATGTTTTGACTCACAGCATTTGCATGGCAGTTGCTTGTTTGCCACCATCAGGAACAGTTAACGTAGTTTCTAGAAAGGAGCATTTTGCTTTCAGTGATAGCAGCTACAACAAGGTCTGCTGAGAACAGGAAAAACAAGGTATAGCTGTATAGCGGATCCTGTTGCTGATTAACAGGAGAGCCATGAAAAATGTTACTCCATGTTTACTTTCTATGCACTTGTCAGAAAGGAAACCTTAGTGATTGCTGAGTTTCTCCAAGGAAGGGCATAATTCAGGACTACAGCTTGTATCCCAGCACCAAAAAGGAAGGATGCTGGAAACCCAGAGAAGAAACTTAGCCTTTTCGTGCCAGTGGGCTTGCCGAGGCCCGAGAGGCAGCCCAGCAAGTCTGGAGCTAGCAAGTCAGCCTGAAGCTACATCAGATCTACTGCAGTGAATGAGTTCATGAACTGCAGTGGTTAGCGTTGCCTTTTGTGATGGATCAGTACAACTTCTCCAGGCAGAAGAACATGTTCAGATGTTTGCTGAGGGCTCTATTGTCTTCAGTCATTGTATTTTTCTGTGTGTCAACATGTGTTTTGATAGTTTAGTAGAATATGAGGGAAAACAGATTCATCATGATTCCAGATCAGCTTGCAGCTGCAAAACAAACCCCACAGTTGATCAGCACGGCTGATTTACTTCATTTAGCTACCAGCAAGTGATCCTGCCCTCAGTACTGAAAATACCATTTGATCAGAGAACAGGATTAGCTTCAATTTTTTCCTCTGTCATTGACCCACTGTATGATCCTGGGTGAGGTATTCCATGTCTTTGGCCCCCGTTCCCACTGCCAGGGCTAGTGTGATGGGCTTGCTTCAGAAGCTTTACCTCTCATGACATGTGTATGCAGTGCCTGGCATTACGGGCTCCCATTCTCAGGTATGATGTCTACATGCTGTCGTAATAGATAAATTGCTACTAATAACACAGCTGCTCTCCATGCTCCCCGTCCACCTCACTGCCAATTCCTACATCTGTCTTCTCAAAGCAAATATCCTGGAATTATGAAGCCTTGTGCTTTGCTGGTTTGCCTTGTTCAGGCACAGATGACTTTGTGGTAGGAAAAAAAAATAAAAAGAAAATGCAGAAGTTGATTACTTAAAGTGTTGCAGCTGCTCCTGATGTAGAATTGGCTGTTTACTACATACACAGCTAAAACTGAACAGACAAGATCAGACACGGGGCAAGAAAAAAGAATGTTCCAACATTTTTGTGCATGACACCAAAAAGCATCAGGAGACTGCATATGCTGTGACAGTGCTGAGAACCTTTCCCTCACCAGGTTGAAACACATGCCTAACCCAGACTTCCCAAAATCAGAGTACTACCAAGACACTCCATCTTCTCCTCCATCGCTTTCCTTTGCATTTCTCACTGTCAGTCTCTTCACACTTGCCCTCCATCAGTCACCAGCTGCATGGTCAGTACTTCCCAGGCTGTAGCTCAGACTGAATCCCAGTTGCCCAGAGTGGGGAGGTGGGGGGACATCAGAGTCACCAAGTGGTTCCGGACATCTCCCTGCAGTGGGGCAAGCAGAGCCTGTGCTGTGCCCTGCGCTGGCATGTTCCTGCTCTGAGGGCAGCAATGCAGACCCCAGTGGAGATACCACAGGACAGTTTTTCAGGTGAATGTCTAGGCACAAGTTGCAGATAAGCCTTGGAGGCACAAAGAGGCACAATTTCATGGTCTCTATTTTGCCTTCCATTAGCTTTCCCCTTTGAAAATGTGCATTACCTGAGCACGTAAACTTGTCTTTCCCTGATTTTGCGCCTACCAGCATGACTTGCATATATTACCTATTCTCCCTTTTTCTGGTAACTGCTCTGATTGCAGTCCTCCTTATGAGTGATCACCTCAAAGGGCTGAGGTGGACAGTCAACACTGATAGTCATACCTTTGCTACCCATCCTGGTAACTAGTCCCCTGCTAGCTGAGCCTTCCTCAAACATCTGGAGAAGGATGTGACTCTGCAAAAGCAACAGAAGGAATGGAATTGCATGTGGCAGACTTCCCATCCCTGACATGAACCATTGCTCTCCGTTGCTGGTCTTGGGTCATGGCTGTGCGAGAGCAAATCAAATACAGCAACATAACTGGATGAAGCCAGTATTTCCAGTTTTTGTGTATGAACTCTTCTCATCCCATCATGCACCATCTCACCCAAAGTTCACTTTAGCCTGTTTCTTCATAGTTTTGAGGTCTCTAGTAGTAGCAAATCTGTGTGGAGATTTGCAGATAGATTGTATGTAGAAAATGTTGTCAACATCTGCAAATACACATATCATTAAGACAGAAGTGCTTGGAAGCAGAGACAGCTCAAGAAAAGTTATGGCTTAAACCTTTGTCCATTGACTGAAACATTTTTAATTGCTTTAAGCTAGTTGTGGAATGTTTTCATAACCTGAGACATAACATATGCTGCACATTATTTGTTTTATGCAAGTAACTTAGAATTCTAACTCATCATGTTTCAGTATCATGGCTGCCAGTCTGAAACTTGCCAGGAAAACAGTTGTGTTTATGACAAAAGTTTGCCTGAAATCTATTCATTCTAAAGAGTGTGGTATCTTTCTGGTTCATATAATATTTGTAGTGATGAACAGCCTTGTTTTAAGATACCGTGTGACTTGCATCCACTGGCAGGAGTTGGTATAAAATGAAAGCCGTGTTTCTAGGTTTCTGTTCTTTATTCACTAACTGCAAGCTACAAATGGACTGATTTGAGGAATCTAAGCATCTCTGGTTTTCATTTATCTCCTATGATTTCAGTCACAGATGATGATCAACTCTTCTGCAAAACACAATTCTTAACCTCCCTGTTCACTGTCCTGTAAAATATTGTGAGATTGCTACCTAGCTCATGAAGAATTAATCATGCAGTGAAGCTTTAATATTTCAGGGTTCTTAGATGAAAGGCACTATGTAAGGATAAAGAATTACCTCCAGACTAAGAACCTGCTCTGTTTCTTGCAAAGTCAGCCTGACCAAAGTCAATGCCATCCCTTTTTTTGATCTGAAGTTCAGGGTTCTGCAAGCTGTTTCTTTTTTGTAGGAGACCATGGTGACCGAGACAAGCGGGACTGTTCATTTGCAAAGATACTTATTCCTTTGCTCAGAGCTCCAGGTTTACTTTGCTGAGCACTCAGCATACAAACTCCCTTCCTCAGCTGTTCTCGGGGCCGTGCCATGTGCCTCTGTTTTACAGAGTCCAGTGTTTTGTAAAATCATTGGTACAAAGGACTGTAAAGAGGGCTCAAGCGCCTCTTGCATTGAGGAGATATCAAATACACTTAGATCATCAACAGATGTCTGTCTGCCCTCAGAGGTCTTTCAGACCTCCAAGAACAGATTCCACAATATTCATATGCCTGTTCTTGAGCTTCCCTGTGTGGAAAATTAGAAAAAAAGTCTTCCTATCCAATTAAGTGGATTCCTTCTCATCAATCCCCCAGTGTAGAGCAGAACATGCAGAATAATTGATCCCTGCACTCTTTATTAAAAACATTTCTATATTAAAATACCTTTATCATGTTTCACTCTTACTTTTCCAGACTAAACAAATCTAGTTCCTCAACACTTCCCTTTGGCTTTTTTTTCCCCAAGCATGTTTCTCAACCCTCTGGACACTTGATGTTCTCATCAGCTCTCCATAGCCTTCTCAAATGGTGGCGACCACAACTGGATACACGCCTCTAGCTGGAGTCTCAGCACATCTCCCTCAGTTCCCTTTGTTGTTTGGGCACTTCTCCCACAGAAGCAGCAGCACTGCACACAATAAACCAACTCTGCACATGCAGGTTCTTGTTGTGTGTGCATTTGCTCTGGGCTCCATCCAGCTACTGGAAATAATCCGAATCACAGAGACACAGAGACACCTGCTACTCACCCCACCCTGGTTTCAGAAAAGCTAACCCCAACTGCTGGGTTGTCAGGAAAATGCTTTTACTCATTGAAGTTGCAAATATCTGCTAGCCAGCTGCCTGCTTTCACTTCCACAGACTTTGAGGTAACACCTACAGTACACTACATCTTGACCAAAGTCATCCATTTTAAAGATTTGGAATTTCTGTCTTAAGGAAAATTAGAACAAATAACATGTTTTAATGAAAGAGTAAAATTATCAGAGAAGGTCTTCTGAATGCTTTCCTTGGTACTGCTGGCATTTCACTTTGTTTTATAAAGAATTTGGTTAGCTGATAGATCGACAAAAGGTCAGGTGTCCTCCACACAGTCACAGGGGAAACGCTGTCAGAGAAATGTTGTTAAGTACCATGGCAAATGTAGAGAGATGATTTTATGAGAAGCCTTATTTGTTGGCTGTCCTGTTCAGTGAAGGTCAACAAATACTGTGTCTTGAAGGGCTGAGTGAAGTAGCCTGTAGCAAAACTTACAGAGCTGTCAAAAAAGGAGAGATTACATTTTAAAGAATAGTGATGCAACATGACGTTCAAAATAACGGATAATGGGGACTTACACAGCCTGGAAGCTTTCATCTGATCTGAATCAGATTTCACTACGGTGAGGTGCCGAGTGCGGGACACGGAGGGTACCGGATGCAGCACTCACAGAGCTGCATGGTCTGGGTCTCCTGGCGTTCAGGCTGCCAGGGACAACCGTGCTAGTGCAGGGAAGACCAGATTGCATTTGGCGTGCAACACCCTCAGCTCCCACCCAGAGCCTGGTACTTATGGGTGATACTGCATCCAGCTTCAGACCTAGCCACCGTGCTGTTTATCAGCGGTTGCATCCTACTGAACAGGAGAGGAAGGGGGAGAAGCTGCCTTCAACCTCTCAGCAAAATCTGACAAGTATCTTGCAAGCCCAGAGGCTTAATTTGGAAGGAACAGTGATCTCCAGATTTTTGTGGACATGAACGTGACTAACCTTGAACAAGTGTGTGACGTTTGAGCTGTTTTCACGCCATTTATTGAAATGGAAGGGTAGCTGGGAGGATCTCTTTTGTCTTTTAAATGAGAAAAAAACAAAATTTAGAGGTGGAGACTTTTTTCTCAGTGTGTTAATGGCACTCAGAAGTAACTGAATATCCATTGCTTGTTTCTCAGATATTCACTAATCCAATTCCTAGTTGCATTCTTTACTTAAAAATTAAACAAGAGGGCATCATAAAACTGAGATACTGCTTTGCCAGCAAAATATAAGAAGGTTTTCAGTTTCTCGCCATAAATGGGAAGATACAGGAGATAGAAAATTTTGATTAAAACCTGGTGAAAGTAGTTTGGACTCTTGGAAAACTTTTATTAAACTGGTCAAAAAGGATGAAGTGATGAGAGAAATTTTTGTTGGTTTTTGCCCCGCTAGATGGTTCCATCAGCTTTACCCTAGTGTTACTCTGTTGATTGACTGGCATCATTTCTGATTTACATTACTGTAAGTGAGATCAAGAATCACTTTCTTTACCTTCAGGAAACAAAATAGCCATTAGGGAAAATATAGGACTGTAGTTGTTAAAACTACCCAGTGTTTTGTTTTGATTATAGGAAAACGTAACAGGTTTCTGCAGATGTTTCTGAAGAATTAGCAGAGTATTCTTCGTCACACATTCAGATGTGATGGTCTTAATGACAGTCTATGGCTCTCCCAGCTGCCACAGGACATTTAATATGTTCAAAAAGGTGTCTCTGTTCCCCTGTAAAAGCCAAATTTGCTTTTACAGCCATTACCCACAATGCAGTGGGAGAACAGAGTTAATAACCATTTCATTGGGGCTGCAGAAAACTTTTGCACCCCTCCAGGGAAGAAGCAACTTTTTCTTCCATAAGTGGCCAAAGTGTTACCTGTGGAAGCTTTCGCTCTTGGGATCCAAATCCTTTCTTGCACTCATAACCTGCGCTGCCTAATTGTTCTCCAGGGGAGCAAAAGTAGGTTGGTGGGTTGGGTTTTGAGTTGTAATTGTTTCTGGCTTTGTTTGAACATTGAAAGGCTGTAGGTATGTACAGTACTCAAACTGGGAAAATGGCAGTCATGGGTATTTAATGGGACTGGTGGGAACCATGAAGTCTCAAGGAAAATCTCAGGAAGGCTCATACAGAGGCTCCCTAGAAGTGTATGCAGAGTTGGAAAGGGTTGGGTATACTCCTCCCACACACATGGTGTAGCTGCTCTGCCCGGAACACTAGGAAGGGCTGCATAATGACATGAAATGTTTTGTTGGTCCTACAAAACCTTTGGAAATTGTCAGCCTGTGAAAAAAAGCAATTTTTTGTTGCAGAAAGTGAAGTGGTCTAGTGAAGTATTTGCTCTACACTGTAAGGCTTTAGTCCATGTACAGAATGTCAGTGTATTTATGTCTTTACCCACCTTGATATTGTTAGCTTGCTCTCAATTTCTCCAGAGGAAGAAAGGTTCAAAGGTCAGCAATGAGTGGTTTTGAAAAACTAAGTGGTGACAAACTTGGAGGGAGGAATCACAGTACATGCCATTTTTAAATACTTCTGACATTGTCTTACAGTTTCTTTTGCTCATTCTTCTCCCCTTTCCCTATAAGAATTTTGTTTCTTCTTTATGAAGAAGACTTAGCTGATACTTATAATTTATTTTTTAAATGTACTTTGATCTCATACAAAATTTGATGGAATTATTACTATAATAATGCATCACGTGCATGATCTTCAACACTAACCTCAAGGCAGCTTACCTCTCATGGGGAAATGAAGTTGCCAGGCATGAGCAAGAATCAGGTCACTTGGTCTAAATGCCTAATTATAGGGTTTAGTATTAGCTTTTGGATCTTTCAGTATTAGATTTTGGCCTATAAATGTTGAACAAATCCTAGATTTAATTAGTAGTAACTTCAGTTAGAGGCCCTACTTTCAATTTTACTTAAGTGCAGCTCCATTCACGTCAGAAAAGACACTCCTGATTCACAGCAGTACAAAGACTACGGAGATCAGTGGTGTTTCTGTACCCTGTAAATCAGAAAGATGTTCAAGATAACCAGGTCTCAGAGCAGTGGACTCACGCAGCCAAGTACAAGCTTTGGGTTGTCAATGAGCTTGTGCAGCACACCCCATTGACTATGCAAAGTATAAAGTACAGGCATTAATTCATATGGTTCCTAACCCAAATCAGCTGAAATACTGCTAATCATTAGGCTTTGGTTCCTATCTGAACAGTCCTTTAGAAGCCTTTTTTTTCCTCCCCCCCGCCCCTTTTTTTTTTTGCAGTAGTTTCAATGCAGCAGCTGTAAGACTGGAAAACAGGATTTTGAGGGGTTTTGCCTCTACTTACTCTCTTGAACTAAAACTGGGGCTTAGATTTAGTCATGGGCATCTACAGATAGGAATTTCTGTAAGTTGTCTGATTTACTGAGACTTGTTCTTGGTTCCTGTCAAACTCAGTGGCCAATCAAGCTAAGAAAGTCTGGCTTTGTCTCAGTCTCTTCATCTTCTAGATGATCATGTGGGGCCTCATCTACCTCTCAAGGAACTGTGAGACTTCTTAATTATTAGCAATATACTCTACCTGTGATTAAAAGTGGGTGTTCCCTAGATATCTTTTGCTGAGGAAATGGAAGAGTATATGGAGGAAATGAGGAAATATTTCAGTGAGGTCAAAGATAGCCAGCATGTTCTGCAGATTGTCTGTCAAGGTTGAATAGTGAGACTGCATTACGCAGCGTGCACAGGCAGTTCTGTAAACCGTGTTCCTATTTGAAAACATTCAAGCGGAACAAGCTTACTTTTCATGTCACAACCAGGATCATATTCACATTTCAGCAGCAGGAAGGAAAAGATAAAAGACTTAATTCATCTTTCACTATGCTGGAGATTTTCTCTGGCCCCACCTCTGCCCTTTCCTCTGTCCTCATTCCCAGTGTTTTTGAACTCTGCCTGCAATGCACTGCAGTGCTTGCCAAGATATCCCCAGCTAAGGGTGAGTTAATGAGAACATCTGGCCAGGAATGAGTGATGGTGCTCTGTGACCCACCCACTCAGCACATCTGGTGGTAGTGGCCATGGATAGGGAACCTTACCGAGTGCAAGGAAAGAGGATTTAGTCATCTATGGCTGGATTTATTGAAAATACCCAAATCCAATTGGTTATATAAAGGGGCTTTCATGTCAATGGGAGAAATATCTATAAATAGGTGCACACACGCTCATACATACACACTTTTTTATATAATTACAGTATGCTGTCAGTAAGAATGTGGACTGCCTAAAAACTGTCTTTATAGATAATTAGTCCCAAAGGTCCTAAACTGGTTAACCATCAGGGCATAGTGCAAAAGACCTCTCTTTGGTAAAGGCTTTTTGAAGGGGCTGAATGTACATTCTCTCTAAAGGGAGGAGAGGATGAAAAGAGTTTATGTGCTTGGTTGGCAGAGTTCCTTTTTTAAATGATTATTTTAAAACTGCTGGATTATTTTTGTTCTTGTAATGATGAATTAAGGTGTCTTTTGCAAGCATCTTTTTATGTTATTTATATATTAAACAATAAATACCAATGCTCTGCTCTTGTTTTCCTTTGTTGGTACAAAAAAAAAGAAAAAGAAGATGGATTTTTCAGACAGCACAATGAATCATCAATGAAGTGAAAACACTGGGCAAATTCTCTTTTGTTTAAGAGAATGGCCTGTACACAGTTCAGGCCAGCACATTTTTCATGGGATGCAAGGGAGCAGTTCAAAGAATTGGCAAGGAGTGGGTCCTGCATATTCATGAGGCTGGGCAAGGAGGTGAAGGTACAGGAGAAGGCAAAAAAAGCAATGTGAGGATAGAGTGGAATGTGGAGTGAGTTGCCACGGTATCCTATTTTACTGCTGTTTGACATAAAGCTCCTTTGCTTTTACACAACCGCTGGAATTGAATGGAAGCAGCTCAGGGCAAAAATAACGAATGTGTCTTTTGCACATTAAGAGAGTAGAGGATCTGCACCTCATCGCAGAGATAATGTGCCCCTCTCTTCTCTCCCCAGTCTCCAGCCTGCGTTCCCGAAGTCAGTCAAGATCTTATCCAACAGACAGAGGAGAAACTCAAAAACAGCCCCTGCAAAGAGCTATTCTCTCACTGTACAAAGTAAGTATAACTCGATACCCAAAGATTGCAGGGCTGCGGTCAGCAGCTCGTAAGGAATGTGTCAGGTAAAGAGAGACATTTCAATTTGAACCTGAAGCATGTATCTTCGGTTTATGTTCGTAATCCTAGAGGCATTGCTGACAAGCAGTGAAGTCATTTCATCTGAACAAAATATAATAAATATTTCCATGCCATTATATACACTACACAGAGGCACTTAGTGTCTCAGGTATTTGACAGAGTGTTCTAGCCAAGTAAACCAGCCACGGATTTCATGCTGTGTGAAAAGAGCTACAATGATAATGTATCCAAAGAAAACATCTCTGTTTCAAAGTGAATAAAAATTAAGTGGCTATACAGTCCATTTAGACAGAGGAATGTGCAAACTTGCTCCGCATGGCTTTTCCAGAAAATCTTCACCAGGAGAATGGGGCTTTTTAATGCTTTCTGTCTGTCTGTGGCGTTCAAACGAATGTGCATAATTTCATCCTTTGTCTGGGAAAAGGCTTATCAGTTTTTGTAGCAGTGAGGCAATTTGTACTATTATGTGCTAAAGCTCCAGGTATGCAATCTGCATTTGCAAACACTGACCCGAGTACCAGTAGATCATAAACCAATAAAAATATGAAAAGGAGGGATCATCGCAAGCTGGCCCATGTGGTTTCTGGCTGAGCACGGTTTGTTTTCCCCGGATGATGTAATGGGGATTTGTAAAATTCGCTCTGCTGTCATTCATTGTTTTGACTCATTTCATTGACCTTTTCTGTTTTCAGTTATTCTTTGCATTGGTAGGAGATGTGGGTTATTTCTGGCCTTCTCTTATAACATAACCAGTTTCCTTGCATTGGCCTGGTGTCATGTAGAGACGCTCGTATAACTCGCACCAGTTGCGTGTGCCAGTCCCAGTGACAAAGGCAGAGCTGGGCTCGGCACTAAACCCCATGATGCCTGTTTCCAGTTCTCAAATCCGTTTGAAAGCTGACAATTCCCCCTAAAATGCACTTTGTTGTTGCCAAAGAGGGGAACTAAAAAGCAAACAAGTGGTGAAAGGCAGCTATTGTTCTTTAAAATACATGCAGCTTTTAATTAACTGAATGGAGTAGGCTAGTGTTGGACACCACTTAATTCAGGCTCGTATTCACCAACAGCCATTCCTTCGTCTCAACTGATACAGATAAATGAGCCAGGTTGGAGAACTTGTTAATGAATATGCTGATCATTTCACATGGACTGAAATGGGGTCAAAAGGAAGTTTTAAAAACTTGCTGTTGGTATTTACTAAATGTACTGAATAATGTTAATTTTGGAAGAGTTCACAGTCAGACCAAAAAAGGGAGGCATACATACAAATATGGAGCTTGCTATCCTGTAAGAGCAGGAACAGGGATGAGTTTCCGACACGTCTTCATAGATAAGATCAGTCTGCGGGAGAAATGCATGTATAGCTCTAACTTCTGCTTTGACCTTTAATATTTTGACTGTCTGCTCCTGCCTCCCCTCCAGATTCTCCTATAATTTTGGCTTTGAATTTGGACATTTGTTAAAGCTCATTAAGACTTACTTTTTATTCTATTTCGTAAGCTTGAATCCAGTTAGGGGAAACTGTATGATCTGTGTCCAATCTTGTGAATACTGAATACATGCAATTACCTGCCTGTTCCAAATTGATGGTGCAAGAATTATTACCCCCCAAAAAAATCAAACAGCTGAGAAATTCCAAAAACTTGTGAATAGTAGCTCATGAACAGAGAGGAACTAAACTGAGGAGACATGCTACTCATGGTGAATTGTTTGCTCAGGTCTAGAAGTGCCGCAGGGTAAGGTATAGATTATCCATTCCCAAACCAGAGTAGTCCTTCAAAGAGGATTTCCTCCTCCAGCAAAATCAAGAAATGTGTCTGTATACCCTCAGACATAGACACAAAAGTGTCTGTATGCACCAAGACAGAAATGCTAATTTCTTGTGGGCATTTTTCACCCAAACCCAAGTTTTGTCTCCACCAATGCTGCCAGCAGAAGTGGATGCAGTAGCCCCAGTAAGCAAGGCAAGAACCAAAACCAGCAGGTCAACAACCTGCAGGTTAAACAACGCGACCACCTTCATCTCAAGCAGCTCTCTCAGCTCAGCCCATCTTTTCTTAGCTCTGAAACCTTGGCCTTCCTTGTGGCATGTCTGTTGATCTCTGGCTGCTTGTTTCCTGTCACAATCTATTTATTTCTCACATTTGCAGATTGGCCTTCTTACTCCTTTATTTCTTTTACTATGCAAAATACTTTGCATCCTCTGTGTGAGCCCCAAAATTCTTTTCTTGATCCATAAACAAATCCACATCCCTGTTCAGCCTTTCTTTCCTCTGTTTTACTCTACAAAGCACATAGCTTTTAGGAAAAGCCCTGTGACTTTAATCACAGTTACTACTTCTTCTGTATAGCAGGAATTGAAATTGATTTTTTTTTGCTCAAAATAACACCTCTGATGGTCCCTCTTTGACAAAAATGGCCTTCAGCCAGAAATTTTCGATCCAGATGTAAACATACCCCAAAGTTTAGGAGCTCAGTTCCTCAGGGTGTTGTGTTAGTTTACGAACAGAAGCAAAGATGTTTCTCGTCTAGTGACTAACAGCCTTTGTAAAAGTCCATTGAAGCCAGTGGGAGATGCCCTGTTAATTTTCAGCAAGCACAACCAGTACATCTTACTATTCAGCTTGTATGAGGCCTCCTGTTATGAAACACATCAAACATACCACTTTGTTCCTAGATTGAAACCATGAGTAAAATAAAGTACAAAATAAAGTAGAAGTAAAATGATCCTACTGTTCAGGAAGTCTGGATTTTCTCCTCTTGTTTTGTTTCTCTTTTCCTCCAAGTTCAGGATTATAAAATGCTTATATATCCTTTTCATCTGAGATAGATCTGTCCTTGACCACCTCAGTGGGGAACCATTCCAAGAATACCTAAACAGCATGTACTTCGACAGGTTTCTCCAGTGGAAGTGGTTGGAAAGGTAAGTGTCACTATTTTTTATATTTTTTAAATTAAAAATTAATACAAGAGTTTTATTTTTACCTTCCATGCAAAGTCTTTAGAATGTGGTCAAAATCTGACAGCTGAGGTAGCACGTTTGCTCCCTTTGCCCTCAAGATAAAGACAGTTTAGCTTTTCTTCAGCATTATCAGTAGGTATGATTAAAATACATTCAGCACTTTCAGTCGTCTTTCTGTTCAGCTATGCTCTGAATATGGTAACTTTTTTGTCTGGACCACTTACTACAGTTATTAAATCACTGTAAACAGACAAAAATACGGCATATAGGTCCTCGCACCATATTTATTGGCTATACATTTCTGAGCACATTTAACAACCAGGCAGCCTTCATGGGTATTAATTTGCAAGGAAAGGGGTCTTTGCCTTCTCCTTGTCAGGAGGGCTGGAGCAGACGTACCCTGCTGGGTAACAGTGACCTTGAGTTGAGAGAAGCCCCAGTTTCCACAAATGGAATTAATTACAGCAGATGAGTTAGGGCCAGATCCTTGAGCGGTATGTATCAGCATGATGCCTCGGAGATCAAAGGAGCTGTGCCAGCTCCTCTCCCTGGAAAGCTACAAAGCCGCTGCACAAGAGGGAAGGGAAGCGGTGGGCAGAGGGGAGAGCCATTTCATGCCAAGACATGCTCCACATGCCATCTTTACTGAATCCAGCATTTACTCTTCCATTTCAATTAAAAAAACATCAGATGATTCATCTCTAGCCAGGCTATTTCCTATCTGTTTTCACATTTGGGATAAGGAATTTTCTCAAATGCTTTGAGGATTTGTTTTTTCCATTCCCCCAACAAACACGACAAGCTATTGGATGTGCCTGTCTGGCTTCAGAAGCCGGGAGAACTGTTTTTAGGATTAGCAAAGAGATGTTGGTAGCACAGAGTGATCAACAGCTCCTTCTGACGGTCTGCTGGCTCCCACAGAGGAGTCAAACAGTCCATTTATTCCAGGGACGTTGCTGAGCATGTAGTTATCACTGCTAATTGTTGCTTTTAACCCAAATAGCATCCTCACAGAAGCCTGAAAATAGCATCTTTTCTTCTTCTAGTTTTGGCCTTCTGCGTATTTTTCTTCCCCTGCTCTTAAAAACAATAATGAACATAAATGAAACAATTCACTTTAACATTTATTCCTTATTGTCATCAACCTCATCATCACTGTTGTGGGAACAGCCACGTTATTGTGCTCCCTCTGCCGACTGGCTGCCCGCCAGAGGAAAACAAAGCTGGTAGGAAAATTCATATCGACAGCTAATACAATCGTAAAACCTCGGTGATGGAATGGTAGTACAAAATTGGATCTCTCCGAATCTAGAGATCTTCTTCTGTCATGTTACAAAGCTTTGATGATAACAGATGTGGTGTAAGTTAGATGTAGGGCCGGAGCCTTTTTGGTAGAGCAGAATTTTGTGGGAATCCTGTAAGAGTGTATAGCGACCATGTCTAGTGATCCTTAGGGAGCACTCTGCCCTCAGAAAGAAAGACAGAGGAGGGCCGCAGAAATGCTCAGAGGGATGGAACACCTCTCCTACGAGGACAGGCTGAGAGAGTTGGGGTTGTTCAGCCTGGAGAAGAGAAGGCTCTGGGGAGACCTTATTGCAGCCTGCCAGGACTTAAAGCGGGCCTGTAGGAAAGATGGGGACAGGATTTTTAGCAGGGCCTGTAGCGACAGGTCAAGGGTGATGGTTTTAAACTAAAAGAGGGCAGATTTAGACTGGATAGGAGGAAGAAATTTTTCCCAATGAGGGTGGTGAAACCCTGGCCCAGGTTGCCCAGAGAGGTGGTAGATGCCCCATCCCTGTAAGCATCCCAGGTTAGGGATGGGGTGTCTACCAGGGACGGACGGGGCTCTGAGCAACCTGGTCTAGTTGAAAATGTCCCTGCTCATTGCAGGGGAGTTGGACTAGATGGCCTTTAAAGGTCCTTTCCAACCCAAACTTATTCTATAATTCAATGATTTAACCCTTAATTTGGCACTTAAAAGGAAAGAGATGCTTTCCTTGCCTTCTTGCCCGTGATGCTCCCCCAGGAGGCAGGCACCCCAGGGCTTGGAGCCTGGCTTCCTGCTCTCCCCTCCTGTGAACAGGACCTAAAGCCACCTCTCCGGTTCCTGGGATTGTTTCTTTCCTTGTTTCACATCAGTTTCCTGTTTTGTTTAAGGTCAAGAAACCAGAAATATTTTCTAGTGGATTGAATTTTGGATATCTCTTTCTCAGATTGAAGACCAAGCAAAGCAATAAAGTGTTAGCCCAGCACTTAAAAAAATCCTTTATGTCATGAGAATTAATATCGTGTTGGAAGCTCTCAGGCCTCCTCTTTGTTTAACAAAAGCATGGAGATTCAGAACCCTCCTTGGTCCTAAGATGCTAGCAGAAATTATACTGATGACTCACTAATGTGTTGTATTTTATTACAGCTTAATATGTTGGAATTGAAAAGTTCAAGCCATACATAGTATTGAAGTAATGTAATTACATAATTATATATTATATTATATAATATCATTACCTTGAAATAACGTGATTATATAATATTTATCTATTTTGCTTGTCAAAAGTATGCTCTGAAATAAATAAATCACAGAGAGTGCATTAAATGTAGTGTGTCTTTTTCTCCTTTTTTTATTTCCTTTTCTTCCAGGCAACCAGTAACAAAAAACACGTTTCGGCAGTACAGGGTACTAGGGAAAGGCGGCTTTGGGGAGGTGAGTAATTCTGAAAGTTTCTGTTAAGAGTGTTTCTTACTTCTCAGGCACTGCAGGTTACAGGAGTAACTGATGTGACTGATGCGGATTTTCATTAATTGACGACAGTTTTACTTAACCTCTCATGACACCGTAACCTCAAAAGAAGACTGTTGAGAATTATTTTGTATTCGACTGTTGCATTCAGAGTGGAATTAGGGTCACACCCTGATTTGTATTTTACTGATGCCTCGCGGTCGCTGCCTAGGCAGCAGAGTCAGAAGGCGAGGACGGGCTTTAGCTGAGCGGATTGCAATCTGCACAGACAAAAGGAGGTGGGATAGGAAGCAGGCAGAGGAAAGTGGAATAATTAAACCAATATTACACAGCAGGTTTGGAAACAGTAGTCGGTTCCCCAGCTGCCCCCGCCTATGCCGCCGTCTCTAACCTTAAAAGGACTAAATCAGATCAGATCGTGAGGAGCGAAGTGCAACCCAGACACAGCCTTTGCTTCAACTTACCCAGCAATTGTTCTCTTTAATTCGCAGGTCTGCGCTTGCCAAGTCCGAGCGACAGGGAAGATGTACGCCTGCAAAAGATTAGAGAAGAAGAGAATAAAAAAGAGGAAAGGAGAATCCATGGCACTAAATGAAAAGCAGATTTTAGAAAAAGTCAATAGCCAGTTTGTAGTGAGTATTGAATTCCCAAGCGCTCAGCTCCCTGCTCACCTGCTGAGCGCGCTGTCTCTTGTTGAATCTGATGTCTCTTCCAACTCCCGCTACAGGAAAGGTGCCAGAAGCTGACTGCCTTCGCACCTTAGTCCTGCTCCATGTGCCTTTGCCGAGTCTCATTGTAGCCTCCGGTCTGTGAGAAAGGCACCAGACAAGGTGCCTGTTTCTGCCATGGGAACATGATGCGTTTTACAGCCTTGACTCAGGGGTGCATCTAGCTGAGCTATTTTTATCCAGCGTGACTACCTGCATTCCCAGTGTCTGGGAGAGAGGAGCTTGGAGGAGACTGAAGGAGATTCAACCCAAATAGATCAGAAGAGATTGGCTAGTAAGAGCATCTAGCCGGTCATGTGGAGCTGGTCTGCCTGACGTAGGGCTTTCCTGAGATCTACCAGCTCTCATGTCTCTTTATAGATTTAAAAAAAAAAAAGAGGTGTCATTCATTGTCTCAGCATCTGTCATGTTCTTTATTTTAGGAAACACTGTGAATACAACAGATGCCAGATATTTACTTCCTTCTGGCAGAAGCAAGACAATGGCACATATTTAAAAGTGATGGGTAGCTTTTGGCTTGTCTGATCATTCCTGGGGTACCCACCAGAGCATCTCAAGGGTGATGCTCACCTTCACGCCTCGGTGATGGTCTGTTTTGACCACCACAGGACTGGGCTATCTGGGCCTTCCTGGGAACCTACCGAGATGATAGGTTTTTGACAGCTATCCAGCAAAACAGTGCAGCAGGAGGTATAGATTCCCTTGATTATTAAGATTTCTCTTATGTGGAAAAGTATGCCTGGAATTAGTATGTTTGTCCAGCCTGTGAAGCTATATGAGCATTAACCTTGAGGGTTGAGTAGTCTGGATTCAACAAATTAATCTATAAAATCCTCACATCTGATTTTTGTGTACTTATAAAATGTATGTTTGCTATTGTAATAAGGCCCGTATTAAATTCAGTCAGTATATTTCTTTTCCTTTTCTAGAGAAAATCTTTAATGAAAAGTTAGTGCTTTCTTCTTAGCAGCTAACTGAACTGTCACAACTATGCTACAAATGTTTTTCTAGGTCAATTTAGCCTATGCCTATGAAACAAAGGATGCACTGTGTTTAGTTCTGACCATAATGAATGGAGGTGACCTGAAGTTTCATATCTACAACATGGGAAATCCAGGCTTTGAGGAAGAAAGAGCTTTGTTTTATGCAGCAGAGATTCTTTGTGGCTTAGAAGACCTACACAGAGAAAATACTGTGTACAGGTAAGTACTCTCTCGAGTCTTAGGACGTCTTTTCTGGCTATAAAAGAATTGTGTGCATCCTCGCTTCTCATTGCAGTGCCATACAATTTAGATGCCTCAGAGCTTTGGCTGAAATTTTGCAGAGCCGTGCATGAATACGGTATGATTCAGTAATAATGGAAGGAAGCAGCTGCTTCACTAAGTACATCCTGTCTAAATTACACAGAACTAACACAAAGCTCCCCAAACCCCACCTCAGCATGAACTGGGTGACATAAGAAAATTATGAAAGTTCCTTTAAAGGAATTTCATTAAGGAATCTAGTTCCTAGTTCGTATGAAATGGAGAACATTCCATCCAAGCCTCTATTTTAATTAGTTTGATTATATTGCATTAGGGGCTGCAGGATGTCAGATGTGGAGAAAACCATCTCTCTTATCCCAGAGGGAGCGCAGTTAGAGTAAGAGGGTGTTTGAGACACGGGGCACGGATTTACGCTCTAGGACACGAACTAGTTTGATCAGCTAGATTGGGTCATGATGGTGGCCGTAGCGTGCCAGCCGTGGAAGGAGGCACATTCACAGCCACGCGTCCTGCTGGCAGCATCCCACCCACCGCGGGTGCAGCCAGCGGGCAGGACGCTGCCCAGCGCGGTGACACACAGCCAGCTTCGAGACGGACAGATTTCAAGTTCTCAGCTTCCAGTCTGGCTTCCAGCTCTATCCAAGCACTTTTGCCGGACATCACAGGGTTTACTTGCTGGATAAGCAGCGTGATTGTAGACAGTTCTCGTGACTCCATGAGGATTATTTTTTTTTAATCGACGACCAATGCAGTTGTAAACAACATTTAATGTTTGTCTTCATCATCCCAGCTTGTGAAATCATTATTGCTGGCATTCACAGCAGAATAAGTCCTGTAAATTGATGAAAGAACTTCCAAGGACAACAATTAATAGACAATAATATGTTATTTTTAAAAATGAAGCCACACTTTAAATCATTTGATATGCCCATGTATAATAAGAGTTACGCATATGCTCGTATACACAGAAATTACAATATTGTTGTTCCTTGGAGGAGATCTGTAGCAAACTGCTACTTGGTTGCCTCACTGTGACTCAGATCTTGCTAGCTGGCGTAAGGAGGGCAGACAGATAACAGGCTGCTTTAGTTGACGCTGGCCCAAGAAGGAGATTTTTTTCCCCCAAGGAACAAAATGGAATTAAGCATTTATGTCAACTGAAAAATCAAAAAATGAGTGACATGTCTGGCTTCCCTTTTCTTTAAAAAACTTCCTACCACATTCAGAAAAGTTTTAGGAGGTATTACAGGGTTTCTTCAACAAGTACTACATCACAAGCATACTTTATTGATGAAAATGACCGGTACATTCATAAGATGGCTGGTAAAATGCCATACTAATGCCACTCTCTAATAAAACAAATACCTAAAATAGTATGTGGCTCTGAGAGAAATGGCATCCTACTTCCTTAAGCAGTTGTTTCACGTTACTCTTAAAAGAGCTGCTAGTTTGCACCTCAGATGGCACATTTATTTTGGTGATGAATGGTATTATATCCTTGTAGGTGACATTTTCTAGTAGTATTTTAGGAGCATCTGCAGAGACCCCTAATTTGTAATACTGCAGTGTGTTTTGGGACCCATGAGAAGTGCTATATAGGTCAATAAAACATAGCAGCTAAATGCTACCGCTTTCTCAAGGTGAATAATTCATCGCAAAACTCTTATTCCTCAGACTTAATTTCATTTTCTATGAACAAAATGCTTCCGAGTAAAACACAGCATCAGAAAATACATCGCCATCTCATGGGCTGGTGACGCACGCTGCGGACGTGCCCTGAGAGAACAACCAGGCCAGGTTTTAGGCTCGGAGTCAGTTTTATCTAATTCAGAATTCCCTTGCCAAACATGGTGCTTACATTACATTTCTCAACTGCACCATGTTTGTAAAGGTCAACGGGTCAATTGTTCATGGAAAGCAAACACAAAAATCTGCTGGTTCTCCTTGAATTATATATTATTACTTATATATAAAAAATATGATTTTACTTATATATTTATATATAGAAAGAGAAATAAAATTATTTTTATATATACTATAGCCACGCCTGGAAGCTCCAGTCAGCATCAAGATCACATTGTCCTAAGCATTACACAATGATACAATAAAGTCTTGTTCACTGTGATTAATTTAGTTGTTTATGCTGTCCTGTACAGCCAAACACTGTACCATCACCTTTCTGGCATGGGCGCAGTGCCAGCAGTTTATGTTTCTGTATATTTAGGCAAGGTTAGTTTACATATGGGAAGCTGTACCATTGGGAGGTATCATTCTATGTCCACCGGGGAGTTTTATTTCTCCTAGACATTTCAGTGCAAAAATCACTTGGCACTTGGAAGTGCTGGCCATGCCAAGGAAGCCAGCCTTGTTCATGAGGAGCCAAAATTCTGAAAACAGAAATGACAGCTGATGTCTGGGGGGGAGGAAAGCCTGCTCTAATGGCCCTAAATCGGAGAGGACTGTAAGAACCAAACTGCTGTTCTCAGAGTCCTCATGGAATCTCTCATTTTCTTACTCAAAGACAACATTTCCCAACTTGGAATTCTTCAAGGATTCTTGTCATTTGGCCACAGTTACAGCTTTAAGTGGGACTAATAACTGCTGGAGTGGAAGATGAAATAACTAAAGAAGTCTGAGTTCTTCAAGGAAATAGCTCTTAAGGGATTTGGAATAAATTTTTAAAAATAAATAGGGAATGCCCTCAACCATGTTGCTCCAGCATTGGAAACCTGCTGATAGGTAGGGAAAGCCCACAGTGGTATGTTAAATAAAATCACAGCCTCTCCTCAGCATTCGGCTGCCCTTCACATATTTCAGTATTGTTTATTTGAAAAGTAGGCTTGGTACCACTGGGCACCCGGTGAAGTTTATCTTGAGAGGTCAAGAGGGTCTAAAGCAAGCAAGAAGAGGAGATTGTTCACAGTGCTCCATGTTCATGCTTGAAATAATAAATAAAAATGAGACAAGTTTTGAAATTTTAATCTCAGTATTGTCAAAACTATAAAATGCCCATCTCCAGTCACAGGAAGATTCACGATGCCGGAGTGGTACAGCTTGAAACGCAGGGCGGGCTCCTGCACAGACTCTGTGCAATGCACCGATCTCCTGGCGTGAGGGTTTCTCTTTGCTCTTTGAAAAGAAATGCGTCTTGCTGGGAAGCTAACAGAATCAAGCTGGTTCACAAATGCAAGGAGGCCTTAAAAAATAGACGAGGCCAAGGACTTCTTGGATTTGCACCAGGCTAAACGCTGTGTTTCAGGAGGAGTCGATCAGATAAAATCAGGGCATGATGTAAATTGCAGCAATACATTTTCCCCTGCCTCACCCGGCCGTGCTGGTGCCTTACTCGGGCTCCTGAGACAGCACAGCTCGCTCCCGTCACACAGCCCTTCTGGGACACTCCCCTCCCAGCACCTTCCCGTCTTCCCTCTGACACGTCCAGGTCCCATCTCCGAGGCTGGCTTCATTCCCGTTCTGCACTAGCAGCAGGCTCTGCCTCATCCCTGCTCAGGGGCACGGGGAGGACGGGAAGGAGCCCGCCTGGCTCCCGCATCCGGGAACGGCAGCGGCGGCTGCAAAAGTGTGCTCCGCTCCCAGGTTTGGAGAACAGCTTTGGTCAAGCAAGGGCACTTGAGCATGGCTGGCCTGGGCAGCTTCTGGAGCGTGTCCAGAGAAGGGCAGCGAAGCTGGTGAGGGGTCTGGAGCACAAGTCTTACGAGGAGCGGCTGAGGGAACTGGGGTTGTTCAGTCTGGAGAAGAGGAGGCTGAGGGGAGACCTTATCACTCTCTACAACTACCTGAAAGGGGGTTGTGGTGAGGTGGGTGTTGGTCTCTCCTCCCAAGTAACCAGCGATAGGACGAGAGGAAATGGCCTCAAGTTGCACCAGGGGAGGTTTAGATTGGATATTAGGAAAAATTTCTTCACCGAGAGAGTGGTCAAGCATTGGAACAGGCTGCCCAGGGTGGTGGTGGAGTCGCCATCTCTGGAAGTGTTCAAAAAACGTGTGGACATGGCACTTCAGGACATGGTTTAGTGGGCATGGTGATGTTGGGTTGATGGTTGGGCTTGATGATCTTAAAGGTCCTTTCCAACCTTAATGATTCTGTGATTCTTAGATTCTGTAGAAGCAGCAACTAGTGGAGCTGGTTTGGTACAGACAAACCTTTCAGAAGAACGACCTGCCACAGCTCTGCTAAATATATGAAAACTGAGATTTTTTTCAGAAGTTTATAACTTGGCCAGATTTGGGATTTTCTTTTTTTCACAGGCGCAGTAAAAGGCACATCTTTGACATCAGAGTGACCACCTTGCCAATTTTAATGGCGTTGCTCCAAACCACTTAGGCACTATAGTTTCACAAATGTTTGTAAGAAGAATCTTAATCTGGGCACAGCATTCCCCCCTCTGCGCCTCATTTTCCAAACTCACTGAAGTTGTTACACATGTGCACAAGCGCGTGTACACACAATTCACATACTGGGTCTGAGCCAGATGCCAGGCATAGAAAATTTGAGCCCAAGAGGTTGCTATTTCCATTTTCAAATGCAAATAAAATATTTTAAAATTTAAAATATTTTTTTTTTAACAAAAGATTTTATAACAGAGAATGTTACCGGGATTTAACAACACACAGAATTATAGGGCTTGGTTTACATGGCTTACTGGACTAGATGGACGAGTCCTTTACAGAGTGGATTAGGAACTAAAAGCTTGGCTTAGTGAAAAAATGTAACTCCAGTTTAGAAAAAGACATATGGTTTCAGGCTATCTATGAAGTGAGTTGTAGAAAGTTGTATTGGTTTCGTGAGTTCCTTGCTGTTTGAGTTGACACTCAATTGGTTTATTACTAGTAATAAATGCACTCACACACTGTCGTATGGTTATGTTATCAAAACCAGCTTCATACAAATAACTGCTATCTTTCATTTTCAGAGATTTGAAGCCAGAAAATATCCTGCTAGATGATTATGGTAAGTCTCAGAGGTTTACAGAGATGCTTTCACAGTAAAGTAGATTAAGTTAATTTTAGGATATATATTGCACAAAGACACATAATGCTGTGAAGTGACTAAGAGGCTCAGCATACACTAATACTTCTGTCTTGGGGTGGGTGAAGTGCTGGAGCTCACCGCACGGCTGGAATGAGGCGGCCGTGCTGCTCAGCAGTGTCTGCTCTCGAGAGCGCGGCTTTGCTGGGGTGTCTGCCTTTTTTCCATTGTTTTTCCATCCTTATTGTTGCAAGGCTGACACAACACAAAGGAAGTTGGGATTTCTAAATCTGCGCTGCCTGCTCCATTTTCAAAAATACTTCCATCCTTTGCTGAGCCAACTCTCGTTATATGCAAACCCAGGTACCCGTTTGTTGCTGAAAGCAGCAATAATCAAATCTCATGCTGACTTAGAGACCAGATGTAGCCCCTTCAGCCATCAGAGAGTTACAGAAATATGTCAGCCCATCCATCTCCTGTGATCAGTTCAAGATACTTCCCTACAGCATGCTCCTCATTGCCTGTTTTCAGTTGGTTTTAAATTACCTAACTCAATCCACTCTAGTCCATAGCCTCACTGTTAAAATTACTTTCACTGCATTATAACACCCTTAAACATTCCTCTTTTCCTTATCAATGAAACTGCTCCAATTCAGTCATTCAGAACAGTCTTTTCTTAAAATGTCTGAACAGTAAACTGCAAGAACGTTGCAGCAATGTGTTTTGTGTGCAGTTGCGTTTTTGAACTAATTTGTGTCATATTATTATATCTGGTTTGTGTCATTTTGTTTCTTTTTCCTTTCCAGGCCATATTAGAATATCTGATTTGGGTCTAGCTGTTAAAATCCCTGAGGGTGAATCAATTCGTGGAAGAGTAGGAACAGTAGGGTATATGGGTAAGTCTTCAGTAGCTTATATTTTTGATAATTTGATGAGATTACTTGAGTTTTTAAGATCTTTCTTGCCATGTAGGTTTAAGAAAAAGAATTAAAAAAGATTCACATTCAGCTGGGTCCAGTTCCCTGCAGCAACCCACCATGGAGTCATGCTAGTGGAAATCAGAAGTGGGTGAAAGGATGGACCACAGCAGCTCTTAATGAGACTGGCCTATAATTCTAAATCAGCAAAGAAAATTAAAAGAAGACACAACAACTGGGATACTAGTGATTTTAGCATAGACTTACTTTAGGAGGGTTATGTGCATAAAAGAAAGGTTTCTTCTTAGTTGCTACTTTGTATAGCAGTTAAAATGTATTTGTATGTTTATGATAAAATGGGTAAGTCCGCACCGATGGTCATCTTGACCACAGACATCTTAAGTCCTCTCTGAAGTGCAGGGGAGGCTGCACAAAAGAAGAGCAGAGTTTTGTACATTGGTAAAAAAAACACTCCCTGATTTAACTAGATCTGTTTTCTAAATTCCATGTAACTATTTTCATGCATTCTCTGGATGGGCATATATCTTGGAATAAAAAATGCTTATGCTTATTTGACTAGCTGATATGAGCCACTATTACACCAAACAGAGAATTTAATGAAAGCAAGCAAATCAGTTGTCATTTCTAAATTTTGTTATCTCAGTGTAAGTTTGTGTGCACACTAAGACTGTGCTTGTGAGCATGCATGTGTGTGTGTTTGTACCCATGTATGGAATCGAGGATGCCTGCAAGACAGTGACTATACGCCCAAAGCACACTGGGTGGTTGCAAAACAAAAGAAGTGGACTTTTTTTTTTTAAGGGGAAAAAAGTTACACATTGAGCAAAAAGACAGAATTTGCTTTTGAAGAAATGTCACTGCTGTTTACAGGATGTCTCTTTGTATGTAATTTCTTCCCTAAATGGAGAAATCTGGAAGGACTTTTAAGATTAGGCCTCTGCTTAATACTTAGCTTGAACTTCTTTTTATGTTTTTAATTGGTCTGACTTGGTAGAGAATTCAGAAGACAGCATGCACATGGCATGTCACATGTAGAGAAAAAAACATGGCATGTACCATGCGGCATTTTCTGTAATGCCATTGACAGAAATCAGGAGGTATTCTTATATTTTACCCACCATTCTCTGTGCATGTGTATTTAGTCACCAAAATGGAACTTCTAGAAATTTTTTTTGCCTGTGTAAACATCAAGCTTTTCAACAAGACACATCTTTCTCCTTCACAGCTCCAGAAGTGTTGAACAACCAGAGATACACACTCAGCCCCGACTACTGGGGGCTAGGCTGTCTCATTTATGAAATGATTGCTGGGCAATCACCATTTCGTGGAAGGAAAGAGAAGGTGAAGAGGGAAGAAGTGGACAGAAGAGTGCTGGAGACAGAAGAGGTGTACTCGCATAAGTTTTCTGAGGAGGCCAAGTCCATCTGTAAAATGGTAAGGGGCTTGAAGGCCCAGTGGGGCAGCTTCATTAGCAAGCTGTATCTGACACGGTTTGAGCAGTAACACGGTACCATAGAGGGGCTGCAGATACAAGGACTAACCAAGCTCATCTGTTGATGGGATGACTGCCTTCTCTATTCATTCAAATGGTGTTTATTTGGGCTTGCGTCTCCATGAGATTCATCACGGTCATCTTGAGTCCTCTCCAAAGTTTTAAAGTCCTCCCTTTGGCCAAGGGAGCAGCATCTATTCTCGTGAGACTTTGAATGTTAGTTTGCAGTCAAGAATGCATTTCTGCCTTTTATAATCTTGTAGAAAAAATAAAAAGGACTTGATGATGCAAGACTCTGATTGTCTCCTGCAAGGAACTGAAAACCCCATGCTTCCATTGTCTTTGGTGAGAGCTGGGGGTAAGCAGGACAATGATTATGCAATGAAATTATTGTGACACTCAAATGTTGTCCCACCCCATCTCACTGACTTTGTTAGCAGCTTTTCCCCTGGGGTGCCAGGGTATCCAGCTTTTTTTAATACTGTTGAACTGTCCTTTAAAATGTTTTCTCACTCTTTCAGCTGGGAGTCATTTTCGTAGCACAATAGCCATGTCTGACAATGGAAATCCTCAAACCCTCTGAGAAATCTCGAAGCTGTGTCTGAATTCATCAATGTCTTGTCGACATTCATCTTTAGAAGGCTGAATTGTAATTTGGAAAGGGATGTGGTCTTTTTCTTGATGTTGTTTGCTAAAGAGTGAAGTCTCCTTTGGAGACAATGACATATCTGTGTATACTGGTAGAAGAAGAATGAAGGGAAAGAAAGGTCAACAAATAGGTAGTGAGAGTTTCACCAATATCTTGTGCAACAGGCAAGCACACAGCAGTTCAACAACGTTCTGGTTGGCTGGCTTCATGAAGAGATATTGAAGTCTCCTTGCAAAATAATAATGGTAGTATTGCCAAGTATCATGCCTGGAAGTCATTAACTCACAGTGCACCAACTCATTGCTGAATCCCCGGGGGTAGTAATTAACTGACATCACTCTTGATAGATACTCCAGGCCATTCACTGCCCTTAATCTGCGATTCAGAGCCCCTAGTGAAGTCGACGTGGGAGGATCTAGGCCAGCCACAGGCTCTTACAGACCATTTCATGTGCTCAAACAGCCTGCCATCTCTTCTCTAGTAGCATCTCAACTCCCACCAGGTGAGGAGCAGAGTCTGCTGGAGTGGCAGAGGGTTTGTGTGTGTCCTGTTGTTAGCAAGAAATTAAAATGTCACGAGGCAAAAATTATATTCTTGTTGCTTGTTCTGTAGTTAGTTGCAGGCATGAGGCATAATGGAATGAAAGTATACTTTGAAAATAACCAACCCCATGAGAACTTAAAGCTGAGAAGAATTAAATGTAGCACTGATGGGCTAATGCTGGAGATGATCTACCGCTCCCAGAGGAGTAGACAGTGAAAGTCATTATACTGTAGTGGTCATTTTCATCTTCAAGCCATACAGGCTATGGTTTCAGGGAGTCAGGGACCTCAGGAAGTCATCTAGTTCATTCCCTTGCCTTAGGGAATCATGAACTATATGTAAATCATTCCTGACAACTTGATCATTACTGCTTCACTGTCCAGTCACGTCACGTTTATTTGTGCAATAATTTTGGTGGTTTGTTCAAACTCTTAATGGATCCAAAGATAACCCTGTCATTTCTGAGCATTAATGCATTAAAATTACTGCACCCTAAGTCTGGAAGAGCCTTACTTCTGATACTGAGCATGATGGCATTTGTGGTTTTCCATCCAAAAGTCATTTATTTTATCAAGGGATATCTTTAAAAATCCATGATTCAGATATATTTTCTCAAATACTTTTTGCTCTTTATACTGAAAACCAGAACTTTGTTGCTTTGTATCAGCATCTTAACAAGGAAGCAAAAAAGTAATAATTAAGTACCGAGCATGCCTGCAAAATAAAGCATAAAGTTGCAGTACATAAATCCACCTTGAGCCTTCACAAAGATCCAACACAAAAGGCTTTCCTGTAGTGGACCCTTCAGGGCAGAAGTGAGGAACAACATGTTTTCCACCAGGTCTCCTAACCTTCTCTTCAAAGCTTACTTCATGAGCTAATAGCGTCTCCATCAGGAAATATATTGTCTTTATTAATTTAGCCATATAAAACCCTTTAGTGTCACCCCATGTCAACCATCCCCTCCTGGATGTTTATGCACTTTGCATTTTTGCAGGCGCATATCATAGCTCCCATTAATCATCATCCATCCCATATTTCCATGTTTCATTTTGTAAGTCATTTCCCATAAATCAGCCCTCATTTTGGACTGAAACAGAGATGAATAATTAGGAACAGGGGCAGCTGGCTTTCTGGGAAGCTCCCCAACCCATAGTTCCCATATAACATAACTGCTTCATGGTGTGTTTTTTCTGTGAAAAAATCCAATCTTTCTAGGAAATGCTCCTTGTTTGTTGTTGTTATGACTTGTACTTCATTGATGCACATGCGTGTTTTCCCTGACAAGTGCAGTCTCACATCCAAAGATGTGACTTGAAGTGCGTTCAAGTCAACAGTATTGGATGGATCCATATTGCTGTGCTCTTTTGTCACTTTGTCAGTGTCCTGGTTGTCTACGTTTCCGGCAGTCTGTCTTCCCTGCCGTTTCTTATTTCTGCAGCTCCCATTTGACTCCACAAAAGGGATCTCTGCTTGGAGAGTGCAAAAAAGATGGAGCCAAACTCTTGGTGCCCAGTAACAGGACAGGAGGCAATAGCACAAACTGACACACAGGAGGGTCCCTCTGAACATCAGGATACACTTTTCCATGGGGAAGGTAGTCAAATACTGGAATAGGTTGCCCAGAGAGGCTGTGGAGTCTCCACACTTGGAGATACCCAAAACCCAACTGGACATGGCCTTGAACAACCTGCTTTAGGTGACTCTTCTTTGAGCAGAGCGATTGGACCAGACAATCTCCAGAGATGCCTTCCAGCCTCAGCTATTCTATGATTCTGAGCTCCATTCGGTTCTCAAAGTGCCTCCCCAATCAACTTTTCTCCCTAAAAGCAATTTTTTCTCTTCCTCACTCACCACCAGAAACTCTGTCATCATACTGCTACTACTCCTGCCTGGTTTCATCCCCGCTTTCTGCTTTCATCCGTGGAAACCAACTTGTTCACACATTATGACACCTTAAAGTTTATCAGTGCTGCCTGAGAATAACTGCTCTTTCATCTATCTTGAGAGGCACCTCACACACATGAATCTGCTCTTCAAATGATTATCATTGCTACTGCTAATAATAATAAATAATGATAAATAATAAGTCTTCTGTAGTGAGCCTTTGCAATAAGCTTAATTGTCACCCATGCCTGAGAGAGTTTTGACTCTTCAGTTGGCCAGACTGGGCTGTGATTTCCTAAGCATAAGCAGTGCAATATACAGCATGAGCAGTGCAATACACAGCCATTTATGTCATTCTGGCATCATCAGTTCCCACACCACTGTCTTGTCTCATCTAGTAATTGAGAGGTGATCATAGTATTACTTTTTTATAGAAGTCTCTAAAAATTGTTTAAAATAGTATGTTTATTTCTGTTTCAGGGTTGAAATTTATCTAGGTGATCCCTTAAACTATTTGATCAGCTGGGTTAATGGAAGTGGTTTTACCATTCCCCTTTTTGCCTTTCATGAGCAGCAATTTTTGCACCCTTACCCTACAAATTTTCTCTCACTCCTATAATTTTAGGACTAACATCTTAGAATTTGGAGTTATTTATTACATGGCAAGAACTGGGTATGAACTGACTGATCACATGAAGATAAATAAAGCAGCTCTTTGGGGACTGTTGGCTTTTTTTAGCAATCCTCAAAACAGTCGTTTCTTTTTGTAAAGGAAGCAAAACAAAGTCATGGAAAAAGTCTCAGACATTGTAGAGTTTGAATCCCCAGTGGGGATCAAATGAGTGACATGAAAGTATCAGAGAGTTCTTTATATCAAGAAAAAGATCTTAATGTAACTTCACCACTGCTACTCAAGACTCTTCTCTGAAAATCCTATTCTACTCACACTTTGCTAATAACTCTGTAGACCAAATCCTGCCCTCATTTACACACATCCAGTGTCATCTGGAGCTTTTGTTACCAGAACATAAAGCTCTGCTGCTTGGTATCAACTTCATGATGGTTGGATGGTCTAAGCCATCTTCAGATCTGAAGCTCTGTGAATTCTCCATAGGCTTTGGCTGCAGAATTACACTTAAATTATGTTTGACTGGGTCATTTGTACTGCTGTCCCAGGAGGGCTTGTCATCAGTCTGATGTAGGTGCTTTTGTTCTGCTCTCTATTCATGTTAAATACATGCTTTGAAACTGATTTAAACTACAGTGTAGACATGATTCAAAACATACAGCTGTTATCTCCGATTTCTTTTCCTGGTCAGATTCCGAAATGGGATGCATATTTCAGGCTATTACGCAGGTTTACTATTGCAGAAAGCTGCTAGGGCTGTAGGAAATGGTAGATTCATTATTCCTTGGAGAAAGGAAGGACTTTCCCTTCTGGAAAACAGTCTAGTCCATGCTATCTCTTGATATCCACAACAGAAGCCAGGAGAAGTGTGTGGTTTCACCTGTTGCCATCGCTAGAGCTGGCTGGAGCTGCAGCATACCAAATTCCATGAGTTTCTTATTTTTTTCTCCATTGGGACTCTCCTCAAGAGGCAGGCAGCTTCTTCCCTGCAGCAAGGCTTTGCAGGAGAATCCTCTCCTTTCTGTGATCTTTCAGTCCCAGCCTATTCCCAGTGGCCTGTTCCCTTTTGTGTCTTTCAGCCTGTAGTGGCCAGCCACCCACGACCAACTGCATTCATGCTCCAGAGACTTCCTTCTTGCATCTGAGGTTACTGAATACTCCCTTGTTTATCAGAGAGGAGCCCAGGAATTCCCAGACAGCCTCTTTCTGTCCTCAACTACCCTATCCTCTGACCACACACTCCAAACAACTTCTAACATTTACAGCCCAGCAAGGGTAAATTCCCAGACTAGATTGGTCTTCCCACTTAGTCCAGAGGCAGGAGAACTACTGGCTCCACAGACAGGAAAGTAACCTCCTTTCTTCCCTTCACAGCTGACTTGTAGAGCAGAAACTGTAGAGGGCTCCTTTATCATCTACAGGCAAGTCCAAATCTACCCCTTCCTACTACAACTTGCTTCTCAGCAGCACTGTTCCTGAAAGCTTCAAGGTATCATTTCCAAAAGTATAGCAGAGGCACTAGTAGTAAAAGTGGTCTTTACGGCTTCAGATTCTTCTTTCCAGCTGTTAGGGAAGTCCTCTCAACATAAGAATAGAAGATCAAAAGAACTTCTGTCTTCTCTGCCCCACCACAACAGAGAAAACCAGATATTGGCCGGAAATTCCAAATCAATCTTCTTCACGTAGGCTAAATCCATATGCCTGTTGGGATTTAAAAAAAGAAAAAAAAAAAAAACCAACACCAAAAACACCACAACAAAAAGCATTGCCTCAAGACCATGAGAGCTCAAAGTCTCATGCAAGGATTTGAAAGCAAAACATCCCTCTCTCGTTCTACCCAGGGAAAGCAAGCTCCAGAGAACTGCCCTCAGAAAGACCTTTTCCTATGAGTGGGATCAATATGGTGCTGTATCAGGTGAATCTACGTGCTCAGAGGATGGAAAGTCATAGAGATGTTTCTTCAAGTTTTTATCCTTCTATGAACCAGCCAGGCGTGGTGACAAGTCAGACCAGATGTCACCACCAAGACAGAGCCTGAGCAAACTGTGAGGAAGAAAGGGACGTTGCTAGCTGGAAGCTGGAAGTTGCTGTTGTGGCCAGAACGACCAGCTTTCCCTCCATCCCTCAATCCATACAGTCTCTTCTGGCTATTGCTGCTGCTACTGCTGAGGCAGAAAGAACTGTGCAGAAAACTCTTCTTTTATGTCCCACAAACCCCTTCACCACCTCTTCTTGCTGCTCGGCCTTTGCCAGTGTAGCTTTGCTCAGGACTGTCTGGAGGATGGTCTCTGCATACATGGGTACACTGATTGCCACAGCCATTTGCTGTCTCAGGCTGGAGACGAGGCCCCTAACATGAAAACGCAGAACTGAGGAGGCTGTGGAAGTCGGATAAGAAAACCACTGACGCCCAGGGGCAGCAGAGCATTCAGAGAAACCTAAAGAGCTGTGACCCTGTAAACCCGTGATAAGGGCAAGAAAACCCAGCTCTTAGGCAGACACCAGAGGAAAGATTACCAACCTCACATTAGCAACAAACAGCTCTTTCAAGGTTCCTCCTTACTGAGATGATGTGGCTGAGACAGCAACACAACCAGAGGGTACTGGGGCGTACTCCGAGCTGGAAAAGCAACACCTCCAGACAGCCTTGCCTTAGCAGGGAAGCTGTCTGGCTCCCCATTCCCAACATCCTGCAGGGCTGCACCTGCTTGTTTACCTGATCTCCTGAAACACTTCTTTTCCCCCCCGAGCCCCCCAGAGCTATTGGCCTCCTGCTCTGCCAGGGGAGCCCCCGGCAGGCGCTGCCCGGTACCGCTCAGTTTGCTGACTGCCCTGGCCGTCAGGTACAGGGCCTTATCCGGGGGAGCTCCCGGGGGCTCGGTCCCTCCACCGACTCAGGTGCTCACAGAACCCAAACCACCCCTCCGTCCTGCATGGGCGCCGAGTCCCCGTGGCAATGCAGTTCCAGGGAGCTTTGCTAATCATTTCAGTGCGATGGGTCTGCATAGCCCACCTGGGGCGGGGGCGAGGGGACATGGCTGCTTTTCAGCTCCTGCTTTGGACCAAAGCTGGAGACGGAAGAGAAGGTGAGGCGTGAACCTTTCCCTTCCCGGGGCATCCAGAACCGGCCTCCTCCTGCCGCGAGAAGCGCTAAGGCCGCTGCCTCCCCGGGATCCTTCCCCGAGGGTCGCATAACGCCTCGCCGCCCCCGGCCGGGCCCCGCCGCCGCCCCGGCCGGGCCCCGCCACCGCCCCGGCCGCGCCGCGCTGCCCGGCCGCGCCGCCCTTTCCTCTGCTGCCCCCCGGCGGCCCCAGGCGCGCTCGGCAGCCGCGCTCCCCTCCGCCGGGGCCGCATCCCCCTCTTGCCCCTCTCCCTTCCTTCCCTTCCCCAGCCGGCGGTGGGGGTAGCGGTGGGGCCAGCTGCCGCCGCACAGCCTTGGTGTCAATGCAGGATGACTCAGCCCCTTCCTTCAGCAGTTTAGAAATGAGGGTACCAAAAGCGCTGAGCGGTGGGGTGTCTGCCTGGCTGCGCGCCCAGCTCCTGTGGAAGAGGGCTGGTGTTCTTATTTCCTCCTTGATGCTGCAGTGTAAGTACCTAGTCTTTTCCCACAGAGTGGAGACTCCAGCAAAGCTACCCTTGGCTGTTTCCAATGCATGCTTAGTTCTCTGTTGTACTAAGGCATATGTTATGCATCATTTTAACACCAGTTGAAATCTCTGGGCAGATTATGGTGAGTTTGGAGTTATATTTTCCCTCCTCTATCGAAGCATCATGCAGGCTTCCTCAAAGATGAGTACAAGGAAAAAAGGAAACAAATTTGTGAACCTTCACTTTTCAGCAGACTGCCTGAAGTCTGTGGTACATTTAGAAAGGTTCCTGTCCCAAGTGATAGTCTTTTTGTCATTTGCATGCTGAGCTCTGCCTCTCTTCAACTGTTTAGATGTTTAGATGTGATCTCTTAAGACATTGATTTAGCCTACTTGATTCTATGCATATGATTTAAAAGAAGAGGCATTTTGGTGAAATTTTGGCTACATGTCTCCTCATCCCTCAACTAGTCTGTGCCAGAATTGTTCTTCCATTGAACTGTTCTCTTGCAGATCAATTAAACCATCCATACAAGGTCTTCCAGGACCTACACCCCCTGTGTTTGTGTTCATGGACATTGCTTATCTAATAGACCAAGAATGCTGAGTACAGTTAGTGTCCATTGCTCCATTACAGGTACCCAGGAAACAGGCAGGACTTGCTGTAGCAGGTAGAGGTGGTGCATTGCCCTTCTCTGAAAACAAACAAGGCTGAACTGAGGATGGTTACCCATACTGGCTCCATGAACAAACCCCCCCTCCTTGAGTTCAGCAGAGATAAGTCCCTGAGCACAAAGTGTTGCTTCAGTGTGTCATGTGATGTACTGAAATATATGGCAACGCGTGGAGGGAAATACAGTTTGGTAGTGAAGTCATTAAGCCTGAGCAACAAGGGAAAATTATTCTTACAAGAGTAACAATTAAAAAAAAGAACTGAGAAACAGCACGTGGGACTTATGAATATGCATCTATATATGTTATTAGGGTATGTCAGAGCTCTTCTTGAAAGCATTCACTGAATGTAAGCAGAAGCAGCGGTCTCTATTTTGACTGTAAACAGTGTACAGCAAGTAATTTTCAAAGGGTTTCACCAGCATGTAGAACAGTGCAGTCCTAATCCATTTAACTTTTTCCATTAAGTAACAGCAATTACAGTTCCCCTCTGTACTTCTGTCTGGGCACATTCAAAACCAACTGGACAAAAAATATCTTTGTGGAGCTCTGGCTTTTCTGACATCCTTACAATTCCTCTTGGCATGTTTCAGCTCCTCACCAAAGAGGTGAAGCAGCGGCTAGGATGTCAAGGGGAAGGTGCAGCAGAAGTGAAGAGGCACCCCTTTTTCAAGAGCATGAATTTCAAGCGGTTAGAAGCGGGAATGCTGGATCCTCCCTTTGTCCCTGATGTAAGTACGATAGTAAGAACTCCCAGTGGCCTCTTTGTTTCTAAAATAACTTCTCTTTGTAGAGCTATCATCACTCTGCATGGGTAGCTGCCCCAGGAAGATGAGATAAGTGGTAGGGCTGGAGTGGGAAGGCTGGGAGGAAGAGGAGAACTGCTCTGTAGATGTGTGCATGCAGGGTGGTAACCTGGGGCTTGATTCTTTCCCACTCACTTTACCACAGTCTTCCTGTGTGACACTGGAGGCACTACTTGATCTGTTCATGCCTCAGTGCCCAAATTTTAAACTGGGAAACTTTTATTCCCTTATCCATGGCAGTAGTGTGAGAATAAGTACACTCGGGACCAGGTGGTGCTTGGAACAATCAGCAATGAAAGCCACATGTATGCATACAGATGTATAGATATGCTGAGGTGATAACAGAATTACAAAGTCCAAAGCTCTACAGAACTGAGGAATGGACTGGATCATCATGAAAACAGGGATTTGTTACAGAGAGTCTGAACCAGGTTCAGATATCAAGTGTCACCTCAAGCAGAGGAGGTGACTTGGACCTCAGAGAGCATTTTGAACTTGGTAGTGTTCATGGGGCGCAGAACCCAGCACTGAGTCCTTACTCAGGTTTACACACCAGTCTTGAACACACTGAAAGTCTTTGTTGCATTGGCAAGAACAAAACTTTTTCTACCCTTTTGCGGTATCCATCTCTACCCCAGTGCACAGAGTTATCTGATTATTTTCCTCCTGCAGGGCTCTCTTTCTGGCTGGACCCTCCATCCTTAAAGTTCCCATATGGTTCTAAGTAAACACTGCCATTTTAACGTATTAAGGAAAGTAACATCTTGGCAGCTTTCATTCACATTGCTGCAAACTCAACCAAACCAAAGTGGTTTGAACGCTACAAAAGTTTACTTTAGCTGCTCTGGTTTTGCTTTACATTTTACTATGTGGCCTAGTTATTCCTGCCAATTAGCCCATGGTGTTACGACCTGCTTTAGTGGGAAGAAATAGGAGACAAGCTACTATTTCTTTCTGATGTAGAAAATTAGAAAATTCTGGGCTCAAATTTGGGATCCGCCAGAGTGTATTAAAAGCTTAACTGTGGCATGTAAGGCCTAGAAGGCACCTCTTATAAGACATATTTGCTAAAGTAGAGGCACATAAATTTTTATGGCTATTTATTGGGAACTCAAGAGCTGTCCCTAATTTAATTTTTTTGGCACTTCATCCATAGATTTCCAAGTCTTTACTGAAGGCAGCTGAATCACCCAAAGCTGTATAGCCAATGGCAGAGATTGTAATCCAACCCATGTCTTTCCGTCCTCTTCTAGACTACTCTGTCTCCACAAAAATCTTGTGGATTGCAGCCATCAGGAATGCAGAGGGACACAGCCTCCAGCAAGTAGGACTTCCGTCAGGAATCAGCTTGATTTGTTTGGTCATACTGCTCAGATCTAGAAAAAATACTGCACAGTTGGACCCCTGGTCTGTGCAGTTATGGTACCATGTGTAGACAGTAGGATTCAACACGTGCTTGAGTTTAGCAGGTCAGGCTAGTCCCACAAGCCACCCCTCAATTACTCCTGTGCATCAAAGGGTAACTGTGTGGTTGATGGGCACATCAGATGACCATGCTATGACAGGTAGCCAGTGATGACTATTTCTGCTTTCTGTGGCTGGCTGCTGGAATATAAGCTAAAAGCAGTGTCACTGCAAAGAGTCCTGTCTGTCATCCCTGAAAATTAAGCAGTTTAAAAAGGTAAAGCCATTTGGCTATTTGTTTGAAGAAAGGCAGCCAAGTTAAAAGAGTTAATAGAGGTGATTCTGGACAGCTTCCAGCAGCTGAGCTATTAATAAAAACAATGGAAAAATGCCAAACCTCTTCCATCTTCTTTAGCAATTAGTATACATTCCTTTAAACTTTTAAGCTCCAAACTCCACAGCTACCTGAGCAGAAGGACACTTCTACTTGAGGTCCCTATTCAAGGCTGTCTCCAGTGTGTCACTCATAAACATTCTGGTTTTCTCTTGTTCCCTCTCTAAAAGAAAAGACTACTGAAGGATTGGATTTTTGTTTTCTTTATCTTTCTGTCCTTTTTCCCTCACCTCTTAGCTATATGCTACATGGATGAGTAAAACCCACTTTGGCTACCCTGATGCTTTAAGGACTTCAAAGTGGGAAGCTTAACATGCTTAAAGCGGAGTCAACCTTTGATGATAAACATGCGGGCAGAGCAAGTCTAGAGAAGCAGGACGCAGATAGTCACTTGTTGTTAGGCATTCTCACTTGACTGAATCTGTGAATGAAAGCACATGGTCAGACTCAGAACTATTTTTTCTCTTGCTCTTTTTCTGCTGAGATAGCCCAGAGCAGTATACTGCAAGGATGTGTTAGACATTGAGCAATTCTCCACAGTGAAAGGAGTTAACCTGGACCAAACAGATGATGATTTCTATTCCAAGTTTTCCACAGGATCAGTGTCTATTCCATGGCAAAATGAGGTAAGGATGTATGATAGTAAAATTACTCCAATAAAATCCCTAACACAGATGGTTTAAGAGGAGGTGTATATTTCCAGTAATACATAGCTATTGGATAACTTGCCAGACTCTAATGCTTTCATAAGTTACAAATGGCCTCTTTCAAGATCTATAATGTACCACAGATGTCAGGTTCAGGTGACTGCATCTGTTGGCTCTGCGTATTTATGTAAATTGGCAAGGATCCTACTGTACTACCTTCTCCTGTATTTCTGCAAAGGTGTTTCGACAGCAGCTCTGAGGAACTTCCGAGGGATGGCTGGAAGCCCTAATGGGAGGCTCCCCCATTGGTGATCCTGATTTCACCCATTGTCTTGTAGCTGCAGCAGATCCCAGCTGCAGCAGTTGACTCTGGACCTTGAATGGCTCCAGGGTTTCCAGATCTGGGTCTTTGTTTCTGTTTGGTATCAAAACAGAGCCAACGGTGGATTTCATAATCTAACTGTGGATCAAACAGCAGATCCACTTGGGCAGGGGGTGGTAATAACTGGGATTTTGTGAGTCTGCCTGTCTTTACCCAATATTCTCCACTGTCCTAAAGAAAAGAACAGAAAGCTTTACGAGGCGACTTCTAAGATGATTGACGTGCAAACATGCAGAGCATACTCAGCCTCTCTTTTTCATACATCCCATTTACCTTCCATAGCCACCAGCAGGAATTCAGCTGTTAACTCTCCTAACATGTAGCTCAAGCTGCTGGTACTGATCCTGACTTTGAACAACCTAGAGCTACTGGAATATGTTTAATGCAGATGTATAATTTCTTTTTTTCTTTCTTATGGTATTCCACTAGATGATAGAAACAGAGTGTTTCAAAGAACTGAATGTATTTGGACCAAATGGTACTATTTCACCAGACCTAAACAAAAGCTACCCCCCAGAGCCACCCAAGAAAGGATTGCTACAGAGGATATTTAAACGACAGGTGAGATCTTTTATGACTAAGACAAGGAACCTCCCATAGATGCCTGGTGTCACAGCCATGTTCTGGTGATATTTTTGTAGGACAAAGACAGTACGTCTTAGGGAGGCCTTGTTGTCACAGTTACCTGGTAATTTCCTGACCAATATTGCCTATCCGAGGTTTCCCATCTACCTTTTGTGATTTTTTTACCACTAGAAGTTCCAGCATTTTTCATCAGCTTTGTTTCCGGTGGTTGAAAACTTCTTACCCAAACTATTTTTCAGTGGTATGCTGAAATGCCTTTTGAAATTATTATATGGTTTTGATAAGTTCCTTGTGAAACCCCTTCATTTATGTGTTAAATAAAAAAAGGAAATGCAAATGTTGAGTGAGGTATTCATGGCAGGAGACCAAGACACTAGAGAAGAGAGCAGACCAGAGAATATGCGACATACAGCTTTCATGAGGCACCATACCACCATTTGCAAATCTAGATAACATTCTTAGACCGATCTATTTCTGTAGGGTTAAAACTATGCCTGAGCATTGGCAGGTATCCTCTGTATTAGTCAGATTTAGCAGATACTGACATTCTGCAGTGAATTGATTTGGAGCTCAAGTGAGTCTTCTTTGCTGCACTCCCCAAGAACAGACATGGTCCTCCTGACGTAGAGAGAATACAGGTAAGAACGTGAAGAATATTTTACATCCAAAGATCTTCAAACAAAAATCTTGCAGTCCAGTCAGTATGTTGTCACCATGAAATGAACAATGTTGGACTAAAAGAAAGCATGGCATATTTGTGGAATCTAATTGTCATTGTCTTCCTCTTTCTACAGCATCAGAACAATTCAAAGAGTTCTCCAAATTCAAAGGCCAATTTAAATCATCACATAAATTCAAATCACGTAAGTTCAAACTCCACGGGAAGCAGCTAGTTCCAGCTCAGTTTTATGAAACAACATGTTGCATCCTTCCACTATAATCTATGGATGAGAGAGCCTCCACCGTTGAGTGAAAAAAAAAAAGGATCTCCCAAAAATGGAAATTTTCTATCCATTCCTTCCAGTGGAGCCTCGCATTTTAAGAAGAATTTTCCACTCAGGTCTGTTTTTGGAGGTGGCACTCAAGACTGTGTGAATCAAATTTGTCTATTTAGAACATTGCAATAGAAATTCAATGAACATGACTACTTGCACGTATTTAAATAGCATCATACTAGAACTGAATTTTGTCTTTATTATTTTTAAAAAAAAGTTTTGTAAATTTCTCTATTGTCTCAGTTTACATTTTGTACATTTGTATTTAAATGAAAGTCAGACTTTGGAGGTGTATATTTTCCAAGCAGCAGCTGTAAAGCCATGTGTTTTAAGACATTTTTTTAAAAGAAAAAGAAATGTGACTCAAGACTTCCAGAGCCGCAAACGAGAAATCATTCTTTTTAGTAATTCTAGAAAATTATTCATAAATCACTTTATCAGACTGGGTTTTATTGACATGCATTTTTATGGAACAGTTTATTCTTAATTATTCTACATCTGTATATTTGGTTTACAGCAACACTGCATACATTTCTCCTCTTCATTAGTTTGTAATGTCTCGCATTAAATGCTAAAAGACAAGATTTTGATGCATTCAAGAATGCTACTTGCTATGCCTAAGGTTTGTGATGTCATGGGACCAGCACAGCTGAGATTTGCACTTACTTACATTGTTAGCTCATCAAAAACTTTCTGGTTAGAAAGGGAACCCTATTTAAACCCTTGACCTTCACTAGTTTTTGTGCCATTTCTAATGACGGCAAGAACAAAACTGAGTGAGAGGTGACCAGGAAAGCAAATGACCATTTGTTTTCCAAGAACTCAAAACCTGCACCTGCTGAAATGAGAGCAAAACTCCAAGTGTTCTCCATGCTGCAGTCAAAAGTCCAAGGCCTGTCCATAGTTGCTCATATCAAACAGGTAGCAAGAGAGATATTCAATAGGCTGGTTTGTGCTGACCATGAGATCCATGTCAGCTCTCTAGAGCGGAGCTGTGGAGGTTCAGACTGGAATCTGAGCTGCTTTTGAGCAGTAGCAGAACCTGTAGGTTGTGTCTGCACTTGGAGTTCTTGCATGTGTCTTGCCAAACACACCGTGACTCGTCCCCGCAGTTAGGTCCTCAACTTAACTGAATAAGATGTCAGTTATGAAATAGTACCTCTCACTTTTGGTTCCATCATTCTTGGTCCAGGATCCTTTAACCCTTGTTGAAAACATTGTTCCCACTAGTATAAACAGGATCGGTCAGGATCAGTAACATCAAAATCATGCTCTTCTCAAGTATGCCACTATGTTAGTTTTAAGAACACCAGATCAAAAATATGGTTACTTCCCTTCAACAGGAATTGGAAGACCTTTGTCCCTCCAAGTGCAGACAGGAGTCTCTGTAGTCCAACATGTTCTGTAAAACAGGTTGGTTCACCATGCTTTTTACAATGTCAGCTAGAGTAGACTGGTGATTTTACACCTTTGGGTCAATCTGATGGTCAGCCTGGTGTGTCTAAAACCCTGTTAGCTAGTAGCGCAGTTATCCCAGGGTAGAAGGAAGCACTGTTCCAGTGGAAGTCTTAATAGCCAAAATTCATTAGGCTATCATGTATATGTTCTTTCTGGCCAATGCAGAAGAGCAAAAAGATGCAGGTTAGTAGTGACAAAGCTCTGAAAGTCACGGGAATTACATACTAAAACAGCTTGAGGTCATAAGGATTTGCATAAAGCAGGGGACAGAGAAAAGTCAAAGGAGATGGGGCTTTGGCACCTTTATCAGGAGTAAAGTCTGTTAAGATGCAAGTCCACATTATTTCAAAAGCCTCCAGTTTTCCTGGTCATCCATGTAGCGAAGCTGTGTAAGTGTGCCATAGTATCACCAAGACATTGTTCCTCTTTTTCCTTCAGATCAGTGTGGCCCAGAAATTCCTTTTCCCTGTATTGGTGGTGCTCAGGGAGAGCTTCAGCCACTCTCCCATGTCAGATGATGGCATTACAGATCTTACGGAAGATGCAAGATTTTAGGGAGACAGTAATAGATGAGAATTTTGACTCATTTTCTCTCTCTGTATCAGCTGTAAACTAATTCTGTAACAGTTTCATATTCCTGACATAAGGAGAATGAAATACTGTTAGAGGTGAAAGCCATTGGGCACAGATGGGACTAATACTTCCAGTCCTGTTCTTGTGGCCTGACGTAAAGCTACCTATGTCAACAGGAATCAGATCAATCACTTGAGCATGCTCTGGATGAAGACATACTTACTCTGGGAGGTTGTCATAGGCCTTCTTCATGGGATTTCACCTGATTACGAGGAGTATAAGTGAGAAGTGGGGTATTAGATCTTAGCCAGACGACTGATGTGTATCAGTGTACCTGAGACAAGACAAGATACACCTTAGTTCTTCTTGGAGAGCTGCAAATGTTGTACAATTCTAATTTATTTTTATCACTCTAAGACATCACCTTCTAACAGTATGGTGTACCAGTACCTCTGTGCACCCTCAGCTGATTTCATCCTGTGCACTGGTGCTGGGGAAGGGGGTGCTGGATGGGGGCTAGAGTGAAAAACTAAGGGTTTTTTTCCACTACTGCCATTATCTCACTTTGCAGCAACAGACAAGCATATTCCCCCTTCAGAAAAACCTGGGTGATAGTATCTACCACCATGAGGAAGGAAAAAAGATGCTTGAGGGAAGCCTTAGCCCATTAATATTTCATTGCATAAATCTGATAAAACTGCAGCTATTGGCCCAAGGGCTTCATCTCCTACATGTTACTGATTTGGCACATGAAAACTAAATTTTCTTTACCATCTCCCACTTGGGAAATAAAATCCTAATAACAACAAACCCCTTACTGAAAGCTGGTGAACAAATCGCAGATGGATTGTAGATGGCCTTATACCTCTTAGATGCTATCAGCCTTAACTAGTGGTGGATGACTTTTTTATATGATAACAGTGAATGATAGCAAATGTGCCTTCTCCCGCTCTCCTTTCAGCTGGGGCAGTTCCTTACTTAGCACCCCTAGGACTCTAGCAGAGGAGACACAGGAATGCTGTAAAGTCCTCGGATGACAAGAGTTGCATTCAGTCCTGGTACTTGGAGGACATAATGGAGGACATTATGCTAGGGTCAGATATCCTGATGGTGTGGAAGAGGGATGCTTATATGCACTTGAAGCATCAAGCCTGGGATGAAGTCCCACTGGATCCCAACCCCTTGGGAGCTGTGAGTGAGTAAGGGGAGAGACAGTAAACAAGACCAGCTGAGGGAGATTTCATGCCACATCCCTGAAGTGTTGCTATCCTGTCTGACAAACTTTAAACAGTATTATGATGCTGGGGCAGCAGAACTGTTATACTCTTCCAGTATCCAAACCCTGAAAGACTTAATTGGTATCATACATCATTAGTGATAATGAACAGCCCTAGGAATCTTCTAGTCAGGGTTTGCCTAAAACAACAAAACCTGCAGGATTTTCTTTTTTATTACTTTTTTTTTTATTATTCAGCTCACCTTACACTCAAGACTGGAGCAGCACCACAGTTCTCTCGCTTCCACTGTGTGACCAGGTGCAGTCTGGGCCCAGAACTCAGGCTGAAGCCCTGCTGAGGCAACCCCCTCCACAGCCAGGCTTCCACGGACGCTTGGCATCTGGCTCCATACAGCCAAATTCAAGAAACACTGGGAGCCGTGGTTGTTCAGGAACTCTGCAAAAAATAAGACTTTCATTATATAACCTTGGAGAGCATTTGCAATAGGATTTTTAGTATTTTGTTTCAAAATGAGTTTTGAGGCTTGCACATAGCACAGGAGCAGAAAGGAATAGTTATTTAATAGTTTTCCAGACTCATTAATCTTCTGTATCTCCTTTCTAATTACAATACAGATTCTTTCCAAAAAATGCATAGATTCAGATCTGGTTGCTTGTTTTAAATAGACAGATGAGCAAACTTAGCTCTTTTTAAGAATCACAGAACTTTTGCAATCTGATCCTGAAATGTGCAAGCATGGTTTTTATTTTTAAACCTTTACTGAGTAGTCTGATGAGCACTAATTGATTTACAAGCTTTTATGATTCAGATGTTTGCTATTCATTTTCTACAGTGTCTCAAGGTTCACTTAAGTCTTGTAGCATTTTCTCCTGCTCTCTGGTTGGATGAGAGGCTTTTTTAAGCAAAGGCATAATGAAGGAAAAAATAACAAATAATAGATTCTTATGTGTGCACTCTTGACCTGGATTATCTAAAAAGAGATTTTTTACAAGAGTGGCCATGACTCAGATGTTGTTTCTGAACAAAAACCTGCCTGTGAAGCTTGGAAAGGTGTGAAGATAATCAAACCAAACAAGTACTGGAAATCAAACTGAGCACTAGGGAGCTGCAGAATTCAATATCGCTGTGTTCATCTGGCCCTGTTGATTAGAGATGTCAGCTAACTGGCCGTTCAGAGACAACATGAGCTATCGGTAAGAAGCAGTTTGATACCATCTCACTTTGCAGTTGCCCCCTCACCCAGAAACTATGACGAAGAGTGCCATCAGCAGTAGGGAATCGAACTTGGCTGACCCAGTAAAGCATCTGATTCGAAGACACTGATTCTTGATGTCGTTCAACCAGACCTCGGGTTCCAGCTTGAATTCTTTGCTTCATCTGTCAAAGCCTCACAGTTCAAATGAGTTGCTGTTGATCTTTTTCAGTAGAGATGCCTCAGCTAAAAAGAAAACCAGGAAACCAATCTGTAATGCTAATAAAACCATGGGCAGGACAAGGAAGACAGACAAGCTATGAGCTCTGGAGGACAGTGAAAACTACCATAATGTGTGTATCTTCAGCAGGTGTCCAATGGCAGCTGTTATCACGCATTGCAGCACATTTTTCCGTGGTTCATCATACATTGATCACAGTAATTGATTGGAGTAACCTGGAAATTGCACACAAGGTCATATTAAGCAAAGGGCCTGGCCCATGGCTCAAAGACATCATCTGTATGAGGGTCAACTGTAGCAGTTGGACAAGGCAAATAGGTACCCACTCAGTCTGCACGAATAGACATCACACAGGTCTCTGTTCCTGAGCCTCAGTCAGGAATTCCCTATATATAGACTTTTCTGGAAGAGCAATAAATGCACACCCTCATAGCGCAGCTGCTTTTTCTTATGGACATCCATGGAACTGGTGGCTGCAGGACCTAACCTCATTATGGGTGTTTTAACCTCTGCTCCACAGTTAGTTGTGATTATGTTTTTTTCAGTTCATATTTGTCATACTCATTTGTTAAGTCTCCTAGGAGACTTCCTAGCATAAGGTCCTCAGTAGGTACCTAGAGACTCCTAAGTCTCTCAGTGCAGATAAGACTGTACATCGGACATTTGTAGGCATTTCCCATACAATCTTTGGAAAGACTGGACTTCGTTTTGGGAGAACGTCCTTGTGTTAGTCTGCCCCTTGAGATGTCGACCATCATCCTTCATGTGTGTAGCATGAAGCACAAAGTACCCTGCAGGAGGTCCAGAAGTCCAGACTAAAATTAATAATACTTGGGTAACAAATGCCAACTTCATAAAAATACCACTTTTTGTCTGGCCCTGCGACAGAGAAGTCCAGCGATGAATGGAGTGGGACACAGAGACTTAAAGGCTTTCCTGTCTGAGGATGGTCCTAGTCTGTCTCAGACTGTGGGGAGGTACATTTGGCAGCGAAGTTTGGGAGAATCGGTCTGTTCAGTGGCTCCATGGAAAACAGAAGGTTCCAGAGTTGTCTGTGTCAAGCCTTCCACAAATATGACCTGCAATTTAAAATACTACTAATTATTTAGAGTAAGAATAATAATGATGAACACCCTCCTGCTAAAGCTGAGAGAAAGACTGCATAAGTTTAAAACAATTCTTCACTTTTGTGTGCTGGGCAGGACACAATTTCTTTTTCTACTAAATAATATTGTTTATGCAGTGCTGGCTGGTAATCATTTTCTGTCCTTAACTGCAAAAAGAAAAGAGTAAGCAATTGTTTCAGAGAATTTGGCAAATTATTTCCTTTAGGGAAACCACCAAAGAAGGTGAAAGCCAACAATATGCTACAGTATCCCAGCCCACCTCCTCCAAACATCTCTGTGATAATACAAATACAAGCTGCTGCAGTTGGATCAGCTAAGCTAGTCTACTGAGAAATGGGCTTTACGAAAGAAACAATTTTAAACAGATTGCTGCCTGTTCACTAAAATGAGTATTACTGCTGGCGCAAATGTGTTCTCCTTGGTTTATGTACTGGAGCCAGAAGTGGTGGTTTGGATTCATGTTCTGCCCATGTTTTTCGTCACTGCCCTGGGTGAACCTCTGTGCAATTTTGTTTTCCTGTTCTATAACATGGAGGGATGCTCTCTGCCTATCAATAGAAAGCACTTTGGGGTCTGCGTGTAAAACGGATCAATATCAAGTCTTTGTATTCTTATTTAAGTGACATAGGCTTAATATAGCTGCTCTTATTTACATCTTGTAAATTAGGGCTGGTTTTTATTATTGGTTTGTCTTCGTTCCTTAGAGATACTGAAACAGAATGCACTGCACTTCTCTAAAGACATCTCCAACAGAAGATGAGATGACAGTGCAAATGTTAACGTATTAATTTCTTATTTAAGAGCTAGCTAGTAATTGCAGCATTCACATGAACACTTCCTCTTTTTTCATATTGAAAATAAATAGTTATGAGGAATGGAACAAAATAACATTGATTGCTTCAACTTTTTTGGCCAAGCCTGAAACAACTCCCTAGGTACCAATTAAGTGAGAGGCTGTGTGAAATCACCAAGATGCATGCGTGGCAAACATGGGGTCAGCTCACTGGCCAGCTCGGGAAAGAAGAGAGGCAACCACATGCCTGGGATCAACGGGCTCCAAAGGGGAACTCCAAGTTTTCTGGAGACTCTGCGATCCTGTAGAGAAGATTCACTCACAGAGAAGAAACATTTCAGGTAGTGGCTGGATGACAAATGTGTTTTCCTTTCTCAACACCCCACATGCAACTGTTAAGTGTTTATTAGCAAGCTGAAATGAGTTATTTCATGTGTATTGAATGCGATCTCCCTTAATTGCATTTCTTTTAAACACTGGACAGTCTCCTAAAGGACTTAACGTTTTAGCCTTTTGAAGGTGAAAGTTGTAAAAACTTTATTTTGTGTTTCTGAGCAATGTAGATAGACCTAAAGATTTCATGAACTATCATGTGGTTGCCCATATCTGACTAATAATTAAATTGTAAAATTGCAGTTTCATTATTAGGGTTAGTCTTTTCACCTGCTTTAAAAATTAAAAATCATATTTGGTATATAAACACACACAGAATATCTTTCTGATTGAATTTCAAGAACATATCCAGGACTAAATGTTTTTAAGCACTTCTAATACTGTAGTCTATAAGAAGAGAAGACACTTCTAAAGCAATGTTAAAAGTTGTCTTTCATAACTGAGTCAACAGATCATTTTTGTAATAAATTAAATCAAGTTGTTCTCAATTAGAAGAGCTAGTGGCTGTAGGTATTGTACAAAAAAAATCATTCTAGTATCCAAAGGGTTAGGGGTGGGGAGGGTCTGTTTGGTTTTGTTTCTCTTTCCAGGGAGATCTTTAACATTGTTTGATGAAGCTAGTTTCATTTTGAGATTGTTACTGAAGATAAAGGCTTCTGTGTTCTATGGCTGCTTGGATTCTTCGTACATAATGTCCTAGTAATGTCACAGTGCTGCTGTATCTAGATCAAACCACTGTTTTGATTGTTTTTTGGCTTTGTTTTTTTTTAATAAATTACCTAATTTAAATACATGAAAATGATACGTTTTGCTTTAATGAGGCATGTAGTCAAACGGAGCTTCCTCAAGTCCTTGGGATCTTGAAGATGATTACAGTGAGAGCGGGATACAGCCCATATCTTGCTAGATGCCTTTGTGGCTTCATATGTTTTAATATTACTGTCCTTTGTATTTTCTGCCCCGTCACATCTTCACAGAGATTGAGGGAATGGAAAATCAAACTGAGGTCGTATCTCACTTTGTGCAGGTTCAGATTGTCATCTGAAAGCAGGGTGTTTTTCCCCTGAGGTGTCCTTCCTCTGCCTTCCATCCTCACATCCTCTGCACTGCGAACTGTCAGCCAACACAACTCTTTGTGACCTTAAAAATAAGTTAGAGGGAGGATGACAAAATCACTAGTAGGGACGCAGGCTTCAGAAGACATGAACTGTTTTTTTAAGTGGAGCACAGTCTGATTTATGAGGCCCTACAGAGGACTTTGCCTAAGCTCCAATTAGGCAGAGAGAAAGTGTTTAGAGAAAGAAAACAACGACCGCAACCAACCAAGTGTGCTCTTCAGTATTCTGTACAGAAAGACCTAAAACAAAGATACAGAGTAGCTGCAAAATCACCAGGAGGAAAGTGGTGCAGTGCTTTTTCTTTAAGAGGAGAAAGAAGAATTTTTCAGAGAGGTGTAAGGAATATTTTTATGAGACTGCTAATGGCAAACAGTGTTTGCATCAAGTTTCATGAAAGACCATTGTGAAAACAGATTGTCTGCATGAAAGCAGCAGCTACATCCAACAGCTAAACTCAGTAAACCTAAAGTAATAGGCCACATAAATTCAGGTCATGCATATTATCACTTTCCCAAGAAACCCAATCCATTTTCCACAAAATTTTAACAATCTGAGAGAATGTGAGATTAAATTTTATTCCTTCTTTAACAGTTCTTGGTGATTTTTTTCTCTAACTTGATGTCCTTTCTGTGTAGCCACATCTAGATATGTTCCCTCTTGGGAGATGTAATCTTCCTTAGACTTTTCCACTATCTCTGGCACGAGATGCGCAGCTTCTCAGAGGAAAGTCATTACACTGGTTTGAATGAAATCCAATTAAAAAACATGTCAACTTTTTTAATCCTTTAGGGTGCTTTACAAATTAAAAATACCATAAATGGGCCTGACTGTGCCATTTTAGGTCTATGGGGTGCTTCTGGGGGAGGGGTCAGTAAAAGTTGCTGCCAAGTCAGAGTCTAATTTGTTGGGTTTTGTAATTCTATTTCATATTTGTTATACAGTAAAAGTAAAAAAAAAGAAATTAAAATAGGGCCTATTAAAAAGTGGTGCTCTGACTTGTCCTGAGTGGGGAAGAGCAACTCTGCTGCAGAGACTGAGCAGCTTGAAGAGCCCATTTACAGACACCTGGGTAAATTTTACCTGATTTTCTGTTTTTTTAAATTACAGTTTATCACTGCTGATTTTTTTTCTTAATTCAAGGAAAGTTTGTTCCTCTGCTGTTAGCAAACGTCAGTAGCACCCTAACAGTGCAAGGCTCCGTGTACTGCTGTTAGCTTACATGGCAGAGGTCTGCAGAGAGGCTCAGGATGCTCCAGACCTGCTAATCTGGGGTCATTGCTGTGTGATAATGATTAAAATATCAGGAGCAGGAAAGCAGGCAGTTTGGCTTTTTTAAAAAGCTTGTAGGTAGGAAGTGACTTGCAAAACTAAACTTCAAAAAGCATGCATTCAAGGGTGCAAAGCCACATGCTTAAGGAAAGAAAGAATTAAGGTTGCCTGTGTTCCATTAATATTGTTCCCTTGTCCTCATGCACTGTTATTATTATGCCCTCACATAATACTATGTTGTTATTACGCATTCACTCCTAGAGAAACTAACCTTTGGCAGATTTACAATGAAAACCAGATGCATCCCCTCTATGGCATCTGCTGATACATTATGTGTTTCAGACTTTCATTTAAACCTAAAAAAAGTATTTTCCTTTAGGGAAAATCTCACCTAATTGGCCGCTCCCCTCCATTTGCAGCAGTAAGGCAATTGTGAATTCTGAGAAATTCATTCAGCCCAAGTGTATTATGCTTTCCTCCACACGCAAAGGAGTGAGAGCTCTCAGTATCCCATCTCAGTTCCCTTAGATCCTATTAGGTCCCAGGATTGGGGAGAGGATGTGGAATGAGTCTTAGCCGTTTCTGTTCCCCTTTTGGATGGAAACTCTTGGTCGTTTCCTGGGGGGACTGGCAGGAGGGATGTGGAAGATTCCTCAATCTGGATCACAGAATCACAGAATCATTAAGGTTGGAAAAGACTTTTAATATCATGAAGCCCAACCATCAACCCAACACCACCATGCCCACTAAACCATATCCCGAAGTGCCACATCCACACATTTTCTGAACACTTCCAATGATGGTGACTCCACCACCTCCCTGGGCAGCCTGTTCCAATGCTTGATCACTCTCTCAGTAAAGAAATTTTTCCTAATATCCAATCTAAACCTCCCCTGGTGCAACTTGAGGCCATTTCCTCTCATCCTGTCGCTGGTTACTTGGGAGAAGAGACCAACACCCACCTTGCCACAGCCCCCTTTCAGGTAGTTGTGGAGCCCTCTCCTCTCCGCGTATATTTTCTCACACGCTCTGACAGACAGAAATACGAGGCCCAGGAGCCGAGGAGGCAGTGCAGTAGAAGAAATATTTCTGCAAATAGGTGAGTGTTGGGAAGATGGAAAGTATGACCTGCAGAAGGGACAAGACACACACTGGGGCAAGTTTCACCAGGGCTGAAGAAATGAGAGGAACAGGGAGGTAAAAGTGATGGCGAGAAGCCAGCACCGGAAGGGATGAGCCCTAGCCAGGGGTATGGCTTAACTCACATTAAAATGAGTCTGAAAGCAAAGACAGAAACATCAACTCAAACCAACACTGTAATGAGGAATTTATTGCCAACCATACCACAGGCAGTAGTAGTTCTTTCTGGAAGCTTAAAATAATTGCCCTGCTTTGGATCTGATAGTCATTCAGTGTACTGTGGAACTAAACATTGACATTTCACATAATAAAAAGATTCAGCTGCAGCTGACGTTGTATACTTAGATGACCATGATAAACACTAAAATACAATCAATCAACAATTTGAAGTTCAGATTGCATTAGAAATTTGCTATGTTGTTCTCATGCTTACAGAAGAGGGAAAGAGCCTTTCTTCATACTTAATTCCATAATTCTCGCTATTAAATCTAGCATTTTTTCTTCTTTGTCCTTGTACTGCTTTTTAAGTCAAAGGTTTGTGAGTCTGCACATGAAATCATAACGGCCCCTCATATTTGAAAGTAAAACTTATGTCTGTGTTTGCTTCTTCATGCATCAGACTCTTAAAATGATCCACCTGGTGAATACATGTGGCAATGAGTGAAAATCAACCATTTCTCATCAACTATTTGCATCTGTGCAAAACATGACCTTAAATGAGTCAAGCCAAAGTGACATGACAACCAAGAGGCTTAAAACAAGTGAAGTAACTAGACAGAACACAAGAGTCTTCTTCAGATTAGTTAATACAAACTGCACACTAAAACCTCCCAATAGGAAACCAAGCTGTTTGAACCAAGAGTTCAAGTAATACGTACATGTACTAGAACACTGCTATCTGTATATAATGTCACAACTACGTCTCAATTATACTGATTCTTTGCAGAAAATAGTTGAAAAAAAATATGCAATCAAGAACACAAAATGAGAGAATATTTTCTCCCACAAGCAAGCACATTTCTGTGTCGGAGTGGACTGACATACATGAACTACTTAAGTCAGAATGGTGCTGAACAGGAACAACTCCTGGTTTCAGGACTGCACGAAAAGCTGTAACCAGCTCCAGTATCATCTTTTTTGCACAAATGCTTCTAGGGGAGCAGCAATGTGCATTGTCAAAATGTCCAAGAAGTCACTCTTGTAGAGGTCCAGGACATTATGGGTTTCCTCTTGACTGTTATGTTCGATCACTTTTTTGTTGTCTTGATTTCCTGAGCTGCAGGACTGTTCACTCTCCTTGCCAAGCCCCACCATTACCGCAGCACTGCAACTGCTTCTGAACTGAGATCCTCTGTGGGTGAGGAAGGGGTTCTGGTTCTTATCAGCAAAGACTTTTGTCTTCCTATTAGACCTCTTAGTTTCATAGTTCCTGAGCTCCATTAGCCTCTCGTTGAAATACTCCTGCATTGGCTTGTCGTGGAAGCCACTGCTGGTTGTTGGGTGGCCTTTCAAGTAGCCTCTTGAAGAGGTCCCCAAGCAATGGACTAATGAAGCTCTGTTTGGAAAATTATTCAGCTGTGATGAGGAGCTCTTTCCTCCTTCCAAATTCTGGAACAGTTGGTTGAAACCTGGAGTCTCCAAATACTTTCTTGATAACTATTTAAAATAGGGAGGAAGGGAGGGGCAGAAGGGAGAAAGAAATATGAATTAAAATATGCTGGCTTAAGTAGCAAAAGGTTCCACAGTTAAATGTCCCCTGGGTTTTCAAAGTTACTGCTCTGCTATTTCCACCTTTCTCACAGCTATTCCAAGACACCGCAGCCTGCCTCAAGCTACCAGGAGCAACAGCTGGTTTCTGTACACCAAGCTAGACTAGATTATGGCTTTTTTCTGAAAAACCTTAGCAGTTCAACTTGAGGGAAAAAATGTTTTATATGATATTACTGTTTCAAATCAATAAAAATAAAGACTATACTGTGTGTAGATGACAGCCACAGCAGGATCAGGGAACATTTTGCAATCATTTATTATGCTTGATGATGCCTTTGGTATTAAAAAAAAGCCATCATTCATGCAGTTTTTGACAATTGCTAATTAAGTCTAGATACTTGCTAACGGTCCAGCCACAAACCTGGTTTCAGAGCCCAGCAATGTCTCAGTAGGGCACTCCATCATCAGCATTTGGCATGTTGCCTACTGGTAATGAACGAAAAACACTGAGCGCAAATGAGAAATAGTGGGTTGGACATGCCATGTAAACTGAAAAGTAATCAAGTTTTCGATCTCTCACTATTCCATCACACTTCATTCTGGAAGGGACCCAGCAAATCTAATGACCCTGCTTAGAGTGGTTGCACTTTCAGAATAAGTTAGGTAATTGAAGAATATTAAAACTTGACTAAAAAGTGGTCTCTCCTTCCTACTTCAAACTTTAAAAACTGGTTTGAAAATTAACAATCAACTTAAAAATTGACTTAATAAGGTAGCAGAATAAAAGTCTTTCAAGTTAAGCTTTTCTATACAAAAACACAACCCCAAACTTATTGTCATATCAAATATCAACCTACCAGAACATCAGGGAATTACTCCAACAGAAGAACAGGTAGTAATTATCATATATTGCAAAGAGAGTTTTTGCATACAAACCTTAGTGTCCTGGAAACCTGGATATTCTGGGATGATGGGCAAGACGCACATGCTAATACTGTTTGACCGCCTTGGTTTAACCATCCTACGAGAGCAACTCCGGTTCCTGGAGAGACGGGCTTGTCCCAACTCAGATGGATTTTCAGCAAAATGGAGTGGTTTACAGTCTTTTTTATAGCAAGTTCGCAGGCACATCATTGAGGCAGGTCCCTCCATTTCAGCACAATTCAGAAGAGTTTGGAAGTGATGTGTATTCCATAATAATTCTCACTTCTAGTTTTCCTCTAATGCATAATCTCATAGTAGTAAGCCCCTTGACAACCTGTGATGTTGAGTGCCAGCAGACACAGCAGACAGTCTAACAGCTCTGTGCAGTACGGCTTTTGCTAAACTGGATTTTTAGAGACCGTAGGCATGTGATGCCTTCACTGAGGTCTGGAACCCTCAAACTGTTAATGCTGCTTTTATCCTCCAAAAGCTCTTCACAGAAGGTCAGTAAATCCAAATAACAAACGCAAACGGTTCAGGTGAGGGGGGAATTTACAGGGCTTACAGTCTCATACCGTCATCTCAGACAGCCTGATGTCACTGCTGACGCGGCAGCAATTAGAGAAGATCAATGGCCCACGTGCAGGAGTTGTCACTCGGCTTATGTTGGAGTGGGCAGATCACTGCCCTTCTGACGAGGGATCCCTGACAGCAAAACATTAAGGGCTTTTGCTCAGTGAGGCAAAAGATGAGTAAGTAAGTGAACACAATTAACCAACAGATCAAGAAAGACAGTGTAGAAAGCTGTAATAAAAAATTCCTTCCAAGAAATCCTATGCTACTACTAGTCTTCCTCAGTGTGGTTGGAGATGGGCTACAACCCTGGAGATCCGAGGAGATCCGAGGAGATCCAAACTGCCTTGTTGTTTGTGTAGCCATGTCTGGAGAGGGATGCACTGCCTTCAAACAGCCCGGCATCAGTGCAGATTTGGCAAGAGGCCATGGTAAGAGCAAGACTTCTTTCAGCCAAAGCTGTGAAAATGTTCACAGTAAGGAGCGGTAGCTGCCCTGAACAGCTTACAACCTAAATATCATAGATGAAGGGCAGCCAGGGAAACAGCTCCACGGTTTTGATTTGGAGATACGTTAGTGGTATCCTCTGCTAGAAACAGATAAATGTATGTAGTTGCAATAATTGGTACGTCATGAACTTTGGCAGCATGGGGCTCCTTATTGTCCACAGTGACAGCAGACATCTGCCATTGGGAGGGCAGCACCTCCCTCCGCTGCCCCATCGTGGCCAGTTTGCAGGCAGAGCATTGGCACTGAGGGATGAACTGCCGCTTCTCTATCACATGCCATGGAGTAATTACTGTGCTCACTGGTGCTTGTGGAAGGTGGACAGAGGGGATTTACAGTCCCCTCAACCTCCAGGGCTTCTATCTTATTCAAGGTATCCGTAAATATTTGCATGCTCTGATCACGTGCGTGCAAATATTTGTGGATGTCCTGGATGAGCTAGAAATCCACATCCACCCAGGATATCCATAAATATTTGCATGGACATATTCAGAGCACTGACTGTGAGCCGTAAAGAGCTTTGGATCTTATCCCTGAGACCATCAGCTGGATTCAGGTTAGTGCTTCAGACTATCTGGCAGATGGCAGCTTGGCAGGCTCAGGGCAGAACCCTCAATAGCAAACACCCACCTCGCTGTTGGACAAAAGCAGGTCAGGCGTAAGTAAAGCACTCATGTAAACAGAATCAGAGTCACGGAATCATTAAGGTTGGAAAAGACCTTTAAGATCATCAAGTCCAACCATCAACCCAACACCACCGTGCTCACTAAACCATGTCCTGAAGTGCCACATCCACACATTTTTTTTTAATACTTCCAGTGATGATGACTCCACATCCATCCCTTCACTATCCAAATGCACCACTTTTTACCAGTTCTGGCTCTGGCATTCTTTATCTGAGGGTAAAACGATTCTCAGGCAGGCAGCAAAGCTCTCAGTACGAGTGACCGTTTCAGCTACACCCACACCAGTGTATCACGGATCAGGGTCTGTGTCCATGGCTCCATATGAGCCACACACAAATTCAAATGCAAGGCTGATGGTAACAATTTGCATGTAGAGATGTCACGATGCTCACAAAGTAATAGAACTATGAGTCATCCCTGATGCAGCCCTGATTATTTGCATTGTTGTTGTATACATAATACTACCTTAATACATAGGTACAGTGCAGCCTTGCTAGTAGTACCTGAGAAAAATTAACAATGCATTTACAAGGCTTCTTGGCACCAAATTTCCTCCTAAAAGACTTCCCTGGTCCAATTTAGCAGGGGGGGAAAAAAAAAAAATTTACTCCTCCTCCTTCCCAGATCTTTCAGATATTCTCTGAGTCAAAGTTGTCTCTGGGATATGTTCCAGGCCAACCCGGACCAGTAAGTCACTGTGGACAGGCAGGAGGTGGGTCTTGTCTGTAAGTGTTCTGGCCAAGTCACTACCTCCAGGTCTAAATTGCTTCAGCCACGCAGAGGCAAGTCATGCGCAGTCTGACTGGTGGCAGAATATGCCTTACCTTGTAAAGAGAAGAGGGTGAGAAAAACACAGCAGCAGCAGGAGTCAAACTAATTTCACTGGCGACAGAGAGCTTTATTATTTCACAGATGAAGGTATTCGTGGTACTGCCCACAGTTGTCACCTGATTCACCTTATGAGAAATAAGAACCGTGCAGGACAGCTGCCATTGACACAGTTGCTTTAGGAGGTGGGGTCTGTTGCAAGCGTAGAGGCTTTGCAGGGGACCTGCAAAGGTACCATTATTGTCGACGCGGTAAAGAGTTCCCTCTTTCCAGTTAAACTTGCAGCCTGAAAACCTCTCATTATCAAAATTCATTCCCTCTTCTCCCCTGAAAGCATTTGCCTGGTTGAAGTGAGACACCAGCAGCTTTTCATCGGTAATTGCTCATTGTGCTTAATGAATATGCAAGTGCTACACACCAAGTGTGACTTTCATGGATCTTTAAAAAAAAAAGTCCCATGTTCCTGTTTTAATGGGAGGTTCTGATTCTACTCCTGCAGTCTAAAATCGGAGCCCACGGAGTCTGTTCTTTTATAATCCCGTGTTTCTTCTTGTACCGCGTCGTTACTGCGTACAGTGGGGCCAAGGTAATTCTCTCTTCAGCAACGCTCTCTATTCTGCTTAACATGAAACTTTACATTATCCTTTGATCCTCCTGTGAAAAGAAACATGACTTTCAGCAGTGTGTAGGCTTTGTTACTTGCCCACCTTATATCCTAACCTTTACATTTTTTTAAAAAGGTCTTTTTTAAAAAATGGAAAGTCACATTATTATACCATTCCTCCTGTCAGAGAAGCCAGCATTGTTTATAGCAGTTTGTGTGAACGGCTGGTGGCCACGAACCTCAGCTTTTCTACCTTAGGAGTAAATCACTCAAAAGAAAAACCATGCAAGGAGCTATAAACCCTACTATTGCTAAACATTTGCATTTTCTCTGTTATCCCTTCAACAAATAAGAACTGGTCTATTTTTATATCTAAACTTCAAGTATCATAAGTAAGGTGAATAACTGATTACATTCCCAATTAATTATAAATTGCAAAACAGCAATGTTTGACTTTTCAAAATACCACTGAATGACATAGGTGCCAATTAAAGTTCAAATCCAAAACTGGATGTAGGGTCCAAAACTGGATGTAGGGTCCAAAACCAGATCCAAACCCAAGTAACAAATACATGGTGTCACACTCTCTATGTAAATTATTACATTCTTTGCAGCAAAAAGAAAAACTATGCTCAGGGTGGGAGTGTTGATCTGCTGGAGGGTAGGAGGGCTCTGCAGAGGGATCTGGACAGGCTGGATTGAGGGGCTGAGGCCAACTGTATGAGGTTTAATAAGGCCAAGTGCAGGGTCCTGCACTTCGGCCACAACAACCCCATGCAACGCTCCAGGCTTGGGGAGGAGTGGCTGGAGAGCTGCCCGGCGGAAAGGGACCTGGGGGTGCTGGTTGACAGCTGGCTGAACATGAGCCGGCAGTGTGCCCAGGTGGCCAAGAAGGCCAACAGCGTCCTGGCCTGTATCAGCACTAGTGTGGCCAGCAGGAGTAGGGAAGTGATTGTGCCCCTGTACTCGGCACTGGTGAGGCCGCACCTTGAATCCTGTGTTCAGTTTTGGGCCCCTCACTACAAGAAGGATGTCGAGGTGCTGGAGCGTGTCCAGAGAAGGGCAACGAAGCTGGTGAGGGGTCTGGAGCACATGTCTTATGAGGAGCGGCTGAGGGAACTGGGGTTGTTTAGTTTGAAGAAGAGGAGGCTGAGAGGAGACCTTATTGCTCTCTACAACTACCTGAAAGGGGGTTGTGGCAAGGTGGGTGTTGGTCTCTTCTCCCAAGTAACTAGTGATAGGACAAGAGGAAATGGCCTCAAGTTGCGCCAGGGGAGGTTTAGATTGGATATTAGGAAAAATTTCTTCACTGAGAGGGTGATCAGGCATTGGAACAGGCTGCCCAGGGAGGTGGTGGAGTCGCCATCTCTGGAAGTGTTCAAAAAACGTGTGGATGTGGCGCTTCAGGACATGGTTTAGGGGACATGGTGGCGCTGGATTAATGGTTGGACTTGATGATCTTGAAGGTCCTTTCCAACCTAGTGATTCTGTGATTCTGTGATTCCCTACGGCCATCGATCTTGCACCAAGAGCGCTCCAGTATTAGGTGATGTGAAGTCTTTAAATCATAAAGAGTTTTTGTTAAGCTGTGGAAAGTGCTGGTTTGTAACACTTAAGAGCAGAGACAGGGAAGGTGGTCCCAGATCCTTGGTAAACCAGAGCCAGGTGGGACTGCGGGGGAGCCAAGCACTGCTGAAGCTCCTGTGGCAGCCTGAAGCAATGCCAAGAGGTGGGAAAGACGAGAGGTGGGCACACCAGCTCCATTACCTACTGACCAAGGAGACGAGCAGGCTTTACTAGTAACTATGGGAGCAACGTGTGTCATGAAAAGAGAAGCAATGAGCTGTTCCTTGCCCAGAAGGTGGGAGCAGATTTACGTAAAATGTTACATCAGAATTTTTGGCTTCTGAAGCTACTTAGTTCCTCATTTAGAAAAGGCTTTGGCCCAAGCCTAAAAAGAAGCTGGGGCTGTATCACTGCCTCTGCATCCAGACTTCCCCCAAATCTGGATGGTATGACTTTCTGCCTGTTGCAAGTATCTCCCCTCCACTTGCAAAAAAAAGTAATGTGGGGGGTGTGAATCTGTCCACCATTTTACTTGGCAATCAAAACTCTGATCTCATTCGCACTCTTTTGACCCCAGACCAAGTTTCATGCATCTCTTTTCCTTTCTTAGATGGCTAATACTCTTAAAAGAAGAAACAGATGGCACCCGTTCGCAGATGTCAAATGCTTGCCTCACGTGGCATGCTTACTATTGGATTTTCACCAGAGACTCCTCGCCCAGATAGCGAGATTTTTGTCATAATCACCAGCTTTAAACCTGAAGCAAACGTTTGCTGGCTAGGCTGAGCCACAATTACATTTATATCTCTCAGTGCTTCTGACACTTTTTTAAGTTGACTGGAGGTTGGAGTACAGGAAAGGGGTTGGAGTTCGGGAAGTAGAGTATTAGAATTGGATGTTAAATAAGAGATGGGAAAAGAATAAAAAGTGTAACAACTCCTGCACTCCTAGGAGAGGAAGTACAGTCTAAGAGCAGAGCCACTAGAGGAGAAGACACGTATTTCCCAGTACGCGTGAAGCTGACTTGGGAGCAACACTATGGGTGTTTGTGATGAATACTCTGATTTACACTCTGCTACCCTTCTGCACAGCCTGTCCGGGTGAGCATGGCAAGCGGAGCAGACACGTGGGACCCTGTGTGTCACGGAATAAAGCAGCTGTGCAGCTGTGAGGATTGCCACTGCGCTCCCCAGAACAAGGCTCTCGGGCCTTTACTTTCTTTGTGTCTTTTCCTGTTTTTGAACACAGGTTTCTGAGCTTCCTGGCTGGGTGGCTGAAAGCACAGGGAAAGCGCTGATCCCTCGGGGACAGCAGCGTTCAGCATGGGATGTCCTTGTCCCTGCTTGCAGCTGGTCTGTGTTAAGAACGAATTCACCCAAACTGGATGACCCCAGCAGTAGTTCTGTAGCACATTTACAACATTGCACATCATCAAGAAAAGTGCTCCAAAAGGTCTAAAAGCAGCCTCTTCCCTCTGTGAGCGGTTAATTCTGGAAACTAAAGGTGGGCACCTAATGACAGCGCTGACGCTGCCAGGTGTTTCAGACGCATTAAGCTAATGCGCTTATTCCACAAGCCCAAAGTGCCTCATCTACCCACCTTCATCCCGTGGCAACTTCTAAAGCACAAGGAGGCATTAGCAAATCTACAGCTGAATAAAATCCAGGCTAGAGGAAAAATAGAGGAAAAGTCATATTAAAAGTCATGAACAAGGTAACTGCTTGTCACAGATACAGGTCTGCTCCCCCAGATACATTCATTTAGTCTGTGTTCAGTACCTGAACTGTGTTGAGCTACAAACTGCATGCAGATTAACCGTGCTGAAGCACAGCGTCGGTAAGAGACCTTCCCACACTCATTTGGGTACCTCAGCAGGCTCAGGACTACCATATTTCTGTCCTTCTGCTCTCACCAGGTGTTGCTTCTTGGGGGAAAATTGAGTTACAAAAGCATGAGAGCAATGAAGAGCCGACAGCTTTATCAGCTGCACCGAGTGGTATTGGCAGCACAGAGCCAAAGCGGGGGGGGAAGGAACACCTCCTGGGATCCCTGCACCTTCAGCTGTGGTAATTTCCCCTCTTTTTGGGAAGTACATAATATCCAGCTCTGTCTGCAACTCTCATTTCAGACAGAAGATAATATAGGGCAATCTCTAGTATCAGGACAGTATTTGCAAGCCAATGAAGAGCCCATCCATGATGTCAACTTTTGTCAGTGCTACCAAAAACATCACAGGCAGAGAAGGAGGATCAAGAGCAGGATCAGAAAGCCCAGGTTGCTTTCCCTAGGACTGCTCTCTTGGTGGCCAGAAAAAATGTCATTGCTGGGACAACGTTGCTGCAAGAGCTGCCTGCCGGGGAAGGAAGGTATGGGTTGTGTCGGCTTTCTCTGTTAGCGGGTAGGAGGGCAGTTTCAGAGGACACCCTCAGGACTGGTATCTCTTTGCTTGCCAGGAGACCCTAAGCCCACCAGATAATTTTCCATGGAAAGTGGAAGATTCCCTGTGCTAAATCCTCTGGGAAAGGAGGAGTGATAAAAAAAGGCAGTTTCAAGTTAGCAAAGGAGTATTAAGATCGGGCAGCTCCTCAAATCCATGGGGGTTCTGTCCTGTTTGAGGCTTGTGAGGCTGTATGGATAGTACCTGAACAGGGGCAAAATCCTCCAGCGATACCCCGTCTTGGTGCACTGCTTCCCCGCAGCCGTCCCCGGCGCTGCTGTCACCCAACGGCCTTGTCTCTTGCGACCTCAGCTGGCCCCGTGGGATCCGTCTGCCAGCTACAAGCCTTGCAATGGGGGAAGGTGGTGTTCCCTGCTGCAAGCAGGGAGCAGAGCTCCGGCACGCCTGAGCTATACCCCTTCCCCTCGCAGGCAGCCGCTGCGGACCCTCCGCTGCCCAGGCCGGGCAGAGGTGAAGCTCTGCCTGCGACTCACAGGGCTGAAAGAAGCCGGGCATCGTCTCCTGACAGCCAGCAGGACGTTCCTCCATGGCTGCCGAGCAGCGCTCCGAGCAGCCCTGCGCAGGCAGGCGGGGAGGTAGCACCCCACTTGGTGTTTACGTGTCGGGGGCAATCGGCCCAGATCCGAAAGCCCAGGAGGAGCAGGGCTGCCACAGCTCCATGCCCCCGGTGCAAGCGGGAGCACGGCCGAGTGTGCATTCCCAGTGGGCAGACATGGACAGAACACACAGACACACCGCAGCTACACATATATGCCTGTAAAAATGCACAAATGGCTGGTCACACAGATCCCCAGACCCTACGGTCTCCCCGGCAGCCCCTTGTCCCTCTGATAGCCAGTTTCTCCCACGGGCTCACCCTCAGAGACTCACACGCACCCCGGCTCAAAGGCAACTTCACCCACTTGGCAGCTTGCCCTGCACTAGCACTCGCCCACTCGTGCTTGCTCCAGCTGCTGGCCCACAGACACACGGGCCACCGTGGCCCCGGGTCCCACTCCAGTTGCTGGCACTCAGACCCACTGGCCCCAGTCTCGCCTGTTGCTGCCGCCACAGACACACAGGGCTTCCAACCAGTGCGGGCAGGGCACAGGGCACGGCCAGCCCGACGCGGGGCATGGCCAGCGTGCCAACAAGAAAACAGTTTAGATGGGACCAGCCCTTTTTATCCCCTTATCCCTTTACTTCCCCACACTTGTTCCTCCCCAACATGACCTACAACCCCTCCATCTCCCTGCCTTTGGTTTCTCCGCTGGACACCCCCCGAAGTAACTCCCCTCAGTCCAAAAGATGCTCTGGCGCTGACTCGTCCCAATGGGCTTCACGCCGACGGCTGTCCTGGGCAGACCTGACGGGCCCAGGACAGGGTGTCCCCTGCACCTTACCTTGGCCCTTACCTTGGCTTCCCCGCCTGCCCCCGTGCTCCTCTGGGCTCGTGGAGGGGACCTTTGCCGTGCTGGTGTCTCCTGGGAGGGGCAGGGTATGATTTGGGGACCCCCCGCCCGCCACCCCTCTGCTCTCCTTCACGGGCGTGCAACAAAAAAGCCACACACCCAAACGCCTGCGATTCCACCTCAGACCGCCGCGGGACAACACACAGCACAAGCCCTAAGACCCCAAACACGCCCCACTCCCCAGAGGAGCAAAGCGCTGCCTGCAGACCTGCCCCTGCACTGCCCGCCCGCGCGATGTTAAAAATTATGGGTTTGGGTTTTTTCCTTTTTTTTTTCCCCCATTGATTAGCAGTCAACGTCACCCTCCTGCCGTGATTCTGGCTGAGGTTATAGCACCGTTCTCTTACAACCCGGTTTTCCAAGATGTTAAAAATGAAAGATGGCCATACGCAGAACCGACCTTCCACCCTGTGGCAGGGCAAGGAGGGCGTCTAGCAAACCCCTCCCTGGCTCCAGCTACCATTTCAGGTACTGTTTAAGCCTCTGAAAATCCTAGCACTAACTGGGAGATTAATTAATTAATGGATTAATTAAGTAATTAATTAATGGAGATTGCATCTCTGGCTTCTGTTAGTCCAGACAGGCATCTAAGACAGGTCCCCAAAATGCAAACCTATTAACGGTGTTAATTGAATGAAACCTGCAGCAGCTGCAAAACCTGCCACCTGATTAAATCACTTTTACATTCATGCTGTAATCTGCAGAAACACATGGGATTGCAGCCTGGGTGGAACGTGCGTTCGGAAAGCGTACTTAGCAAATTTGGCCGTGGCAATGCCAACCTGTGGCATGTCCAGGCTCCCATAAATGATTTGCTGCAAGGTATGGCCAAATACTTGGCCAAAAATACTATGGCCAAAAATGTACTTTTGCCGTAGCTCCATTCTATATCAGTGCAGCTACAACAGGAATAGACTGGAACCTTAGTTTCTAGTCTCACTGGCAAAAAATAAAACAAAGCAAAAAAAATGCCCACAAGAAAAAGCTTCTCTCTGTTTTTAAAGCAGCTCTCTTCTCAAGGCAACAGTCACTCTACCAGCCCCAAGTGCCTGCCCCATCCTCACTGCCGTGATTCCCAGTTTGCTCACCAGCACAAGCAATGATTCACACGCTTTCTGCCAAGCCTCCCGTGTTGTTGAAGCTCTGACCAGTATCTTCCGCTCCGTAGGACAGTGTTCCTCTTGTGAGGGGAAACTGGAGGTCGACCAGAGCCCCCTTTAACAGTGGCCCCGTTTGAGGAGCAGGCTCGGGCAGCGGCTCTGCTGGGTGCCCTCCCTCCCTTGCAGTGATTTTTCTCAGGGTTGACTGAGGTTTAGCACTGCCCAGCTTGAACCAAATGCATTTGTTGAGCTAAGGGAGCCAGAAAAGCAACTATAGTATGTGGGGGCATCCTGTGTGTTTGAGGGTGCGATGTGACCCACCTGTCCTTTAACTTCTTATAGATCTCTGAAGAGCAAGGACTGTTTTGTAAAAGCAAGTTTTCTATATGCCTTCTATGTATTGCCAAATAGAAAAAATGGTCATACCCTGGCAAAGGGTACTGAAACTTTCTCTTATGTGCCCCCGTTCATGGTCCACGTTGCCACGTACCTGTTTGGCAAGCCTGGGGATGGCTAGCAAAATCCCCACTGCCGGCTACTGCAGAGGCGCATGAACGCACCAGAAACGTGTAATACATCTAAGTGTGAGGAAAAAAGCTATCATGGAACGTGTTATGGAACAGTTACATCTTGTAACGAGTTAACATACTTTTCAATGGAAAACAGTGATGCTCACATTACTGTGAGCCACGATTTTCCTTTTTTTGAAAAGCTCAGTAACAATTACTTCTTTTTCCCATCACTGCGTTTTTCCTGTGATGAAAAATGGCAATTTTTACAGGGTATGTAGGAGGGCTTGCGATTCCTCAGCCCTCCAGAGCTACCACCACCACTACACGCTGTATTTATAAGCTTTGAAGGGTAATAATCTCTGTGTGGCTTATGCCCACGCAAAATTGGAGGGGTGAAGGAGTAGGGTGAAGACTGCAGACAGTAAAGAGAGGGTGGGTGTGAGGGCTGCACGTCCTCTTGGAAGTGGGTGCTTCATTCTGCTGTAGTCCAGACGCTCATGAATCTCCCAACCTGGTGAAGCAAGATGTGCCTTGAAGCAAGACGCTGCTTAAGATGAGATCGCTGCCACGTAAGTAAAATTAAAGTTGGCAGGACATACCCACGTCATGCTTTTGGAGACCTCAGTCCAGCTGAACTCCTCCGTAGGTGAACTAAGAAACGATGGTGAAGAGAATAATGGTTTTCACAGCCAAGCGACAGCTACCCGGCTCTAAGAGCCTTGGTCCCACTTCAGTCATTTCACACGGGACCAAACCCAAAACTAGTCTGAATGCAGACTAATGCCCTTTTTCTTCATTTACATCACTTTGGTCACTGCTTTGGCTATCTCAATTTTATTTAGCAGATCATGAAGGCCTTTTTGCATATAGACTGATTCCCCCCCTTTTCCCGTGCAGTTGGAGAGCTTTGCTGGGACACCAGTTACGTACGCAAGGACACCTGAACCTTAACAGCGTAATCTTGACCACAAGCTCCTCTTGGCAGCACTCAGCGGTGCGGCTTTCCCTTTCCGTCCACCCCCGCCCCATCTTGCTGGGGGTCTGGCTGGAGGTCATCACATCCTTGGGTATCCATCTCTGAAAATGCTGAGCCCTGAAGAAACTCATCACTTCCAAGTTCTCTTTTTCTAGCCTGTAGACTCTCCTCTGAAGTTGAGGCAGTGGGAATGAAAGAAGAAAAAAAGACTGACTCAGGCTTTGGCAACCCTTCTCTCACAGAACATTCCACACTTGCACATGAAAGGGATTTTTTAGCAAACCAGAGCAAAGAGTCAAAATAACAAACACAAACAATTACAAAAAAATTGCCACACTCAGTAGTTTTTCTGACTGCTGGTAGTGGCTTAGTGAGAGGTTGGTTCATTGCCTAATCTTGAGCTCAGAAAAAGACAGTTCGTCTTTAAGTTTACAGTGTTATTGGCCCAACTACAGAGGATAAGATTTCCCTTAAGTCTTTGCCCAAGGCCTAATGATGACTCCAAAAATAACAAGTCGCCTTGAGGTTGGAAATTTTGGTTCAGAGAGATTTTGTTCATGTTCCGTAAACGATACACAAATATTCATCCGAGTGGATGGAAAACGCTTAAATGCTACATAACGTAGTGAATTAGACCAATCCCGAGATGGAAATAATTCACTTAATTCCTTGCAGCACTGCTGTCACTTCCAGCCATCTTGTTAGCTGGGATGCCGCTGATTATCTATTAATCAGCTTGGGAGAGGAAACCTTCCGAAAGCAGAGATCACAAAGAGTTCACTTATTTCTCTGCAATAGAAGAGGAAGTGGGTGGGGAAAAGGAATGAAAGGCTGAAACACACAGCTCGTACTCTTCTGGCTTCAGGATGAAAGCTTTGCTCCAAAAAAACCTTGGTAACTTCATCCTTCCTTACCGAGAAACGGTGTCAAAGATGTGGAGTGAGCAGCAGTCGGAGGTGTTCTGTGAGCCCCATTATCTTCGTTACATGGCAGCTTGTAACTCTAATCCAAGAGGTCTTCTCTGAGCCTGTGGATTTACCAAGTAGCCTGGCCAGGATGTTGAGAATCCTGTTGCTTAACAGTGGCTAACAGAACAGTGCAAGGAAAGCAGCAGAAATGGATTTCCCATTCGATTTGGAAGTGACTTGCTCCTGCAGGGAACACCAAGCCTCTGCCCCTGCAATTTGGTCATGTACTGAGGTCCTCGGTCTCGGTGGTAGCAGTAGCACTGTTGCCTTTTGTCCTTCAGTTTTTGGGGTTTCATATCATTCAGTATTGCTTCGCAGACTAAAAGAGGGTCAGCAAACTTGTCCTTTATACTCTTTGCTGTTAGGTCCATCTCTGTAGCATTTCAGGTATGCAAAAAGGGCACTTTTATGTTGTGTCTACTGCGGATGTGAAAGAATGTCTGAACCTAGTATTCAAACCATGGAAAAATTATAAAGTCTAAATACAGAACAGGAACTGAGAAAAATTTATCTTAGGCTGTTCCTCTGTACTGTAGCTTGAAAAAGAACCTGGAAGGTTTTAACTTACCTCCAAGTTAGTAGGGCATTTGTAACACCGGGAGAGCTTTAGTGCTGTAATTGTTACCATAACTTGTTCAAATATTTCAAGTTCCCACCTCTTTTTATTACTGACATGGAAAAACACTTGAAATCCATCTATCTAACCAAACACTCACGAGCAGTCGTATCGCACAGACAGCTGAGATAGGCCTGATGAAAACGGAAACCACATTTGTTAACGCTGGTACAACTTTAGCTCTGCTCCTGCCAGCCGAACTGCACGCTGGCACGTCGTCCGGTTGAAGCCCTGTTGACCACCATGATTCTGGTGAGGGGTCTGGAGCACAAGTCTGATGAGGAGCGGCTGAGGGAACTGGGGTTGTTCAGTCTGGAGAAGAGGAGGCTGAGGGGAGACCTTATCGCTCTCTACAACTACCTGAAAGGGGGTTGTGGTGAGGTGGGTGTTGGTCTCTTCTCCCAAGTAACCAGCGATAAGACAAGAGGAAATGGCCTCAAGTTGCGCCAGGGGAGGTTTAGATTGGATATTAGGAAAAATGTCTTCACCGAGAGAGTGGTCAAGCATTGGAACAGGCTGCCCAGGGCAGTGGTGGAGTCACCATCACTGGAAGTGTTCAAAAAACGTGTGGACGTGGTACTTTGGGACATGGTTTAGCGGGCTTGGTGGTGTTGGGTTGATGGTTGGGCTTGACTATCTTAAAGGTCTTTTCCAACCTTAATGATCCTGTGATTGTGTGATTTCCCCTGGGTCCAGCCAGGCAGAACGGCTCACAGACAAACCTGGGATTCCTGCAGGGAAAACACGCGCTGAGGGGCTGCTGCAGCCACGCTCCCATGAGGAAACAAACTGCCAGACTCTGCTTGCAATGTATGTTGCAAAGAAAAAGAAAAGCCCCATGCATTTCTCTCCCGGTGTCAGGACATCCCACTGACGGCAATTTCAGCATTTGCCCGAGACGTGGAAGGGTGGGTAACGCTCCCCCTTGCCCCTCCCCACCCACGCAGCACCGCTTTTCCCAGCCAACCTTCCTTCCCCGTTTGCGCATTTGTGCATCAAGTGACACAAGCTTTACGGGGCCAAAAGTAACACGGGAATGCAGACGGGCAACGTTTTTGACTTCAGGTGCGTTACCTCCGGGAAAGGTAAAGCAATAGAACAGTACAGTAGAAATAAGGGTGTAAGAGCACCCGTGCCCCGTGCCTGGGCCACAGGGCTGAGGGTGCTGGTCCCTGCGCCCTTTGGGAAGCGTGCTGCCTCCGAGGGACCGGGATGCATGCAGCCCGAGGCAGGAGCAGCGCTGCGGGAAGGGGCTGGCCGGCCCTTTTCTGAAGCCGTTCTGTAGCATGAAGTACACTCGGGAGGTCGAGAGCATTCTCTGCTCTATAATGCCAGCTTTCAAAGCAATTTTAATCAGTTTTCTTATACACAGTGATCCCCTCAAGTTTCGAGTTTTGATCAAAGCAACACCAACTGCCTTTAATGAAAACCAGAGCCATTTCAGTACATTAACTGCACTTACTGCCTACAGAAAGTTCACCGGGTCCATCACGTTTGAGGAAACAAACAGCCGTGACCTTCCCCTATTTGCAGCTTTACTGGAAGATCAGTATCCCTACATGTTATTCTGGCAAGAGCCAGGAGAGGGGGCTGTTAAATTTGGCTATTATTTGATTCCTCCGGAGAGCAACCACATTCTGTAAAATGCCTTTCCCCGTTTCTTCCCACGCCATCCCAAGCCCCTTCGTATCGGGCGCTTTTTAACTCCTGACTAAAATGGATTTGCCACTCTCACCAGCCAAGATATGAGCAGTAGCACTGATGACAACATCTTTCACTTAATTATAGTAAAGCTCCTAAGTTGGAGGGATCAGAAGTCAGGCTGCGGCTGCCGAGCGCTCGCTCGTGTGGCAACACGATAAAGTTACAGAGATCCTTTGGATCTCTCTTAAAAGCCCCGCCGCTTGCTTTTAACTCTGGCGGTGCCGAAGGAGCCCTTGAAGCCCTTGGACATCAGCGGTGTTGGATTTAAAACAAGAGGGGCTGCCTCTGGGTTGGGGAAATGAACACTATCACATTTAAAAAAAAAAATAATAATCATTCCGGTGTGTCAGGAGGCAGACATTTGGCAAAACCGGGCGACTTTGTAAGACTTGCTGCTCTGTTTTAGGATAGAAAAAGTTATAAACAAACAATTTATAAAAGGGGGACTACATCCCATTTCAGTTTTCAACCACAGCCATAGAATCATAGAATGATTTGGGACCTCCTTCTGCACTGCAGACCTAATTAGTTTTTAACCTAGATGCAAATGTTACCCACTTAAAATCAATCTGAGTCTTCAGTAAAAATATAAGCAAACTGTTATCCAATCCCGAATACTCAAACCTTTTTCTCTCCCTCCCTACGGTTTTTCAAGCCCTTGTCTACACCAATGGGTTACCAACTCGAAGCAAGCGCCATGGAAGAAGGGCAGTGGGAGGAGATGAAGGAGGTACAAGACGCATCTTCTGCTGTCCAAGTGACTTTCTGGAATTTGTTCAGACAACGGCTCGCTCAGAAGTGAAACCCACCGTGTCACTCCATCTTCCTGTCTTCCAAGAGAAAAATTCACCATGACACAACGTAAGGAACTGCGTTAACAGGGACGGAAAGCAGAAAATGGGGTATCTAGGGGATATGAAGTGATCTTGGCCCAAACTGTGTTCAAAACATAAAACAACTGTCAGCACATGGACTTGGTGTATTTGTAGAGTATTTTAATTTTTAGCTGAGAAACACACAACAGGTTAGAGTTTAAGGCATGCAGTCAGGCATGAAACTTCTCTTGCTTGCTTTTTGCGCTCACACCTTCAGTGTAAGTTCTATGAAAAGGAGCAGATCCTATCTTTAACGCCTACGTAAAGCAACTCTGAGTACCCATTGACAGCCTGAGGTTCGAGGCAATGTTTACAGTTGTTCCTGGAATGCAGAATTTACTTACAGGGAAAGTCAGTTCTTTTTCTGTGTGATTTGTCCTATGCTGCATCGAGAAAATGTCATGTATTTCACAAAGTAAGCTTGATCAGTGATAATACCAACAGAAGCAAAATAACCTTCTCCACATATATACATGCTGCAGTTAACAGACATCTGCTTGCACAGTTTTACTTTGATTGCTCTTTTACTGGAAAATACAGACAATCCAATGGATAGGAGAAAAACTTTGATTTCTGCGCCTTGCACATCTAGTTGTTGGTTTTCTTTTAAACACACAAACCAAAACCAGACACCACAAATAAAACAGCCAATGGGGCAACAAACTTTTTACTGCTGAGGCAAAAGAGCAACTGAGAGATTAAGAACTTTGTCGATTTAGGTACATTACCTTACAAATATCATAGGTATTGAAATAAACATCATAGGCATTGCGATGCTGCTAAAAAATACATTTCCATTTGAGTAACTTTTGGTTGGTAGTAGTGTAAAGCACCTTTGTGTCTACTCCTATGGGGCATTTGCTCTTAACAAGCAAATAATACAGTACCTGACAAGGGGCATATTGCCAAGGAAAATATTTTTTATAAGCAGCTACAAACAAGTATTTCCTCTCTTTAATGCCCCACCACTGTCCATACAGCTTCTGGTTTTATTTTTTATTATTATTATTTTAAAACATGATAGTCAAAGACTCTTCTCCCTTGCTCATGCATTTTTAAAATCAATATGATTAAAAATGAATCTACTGTGCATCCATGTGATGAATGTGGTAAGAGCTCATTCTGCATTTTTCCCATGAAGGTCCCCATCCTGCATTTTTCTGTATCACTAAGACTTCCGCTACAATAACTGGGGAAAGAGAAATCCCAACTCCTAAATGTTTTTAAGCTGCCCACTCCCAAGGACTTCAATGGTATCAGAAGTTCCATCCTCTGCTATGGCAGGTGTTAAGAGTTTGTTATTACAGTGAATTTTCAAAAGAGGTAATCCTGAGATTACAAACAGTTGGCAAGTCCAGAACTGGATGGTCCCATTTCCTAGGCCCCATCATAACAAAAGGATTCATGCACATGCTTCCTTCAGCAAAACACTGAAATACAACTTAAGCATGAGGTCAAATACCCCTGGAAGTGCCTGAAGCGTGATTATGACTTCACCACTAAATCTTTTGATGGCGTAAAAGGAGAATTAACTCAGTGCGTAAGAATTACATCTTGAAACGTGCGTATGGAGGCACTGACCTCTTCTTTATTTCCTAAAAATGAACAGGCCATTTAGCTCTGGGGGAGGAATCGGAACTCCTCTTCCCGCTCTTACGTCTAACTAGGGAAGAGTCCACGGAAACATTTTCTTTATACGTTACCTGCAAGAATGGCTCAGAGTTAAAAGAAATCATCATGTCTATCAAGTGAGTTTGCATCCTCAAAAATTACAATCTAGACTTAGTTTTAAAACGATGATAGTGACAGTAATGTATAAAACATAGCTCCCCCTTCTAACAAAAAAGAACTATAAAACGCTCAGAAGCTAACTGTGCATTAGCCAGCACTTAGAAGTTCAAGAAAAGCAGTGCAAAAAATGAAAGACTAAATAATGAATGTGAAACAGCTAGACTACACACTGCGAAGCCTGTAAATAAAGCATGTAGCTAATATGCTTTCCCAATTTAAACTGCAATTCAGTAACACTGCAGTGAATTAATTAAAAAAAAAAAAAATGTATGAACACATGAAAAAGCGTATGCCAAAATGCTCAGCTCTGACAGCCCCAGGACAAAAAGCGAGGCTCATTGGGAACGTCTTCCTTTACCACCCTGACATTTCATCTTTGATTGCTCTGGGCAGAAATAAATTCCCCCTCCTCTCAAGCTTGACGCGAGAATGGCTAAACCACAACGCCAACCCCCTGCTCCATTGCGGCTATCGAAAGTTACGATTAGGAAACCCTGAAATACTTCTCTGGGGCAAACAAAATTAGGCAGGGTGATTTTAGTAGAAAGATTTTAGTAAAACAAAAGCCAGACTTTGTTGGCTGGTCCTTTGCCAAAGTATTCTTGCTGCACAGAGCAGGACGGCTCAGGAGACCTAGAGAGACCAGACTGGCGCCTGACATGACGTCATGCTGACATGCAGGACGTGCCCCAGTCAAGCTTTGCTGAAATCAGTGTGCCCAGAGTGGGATATCAACTGTCAGGTTTGCTAATGGCTGTTAGAAGTTCTTCAGAGATTCCCTCTATCTTAGAGCTTTTGTTCCCAAGGGAATACAGGTCATTCCATCCTCTGAAGAAGGTGATTGTCCACTGCAAAAAAATGGTGGAAATTTAAGAAATACAGAAATTATAAACATGACTAGAAAAGTGTTTTGATTCAACAATAAAGGCAAAGCAAAACAGATTATCACCCTGAAAGAACGAAGTTCCATAGGAAAGAGCTGGATTCTATTGAGCTTAACCCTGAAAGATGCTCTCCCTTCACGATTAAGTTTGCTATGAATGGCTCACCCACAAAGTAACAGGGAAGGTACTCCTCAATAGCTTCTCCCAGCAACTCAGGATGTAAAAGTCGGTCACAAATAAAAATTACAAAGGAAAACCAAAAAAACAACCACCCTATCTCCCATTTCTCGTCATTGTGATGCCTCACAAAAGAAAATACAAATATTTTGAAAGCATTTTGACTTGTGAAATATGAAATTAAATCATGCTATGGTGGAATACCTCAGCCTTTTAGCGAGGAAACAGTCTTTCCATGGGTGCTTGGTTATTAGCGATCATGCAAAAACAATTAGTCGTTCAAGCGATTAAGTAGGTAAGTATCTCCTAAAATGGTTTTGAGCTTTTCAAGCCCTAAATGTAACTGCTATAAACCTAGACTGTTCCTGAGCGTAATTTATTTACTGTATTGCCTCTCCTGAAGAGATTCACTGGATCATGTGTTGTAAATTCTTGATGCTCTTTTAGCTGCAGTCTGAGCCTCTGGTGAATTCTCCTCTTGCTCCTCGGACTTCTTATGGTTTAGGAATATGTCAGACTTTAAGAAGCGGCTGTAGCTGTCATATTTCATGAGATTGAATATCTGGTTAGAGGGAGGGGGAAAAAAACAACACAAAAACAATGACCTAAGTAAAACTAAATTTTAAATGAGAAGGACAGTATATGAATTCTCATGTATTTTTGTGCTGTTAGTACTAAAGCATTACTAAAAAGCATGACATTAAAATACACTTCAAACTCTCAAAAGGGGCTGCACATGGCAAACGCTATTGTAGGTTCCACGGTCACTGCTTTGCAGTGAAGTCCGCATTAGGCTACGGATCAGGTTATGCTTTTCACGATAGCCAGCTCTGAAAACCCAGCACTGAAAAGCAGCAGGTCCCATGCCAGGGCCACCAGGTAGGATTTTACAGCTGATGATCAGATATGTGCGCGTGTGGACAAGCCGGGACATTACCTGGTCCCCTCCAGAGCAGCCTTAGCTCTGCAGTCACCAGGAGTAAAACCTGTTGAGAGTGTCCTGCTGGCAGGGGAGTAGGAAGATATTCAGAGGGACAAAGCAGAGCTGAAGAAGAGGAGGTACCTTTTGGACCCCTTTCCGACCGCAGTTCTTCTTGAACATTACAGAACAGCTCATACAGGCAGAGCACAGGATAATTAAGAAAAGCCTCTAAATAATTTACACAAATCCTGAAACTGCAAACTGAATCTAGACTGAAACAACTGGTTTAACCAATGTTTGTTAAACTTACGCCAATCCTCCTATCCTTTTTAGATTACTACGTAACCGAATACACCAAGATGGGTCTCGGCGCAGATCAGAAATGTTGCAGATACCTGCCACAAAAAGACGATCTGGTACAGATGTAATTTGCCAGTTAAAGTGGTGATGGATTAAAATTGGTGACGGATTAAACTTGTGCCATCAGGCTTTTCACTAGCCCAAGTCCTGGCCTTATTGCCACAGCCAGCATGGAAGCATGACGGCAGCGCCGAGCACAGCTTTTCTCTCCCAGGGCTGGAGTTTAGGCTCGTCCCTCATCACAACTCTCTTTTCTATTTATACCCCTTTCAGACAAAAGAGCTAGAACTCATTTGGCGTTTTCCAAAAACAAAATGGCTTGGGGAAGGAGCCTGGAATCTGTTCAGGTGTCAAGGTCAGGACTATATTTTGCTCAGTCTTGAAACAGAGGGGAAGGAAAAAAAGTAAACCTCAGAACTATAATTGAGGCAAAACCAAAGCCTGCATCACCGTCTGCCTATTCTTTCACTGGCGGAGCCTCTCTGAGTCATGCTTCATGACCGATTACATTTTATGGTACTCAGAGTAACTAAATTTCCAAGACGAATTCCTGGATTCCGACCCGCACGTGCGGATAACTGATGCTTTACCTTTACCAGCCTCATTTCTAACTGACAGTACAACTGGGTAATGCAGCTGTTTGTTAGGAGGAAAAGAAAAAAAAAATAATCTCAAACTGCTCTTTCATTTCACATCCTCAAGGAACCTGGACAAAGGTAAACACACAAGACTTGACTGTTTTTGTCTGTGTGTTTGCTGAAGTAGCCCCCTTGAAAATACGTTACATGAAGCATTTTACTAACCACTGGTTGTTTACGTATTTAAATATTTAAGTTCATGTTTAAAACAGTGGAAATCTTGCTTTATAAGCTACATATCGGAAGACCGAAAATCCCAAAACACCCTCTCGTTGTAGACCCAAATCAATGCAGTTAAGCAAAGTCAAATGATAAATCCTGGCATATAATATAATTAAATTTATCCAGTAAGCTCAAGGGGAAAAAAAATTGTAAGGAAAACATCGCCTGTTAAAATGTCATAAGTCAGTGTTAAGAACTTAGAACCTTCTTGTTCCTGGTATCATTTAAAGCATCTCCCAGAGAGAAAGAGCACTGCAAGATCAAAATCTTCTGGAGTCCAGTCAGCCAAACGCACCAGACAGACAGATTTTATGATCACGCGCAAAAGCATAATTCCCTTCTTCCCTCCCCTCCCTCACCCCCTCCGTGGAGCAGGAACATTCACCCCAGAAGTATTTTGAAATCTACAGGTTTCTACGAACCACTGTAACACCACTTCATTCGGCATGAACAACTGCCTCCGAGCCACCCGTCCAAGGCCACCCCACGGGCACAGAACCACCCCACGGGCACAGAACCTCCCCCCACACCCGGCCCCACTCAAACCAGTAGGTCTCTGGAGAACCGAAGTGCTAGTTACCAGTGCTGTTGTAGACAAGACTGTGGCTTTCAGGCTCTGCCTTTTTATACTTCAGACACACAGTGCCAGCAGTAGTTAACACTGTTCTTTAGAGAACAAATTATACCACTCTTCATAACTTTATAAGGATTGAAAACTAGAGAAGACCGTAACTCTCCCTGAACTATTATCTAACAGCCATAAACAGAAGCTTTAAGCAGTGGAAACCTGCAACAACCCATAAATGCTCTGCATTTGGTTTTAAAAGTTCACACAGATGTTCTTCCCACACTAGTGGGATTCCTCTGCCACTGGTCTAGCATTTTTCCAGCTCAGGTATTGCTACTCCCTGGCTGTTCACGTGCATGCTCATTTGTAAAAATAAAACATTTTAACTCCAGTAGTCTCTGCAGCTTCACTCTCATAATCACCCACCCTGAACTGCAATGCTTAGATTTACCAGAACATTTTCCTTCCCTTCCCCCAAGTCAGAAGTTCTTGCATGAAAAACTTCGCTTCTTCACATGGAAATTGAGTTTCAGACATTTCCACTGCTAATGACTTGGAACCTGCTTGAAAGACAGCAGAGTCTTTGCTCCTCGGACCACTTCAATTGACCCAGCCAGTGCCCAACTAACGTATTCAGTACCCGATGTGAAATGGATAGAAAACACTACTTAAATCAGCGTTCTGTTTCTCCACAAAAGAAAAGAGGCAAATGGAAAATACAGGTAGTCCTGAGGGTGGTACAGAAATTAAAAATAGTACAGACTGCAAGTGCTGGAAAGCCGCAGACAACAATGATTCACTTCATAACTTATGCTTTAAAATAAGCTAAGTATCAATAAAATGTACCACCAAAAGACATGCCTACAAAATGTCACCTAATTTCTACCAGACCTCCGAAGACCTACAGGAAAAGGCAAGGCGGATACCAACTCCTCTTTTAAGTTTTGTATGTTACAGAAGGGGAGGCTTTTCAGGAAATCATATTATATTCGTATCAAGATGAATACTGAAGCAAAGCAAAGTGAAGAACCTTGAGCCCTCAAGGAAACCAGTGGCAACTACAGAAACAAACATCAGCAATGACTCAGCGCCAGCGAACACGCAGGAAAACGTGAGCACGAAGTTAGTCGGCTGGGTGATTCTCAAGCTACCAGCAGAGGAACCCACGAAAAACTTCATCCCGTTTTTCCAGGCAAGTCCCGAATTGGAATTAGCACGGCTGCGCTGAGTCTCCTAATTAACGGGCCCTTAGTTAGATGGGGCCAAGAACCTGGGGTGCGGCGCGTCCGCATTTATAGTCCCAATAGGGAAGCAACCCAGCTCCGTGCCTGCCTGTTCCATCCATGCCACGGGTAGCAGTAGGCAGATTCCCAGCTTTCCTACACCAGCTTGTGCTTAGAAACCAGGGCCCACTACAAGCAGACCAAAACTAAAACTGTGTTCTTGAGGAAAGTAACTGTACCTGGTCCTGGAGCTTCTGAAACATCAGAGGGTGAGGTGTCTCCAAAATGGTCTCATTCAAACGGGACTGCCCTTCAACATTGACTTGGGAGGAAGCTTTACTGGACAGGAAAGTCATGTAAATGTCTTTAGCTTTTTCTTGCATCTGCAAAAGGACATATTTATTTAAAGACTTACTTGCTGTGGAAATATTCTCTGTATTTGTTAATGTTTTGTTGGAGACTGCTCTGGGTCACTTCTTGAGATTCACAGCTTAAAACCAAAACAAAGCCCAAATTAAAAAAGAAAACAAGTAACTAAACAAATATACATAGATTAGCTTATTTGCGTACATTCATTTGTACTGGGGGAAGAACATCTCTGCAGGCCAACTCCAGCTGACGTTTGTGCAGCTACCGGTATTCGGCACTTAGGTTAAACAGCAGGTTGTGATGTGTGAACCTGAGAATCCAGTGTAAAACTGCTCAGCATCATCAACTAGGCCTTGTCTTCACTATTTACAAGACTATTTTTACTAACAGGTAACAAGCATGTGCAAGGAACCCAGAAGGAAAAACGCTGTAGAAGCTTACTCGTACCACAAGGCAAAACTCAGCAAAGTTAGTGTATAAATCGCGCTACCACCAGATAACCTCGTCATACTACATGCTTTGTCGTAACTACGTTTTCACCTCAGGGCAGCTCACATGCAACACTGACTACATGATTAAAGGAAAAAAAAAAAGCAGCAAGTATTTTTTTGGCTAATAGTAAAGGTAAGACCCTCAAGAACCTGAAAGCCGATACACGAGGGTTGGTGTGACCCACATGAAGCGGTCTGTTAGCGTTTGCCCCGACTTCTTCTCTCGATAAATCAGTAACAGTGAGCACATTTTGACCCCACTAGCATCCTTAAGCTTCAAAGCAGTAAACGAGCAGCCACAATCCTCCAAAACGAAGCGCCAAAATGGTCTCCCCCTTGACCAGCAGGTCAGGTAGGAGAAAGCCAGCGGGAGAAGACCGCCGAGCGCGGGCAGCAGGCAGGCCTCCCTGCCACAACCCCAGCTCTGCCCGCGGAGCACCGGCCCGCGCAGCAGCAGGCACCGCACCGAGGCACGGCGACGCGTCCGCGTTGCCCACCGCACGTCCCCCGGGCCACCGCGTCCCCAGGCCAGCACGGACCAAAGGGCTGCACCTTCGATGGGAAGTGGGCTTGAAGGAGGAAGCATTTAAACCCTTGCCCATGAAGGAGTCACAGAATTTCTTTCATGTTTTACAGCTGAGAACCAACATTTGGGGACAATTATAAGAAAAGCTACATGTGTTTGATAATTCACGAGGCCAAAGAGTTAACTCTCTCACTGCTGAAAGGGACACACATTTTCCAGGAGTATCCCTTTTTAAAACAGATTATTCATCTGGTGGGTAAAACATCATGTGTCAGGTGCACTAGGTCACAATGAAGTGTTTTTTAACAATTTCTGATCCTCCCGGTTTCACAGATCAGGGAGGACTGGGTCAGCCACGTCTGTTCTAAACGAGCAATTAATCCAATCGATCAGAGGGGACTGCTTTAACTGGTAAAGTTAACACCCTAATGCAGACACAGCGAAGGTACCTTTAGCTGTTACCGCATGGGCAAGCGCAAGCGACTGTACTGAGCGTCAGTCCTACCTAAACAACTTTAGAACCTGCTGTCAGGTTTCAACCACACTTAAGAGAGGGACCAAGGACTGAGAAATACCTACCCTCCTACTGATTCAACGGCAACGAGTGGCAAAAGGAAGGAAGGGGGGAGAAAAAGCAGCACATGCACCGAGGGAGAAGCTGCAGGGTATGTTCGGAAGTGATGCTACTCGCCTTGAACTGCCAGCATGTCCTCAGCGGCCGGGTAATCGCCGCACGCACAACGCCACGTCGGCCGCGACACAGGGTGCTGCTCCCCAGGAGCGAGCTGGGCGCTGCGGAGGAAGGCTCGAGGGGAAGCAGGAAACTAGAAGTAATGTGAGGAAGTCTAAAGAACACGGGGGGAACAAGAGGATTGTGTGGGAGGCTGGTGAAATGCTGAGGATCTCTGGATTTTGAGGGGAAGAATGACAGAGAAGGGAAGCAAAAGAGCTGTCGCTGGAGAGACGCAGGGGACCTGACTTTACAGTAATGGGGAAATATAGAAATGCACAGCTAAACGTCACAAGTTCTGCTGCACGGGGAACAACTGTTATGCTACGTCTATGCTACAGCAGTAAAGCATCAGTTTAACTGCCATTTTATTAAAAAAAAAAAAAAAAAAGTACAGTTAAAGCTGCCAGTATCTTTATACATCCCCCAACTGACATTCAGGGAGAGCCGTGTCCAGGCGGAGGAGACGGCGATGCTCCCCGTTCAGTGGGTGGCATTCTTTGTTCTGCGTCAGCCTGAAGCTAATGCCTCAGCACAGGGGACTCGACTCTGGAATTTAGACAACAGTTAAACTGGGATCTTGTTCACAGGTGGTTATTAAAGGATTTCTGGCACTTTTCACTTACATCTGTGTGCTCGCCCCAGCATCCGTGCCAAATTCCCATTTGGAGTACAAAGTTCTGTCTACAGAAATCCCCCTCACTATTTCAAGTGGATACAATATTCTTTCCCACTTCCTTTCCTAAGGTCAAATTCAGCTCTCAAGCATGTGTGGTTCCCAAATGAGGTGAATGGAAGTCCCAGATGCTCATCAGAACAGGCTCCAGCAGTTAGCAGCTGTGCAGCATTACCCAGTCCTGCCTAACCATTGCCACACTCCACGTGGGAAGTCGCAGAAGAAACTCTTGAATAGGTATACTCTGTTCCGAAATTGTTCTCTGCAAAACTTCTTGACATGGGTATTCTGGTGGGTTTCAGCAATAGCTGAAAAAAATTCCCTGTTGTTTGAAGCATTTATTACAATCTGTAATTTATTTTTAAAGCTCAGCTGCAAGAAAAGAAACATTTAAACCTTGGGAAGTAGCACAATGGACATGTTGTTTATTTCATTAACAGTCAGAAACGCAACAGCATATGACTAACTCCACTAAAGTATTTGAAGTTAAATTTTATTTATTTATCCCCACCACTCCCATTTCAATAATTAAATATGTGTCCTAAGATGAGAACCATATGGGTGGCAGCAGAGCTTGCTGCTACAAGTGGACTTGACATGATTCCTTCCTCAATCTTTGCTAAAAATTACATTTCTGTTTTAACTTCAATTTTAATGGGATGATAAAGAAAGAATATCCTTTTTTTAAAGCTACAGAGATGTGCCTTGAGCTGAGGGGAGGAGTTTGTGCTTCGATGTTGCAAGAAGATAGGCTGAATCCAGTCCATCTTAAACCTTAAGCCAGTAACATCGTCTCCTTGCTGCCTAGCTCTGCAGATACCGAAAATCTCCCCTGCTCCCCGAAACACGCAGGCGTTTTGTATTAGCTCACCCAAAGAGGAAAAGACACACAAACCCATGGAACGGTCTGGTCTGAACCCCATTTCTGCCTTCTCCTGACTACACGTTCCCACCACGAGTCGAGCGCCAACACAACAGCCAAGAGCCCGGACCCTCCTCGCCAGCGCTCCCTCCGCTCCCGCGGTCTCGCAATCCTGGCTGCACAGTGCTCGCATTCAAGAGGAAGGGGACAGAGAAGACGTATCTGCACGGCATCCTGCAAGATCTGCCTGCGTTGGCTTGATACAGGTCAGCTTCTAGGCAGAGCCCACGTGGCTGTGGTTAGAGTAACGACTGGACAAAACTTAATAAGCTTTGGGGAAAGGCCCGGGATATTTTCTTAAGACTTGCAGTAACAGTTCGACAGTCTGCAAACTACGGAAGCCAGCAGCAGGGTGAGCCTGCATCTACCTGCAAAGACCAGAAAGGACAGAAAGGGAGGACAGCACGATTACTGAGCTAACCACCCTCGTGGTATACCAGCCTACACAAAGCCAAACGCTGCTCCAGGCTGGCACAGAAGGGATGACACTAACACCAGGCACGATGGATACTTAATCCAGGTGGTGGATTTTGTGCAAGTTTAAACTGACCAAGAAAAACCCCATGCTAACACTCTCATGTCAAGTAATGAAAAGCTTATCTTATACTTGAAAAATAAGCGGGGGGGGAATCCCATTTGATCTGCGTTAAATTGAAATCAGCTTCATCTGACCAAAAGTCTAAGTGTCTATGAGCTAGTTTCTGTGGTAAACCAGTTTTAATGAGAAGCAGGTTATAAAATAAGTAAAAAGTTGTTTTTAGAATACTTTGCTCATATTAGATAGATACAAAGTGATTTCTGCAAGAATCGCTTTCAGAAGACAAATTCCAGTGTTTATGACAGCATGAGGCATGAAAGATTGCTATTTTCTGCTTTTTCTAGATTTTTTAATTATCTAAACAAAGCCATCCATAAGCAGTAGCTACAAAAACTTACTGTAAGTCTGTGTCATTCTAAAGCACATTTATTCTAGCCGGCTGTAATAGCTTTGGCAACACTAGACTCCAGATTGACCATACTGTGTAATGATCGGTACTGAACAATTAAGCTAAATGGAACCTACTTAAGTCTCTGTCCATTCATTTGGAAATTCATTCAAGAAGTCACTAAGCTATTATCTCTATACACAGTTTACCATTTCCTGTGCTAGCATGTGCAATCCTAAGAGTTAAAAAGAGAGAAATTATTTAGCAAGGAAAACCACAATTATTATCCCATTGCAAAACACTGGACCTTGCGGGAGGATTTTCCACTTTCATTGCCATTTTAAAATGCAATTTGATACCTGTCCAAAGGTATCAAGAAAAGGCTACGTACCTCTTGGCAAGGACGCTGTACGACATACAAAGCAAAAATATCTGCCTTGTCCAAAGCAAAGGGTTCTTCCCATTCAGTCGTGGACTGTGATGCTGGCTTCTACTTCACCACCTCAGAAAGCAAATTATTTTAGCGGACTAGGGAGAGAGACCAAGAATATCGGGCTCCCCAGCCCAGCGCATCGAACATACCAGCCAAGATGCCGCCTGGACATCTGGGGACAAGAGGGAGGACACGCTTTGTCGCAAGCTGACAACACCAGCGGGACCGAGGGCACCGCGCTCGCCCAGGCGAGGTGGCTCCCAGCGCGGTTCCCTCCCTCACCCCACCGCATTTCCTTTAGTTCTCATTCTGCCTTACAGAAAAAGAGCCCGACTAGTTGTTCTCTGCGGAAGACTATCTGCATTCCTGGACCGCAACGAGGGAGGGAAGCAGCTAGATACGCAAAGCTGAAATAGGGCTAAATATTACAAAGTGCACAGTCAGATCAAACACTTTCCTCTTCTTGCAAAAATTACTATTTTTGAATTTTGTCAATTTACCAAGAAAATATTCACAACTGAAAGCAGTAAATTGTTTTAAGGGGAATGCTCTTTCAGTGCAAAATAGAGAATATTTACAGAAAGTAGACTCCCCTCTCAAAAATAGGTTTTGTTGAAAATCCGGGGACTTTTTTTTTTTTTTTGTGGAAAATCATCTGGGAAACAGTTTCAGCTGACAATATTTGACTGACCTTAAGAGAGGAATCCTGCAGTCCAGATGCAGCCCTCTTACGCCTGCACTTTACAACGCGCCTAGTAGCTCACCTCCCCCACCTGATTCCTACTCCCTGACGTTACTCAAAACACGCGTGGTCCCCTTTGAAGCAGGTTTAAGTGGCATTTTCCCAGCCTCACCTCCTCAGGGTACCCTACTTTGGCCCGAAGAGTGTGGAAGGGGCTGTACATTTGCACCCGTTGCCTACTAAAACGCTCCCTTTGGCTACAAGAGCGGCACGCTTGTGGAAAGCATAAAGGTGGGGTTTCCAAAAAAGTCTGATGGGATTTAGGAGCCTGAGTCTCAAGGACAAGTGATGCCAAGCTGGAGTTTTGAAACTACTTCATTTCGTGCTCACAGAATCCTCATCTCAGAGATTAAGTAAATTTGGAATGTCTCAAAAAAATTTTTTAAATCACAAAAAATTTCTTCTTCAGAAACAAGCAAACAAAACACAGCACATACTTTAGGCCTGACTACAGGCTTCAAAGCCTAAACGTGAAGGTGGATCCTGTGTTCCAGGTAGATCTAAGTGTAGACCAAGATCCAGGCAGTGGAAAAAACTTACTGAAGGTGGCTGGTTGAAAAATTTCCAGTAGAATATTTTCTACTAGAAAAACATAGCTTTCATGAAAAATGAAAATGCCCAGCAGCTATATAACCATTTGAATAAATATTTAAACAAAAAAAGTCTAAATGGACCCTCGATTTCTTTTTTTTTGTAACTTGTAATTTGATAACTTTTAATTCTGGTATTGCAAAATATGCTGTTTGCGCTGTTTGTTATTTTTACGTTCCACTAAAATATTACAATGGTGTGTATTTTTTAAAGCATAGCGGCTACTGCATGAAAAGTCCTGAATGAAACATCTTTATGTTTTCAAGCAAGATGATGCAACATCACTGAATTAAACCTTTTGCTATTCCCAAGCAACAACAAAAAGTTCAGAGTTTTCAAAACATGGGAAACTTGACAATTTCAGCACTTTGTTTTGATTTGAAATAGAACCAGCTTTGTTTCCAGACAATTCCACCACCATGATTTCAGTGCAATTCCTTCAAAATGTATTTATTTGCACTCACATGAAGCATGTTATGCAACAGAAACCTTGACAAGTAAAATTTATTTAGGAAACATACCTGTTTTTTTCCCTGTGTTTTCTTAAATTCTTCACATGCTAGCCAGAACAAAACATTTTCTTCACTAAATTCTTTCTTTAAAAATTCCTAGGGAAAAAAGAAAGAAAGAAACAAACGTTAAGATCCAATTTCTCAATTGTTTTTCTCTCTTCCTACTATAGCTATTAAAACTAGACACCGCCTATGGCTTGCTTTACCACGGCACGAGTTTAAATAACACAGCCTAACAGAACCACTGCATTAGTGCATCTGCACCACAATACCAAGACACAAATGAACAATCAAATATTCAGCGCTTTGAAAGCGCATTCCAGGAGAATGATGAGCTACATTTAATCTCAGAGCATATCAGTAACTAACAAGGAGAGTTTCTTCAGTCTCCTTTAAATAACTCAAGCAATTTTACAGTCATTACTCAAAAGGAACTCCAAAAATATATTAATTAATTAGCAGGTGAGTATAATGAATCATTTTAATGACAGTCACAGATCACCTGAGGTTCTCATCTAGGATCTTTCTGATTTTTTAATGAGTAAAATCTCTACAAATAAAAGTGTTTCTAAACATGATCATCAGTGGCAATAAATTCACTTAAGTAAACTAAAACAGAAGATGTATTTGCATTCTCTGGACAGTGTTTAAACAAAGCACATTCCTCCAAAAGTGAGGCATGTTTTAAAATGGGGGGAAAAAAAAAACGTATGTTACATTTCTGTATAAAACATAATGACTGAAATATTTATAGCTCTGAGATCATCAGTTTTCACTTTCACGTGTTAGAAAACAGAGATTAAGTAACACCAAGAATTAAATAGCACCAAAGATTACTTCTTTTTTTTTTTTTTTTTTAAGAATTCTAAATCAAAGTGTTTTGTAACTCTAGTTTACATCACTTTTCAAACCAGTCTGGCAGGAAACCATTTTATCCCAGTGCATTTTATCAGCGCTTGGTATGGCAAAACCACACTGAAGTAGGTAGTTCCCATTCCTATAGCTAATATGGCGAGAAGGCCTTGAAAACCAGCTCGCCCCCATCACCCAGTAAGCCTCAAGCCTGCATTTTGGGCTGCGCGAGCCCGCGCTTGGTAGTGAACTTAAAGGGAATCCTGTTCAGTACAGCTGGGCCACACGCAGGTACCAGGCGCGGGAGCTGCCAGTGGTAACTCACGGCTCGCGCACGGACAACGCAGGAGACTACAGAGGGCAGGATCGGTGCCCAGCCATAACTGATGCTTGGCAAGAGAGATCAGCGGCTCAGGGACCGGAGCTCATCCAACAGCGACTCGTCAATCCTCGCAGCAGCTGACAGAGCCGACCCGAAAGACGCGACCGAAGGTCTCCCGTGCGCCGTAGGAGAGCAAGCTGCGGTGGCCGCGGGCAGAAGGCACGGCCTCGGAAGCTCGGCAAACGCCACAGCTCCAACTCTGCCACCTCTGCTCGGGGTACGTATCTAGAAGGACGCGTGCCGACGTGCTTACAGCACTGGCACAGCTGCACCACTTATGCCGAGACTCATTCCGCTTTAAAACCTAATTTCGGTTTATATAAGTAACCATGGTTAATATAGCAACCCTGAATCGTTTCACTCCTTCTGGATCTTCGAGGAGGTTCTCCAGTGATGTAGCCCATTTTGAGGTTCCTTTCAAGGTTTGGTGGCTGCTGCTTGGGTGACCCTCGCTGTCGTTTATCTCTGGAAAAAAAATCAGAAAAAAAATGCCATCTTTGTTAGAAGTAACTAATGTCACAAGCATTTCTTCCCCATCGCCCTCTGCACCCTTGCATTACAGCTGCTCTCTTTAAAGGAAAGACCATAAAACTGAAAATAAACATACACACATATCTGAATTCTGCTTTGCCTCTAAGGAGGCAAAAACGCCCTGCAGTTGGGTAATTCCTGAGCGTGTAAGTAGGCACTGTCACTGCTTTAGAGGAGCTCAAGCACCTTTTGCATGTGGAACACAATGACCGCAGCCGGCGTAATAAAAGGACCGTTTGCCTCTTGTTCTGGCACTGTCAGCTTCTATAAAGCAAATCCTGGGCAGTCACGCACATGACGTATTTTTTTTTAAGAAAAGAATCATCACTGGAGGTTGGGAAAAGGCAAAGGGAGAGAGGAAAGTCATGCTTTGTTCAGCAGGAGATGGAGTCCAATACGTTCACCTGGTCTAACGGGAGGAAAGATAGCTGGCACAGGAGCCTCGCTCCAGCGGAGTCGACCCGCTATCGGGCAAGTGGTATTTGGGTAGATTTTCTGTTTGTGTGTTTGTTTTCAAGTCCACTGAAATTCTGCTTTTACGAGGTGTCTCATCTTATCTGCCAGCCAGCCTTCTCACAGACAGGAGAGATGGTATGCATTTTTGAATTTTTCTATCCCAGGGACAAGTATGTTACATCCAAGGCTGGTGATGCCAAAAGAATTGTTCACTGGCTACCCATCAGAAAACTTATTACTTGGGAAGACTCCAGGACTGTTACTGCTGATCTGAAAAACTCTAGAACAGACACAAAGTGCTTGGCCTCCTTCCCTCTCACACCCGAAAGGCCCGGCACGCGCCCCGTGCAGGCCCCGAGGACTCAGGCTAAGCGCTCCACTTCGGTCGCTACACGCTGGAAAGGCGCACAAAACGCTCACTGGCATCAGTGCAGCTTTTTACTTTCATGCACCTTAATTTCTCCCTATCAACTTTCTGAAAATAGGTGTCTTGGTAACTTTTGCTGCAGCTCTGATAAAAAACCCTTCTTCTACCATGAAGCTAAACCTCAGCAAGTATCTCAAAAAACTATCTACGCAGAGCTGTACTATCAGATGCCCTTTTCAGCTCGTAGCTAGAATGACAAGTGCTAGTGTTCACACCCTGCAGAACACTGGACCAGCAGCAAAGCCGACCGAGTTTTGGTTGGTAGGGACATGTAGAGTCTATTGGTTTTTCTAACAGGGAGATGGACCGTTGTTTTAAATGAAGGAACATGTATTCTTCTCCCTTGATAGCGTGGTTATTTTGTTTTTTGTTTGTGTGGTTTTTTTATATACAGGAGAAATTACAAGCTGGAAAAGAGATAAACTTTCTGGAGCCGTGGATTCCATACCCATTGCCTAATGCTGAGAGACCTACAGTCATGCCCCAAGTAAATAAAGACGTAAAAGAAAAGAACGCATCCAAAATCGTGTCGCTGCTGCATTTTTCCTGCATAAATCCCGCCTGCTCTCGCTCTGTGCTGCAGCTACAGCACCAACCTGAAACGCCTTACGCAACGGACGCGTGACGCTATGCCTGCACGAAACCTTTCAGGATCCAAGATTATAACCAATTCGGGTAAGGACCGCGACAGAGTGGTCTCTCAGGCAGCAAGTATACCTACAGCTCTGCACAAGAAAAGCAATCCCGCCCCAACACGTCGTCTGCTAGTTAATGGTCAAGAGTCAGAACCTGAGGATTGTCTCCGAACCACCACTGCAGGCTTCATATGTGACCCAAGAACACAGTGAGTTAACTGTGCCTCAGTTTCCCCTTCCCTCATGCAAAAGGATGTGGTTCTTGATTATCACTTGCAAAATTTATTTTAGGAACCCGACTCAAAGTATCTGGGCATCTAATCTCAGTAACATCTGTGAGATTCAAGTGGGAACGGCCAAGTGCATTGGAGCAGAACAGAATTACCTCTGAGGAGCTTGAATCTCTTGTTATGATCACCCTCACCTGCAAGCAGAATCGCAGCTCTGTGTGTACAGCTGCTAATGGCCTGAAGAATCAGGCCATTCCCTTATTTAATATATGTTTTAGTACAGAACATATGGGAGCAAGATTTTTATTGCTAGTGTTTCTCTTCCACACGAATTTTAAGTGGATTTTCATGATCACTTTGAAAAGCATGCATTTCAGTGAGCCGATGCAATACAGGGTGGGCCCAGCACCATGAGAACCTAAAAAAAAATACAAATTTCTGGTAAGCAAAGGCCAGAACAAGTACTTACACGCACCCAGGACACATCGATCTGCTGCTCCTCCACTGCTTTCACTGGTCTCTCGTTTTACTGCTGGCCATTCTCTGTCTTCCCTGATAACCATTCTCCCCAGCTTCCTCTCACTTCCAGCCTACCCCGCACAAGCCAGCTCCATCCACCATTTACGCTCCTCCTCGTCACCCTCCAAACCCTGCGCTCCCCTGTGACCCTGCTCCCCTCCTCCCTGCCTTCTCCTCCTACAGCCTTAGTAGAAAAAAATTTGGTTTTGAAGGGAGGAACTACACAACTTCTTCTTCCTAACACGCATCCCGTAGCGTCACGACGGAGGCAGACCGCCACGCCAGGGAACGTGCCAGCGGCTCTGGAGGGCCCAGGTCTGTGTGCTGGGCACGGCACGGCGCGAGCACTCTCCCTCCGGGCTGGGTACCATGAATCCCCGTGTTCAGCGATCCATTGCAACCGCCATAAAACGTTAACGTTCCCCTTCGGCGCAAACGTAAATAGGCTGCACGTGATACGTGACAGTAGGAAACACCCAGAAATTTTATGAGGATATTAAAACTGCTGGGTATTTTTATTATACCCCATTAAATATGCCATCACAAACGTTTTTTCTAATACAAAAGTGACCCTCCCCCTGCCCCTCCCCAGGTAGGATCATAACTTCCCACTCCACATGCTGGTTTCATTTAGCAGATTTGATGTGTGATTTCTAGAATTTTTTTAAGAGCATAAGCTAGGAAAGAGGTTTTCCCCACAAATGAGTCAAGAAGCTAATCCCCAAATCCATATCCCAAAACATGTTACTAAATTATCTGAAAAATGATACTTCCACTGAAGTCTAAAACAATTTATTTTACAAGACAATGGTACAATAAATGCAATCACATGAATGACCCTCCTGAAACTTATTCATCTGTTTGCTATTTTTAAAAGATAACTTTCTCCTGTTAAAATCATCTAGTGACAAAGTTATACAATACTCAGTTGGAAATAAGAAGCTCGATACCAATGTGTAATAAGCAAAATGTATACGTTAATGTGCTCATTTAAATGAGGAAGGCAGACATTTGCTGTAACTGAAAACTGGAAGATAATCTTGCGCATCAAAAAGGGTATTACAAAATGGCAGTTCTCCCACCAGTATTTCTGTAAAAGTAACACACAGAATGTGCAACAGATGATAAATATGCTAACCACATTTCTTACTGCCATCGGAGAGGGCTTGCTATCTTTCGTACGGGTTAGAAACCAAGAGGCAGAGAGCCCCACCAAGGCATGCACAGCGCAGCTGCAGAGTCTCCGCTGAAGCAAACTTTCCACGGGGCGTACGACCGTAACACAACTGCTTGCACGACGTGCAGCGGCCAGCTGCTTCTACAGCTGCAGTAAATGATTAGGAGTTTACTTTAACAGCACTGTTATTTTAGAGAAAAACCCTATACTAAGCCAACAAATAGGCAGCTACGTCAGCTGGAGCGCTGTTTTAGGGAATAATCGTATAGAAGCTGCCTTCCCCCATCACACAATAGCACTGCCACATCAGGCTGCGGATAAAGGCTCTTTGCAAGCAATAGATACAAGGGTAAGTGCAGCACTAATCACGCAGCAAGCATCAGTCGAAGTGTGGTATCAAAAATGGCAAATATCTGCACTCTCCAAACAGGAGCTTGGACTGAAACCACAGACAGCGTCAATAACATCAAAATATACAACCCTGCAGGTCAAAACTCACGGTTCTGGCCCTTGCTTTAGACAAGGACAAAAAAAAAATGTGGAAACCCATTACACTTTTAGAGATTCAAACTCAGCTGAGTTGGACCTGCTCACTCTCCCACCTTCCCGACGGGCTATGCACGACAACGGTTTCCCAAGCTGCTGCCATTCTCAAACTCTTGACACAGCGGCCTGCGTAGCACCGTATCAAACGGCACAGACACACACTTCACAGAATCCCGCCGAATTCCACAGAATCCCCCAAATTCCACAGAATCCCCCTTACCTAACCACCTATTCCTACTGCCTCTTTCCCGCACACACCTTTTGCAAACTCCTTAATGAAAGACAACCGGCACACAAACAGTAGATACGACAAAAGCACCATGTAAATAGCATATTCCTTATTCCATATTTAAACGTTACTATACAATGTTAAGAAAAGTCTTCTCAATCTCTTCTTAAATAACTGCTGGTCACGCCGCCTGCATTTTCCCCTTTTTCACCTGGATCATAAAGCTGCAAGCCAGGAACCTTTATTATTAGTTTAAAAGTACCGATGTTTAACGACCAAAATACCTTGTCTTTTCCTACGGTCACCAGAATGCCTATCCAGCAACAGTCACCAGGCTGGAATTAATAAATCAAAGGTTATGAAGCAGTGGGAAACTTGCTAAGCAGGCTGCTGAAAAGGGAAAATTCCCTTACTTTCCATGTATCCAAGCGCCGCTGGATGAATCCTCGCACAACAATTTTTTCCTAGCAGCAGCTGAATTTTAGACCTTTTCACTACAAAAGGGCTGTCCTTCGCATGCTTTGGCTGCTCAACATCCTCTTTTGACTGTCTCTGACAGCACATGGCTGCTGGATTCCACTTTTAACTATAAGGAAGGAAACTAAAGGGACGTTCCGCTTTTGTAGCATCTCTGGAAGCGTTCATCAGACATGTATCTTTAAAAAAAAAAAAAAAAACCACACGACAAAACCCAAACAACTCCAGACAAACACCGCATTTGGCTTTTCTTCGAAAGACTGTAACTTCTTACTGCACGTTATAAAATATAGTATTGCTTTCTGGGATCCCAAGTTTGTACCTTTTACCCCAACTGCTTTAACAGTGATCCACATCGCTCCCTCGGAACCGCCCGCCGTACAGCCCCGGGGACCCCGCGCCGTGCGGGGCCGTGCGGTGCAGCACCGCGGACGCGCTACACGCCGGTCTGCGAGGGAGCCGCCGCGTCCCACGCTGATCGCCCACCCCGGTAACTCCCACGCCGGTTTAAGTCGCTCCCCCCCACACCAGGGAAAACTCTTGGAAGTCTGTTCTAGAGCTGGAACAATCACGCCCTGATGCTCCGGGCCGGCAGGCAGCAGCTCGCAATTAAGACGCGGCTGATGAGGCGCGAGCCCGAGCAGATCCCAGCTCCCGCCGCCGCGGCAGGAGGCACCGCTCGCCACCGCGCCGGCCCCGCCGCCCTGCGCTCCCCCTCACAGCCGCAACGCACGCCGCGCCGGACACGGTGTGAAAATCAAGGGCCGGGGCCGCAGCGAGGCGAAGCGCCCCGCGGGCGAGTTTCAGCTCGCTCAGCCCAGCCGGGCACGGGCGCGGGGAGAGCCGGTGCGCCCCGGCCGGCGGCCAGCGCGGCTCCGCCTGCGAATGGTCTCCCGGCCGCCGAAAGGGCGGGAGACCCGCTCCCGGCCAGGCCCCGCGGCCGCGACGGGGGCTCGGCCGCGCCTTCCTGCCCCGCCGCTCGGCCGAAAGAGACGCACGGCCCTTCCCCCGCCGGCGGCACTTCCTCCGCCGGGGCCAGGGCCGCCCCCACCCCCTTACCTGACGGCGGGCGCTTCCTGCTGAGCCGGCTCACGGCCCGGTTGAACATCGCGGGGCGGCGGCGCGGCCCCGCGCTGCCCGGAGCCGGAGGGGGCGGCCGCGCCTCCCCCGCTCCCCGCCGGGGAGGCGCCCCCCAGCCGCCGCCTCCTGGCAGGCGCCCCGCCCGTGCGGGGGAAGGCAGCGCGGGGCCGCCCGGGCGGGGCGGGCTGGGGGAGAGGGGCGGCCGCAGGCCCGGCCGGCGCGGCGGGGAGCGGCGGCTGGCGCGGCCGGGCCCTCGCTCGCTCCTCCGCGCCGAGGTGAGGGGGCAGCGGCAGTTCCACGCTACCCTGAGGCGCACAGACCGCCAGCTGCGACGTGGCAACGGTGGGTCTTCACGCTCGCTCCGGTGCCCGTGGAGAGCGGCACCGTGCCCCGTCCCAACCCCAGCCGCTCCGGCCTTCTCCCCTCGCATGCCCCGTCCCTACGCTTCCACGCAGCACCGTTACTTCCATTCACCCACGTCCGTCCCGTCTTTCCTTCCTCTCCCCCGGCTCAAGCCGCCTCCTCCTCCTCCCCAGGCTGCTCTTTTCATCGCGCTCTTGGACGCCGGGCAGCCACCCGCCAGCAGGTGCAGAAAACAAAACCACTTCCCTCAGACGGTCGCCTTTATGAATTCACACACTTTCTTACCAAAATACAAGTGCCAAGTTTCTCGTGCTGGGGTGACACACTTGCTCTTCCAAGACAGGGAAGAACAGTTATTTCTCGACAGGAAAAGCAGAACTGCGATTTTAACAAAAGTATTTTCACTTTCAGAAACAACTTTTTACCAAAATATTTAATCAAAAACCCAGCCTGGAGCCAGCGTGAGAAATTTGTGTCATTATGACACAATTACAGCAGGAAGCAGAGGCCAACAGTAGTGGGAGGCAAGCGGAGTGCTTAAATCCCACTGGAAATAGCACCGATACCTACTAAGTCACAGAAATCACTCCTAGCAGACAAGTCAACACTTGTTATTTCCATCCAAGCCAAATCCCCCCCTGAACACACAGTACTGCATTTACAACTGGCTCTGTTCACAGAAGGAACTTGGATGGACTCCCCATCTCACAAACGTATGGATATTTTCCACTTATATGTACAAGGCCAAGATTTCGTTCCTGCGAATTGGTGACACCAGAACACAACACAAGAATAAACTGCATCTGTGCTTCCAAAATAAACAGCAGCACAATACCTTCCAGCTGAAGTGATTTGGCCTGCGCACCACTGGACTTCTGCCTTCAGTACCAGGGCCAAAAGCTGTGTTAGCTGGTAAAGATTTATTGGCTCTTGGTGTGGATAAAAAAAAAAAAAAAAAAAAAGAGAACTTTGCTACACGGCTGAGGGAACTGCTCAACAGCTGCATGTGGCATTTCCAAGCAGATGTGCGAGACAGGTACAACAGTATTTGGACCACAACTGGCATTTCTGTGCAAGCATCAGAAGAGGATGGGGTAAAACCACACCAGCAACAGCACCCAGACGGCACAGCCAGGAGAGGCGAGGCAAGGCAAGGCACCTGGACAGGCACAACTGAGAGGAACGTACACGGTGTCAGTTTTGGGAGAAGAGAGCTTGGACATGTGCTCTGAAAGATTTTTCAGTCATATCCATTAACACCAGGTACTTCTAGGCAGTACGTTTACAATGAAACTGTACGGATATCACCAGATTTTATTTTTAAGAACCCTGAAGGCTTTAATTTTTACATGTAAAAAACTAATACTCCTAAGGACAACTACATATTCTTCAAGCTAACGTACTCACAATGGGCTATTGGAGTAGTTCTAAGACTTAACTTCATAGATTTGGAGATGGGCATACCGAAGAAACACAAGAATGCTGGGAGACCAAAGACTGTGCCCGTGGCCCATGTCTGGGACCTGTGCTGGTGCCTCCACAAAGCCCCACGGAGCACAGCTGTCCATTTGCACTCCATTCGTACGCTGCTAAACCTGACCTTCAGGTTTGCCACAGATTTACCTGCAGAAGCCAGGTTAATTTTCTGTTCCTTTCCTCCCGTTCACACAAAACTTTGTTTCCAAGCCTCTTGATTTTGCTCCTTTTCCTTGAAAACACTAGCACGTGGGCTGCTCCTGAGATGGGCACAGCAGTGCCGGCTCCGTCAGGGTCGCTGTTCCCGACGTCTGTTCCGTGTTCTGCGCTCATGTTTAAGACTCAGTGCTTCACTAGACATAATGACATGAGGGGATTTTCCTTCCAGGTGAATTCGGTGAAGATACTCAGGTATGGTTCACTTGCTGAATTTTTTTGGTCTTTTTCCACGACTAAGCTGCAATACCTGTATATAGCCACATGCAACTTTAATTATGACTTAATTCATACTATGCCAGTGTCCACATGCCAAATCTATACATTCTTACACTGATTTTTAGACTTTGCGTCACAACTCTTACCAGCTTTTCCTTAATTTCACAGGGTAAAGCTTCCCTTAAAAATTATCAAGCTAACGTAACTCCAAGTTAGTTTGATAACCATTGGCTGTCAAACACATGTCCCCCAGACAGCAGGCCATGCCAGGTAACATACAGTGGAAGATGCACCCTGTGTACTTCCCAAGTCGTTGCGCTTACATTTAAAGAACTGTGTACCATTAAAGTAGAAATGTACTCAAATGTAGAGAGATACATTTAGTCAGTGAAATCATACCATCTGATTTTATGTTCAGCTTTTATTTCTGCTTTCAACACTCCTCAGTAATGTTCAAGTAGCAAAGTTCACTTCAAACTGAAGATAAAAGCCTTCGGGAGCCTTGGAGCTCCTGCTCCATTCTGTACATACATGACTTGTTAGCATATCATGTGGCAGCAAACCTGCCCACTGTCCTAAATGAGCGCAGGTTTAACGATTTGCATAAAGTTCAGCAAATTTCCCACTGACACTGGTAGGAAGGGGGCAGAGGGTAGAAAAAAATGAGAATGTGCAGGACATCCAAAAAAGGCAGAAACACTTGAAACACACTTGATACATCTGTGATTTCAGGCAAAGATATTAAAGATTCTATTCTAAAATTTTACTTGTATCCTGAAGAGTAATTGGTGAACTTAAATTTAAATAGCTGGTTTTGAAAAGAAATGGAAGCAGTTGTGCTTAGCAGTTGCCACTGCAAAAATCTATTCTGGAACATACTGAACAACATCACAGAAAATTCCTAAAACGTGTGGCTCATTTCAACACTGAATTGCAGCTGAAAGACTCAAAACTAATGAACAGACTGAGAAACCTGACACATGACTGAAAGCCCAGATCTCATTTACACCAACCAATTTCAGCACAGGTACTTCTTATTTACACAACTGTAAGAATGTAAAATGTGGAATGCTAACAATGAGGAGAGCCCTTCGCAGTAGGAAGCTCCCATCTGCTACACAAAAACCCCCTTTAGCATATAATTTTAGACTTGCAAGTTATACCGCACATTTCTAAAGCACTCCAAGAACACAGCACTGCGTAGGTGTTACTATATACATTAAGGGCCAGATTCACAGACCTTGGTTTACATTATACTGCAGCTGCCTGTTCTGGAGGTGACACTCACACTAGTGAGTGTTTCTGCTGCCAAGTTTCCTTCAGTGACCCAGGAACAGCTCTAACGCCTACCTGAGCTGCAGTGGTAGGAGCTGCTGATTCAGCATGTTCTACAGCTGCCCCATCAGATTCCTGTCCCACCTGGACATGTCCCCCGGCTCCCTCAACTTAGTACAAGACTGACAGCACCACTGTCCCCAGCACCACTTTCTTTGCCAGGGCATATGGTAGAAGAGTCACTATGAGGGGTGCAAAAAAAAAAAAAAAAAAAAAAGAGGGAACTCATGTGAGAAATCCAACTAGACTAGTGTGATTCAAAAGCCCGTGCACCTGGATTTCTACTGGAAGTTTCCTGCTTGTACTACAAAGCCAGAGCATCCTTGCAAGAATTTTGTTATTTTTTTTCCTTCTAACAATCTTGGCTCATAAATGGCAGTGAGGTTCTACAAGCTGAAAAGACAGAGGACAAGACGTTTAAGTTTCCTCAAAAGTCTCTAAAGCAAATGAGCATGCTTTTGACTGTTTTGATTCCTAAGAAAATTCATTTTCACTTAAACCCAAGGATTAACCACTTCATCCTCACTTCTGTAAGAAATTCAGAAAGCAAAACCAAACATGACTATAATTTTACTTTAATTTTAGAACTTTCAAAGGACTTTTTGAATATGGCTAATAGTTCAGCATTTTGACCATGTATGTTTTCACATGAATTTAAACAGAAAGCAATGAGTTAATATACATTCTATAAATGGGCTAACCTAACTTCATATGATGTGACATTATAGGCAACAGTAGAAAATAAAACTAGATGCCACATTGCAAACTATTCTGGCCAGAAAACTCAAAGCATTTTAATCCATGAGAATACAGGCATAAAAATCACACTGTTCAGTGTCATAGGTTCTATACATAAAAACAGGTTTCAAACTTTATGAACACTCACCTTAGTGTTCATGATGGGTTGGCAAACACAGCTTTAGAGTTTTTCCTTCCAAATCAGCTTATGCTGAAATACAGAGTATCATGAACTTAGAGGGACTCAGGTATTTTTTTTTTTTATTATTCTAAATATTTTAGCTCCTATGTTTTCACAAATTAAACAAAGAAATCAGTGACAGGCTCACCGCTAGAATACACTAGCGTGTGGTTAAGCCTACTCCTTTTGGAGAAAGCAACAAGATTTCATGTTGTTAAGATCTGCTTTTTTTTTTTTCCAGTTCCAAGCCACGAGTCACCTTTACTTATACTAACCTTAAACCAGCAAGCCATTTTTAGTGTCAAATCAAGTTTTGTAAGTCTTCACTAAATGCATTTACTATCCAATTCACAAATACCAGAGTAAAAGAGCAGATAATAGAACATGGTTTTAATCCTTTAACAAAATAGAGAAAATATAAACATACCCTTTCTGTAAGGTACACAGCATGAAACAGCTTTGAAGAGAATTCTGGTAGAGAACTGTATCCTACTTCAGGCTTGCCTAAATAAATCAGGGGAATTTGTCCAGCACCCCTCACTTTGAACTCAGAGAAAGCTCTGACTCATTCCTTTGTAATACTTTCTGGTATAAGGAGGTTCACAGGGTCAACTTTTATCCCTAACCTTGTGGAACATTCCTCAGTACCTCCAACTCCAGCAGCTTTATGCATGCCAAAATAGACTGCAAAACTCTAGCAGTGACATTTAAACATGCAGAATTACAGGCTAAGTAATTCCAGCAGTGCTCCTACCTAATATTAGTTATGCCTACATGTTTTCATAAATTGCACTGAGAATAAAACAAGACCAAGTGTTTCAAAGCTTGCAATTTAAGTGGGTGAGTTTTTTTAAAAACAAAGTTTTATGTTCTGCTTTGCATCTAGACAGTGAAGAAGTAAGAATGTTTCCTTAGGGTAATATTAAATGCATATTTAGGTTTGATAAAAACTTTACTGCTAAACTAATCTAACTTTGAGTTTCTTCAGCTTTGTTCTATAAAGAAGAAAGAATTAGTAAAAAAAAAAAGCGCAAATGTCTTTTTTTCCTCTCCAGGGCACCTGCAGGATTTAAAAACAGCTTTCAGAAAATAAAGTAGCACCATGAATTAAAACTTGAGATGAAGTACGGTTTTCAATAATCAATTTTACATAAATAAAAAACTTGAATTGGTAAAACAATATTCATATATTCAACTAGAAATTAAGAAATTATCATCAAAAACTTAAAAGCATTCTAAGCCACCCTGCCACCCTGGACTATAAGTAGTTAGGACCGATGGTGGGGCACAGTACGGAAATATCAGTTTTTGTGAATTATGTCCAGTCTGGTATGAACCTGAAGATACAAAAAAACTCAATACACGCATAGAGTACAGAAATCAAAGATTTTTGCAATACAGGGGAACATTAAAAATGATGCCTGGGGTCAGTCTGTGTTTCTGCCAAGAACTAGATGCAAATGCAACAGATTGGCTCCTTGTGCATGAAAAGCAAGTACAACTCTGTTGACTAGAAACATACGTAATTAAAGACAGACAGCAAAACAGACAGGGTATGAAAAATGGGAGATATATAGCCTTAACAATAACTGAACCACAACCCACAATTTAAATATCCATATGTACTTCCTATGATGAACATAGTTATGAAGGAATGGCCGTTTCTATAGCCTCCGTAAACTAAGATTTGGACATACTTGGATACTGCCAATGAGACTGCATCTTGCTTTCCTTTTATTTAGAAGTCCTACAGACAAAAAAGACTCTGGCAATACCTTCCAGTAAGATTGTGCTCTAGAAGCATTTCAGTGAAACCAGATGCTGCGACCCTGTAAAATGTATTTAAAGCATAATATTGCATACCTTGGCAAATTTCCATGTATACATCTTAGAAGACAGGTTCTGTATTGTTTCTTAAAAGGCCATAAAGCAAAAAGATGCTGGAAGGAATGCTCTCAGAAGTCAACGTGAACGCAGCATCACCTTGTGTAACGGCCTTAAATCTTCTTCAAAATGCAACATATTCAGCAAGGTATGTTGGTTCTCTGACCTCAGGTATTGACCATTTCAAAATATATTAGCAATACATATGAACAGCTGTTACACTTCTAGAAAAGGTTTTGTTACATGCATACTGCAAGTTTTTAGCAATTTGCTCACTTGTGAAAATATCCGTTTTAAGCCATTTCGGAAACGTTTTATGGACTTTCGTATCCTTATCCCATGGAGTATATAAATCCAAGTAGGAGGCAAGATCATCTGGGAATAGTATCCTAGAAACATTCATAATTTATTTTTCTTAAAGTCTGTTTGAAATTAGCCATTTTTTTAGATAAAATAGTCACAAATACAACAGAAATTTCTCCTACAAAACCATAGCATATACCTGTAAATGGAAGAAGCCCTAATCCATACTAAGAGAGCAAGAGTTCAGAAAATAATGTTGGTCCTCAGCCTTCTCTGAATATTTACAAATATACAGGACAGATTTATTATCTACAGAACACAAGCCTTGCACTTAAAACAAAGTAAGCAGCAAGGCATAAATGTTTCCAGCATTCGACTGTGCAATAGTGATCCAATACAGTAGCTGTATCGTGTAACAGCAGCTCCAAGAGGTTGATTCCATCTTTACGGTGTAAGGTGTATTCACGTAGCCTCCTCGTGCTTTCAGGTGCAAGTAAAATTCAAGTAGGAATGGTTCTACAAAGGTACACTGCAAAATTAAATGGTCCTTTTATTAACGAAGAGGGTTATTTTCCCCACAGTCAGTACCCGAGTTGGAAGATCTGAACTAAGCAATAAATTGTATCAACTGGTCTTTCTCATCATGCTTGATAACCCAACACTAAGTGAAAAAAAATCATTTGTGGAATGAAAAAGATCTGTTTAATTGAAAGGACCAAAGAAACCACAAAGAGCATCTTTCATGGAACAGCACCCAAATAATCATTTTCTATTTATTCAGGTCAAAGAACTAGCTACTCAAATGGAAGATGGCAGCTTTTCATCATCACCTGTCATATTTAAACTTCTACAGAGTTTGGTCTAGTAAGTCAACTTCCACCTAGGAAACATACGTGTTATTCTGTGTTTCATGTGGTAGACTTGCGATTCTTACTCAATTCCCACCCACCCCTGCTCCAGGAATTATACATTTAAAGAATAAGACAACATTCAACAAGCAGCTGTGCATATCTCAAACTACTTCAATTGTACAAACAAAAGGGTCAATACAAGCAAACAACAGAATGCCAAGCCAAGAGGTCTAGGTTAAGCAAAGGTCTACAAGTTCAGATGCTTAACACAGTTTGCTACTTTAAGTTTTCTTTATTTGTTTAGTCAAGGCTTAGGTATTCTAGCTTGGCTGTTCAATGTGCACCTATTTTCTCAGGAACCAAAGAGCAAATAGCCAAAGGTTATGAGTTTTCTATTTTTGTAATTTTAAAGCACCATTATTTTGAGCAAGGACATAAAGCAAGTTTGTATCTGAAGAGTCACAATCCTTTGGATACTGCTGCGGTATCTGCATAAGCCTGTCATGATTTTAAATGCATCTGACAACATGACTTGGCACTGATGCTGCTGCATCATGCAGGTTAGTCTGGCATGCGTACCACCCAGTCTCACCATTTTTCCCTTTCCTCCTCCTCCTCCCTTCCCTGCAAGCAGCTGGGAAAGACAGCTGCTGAGTATCTGGGATCAGTGAGAACCTGGGTTCATGCAACAAATAGTGGCTGATCCCTTGTTTTCAAAAGGGAAATACTCAAATGCTATCACCCATCACTACAGGAAAGTCAGCTTACACTGAATTCCCTGACACAACTCCACTAAGTGTTTTTCATTTAAACAAAAAAATACTGTCTATGCTACTCTGATGTCTCATTGACAGCTTTTGAATACTAAGAATCAAGGTAAAGCAATGTTTCTTCCCACAGCACATCAGGAATACTTTAATAACCACAAAGATCCAGATCAGCTTTAATCAAAGCATGAGTGGCTGTGTATTTAAGCAACTTGTATTCAATTAATCATTACTGATGTCAAATTAACTTTCTGAGACATTACCCTTTAAATGGCAGCAAGCAGAGCATGTCATTCACATCCATGATCTAGATCAGCATACATCCCCAGAAAGATGACAGCATCAGTGTTCACTCATCCAGTCCTGCTTCTTTTTAAAGTAAGACATTCAGTGAACATTTCAGCATTTTCTTTGAAGTGATGGTAAAGGGGAGGATGGGGATTTTACCCATGTGATACTGAAAAACACAAATATCTTTTAAATTTTTTTTTTTAAAAAAACCAATCAACTGGATTCATGAAAGTTGGCTGAAATGAAACACAACAGAGACCTTCCCAGCAGCTATTGCTTTGCAGTTGCCTTTTTATGAACAGAAACATTATTACATAGTGAAACCCTTAATCTACCAATGTTGAACAGGCATCACATACGATGTGAACAAATAAATTCTCACTCAGTTTCAAAAGAACGACTTCCTTTTGCTATTACAGCAGCAATCCAGATCCCAAGCTGTATCTATATATGAAGATTCAAGTTGGAACAAGGCAGTTCTTTACAAACCCCATCCATTTTTTTGGACGTATACTGAATAAAAGATTGCCTGTATCTTGCAATGTAAGAACAGTGCAACAAAATCTTTTATTGCTGACCAGGAAACATTTCCACATGATTAAAACAGACTTGTGCCCTTGTTCAAAAACAGTCAGATCATTAAGTAGTATCAGACACGTATCATGTCCAAACAGTTTAAGTCTGCTTCCTTGTGTACAAACACAAGAAAAACAAATAGCTAATTTTCTGCAAAACTATGCCTTATTTACTGTGAGACTTCTTCAGCTAGTGAAGTGAAGGAAATGGTTCTGATACAGCAAATAGCTGTCTCATGAAGTTATCTTAGTACGGAAGAAGGTTCTGCAGGAAGAGTACATCTGAAAACTGTTAAAAAAGATACACAAGGAGGCAGGACTTAAGAAAAGTTACACAAAACCTTAGATTTACAGCCTTACTACTGCAACTCTGCAAAATACAAAATGCTTTTGTATGAAAAATTTTAAATAAAACATCTTCTACATGATTGCAAGTGCATAGTTTACAAGTTCAGCCTCGTACGCCTGTTGTCAGTTTTACAGCGAAGAGGGACAATGTTCTGACAGATGACAATACAGGATAAGCCCTTTATCATGTTTCACTTTTATTGAACATTTTCTGCAAATGCAGATTACAACCTTGCTTCAGGTTGCACGCATCTTAAGCCATGAGAAATCAATACGTTTTGAAATCCAAATCCTAGTGGTAAGGGGGGTTAGGTAGTGGTTGATTTCTGTAGTTAAGAGAAATTACAACAGTGTAACAGTCACTCATAAAAGCAGTATGGTGCAAGAGGCTCTTTGGTGCCAAAAAATTGTCAGTGATGCATTTACGATCGCTACTGGGTAGAAAGCAATCCAAATTACAACTCTTCCTTGCAATGCTATAGAAACATTAAAGGACACTGGAGACTCCCATAACTTGAGCAGTCTGCGAAGAAATATCACTGTTAAAGAAAAGCTGTACAAAAATCAATGACAAAAGACTTAAATGAGAAAGTATATCTTTCATCCTGAAATACAGGTCAGGTATGGCCCAGCTCAACAGCAGGCATATTAAATAATTGAATTTAAGGTTATCTACACATTAAGACCTGAAAGATCACTGCCTTAATCTTACACCCATTTATATGGGCATTTATGTGGCAATGTACTTGCATCATCTAAATCTTCAGTAGCGCCTAAAGAACATACTGCTTACATACCAGCATGCATCCATAATATGTCAAACACCTAGAATTATGTAGAAACCCCAGATTTCAAGTGAAGTCTAAGAAATCCTAAAGTAACTTGCAATTCATATATCTACTAACTCGTGACTTTTTTTAACCCGGATAAGTGTAACAAAAATGCAGACTTGTGATTTTTTTTTTTCCCCAAACTACTATGTATAGGCCGATCCTCGCGTAAATATACACATATATACAAAATTTATAGAAAAACTGAAGTCCTGTAGACAAGATTCCTAACTTGAGCGGAAAAACGCTACGTGTACCATAAAGGAGAAACAGAGATAAAGGGCCAATTCTGTCATCACAAGCACTTATGGTTCCACGCTAACTTCAGTCATTATTGCATGCATTAGATGCCCAGAGTTACAAGTATCTCTGGGTACAGTTGAGTCAAGTGACTAAATTGCTCTTCCAGTATATTTCACTTTCAACCTGATCTAAAAGTCTATTTAGCATGTCAAGTAGAAGAGGAGGAAAAAACCTCATGTGATTTGCTACAGCATTAAGTGTAGTTATTTGCACAACCTGGCTGGGTTTAACAAAACTGCAAGTTTCCATTTCAAAATCTATTCTAACTCACAACACCTGCACGGTAAGAAACAGAAAAGATAAAATATGCAGCTTCTCAGACACTCATTTAGAACTATCGTCTCTAAAATCAAACATTCCGTTTCTTTTAAAATGCAAGTTTGCTTCACTGAACTATCACTGCAAATCCTACTTTTTTTTTTAATTGTGCCTGCCTCAGTGTATTTCAGTATACAGCTGAAACATTTGCACCCCCTAGCTGTCACAGGTAAGAGACAGTACTTGTATCTAACTTACATTCATTTTCAACTTCAAATTTATTGAGGCAGTTTATATCAATGTATCCATAAAATAATTCAGAAATAACCCAAGTATACCATTTAAACATCTTCATGATTTATCCATTTACACACTCAGTACACAAACAACCCAGCCTCTGTACAGGTTCATCACATGCAAACCACCCATAAAGACAAAAACTTTAATTAAAAATAAGTCACAACTCAGTGTACTGTTTCAACTGCATCTCCATTTACCAAATGGCACATTGAATATTCTCTAAAATAAGATGTTTTTAACAATCTTGTTAAAAAATTCTTGGGCAAAATATTTCTAGACTTAAAAAACATCAAGATTTTTCAAAACACTCAAGATACTATACAACTTATAATAACCTTGAAATAGGTTTACAAGGTTGTTAACCAAGGTATTTACATACCAAATAATGTAAAGCAAAAAATTCGTATTTCTAATGACAAAAACGTGATGCATTAAAGATTTATGAAATTAAAATTAAGGCTCTTTGTTATAGTTCTTTATGTAACTTTACATAATAGCCAACTTTGGAAATGTCAGTCTTGCACATTCTTGTCAATCTACTGCATTTAGAGCAGTAGAGTATATTAAGTATTACTTTGAATAATTACAATTGCTACTTCTATGTTTGAGCATGCTTTTTGAAACACTGTAATTATGAAATATTTACAATGTGTAGCCTTCAAACTTTATGTAAAAGCACAAGTATGACTGTCTGATTTGAATACAAACAACATACTTGCAAAAACGTTTTTACTTCTCAAAATTAAATGCAAATTACTACAGTCTTAATAAGCAAACCAGCTCTGAAAAGTTTTAACGTGTGCCTGAATGTGGACAGTAAAAGTTATGTGAAATTACTCAGACAGTACTGTTCTTCATTTTAGACTGAACTATTCTTTGTATCAGACTGTTTTCTTTACGCATGTAGAAAAATTAAGTATTTTTTAAAAAAATTATTCCGAGACCTACCTATACTTTCTGAGCTATGCCCATAGGTTTGTTGAAAAATCAATACTGTCTAGCAGGTTGTAATGATTGGTCCACAGTTTATTTCAGGATGTGTGTTCAATTAAAAGTAACTTGCTGTTTTTCAACGTCATCTCTCTTAAAAAGCACAGTGATATAAAACACTGAAGACAGAACAAAAAAATGGAATGGTAACCTAAGGATCAAATTCATTAGCCATTTCTCCTACTATATCAAAATTTGTAGTCAGAATTGTCTTTATTGACTTTATTTTTAATTTTTGTACACAAAGAAAAACATGTTCATATCCATCATGAACAAAAACTTAAAAAGGCAGAACTAGAAGACATTTGTGTCCTTCACCAAAGCAAAGCTGTGCTAAAGGTTCCAAACATTTCCATTTTTAAAATAAATATTTTCTTTTTTCATTGTCTACATTCCAGTCTTCAGAATGTCACTGGAAACTGCAGCCTATCATGAAATACACACTTTTAAACAGAGTCCCAGCTCACTGTGTTTGGTAGCTTGCCATACCATATCCAGCTTGGTTAGGTATTACAGGAGCACCTTGTCCCTGGGCAGGCTGAGCACCAAATCCACCCATCCAGGCAGCAGATGGAGATTGGCTTAAAAAGAAACAGGATGGTTAAAAAAAAAGGAAAAGGAAAAAAAGAAGAAAAATAATCATGCAAGCTAGTCAAGTTATTTACAAGACAACGGACACAAAAAAACCCCAAACCCACAAACATAAAAACATACTTCCTACACTACTATTCATACCAAAATAGAAAATTTCTTCTTCTCTTTAATGAGTAATTCAGGTTAAGTGCTACATCATGTAATTCTTGAAAATATCATCATCTTTTTAAGAACACAGGAAAAAAAAAAAGCAGCCCCACAAACCTTGGGTACTAGTTGCATAGGACAACCGCCTCCAAAGACATGTATATACGCAGGTGGCTATAAGTCAACAGCAGTGATGCAGAAATGCAAAAAATTCCCAATGCCTAGCTGGCATGAATACCAGTGATAGGCTTATCAGGGCTTAATATGCTTAATTGGCAAGAGATAATGAAGAATTATGTAAACAAAAAAGTTATTTTAAAAGCATGTTAAAACCAGAAGTTGTTGTGAAGACTTCAGTCTTCAAGAGATCAAGTATTAAAAGCCCACCCAAATTCTGAAACTGCCTAAGTTGAAATGTTAGTATGCAGTTTTTTTCTCTCCAGAGTTATGAACCCTTTAGGCAAATACCTGGGCTCCCTGGCTCAGACTTGAGGCTCAGACTCTCCACCTCAGATTCACCACCTCAAGTCAGAATCCAGAAAATTTTTAGATCCAAGACCACCATCTGAAACTCTACCATAGAGGAAGTCTTTGTGCCTTGAGTCTAAAAACACCCAGACACATAAAAGGTGTGATCAAGTACAAGCCAGAATAACTCACCCCAGTATTTGGTCCATGGTAATCATTAAACATAAGCTTTAAGCATGTAGGAGTCCACCTAAGGCTTGAAACCCCGTGTAATCCTTGAACCAAATGAGTCTGAAACTTAAGATATAACATTCTAAAAAATTAAATACAATTACTCACTCTACTCCAAAACCCTGTTGATTCCATGCTTGGCCATACATTCCATATGATGGTACTTGCCACCCATTAGCCATATATTGCCCATACTGTTGTGGATTTCCATATACTTGGCTCCATTGCCCCCACTGACTGTAATCCACCTAAGGAGACAATAATTCATAGTACTTCAGGATAATGTTCCCTTTTGTGCTGCTGAAGGCAAAATTTTTGCTTATATCAATCACAGGGCTAAAACAAGCAATGATGAGACCAGAAAAATGATTAAGACATCACTGTGACTTAATTAATCCTTGTTACTGAAAAACATAATTGTGTGTGTTTGAAATACCAAAGAATATTGGGTTGGATAGTCACCTAGTCTGCAGTTAGTGAATTAGCAAGAATCAGAATTACCTCAAAGTTTCTCCCTATCTTGAATCATATCCAGAAGACAGTAACAGATATCCCATCAAAATTACTAGCCCGAGTTGATGAACAAGTAACATAACTGAGACAGAACATGGAATTTCATAAGGACACTACCTAAAAATTTAGCTATTCTAACTGGGAAGGCATTACAGGCATATACACAATTGCTTTTGTGATACAATGAAAAGGTTAAAGTGCAGTTACCTGTTGGAAGTTTTTAGTCATATCAGGGGATTCTTTGCCCCAGTAACATTTAACAACATGTCCTTCAATTGTGGTTCCATTAACTGAAACGATAGCATGTGCTGCACTTTCATGGGTTGAAAATCTAAAGAATGCAAAAACAAACTAATGTTAGGCTTTATAGTACTTTCATCTGATTGTTGAAGAACAGTGACTCCATACATACAGGAAATCCAGAGGGAAAAAAGATCTGCTTTCACAGATACTGATCTGCTCAGGTAAAAAGACTGGCGGTCACTTTTAAAAGTTCCAAATTTTTCTATGAACATATGGTGACAACTTTTAACATACCAGAAGTTCAATCAAGTGAAATTACAGAAAGATGAAACTTTACTTCATTAAGGAAATTAGAGATTTTATTTTCCCTCTGTCCATACCTGACAAATGAGTAACCTTTTTCTGGAAACACCCTTATTTCCATAATTTGTCCAAATGGTGAAAAAGTCTGTCTCATAAGTTGATCTACAAAATAAAATGGTTTTGAATTAGTAACCATCTTGGTGTCCAAAAAGCTTCAATAATAAAAAAAGCATTAAACCAAATCATACCTGTTAGCCCAGAGGCAATTCCTCCACAGTACACAGTACAATTTTTTGGACTTGACTGATTTACTACATCTTCAAATCTCAATTGTTTTGTATTATCTATGAAGAGAGAAGGCTGTTTTTAAGCAGTAAGGCTAACAGGAACCACAGAGTCACAGATACTTACCTCATACCCAAGTATCAATTTTGTATTTAACAAAGACATTAAATATTTTATGATAAACCAGTAGTGCCACCACTACGTCAATATAATATACCAAAAAATTCTGTTCTTTAAGATCTGGAAGTCAAGCTAGATATGGAATGAAATTATGTGATTTTGGCAACATTATGTTTTATTTCTCCACTGACCAGTGACATACAAGACAGCAAACACAACACAGCATTACATGAAGGTCTTACTTTCTTGTGTACTTTTGGGTGCTGGTGGTTTCCGTGTTGCCCAGTTAGTTCTGATCTGACGGCCTCCCAACCACTGGCCTCCCATGTGTACAATAGCATTTTCTGCATCCTAAAGAGATTAAAATAAAGACTATAACACATCCAAACAAGAAGTATGTACAAGTCTGCTTCTAAGAAAGACTTGGTCATCAGTTAATTCTGTTGACAAAACCAGTAAGAGTACTAAAAAGAATACGAACTTCTGAACCACCACAACAAGCAGCCAAAAATGAAGTAACAAAGCCAATCGATTACACAGAAGGCCCTCACAAGTGATTTGTTAAAAACTTCCTCCCACCCCCATTTTCTACACACAGGTTAGAAGCCAACTACTATCATACATATTCTACCTTTACACAACAAGCATCTGTATTAGAATATTTGAAGGCTGCCCAAAAAAGTACAAAGGTCATACAGATGCTGGAAGCAATTACTGAAATAAAACAACTTTATTTTTCATTATATATATAAAAAAATTGAATTATTTTGCCAATTGACTGTATTAAAAATACAATATACAAAAGTATATTTAATAGTAGCAGATGAAAAGTCAAGAAAGACTTTTTAATCATCAAAATCCCTCACTGAAAAATTTCTCAGATGTAACCCAAGTAACGTTTAGACCATGCAGTATGTATTTGCAAAAGACATTGTATAGTAAGGTCTGAACGTGCTTTTTCAGACTCTTAATATGCACACAACATAATAGGCCAAGTTTAGCTAGGAAAATCATAAGTTCTGGGAAAGCTGAGTGGTAGTTACTAAGAAACTGTAATGCTGAAATACAAATAGACTGAGCATATAAATTTCCTTTTATTTACTATTTGCACAACCCCCTGTCCCATACTCTCTTCTGCCCTCTGGAGGCAAGCAATTTAAGTCTGAGCATCAACTGCTTTGTTGGGTTCTCTAAATATTAAAGTCATTGTATCAACACACACAAGAAACCATGGCCCACATGGCTTAACTTCTTATCTTGAGCATGAATTAGAAGAAAATCTTTAAGTTCACACTGGAAGCAGAAACATGTAGTAAGCAACAGCTAAGTTTGCTAATACTTGCAAGCAGCAGTATTTCCCCCAATTGCTTTGAAAGAGGAGAGGCAGAACAAATAGTACATGTTTGAAATGCTTTTCCAAGGGTACAAAGCTTAAGAAAGAAAACACCAAGCACAAAGAGAACATATGGTCAAGTTAAAGGTGAGCACCTAGCATTGCCCTGCCTCACACCAAAGGCTTCCAGCTCTAACGGATTCATCTCCATCTCAAACTCAAATCCAAAACTTGATCCTCCTAAGTTCTAATTACAGAGTGCTCATTTTGAAGACTATATATAAAGACAAAAAAGAAATTATGACAGATGACCAATAAGGAAAAAAAAGACAAACAAAACACCAGACAGCAAAAAACTTATTCAAACATCCTCACTCTCAAAACATGAGTAAGTTACAAACTGACTAGGAAAGGAAACTAGCTCTAAGGAATCTTGCTGCCAGTCTTGAGAATCATAGCTATGGCAAAAATGGAACAGAGCCCATGCCATAACTGTTCCACTTCAATTTTCTCCTAACTGTGGTGTGCCTCCTAACTTCAGGCTGGAATACCTGAAGTCTGGGAACATATCCCACTTCCCTCAATCTAGCAGGATGACAATAAATTCAAAAAAAAAAAAAAGGAAAAAAAAAAAAGCCTTAAACTACCAGCTGAGGATGGTCATGCCGTAACCCTGTAGGTGCAGCTCTGTCTCAATGAACAGCAATCAGGACATAAATTTTAGAAGTGCTTTTTAGCATTACATTTAGCATTCATCCATTAATTTTGCAGAATGGATAAAGATTTTTAAATTGCAATTTTTATGGCTCAGTCTTAAAAGAATCCAGTAACCTGAATTCCGTATGACTGTTACAGCATTTCCCCTATGGTCACAGAAACCAAACAACCATACGATAAGGGAAGAGGTGTACAAGGAATAGGACATCTATTCCTCTTGTCTAAAATAAACAAAATGTAAATGCAAAAATACACTAAATCAAGGCATTCAATTGTAGTATCTTATGGCATTTGCAAATCTGAAGAAATTCCAACTTTTTCTTCTGATTAAGATCCAGCTCCATATAACTGTTACAGAAGACAGAAAGAGTCTTGACATGTAGGACTTCTGACCACACAAACAGGCGTATATGCCTAAAATCCATAACCGTGTGTGTTTTTCCTATGGAAAATATTTACAGAAAACTGTTTACACAGTTTCCCCATGGTGTCCTAAACGTTACCTCTAAACACATACAGCTCAATTTTCCAAATGATTTTCACAAATTTCTTACACTGTCGAACACTTAATTTAACTTCAAAATCATCAAGAATTATTTAAGTCAATTGTATTACTGTAAGTAGTAGGGCATAGCACTATTCTTATCAGCACTACACTAAGTTCTATAAGTAACATCTTTAATATCTGTATCAGAAAGCATACTAGTCACTTGTCAGAAGCATTTTTTCCTAAACATACATAATATTATCCATCATGTAGTAACACCAACACAATACAAAACCAAGAACAACCTTCAGTTTTACAATATGCATAAGCAAAATGCTTTAGAAGTACAGAATCAACTCTTGGCTGCAAATTAATCACTCAATACAAAGAACCATCTCAGATTTCAAAACATTACAACAACTCAAGCAAAGGACCAACCAAGAACTTTACTGAGATGCAGAGCGCAAGCAAATACACTGGTGTGGCTGGATTTATGACACACTGGCTGCATTGGGTCCCCAGAAAGATTGAGCTTTGGCATGAACCTAAACCTGGCAAACGCCAAACCCTGCTGTGTGGCGTGGCACTGCACTCCTTTGGACTGCGGGCTCCTGGACGTCATTTTGCAGGGGCTCCTACCTTAACATACAGGACCACACTGGACCTGGCGCAGTGCCCCAGCTAAGCAACCCAAAGCACTACTGATTGGACCGGGCACCCAACTCACTGTAGGAGAGATGATTCCACAGACTAAGCTAAACTACCCTAACACACCCAAACAAGCTTCTCATGTTCAGGAATCCTCTTTCACAATGGTCTCGAATCTTTTTTCACAATGTTCTCACAGCATCACTGTCATCGGAATTGTTTCAACCCTTAACCACAAATAACTGAAGTTTTTGATTGAAGTAAATTTGTCCTGTACAGGCAAATTTATTTCCCTTGGGAAAGTTTGATACATTGTGAATGTATAAACAAAGAGGCAAAACTAGAAGTGGAAAATATTTTAAATCTACGTTGTGATTACTCACCAGTTTGTTATAAAAAGATACAAAACCATAGCCTTTTGACTTTCCAGTTGCCATGTCTTTAACTACCCGTGCATCCCTGTGAAAAGAAGCACAGCTATATGAGGGTAATATTAATAACCTGCAAAATAAAAACTAAAAGGAACCACACACACTGTATTGTGAGCATAATTTTTTTCTTATAAATTCAGTTAGCCCTAAAACTACAGTCATTCCTGACCTCTCCCTATTGCTTCTTTACCTGTTAGAAAAAAGCAGTAGGACAAAAAAAATAACATGTAATAAACATGCAACCTATCCACATAACCTATACTGGCTAAAACTAGAATGTTCAAATTTGAAGTATAAGAGAAACAAAGTTTCCTTTTCTAATATTCTATTGGCTAGGGTCCTCTAAGGTTTACTGTTCTATAAATTACTGTAACAATTCTATCTAATTACCATGCATTTTCTAAATAGTTAAATGTCTTCTGCCTAGTGATACAAAATATATGAAATATTAAAAAAATCGAAAAAGAGGAAAAAATAGGAATTAAAAGGCATACATGGCCTGTTAACAGATTTCTTTATTTTTCTTGGTCAATTCTCTACCATCATTTTGGAGTTTGGGTAGCTGTAAATTTTGAAAAATTGACATTTTCAGAAATTTAAGAAAGGAGAATAAAACTAACAACAATGCTAAGCACACCAGTACGAAAACAACAAATTTACACAGAAATTTTAGTGAGTAAGTTAAAATGATTGGAAATATAGAACTGCACTGAATATAGAATGTTAAAATGTAAATACTAAAATATGTATATATAAATAATGTATAATAAGAATAAATAGAAATGAGAAAAAATCTACAACTGAGTTCCAGTGTGCACAGTTCCTTGCAGTTAGCCTTCAAGATCCTGTCCATTCTTATGAGCAATTCTGCAAAATAACCAGAATGCTATTACTTTTAATTGTGACTTGGACTTTAGAAAAACTGCAGGTCTCAGGTATAAATATAGATTGAGAAACAGAAACCTGAATTATTCTCTTTAAATTGATTTTTAAACAGTACTACTTACCACATTAAGAGACAAAAAGCAAAATAAACAAAATAGCAGAGGTAAGAAATAAGATTTATGATTCATTTAAAAATATGAGTACAGAACAAGAGAAAAATAAGAATTTTGTTCTTAGAAATATATTCCTGTAAAGTAGTACAAAAACATTCATGTGCAACTTTAAAGGATTTTTATAAAGATAACTGATAGAAGATTAACAGACTTTTTTGTAGCAGTACTCTTAAGGACATGCATACTTTAGCACTCACAAGGATTCTTGTAACGATAAATACGTTCAATTATAACACCAGGTGATCTGATATCACCTGAATTATCTACGAGAAGTTTAAAGAAACATTCTCTTAACTGGCAGAAATGTGCACATATTGTAAATCCACCATTCTTTCATTTAAATATTATAATCTTAATTCATCCCCGTTACCATCTAAAAAAGTAGATTTAATTCTCATAAGTATTATTTTTTTTCAAAACATTCACAAGTTATTCAACTAGTTGCTTCATATAATTATATTTTAATTGACCAATTTTCTATACTGCCTATAAAATGCAGTATGAATGCATACAAAATACATGCAGATTGCAACATATACCACTTGTCAAGTCACTATTCTGTACACATTCTGAACAACAAAAAGTCATACTTAGGAACAGTAATTAAATTTTAATAAAAAGTCGAAGGACATTAGCATATAAGTTAGGTTAAAAGCACATTGCTTTCAGCAAAACCAGAGAACAATTACATTACTATATTTATAATCATGACAGATACTGAGATGAAACAATAACCCCTCTTTACTGCCCACCCAACATAAGACAATTAACATCAGAAAAATTCTCTAAAAAGACAAGAAATAACATTTCAACTCAAACAAATTTTCACTGTCATATTTTCTAACTGATATTGGAAATGTTTATTGTGATACTTACGATATTTTACCAAAAGGAGCAAATGCTGACTTGATGTCTTCTGTTGTTATTTCTGGACTTAAATCCCCAACGAACACATGGAAGTGATCTGAAAATAAATAATTTACTAATCAAATATTTAACTGCTATCTAAAATTTCAGCTCCTGAGAAAGTGATGCTCTGCACACAGCACTGGGAACCAGGAACACCCAGGATTCCATCTGATGAGCAGCAGCAATTTAATCTGTCCACTCCAGTTTCCCCAGTTGTAAAGCAGAAACAGAAGAATTAGTTTGCAAAATTCTATTAAACACAAGATGGGAAGGAGAAAGGTTATGTTTAAATGCATTTATGACAAATTATTACCACATCGTGTAGAAGTGATACTGTGGCATTACTTTACTTACTGGATGTATCTTTTTTCTGGCTACTTGGTGTTGTTGCCCAGTTTACTTTGACCTCCTGAAAATAAGTATAAGATTTAGTATAGATTCACAAAATTCTTACATTTTCTAAGTTCATTCAAGGGTGGGTTACAACTGTCAATGTTTACAAATTGTCATTCGATATAAAATGCTGTAGTAATTAGAACATCGCAAAAGATACGTTTCCTAAACGAGACTTTTTTCTTTTTTTTTAAATCAGTATTTTTAAAGTATTATTCTAACAATATTTAACCTTGGTAAACGTCTTCAACAAAATGAATGTCCCCAGTTTTATTAATATTTTCACACACACTTATATTCCTTAAATTTAAGATTATAATGTAAGCAACTTACCTTTCCCAAAATTTTTCTCCCATTCATAGCAGCTAATGCAGCAGCTGCATCTCTGTGTTCATAAAATTCCACAAAGCAATAAGGGTCATTGCTTGTATGCTGCAAAACAGAAAATCCAACAGAAGAGTTGACCCTTCTGCTATCGGGTTGCTGAGAAGAAAATCCAGGAAAATATATTACTTATAGCTAGAAACTTTAAGAATGATTTGCATTAGATTTATGAAATAGCCTTTGACATTACACTTAAATGCAAGAATTAAGATGGGCTTTTTACTAAAGGTCTAGCAATTTCTGAAGTATAGTTTACTTTGTGTGAGGGCTCAGTATTTTAAGTTTACTAAACTAAAAATAATTAAGCTACCAGAAAAGTGATCTGCAAACTGAATGGAAGGGGGGGAAAAACGGGAAGAATGGAGAGAAGATCAAAAATGGTCTTCTGCCTCATATATATATACACTCAAAGCCTTGTTCCCCAGATACATTTTCACCAATTTTCTCTCTCCTCCTACTTAAGAAGTCTTTCCTTTCATTTGCTTGAAAATCTCTAGCAGACAGCAACACAGAGTTGCATATTCTCAGTCTCAAGTGAGAAATGTTATACCCAGCAACTAGGAAATATTCCCTTAAAAGGACTCAGAATAGTTTGACTGAGGGAAAAAGATATTAATCAATTTATTATTACTCTCTTAAATCTTGGGTATAACCTGTTTTTGTAGGATAGCCTATTGAATCACCATTAAAAATACTGACAAACAAATCTCACTGAAGTATTATATGTACCAGAGTATTAAATGCAAAGAACATAAAAGTTTTCTGAAAAGTTGATCAAGTGGAAATGATGATTAGAATGCTAACTTTAACATCTGATTTAATCTGACTAAAGATTTAATGAGTACAAACCAAAATACCTGCATTTACTACTCTGCATGTACACAGACCAGATGATGATAAACACTAATATTAAACTAAACAAATTATTTCCTCAATGGACAGGGAAATGTCTAGCATGTAAATAAACTGCTTTGGTATCAATATTCTTACATATCAACCTCCCCCAGTGTCAGACAGAGCATAGCTCTAACACAATTTAGGAGTAGGCCTTTACCAGTTTTTACTATTTAACATCTGAAAATTCACACACATTTATATGGACAAAGAAATTCTAATTCTGCCCTGTAAAACCAGATTGTACATCTTCAAACATAGTTCTGCCTACACCTTAACAAGGGAAGCTATTAAAGAGATCTAATAGATGAACTGATCACAAGGCCTTTATATACCTGAAACGATCAAGTAATCTGAAGTCATCCTTCTAAATACTGTCAGTACTAGGTGCCTCTAACTGATGCAAAACGAACAGACAAGAGAAAAACTTTATGAACTCTTTTTTTTTTTTTGTAATGTTGCATAAGTCACAACAGCCATGAAGTGCTCCAAAAGCACATTCACGCCAGATGCCCCGAAACAGTAAGCCTTAATTCACCTCTCTTCCCATTCTACTTTCCTGCTGCAATGAGAACAAGATTTGGGAAACCCATTTAAGGCCTCAACAGATTCAGTGCAGTTTATGCTTCAATTGAAGTGCAATTTTACTTTTAGACTGTGGGAAGGTCGTCTTTCACACTGAGAACTTGTCTGAACATAAAAGCAGCCTCTTTTGCAGATGCCCAGATCTTTAGGTGTTCAAGATACCTGAAAATGCTAGCCACACCACCCTGAATATAATATATCCCCCCAAAAAACATGTGACATGTTCAAGTCACATATTCTACAAATGAGAAAGAATGAGCACACACTTGACACACCTGGTTTAAGAAAAAAAGAAAACAGAAAAAAACCCACAAAAGGAAAACATTCAGGTATGAACGTGACTGATAGTGGTAATAGCAATGGACAGGTAAGAACTACTCAAACATTACTTTGATCCTATGGAAGGTTTACAACACACTTATTAGAAGGATGGGACAATACAGACAGGTACTTTCACAGTTAAAAGCACTTGTAGCTGCAGGCCAGTTCCAGTCTAGAATCCAACCTGCACTTGCTGACTGCTTGGTGACAGGTGCTAAGGTCAGCCCAGTGCGTTCACCTCCGTACGACTGAATATAGCCGCAAGTAGCTTTTTGTTTATCTACTTATTTCATAAAGATGTCTCCCTTGTTATTTCTACGGTTATGTAAAAACTTAAAACTACAAAGCCTAAAACAACATAAAATGACTGTTGGAATTTCTCATGAGGTTCTCAAGAAACCAAACCGACGCAACACTCTATCAGTCGAAGGTTGGAGCAGCGCTACCTTATTTCCAAAGAGCATGACAACCAAAACTGTTTCTTCAGAGAAAAACTAACAACTTTGCTCTGTTAGCCTTCTGTTTAGTTACCTTTCTCCAATAAACTTACAGAAAATGTGGCAGAGCCCTTGACTAAAAAGTTTTAGTAACATGCCACATGGGAAATTCTTAGTTAAGACAAAGATGACAGTGATTAACCTAACATCAGGTGGACAACAAGCAGCTAAAACCCAAAAAAGCAGTGTCACATTGAAAGGAAAAGAAGACTACAGAAGAGTTACTAGTAGTGTTCCTGAAGAAGTCTGGTCACAAGACTTGCCTTTTAATATTTTCATTAACGATCTTGATAAAAAAAATAAGGTGACTGTAATCAGGAAATCTGTAATTACCAGTTAGTACGAACCATAATAAGCAGCAGAAAGGAAGGAGAGCATACAGAAAACCAGAGCCAAAGAACCAAAGATGAAACCTACCAAAAGTTCCAATTAGTCCCTGCCTGCTCAAAGTTTTTCAGTTATAAATGCAGAAGGATGGAAAAATATTAGGGAGCGAGAAGTTGCCTAGGATGTGTCAGCAAGATCACAGAAATGGCTACCAACCCTAAACATGTCAGAGTATTTACAATGGAGAGAAGAAAGTATTAATACTTACCAACAGTTTGTACAAAAGACCTTATCCAGAATACTATGGAAATTTTGTCACTTTGTTTCAAGAAAATATTAATTTAAGAACAGACAGGTGCAGACAAGCTATTCGTGCTGGCACAGAAAAGGCTCAGGAAGAGTAAAACTTATTTTGAAGGATTTTTTACTTTTCATTCATAGTGAAGAAGCATTTATTCAAGGAGAGAAGAATTATTGAGGCTCATGTTCAAATAAAGTGAAAAATGTACAAAATAGCTATGAGTAACACTTGAAACAATAAGGTTTCTGATCATCGGAACAACATGGTTCTAAAAAGAGGTGGTTAACAATCCTTTAAATAAAGTGGAATCTCATCAGCTAGTAAAAGGTATGTCAGGGCTACCAGGAAAAGTACAGGACTGTACGCAACAACAGGTCTTTTCTGTAAAAAGTTATCCCAAAAGCCAAGTACAATCAACAGAAAAAAACCCCACTACCAGTAATGTCAAAAGAAGCCCTCAACTCCACTTATTTTAAACAATTTTATCCAAAGTTACATTATATTTGCTACCCCCCTGGATGTGGAAGGCCTTACCTCTGTTATCATTTTACAGCTTTTGCATGGTCCAATCTGGCTGAATAACTGAAGTATAAGAACTTCAGTCACATCTCTGGAGAGGTTTCCTACATAGCTACACAAGGAAATAAAAAAACATCTTAAACGAGAAATTTTTATCTTCTCAAATGTAATTATTATTTTAAAATCTTAAATTACAATGAAAAAATCTCCCTTTTAAATATCCCAGCTATCTTAAAGACAGTATTTACAAATTATTTCATGATACAGTTTTAATGCAACATTCCCATGGTTTCTAAACTACAAAGTTGGCCACACAACTGAAAACAGGAGTATGGTTTGTATATTTTTTTTTCATCATTATTATATTTGCATTATTAAACAGTTCTATTATCAACCCACAAGTTTTTCCTCACTTTCACTCTTCCAGTTCTCTCCCGCATCCCATCAGAGAGGAGTGAGCGAGTGGCTCTGTGGTGCTTAGTTGCTGGCTAATACCACAACAACATCCCTGTTGCTGTGCTATACCACAACAACATCCCACTGAGCATCTAATCAAGACTACTTCTGAATTTGGGTACAAACCCACACCTAACTCCTATTAGTTCAGCAGTAGCTATCACACACAAATTGTGCTGCTTTGGAAGCAACCAACTCAATTTCTCTGTTTTCCTGAACACTTGGAAAACCAGCCCACACACCAATAGGCAAGGCAATTTATACAGCATTATGCCATAGGAATGCTCCACACAGCATCTATCTCAACAGCTACCACTTCTGTAAAAACTCCCCAAAATTTTGGCAGTGTTACTTCAGTATCACCCATACTTCCTGATTTTTTTATTTATAAAACCTTAGAAATAATTCCAAGTTTTGAAATACCTATCAAGTGCAGACAGAGTCCTAGATTTACCCAGATAGCCAGAAATCCAACAACAGAGTTTTAGAACTATTTCTAGATACTCTGCTACATTTTACTCTCACAAAAAGTAAAACCGGGTCACAGAGATGGCCAAGAAAGAGTCATGCACGCAAAACTGAATTCTTTAAAAAAAAAGACAACTAATTCATAATCATATTGTAAACAAAGTGTTCTGTATAGAGAAAGGCTTGTCACACCAACAGAACTCAAAAGTCATCAGCACAGGGACATTCATTATCTTTACAAGTAAGCCTGTCAAGACAAAGCATTCAAATGCAACCAATGACACGAGCAGAACTTTTCTGAGTTAGATGTTGAAACAACACACATTTTATTCATTTTACTCTGATCTATTACAGAACATCATAATACAGTAAACTGAAGTCAGTCTGAGCTGTTAATACACTTCACTGAACAAAAATATGAACCAGCATTTCTTAGTCTATGCATGAGCCAAATTCTTTTGAGTGCAGCAATTTAAGTGCACACTTTTGCTTAATGGGCATCTCTTTAAAAATGTTGAAAAACAACTTCTGTGTTTGACAACTGGACTTTCATCTAGCTTCAGCAAAATTAGAATGGACACTACTTGTTTTCATCTGAACACCACACAATGATATCAACAGATTTTTGTTTATGTTGTTATTCTTTCAACAGCTATGAAACAGTTCTGCCCTTTCTCAGCCAGCACTTAAACACTACACAAGATCCAGAGCAAGTTTCTTCTATATCACATCACATGAATATAGAAACATCCATTAAAAGTGTTCATGTACTCATTATTTTCTTACTAAATATGTATGAATTAATAGAAGTCATTAATAGAAGCTACATTTACAGCCTTTACTGTTACGAAGCATTTCAGTAAAGAAGTTAAAAACTGAAAAATTCTCTAAGACCCATTACAGGACAAACTGCTCATCTCACTGACTTCTCAATTCTCTATTCTGAAAACTTAGCAGTTAAACATTTATCCATACCTTCTTTCTGAAGCCTTAACTAAATTTTTGTTAATCATTCACCAAGATTAAATCTTGAATCACTAATAGTTTTAAATGGAAATATTAACCTTTGCAGATACTACTAAGATCAGATGGAAAATACGATTTCCAGTAGGAATTCCCACATAAAGTGTCAGTGCTACTGTGAACTTATTACTAGTTTGCATGTTGTTGTAGAACAGTATTAGTTAACATCATGCCTCAAGAGCATGCCAATATAAGCACCTGTACGGTAACACAGACATGAAATTAAATACAGTGAAGTCCTATTAACATTATTCCTACTGCAAAATCAGATACAGTAAGTAGTACAATTAACACTACAGAAAAACAAAATCTCAGCCTCTTCTGCATGATATTAATATGTATTCTGGAAATGCAGGAACTCTGAAAAGCAATCTGAAGAATTCTTCTTGGTCTGACAAAAAAAGGCAGGAAAAGCCACTCCTCAGAAATCTATTCAATTAAGGTAAGATAAATTACACTAACTGCTAAAAGAGATACTAGGTGGTTTTCCAGTACCACTATGTCTTCATCAAGGTAGTTGTGAGTGAGAATGTTGCATCATAAACTTTAGCTATGAAACAGGTTGTCTATTCATAAAAATCAGCAGTGTACTTCTGGGCCACTTGATTGCTAGATTCAAATGGGATGTAAAGTCCTAATGGTCCATTAATTCTCTATATGTATATGATAAATACTGCTTTTAATTTTAATATTACCATAGTCAGAGGGCATTAATACCTTTCACACGTTGCTAACACTGAAACTCAAGTAATACACATGCTGAGAATACTTCACAGTAAAAGGTTCATGTAACAAGGACAACATACACACAGACCCAAATCTCGTGAACTGCATTGTAAAATATGGGAATACAAACCTCTGCAGATTTGAAACAATACACTAAAAAAATAAGACTTGATGGTTACTTTCATGTCTTTAAGTAGGTTGCAGTAACATTACCTCCTTCATTACAGTTAAAGATGACTTAAAAAAACCACACACAAGCGAACATCTTCAGTGTACAATGTTTGAATACTATATAGGTAAGGAAAGAAACATATTCAACACTTTAGGAACAGAAACACAAAACTTTCCTCAGCTGATGCTAATCACCCACCACACAGGGCCAGTGTCCACCCAGTTTTCGCCCTTCTAGCTCAATTTATACATGACATAAAATAACATAGTATTTTCTATTCTACTTTATGAAATTGAAATAAGCAGAACCACACCTAAAGAAAACATATGGCTCTTAAGATGCTATTGCATGGTATGTCAATCTTTTCGTTCTGTTACATTCTAGAGGATATATTATTCAAACTTTTTAAAAATTATAAAACCCAATAGAGAAGAAGCACTTACTATACTTTTATAGGCTGTTGTCTTGGTTAATGTGACAGGGCAGCAAAAGTTGTGGCTTTTTGCATACAGGCAATAGTGTTTGTTCCCTTCTGCAAGTTTGAAGCACTTAAATACCAATTAATAAACACATACAAAAAAAAACCCCAACCATATACATCTCTCCTGATATGAATTTCAATATATCACACTTTTGAATGCTGACAACAGAAAGAATAAGAAACTGTATTTGAAATTCAGAGATCTTGTAAAATTATCCAAAGAACAAAAGAAGTGCACATCAGCAAGTAATGAGTTTAAACTCTTTGGCTTGAACAGAAAAATCCTCTTTGTGAAGGTAAACAGGTTTTTGTTGTATCCTGCACAGGTAGGGAAGAAAGGGACATTTACAGCCACTACTTTTAGGTCCACAAAACTCCCCTACATACTGCTTGGAGTAAAGATAGTAAATATGTTTTCACAGTCATGCAGACAACATGCAAGATTCCATTATTTGAATGAAGAAAGTATGATAAGCAATAAGGTAACTGATGTGGTGAAAAGCCCATAGGAATTCTAGCAACACCTCTCTGCCTAGTGCTAGTGAGCTACCAGACATAAAATGATACCAATAAAAATCCACTCTGTAGACTCCACTAGCCAACAATATTCCCCTACAAGATAACAACTGAAAGGAAGTACAAGAGAAGTGAATCCAGCTCCCAGTTCACAGCTGAAGTCTTCTTTCTGCACCCTATCCACATGCCACAACACTTGGAGTACACCACAGCAAGGCTAATGATATAACAACTTGTGTATCAGTCACTGTTCATGAAGTTTTTTCTAAAACCATTAATAAGAACAACATGCAAATTCAGAACTTTTTCCCCCAGTTATCAGCAACAGCTGATAACCTTAGCAACACATCAGGTTTCTGATGGTTTAGTTTCCACTTTAAAGTAGAAACAGGACTTTGATACAGCTTGTGAAGGAAGGAGATCCAACAGTACTCACAGAAAACAGAGCTTTCAAATGCTCTCTCTCTCTCTATATATATATATAAAAAAAATCAGAAGCCCACAGCTCATTTTAGGACCAGCTAAAAAAATGACACGTTGGGCATTTTCTATAACATGTTTGAATTGAGGGGTGTGACAAATCCTACAAAAACGCCCCCCCTTTCTCAAGTTACCTTCAAATTGTTTACAGCAGCAAGGAAAACCTTTTGGCAGAAAATACTGAACGTTATTCTTCACATTTCTATAAAGACCTATGAAACGTGAGAAAGAAAAATGCAAATGGTGTCTATTTTCTATATTAAGCCTCAGAAAATATTTTGAATTCTTAGAGGTTCATGACTGACCAATATGACTGAAAACAACATAACAGCTTTGTAAGTACTGGAAATGGAAACAATTATTATTACTGAGTTATTTAATATGGGCATAAATGTTACGTGAACAGTGGTTAGGTGGTTTGGGTTTTGTTGTTTGGGTTTTTTAAATAATTTTAAAAATTGCTTGCAAGTGTTAAAAAAGGAAATTCCTTCCTAACCTACAGGTTTAGTTTTTCTCTTCCTGAAGGAATAAATGAAATACTAAAAGACATTTGTGAAGTATGACTTAAATAGCTACTGAAACAATCTGTTCTTCACTTATTTCCCCCCCTTGTAAAAACAAACAAACAAAAACAAGAAGCTCAGCTTACAATATTATTAGTTGTTCTTGGGGGCAAATGAGCTTTACTTATATGAGAGATCATAACTACATGAAAAGTATTACCCAAGATAACAACCTTTAAAACACAACTTGCAATTCTAAATGTAAAGATATTTCAGATAAAAGTAGGGACAACAGGGAGATGTGAGAAATGCTACAGCGGAATTTTTGTGTTCTATGAAAAAAGCCCTCAAACTATTACAGGAAAGTAACCCTACATGACTGTGGTTACTACAAAACTACTAGGAAATTAATGTGTATGCTGTTTATTAGTTGGACAAATTAAACAGTCACATGTGTGCAATAAAACATCTTGGGCAGCTGTAGAGATGCTAATTTCAGACATCTTCGTACAAATGTAATTTTTTTCCTTGTCAGTGACTGTGAGCTAAGTCAGGTCATCAATGGGTGCGTTAGTAAGAAGAACCCACTCCCAATGTATTACCAAGACGTGTGAGCAGTAAAAGAACATTTTAAAAGTTAGTCTAGATATAAAAGAACATTTTAAAACTTAGTCTAGATATAGCACTCATTTAAAAAGAGGAGCAAATCAGGAAGAGAAGAACCTTGAAAATAAAACTGAGTAAAATGCTGTGTAACTTTGCCCTTTTCCCTCCTCTCATTCTAAAGCAACACTCTGAAAACTACGTCCACTATCAGAGCCAAGCAAACTCAGACCATTTGGGTAGTCAACACAAAAAGGATTTAAGATATGCTTATTTAAACTATGCATTGCAGGGAGCAAGGACTAAGTAAGAACTTCTACTACACAGTAAACATATTAAAAGAACTTTTGCAGACATAGGAAGGAGAAAAAAAACACAAGTTGCCTTGAAAAGCCTTAAATGCCAAGTCATCACTTTGGTAGTGGAAACAAAATTCAGAGATATTTTACTCTGTTTCAGTAATTTCTTTAAAGTGGTCTTCAATCCAAGTTATCTTTCAAAGCCTTTCTGAAGGCTACTGTCCCAAAAATGAAATAGATAAAGATTTCATTTGCACTGCCTTGAGCTGTGTTTCTCATATGGGCTGCATGAACACTGTACTGTTAGAGATTGCCTTTCTCTTATGGACAGCCCAGACACTGTCCTGTTCACACAGCACGTAACATCCTTTGGCAACTGGAAACTGAAAATCTATGAACTAGTTAAAATAATCAGAGAATTACATGCTCTCAAGTGCCTAATCATACACACTAGCCCCCCTCATGTAAGTCAACAGGACAAAGAAAACCCATCAAAACCATACCTGCAGAGTTGAAAAGAACTCAACAGCAACCAAAAAAAGCTCAATTTTATATTTTTAAACAGAAAGCAGATGACAGCCACCAACTGATTAAACGCTGCCTAGAGAGACACGGCCAACACACAGTTATTTCTTTTGCCAGGGCCCAAGAGACTGTGACTGAACCACACTGTAAAACACTGGAGGGAAAAGCAGTTTTTCCTACCCTGCCCGCTACATGGGCTCGTTTTACGGCGTTCCCCATCCCACCCACCGCCGGGAGAACACAAAGAACTTTCCCAACGCCGGGACCGCTGCGAAGGGGACCCGAGAACGGGCGACCCGCGCCGCTCGCCCGGCAGGCACTCGGCGCCGGCCCCGGCCCGTACCCACAGGCCGGGCAGCGGGGCCCGCCGCCCGCACCCCCCAGGCGCCGGACACAGACGGAGTTAAATCTCGCGTCTCCTCGCCGCCAGCACCGGCGGCAGCTCCGGTTTCCCCCCGAATCGGTGCGACGCAAGCCTGCGCCCTCCCCGTCCCCGCCGCCCGCTCTTCTCGGGCACCCGAGAACCCTCCCCACGGCCAGCTCCGGACCGCGCTCCCCGTCCCTCCCTCTCCCTCACACGCTCTCTCCTCAAGCACCCTCCGCTCCGCTCCCGTCCGCCGGCTCCCCCCGCTCCCCTGGGACCTCTGCGGCCCCCGGCCCCACTCTCCCCCCTCTCCCCGCACCCGCCCGGCCCGCGCCTCCCCGCCCCCACCGCGGCCCGGCCACGCACGCCTCCGGGAGCGCATCCCCCTCCCCGCCTCGGCCCGCTGCCGGCCCGGCCCTCTCCACCCTTCTCCGCCCCGGGCCCGCTGGGGCTCACTCCTCACCGCCGGAGCTCCCCCCCGGCCCCGCGGCTCCCCTGCGGTCCCCTCCCCACTCACAGGGTCCTGGGCTGCCCGTCGTCTTCCATGATGGTGGGCGAGCGCCGCTCTCAGCTGCACCCAGGGGCAGCGCCGGAGGGGGGCTCCGCCGCGCAGGGAGGCGAAGGGAAGGTGAGGGTGAGGGCCCCGGCTCCCCCCGCTCCGTCTCGCCCCCTCGCCAGGTCCCGACACCGCTGCCCGAACAGGAGAGGGAAGAAGCACCACAAAATGGCCGCCGCCACCAGACACTCAGGAAGCCGCGCTCTGCGCAGCCGCGCCCCGCCGGCCCGCTCCCTCTCGGACCGGATTCTCCTTCCCGGTCCCCGCCGCCGCGCCGCGGAGCGCGCTGGGGATCGTAGGCACTGACAGAGACAGCGCAGCGGGACGGGGCGCGGCGCCCACCGGCCTTCTGGGTATTGTAGTCCTCGAGAGGTGCACCCCACCGCGAGCCGACGGAAAGCGAGGTTGGGAAGAAACTACCGCTCCCAGCATGCCTGGCGGGAGCGGGTCAGTGGGCGGGTCAGGTCGCGCGGCGGCCCGCGTCCCTCCCCGCCACGGGGGGCGAGCCCTGGCGGCGCGGATTGGCCGCGAGCAGCCCGGGAAGATTCGCTTGTCTGCACCGGGACCGAGCGGGACAGGGACCAGCCCCAGGCCCGACACCGGCCTCCGCGGGCAGCGCCAGCGCCGGCCTTCGGGCGCTGCCTGGGGAGTAGCTGGGGAAAGCCCGTGTTGAACCACGGGCCCCTGGGAGTTTCTGCCCGGTAGGGGACTGACGCAGAAGCATGGTGGTAGTATGTGCATAAATGACGAATAAAGCGATGTGATACACCTCAGGGGGCTCATCCTGTAAGTATTTACTGTGTCGCCGCGTGCTTGCCTGAGGGGAGTCTGGTTTACACTGTAATAGGCTGCTGCCTGTCACATTCACACGCAAAGGTCGTGACCCTACGTGCTGTCCAGCCTGGCTCTGCGCAGGACCGCGCTGCGTTTAGTACCGCGTCAGTTGTAAAGGTTATGATTGTTACGAGATGCGTAATGCTGCAGGGGCTCACCGAGAGCAGAGGCGATGGGGAAAGAGGCCCTGTCTGTCTCGCTTTGTTCCATGTACACCATAATGAGGTGTTTTATGGGAAGCATACTGTAGGGCACTGTTATTTGGGACCATGAAACCAACCTCAACTGTAGGCGCAGAAGAAAGCGCCGTTAATTAGCACTTGGAACCCCCAAAAGAGTTGGTATCACAACACAGAACTCGGTGCCAGCGGCCGGGACTCGGCACAAACGCCAACAGAGCGGTGGCAATGTCTCAGAGTAGTTTCGAAGGAAGAAGCCTTGTGCGTTACCATCCATCAGCAGTTTCAGCAGAGGCATTGAGCAATGGTTTCTGGAAACTCTTCCTCCTTTTTACATCAAACATAAAAATCCTGCCTAACATCATTAAACTGTTGTCGATATGAAAAAAAAAAAAAAGCTTTAATAGAAGAATTTTTATGGTAACTTTTTCTTTATCTAGTGAAAAGTTAGGTTAGGAATTGTCAATGAGGAAATGGATCGGAATAGCTCTGCACAGGCAGAGTACAAGTATCCTCACGCAGAGCCACTGCAGAATAATCACAGCACTCTTACTCTGGAAGACATTCAATTTCTATGCATATTGAATATTCAAGCACTCTTAAATACTCTCCCTCTTCCAAAATAGTAACATCGTGGAGAAAACTGCCTATATACTTATCAAACCAGATATTTTCATGCCTGCTGCTCACACAGTAATGTTTTCCTATCTTTAACTTAAACATGTAAGGCTGTTGCCAGCATATATTTCTGGAAGAAGCTATTGTAGCTCATGGATGAGGATAGAGGTGGCCCAAGTAACTTTTTAAAATCTATTAAAAACACAGAAGGTTGAATACATAAGGAATTACTGGAATATTCTAATCATGGGTTTTGAATAGCCAAAGATCTGCATATCCAGCAGGGATCAAACACTTTTTTTGTCAGATACTGCCACTGGCAAGGGCAATGGAAGGAGGCACAAACAACAGGGAGAGAGGTGGTGGCTACCAGTTGCGGGGGCAAACGCCAGCTGCATGTGGCTTTGAAGTGGCCCGCATAGTGCCCCACATATGCTTGAGTCTGAGACCTCAATATAAAACACATATTTCTATAGCACGCACAAAAGTGTCTCCTGATGCAAACCATCTGTGTGGCGTTCAGGAGTGCCTGCACGGGGAGCTGCAGATTAACCAGCAGCACAGCAGGAGTTTGCACTGCTTTGTAGGTGCCATGAAATTTCCTACTGGATCTGTGTGATCCGTACCTGGCAGACTGAAGTCTTGGCGCGGTATATGCAGATTAGCAATGCGTCCTGGTAAAGTCTGTGGGCTAAAAAGGTGAATGAAGCAAGAGTACACATCTATATAAATAATTTAGTTCCGTACACTACTCAAGAAGAGACACTTGATTTATAGCAGCAACGTAAACCGGTCATCTTCTCTTTCAGAGACAAGAAGTTTTGTATTACGTTACCAAAATGCAACATGACCAACTATCTCCAAAAAACAATCAAAACCACTAAATGTTATTCCCGTCTTCCCTTAAAAAAATGTTGCACTAGAGCTTTAATAAAGTTTCACACAAACCGTCCCCATTTCATGCCCTTTAAACCTTGTTTTTTTCTGCTTTTTTTCCCCAGCATTGCCTGGGAAACTTTTTTAAAACTATCTAGTGAGAAAGGTCATGTCAGAAGATATACATGCCTTGATATGTAGGCTTTTTTTAAAAATATATATCTCCAGAGCAATAAGAAAAATTATTTATTTCACGTGTTTGGTTATTTGGCCTATAGGCAGTAAATCCCAGGCATTCTGTGAGTGTTGTGGTAATTTCCAGCGCTTATAGCTACCAGAGATGATGCTGCGTGACAGATGAGGTGCTGCAAGACAGAACGGCATTATGGTGCCCATTACTGACTAGCATCAATAATGTGCATTGCTGTCATAACTGCCAAGTCCCTGACAGTGCAAGTAGTTTTGGTTAATGCAGCAATAATTTTTTTTTTTAAATGCAGGAAAATTTATTTCCTGAGTTCAAGGTTCCCTGATTGTATTAATCAAAACTTAGAGCAATGGTGCTTCAGTTTTATTTTGTTAGTCATTTGAGAGTGTAGGAACGGTATGAAGAGCTGATAGCAGGTAATTTGTGCCAAATGATTCCAAAATGAATTACTCAAAAACTGCTTAAGTTTCTTAAAGTTTCTTAAACCACATCATGCTTTTCCATCCATGAAACCAGAGAGACCTTTGGTAGGAACCCAGCAGTTGTTCCTTACACCAGTCCAGGGTGTCGCAGAAAACCTTCACCAAAGCTGAAGGGTACATCTCCCCCCTCTTCCTCACTCAATAAGCCTTGGCCATGGAGCAGAGAGTTTTGCGGTTAAGGACCCCTTGACTGTACCAAGCGCTCTTGTGTAGATGGGAGTAACTCACCATCCCCAGACAGCCTTGGGGCATATCTTATCTAGCCGTGATTCGGGTGGATCAGCACCAGTGTCACTGGGATGTCGAGTATTCTAGCAAGCACCAACAAATGATTTGTGGCAAGGATGGAAATTTACTGATGCCTAAAGTCAATCATCTCCCAGTCCTATAAATAGTGGTCCCAACTGAGACCCTTTGAGCTCTCCTGGACCGCAGCGGGCTGCGACCAGCACCTCCCTCTGCGTGGGACACCTCTTGGAGCCCGTGAACCCTCAAGTTCGTGATCAGCTCAGAGGCTTGGCTGATCACCTCTTGAGCGATGCAAAGCATTCCATGTCCTTGTTAGATCGAACTCGAGGGGGGGCATTTAAATGTACCTTTGTACATATTTATCTGTTTTCTTTATATCTCTTTAAGTGTCTGATCTTAGTATGTTGCTATGATTTAATACTGTTCTTTGTCTCAATATCATTAGTCTTAGGTTAATTATGTTACTAAGTTTTATACGATTTGATATTGTGATTTATCTCAATAGTGTTAGTGAGTTTGATTACTGTTATTTTAAAGTTACACCACGTACTACACCAGAGTCCCCAATACCCTATCCCTTACACATAAACAGTTGACCAACTCTGGGACTAGGAGTGGATTCAGCCGCACCTAGACTCCTCTCTGAGAAGGAGTTTAGAAAGCAAGGGGGTCCCCTCTGAACCTCGCGACTCAATGGGAGGGCATTCCTTTACTTTCCTTACCTAAGCTTAGACATAAACCACTGACCAAGTCTGGGAGTAGGGGTGGATTTCGGTCCACTCTGAACCTCGCAACTCAACGGGAGGGTCTCCCCTACTTTCTCTCCTCAATATACATATAAGCCACATTATCCCGGTTCAATCCACAAGCAAGTCATTCCAATCTAATTGTAACTTGGTTTCTTTTTGTACACCTTTTCATGTTAAGTGAGTAATAGAGTGAACCTTGCCATCGAATTCTGTTAAGTTGTACCTTTTTACAAATCTATATTAAAATAATTAACTTTCTGATATCTTTGGCGGCGACTCTTTAAGCAGCCCTATCACTCGTTCGGGACACAAGGTCAAGGAAATGGCTGGACAATTTAGAATGGAACATCAGTTGACTCGAAAATTGTCTTCTCAACATGAGTTTAAAAAGCAACTAAGGTGCATTTCAGTTTCAGAGGTATGTAAGGTCCCTGCAACTTGTAGACAAAAAGTGGGTCTAGATTTAATTACATCAACATCCAAGGAATGAAGCACTTTATAAAGCAATTATACACTGGCTTAGAAATCTTTTCAAAGTACATACTGAAAGATAAGTTTTTCTACTAGGTTTAAAGACTGAAAGATTTGCAGTATTCAAAGTGTTGGATAGCATCGATCCCAGGAGAATTTCTCTGGAAACACTGGTATGTAATTATATTTTCCCATTAACAAGTACCTTTTTGAGATTTGTTAATTAGCATCCCTTAATCTGTTTGATATGTACCTTGATGGCTTTCTATAGCTCTAATATTCTAAACAGAATGTCATTTAGTGTTATGGAAAGACAGTAATTCATTAAGTACAATGGCCCATTTTATATCTGCAGATATTTTTATCAACCAAAGCAGTGATTTCCTTAAAAAATGCCATAAGGACTATTGACTAGGCTTATGTTCCATACAACCCCTTTTTAGGCACTGAATCCTAAGCAGCTGGGAGAAGTCTCATGATCACTAGCCCTCGTTCCCATGGGGGACTTCAACTTACCAGATGTCTGCTGGAAACACAATACAGCAGAGAGAAAACAGCTAGGAGGTTCGTGAAGTGTGTGGAAGAGAACTTCCTGACACAGGTGGTGAGGGAGCCAACTAGGGAAGGTGCCCCGCTGGACCTGTTGTTTGTGAACAAAGAAGGACTTGTGGGTGATGTGATGGTTGGAGGCCATCTTGGGCATAGCAATCACAAAATGACAGAGTTTTTGATCCTTGGAGAAGGAGGGGAGCCAGCAGAACTGCCACCTTGGACTTCCTGAGGGCAGACTTTGGCCTGTTTAGGAGCCTGGTTGACAGAGTTGCTTGGGAGGCAGTCCTGAAGGGCAAAGTTGCCCAGGAAGGCTGGACAGTCTTCAAGAAGGAAATCTGAAAGGCACAGGAGCAGACTGTCCCCGTGTGCCAAAAGAGGAGCCGGCAGGGAAGAAGACCAGTCTGGCTGAACAGAGAGCTTTGGCTGGAACTCAGGAAAAAAAGGAGAGTTTATCACCTTTGGAAGAAGGGGCAGGCAACTCAGGAGGTCCACAAGGATGTTGTGAGGTTATGCAAGGAGAAAATTAGAAGGGCCAAAGCCCAACTAGAACCTAATCTGACTACTGTGGTAAAAGACAATAAAAAATGTTTCTATAAATAAATTAAGAACAAAAGGAGGGCTAAGCAGAATCTCTACCCTTTATTGAATGCAGCGGGTAACATAGTGACAAGGGATGAGGAAAAGGCTGAAGTACGTAATGCCTTCTTTGTCTCAGTCTTTAGTAGTCAGACCAGTTGTTCTTGGGGTAGCCAGCCCCCTGAGCAGGAAGACGGGTGTGGGGAGCAGAATGAAGCTCCCATAATCCAGGGGGAAATGGTTAGCAACCTGCTACACCACTTAGACACACACAAGTCTATGGGGCTGAGTGGGATCCACCCATGGATACTGAGGGAGCTGGTGGAAGTGCCCACCCAGCCACTTTCCATCATTTATCAGCAGTCCTGGCTAACTGGGGGGGTCCCTGTTGACTGGAGGTTAGCAAATGTGACGCCCACCTACAAGAAGGGACAGAAGGAGGATCCAGAGAACTAAAGGCCTGTCAGCCTGACCTCAGTGCCAGGGAAAGTTATGGAGCAGATCATCCTGAGTGCCATCATGCAGCACGTACAGGGCAATGAGGTGATCAGGCCCAGTCAGCATGGGTTTATGAGAGGCAGGTCCTGCTTGACTAACCTGATGTCCTTCTATGATGAAGTGACTTGCTTAGTGAATGAGGGAAAGGCTGTGGATGTTGTCTACCTGGACTTTAGTAAAGCCTTTGACACCATTTCCCACAGCATTCTCCTGGAGAAACTCGTTGCTTATGGCTTGGACAAGTGTACTCTTCGCTGGGTAAAAATCTGGACAGCCAGGCCCAAAGAGTGGTGGTGAATGGAGTTAAATCCAGCTGGAGGCTGGTCACAAGTGGTGTTCCCCAGGGCTCAGTTTTGGGGCCAGTTCTCTTTAGTATCTTTATCAATGGTCTGGACAAGGGGATTGAGTGCACCCTCAGTAAGTTTGCAGACAACTCCAAGTTGGGCAGGAGTGTTGAGGGTAGAGAGGGTCTACAGAGGGATCTGGACAGGCTGGATTGGTGGACCGAGGCCAACTGTATGAGGTTTAATAAGGCCAAGTGCCGGATGCTGCACTTGAGTCACAACAACCCTATGCAACACTAGAGGCTTGTGGAAGAGTGGCTGTAAAGCTGCCTGGTGGAAAAGGACCTGGGGGTGTTGCTCAACAGCCGGCTGAATATGAGCCGGCAGTGTGCCCAGGTGGCCAAGAAGGCCAACAGCGTCCTGGCCTGTATCAGCAATAGTGTGGCCAGCAGGAGTAGGGAAGTGATCGTGCCCCTGTACTCAGCACTGGTGAGGCCGCACCTTGAATCCTGTGTTCAGTTTTGGGCCTCTCACTACAAGCAAGACCTTGATGTGCTGGAGTGTGTCCAAAGAAGGACAATGAATGAGGAGCAGCTGAAGGAACTGGGGTTGTTCAGTCTGGAGAAGAGGAGGCTGAGGAGAGGGAGACCTTATCGCTCCCTACACCTACCCGAAAGGACGGTGTAGTGAGGCGGGTGTTGGTTTCTTCTCCCAGGTAACAAGCAATAGGACAAGAGGAAATGGCCTCAAGTTGCACCAGGGTAAGTTTAGATTGGATATTAGGAAAATTTCTTCACCAAAAAGTTGTCAAGCATTGGAACAGGCTGCCCAGGGAGGTGGTTGTGTCACCATCCCTGAAGGTATTTAAAAGACGTGTAGATGTGGTGCATAGGGACATGGTTTAGTGGTGGACTTGGCAGTGCTAGGCTAACAGTTGGACTTGGTGATCTTAAAGGTCTTTTCTAACCTAAATTATTCTATGATTCTATATTTTTATCAACCAAAGCAGCAATCTCCTTAAAAAATGCTGTAGGGACTATTGGCTAGGCTTATGTTCCATGCAGCCACTTTTTAGGCACTGAATCCTGAGTGGCCTTTCTGTTAATTTCCTTCCAGCTGGTTAATGTTACATGATTCAACTTTTTTCTTTCTTTCTTTTTTGAATTTTGACACAATATTTATGTCTAATCCTTTTTCTGGAATTTCCCTGCTATTCTAGAATTTATTGCGAGTATTAGCAGGATGAGAAATCTTGAAGATCCTTGTGTAAAAATTGTTCAGGTTGACAGATTTTAAAGTGTTTCTTTCTAATCAATATCCTAATCTAATCAATACTTGTCCAAATAAATTTGTCAGTTGTTTATAACCAGAGCTCCCCATTGATCGAAACATAGCATTCTACTTAAAAGTCAGTGTCAGAGTATCGACTGCGGGCGCCAGATCCCACTTGTCAGAGTTAAATGATTCTTTTTGCTTAAGTGAGAAGTTTTGACAGTCCATCTGGACAGAGCGTAATGTGAGCTAAATGATACGTCGTAGCTGCTTTATTACCTGACATGAAGTCAAAATAAGTGGATCCGATTTTCGGACAAACACATTCAAGACGGTCGACATTGCGCTGTAGTGGAAGGATCAGCTTTTCAGCTCTACTTGGTCAGTTTTCTCTACTGATATAGGGAGACTTGAGGACACTTCTTGATTGTGCAATAGACTTTTTCAAACAGCTAGATGTACCATTTAACGAGGGCTAACATTTAAAATTTATGCCTCTCTAAAGCGCTGCTTTACTGCTTTTTTTATGAAGCATTCCTTGATAACAAGAACCTTCAGCAAATTTGTATTCCATGAAACTTGTATTATAAATGGAAAACAGAAACTTAAGACTATAGAGAAATTCAATGTCTCCCATCTCCTGACAAACCTGTGATACTTTCAATTAAGATACAGCAATTCTCATCTGAAACTGCTGGCAAAGTCTCTCAGATGCTTCAACTCAGCAGCCCTGTTTCAGTTGACTGACAAAGAAGGCGGGAAGCATTAGGAATGAAATATGCCCCACTTATTCCAGTGGGCAGCCGATGGTGCAACAACATTCCCTGCAAACAGTTTTCACTAACTATAGACTCTAGCTAAGGAATTGTTTTGGACTGGCATCTTGATTTATCTGTTTGTCAGAGCAGCTTATCTAATAGAGCTTGTTAACTTGCATACCTTATTCTTAATTACATACGGCAAGTTTGGAAGCTGGATTGTGGCAGTGAAATTTTGCAGAGATGGCTTGCTAACTTGTCTTCACCTCAGCTCTGAAATAAAAACACTTCTAAATTTTTCTTTTTTATTCTACAGAACCTGCATTTTACAGATTTATAGAGGAAATCAAGACATAACAAAGGTTTGATTTCCTAATCATTACCTTAGACTGCTGGAAGTCTACCTGGAAGGTAGTGCAAGCTACCTCAGGAGGGCAACGTGGAATTAGGAATAGGGAGGCAGAAGCCAGTGCAGCCTCTGTCACTGCTGCTTTCCTGGAAGCAAGAAGGAAGATACAGGGCAGAAGGGCAGAAATCTAGTGCACAGCACAATTCTGTGAGTTCATGAGAGTGTCTTTGAGGGGCTATTCCCATCCAGCAGAATGCAGGGCAGCAGTGACGCCGTAGGCGCAGGACAGCCAGGTCACAGCGCTGCTGAGAAGCAGGGGGAAGGAAACAAGACCTAAATACAATCTTTTCTTGCCCTCTGTCACCCTCACTTCAAGAGCAAGAGGGTTAGTCTTTATATCTAGCCTCTTTTAATCCTAGTTACTTTAATTTGTCTTCCTTTACAGATCAAAGTATGCTTCCAAAGAACAGCAGGTGCAGTGAGACTTAAAATAACTCTTCAAATATGCAAGCTGTCAGATGTGTAATAGAAACATCTGGGGCAAAATTTGGAGGTCTCCTCATGACTGTTACCCAGCCCTTGGTCAGACTGGTCAGACTCCTGTGAGCTAACTGGGATTCAGCACAGAATTATGGAGTACAACCAGGAAAGGAGCCTGAACTTAAATCATGTCCTGAGAACACGCTGTACGCTCCTGACCTTGGGCTATTGTGGGTTTTTTTTATTTCTCCCCCCAAAAGCTAATGCTTCATCTAAATGAAATGTATTTATGTTTTATCTGACTTAGCTGAAAGGTTAACATTTACAAGGAGAAAGGGCTGATAGTCTGAGCTATTTGAATTTTGCTACTGCTAAGGACAGACAGACATACAAGCCTCTTTCCTCACAGCAGACAGGTAGGAGACCAGAACTAGGTCGGGATGGGAGCTGAGCAATGTAAACAGCTATCAGTAATGCATGATTAAATGGAAAAGGAATAGTCAAATGATCAAAATTTTTAAAAATGAGAAAACACAAAGAAGGCTTGTTTTGATTCATTGAAATACTCTTTTATTTTATCTGCACTGAAATGTTCTTTTATTTTAACATCAGTTACCTTTTTCTAAGAGGAAGAAATCTTACCTACAGGTCAAAACCAGAAGAGACAGTTCTGTTTTTTCATGCAGCTCATCGACAACATCAACTCTTCTAAAACATCTGATTGTAATGACAGACAGCACTAGGAACTGCAACTAAGAAAAAGCAAATTCCATTTCACCTTTATGTTTCAAGTAAACATCTCCCCCCATTTATCTTACAGTTTGAGGAGGAGGCTGTGAGAAAGCAGAAGATATCTTCATCGATTGTTCGCGCAGAACTCCTTTGAGCTGAAAGTGTTTCTCACGTGGAAGTATAACTTAATCAGGAAGCATCTAGGGCCTTTACACATCGAAAGGTCATTCCACCAAAAATAAACATAAAGACGCTGCCAGCTTAATGAAAGTTTAGTTCAAATGCCATGCAGAATTTGTCATCTATTTGTCAACTTCTAGTTTGCAACAAGAAAACACACACGTATCCTAAAATAAAATAAAACCTTGTTATGTCACACTGCTCCTATTTGATCATAGTCTAAACTCTGAAAAAACATTGGATGTGATCCCACAGGACTAACAGGAGCAAAATGGGATCTGACAAAATCAGTGAGCTAAAATACACAAATAGACTGATGCAGTTTTGCTTTCTCTGTCTGAACTGGAGCTGCTTTCAAAAGCTAGGATGTTCACAGCATCTTCATTTCTGCCTTTAAACTGAACAAAAATAATTTGAGAGAATATGACTGCCTGGACATCTTAACAGAAGACATCTGCTTGATGAGCAGTGAATGGAAGATGGGCCAGGTCCCAATGTCCCTTTTGGTCATCTGCAGCTCTGGTAATCATAACCAGAGGAGCCAATTCCAATACTGCTTTTTACTCAGGACTTCACTGAACATGAAGTTACAGCACTGAAGTTTCAACAAATTCTTGCCAGATGTACTGACAACTGTTATATTATGTTTCCAAACTGAACTATAAGACACATAGTTGGCTATAACTTCAATCTGTTGAAAATTTCCCACCACCTGGACGACATCATTATTTTCTTAAATCTGCTTATCACAAAAATGTATTTGTGTCCATTATGCATATTTCATAATCACTCAATATTTTTGCTTAATTATGATAAATGATGATGAACAAGAATATTATACTAGTTTCCTGTGTCTTCTTTACACTCACGTTGGTGTGCGCTTAAAACATAATTTCCTGTCCCATGAATACACTGTGCTATGAATGTACAACCTTGCATCAAAAACTCTTAGAAAGACTTTTTTGGATCTTCTTTGACTGGTGAGTGTGTAAACCTGCAACCTGAAATTCTCTTAATGTATTTTATTTTGGGAAATCTAGCTGCATTCATGTCAGAGAAGAAAGAAAACTGTGTATTTGTCTAGACACTACTAGACTACAGTGTCCCACACTAAGCCTGGGCTCAGCCATGCAAGAGTCTATCTTTTAAACCGTTGATTACTGAGTATTGCTGCCTGCTTGATGTTACTGCAGACTTTGTGTGCTCAGTTCCCTCTCTTGCAAGTTATTCCTGAGTGTTCAGACATGGCATTGCTCCCAGTGAAGATGTGGAGCTAAAAAGCATGGTGAAACATGCAGAACTTCCATCTCGGAACTTGGTTCTGCTCCCACTGATAAAAGCAGTGGAGGGTAAACACTTAATACATAATTTTCAAAGCAAAAATGTGTACCTAATTCAGGATGGACTTCAGCAAACACAGATATGGAGCTAGCTTTTTGCATATATTTCCGTGTTTTGACGTCTTGAAAAGAAACTCATCAAACACATACACATGCAGCACATTCACCTTCTTACAGCAGATAACCTTTACAAACACCATTAACATTAAAAATATGGCTGTACTTGAGTTTATCATGAGAAGGGTTATTTGGTCATGTCTAGTCTCTATTCCTCTCCCAAGCTCCTATTAACATCTCCACTGAACAAAAATACCATAGTGAGTGGTGGGGCTATGCCCATGCTGATTAGCCAGTGACCAGCTGCTGAGTAGCTGGCTTCTACTCATCTTTGCTTTGCCAGACATGTTCGTATGGGTTTCTCTCCTCTGCCCAGCTGTTGATTTCCATGGAGTGCATTGGGATGCAGATGCTTTTGAAACGTTCTTCCTGCTCAAATTTACGGGAAAGTGGCCATGGATTCAAAGGAGTGACAGACAGGCAGCAGGATTGCATAAACACCTTTTTGTTGGGACCAGGCTAAAAAAAAAAAGGTATTCAAAAAGGCCCAAGGAATTTAAAAAAACCCCCAACTTTCTCATCAGAACCTACTGAGTCATTGAAACCAAACTTTTCTCAGGACTACGAGCTTTGATAGCAAAATTTTCAGACAAGAGAAAAGACGGAAAAAGCACATGCAATGATCTTGTGGTATAGAACTCAACCAATTTGGGTAAAAGACAAGAGACTTGAACCACAATCCACTGACTGCCCTAAGCATGGGATTAATCTTGGATGATATTCTAGTTTTTCTACGCAAAGACAAAAAAAAGTAAAGATTTTCTTCTCAATGAAGATCACCAACAATTAAGAAATCTCAAAAGGTTTTGTGGGATGGAAGGAGAGACCAGGGCAGCAGACTTGCTCTCTGGCTCGCCCACCTTGGCAAGGCAGACTACTTTGGCAACTCAGGATTTGCTGAAGACTGGAAGTGATCTACCCCAGCTAACTGCCAGGCCACATTCCCAGCACTGGGGAGCAAAAGGAGGGCCCTGCTGTCCTAAAGCTTAGCAAGGATCTTTCCATGCCAGCATGAAAACTGTCTGGAAATCAGATCCACTGGGTTTGTGTTTTACACTGTCTGTAATTTTTTTTTTACAGAGGTGATATTTAAACCACAGAAGAGTACAGAATAGATGATGATCAGCCAAAAATAAATAAAATAAAATATGAGAATATAGAAAGATATGAGAAAATTTGCAATATGCACTTAGAAACCAAAATCTAGTTTCCCAGTGCCCCGGACTATTTAGAAATATAAACACTGGGAAAGGAAAACATCCTTGTCCTAGTTAAAATGAGATGAAGATTGGAAACAATCTTTTTGTCTACTACAGACCAGAATTTAGGCGGAAAAAAGATTCTGTTCAGCATTTATAACAACAGCAGTTCTGCAAACTAAGATAAGCATCACCTAATCTTCTGTTTCAGAAAATTGATCAAGTTTGGAAAATATTCCCCTACTGCTGCAATGAACTGAAGGTTTTGCACATTGTCCAGGTTTCAGTCTTCTTCTGAAACTCTGCAGCTGCAGTTCTGACTCAGCCAGTTGAGCAGAAGTGGAGCCTCAGGTTTCCTACCTCTCTGCTCAATCAGGCATTACTGACCCTCGAGCAGGGATGGCAGAAGAAGATAATATCTGATCAAGAGGTACAGATTATCAAGATTACAGTCCTCTGTTCTAATGTAAGAAGGAAATTAGTGACAGTTCAGATTAATCTGCAGGTTGTGGACTGCAGCGTAGCAGAGATGTTTCATTCTGTGTCCCAGTTGCAGGGGTAGGATGCTGCAGGAGACAAAGCTGATAGGTATAAGCAGTAATCACTGAGCCATCCTACCCAAATTCACATGTGAACAGGAGTCGGAGCCACTGCTAGAGATGGGATGTTTACCCAACCCCATTGGCAAGGAAATTAGAGGAAATTTATTATAATGAGTAGGATTCACTCCTCTGATCAGGAGAATTTTATAAATGCCTCTTCCAAATGTTGTTTTGTTTTTTTTTCAGGAGTATGCAGACTAAGATTTTCTGCTTGGATTTCCTTACTGCTGAAGGCTATGTATTAAAATTCACCATGGCAAAACTCACTTCTTCATCAGTATACCTATAAGCATAGTTTTGTATATAATTTAATCTTCCAAAGGTTATTGTGCAAGTGAAGATTTGTCCTGATTTCTTGGCTAGTTCGAAGCTCAGCACAGACCAGGTAATGTTCTCTGTTAAAATAACGTGTACCTTCTGTGCCACCCAGGAGTTTTGCCTGCGCACTTGTTCGCAGCATTGAGTAGATGTGTAAATGTCTGCGTTGATCAGATAGCTGATGGAACTAGTAACGCTGTCCAGCAACTCTCCACCTCACATCTGCCCATGCCACTGATACAGCTGTCAAACCTCTGAACGATGGATTTCCTATGTGGGTAAACAGTAATGATGGTAGCGCAGCCGTGGTGTAGCTTTGGTGGGGGCCTGGAGCGAGAGCTCAGCTGGAAGCAGCTCCCAAGAGAAAGAGGGGGGAGGCACTAATGCTTCTGCCGACTCTTCTCGACTCCTCTTATCAGTGAGCCAGGCTTGAGCAGTCAACTACACTAAGTGGAGGGGTTGTATTCCTGGCAGGGACCCAAACACCTCTTTGTATGGGTAAGAAATGCTAGCACTTCCAAAGCTGAATCCCCAGGCAGACGCTGCTCCAAGGAGGAGAGCCAGAACGAGCAGAGACTAAAGCACACACGTTTGTTTCTCGTTCCCTCGTAGTCTGCTGCTTCTTTTGAGACTCCAGTGTGCCAGGGAGAGAGACAGAGATGCTATCAGCTCTGCATCTGCTTCTTCAATTCAAGGGAATAAAAATATTTTGAAGGGATGATTAGGGACAGAGCACCGATATCATTAAATCAGTTGCAGGACCCACAGAAACGGGAGGAATACTTCTGCCTCCACATGTGCCGTATTCTGCTACCGCTTATAAAATGAAAGAGGGTTTTCAAGTTCCCTTTCCCAGTCTTTATACCCTATTGTGTGCTATTGGGCACACTCAGCTCTGGAAATGGTTCTTTTTTGGACCAACATTTGCTAGTAAACCCTGAAAAAGTAACCCGGAGGTCCCAATGTACATTGGGGTCACGGCAGCCTTGAGGGCAGAAGAGCCGTTCATCCACTAGGTGGAGGCCTGTAAATATTAATGGATGATGACCATGGCAGCAATTAAAAAAGCCGGCTGAGATAGACTGAGTCTAATTCATTCTCCGGATTTCTAATGAAGTAAAGCAAAGCTATCCTGCTCCCTGGGTAGACCCAGACACCTCTTACACCAAAGAGCTGTCTCCTCAGGCTTCTGTCTGACAGACTCGGGAAGAACAGGGAACGGTCACCAACAATGCCTCTTTTGTAAATATTAATTTAGCTTACATACGCTGTACATAACATATTAGGAAAATGGGGAGCTCTAAAAATCCAAGTTGTCTTCTGCTGCCTATGTTCTAGATTGGATTTTGCTTTCTTTGCATACAGATCACAGAAGTTAAAGCTGTTTTCGCTGTATTCACAGCCAGATTCGCTCCCTGATTTAAGGCAGGTTGCATTCCAGGTGGAAATAAAAAGGCAAAAGAAAAAAAAATATACTGGAATTGGGTTCTGAAGCCTTTTTCAGGTTCAAAAAAATCTGAAATTTGGAAGTCTGAGTATGTGACTTGTGAATGCCCAGATTTAGTGTAGTCACACCATGACTGCAACGGGTATGTTTAAAAAGCTTTTCTCCAGTTAGTACGCTTAGCCCTCTACTTTCGCATTAATATTTTTCAGTTTCTATTAAAGTCTGTAGGAACAATATACATCTCTGTGAAATAATTTGAATATTATTACTGCAACTCCAATAAGCAGATGACATGATCAAGCTATATGAACCACACAATGTCTGCACCAGTACAGCAGTCAGCGTGAGATCAGACCATTTGTACATGGATATCTATCTACTTCACCAGCAGTTACACTAAATTCTATACCAAACAAACATTGAAAATCAAGTCAAAGGCATCTGTGTCATAAGTGGCAGATTAGTACATCATCAATCACTTTGCATCTTTAATTTTCTGAAATATGGGGCCCAATTGTATCAAGTGGCTCTTTTTTTATACTGTTGATCCAAACAAGTCCACAATTCTGAACAAACCATGAAGCCAAACATCTCTACTTCTCTGGTTAAAGTTAGCAGAGAATTCATAGTTGAGACTTCTTTGCTTTTAGCTGGAATGGTTCATACACCTGGAGTAGGATATTCAAAATGCAACCAGTGAAGTTCTGGGCTATTCATTATTGATACTCTGGATTTGCATGAAACATCAGGCAATGGAAATCATCCTGGTAGATTCATCATGTCTCTCAAATACGAAAATTGAGAAACTCTGTGTGCTTGCTGCATTTATTAACAGAGCTTTCATATGAGTCGATCTTAAATGCATCCAGCGGAGAACTTGAACTGATGCCTGCTTAGAAATACCGCACTAGACACATGCCATATGCATCACCCACCCGCAGGTTCATCAGTAACAGCTTTCTGCAATACCTGGTCTAGAACAAACATTTCAACTCACAGTCCTGATTTATGGTGCCTTTTCTGTTCAGGTGATCTGCTAAATTGCCATGGGTACACAGGAGGTAGAAAGCCAGTTTAGAGCTTAGGGCAAGACATGTTGTTTCCTGACACACCAGGGAGATCTACTTGCTTACACAACGAGTAGCAATCACCTTATTACAACCGTGCTGCTTCCAACAGCCTGAGCTAGAGCTGCAGTGCATCTGGCGGGGAGCTCCCTGCCGCAGGACAGTCCACACAAACATGCTCGACCATGATCGTCGGACAGATCTGCCACCACAGTGCGTGTGTGAACAGTAGATGGAGCAGATCACCTGCGCAGACATTTACTGATCCAGCCAGCGAGAGAGGTGTGGCAGTGCGCAGCGACTCCCCAGGGTGGTGCACGCTCCATCTAGCTAACACACTGTCCTGAGGCTTCTGGAAAGTAGCCGAACCTACAGACTCAAGTAACCACAGACCACTCTATAACTCAGGAGCAGAGGCCAATTCTCTCTGCGGTTCTAAGTAAGGTCAAAATTCAGAAATGATACAACTGATGGCTTGGGGCTTTGCTTTGATTTGGGGACCTGGGTTATTCCTTGGAAATCCAATTGTGCATACAAGCCTAATAATTTTCTAGCTGGTTTACTTAGAATCAGCCCATATTCAAGACAAAGAAACATGTGAAGACCCTGTAGAGTTTATTAGCTCCAGGTAACTACAATTACACTGTTTCTAGTTGTATTGGAAGACCCTGGCGCAAATGCTTAGACTGGTACTCCTGGGTGTGCAAAGCACTGTGCAGATATGCCCTCGGAGAAGTCAGGAGTGCTGTGTTTTTGCCTATATGAAGAAGACAAAATACAGCAATTTTTTTTTGTTTGGTTGTTTTCCCTTCTGAAATGGAATCTCTAGGCCTTGAGCCTGGAGTCTCAACTGAGATTAGCCAGACACTACAGAGACTTACTTATCTTAATTACAAATTTTCCTGAACCCTTGCTTGGCAGTATTCCTCCCAAGAACATTTCCATAAATCATTCTGATCTGAAATATGTCTAATGACAATATAAACTAGAAGCCGTATTGCCTCAGGGTTGCAGTTACAGCCCAGTGACAGCACAGTAGACGAGTACAAAAAGTGGACCCCTGAACTGCTATCCCACATACCCTACCTAGCTGGAAGTCCTTTCACCTTCACAAGAAACCAGGCTAAAACCTACCTGTCAAGGAAGACAATTTAATTAATAGAAAAAGCATGAGGTCTAGCCAACTAAATTCAATCACTAAAATGCTTTTCCTTCTCAGTCCAGACTGCTCCCCCTCCAGCTGGATGTTTGTCCACCCATGGGTTTCTTTCCTATAGCAGCTAAAGTGAATCCTGAACCACTAGCCTGTGCTAATTTCTGTGAAACATAATCTCCTGTTTCTTAGCAGGGCATGCCCTCACAAAAATATCTAATTTAAGCCTGTTAGACACCCCTTTGAATTTTCTTTTTATTATTTTTTCACCTGGTTAGCTGTCAGCTGCAGCAAAACAGAGAAACCCCATTCTTCACGTCTCTTTTTACACTCCATCAGCTACAAACCCCATCTGTATCACTTCCTCAACTTACACGAGTAATTTTCCTGCAAGACCTTTTAACATCTGGGTCCCCTGTGTCTGAATCAGCTGCTTTTGTTGATTTGGCAAAGACTCTGGCATATGCTACAGAGAACATATGGTCGAAGCATGCCTTTCTGTTGCAAGACAGAGAGTGAAATTCCTCTGCAGATCTCTACAGATTGGAAGCAGAATAAATCTCTGGTTTTACGTCTTTTGAGGCAACTGTTGACAATAGTGAGGCTGAGCAGAGGTCTTTTGTCACGGAGAGAGCATGAGAGGTAGCAGAGGTAGGAGATATGTCCAGGGATAGGCACCCCCATCCGGGACTGCCTGTGGAACGCGCACGGTATGTGCCTTGTTGCTGTGGGAAGCAGCCAGGTCAGTAACGGTGATGATAATACAGGCCCTGAAAGTAGACGCTCTGGGGAAAAAAGATCCATTCACAATACGTATGAGCCAAAGGCATGCCGCAACGAGGATGGAAAACTGGGTCCGTGACGGACCACGGAGTGCTTCTGAAGGTGCAGGATGGAAGAGCTGCAGGAATGAAGGAGCAAGTTTGAGCAATTATTAGGTTTGTCAGTGTGATAAACAAACCCCACTCTGTCAAAAGATGAATGACTATCAGGGTCAAGAAGTATCGAAGGATCTTTCATCCTGCCCCAGGCAGGAGGAGATTCTGACTGTCCTCAGAGGTGTGAACAGGCGGGTTTCTGTGAAGGAAGAGATACTCTGGTAATAAGCATCTATCTCTGAGGAATGCATACCTTGAATTCCTTGACACAAATAGTTTTGCAGCAGGCAACGTCTGCACTTGAGGGACTCTGTGCATTCACTCTTCTACTTACAGTAACTATCAACAGGCATCTCTGGCTGTCAGACGGCTACAAGTAGTATAATCGTGAAGCGCAGTTACCTCAAACTAAACTTAGAGCGCATGAGATGCTGACGCAGCACGCGTGGAGAAAGAGGTGATCTCAAAGCTCACAGACACGTTCTTTGCCTTTAGACGTGTTTCTGGGCGAAACAGATACATATTTGCAAAGAGCGGAGGAGGCTCGAACCCGTTGGATCTGAGGAGCAATGCCTGCCCACGCCCTTATTTGGGAAGAAACATTGTTTTTGCTGTTTGTCAGCTGTAACCTGGAATTATCAGTCAGGGGGAAAACAGCTTTTTGGGAGGAGCTTTGGGCTTTTGCTCACTGCGGGAAGGAGTCAACGGGCGATCGCGCCGCCGCCAAAGGACACGCCGAGTGTGTGGGAGAGCCGTGGGTTCTCCGCGGACGCCGCTTGCCCGACGGGCAGGCTGGGAGGCCCCGGGCTAGGAGCTGCGGCGGGGACCGGCCAGAACGGCTGCAGCTCCGTCGCACCGGCCCTTTCCGGTGTTCCCGGAGCCCGCAGCGGGCGCGGCCGCGCTGCCACTCCTGCAGAAGGAACCGGGGGCGCCCGTCCCCTCGGAGACGTGTCCGGTAACCCCAGGGCCAGCCGAGCCCTGCTGGAGACAACCAGAAGTTTCCAGCCGGCCAGCTCCTCGGCGGCCCTCCTCCTCCTCCTCGGCGGCCCTCCCTTCGTCCCTCCTCCGCCACCGCCCCCCGCGCCGCCGTTTCCAGACACTTCCAGCCCCGCGCCTCCGCCCCCCCGCCCCGCGGCGGATAAAGCCGCCGGTCCGGCGCCCCCGCCCGGCACTGGGCACACGGCACGGCCCGGCCCCGGCCCGCCATGAGCGCCGCCGCCCACTCCCCGCCGCCGCCGCAGATGGAGGGCAGCGCCGAGCCGCTGCCCCCCGGCTGGGAGATCAAGATCGACCCGCAGACGGGCTGGCCCTTCTTCGTGGATCACAACAGCCGCACCACCACCTGGAGCGACCCGCGGCTGCGGGCGGCGGCGCAGGTACGGCGGGCGGCGCCCCTCCGCCCTCGCGTGTCCGTGTCCCGTCCCGGCGGGGGGGGGGGCGCTGGCGTGAGGGCAGGAGCTGCCTTTTGTCTCTGCCGCACTGCGGCCTCTTTTTTTGAGTATTAAATCATCCGATCCCTCGGCCCCGTAATGTTTATTTAAAGTTGGTGAAGTCTGCCCGGCCTGTCGGGGAAGACGCCAACCTTGGCTTGTTTTTCAGCTTGTGAACAGCCCAAACGATGAATGCCCCCCCCCCCCCCCCCCAAAAAAAAAAAAAGAAACCTGGCCCGGGGCTTTACTTGTCAAGTTTTGTTTTCCTCTTCCCCCCCCCCCCCCCCGAGTCACAAACTATCTCAGTAGCTGCCTGGTCTTAAGCGTGCTCAGAGAAAAGCCGTATCTTAGTCCAAATATGTCCATGGAAGGAGAGGCGCGGAGGGGAGAACGGTTGTGATTTTTGGAGTGGCCCTTTCGGGTCAAATTCTCTCGGTTTCGGGGAATACAGCCCTGTGACCCGCGCTGGGATTTTTTGCAGTGCAATGGCCGTAGGCAGAAAGTGCTGGAAACTTGAGCCGAAGTAGAAGTTGCTGGGTGGGAAAACGATTCCCGGGGGGCTGGGAGGAAAGTGCTGCTGTGTGCCGCCCTGAGCCCCCAAATCGTATTTAACTGTATGCTAAACACGTGGAAAAACCCCCAAAAATACAGCAGTTGGGAGATACCTGCTGTCTTCGGAATGTGTCTTCAGTATACCCGTTGCAACTTTTTCTCCTGCAGCCTTGCATAAAACATGAGGATCAAAGCACTCAGTAAGTGTTATTATTTTAAGAACTTCATGTTTCTTAAAATAGTAATTGCCCAGTCTGTGAGTGCAGACCATGCCCGAGAGCTCGGTGTGAGAGCAGCCTGGTGTTGAAAAGAAATGAAAGGGATGTACTTTCCTATCACGAATTAGCCCCCTTTCCAACTTTTTAAGGGCTAGTTCGTTTCATCTATGAACAAACGACATAATTCTAGTAGTAATACAAAGAGGTCCTAGCAAAATGTGATTTGATGAGACGACTATTGAGACTGGCATAGGAAAAAGTGCTTTAACTCCTTTTTGCAGGCACCGTCTTCCTGCTATAATGAGGCACCCATTAACACTGGCTGTTATGGCAATAAAATAATAAATAAGTATGGTTTTCATAACCATAAAACATACTTGAGAAGAAAAGTGCTGTTTACTCAAAGGCTTTTGTTATGGAAATACCACTTGAAACTAATCCATTTAATAGAAAAGTCACATTTAAGCTGCTTTTGATAATTGTATGAAAACAGAGTTTGACCTACTCCGGTGGATCAGGGCTGTGCTTGAGTGGGTGCCTGAAACAAAACAAATTTTCCAACCCTATCTGATGTGAAATCTGTGGTAATGAAAAATGCCTCTTTGTCTGCCAGCTGGCAAGGGTTCTTACAGATAGAAAAAGATGCACCTGCTTTTTTGTGGGATACACTTTTTTCCGAACAGGCGAATATGTTACTGCTTGCTATAAGCAGGAATGTGTGTATGCTTTGGGAGCGTTCATTGAGAGAGAGAGAGAGAAATGCTTCCAGAGGTGAATATAGAAAATTGCTGGGTTTTAGGAGTTCCTGTCTAATGTTGTTCAAAGGAAAAAAAAAAAACCCTCCAGTTTATGGTGACAGAAGTTGCGTGTAACTGATCTCGTACAGCCATTTGTCAGAGCCCTGAGTTAAGAATATCTGCTGGAATTAATGGACAGCTTCTGAAATAATTTAAGTACCTGTGTATTTCACAGGGATAGATACTATTTAGCAAAAGAATCTAAGGATCAGGCCAAAGGCAAGTGTTTCTCTTACTAAATAATGTTTTCTTAACTAGACAATACCAAAGATGACAGTTTACCCACTGACATTGAATTTCAATCCAGCAGTTATTTTTGAAAGCATTAGACTCTTGGGTTTTTTACCTAAACAGGTAGCAAGGACGAAATCACAGATGTAGGCAGAAAGAGAGACTAGATATGAACAGCTTTCTGATTTCCCTTATTCTCAGTCTAGCTCCAGTGAGAACTTGAGGATTTTAGCTTTTGCAATTCTCCAGTTGCTTCTGACTGCCTGTGTCAAACTTCACGCACCTTTTCAGAGATTGTTATAGAAAGATCAAACTTGTACTGACTTTATCGCTGCCTTGCTTTCAGTGAAATCAGCCAGTGAAACTAGCAATTTTTTTAATCACCTTTATGATGGTCTTTAAATAACCCTAACACTGTATCTATCTATATTCTCTCTCTGAATATTCGTTCCCTTTCTGAAGAGACCTAGGCAATGAAATGAGGTGTTATACTGTAAGTGAGCAATGAACGGAGCCCAGGTCTAAAGCTAACTGAGCTTTTTTAGCCAAGTAATATAGCTGAGACAGTATTAATAAAGTGCCATTTTTCTGGAATGGTTCATCTCTATCTTATTTACACTGATGCCAAGCCTAGAGTATCTATGCTGACTGCAGTAAACTGTACTAGATGTATAATCAGGTAAAATGAGAAATGGCTCTTCTAAAATTTTAACCATGACAGAGACATATTAAATCAATGGAACCAGATCTTGATTTTGCATTTAACTATGTATTTTAGATGTGTTCAATTCAGATGGCTTTCTGTTATTTTCTCATTCAGTTTGGCCTTTGTTTTACCCACACGAAGGACATGTCCTTCCTCTGCGTGTTTAGCTCTGCTACTTGTCCAGCCTTATACTGCAATGATTTCATACGAGGGAGACCTTCCTGAGAAAGAACAGAAAATCTCTTACTGTACTCCAGTGAGAAATAAACCATGACTTTTCAGATGATTGAAAAACATTAATTAATGAAAAGATCAAAACCTCTTGGTAGTCTAATGATTTTTTTCCAAGTTTCTAATTAGTTAATAGTAAATCATTCAAAGGTCAAGGTACAATGAAAATCATGAAGCATGTATATGCATACTTTTACTAAAAAAGTGTTTACTAGCAATGTCACTGTTCTTCCTATCACTTCTGTGGTAGGATTTTTGATTTTGTGCGCTTGTCTATTGTTTCTGTGTTAACTTATGCTCAGCATACTTCTGCAAGATTGTCTTGTGTTAAATTGCTTGCTTGGTATTCCCCGAAGTGCTGATAAAAATGGGTTACGTTTAAAGAGGAAAACAGGAACAAGGCTTGTATCAGTATTTATTGATGTCCCTTCCATATGTTGTTTCCACATGCAGTCAACCCAGTGGGAAATACTGCAACTAAAAATAGACCAAAGGAATTGACTGTGCTGAGCTTCACTGAACTAGTATTACAATGATCGATTGCTCGCTAATGCCTTAGGTTTGAGATAAAAGCTGTAGCAGCCAGCCACAAAGTCTGGGAGCAGTCATAAAAGTGATATATTTATTGGTTGCAACAATGACTGCACAGGCCTAAACAAAGGAGGAAGAAGCCATCTTATCCTCTTACTCATGTCTTTGTTGGTATTTGGGGAACAACTAACTACACCTATGTTTCCATCCTCACCCTTCTGGTTATTTCATGACTGTTGCATCTCTTTTTTCTCTGCTTCCCCAAATAAGTCTTAAGTCACTCGATTCCCATCTCTTTAGCAGTGAACTTATTTTTGAGCACTGACTTCTCACGTTTGAGTTGACTGAAAAATTCTTGGTAGACCAAATTAGAAATTGCATTGAAAGTTCAATACAGCCTGTCTGAAACTGTGTCTTTTGTAGTGGTTTGCATCAGTGGAAGGGAATGAAAGACTAGGTAACAATTTAGGTCTCTCACCTGCAGTGTTTTTTACGTTACTTATATGCCTTCTGTCACAGTCTGGTGTACAGTTCACTTGTCCTTTAGTAAATTAGTTACTGGATTATGAAGGTATTGCATATAAAGCGTACTATGTAGGAATTGCAGAATTATCAGTAGAGCATTTTTGGAGGGTTGCGTACTGGCTTTGTCCAAGTTCCCTGAAGCTGCTTTGTGTAGTAGTTTAAAGCCCCCCTTGGTAGACATGGTAAACAGGGAGTTAATTTATGGCGATACCAATTAATCTGAAAACAAGGAGTGGATCAAACTGGAAAGAAGAGGAAGGAACACGAAGAAATGATGCTGGAAGTAGTGCAGCAGTGTCTGGGCAATCATGCAAGAGCAAAAAGGAAGGTCTTGCATGGTTCCGTGTAATTCCTGACACAGTGTACGCCTTATCTAAAGGAGAAAGGAAGAATACTTGTGCCAGGTGGCAACATTCTTACCTAGGAATCATATTTTTAACACTTACATATACACAGACAGGACTTTTCCATAACCACATGGCAAAAATAGAATTGTTCCCTCTTGAACCATCATGATAAGGCAGGTACCAATCCAATATGCTTTGGAGTACATAGACAGTATCACTCTGTAGGTAAGCTCTGTCTCCACCTTTTTCAGTGTCAGCTATGCCTTCTCTTCATGCCAAGTTAAATATAAATATAAAATAGAAGAAATGGCTTGTTCACACAAATTACATTAATTACAGATGAAAAATGTTGCATCTTCAATTATGTTGAAGAAGCTATTGGTTTGATTCTTTTTATTTTTCCATCTTGGTTTTACAGATAGGAAAATGAGATATGGGAGGGTGAAGCGACTTGTCTGACATTGCCCAGTAGGTTGGGTAGCACAAAAGTACGTTTTTTATGGCAGATGGCAAAGCCTTATAATTGATAAATGGGGTGCAGTGTAGTGAGTGCTTTTATAGTTTTGGAAAATCGCTGTTTAAGGAAGTGAAGTCAGAAAACTGCCACATGTAAAATTAAATTTAGATGAAAATGTGGACCCTGACTACAAGCTGTAAAATTCACAGCTGATGCTTCAATAGTTAGCTACTTATTCCCCTTTCTTATGGGGCGTTGTTTTACTAAATCTTGAGGCTTGTACTTTCTTCAAATTCTCAAATTTCTTCAAATTTCTTTCAAATTTCTGGCTCTCTGCTAATAGCAGGAGAGCAACAGGTTGACCACCTGCTTCTTAGGTAAGCAGGCAGTGAACAGAAATAACTGAATAAAGTGTGTCATTCTCATCACCCTTGACAAGGATATTTCTGTTAGTGCTCTAAAGGGCTTTTCTTTAACCCCATCCGTTAAAGCTGAGAGGCTGGCTGGTGATACCAGCTATCTCCTAAGAGCGATCCACTCTTCATAGCGGTCATGGCTGCTTTCTCTGAACGTGTTCAGTTTGGCCCATCGGATGCTTTCCGATGCAAAGGCATTTTAGCCTAAGAAAGAATCATCTTAGTGATCAAAAAAACAGTTTTAGTTCCTGAAACAAGATTTGTCTGTCAGAGAGCCAACATATTTGTTCCAGGTAAGGTGCTCTGTTCTGGAAAGCTTAGGATTAGATTTCTCCTTCAATTTTTAATAATGTTTGTTTATTTCTAATGACATCATTGCACTTAGCATACATTAATGTAATACTTGTATAGTACAGCACGATAATTACAAGAGAGAACAAAAGGCCTATTTGCCTACGCATGTGTATGTTAGGAAATAAAACTCTGCATTCAACAAGTTAAAACATCAAAAGCAGCTTGGTGTTTAAATGGGTTACATGATGTGACTGACATGAAGTTCTACTGAGACAGCTTATGAGACTAAGCTTATTCATGGTTTCCTTCAGTCATTAGCTAATGATATCTTGCTCAAATGCCTATGCGCTCAGTGTATATATTTAAGCACAAATTGTGAGTAAAAGAGAGAGAATGTAAAAATCTTCAGTGGCTGAAGCATGGCAGTAGGAAGTTAGGGGTCAGTGCTGACAGCAAATCACTCTCCACCTTCCCACTTGTATAGTTCTCTGGGAAGTATTAATGAAATGTACTTTATGGTAATGTTTTACTATTATTATGCTTAAACACAAAGCACGGTTGAGAAACTTTTTAGAAATACTTGGATATGCAGATTTCTATTGGTAGCAAAGCTAGTGTAGTAGTTTTGATTTATCTAGTTAATGCAACAGAAGGAAGAAAAGGTCTGACCAAAAGTAAAATACAAATGAATATGGAATCCAGTTCTAATGGTGAAAATTTTGCCTTTCCGTGATGTAAAATGTTTGTGTTTTTTTAATAAATAGAATTGGTACATCATTCTTAGATTTGAGTATTAGGTACTGCTGTCCTTTGGTTATTTGTAGCAATTTCTGATAAATAGATTTGAGTATACATGCAAAGGAAACTTTAGTTGTTGTATTTCAGTCACTCATTTTGGTTTCATTGTTGTATTTGGTCCTGAAAGAGCAGAATTGTACTACTCCTTTCTTCCTAAACATATAGGACCCAGGCTTAAAATAATGGGAAGTGTGCTCTTAAGTCACATTTTGTCAGATACTGGCATTTACTCAGTCATCTGAGCAACCAGAATACTTTTATTTTCATGATGCTCTTTACAGCAGCAGCTTAAAAGTTCAGAACCATACCAGTCAGTAGACCTTCAGTTTGCATACAGAAAGATAGTTCATCTCTTGGTAATGTTTGTGAAATTTGCGATCCTTTGCTAGATAATATTTACAAAACAAGTAAAACTTAAATATTTGCATTGCTGCTCTGCAAGAGCTACAGAGGTGCTACATGTGTGTATAATACATACATGCTTTAGAGAACTGAATTTACTACAAATAATATCAGTACAAGTCAAGAAAAATGCAAGAGTGTGGCGGCAGCAAAACTCTTTTTAACTTCTCTTCCTGCAGACCAATTCAGTATAAGAGGAATGAAAGATGTATTATGCAGGCAGTCGCAAACGGGAGAGTCCAAGTTTCATACAACTGTTCAAGTAATCCAGCATGCATACAGAGTATTTTGACAAATTTCATTCTATTGGTACAGCCATCTGGATGACTTCAGTGGCAATTTGCTAGCATCAGCAGTGGCCGAATCTGCAGGTTTCTGTGTTTCAGTATGGAATAACTTGAGCAGTCACTGGGGCATGTCAGGAGTTGTGCCACTGTCCACCCTAGATAGATAGTACAGCGGTACTGGGAGTTCAGTTGCAAGGTTATCTTTTTCTCTTGCTGTCACTTTTTTCATTCTGATGGCACACAGTGTTGGAACTCGCTTAAAATCCTCAAACTTGCTCAGATTTTAGCGTCACTCCTGACGGTGCCCTTCCCATGGGAAGCCATGAGTAGGTTTTGAGGGTATGAAGTGTTTTTTCCAGTTGCACAACTTGTGCTGGCTGCACCTTTATTTATCATGGTGATGGCCTCACAACAGAAACGCATGTCCTCGTCCTGAGAGGTGGGAGAGCTGTCATTCTTCATGAGCCGATCTCCCAGCATGGCTTGGCTGTTCCACTCGCAGCTTGTTCAAAACACAGCGATGCTTTTTTCTCTCAAACGTTTGACTGGTGATGATGACTCCTTTACACTTGCTTGGTACCTCCTGAAATGGTGGATCAGGTCTGTGCTTCTGGCGGTGTTTCAGGCTTCCTGAAGTGTAGGCCAGGACTGCTGTTAACATTTCTGAGCTGCTCACGGGAGCTTTTTTGCATTTTTTGTGCTCTTTCCTTTTTGGGGATTCTGTCTCTTAAATGTAAAATAAGTGTGCGATCACAGCTGCGATTCCTGTAAGCGCTGATTGTCAGTCCTGCTACTGATGGGAAAATTCATCGATATTCTGTTGCTTGTAATTACTCTCAATTTTATTGTCAGAGAACTTCTTGTTTCCTTGGATAAAGGCAAGAGAAACTTCTTTTTTTTAAATGCAGAAATCTGAGTTGCATGTGTGTTTTTTATACTTAAACTGGGAAAGATGATGGACTAAGGCTTAATTCATTTATTGGTTGTATTTCTTTCTGCAGATTTGTGTTAAATGTTACCCGAAAAAGCCCAGGACTCACATGTTTCTTAATACATTGAGAACTTTTTTGATAGAAGGCAAATAAAACCAATAAGTGGCCATTTTTGGTCTCCTGGATGTCCTGTCCTGCGAAACAGGAATTTAAAGCATTCGGAGGGAATCAACAAATCTCTTCTCTGTAGTGTTAGGATGAGAGTTTTCCAGAGCTCGATTCTGTTCCTCCCCCTTGCCCTAGTGTCCCCAGGCACACCTGAGCTTCTCCTGAAGTCTGCTAGAACCTGTTTGTCCAGGCTGGAAATGCAGGCTTCCTTGCACAAAACAGAACTGCTTTGGCCAAAAACCTGACTATGGGGGTATTGGCATCCACATGTACTCACTGTTGTGCTGGATCCTCAGTAAAAATGAGCCTGAACCACTTGCCGCCATCTGCCTGACCCCAAGGCTACTTAATTTTTGGTCAACGTGCTGTGGCATCATGCCTCAGTGCTGGGTGTCTCAAAGCATGCAGATTGGACGTGTTCATGGACATCTGAAACGGTGGGGAGAAAGGGAACGGGAAAGAAGGATGAATGTTGAAGATGTGGTGATACAACCTGGCTAAAATAAGAAACTGTTCATAGAGTTAAATATTAAGTGTTGAAGAGAACAGTGTAGATCAGGAAGAGCAGTTGTGATGAGGATACCCTTAAGCCTCTGATCTGTCTGCCTCAGAGCTACTGACAGTGGGGGTAAAAAGGGATGCTGCATTTGTTCCTTTGAGGACTGCTCCAATATGACTGCACTGTTAGGAGACACAAGTCTTCTGTGGTTAGCAGACCTGACTACAGGAGGGAAAAAAAGCCTGGAGCAAAGGACCAGCTTGAAATGCGAACTTCCCAAAGGAGCAGCACAGGTTGTCTGAAGCAGTAAGAATCAATTATGAATATGAGAGTTTATGATTATGACAAATTATGAGAGTATAGCTTATGCTGTAGCTCTTAAAGAGGGGCCAGTGTTTCCATTTAAAAGAAGTATTAAACCTGACAAAAGTTTTACTTCAGATATAAACTGAATGGTTTTAAAAAGCACTCTGGCCTCACTTTTCTTTGGTTTTGCGCTGCTGCTTTTGTATTTCTTACCAGGGCTTAAGCTGCAGAGGCAGATTTCTCAGGCTGCTAAGATGGTTCAAAACAAGGGCAGCCTCAAGGGTCTGAAAATGAAGACAAGGGAGAGGAGGTCCGTGGTTGGACTCCTAGAAGGGGGTTCATGGAGGGTGAGGGCAGTGGGACACTGTCCATGTTGAAGTCTTGGCAAGGATTTATCATTGTGGATTGCTCCAGGAGATTGAAGGGCTTAGCCCCAAATGGAGCAGTTTAAAACATTGCAGACCCTTAAAATGCCAAGAGAGGAGCTGGCAACTGATCACTTTAGGCAGATTTGTTGCACACCCAGATGGAGTGGAGCACCTGTGGGGTGAGAGCCTTCTCATGTCAGGGCATCTGTAGGTGCTGCTGGCCCATCCAGCTCCTAAACCCTTCCCAGCCCTGACCCTTCCCACGGGGGGAGTCTGACAGCGCTGGAAGTGAGTGAAACTCCTTTTTATAGCCGTGGGAGCTGTGCCTGTAGGTGGGGTGGCTGTGAACGCTCAGGTTACACCCGCAGCCTGCCGCCTGCTCGCTCCGTCAGGGAGACTGTGCCGAGCAGCTGGTGCGCGCTGGGCGCAGGACGCATCGAGTCAGCGCTGAGCGGCGAGGTGCTTCTTCCGACTGTCGAATCATCAGTTTCCCTCCTTGCTCGGCAGCCTGCTCGGCTCCGCTCGCCCGGCAGACATTTGGCTCTGACTCGACCTCGCATTGTTGCTAGCTGAGCACACCTCCAATTTATTTTTCCGGCACACGCAGTTTGTTGGTGTAGCTGCGCGTCCCTCCAGATCCCGGGAGAGATGGCTGCCGGGAGTGCTGTGGGTTCGGCGTTATGCTGGTAGAAGGTGAACTGGCAAATGCGTGTTGGTCTTTGGGTTCCTGAAGCCCCTAGACAGCCTGCGTTCAGCAGAGGAATGTGGTTTCCTGGTAGGGTGAATTTAAAATGACTCATCTGTCGGCAGTGGAGCCTGGTGCAGACTTTGGCATGAGATCATCCTTGTTCTTCAACTGGAAAAGCCAACTCCAAATTACTTCTCTCTGCGAACTTTCTAGGCCTGGCTCTCCTCTATGCTTTCAGAATTTTTCCTTTGTGGAGGTTTTTTTAATGAGTAAAAGGAAATGCAACATCAGGCCTCTGACTTTGAACTTGTTCCTTTCAGTACTTGTTATCTTTATTTTATTATTCTCTGCAGTTTCATTGCTTACAGGAATTCTCAGAAATTAATTGTTAAGGAGACACTGTCATGTAGGAAGAACACTCAAAATCTGGTTGGTAAGAGATAATTCTGAATGAATTAGTACATTAACGTGTATAGAAGCGACATTAAATATTTTTGTAGCTTAAACACCCCTTTAAAAATAGGGTTTCCAACACTTGCACCATATGTCCCCTTATTAAATTCTCCTCTTACTGAATAATGACATTACCCTCTGAATGACAGAGGTGCTTGTTATATGATCTGACTTAGAGATACATCTGGAACTTGGCCCTCGTGGGGCCTCAAAATAGAATGACCGATGCAGGAAGAACTTACTAGAGGACTTGTGAGGGCTCTTAGTACAAACCACTTCCACCCTTGCCAAAGCTTTGACATTGTCCAGTGAGCATACTTGGGCAATGCAGGCAAAGGGATTTAATTTATCTTGCTTTTTCGGTGTTTTCTTTGTTATGCTATCCTGTCTTCCCCTCCCCTCTCCCTCAATATTTATTCAACCAGATCCTCCACTAGCTGAAAGTGAATATATTCTCAGTATACAGCATCAGCACCTCTTTAGATGGCCAGGGGGAAGAACACCACTAGTAAACATGTGCTTCTGATGGGATTAGATCCCTGAAAGTATCTTTTCAGATGTCTCCTATAGCATGGGGTGGGTTCTGAGAGGAGCTAAGGAAATGCCTCTGGTCCCGTGGGCACTTGTTTCAATTGGTGGAGCTCCATCTGAAGGGGGTGGGCTGGTGGCTAGATGCAAGTAATGCATGCTAAATAAGAAATCCTGTTGTAATTAGGCAGGTATTTTAAAGCCTAAGCTCATATTTATGAGAAGTGAGGGTGAAAGTCTCATACATACGCGGATCGTTTAGCTGCTTCTCTTCCTTTGCCTTCCTTTGCCTGCAGATCTGGAGTGTTAGCTCCTGCTGCTAGCTGCCCTGTGTGGACCCAAGAGGGTCTGAACTTCTCATACGCAGCTGATGCCCTTTTTAGGATAGACCTTTAGGGCAGCTTTTTCTTATCAGGTGTATTGAGCTGAGCTACCAGCAAGTGCTATGTGATGTTTTTAACTTCTAGGAAGGCCAGTCATCAGCAAACGGTCCATCTCGTGATAGCCCCAAGCAGCCACCAGCAAGAGAAGGAAACATGGGATACCCCAAGCTCCGGGCTGGCTATATCCCGATTCCTGTCATCCACGAGGGCATCGATGGCAGACAGCAGCACCCGTGCTTTTCTGCTCCACAGCCCGGTGTGCAGCGATACAAGACAGAAGCTGTGCCTACCACAGCGCAGGCACAGCCACCTCTAAGGGGGGCCTATGCCGGCCCCGAGTCCCCTCCAAGGGGACCGACGGAGGCTTCTCAGACGGATAAACAATGTGGACAGACAACGGCAGCTGCAGCAGCCCCAGCGCCGGCCGCACACGGACCTGAGGTAACTTGTCAGTATTGCTGGGGTGTGTTTGCGTTGGTTGGTGCAGCATGTATGACCTGAATGTCACACGGGTAGTTTATCCTTCAGAAAGCCAAACTTGCCACAGGATTACATTTTCCCAATACTTCCAGGGTATTAAAATGCAGAAGCGCACAGTCATGGCAGCATAAATCTGTAAGGTTTTTCTTGCGTTGCCCGCTTTTGTTCTGGAACGATTTACGTGATGCATGTAGATGACTTCTGCGGAAAGGGAGCCTCTGAGCCGTGCAGGTCCTGCAGCGGGAGAGGATTGTTTTGGGGTTTATACCAGTTCCCCCACAAGCAGAGAAGATGGGCAAGTCTCTTGTGTTCTGGACCATGAGTCAGAAAACGGAGAACAAAGTGGGAGAGGAAAAATCAACTGGCCAGTTAGCTAACAACCCAGGCCATTTTAGAAGTTGTACTGCTGTGATCTTTGCTTTCCTATTTAACATTTCAGTTGTATTAAGCATATAGATTTACATATATAGCTTTAAAAATTAATTGTAAAGTATTTCTGTCATTCAGTGGCATAATTTCAAACTGTGAACTTTTTTTAAAAAAGTCACCCTGCTGGCTTTGCATTTCCAAAGGTAGAGGTATGGTTTGCCTGCGCTCTCTAGAGAATTAGCAGAATTGGTATTCTTGTAATATATGGAAATATCAACCTAATTTTTACTCAAAGATGAACAGGAAATTCAACCTTCACCAAGCTGAAAATATATCACGTCTGTAATTCAGCAGTGGTGGCTCTGAAACCTGTTTGGAGTCTGATCAATGTAATTAAAATTCTGTTAGCAGGTTTCTCAGCTGACTCGACTAACAATGCCTTGTCCATGCAGTGCCAGGACAAGAGGCTCAGCTTCTCCTTCCCCCAACGCCGTACATACCGTTGGGAATACGGTTTATCTTGTACACAGAGTGGCTTCAGGAATATGCCTACTGTGCCTCTTGCCAAAGTCCTCTGAGATAACTACCGAGGACCTCAGAACTTGCTGTTACAAACTCAGGCAGCACAGTGTGGGTATCAACTGACCAGAGCCTGTGATTGTGCCTTTAAACCCCACATTGACACGGCCACCAAGTAGTGGCAGTGCTGGGTACCATAACGCAAAACAGTATTTATTTATTTAAGGTTGCTGTTAGCTGGGCAGCTGAGCAGCTCACCTGCACCAAAAGAGGGGTCTTGTTCCCCTTCTCCTGCCTTGCCTGCCCTCTCTTGCCTCTGGCTGTGCTGCCCTGCTCTGGTCTGGCCTGGGCTGTCAGGAAATATTTTTTTTTTTACTCAGTGAGTGAAACTGCTCAGAGAATAGCCTGCCAACTGCTGGAGTTGGTGCAAAGTAGGCAAGGTGATGGATTGGCATAACAGGACGAGGAGGGAGCTGTAAGCAAATAAGCTGCCTTTCCCCAACCTGCAGCCCCACATCCTGGAACATGCTGGGAATGGAATTCTGCAGCGAGCCTGGTGCTCGCTCCTGCTAACAGCAGGTCTAAGCCAGTGCAGCTCTGGCTGCTGGTGCCAAGGGGCTAAGGTGTTGGAAGGTCTTGGTGGGGGAAAAGGGGGCATTAGCCATATGTGCACTGCCGTAGCCTGCTGCAGAATTATATGCTTAAAAAAAACCCAAACAAATATCTGTTAGTGTGAGCGGGATCAGAAGTCTAAAAGTTGTGTGCCTCTGTTAGGGGTTTGTTTTTGTCTTCAGCATATAATTTGTTTGCTTAACTTCTAGTTTGCCTCAAATTTAACAGGTTTAGGCAGGAACAGCCATGCAAAAGCAGCAAACATTCTGATTGAGCATCCACTCCCTGCTTGTTTGAAGGCTGGGAATGCTGTAGCTCAGGTTTCTACTTGTTATAATGATGCTCTCTCAACTTCTGTGGCTTGTCTAGTGAGGCCCTTGGCCAAAAAGCCAAGGAAGTGGATCCCTTGTGTGCTGGAAACACAAGTTCAATTTCTATCATTATCTCCTTTTCATTTCTAAAGAGAAAAGTACTGTGAGAACAAAACAGTTAAAATGTAATAATGGATTTTGTTTTCCTGCCAGCCTCAATCTCCTGGACCTTCTGATTCTCCAACGGTTTCCCCTCAGTCCTCTGGCAGACCCAATGCAGGAAGCCATCAGCTTCCTCGCGGTTATATCCCAATTCCCGTGATCCATGAAAACATCCAACGGCAACCAGCGCAAGTCTACCATCAGGCACAGAAGACACACTACCCTGCCCAGCAGAGCGAATACCAAGCCTACCAACCAGTGTTTCACAAAATTCAACCAGATGAGAGAGAGCCTAAGACAACACGAGCACAGTCTCCGTTCAGAGTGTCTCAGAGGGGTTCATCGAGCCGTGAAAGTTCCCCGGCCAGAGTTACAACCCAGATACAGCCCCCAGCTCCCATCAGAGTGCAGACTGTTGTAGACAGACCCCAGGTACGTAGAAGGGGAAGGGAATTATGTGCCAGGTATTTTGTTCAGTGTGGCTAAAGCTGCAAAATTAGCTTGTATTAACAGGTATATGAAGGCATGTAAAGCAGTCTCCATTTCTGGGTTTAAACAAACTGGGAGATAGTGAGATAATGTTAGCAGCAAGCTGCCTTCCCACCTATCAGGACTGTGGAGTCTTTGGATCACTAAAATATGATTTAACACACAATTTGATTTTCCTCTCGTCAGAGTATAATTTGGTGTAATTACACTGAGGTCACTGATGTTGCATTATGTCTGTGAGAAGAAAATCAGGTCTGTGGGATCTATGGCATCTGTGTAAATACACCTCATTGATGTCTCAGAACCATTTAGGATAGCATCAGATGCACAAAGTAATTTTAGTTACTAAGAGGATCAGCAAAATCTAGTCTTAGAGCTTTTTATTCTTCCTACATGAAGCATGCTCTTGCCTAAAGAACATGTTGCTTGTTGAACACTCTCCATGTTAAAGTTCTTACTGAAACTACAGTTAAAGACTACTGGGGATTTGACAACTGTGAGTGTGTGGAAGGGAGTATGTATAAAAACAAGCCTTGATTTCCTCTCTGGAGAGAGTTTGTGTTGAAAATGACAGGAACAGAATTAGGTTAATATTTTTTGAAAACCCAGGTGCCAGGACAAAACAGTGAAGACTTCAGATTTAATGGCATATTCTAGGTTATAATGTTAACTTGTTTTTACGGGTGAGAATTTGAGCTCCCTAACCAAATTTTATTTTTAATGGGTAAAGCAGTAACAGATTGTTAGTGCAGACAATTACTTACTTGGTTTAAATATAAATGTAGGTATCTTACTTCAGCTGTCTAAATCCATGAGAGCTGAATCTAGTACCTTTCCAAAATCACTGTATATGTGCACAAATAAGTGAAGGGGGTGGCAGGGGAAGGAAAACACAGATCTCAAGAATTCTAGTTTTCTGCTAAGAAACTAATCTCAATTTCAAGAGATTTCTGATTTGATGACTCTTAGATCTTTAGTAATCCCAGGGATTGTCTCTAATCACTGTGATCTAAGAAGATTGACATAGTAACCTCTGCATCTAAATACTCTAAAGATAAAAATCAGTAAAACTAAGCACTAGGGAAAAAGGACTCTCCTAAAAACAGGAACGGGATAAGAATAGTCCAAAATGTGATTAAAACTCAGCAAAATAGTTAGCTTTTCAAGAAACACCAGCTCTCAGTTGGTGACACACTGAGATGAAATCTTGACCATACTGCAGCCAGCTGTAACAAATCTTACTGACTTAAGTCAGGTGAGGGCTTTGCTCTAAGGTCCTGTCTTATTAAACTACTTTTAGGGCTGATTGTAGTGAGCATGGGCAGGATTTGGTGGGTTGAAGTTTAATGTCTTTGTGAGTTGATTGGTGCTTGTAATCTGCAACAGCTTGAAAACAATAACTGAACTCTTCAGCACAGCACTTTTTTTTTTATTTTAAAATGGCAAAATTCAGCAATGCACAGGGAAGATTAATCATCTGGCGTGTGCAAAAATTGCACTTCTAGAAGTACAGAAAATTGGATGCTAGGTTACTTGTTCTTTAGAATGAAATAAGGAGCATTGTTCATTGTATCTCAACACAAACTTGCCTTGCTCGCCAGGTTTCTCAGCAACAAGTCCCACCTCAAGAGCCACCAAGACCATCCCCACTGCCTGAAATCAAACCTGAAAACAAGGCAGTCCCACCACCTGAAACTGAGTCACCATCACCATATATCCCAATTCAGGTCACCCACCAAGAACTGGATTCTAAACTACCACCCCAGAAGCCTCCAGCCATGGCAGAGAAAGCTGATAAAAAGGTTCCCTGCCCAGCTAAGATTGTTCCTCCACAGGAAAGGCCTCCTCCTGAAGAAGTGGTGACACCGAAGACAATGGAAATGGGGGAACCTCAAAAGCATCCTGGTGTTTTGAAAGTGGAGGCAATTCTGGAGAAAGTACAAATGCTTGAGCAGGCAGTCAACTCCTTTGAAGGCAAGAAAACTGACAAAAAATACTTGATGATTGAAGAATATTTGACCAAAGAGTTGCTAGCCCTAGACTCAGTGGACCCTGAGGGTCGTGCGGATGTGCGCCAGGCCAGGAGAGATGGTGTAAGGAAGGTCCAGAACATTTTGGAAAGACTTGAACAGAAAGCAGAAGATGTCCCAGAACCAGTTCAAGTTGATGGACTTCAGCCAAATTTGCCAGAGCCTAAGCCACCACAGGAAATCATGGAGATTGAACCTGTGGTAGTCAAGAGCAAGGGAGATACCAGTAATAAAGATGCTAAAGAGGATACCAAAGTGGAAAGACATCAGCCTGAAACTAAGGAAGAAGTGTTTACCAATCTCACCACCACAACAAACACATCTAATAATCCAACTGAACCGTAGTCCCATGCTGAAATTAAAATCTCTCAGACTTTATAACTTAAAGTGTGTTTAAGTGAATTTTAAGTTGCATGCATTTCCAGAGCTCTTTTCAACTGGTTTTTAATCAACATAGCAGCTTGGGACACAGTAAACACTTTGGGGGAAGGAGGGAGTTAGAAAGTAATGCATTTATCCTTTATTCTTACACTATGTAAAAGACATGTTTCAAAAATAAACCCTGTATATTAATGACTTTTAGATCAGCTGAGTGGAAGAGAAACCAAACCAACCAACTACTTCAGGGTTAATACTGATGCGTGTTGTTTAGGGTGTATTCTTTTGCAGGTGATTTTTGTAAAATCAGTGGCCTGCATGGTCAGAATACCAGTCCTTCTATAAGTGTAGCCACTCTTAAAGGTAATGTTTTTATTTTTAATGTTCACCTTTGGGCACTTTACGTAATGATGGATAGAAAGTGTGTAAGAAACTGTAGGGATATTTATATGTGTGTAGGACTTTGATGCTATATTTTAAGAGGGAAATAAAATAATATAGAAGCCTAACTTAGTCTTGTGATTTTATAAGCTGGAAATGTAAGGGCAGTAATCTGTTTCATATACACTCTTCTAAACATAGAGATTTCTTTTAGTACAACTGTTGTAGTTGAAGTATGACAGCTGCTTTCTCATCAAGACTAAGAGATGTCTGTCTTCATTCACTTGCTCCCTTTTTATGTATCGGATATGTGGATTGAGGAAAGAATTTGGCTTAGCTTTTCCTTTTTTTTTTTCTCCCTATGCTCTGGGAGTCACCATTTAACAGAAATGTTTATAACATTACGAAATCCATATCTATGGCTGTTGTCTTACAGAAATTTCCTTTACAGCATCTTAACTTGTTCTGCAAAGTCATTAGCCTTTTACTAGCAACTACTTCTGAATTTCCAGCCAAACATACTTTGTATTCATAGACCCAATACGATTAAGAGGTAGTCCTCTCATTTTGTCAACAGTTCAAGCAATACTTTGTGGTTGTTCTAAGTGATTAGCAACTTACACTTAAGCAAGGGATGTAAAAGATACTTCATGTAAAATTCAGAGCAGTAGGATCAGACCACTGTAGAATGAGTGCAAGGGAAGAAGGAGTCCTAACCAAACTCCAGAAGTTACCTTTGACTTGCACTTGTAGAATGAACAAATCTTTTTCTACCTGATAGCATATGAGGACAACTTTTAATGTAGGTGCTCAAAGCAATTGATTACTTACTGAATTACACTCTGAATCATGAGATTGGATTAGAAATTAAGTATAAACCCATCTGAAAACCTGGTTTTAAGAGGCAGGTTGAGAGTGGTCATCTGGAACTGTCACTCTATTTTAAAATAACAGGATAGTATGTAAATTGTAATGCAACAAGTGTTTTGAAATAACAATTGGACTGTGAACTGTCTGCTTAGTTTTAGGTAGAAGGTTGCTGCTTCTTTTAGTTTCATTTTGATAGTCAACAACACCATGTAAGAATACACAATGTCTTGCAACCATTTGGCTACTCTAGCTTTTGGAGCAGCATTGTAGGCATTCTAGCAGAAGAGGTGTGAAAGTTCATCTGCCTGCATAATTCTTGTATGAACTCACTTCAGTGATACATTCCTCCTGTGGGATTACATTTCAGTTGAGGACACATGTCTGACATCATGTAACAGAAATACTTAAATCAAGGAAAATCAGCTACAGCTTCTTACAATTAAGCTATAAGTAAGGTCTGTGGAAGGCATGAGGCCCTATCTCTTTCTGGTTTCTCTTAGTAGCCCACTAAAGTAGTTCAGACCAAAAACACCTCATTAGCTGAGGGCAATGTGGTAATTCAGATGACAGTCAGGAGAGAAAAAAAAAAAAAACACACAAATGTACCACTTATAGGAAGTTAAAGAGGTGCTGTCCTTTTTAAAACATGTCATCTACTGCTAGTGGAGCGTGATTCATGTTACACTATTCAATGTTGGTCAGAGTAGGTGGAGTCAAATTTAATTACAACTTTTTTTTTTAAAGAAGCAAAGCTAGAGGTATAGTTATGCTCTGCTAAGCAATACTTTAAAAGTTGATTATTAAAGTCAGTGATAACCACTGTAGAACTGGGTACCACTCGAAGCAAGGTTTCATGATCTGGCCTAATAAGGGAAAGTATATTTGGCTGCCCTGGAGCTGCCTTGCTGGAAGACTGTTGCTCTGAGTCATAGTCTCTCTTTGTTTCCTCTGTTGCTCAAGAGTAAATTATACCCAGTCCAGCATGTATGTTTTGACACATCAGTATAAGCTACACATTCTGCATATGGGCTGGGAGGAGGGAGTAGCGAAGGAGGAAGCAGAGGAAGATTCCCACCCATTCCCTGTAAGCTTCTGACCTACTCTTTGCAGAGGTTGCTTGTTCCCTGGCATTGGTATCAATGGTGCAGGCAGCCCCCAGAGGGGAGGGAGAAGATTCTTCATTAACTTGCGTTTCTGTGGTATGGTATGAACTGGTCTGTGGCTTGACCCTGGGTAACTAACTGTGGCAGCTTGGCTTTGAAACTTGGGTAGAAAGTAATTAGGGTTTTAATCCTAGCGATAAGAATTACATTACATTGCATTACTTTTCAAATACAGCCACAACAGTACAGTACAACAAACAGGAAATGTGCTATGTTCACGGGGTTCAAATACACACACTGCATTTGCAGTAGCTAATTTTAAAATGAAAATATCCTAAAGATTTTCATTAAGAAAAAAACAAAGCTGCCTGTTACTCATTTTGAGTACGTATCAAGCATTTAATTTATTCAAGAAGCAAATAATGCCCAGGTCAGTGAAAGGCACTTTCAGCTCATTTAAAAGTAGCAAGAGGGATATGAAAAGCCTGTACACAGAATCACAGTAAAAGCTTAGGCTATTTTCTGATTGCACTATCTTGTCCAGCTAGTGATATTTTAAATGCCAGTAGTGGTCTGTTCTCTATATTTAAACTATCACAGCAGTGAGGCATTGTGTTTCCTATAAATATAGCATTTTGACTATTTACACATGGCCAAATTGCACCACACCCTGTGGAAGGGGCAGCAGACAGTTACATTGCCCCCAAGAGCATATTAAGATGGAATGGTGGCATTCAGGTGTCTGATTCCTCCCTTTCTCTGGTGGGACATACAATCCCTTTACCTGGGATATATTTTACTTCCAATTTCATGTTAGCTCAGCTGTGTTTGCAGCCAAGTTGGAGAAGGAAAGGAGTACAAGTGAAACTCCACCCAGAAGGCAGGAAAGCAACACAGCACAGTTTGTAGAGGCAGGTTATTCCCCTGCATTCCAGTAGCAGTGTAAGCCAGCCTAGGAAAGCCCTGCTCTTGGTATCAGTATCCTCAGTGAGGGTATCAAGTGGTACTTTTTGCTTTTTAAAATGATAGTTGAAATAATAAAAAAGCCTCATGTGGCTGCTGAAGAGGGCAAAGGTTAAACAAGGTATGCTTATGAGAAGATTTTAATTTTCTAGGTTTTCAGTCTTCCTCCTTAGATGTGCATGTATCGGTCTTTTAAAATATGCAGGTAACCAAATACAAACTGCTACTGCATCGTGAGCTTAAATAAGACATACGCACATGTGAGGGTAAAATGGGCTTAGACTGAAGGACTAGTTAAGGGCAGTAACTTCTGTGCTTTTGGTCCTGTTGTGTCCAAGTAATGAAATGCACGTGTCTTACAAAACTAAAATGAAATCATTAGCTGTAAACATTTAATATCTGATCAATCTTTGGTTTTGTTACAAAAGCTAATATTGATCAATAACATTGTTTTTCTGAGAGAAACAAACCCAGCCCTTTCGGGCCACTGGGGCAAAGGAGGCCTTTAGAAAAAGCTAATCTGAGCTCAGAAGACCTGGTTGTAGAATACAGATTGAAGCCATAAATTAGCTATAAAAAATGTGATTTCTGCGAGCCTTAACATAAATTTTAAGACTCAGAATCCAAATTTCTCTGGGTATATAACATCGTCATTAATTAAATATGGACACAATAGATACAATGATCTTTTTGGCACTTTCACATTCTATTTATGCAGGTAGGAGTATCTTGTAATGGTATAGGAGATCCAAATGAACTAGTCTGTTTTTTCTCTTAAGATAAGGCATTTGCTTAAAGACAAGTGGATGACACTGAGGTACCTTAGCTTTGCTGCACAAAGAGCGAGCCTCCTATACCGGATTTCCTAGCTCTACAAAAAAAGGCATTCATAGTATTGTGTATGGTATAAGTCTACACTCCTGTGAACCACTAAGTGAATGTGAACGGTCTGTCCACTCTTTGTAATACTAGATACAAATGTAATTGTATGCCAGCCAATGTAATCCAAAGCAAGAGTTATTTTAAGATGGGCAAGAAGCTGGTTACAAAGCAGTGGAACGTACCGCTTCTCAAATACCTTTCCAGAATTTATAAATAAGCAACTTTAAAAAATAAAGAGGGTAAAAATTAGAGGCTAGTTCAGTTGTTGCCTACCAGAATTTTCACTGCTGTGTCCAGAAGCTGGGAATCTGTACGAAAGGGAGGAACGGGTCCAGCCTTCAGTATCCATATGCCTCTGCACCAGCAAGCTGCAGGGCAAGCAGAAGTAGAGGATGTCACATTAAATTTGAGATTATAAAAAGAATGGTGCATTCACCATGCATATTTCAGAAAAGAATTCCAAAGGGCACTGATCTGTAAAGACACACTTCATGTTTCAGAATTAAACATGGGATACAGAGCTCTTAATCTCTGGTCCTTTACATTGTATACAAGGACGGTGCAGTATTCTGTGACATGTTCCACACCAAATACAGAAATCACTGTTAGAATTTGCACTAATTTGTAACATTGTTGGAAGTCTCGGTAAAAAGGCTGGAGACTGAACAGACATGAAAGTAAGTAGCTTCTAATGAAGTGTTACTACTTCTGTTACATCTAGTCAGTGGATAGAGAGTCTGTCTGCAGAGCTGTTCAGCTGCCTTCACAACTACAAAATTAATTAAAAAAAGAGGGGGATATCTTACTTTTAAAACAGTAAAAGAAACACTGAATTTAGCAACAAAGGAGTATGAAACTTTGCCTGGTTTTACTGTATCTCTGCAGCACCTGCCAGTGAACAGGTTAGACTTGCAAGACCATCTCCGTGGATTACTTGAAGCCCTGGTTCATTGCTTTTCATCATTTGGTGAACTTTGAGTTTCCATCCATTTTTGTCTTGTCAGGAAAGCTCAGCTCCTTCTGTTTGCAGAAATGAGCAATGTCTGGAATAATTCTCTTGGTGTGTTTCATGGGGGATTGGCAGGCAGATGATGTATGTTTTCTGCAGCCCGTATAGATCTGGGGCAAAAAATATGAGGAGGCAGTAGTCTCTCTTGTCTGTCCCAGTGCATAGCTCAGAGTGTAAAATCTGTTAGTAAGAGCCATAACATTTAACCCAGTGGGAGTTTTTCTATTTTGTTTGAGTAAAATTGAGATTAAACCTAAAGCAGTGTTGCCCAGCTGTAAAAAAGGTGGATTTTTATTTCCAAAGGATTGCTGAAATGATAGCACACACCCCTAGTTAAGCATTTCAGTAGGTATCGGTGACTACTTGTTCCCCAGGACCTTCCCTCAGTGTCATCATTTCTGAGGAGCTCTTGTCTTATCTCCATTCCTGCTCTCCTCAATTGCCTTTCCAACTACCATGAAACCTCTTTCTTTCTCTTGGCCCATTACTCTTAGGAGTGAGATAGAGCAGATTTGCACGTGAAGATTTCTCTTAACAATTTAGAGAGCTTGGTCAAAAAAAGCTGGGAGTTCAACTCAAATTTATTTCTCCAGATAAAAGTCATCTTGATCCTCAGCCATTAAATTCAAATGTTCATCAAATTTTCTACATGCCTGCATACCAGGTATAAAGCCAACTCTAAGGTGGAACATAAACTGTAATTCAATCCAAATTGGACTTCTCCTACCCAAAATACTGAAATCATATGATTTACTTTAAAACTTTGGAATTTTGTACTTTTGAAACATGTAAGCATCTGCAATTAGGTGCTGAAAGCGCACAGAAGCACTACTAACTTTTAAATGGCCTTTATTTAGGTATTTTATTCAATTTTGAAGATTGTACAAAGAAAGAAACAAATGCTAGCAGTGCATCCTGACAAAAAATAAATCTTCTACATCAGAGATATTTTATCATTCTTAACAGTAGTTAATTCAATATGCTACTTTGGGGGGAAAAAAGTATCAGGACTGAAATTTACCTGTTTGGATATATTAGATTACACTGAATAAAGGATATAAGGTAGAAAGGGTTGTATAACAAGAACATAAACAAATATTGCTGCCTAGAAACAGCAGGCATAGACACATTAAAATATTTAAGGTACCTTAGATATTAACTACCTAGCAACTAGTCCCTGATTACTTCAAGGAAAATATGCACTACCAGGGAAGGCAGAACTCGCAGCAATCATTGTTATTATACTTTTTTTTTTTACATTAACGATTAGACACATCACTCGTTACACAACATACAATTACATGCATAGGGAATCGCTGCCTTAAATAGTTTATGCTTGACTACACTAAGAAACAATATATGGCTATGAAATTACAGGATACATATTTGATAGAGCTGAGAAACTGGCTCTCTGCATCACTAAGTTCTAGTTCCTCCTCTGCCTCTGATTTATAGTGTGACCATACCAACTCACTTACGTCCACATTCCTATTTTGGTGCTTGCAATTATAATGTAGTTGTGCCATAGCACAGGCAAACATAATCTAAAGCATGTTATATGACATCATTTGACAAGAGAGCCGGGACAGGCTGCGAGTCTTGCTTCCCTTGATGTTGCTCATGTCACTTAATGTTCCTGTATCTTCCTCTCATAGTGACCTACGGTGCACTCGCATGAAGAGCAAACCAGGGTTACAGCTCAGCACTGCTAAGTCTTCCTGCACCACCATTACGCGTTCCCAGCGTATGAGCCCAAAGGCAGAATTTCCTCCTGCAGTATTTGTAAAACAGCTGAAAGGACTGTGATGGAAAATGGTTTCCAGTAATAGTTAAACGAACTTTCTAATGTTGCATGTGTTCATTACAGCAGTGAGTAAACATGTTGGCAGGATGCTCACATGCTGTGGTGGCAGGCACTAGTAGATGCCTACAATCCCATGATTTTTTTTTAAAGCTTATAAAAGGTGTCAGGTTAATGCAAGTTTGCAGGGTGTTGGAGGCCTTGGGTTCCTGCAGTTCTAGTTATAGCAAACAACATTGACATATCCAGCATTTTAAAAGCCAGGATACTTTCAGATTTGGCTTCCAAACTAGGTTTTGTACAACTCTACTTGCATATGACACTCTCAAGCTTCACATAAAACCAATAACCATTTCCAGTCTGGGATCTACACGAAGACAGTAATCCCCTAGCAGAAGGATTCAAGTTTGGTTTACAGTTTATAAACCAGAAAGAAAGCCATTATCTCATTTCTGCACCTCTTCATTCCATAACCACAACTCTAATCCTCACTCCAAAGCTTAACGATACCAACAATCCTAATCCATCGATCTCTACCTGCCTCAGAAACAATACAAGCCTGCAGACTCGGGCAGAACAAGCCTTGAATTTTTCCGGCAGCACTTCTAGGCTGAACACTAGCAGCACTTCTTAATTTCCTGCAGGCTTGAAACTGAGCACAACCTAACTGAGGGAAAGGATGGGTGTAGTTTCAAATTATTCTCAGTGACACCTACTTTTGAGATTATTTAACAGGTTAGCATATGGTAGCCTTGGCTTTTCAAAAGGAGGGAATGAATCAACCCGTTACAAAATCAGGCCCTATATAAATGTTCATCCAGAAAAGATTTACAGCCTTTCCTCATTCGCTTGAATTTGTGCTTTTATTCAATGAGGAATGTGGAATTTAGCCCCACCTTTATTATTTGTGAATGTGTATTGAGCTTTCTTCTGATAAGCCAGCACTTTATTTCTTTACCACAAGTCATACTTTCTTGTTTCTGTCAGTTCTTGAAAAATGCACCAGTGCATAACTTACAGAGGTATTTTCAGGCACCTGGCTCAGCTGAGGCAACAGCTGAGAGGTACAAACTGCCCCTTTTATCCTTGTGGTTTGCTAGCTTCAGGACACACTGCTTGGGAAGACTTACTGACAGCAGTTTAGCAGAGGATCTGTGTGTAAGTGGCGTGCAGAGAAGGGTGATGGAAGAAGAAAACTTCATGACGTTGGTTCTGGTTGCTTAGAGAGTGACGTGTTCCTTATGATCACCACTCCAAGCAAACTACTCTAAATTGTCTTGATTCCATTAAAATAAAACATGTGTTCTGAGATTTTTTCAGGGAGGCTTGAAGCGTCTATTCTTATAATTCATTGATTCAGATTCTGTACAAGCTCCTTCATCCAGAGGGTGAAATTTTCCCAGTGTCACATGGTGATATTTTTGCTTTTTGTCCATAAGTTTTCCATTGGGAACGCTGCATGAGTGTCCAGTAGTTGTTGACAGAGCCTGATCCATCAGTGTAAACCACTCCTGATGCACCCTGCCCTGTAACACTCCCCTCACACAGGGGCAGGAAAGTCAGGATGCTTTTTGTGCTTAAAATTTTCCCTGTTCTCCCTGATGGATTTTCTGTCTGAAGAATTGCCCAGCTGAAGCTTCCTTTGCTGCCAGAAGCTGGAACAGGATCTGAGTACATTTATGTAAATGATGGAGGAAGAAAAGACTAATTTTTCTATTAGTTCATACGGACATTTCAGGTGTGATGCAAGCAGGTCAGGTGCAGAAGGCACGTCTTGGCAAAACCAAGCTCTGTGAGTCTTTCAAATTTGAAACCTAAAAACCTGAATTTTCTAGGGCTTGAGCCAAGAAACTTGTCTCTAACTAACTTTATTTGCTACATGGTGCTCTGATAAAGGCAAAATCCAATCAACGGAAGAAACTAACAATGTCAGTAAATGGTAATCTAGCATTCATCATACAGCCAACCGTTAGGTAAGGAAAATGGGCCGTTACAGCGTTATTATTAAAACCAGCATATACCATGTATTTTTACACCGTGGCAAAATTATCTTTCTTAGGGCCACCTGACACAGTTGCATTACCGCAAGTGGAAAATACGCCCAATTGTTCATTCCAGTCGGCTGTCGCCCTTACACGTGCTTCTTAGCTCCATGCATGACGTCAAACAGCAACGTGACGTAGAACCCGGGACGAGCACGGTCCCGCGCGGCCAGGAGAGGGCACCGGAGCCCCGCGCATGCCGCCGCCCCCGCCGCCCCGCTTACTGCGGCCGCGGGGCTCCCCCACCGGGGCCCTGGGGGGCAAAACCCGGCCCTACCTCCCGGGCCTCTGCCTGTGAACCTGGAGGATTTACGGGCTCGGTGTCTCTTTCTAAAGCAGCCGCGGTAAAAAAAGACTTTTCATTCAGGACAGAGGGTTGAGCATGGAACGATGAGCGGAGAGATGCTTTGTGCCACAGCAGCTCGTAGCTCGCGTTGCAGAAACCCACCAGCAGTGCCAGCTTTGACTGGTTCGGGTTTTTTTACAATACCTACTGCCAATATAGGAAAGATTATATGAAAGAAACTAAATTCCTTAATATCCTTGGTTTTGTTTGTGAACGCTACGGCACTAAGACAGACAGGTTCTTGTTCTAATTTAGATATTTTATATGAATATATGAATACCATATGAAAAAATGCCACCTGAGACCAGCACAACAACCAAGGACAGTCACTGAGGGAGGCACTTCTGTGCCAGAGCAGGTAGTGTTTGTATCAGTCTTACGGCATGTCAGCATCACTTGCAGTTCAGTACAGGTGGTGTTCTTACAAGTAGGCTAGCAAGAGAAGGCTGAAACCTTCAAACCTCAAAGCTACGAAATATGAGCAGGAGTTAAGTAGTTCCAGTACTTTGTATCAGAGTGATTTTTCCTTCTAAAGCACTGGGGAGCTGTACTGTGAGGCTTCTGAGGACTAGCAAAATATAAAATTTCAGCTCTGCTTTTTAATGAAGTGCTGCTTCGGGTGGAGGTTGGACCAATGATCCTCAGAGGTCCCTTCTGACCAACATTGGTATATCTACACTTTGATTTCTGAAAGAGTCATTTTAAAAGAGCAAGACATTAAAATCACAACCAGTTATTCAGTAAACCTTTCTTCTGTCGGGAAGAAAGGCCAGGCCAGAATGCATATAAGCCACTTTTTCCCTGAGATGGAGTGATTGCATACCCTATTTTAAAGTGACTTACATCAGCAACAAAGGCTGCCAAAGAAGTCACAGCCATCTGACTCTAAGGGTTGCTCCAATCTTTTTGATAAGATAGCTGATGCAGCCTTCTCTTGAATAAGTTGGACTGTAAGAAGAGGACATGTAAAGCATAGAGCAAAAACTGGTCTATGCATAATGGAGTACTGTCCACATAAATTCATCCTATTATCACATTGGTTGGGGATTATTTTTCACCTGATTTCCATCTTAGGGAACTTTGCATGCTCTAATGTGTATTTACCTAGTATTTTAATGATATGATTCCGAAGTACTTTCCAGTCATAAAATAATCCACAGGGATAGGTCATGTGCCTATTATTCCAGTTTACAAGTGGCACGGGGAATTATTCGCAGGATCAGTAGTATAACCCAGCCGTGTTGATTTCCAGTCCTTCCTGAATCCTTTTCCCATAGGCATTATACTGCTGTGGCAGAAAGTAATTTTTTATTTTATCTTCCATAAGCTGAATTCAAATACATTGAACAAAACTGAAGGATTCACGGCTACTTAAAAAAACATATTCCAACTGAGAATCTGTCACCACAGCTGGTTTTGTTAGTCTTAAATTGCATTTGCCTGTGGATGCTTTGTTTCATTAAGAGTAGGGTAGTAGCATCTATTTTTAAGATTATTAGCAAATTTAAATAGAGAGTCTGTATTTATCTTTTTCACTATAATTAACATTGAGGCTTGAGGCAAATCAAATAAGCCACTGCATGCATAATGCATTAGTTGGTCTCAGAAACCTTGTTTCAAATCATTTTAGTTGAGCAGAGAAGTTATTTGGGGACTTGCTCATGTTTGTTTTCTCTTTTTTGGCGGATTGAGGTTTTTTTTTTGCACATTTAGAGCTACTGCTTCTGTAAAGAAGCAAGCATGGCTGAGTGGGGAAAAAATGAAATGCCAGCATTTTTTCTCTCTTTTTTCCTGTTCTCTGTGTGAACCTTTTTCTTTACATTGCTTCTTCATTGCTTTTCTGGAAAACATTGAAAAAACCTCCCTCAAGTCTTAAAGCATGTTTGGACAACAGATGCCTAGAAAGAAAGCATCAGTAAACAGCACAGAAAGAAACAAAACTCTTGTGAAGGATGCATTTTTTCTTAATTAGAACAATAAATTGGGAGGCTATGCCCCAACTTTTCTGACAAAGTATCTACAGCCTTAAGGAAGTGCTAGAATCCATTGGCCTGAAATTTGAAAACTCTACTGTTTCTCAGGTGGATCTGGATGCTTAAGTTCAATTTACACATTGTTTATAATGAAGCAGGTTTAAATTAAATAACCTCACAAGACCTGAAGCATAGGACATGACACTAAGGCCACCATTCTGAAGACTCCGGAAGAAGCGCAGCAAGCAAAGAGGGTTAAGTAGGATAAACTTTGCAATTTCTGGTTAGCTAGCAAGTATTTGCAGTTCTGTGGTGTTGCTATGCCTTGACAAGGAGCTTCTGCTACTACTTGATAGATACATGCACAACAGAAGAAAGATAGAAAGGGATGGATGAAAAGAAGGTTAAGGAAATGTGGAGATGGGAAAAGAGGCTGAGATTCAAACCAGTAAGGTGGCAACAAGTCATCATAGGTTGTGAATAGGAGGAGATCACATTACCTCATTTCTGCCCTGCCTAACCTGTTCTTAAAAAACACTAGCGGTGGATACTGCCTGGCTAATTTCAGTGAGCAGTCTATTCCCATGTTTATTTATGCAAATTCTTTGTTTCTGTCTAACTCATTCTTCCTGCAATTATGCTCCCTACTTCTTGTCTTATCTGGGATATGACCTGGGATTACTTTGGCCTCAAAAGAAAAGACTCAGAGGGTATCTTATCAGGGTGTATAAATGCCTGATGGGAGGAAGAAAAGAAGATGGGCCCAGACTCTTCCCAGCAGTATCCAGTGACAGGATAAGAAGAAATGGGCACTAACTGAAATACAGGAAATTCCACTTAAAGTTAAGAAAAAACATTTTAATTGTGACGGTGGTTGAACACTGGCATAGGTTGCCCAGAGCAGCTGTGGAGTCACCATCTTTGGAGATACTCAAAACCCCACTGCACGTGGTCCTGGGGAACCTGCTTCAGCTGACCCCACTGTGAGCAGAGGTGTTGGACCACAGGTGCCTTTCCACCTCAACCATTCTGTGATTCAGTGACAGTGAACAAAGAAACCAGTTATTCTTGTCCTCTTTCCAGCAATTTTCATGTATTTCAAGACTGTTTTCCTGTTTCCCATGAGAAACTAGTCTAAAGACTCCTAATTCTTCAAATCATAGATCACATCTTCTAAAATTCAGAATATCCCTGATTTCCTTTGGCTCATTTTCAGTTGATAATTTTTGAAATGGTTATATCAAACTGAATATAGTATTCCCACCGAGGTCTTACTCATAGTGGAGTAAAAGGATTACTCCATAGGTCTTACATATAATGTTCCTGTGTATTCATTTTAGTATAACTGGATTTTATTTTACATTTCTTTACTGATTGGTTGATCAATTTATGATCTAGGATTACCCCAGAACACCCAATTAACCAGCTGTTCCTAAGCTTGTATTTATACAGATGATCATTCCTCTTGAAAATTTTTCTCTTGTGAGAAAAATTTAATTTAATTAATTTTAATTAATTTCAGATAATTTATTCAACTTGCCACAATAATCTCATAAAGGAATCCTGACACCCAGTGGGCTTTCAGGCCCTCCTAGCTTGATAATTTACTAAGTACACTTGTTACTCCATTATTTGGGCCATCAGTAAAGATAAAGGATAGTACCAAACTCTTGAGTTAACCATTAGTAACCACTCTACAAGAGAAACTTCCTAACTGTTTGGGACTGTGGAGGTGACCTAACTGGACCACATTTCCTTAGATAGTTATGGGAAAATCACAAGAGACAGGATCAAAGGTCATATAAAGTGCAGATATACACTAACACCCAGGACTGCTACACTGTTATAAGAAGAAAGGGTATTGATTCAATCTTATATCTGTTGTGTTAACTTCTCTTAACACTTTGTTGCCTTGCAGGTACTTGAAAGTACGTACTTTGATTATTTTTTTCTATTCTTTTTTCATTTAAGAAAAGGGTCTGACTGATCTAAAATTCCCTGAGTCTTCCTTCCTTCCCTTTTTTAAGGCACAGATTCATCAATATATATAGCTATAAACTCCCATTGATTTCACAGACTTTAGAAAACAATGGTAAACTAGAAGCCCAAATACTTTTCCTGCTTTCTGGAGCCTCACTCACCCTCTGTTAGTTTTCAAAGATCAGTACTTACTTCTCCAAGGTTATCATGTCTCTACCTGGTTCTACTGGATCGATGACATAGTGGAGAGTCCTGCAACACCACCACCACATGCTTGTAATTTTTCCCTTCAGTAATTACTCATAGATAGATCTATTTCCTCCTACATTCTATATGGTGTAATGCTGTACATGAGAGGCCTATAATGCCTTAATAAAGGAAATGGTGCCTTGCAATTCTTTGTGTGCATTTTCCCCCAAAGAGATAATTGACTATTTATAAGTAGTTTCTAGGACATTTTAAAATTCTGTTCAGGCATGGCTTCAACCTTTTCTCAGAAACATCTTCTGGTAAAGCTGAATCATTTGTATAGCTACATATCAGTTGTAGTGTTACAGCTCTCTGATTTATCACATCTAGTCATAGACCTAGGGCACAAAGCTATTATAAATATGCTCAAATATATATATATGTTGTAACATAATTAAAATGTTAAACAAAGTGAAAAGCATGTTAGTAATTGACAAATGTTACATGTGGCTCTAATTCCACCTTGGCTTCTCACTGACATTCCCCTTCACAAATGCAAAACCTGACTGACTCCAATGACAATACACAACTTCCCTGATTTGTCTAAGGTATAGTCTTACATAATTTTTTTTCCTTATTATTTCCGTAAAATATAGAGCTTGCTTTCATTTATCTGCATATGAATATGAGTGTAAACTCTTTCATCATAGCAGTTTAAAACATTTTACATATATCAATATAGTCAGGCTATAATACCTCTGCACAGTAGGGAAATACTACCTTTCGTCATATATGTAAAAGTGAGGTAGAGAGAGATTAAGTTATTTATCCAAGGCCAGGCAGATAGGACGAGGATTCAGATTTTCGGCCCTCTTTTTCAGTCTCATGTCTGTCTCCTTTCCCTAGGTTTTACAATGACCTACATAAGACTGCCAAGAAATGCAAAGCCAGCAATAGACACTTTTAGCCTATATATAGCAATGATCATCTATCCTAGTTATCCAGGTATAGAACATATAATCTCATAGGACAATAAAGTTCTTTTAATCTTCTGGTTTAGCCCTTTGAGAGAAATAAGAAATCTAATTACCGGTACAGTACTTAACTGCACATCAAGAGGTTGAGGACTGCAATTCTATACATGATTTTTTTATCCACAAGCCGCAGATGAAGGAAAAGCTGATAGTGGTTTTTGACCTAAATTATCACCTAGCAGCTAGAGATTCTGCTCTTGGGAGAAAAGGATTCAGTGTCACTCTTAGAACTTCATACATCTCTACTCTTTTTTTAAATACTCATGTGTTTATCTGCAGTATAAATGCAGCTTTATGTAGAGGTTGAGGTTCTGTAAATATGAGCTCTACTAGAGAGCGGTGGATATGTATGTCAGTAAGGTTTTATTATGGCTCTATACATGTGCTAGAGTTGCTACACTAGCAGCGTTAAAAATAACCACTTTTCAGCCAGCATATCTGCACTGGCAAATCTGGTTGAGATACAGCAAGGCTTAGAGAAGACCACTTGTACTGTTCCAGCCCATGTCATTTGGGAAGGTGATGTTGGTCACTGGAAGAGCTCCTTTGGATGGCACCCTCTGTGTCTCATCACAGGTCCCTGCTGCTCTAGGTATGGATGAGCACATGAACTGGATTCCTTACAGTTGAAAGAAAACCAGAAGATGCATTCTGGGACCGCGTCTGATGTGCTCCAGTTGCTAAGGGGTCTGTAGGACAAAACTAGATCTAATCTTAAATGAAGCTCCTGCAATGTGCAGAGTGCAGAAGTTGGATCCTCAGCGCCAGCTGCTTTGTTCTCCAAATCCTTTCCTGTTATACTGCACTGCCTGCTAATGTAGGCATGGTTGGCATTGGCATGTTCGCAATATAGACTTGGTCTGATTCTGCATTGCTTGGCAACTCAGAATGAATTGCCAAGTGAGTGACACTAAGGTAAATCCTGACCCTATAAAAATTAGGTTCTTTCCGTTCAGTAAGGGCCAAGTAGGTTTACTATTACTCTGGTTACTGTTATTGGAGTCCAGTTTCATAAACAGTATTTTAGTAGGTTATTCTGCATCTGCATTAGTTCCCTGAATTCAGTTCACAATATGCTGCACAAATGCTTATGGCTATACAGTGCAGGCATGGTACAGGAATAGAAACGCACAGCTGGGAAGGAGGAAATGCTTATTTAAGCAGGCTTCAGCAGTATCGTTGCTGAATGTCACAGCATGTCAAACCTAATTCTGAAAAGTTCCCTCTGGAACATATTCTGGGGTAAGGAAAAGAGAATTTGACCGCAAATTAATGTATCGCATGGGCTTTTTCTGCAACTATGCAAGTACATATGCTATTTCAAAAGCATGTTAGTCACAACACAGAAAATGAAGTCAACTAAAGTGATAGAATATAAATATTTTGTATTGAAAACGTAATAATTGAATGGAGTACTAAAGTATGTTTTCCATCACAATCTGGTAATGCTTAAATCCTGGAGTGCTGAGACCACTGGCTTCCAGGCTGATCAATAATGTCTCATTGTCTTATGTTTCTTCCCTTAAACATCTGTTTCTGTTATTGTTGTCTTTTGTAGTGGTTTTAGACCTCTGGAATGCAAATAGACATTATGCTCTGGCTTCGTACAGCACTTAGAACATTGGGGGTCCTTATCCATAACTAGAGTTCCTGGGCACAACAGTAATGTAAATAATGCATAATAATTAATAAACATTGTACAAAATAATAAGTGACATGAGGAAGGGGAGCAAGAGGAAAGTGATTAAAAAAAAACCCAGGGAGGGTTAGACTTTTCCTGCATTTATTTTCACCACATTCAACTTACAGAGATTTTTGCACTGAATAACTAACACATTTCTTTTTCATAGAACAGCCAAAACCAGGGTGAAAAGTGACAAATAGAAATGTATAACACTTCAGTACTTGGCAACTATTGCTATTCAGGCATTATTTGACGCTCAGTCTCAACTGTATTCACAGCACATAAAGTTATGTTATGTCAAGAATGGAATACCTGTACTTTGCTATTTTACTATCAAATTGCCTCAATACTAAGAAACTCAGTAGTCATATTAATAAATAGTGACAGAAAGTGTGATAAATCTCAAGGAAAAAGCTAGATTCAGTGAACCCTAACAACATGAGAAAGATAACAGGATTTTTTTGTTTCTATAATATTAAAATAGGGGAAAAAAAAAAGCCAGGGGAAAAAAAGCTACTTATAAAATTGATTTAAATTGGCTAAATGGTATCAGATAAAAAATAGACTTTAAATTTTTTTTTAAAAGACAAATTCCAGTGATCCTGAAATTTTACTTTTCACCCTTTCTAGAAGAAAAAGCCTTGCTTTTTTTTTTTTAAATGTGAACTATTTTGCTCTTAAAAAACCAACCTAAATTAAAAATGGTAAGCTCTTCCAAAGGCTAATAAAACCATTTACCTTGCTCAGACTGTTTTTATATCTTACTTTGCTGGATATATCTTTAATGAGTTGCTAATGGATTTCCATCCCATTTTTTAATCAAATTTATTTTTCTCCACTCCCATGACAGAGTTAAATATGGTTTTGTAGCTATAACCACCACCAAGACAAAGTTGTCTTTGAAATATTTCCCCAGAAGCCCAAATTGTGGGCCCATGCCACCCTACTAAAGACACATGTGGTTGTGAAGAAGCCTGTTTTAGAAACACCTACACTGAAGCTTTGATCAAACGTAGGTCTAGAAAGGAAAGTCTCTGGTAAGGCAAATGTGCAAAAGCTCACACTTGGGAGAAATGAGTCTGTTGTGTACATTACCCTTGATGCTTTCTGGCAAGTGGGGTTAATATTCAATCAGCCTGTAATCAATGAAAAGACTGAAATGGGGCTGTGGAGCAAAAAAATCCATCTACTTGGTGAAGGTCTTTCTGTGTCTGAACTGGTCTACTCTGTATGCTTACAGAAGCAGCATGCCTAGGTGATCAGGTCAGGAAAAGCAAGTAGAATCTGTTTTAAACTAGCTGTGAATTTTATTACAGTGGCCATGCAGAGCAGCCTGTCATTTACATGGGAGAAATTATGAATTAAATGTGGCTTTGGTATACCATGAATAGTATTTTAACTGATGAAGGCAGACCGACAACACAGTGAGGATTCTTTTCATGTGTGATTGCACTAGCTTGGTAGTCTGCAAAGTGAAATTTGTAATTGTAGAATAAAAGAATTGTAGGCAGTCAAAACATTCTCATTTATTTTTGCAAACGGTCTCGTTGATTTGATCTTAGCAGCAAGTGCAACAGAGGGAAATCAATACATTACCCATAAGCCACATAGTACATTGCAGATGTTAATCAAAGCATACATATTGCTTTGAAGGGAAAATGTTGTTTTCGTATGTGCTCAGTAAAGCTCAGTGAAGTCAATGGAAATATTCCCATTGGCAAGTAAGAGTTTTTCATGGGGAAGGAGGAAATACCAGAGTGACTCTTCCTTTAGAGATAACAGCTACAGCTGCCATATGAAAAAGTTATTCCAGTGGAAAGCAAGCTAAAAATAAATTCAGGCAAAAATTCTTATGCTGAACTGCTTTGCCTGTTTTTGAGAAAGTTTTTGTTTTCTTGCCAAAAGCTAATATTCATGCCAGTGCTTTTTATATTTTTCTGTTATAAAACACAACATACAAGTATTTTTCAGAGTATTTAATATTGAAAGTACATTTACAGGTACTTCAGAAGCGTTCTGGTGGCAACTGTTGGCTGTCACAAATAAATCTCTTTTTACCCGCTATACTGCCAATCAGAAGAGCCTATTGTGGTACTTTTGTTCTGAGGAAGTCCCTTCTTGAAGCAGGTTTTTCAGAGTGTCTGTTTAATGTACAATATAACCTCCCTAAAAAGCACAGAAAAGCCTTTACAAAAAATATTTCAGAAGAGGAAAATAACTCAAGAGCCCTTCCTGTATCATAGTTTATTAACCACCTTACACAGGTGGGGAGCTATCAGGTCAGTAAATGCGTGATGAAGGATTAGGTAAATTAAAGAATCTCATGGGAATATTGTAGAAGCCCTTATCCATGGATGTGATTTAAGACAGTAAGGGTATAGCATCATGGATTTGTTATTTATATTCCTGTATTAGTAGGAACACATCAGAACCATATGAGTTAGAGAAACAGGCAAACCAGTTTGTCCTGTCTGCAAAAAAAATGTCTTGCAAGAAAACTGGCAGGCGTAACAGGAGGCCAGCCTGACTGAATGGGGAAAACCTAAGGTCAAACGCAAAAAGGAAGCATAAGGAAAGTGTAGGTGAGTAGGGTAGGGACTACCAAGGAAGAGTACAGATGCATTGCCTGGGCACACAGGGATGAAAATAGGAAGGACAAGGCACAGATATAGATTAAAAATTGGCAAGGAGTATGAAGGGTAGGAAGAAAGACTTCTATAGTTACCTGGCATCAAAAAGTACCCAAAGAAAATGTAAGCCCACTGCTGAGTGGGGTAGGCAACCCTGTGATGAAGGACATACATAGAAAAAAAGATGAGGCCTTGTTTGCCTCAGATTTTACTGGAGGACCTGCTTTCAGGCCTTCCATGCCTTTGCATCTAATAGCAAAGTTGGGGTACAGATGTCCTACCAGTGGTAGAGGAAGACTGAGTTAGGGACTACTTAAATCAGCCGATGTACAAAAAGTCCGTGGGACCTGAAGAGATGCATCCAGAAGTGCTGAGGGAGCTGGCTGATGTCACTGGAAGACTGCTTTTTTAACACAAATATGATATTCAAATATGTTATAGGTGTATTCACTGCCAAAGAAGCTTTTTCGGATGTTCGTCTGGAAGCCACCAGGAGCACGAAAACCAACCAAGCAAAAAAATGTTCCATGACTTCTTCATCACAGACATTTAGAAATAAAGATCCTCACACTCTCTTGGAGCGTCATTTCCAAAACTCGTATCATTCATGCCAGGAGGAGTGTGTATTTGTCCAATCTATTCAGTCAATTTTACTTCCAAGTAAGGAGTGCTGCTAAATTGTGTCACTTCCCATTAATCAACATTTAAACTTGACATCAAGCTGCAGGCAATCAGGTAATACTGAGAATGAGAGTGCATGACTATTGGTCAACCTACGTGTTTCCTTACCATTAGCTATCGACAATGAATTGCAAAAATGCAAAATTCATTTTCCAATTTTTTTTCTATGCCAACTAAAGCTGACAAGCTCAGAAAAACACTGCCTAGCTTTGAATCTATGGAAAACACACTGAAAGTAAATAGAAAACTACCCAAGGGGGAAACCACCCCCGATCAAAGGACTGAACAAGGGCAAAACAAAGTCTGTCCTTGAAATCCCTGCAAGGAGCTCTGAATTATTTTAATGGCATTGATGCCATTGTACTACAACGCTGACCTATTTGGGAAATGCATGCAGAATAGAGATGATATTGCAAATTGCAGTGATAAATATTTAGTAAATGATAGTGTAGACTGCCCAGAAATAGAGGAAAGAAATGGGAGCAAAAATAAAGGGTTATGTTTTGACCCATTGAGATGTTCATTTCCTAGTCATAAACCAAAGAAGTTCTGAAGCACATGCTCATCTTTAAAGATCTTAATGTCCAATTGAACATATTTAATTTATAGAATCATAGAATAGTTTGGGTTGGAAGCGACCTTTAAAGGCCGTCTTGTCCAAGCCCCCTGCAATGAGCAGGAACATCTTCAACTGCAGCAGGTTTCTCAGAGCCCCATCCAACCTGAAATGGAATGTTTCCAGGGATGGGACATTGACCACCTCTCTGGGCAACCTGGGCCAGGGTTTCACCACCCTTGTTGGGAAAAATTTCTTCCTTCTATCTGGTTAAAATCTGCTGTCGTTTAGTTTAAAATCATTACCCCTTGTCCTACCGCTACAGGCCCTGCTGAAATGTCTGTCCCCATCTTTCTCCTAAGTCCCCTTTAAGTACTGACAAGCTGCAATAAGGTCTTCCCAGAGCTTTCTCTTCTCCAGGCTGAACAACCCCAACTCTCTCAGCCTGTCCTCAGAGGAGAGGTGTTCCATCCCTCAGATCATTTTTGTGGCCTCCTCTGGACCCACTCCAACAGGTCCATGTCTTTCCTGTGCTGAGGGCTCCAGAGCTGGACGCAGGACTCCAGGTGGAGTCTCACCAGAGCAGAGGGGCAGAATCCCCTCCTTCGACCTGCTGGCCACGCTGCTTTGGGTGCAGCCCAGGAAATGGTTGGCCTTCTGGGCTGCGAGCACACATTGCCAGCTCAGGTCCAGCTTTTCATCCACCAGTATCTCCAAGTCCTTCTCCATGGGGTTGTTCTCAATCCCTTCATCCCCCAGCCTGTACTGATACCAAGGGTTGCCCCAACCGAGGTGCAGGACCCTGCACTTGGCCTTGTTGAACCTCATGGGGTTCACACAGGCCCATTTATGGAGCCTGTCCAGGTCCCTCTGGATTGCATCCCATCCCTCAGGAGTGTCAACTGCACCACTCAGCTTGGTGTCATCTGCAAACTTGCTAAGGGTGCACTTGATCCCACTATGTCATTGATGATGATATTAAAGAGTACTGGTGCCAACACGGACCCCTGAGGGACACGACACATCACCAGTCTCCATCTGGACATTGAGCCATTGACCACTACCCTCTGGATCTGACCATCCAACCAAATCCCCATCCACCCAACATTCTACCCATCAAATCCATATCTTCGCAATTTGGAGAGAAGGATATTGTGGGGTACCATGTCAAATGCCTTACAGAAGTCCAGATAGGTGACATTGGTAGCTCTTTCCTTGTCCACTGATGTGGTCACTCCATCATAGGAGGCCACTAGGTTGGTCAGGCAGGAATTGCCCTTGGTGAAGCCATGCTGACTGTCTCAAATCACCTCCCTGTCCTCCATGAGCCTTAGCATAGCTTCTAGGAGGATCTGCTCCATGATCTTCCCAAGCACAGAGTTGAAGCTGACAGGTCGGTAGTTCCCAGGGTCCTCTTTTCTACTCTTTTTAAAAAAGGGTGCAATGTTTCCAGTCTCCAAGGATGTTACTGGACTGCCATGACTTTTCAAATAACATGGAGAGTGGCTTGGCAACTATGTCATCCAATTCCCTCAGGACTCTGGGATGCATCTCGTCAGGTCCTGATAACCTTATGTATGTAATTTATACATCTAAAGTCATGCATACACTTAAATGTGCTGCTAGACTGGATGCTCAGTACCTTCCAGAATCAAGCTCTTGTCCAAGTCTTGAATGTTAACATTTAATAAGGAGATTTCTCATTCTTCATGTCCTTTAGTAACATGTTTTGTAGTGTAACTAATATATATGAGTGATATACTAACAGAGAAATGTGGCATGAGAGAGAAACCAATCTTTTCAAAGAATGGTTTGAAAGTAGTGCCGTTCAATGCTGGACAGTTTAATATAATTGGTAAAACTTTTTATTTGAGAGTTGAAGAGGCTAACCTCCCCAGTAGTCCGTCCCTCTCTGTCAGCAGAGGCTTCAGTGTTCCCAGCTAAAGCATGTCCAAGGGAACTCTTGATTTGGCATGACAAAGGGAAGCAGAAATCTCTGGCAGGGGAGGGAAATTCCTAAAATGGATCTGCCACTGACAGAACAGACTCGTTCTGGAAAACTCTGCCCTCAGCTGCTAGTTCCCATGCCCCAGCTGGAGATTCCCACTTTCCTGCTGTGTGACAAATGCCAAGTCAACTGTTCATGGAGCCACTCTAACTGAGTAGGTGGAGTCCATAGCAGGGGGCAGGACACCTTTCTTACTGTCATTTACATGTTGGTTATCACTTGTTCTTCCAAGACAATATTAATCATCTTAGTTAAAGTCTTTATGGGTTTCCCAGATAATTAATTCAATGCATATGTAAAAGTCAAATGCTTACATTTACACAATGAAATGAAGGAATGGTACCAGAGTATTTATTTGCATTGTCCAGAAAACAACAACAAAATATTTCAGGCAGGCAGGTGTGCATGACGGACAGCTAAAAGAGATTCTTCTACCTAAGGAGAGTTGACTTCTCAAAAACCTGCCTCACTTCCCACCTTAGCAAACGTCGGTCCCAAACGATTCTCAAATTTCTTTTCTCCCTAAGGCTTCACACACTTCTCTGAAAACGGGAACGTTGCAGCTACTGCCACTAAAATGCTGGCTGCCTGTGATTCATTATCTAACTAAACTACTGTCCCTCTGCCCTGCTCATAGTGTAAGGCAGGGAAGAGACAGAGAAGAAGAGCAGAACTGAAGAATCTCTTGTAGCTGTCAATTGCCAGCTTCCTTGCAGGGTCACGGAGTGACTTCTCTCCAGCAGAAGCTGCAGCAAGGATTTTAGTGGGATGAGCATTTGAAAAACCTGAGGCTCCTGCTGCTCCTCATCCTTCCCTTTAGGCAGCCAAACCCAAGAAAGGCACACCATGAGATTTCAGTTAGACACAAAATACGTCCCATTGCAATCACAGCTCTGCTGTCCATTCATTCTACCTGAAAGTTCAGAATGCCTTCTCTACTTGGGCTAGGCTTCGTTTTATGGCACTATAAATGTATTCCATTTACAAGTGTGAAAGCAGCACTACCTTGTTCTGCTAGGGAACAAGCCATGGACCAACCCACCCCTGTGCTGCATTTCTGTGTGTGTTTGATATGCCTTTGAAAATACGTGACATTATGCTTACAGGTAAATCAAGAATAAAGTGATTCAAAAGAGATATATTTATTAAAATGCTGAGAAGCCATTTAAACCCTTCTCTTGCCCAGTACCTACCTGCACGAGTGATCTGAATTACTAGTATTACTAGCATTCTGCCAATGGCATTGACTGCTACATATAAGAATTAGGCAGGATGGAGCTACACTGGAAGCTGTAGGGCATTCACAAAGCACAGCATTTTTGAAATTGGGATCTGTAGCCAAGAAAGCATAGTGTGTCCTTTTGCATACCTGCCCCAGGGAAAATGTTAAGAGATTCTAGCATCTATTATCAAACCAAATAGAGTTCAGTTCCATTCATATCGTTCCTATATTAAGTGTACTTAAAAGAAAAAAGCAACATCATCAGAGGTCAGACCTTATATTTGAAAGAAAAATCTTAAACTGCATTCAAAATAATATCAAGCCTGTCTAGAGACATTTAAAAAAAACCCCTGATCATTCATTTAAGAAAGAAGGCTAGATGGAAATAAATAAAAAGATGAGAAAATCGTTTTTCCACTACTATGTAAAACTACTTACTTGCATGCACCATTAACTTTCAAGATATACTGAAGATGTTCTTTCAACAAACCAAGCTGCTCCCAAATGGCTGTATGCACGAAGGGATGCTTTTTGTCTATGTCCATTTCTACTTCAACTTTATAGGGAGCAGGGCTTCAGCTTCTGTAAACAAACAAAGACTCTGGAAATGTGTGGAGAAGTGGCGAGTAAGGCTGGGAAAGGTCTGCAGCAGTGACGAGTTTGCCAGTACATTTTTCAGCATTGCCTGGGAAGGAGAGAAAGGGTATAATCACCCTCGTATCAGGAGGTGCTCCTTTCTGTATAAATATTTAAAAGCATAATGAGTCCTGTGCTACGGTGTTGAGATGTCCTTTCACCACTAGCTGATACACTGTACCAACTCCTGCTCGTCTCCACCTACTATTAAAGTTGCTCCCTCTTGGGAAAAGCTGGAAAAGCTTGGGGGACAGAGGCTCGCTTGTCACCGCTCCGCCTGCAGCGGCTCGCTATACCCTCACGCGGCTTCGCGGCTCCTGCGGTGAAGGCCTCCAGGCCCTGCGGGGGCCCGGCACTCCTCCAGGCACCAAGAGTTGCTGAGCGCGGGCCGGGGAGAGCCGGGGCCACCCGGGAAAAAGCGTCCGGCTGCCCGCCGGCCCTTCCCGCCGCGGCGCCTCAGCCCGGTCCCCACCGCGCTCCTCGTTGTCCCTGCGGGCCTCGGGCCGCCTCCCTCCCCGGCGGGTGGCCGAGGGCACCGCCGGGCGGGGACGGGAGCCCCGCCCCTCGCGCTGCGCAAGCCCCGCCCAGCGCCGCGCTGCACTTTTAAGCGCGCGGCGAGGGGTGGACGGGCAGCGTCACGTGCGGCGGCGGGGCTGGAACCCCGAGCTCGTTCCCGGCCGGCTGAGGCAGCGCCCCTCGCCGGGAGCCGTCGGGTTCCCCGCGGCAGCGCGCGTGCGCGCACCCGTCGTTGGCTCGGGAGCGCGCTCCGGCCCGGCCCTCCCCCTTCCGCCCGGCGTGCGCGCGCGGGAGCCGCGGAGCCGCGGGAGCGCCCCGCTCGCCCGCCCTCCCTGCCTCCCGGCGGCGGCAGCAGCAGCAAGGAGGGCGGCGTGCGAGGATGGAGCTGTTCCAAGCCAAGGACCACTACATCCTGCAGAGCGGGGAGCGGGCGCTGTGGTGCAGCCGGAGGGACGGCAGCCTGCAGCTGAGAGCCGGTGAGCCCCCCACCACGGCGGCGGGGCCGGGGCGCGCCCGCGTGCCCGTTTCCTGTGTGGGGAAGGGCGGGCCGGGACGCGCCCGCCCGGCGTGCCCTCGTCGGCGGGCGATGGTCGGGGAGAGGGTCGCTGAGAGAGCAATGGCGGTGGCGGAGCTGCCCTCCGCGGGCCGACGGAGGGGACCACCCTGAAAGCCGCCGAGGGCGCCTGGTCGCGGTGCCGAGCCCGGGGTGAGGGCGGGGGGGGGGGGGCGGCAAGCGCTTGTGCACCGGAGTCTCCCGGAACGTGCCGCGGGTCGGTCCTGTGGGGCTCGGCGCTCCGCGGGCGGGGCTGACCGCCGCTCTCCGTCGCCGCGGCCCTCGGGGGGCAAGCCCGGGCTGCCGCCGCCGTCCCCGCGGCCGTGGCTCCGCGCTGCGGGATAACGCGGGGCGCGCTGCGGCGGAGGAGGTCACGCGTGTCCTGGCACGGGCTGGCCCAGCGGGGAGCGAACCTTCCGCAGGCGGAGGAGCTGTTTTGCTTGCGCGATGTGTTTGTTGCCCCGCAGAAGTCGGGGTGCCCCTGCCGACTGCCCGTGCTTCACCTGGGTGGCTTGTACTGCTGCAAGGCGTCTGGTCACCCTTGCTGGAGCATCGCTACGTGAGGAAGGGCCATCTTGTCTTGGTGGCAGCCTTATGTAAGTGATGCTTGCCAGGGTGGCTGATAAATGCTGATCGCATCACGAATGTGCTCCGTGGTCTCCTCTTTCAGGAGAAACTGAACGGCTGTCTACACCTGTATATTGTTCCCAATTATTTTTCAGTGACTGTAGGTGGCTTAAGTGACAATTGCAGAGCGGGGCTACGCATATTAGTATCAGGCTGTGGAGAAGGTAGTGGGAACAAAAATTGTAGGTGGTGTGGTGTTAACGGAAATTTGGAAGCAACAGTAATTATAATACCCTGTCTGGGAGGTTAGTCAGTTAAAGGTGTCTACAAAATGAAATACCATCCTTAGAAATTAGTTTGCTTTGAGTAATATATGCAACTTAGATGTAAAGGATCATAGTGTATCTGCTTATAGGTTAAAAATACAGCTGGATGTTTCACCAAACGTGGCAGGCTGCACAGATGTTACTTACAACTTTATAAAACTGGGATCCATGTTATGCCAAAAAAGCCAGTTAAGCGTGCATATGACCAGGTTGGCTATCTGAGTACAGTACACTTCATGAGCTTTTTTTAAAAGTCTGGGAAAACTTTACATGTAAACATCAATACCACTGTTATCCGTGTTTATCTGAAGAACTCTTTCATACTGGTCTTTCTTGTGTTATGTTTTCATATTTGAGTCATGTCTTGTCAGTGCAATTTGTTTGTGTGTCTTAGATAAAATTACAGTTTGTCTCAAGTTAACATGACTTATTCTTGTCCAGCAGCTTCACTTATGGCTGAAAGTCCAGTAATATATAAATCACCTTACAAATACTTGATGTTAAGCTAGCAAACAATACTGCTAGTCAATGCAGTGCATGTTTTTACAGGGGTGGGGAAAAAACACCCCTCAGTTTTAGATTTGCAATAGCAAAGGCTAGTGCCCAGCGGTTAGTCTGCATGCTGTTCAGCAGCCTTTTGTCCTTACTCTACCTTTAAATTTTCAGCCAGTATACATGTGATCCTTATTGTGTGTGACCTACAGATTAATGAAAGGTAATATGATATTAAAGTCTCTTATTCAGCTTGAAACTCGATTGTTAGTCACGTTTTCCCATTTCAATGTGTTTGTAGCTTTGTTTTTCCAACCCTGTCTGTGGATCATCTTATTGAAAGTGGGCTCTAGGGCTGTGAAATGAAAGACCTTAGTATGTTAAAAGTAAGCCCAAGAAAGAAACAGTTCTCTCACAAGAAGTATTTCTTGGATCAATAGCTCTTGCTTGTATTAAGACAAAGCTGGATATCCTCAAGTTTACAATTTTTATTACATTTGACCATTTATAATCAAGGCCACTGACCGGAAATGAGTAAATGGATTGCTGTGTGATGAGTCACTGCTGTATTAAAAAAAACCCACGAAGTCGTAACTTGTGTTCATTGACATGTTTAATAGTCGATCAAAAGGCTATAATCTAACTATGTGTCTTGTTTTTGAGGGCCTTGGCTTTATTCTGTCCCACAGAGGCTGCTCTGAATTAATGGATTGAAACGGATAATACTGGCAAACCTTGCAAAGTATTGCTTTATATGATAGGTCTCAATCTAAAGAGCTGATGCTACGCTTTATAATATCCTCCTCCCTCAACTATAAAGGCATGTTCAGAAATTTGCTAATCATGAAAGCTGTATTTCTGACCTCTTTGAATTACAGAGAAAACAGCTTGAATTAAAACAGCAAATATTTACCCTTTTTTGCCTATAAGCAAAGTCTGAGGTTGGCCCTAGTTTGAAGGATGTCTGCCTATGTTTACAAGATGTTTCTGGTGGTTTTTTCTCTGAAGTGAAAGCACTAATGAGTCACCTGCAGGAAGCCCATGACTCATTTTGGCATCATAGATTTTGTTGGGAATTTAGCTGTCTACAGTGTATTTTTTTTTTTTTTTTAGTGTAGTGAAGAAAACATGTGGTGTTCAACCATGCTCTAAGTACCTGACATCAGGTCTTGATCGGGATTTCACTCTTGGTTTACTCTGTTTATGCTCTGTTTGGCTATTCCTGACTGGTAGTTCTATACAGATTACAAACACCATTTTATTGATGCTGTTGGTATAAATAATGTATTTATCTATGCATTTGTACGCACATATAAAAAAGAGCAAAAGTACTGAAGATACTGAATTCTCACCATTTTCTTAGCAGCAGAAAAAGGAATGAGAGAATTTTATGGGTTGAAAACTTCTACTACCATTGTGTTTGCCTTCATAATACTCCAGGTAGTAATGCCAGACTAAGATTGGGAGTAGTTGCTACTAAGGCTATTGCTAGCAGTAATGCTGGTTCCCACCACCCTGAAGAAAAAAAACCTATGAGATATTTTGGGTGATACACAGATTGGAATTATTCTAACACAACTTTTGGGGACTTCATGCTCAAAGACTCCATCACCTCTGCCTGTAAGAGTAAGGTGGTGGTAAGATGTGTCTTGCCTCTGGAGCTCTACCTAGAGGCAAATGAGCATTTGTTTGTTTTAAACACTTTAGGAAATCAGTGTTACAGTACTGATTTTCATCTGTTGAAAATGGTTGTGAATCAACAACTGAAGCAATGCCTCTTAAATATTCTTCTTTTAATAAGAGACATGTTACCAAACACTATTTTCGGAGTGCCAGGGAACAGATTTCAGGTTAGGTGTCTTACTATGATAGTGTGAAATATTCTCTGAATTACAAATCATAAGGCTGTCTAATATTCTGTCTATGTTGCTTGCCTTACTCCTCAGAGACCTTACAGGAGTCATGTAGAAATTACTTGTCGGAATTCCTGAGCTGCTGTTCATGGCTGTAGACTGGAGGAGAAGAGTAGTTCCTTTGTTTGAAGTCTAATGTCTGTAAATGCCCAAGTGAAGGCCTTGATCTAGTGAACGACATAAGGAGCAATGCTACTGATAACAAGAGATGTATCTGTAGGTTTAAGGCTACAGAATAGTCCTAAGCATGGCTCTGAGGGATGATGGACTGGGTGTTAGCTCATGCTACCGAATTAAGTATTTCATACAAAACTGTCTTCCTGAATTTCAGTAGTATGTCCTGGAAACTGCCTGTCTGCTCTGGAAAATTAATTCCAGGGGAGGTAGTAGTTGTAGCTTTAGAAAAATTCTCTCCATATTTCAAGTTACTTCATAAGCAACCTCAAGCTGTTTTTTTGACACTTTTAGCTGCAACGGTTACTGAACTGTTTCTCACCCTTGCCTGCTCATTCTGTTCCCTCTTTTTCCATAGCCTTTCTTAAATGTCAGCACAGCATACTTGTGGTGTATGTGACAAACCAGATGTCAGAACTGATCTGTATTAGCTGCAACCCAGCGAGAATGTATGCTTAAAAAATCTTGAGCGGTTAGTTCCTTGTTGCTGCTTGCTCCTTCTTGCAAAAGAGAACTGAGAGGACTAGGAGAGAGAGGTGGGCTGCTGTATATCCTTCATCTGCTTGAATATAGTAAATTTAGTAGCTTCTGACTGTGAGGAGAGCTTCAAATGTATTTACCAGAAAGAAATTATTTTCTACTTTTATTAAATAAGATCTCCTTTGTAATTCCATCCTTAATTCTTTTCATGGAGCATAGTAAACCTAAACCTGAGACTTAAATGGGCTGATAGTATGCTACACCCTAACCTGGTGAGAATCAAATAAATCTTGAGGTGAGATGTTTCCTGTTGAGTTGTAGTAGCAGACAACAAGTTGAACATAACAGGAGTGTTCCTGTCTTTTTTTTTTTTTTCTTTTCCTTATATGAAGAGGTCTGGAAATGCCAAAAATGTTGTTGCCTTTTTTTTTTGTGGTGATCTGAAAGTTGCTTGCTTTGTGAAGGACACACATCCCCATGCCCACCCCACCCCAAAGTGAATTTGTAATTCAGGTGGATTTGTGGCTTGTATTTTGCTAGCAGATGTTAGGCTCATCTTTCATCTCATGGGTTAGCATTGACTAAATAGTGAATAGGAAATTGTAGACTAACTGCAACTAAAATATTTAGAGCAGAAGGCACTGACAGGTAGCAGCCTTTCAATTAAGAAGGGTCTGCATCTGTATCAAAGGCTTGCGTTGTTCTTACTAAGTTCTTTCACAGTTTAACAGTGTGGGTGATATTTCAGATGTATGTGTAAGGAAACATTAAAACTTTAGAGGACTTAAGTTTTAAACTGTTTGTAGTAAAAGGTGACCATTTATTTGATATGCTACTTACATTCCAATCTACAGTACTTGTTTTGAAAGAACATGATTATTTTTTTAAAATGGTCTTTAATTTGATAGTAGTACACATACAGGAGAAGTCTTATGTTGCTGAAGTTATGCCCTAGAAAGTAATGGTTAATCCTGTACCTTCTCAAGCAGAGAGGTTTTTTAAGACCCTTCCCTGAAGGTTTTGGGTGACGACAGAACGTGATTTGGTGGGCGCTTGCTGGTAATGAGTGAGACTGACAACAGGAAAACACTTTCTCTTGCTTCTCTTCCGAACTGCTGTGCCGCATGGCAGCTGCAGCAGGAGCCCTGAGATGTCAAGGGACTGCAGTAACTTCCACTAAATGCTTCCCTTGAACCGTGAGACTTCTCAGATGGTGGTTTAGAGTTTTCTTTCAGAAGCAAATTCTTCAATGCAAGAGCGAACAGGTCTCAAATACAGCTTAATTAAATATTGAATGTGTGTTTCAGAAGCTCATTCTGTTAGGGTTGTTTATTGAGACTCAGGGTCCAGAGTTAGGCAGACTGTACTTTGTTTCCCCCCCCCCCCCAAATGTCTCAGAGATTTGAGACTACTGACAAAAGTTTTTTTGTGTAGAAGTTGAGAAGTTTCATGATTCATGTGTAATGTTATAAAGAACATGATTTTTTTAATATACATAGCGGTCTTTAAAGAATAAGATACAAGTTTGGTAACTCAAAATTTGCTTCTCATTAAGTGTTAAACTTGCTATAAACATTAAAAAAGTAGTTCTGTTCATTGAATGTTCTGGATTTGTTATAAAAATGCATATGGTTATTCTGACTGAGAAATTCACATGCACAACTAAATCTGTATTGAAACCCCACTATCCTGGTATGATAATCTAGCTTGATCTAGGATGATTTAACTTGTTTCTTTATTTAAACAAACAACAACACAAAAAAAACTTTCCCCAATTTATTTTCAGTGGTGATTTAGCCATATCACTTACTCTTGCAAGAATCACTTGCAAAAATCTTAACCAGGCAATGACAGTTGTTAAAGACAGAATACAAAAACAGAGCCCACTGAGGAGGGGTGTGCCTGTGGGTCTCTGCAGGTTTTTCTTCTCCCTCCATCTGTTTAAACCTTTTGTGAAGTGCTCTAATCCCTGTCTGGAGTTAATGCTTCCAGCTGATCATATTCTAATTGTATCCTTATTTGTTAAAATCATTGCATTTCACATGTCTTCATAGGAAACGAAGTAATAGGAATGGAGTATCAAAAAGAGAAGAAATTGCTGGACAGATTTCTAGAGGAGGAATTTGGAAATAGAGCAAAAACCCTTTTTATAAAAGCTCTGCTTTAGTAAACAGGCATACTAGTACTCAATGATCAGCCGTATAGTCTTGTTCCAAACATCTCTAATTTCTCCCCCAATTAAAACTGGGAGAGGATTTTTTTTTTTTTCCTGAAAAGCTGAACCAAAATGAATGGAATTCCACTTGAACACTTAGGTTTTCCTTTTGAGGAAGAAATTTTACTTGAAGTCCTGAAACAGTGTTCATTGTATCTTTGAAACACTGAAAACAAGGCACTTGAATGTACTTTGAGCTCGAACATACACTCTATTTTGAGTAACGTAGTAAGTATTTACCCCTGATAAATGTTAGGGATAGTAGGCAAGATCATATTGAGATGCATAAAAGATGCCAGCATTGTGAAAAACAGAACTCTGAGCCAAATTTAAAAGTAAATGACCTTGCCCGAGAGGTACTTGCAAATTGTAAATGGCAAACGTGCTGGTCCATCATTCCCTGTTAACTTTCAGTTTTCTCTTTTTCTCAGTTTAAGAAAAACAACAACTTTTCCACATATGGCTGATGCTTAAGTTTTTCCCTGTACTGACATGTCTTCCAGTAATGTTTAAATGATATATTGCTTGTTGGCATTTGATTAAATAGTCAAATTGTCTCCAGCAGTCCAAAGAAAAAGGGGAGGGGGGGGAAATAATGTGGTGTATGTGTGGCATGAAATCCTTTACTTTCTATTCCCGAAACACATGTGCCAAATTTTTGAGTACAATTCCCTTATTTAGTGTTTGAAATGGATGTTGCCAATTTGTGGTTATTTTTCTGCTTTGAGTTTGATTACTTGGGCAGTCAGAGAGGGACGTTAATTATGGAGTGAGAAGCAAAGGTGACCGAGAGGGAAAACTTTACCTTGCTTAGACTTGGCTCACCACAGCTATACCAGTATTTCTCTCATGGCTCTTAGAAAGTATTAACGTCAGTTCAGTGATAAGTAAAACAAACTATTTTTCATAATGATGAAATCCTTCTGCTCAATTAATGTCTATACTTAAATCTTTGGAGGATGGGATAGCTTTCTTGCATCTCTTTTGAGTACAGCTGTAACCTGAGCAAACTTTTTAAAACATCATATTTTCAGAACAAGGGAACACAGTGTTTAAACTGTCAGTTTTGTAAGTAGGTTTGAATAAAATCTTTCTCCTGCCTTTCTGGTAATTTCCCTCTTACAAAGTAAACAGGATTAAAAAAAAAAAATGCAGACAACCTACTCTTTTCCTAGCTTTAAGGATATACCCAAACAACTTGAGCTTTGTTGAAATACCAGCTGAAAATGGAAATGTGTGTTGGTCTGTAGTAATATTAATTAATACAGTGTTGTTAGTTTTGGAAGGAGAAAAGATACTGTTTCCTTACCAGTATCGCTTCTGAGAAAGTATGTGTTTACTAGCAGAGTTCAGCAGTGTGGAAGAAGAAGAAAGGGAAATTCTACAGTCAAAAAAACCCCAAAAACAAACACCCAAACAAAACAAGCAAACAAAAAAGACCAACCACTTCAGTGGCTTAGTGCCTATTTACATTTTAAGAGAGTCACTGCCGGTCACTTAACGGATTTACAGGTGATGCTACTCTCAAGCAGTTGAAATGCATCTAACAGCTTGTTGCACACGTTTAGTCACGTATAGCAGTGGTCTCTAAAGTGGGGTGCACAAGACAATCCACTGGGGTGTGGGAAGAAAATATGTTGTACCATTAATAAAATAATCTTAAAATAGTGTGTATTTTATCTTATCCATTTAAAACATCAGTTTTTGTGTATATTTTATAATGTATGTAATAGTAATGCAGTAGGATATGTATATAATTTATAAATATACATATATTTGGGGAGCATGCTAAAATATTTGTTTACTGATGTGGTACGTGACAAAAAAGTTCGGAGGCCACTGATCTACAGGGTCAAATCCTGTTTGGAGGGAAGATGTTTCACCTGGTAACAGCAACTGGCAGCAGCAGTTGTAGTACAGGAGTTCCTTGTGCAATTACTTGTAGTACTGGATACTCTCCAGACAACTGAGTGTTTTCTATATGTTTTTAAGTTTCCTCAGCAATGCCTGATGACTCGGGGGATTTATAACTGCAAGAGAATACAAAGAAGTGTTCTTTATCAAAATGAGTAGTAAGGATTAATTTTTGTTGGGTACTTTCTCTGGGATTTGCATCCTGCTTTTGCAGCAACAATACAAACTTGCGTTGTATGTTCCCATCCCCGCTGCTTTAAATCTGACACTATTACAACCTGAATATCACTTGAACTGTTCCTGTTCATCTAGTCTAGCCTTGAGATACTGAAGGGAAGTGTCCCGAGAAACTAGATCACTGTTTCGTTTTCCTGGACACAAGCGGGTGGATGTGTACTTTGTAGTGTCCTGTGCTTCTACAGTTGAGGTGGGCACTCTGTAAGGACATTCCATGGAATTACTGTTTCAAATACATCCTTCTCATTATTGGGGAATGGAGAATGAGCAGGCTTTCTAGCAAGGCTGTAAGGTGTCGTAGCAAGGAGAAGGCTAACTGGGATTTTTTTTGAAATCCTCCCAAGTGTAGCCTAGCAGTAGGTTTCTTAAGGGGCGTGGGGGTTTGTGGGGCTGACTGGGGAGAGGTGGTGATTTCGTTTCTCTCTAAAGCAAAGCATTTCAATTCTGAGTGATTGAGGGCTCTCAAGACTATAACGCTTACAGACCAATTAAATATAATTAAAAGAGGTGATTAGCTGAAGGGATAACTTGTTTAAAGTTTGGGGAAGAATGTGGAAGCAAATAAAGTTAACACTTCGTGACAATTAAGAGCTTGTACTTGTAATGCTAAATGTCTTGATACTCTTCCATCTTTCTGCAATTACAATAGCTTAAATATAAATTTAGAAATCTGCTGGAAGTTTTATTTGCATTAGCAGTACTTTATTTCCTACAAGAGAAGGAAGTTCAAGTTTATACTCTTAAGTCTTCCCAGTTAATTTGTAATCTCTTAATCCTGGCTAATATTTCAGAACACTACTCAAAGATGAACTGTAACTTCGAAACAGACTTTCTTTTGAAAAGCCGTAAGAGGTCATAAGGGTCAAATAGTGCTAATAATAAAGTCTTGTAGTTGTCTTTGATGTAAAGCAGACATAATTTAGAGACAAATATCTCATATCTATTTAAAAATAGTATAGATGGTTTTTTCCTGAAGGCTAACACTTCAGGTGTCAAAAGTTACATCAGGAGAGCTGAAGGATTTACTTTGACTTTTTGCAGTGAGTTACTCAGCTTTTACTTTCTATATATAAATGTCTATTGCTTGTGTTGAATGGTGAGAATTACTACTCTCAGGCTATGGAAAGAATTTTTGAGAAATAGCATGCATTTATGTCTGTGTTTATACACTTACATATAAACTGAGCTTGAAGTTCAGTCATGTTTTGTATGTTTTCATGCCAAGTACACTGACAGAAAACACCTTCTAGCCGAGGTCCATTCCTGACAGCCAGCAAAGTTTGAGGAAGATGAGAGGAGTATGCTCCCTGAACTACAGCAAGATTGGAAGTTAAATAGTTATAGCTATTTGTATTGAACCAGGCAGCTGCTCAGTGGTGAGGGCTGGATTCCAGTGATTGCAAATGAAATCTTTTTTTCATCCTGCCTTCTCCCCAAAGGGAGCTGATAGCCTTCCTCAGACTCTTCAGACTTGCCTAGAATCATTCAGTGTTGAGCAAGTGTCTTATCCTAAAGCAGCGGTTCATTTTCTTATCAGAATTTGTGCCTGACCTCAGATCAGCTCTGCTGGTGGTAGACTGGAGAAAGAGCTAGGAAGCAGTTTTGGCTTTTGATGCTCTTCCAAGTTGCTTTTGTATCTATCACCTTCAGAATTAAAATCTGAATCTAAAACAAAAACACAAAGAATTACAGAAAGTTCATCTGGCATTGCATGGCCCTGCATTATTGCTGGTAAGCTCTGAGCGGTGTTGGTGGAAGCAATCGCATCAAAGCTGGTTTTGTTCTGAATCTGTGACGGAAGTTCTATTGTGCTGCAACTGCAATGCTGATACAATCACTGTGAATGGTAAATGTATCGGCAGTGATTGTTAACCTCGGATAGGAATCATCAAAAAGAGGCAATGCTTATTTCAATAGCTTGAATTTAGTTAACAGGTTAAGGGAAAGAATGAGCAATTTTGTACTTTGGGATGGAAACTTGGTAAGCAAGTACATACCTCAGAGTATTAAGGGCACGTGTTAAGACCTATCAAACCCTAGCAATGCTCTCAAATGGAAACGTGCTGAGGATACCAGAGAACTCCCCAAGTCAGGGAAGATCTTCCATGGGGCTCAGCTCTCGTGGTGATTCTTTCTGTACACAGCTTCCTACTTTCAGCTTTGAAGGACAGTGACTATTTTGACAGTGCTCTCTATCACCAGCGCAATACTGTAAGGAGTCTCTTTCAACAAACCTTGTGTTGCAGTTTCAGGTTGATGAGTCTTTGTACCTGCCTGGCTGAGTTTCAGGAGATCAGTAGATGACTAGTGTGATATCTATAGGAAGATAAATCGGGGGGGGGGGGGGGGGGGGCGGGGCGGAGAGTAACTGTATTGATAAATTGCTTTGAGATATGTGAAATACATTTAGGTCTGTTTTGGGTGTAGAGGAAAGTCCAGTGTTTCCTTTGATAGAGCCTGGTGGTAGTTAATTCTTATTGATAAGGCATTTCTTTAAAAAAAAAAAAAAAGAAAAAAATTCAAGCTTGCTATGTGTCGTTTCAGCAGTCAGAAGTGTGGCCACATGTCGTTTATGTAGGCTATCTCAAAAATTTTAACTGAGGATTTTCAGTTTTGTTTTGTATGGTTACTTTCCCCGTTGGCTTTAAAAAGGTGCAAATACCTTCTGTAACACATGTAACTGTCTACCAACTTAGACTGCCTCTTATTCTTCTATATTTTTCTTATATATTTTTCAGTGAAAGACTAATCCCCTGCAGGCTTGCAGTTAACTTCCTGGGATCTCTGTATATTTAAAATTGTCACATAAGCAAAGATTAAGTGGTTATAATTTTCAAAGATACAAGGTGGTGGCTGAAGATAGCTGCTGCCAGAATTGCCAGACAGACTAAATGACTGCAAGCAATCAGTCTTGACCAATTTTACAGTGTTAGACAAATGTTGGAGACAGCTTCTTCCAAAACAGAGTAAAGAGAGTGCACTCAACATCAAAGCCTATATTCTTTGGGGATCGGTGGGGGGGAAAGACAGTTAAACATTTTAATTTAGTTCATCCATTTTACATTTCCAAAGTGTACTCCTCAAGAGCAAGAGGTTCATACCAGTATTTACTGTAGTGATATTTATTCAGCATGATTGGGTGTTGGCTCCGAATCGAGATATGGTTGTCACACAGGAAATTGAGCTATAACTAGTAATGAACTTCTAATCAGAAGGTCAGAACCAGATGTGTTTTGTTTTAGAAACAACTTGCTTCTATACTGTCACACATACTTTCCTATAGAAAGTTCTCCAGAAATTGTGTAAGGAAAAAAAAAATCTTATAATACTGTCACCAAAGAAATTCAGTGTGATTCCAGCCTACAGGCATTTCTCCTGTAAGATTTCTTTGCATCTAAGTTTTCTTGGACACATTAATTTCTTCAAATGTTGCTAAATATGTGCTGTTTTTTTTCTATGCTCTGCCTTCCCCATGGAAAACTTTCCTGAAACATCCAGCTTTCACTGTTAGTAGCTCGATTAATCACGCTTGCCTCAAGAGCCAGCGCTGCCCAGCTGGTGGATCCCTATCTGCTGTCTTAGAACTGTCAGTGTAACGTGCATTTAACTCCAAATGCATTCTGTTTTTTTTCCAGAGTTCATCTATGCCTTAAGTGAACGTAGGAGTCAGAGTTTAGAGCCAGTTCTCATTGTACCTCTGTACTCCTAGGGAGAAGTATTCCTATAGAACTCTTGGATGTTGCATATGATTATGTCTGGGGCTACGTATGTCAGAATAACCCCCAAAACTAATAGAACAGCTATGCAAGACCCACTTGTCCTACAGTCCCTGATACCAGTTTTCTTGTCCTTTTGCAGGCAAGTCTAAACTGTTATTTCCTTATATCTGTAATTAAAACAAAATCTTGTTTTCTCACTTTATCTCCTATATATTTATCTAGTAAGTTCCTAGAAGAAAACCTTACTTACTATCCAGAGCTTTCCTACTAATATCTCTTGTCATAGAAGGAAATCAATGGTTTAAAAAGACTTAGATGGTATTCTAGATTACTGAGTTTGTAGTGGTTTGGTTGTGCCACTCCTGTGCCTAGCTTTTTTTTGGCTGCTTGATGTATCTGAGCTGGTTTCTAGCTCTCACAATGGAACATGAATGTGGAAGTCGATTGCAAAGATAGCAAAAAGTAAATGAAGTCTGAGACAATACACCTCTAGAGAATTCCTGGGGTGAAAGCAAGACTCTGGGATGGTGTGGGTGAACTGGGAAAGCAGGTGGAAGATTTAGGAGTGAGGAAAGCTGCCTGTGTTCCTTTTTCCTGCGAGTCTGATAGTGCAGATCTTCCACTCGGCATACAGATGCTCTTGCATGTTATTTGGACTGAAACTCTGAGCTCAGGCTGTGCTAGAGCTTGTTTTGTATGAGCACAAGTTTTCGGCATACAGATGCAAGATGGGTTTAGGTACTTCAGCAAGGTTTGAGGGTAAATCGACCTGTTCACACTGTCATAGCCTCTGTCACCTATTTCCTGGTGCTCATCTATGTATTAGGCTCCTTAAGAACTGCCTTTAATTACGGCATGATTCATGCTGCGTTCTGTACAGACCAAGTAACGGTCTGCAGCACTGCGAACAGTGAAACGGGAGGACCCGGGAGCTTCTCTGCAGATGCTCCATTAAATGGCGCAGCCTGATTACAGGCGTTATTGGTAGCTCCGTACTGCCGCCTGCAAACATCGCTTCAAGTTCTGCTACCATGTGCTCTTAGTTCTTGCTTGTCTGCATACAAGCACATCTGTATCCCATTTAAATGAGGCCAGTTTAGATCTCTCACAACAGAAATGGTCTGTCGGATTTCATGTAAATGCTGGTATTTAATGATGAAATTAGCCGACTGTGGTTTACTATTAAACGTTACGCTGAAAGCTAGGAATAAATGTGTGTTCTTGGAATAGCTAAGTCCTAATTACAAATATTTCGAGAAGGATACAGTGCTTGAAAATAAGTATGTAAAAGGTATCAGACTGACTATCAGTTGTCACCTGCAGACCTCAGGCCTCCAAGAAGGAACTAAGGTCTTGCAAATAGTGTGTAGGTGGGTGATTTGTACTCTTCTGGATCTTAAGGCATTGCGTGAATTTGCTCTTTCAAATGTTCATCTACTTATGCCGGGAGCGAAGATATTTAATTTGTCTGGATATTAAAACTGGAGAAACCCTTCCCCCTCACAAGTGAGTTTTGGTAGATAATAACAAGCTTCTTGTCCTTCTTGGTATGTAAAAACCTTCCCTTCTCCTTTGCCTTTGCAAGTTTGTTCTCTCCTACACAGATATTAATTGCTTTTAGGGATTTGTTGTCACTTAAAAGATTTGACTTACTAAATTTATCGTTTCCCACAGTCTTGAACGGGTACTAAACCACTATTATAAACTCTTACCGAGTATCAACAACGTGTGTCTGTGTGACCACAGGATACTCTTTGTGTTTATACCATCTTACTGACTTGCACCAAGTGGCGGTTTAACGCACATTGAGAGAAGTACCCTTCACAGATTAGAAAGTGGTAGCGTTGCCTTCCTGCTTTCTCTTCTACTTCCTATGTGGTTCACTGGAATTTCTTAACAGGAGGAGAATTAGAAACCTAAAACTTAACTTTGTGTACTTTGACATTCCACGTAGTTGTTAAGAGGGTTTTTAAAAAAGGGGAAAGTGTGTGTGTGTGTGCATGGCGGAGGATGTGAAACCAATAGTAACTTGATAGGTATAGGGGAGAGCTGGGGCTGAAAGTTAATACCTGCTAGGTTTTTGGAGCTACGTTATTAACTTCTTGATCTGTTTTCAATTTTGCTTTAGCCATGTAAAATTTCAGTTAAGTTACAAATTCTAGTGGATATTAGAAGAATTAAGCCGCCATAAAACTGAATTACTGTAGCCCAAAACAATTATGTATGTAATTTTTTTTTTCTAAAATAGTTTAGGTAGGACTTTAAATTGGAAATGTAGTAATTTGAACATAGCTACTTCTTAACAAGCAAAAATTAAACAGCATATGTATCTTATTCTTACTGCAGGAATCCTGGTGTATTTTCTGCCCTCTAAGGTGGTGAAAGTGGAGAGAATGACCATCACTGGATTAATTGTCATGTTGAGTTTACTTTGAAAAAAACAGAGTTTTCTTCTTTTTTGCAGCCACCGATCTTCTTTTGGCTTGGAATCCCATTTGTCTGGGCCTGGTAGAGGGAGTCATTGGTAAAGTTCAGCTTCATACAGGTATGTCGTTGTTTGGTGTGTGGTGGTTTTTGTTGTGTGTGTGTGTTTGGTTTTTTTTTACTGCTAATGCATTTTGTTTTAAAGCCTACTGCAAATAATACTGTGTAGCTCAAATGGAATTATGTAGTGTTCTTTGCAATGGAGGAGTACTCCCCAACTATGTGTACTTGTCAAAGTGATTATATTATAGCTGCAGATGCAAATTCCCTGTACTTTCCAGTGTATGTATTTTGGTTCGTTGCTGTCTTGTGAATGCAGTTCTCTATTTTTACAAAGAGTGGAAATTTGTACTTGAAGTTCTGTCTGAAGCTCCATGTGAGATGCATAAAATTATTGCACCTTTTTGAATAATGCTTTAAAGCAGTTTTTTGTTGTTGTCCTATGGTACAGTGCAAAAACTAATGATGGACGTTTTCACAAACATGTAAGGCTTGAATTCTGAATGCTATATGAAAATGTGAAGAATTACTACCTTGGTAGATGACTATTTGAAAGTAAAAGGAACACTTAAACTTATTTGTAGTTAAATGTAAGACATGGCTATAAAATGAAAGCAGGTGTAGAATGCATTGTGATTTAATGTTAAGCCTGTGTCTGATTCAGGAACTTACTCCTGTAAAATAAGTTCAGTGCTCTTTTAGCTTTAGTCAGCTGCAGATTCCTGCAGGCATAATAAATATTTATTTTGAGATATACCAGCTTTGTCTAGAAAGATTCTTCTGCCAGTAGAGCTCTGGATATCTATTTACTGATGGATAGGGAAGCTAGCCATGAACTCTGCTTCACTTACTGTGTGCTGTTCTCTTTGTGAATGCTTAGACCCTGCATTGAAAGTAGTGCCTGGCAATATGATCAATACAGGTAAAATTTCAAGCGTGTTCCAGGAGAGCCGGATGGATTAAGTGCTGAAATGGATCAGATGTTTGTGGTCTGTTGAACAGAAACAGATTAGTCAGGATGGCAGGGGCACACTAGCAGCAGGGGAGGAAGGACAACGGACTGGTTACACCACTGCACGAGTGTGTGACAGGTCTAGTTCTATGAAATGCTTGATTCCATCGTTGCTGTAGCCCCTGGGTCTCGTTTCTGAGAGTAATAGTTCATAGACCATCTCTCCATGAAATTTGTGGTCACGTCCTCTTTCCAATTGCATCGCTTCATCTTTGAATTTCACCTGAGGTTTTTTTTTTGTCTGTCCTCATTCTACAGATCTGTTCAGCCTTCCTTTTTCTGATCTGATGATACGAAGTGGTTCAGACTCTGCCATCTCACTTTCTCTTCTTGTCCAGGTTGTCTGTGCTGTTCAGCATGTGCTGTTTATGATGAATGATGGCTAAACTCCAGTAATGACCTTTTTCTGCTGTGGGAAAATGCTCAGTGATTGTTTTAGCATGTTTTTTTTGTGTGTTGTTTTGTTTTGGTGTGGGTTTTTGTGTGGTTTTTTGTTTGTTTTTTTTAAACCAAGCACTTGGGTACATAGAGTGTACCTTCCCCCTTCTCTGCAGGGAGTCTAGTATAAAAACCTTTGAGGGGGGAGACCTTGCCAAATGCTTTGTGGAAGGTCTAGTATGTTATGGCAACCGAATATCCTTGCATGTGTGCTTATTGTGAGGCACTGCGCCTGCTTATGAAAGCTGAGTTGAAACGTTCCTCAGCATGTGACGCTTCAACAGGCGCCAGCTCGCTGTTGTCAAGTAAATTAAGACTATCAGGTAATAAGCCTGATATCTGGTCTTCTTTCCATGGGTCCTGTAGAGCTACTGAATCAATTACGCTCATCCAGGCACTCCATTCAGCTGCTGCTTAGGCCGGTGGAAGCATTTTGTTTCCTCTCTGCCTTGTTCAGATGACACCATCACAAACTGTTCACAGACTGTCCTTCTTTGTTGTCGATATTCTGGTATTTAGTGATGCAACTGTCCTGTAAACAGACATTTATTTTCTACCTTTAACTGTCTGAAGAAAGGTAAAATCTCAGCTATTTATCCTTACCCTTCTGCTGAGAACTGCTGCTCCCTTGAGCCCGCTGACAGTCGCTGATGCCTGTCCTCCCTCAGGCTGCAGTCGAAACGAGAGGGCTGACCGCGGTGTCTTGCATAGGTCTCTGGAAACCTGTTATTGTCAGTGAACTTTTACTTGATCATATTCAAGTGTAGTTTTATGTAATCCTCTAGCTAACCATCTAGCACTCTTGCAGAGAAACCTGTCTTCATTCCTTATTCTTGTATCGATCTTTGTCACCTGGGAACTTTGTCAGCAGAAGTTGTTCAGCGATGTTAAATATTTGTACCATTATCTCCAGACTGAGAGTACTGTGCCGCAGAAGCTGAAATGCTTTTCTCCCAGAGCTGATCTGGAACGGGAGGACTTGTTGCTCTGATTTCTTCTCCCCTGCCCCCAGACTACAAGGATCAGAAAACTTAATTTGAAACAATTTTGGCTAACTAGATTCCTATATGGGCTTTTCCTGCTCAGAACCTTGTTAGTAGCTATAACGAAGGAAAGAAGTGCTTTTTAAAAATGCTTAGCACGTGATGACTAATACTGGAAACTTTAAATACCTTTTTAAGTATTGAAGTTGCTACCAGCGCACTCTGAAGCTGTCACTAAGCCTGTGTGTGCTTCAGTGTCTTGGGCATAGATCCTTACAGGTTCTTGAAAGATTTACTTAATGCAAGAATGCTGGAGTAGTCCTAAAATGTCCTTGAAATGTCCATGTAGTCAGTCCTGGTCTGTCCTTAATTTAGTATTGAAATTCCCTTGCCAAGTTGCTGTAACTAGGGATGAGATTTAATTTACTCTTAATCTTGCTGGTTTTATTGCTGGCCTAGTCCAGGAGAATTTGTAGAAAAGCTGCTGTGGCAGGGAAGCAGTCTTGTAGAAACCAGCTAGGCAACGTTACATGGTTTATTTTTAATTCTTTAAAGAATTTTTTCTATGAGAGGGTCAGTTGTACATCTGGACATAACTGTACACTCACATTGGAGATGAAAGTCTTATTTAAAGTATCATTTGGTTCTTGCCCAATACTGAATTTTCTTAAATATTAAGATGCTTTTTTGACGCAAAAAACCAACCCCAAACAAAATAAAAAATTAATTGAGTATCAGAATGCAAGGATATGGTCTCTTACCTTTTTCTGTTCCATCCCAAGATGGCTTGTAAGAAAATGTGGAGTAAAAATGGGAATAGAACGAACAGGATTTTAGCATGTGTTGTGGAGGTAAGTTACTGAAACAGAACATTGCTCATTTTCTTGGTACAGATGCACAGTTAAAATTATCTCTGCATGATCTTCCCATATAGAGGCAAGCACATCTCTTGCATAAACAGTGTCTCCTTTATAGAATATTAATTTTATTTTGTGGTCCACTTAGTGTGCATACATACAAAATATAAGTGTAGCCACTCAATTTCCTTTTGTAAAAATCCCATTACACAACTAGAAAGAAGTTGTGTTATTTTTTTGTTAGAGTAGAAAGTAGATACTTTAACCCGCTAAAATGGTAATGGTAGCCTGAAATTGAATCACCTTTGATCAGAGACTGCTTAGCAAGTTGATCAAACATTGTAGTGCTAGAATATGCTCAGAGTTGATACTCTATATCTAACTATAATCAAAGCTGGATTTCTTAACCAGTTCCAGCAACTTCCACTTAACTCATTCATTGCCACCGCACATTTTTCCGTTTCTTGGTGAAAGCGCACTCCTATGCCGCTTGCTGTACTTGTATCAATTTGGTGTGCTTTTCCAATGATGGTTGATTAAGACCCAAATGAAACGCTGCTGGCAATGTTCCATAGACCCAGTAAACAGAAGGGAAGTGGAGTTCCTCCTTCCCTATCCCCAGGAAAGGAAAGCTTTTTTTGTTAGCATGCCTCTGAATCTTGATAGCAACAGTGAGTGGTTCAGCATCTGAAATATCTTCAATGAGTTGTAACTGCTGCCATTTCTAACTTCATCCAATCAACCGAAAACATCCTTTTTGCATGCAACTAATTAAGTTAGCCAAGTAACAACAAATATGAAAATGATAGCATGGAATTTCTTGGCTAAAATCAAAATACTTCCAAAAAGCAGCATTTACAGTAAACTTATGCACAGTTTAAGAAAAGTTACTGCAAAAGCATTTGGGGAAACTAAATGCTAGATTGTTTGGGGAGTGTTAGAGAAAATAAAGAGCAGTGGTGTGCTGACAGTATTGAAGCAAAAGAGGAGCTAAATTCCTTTTTAGTGAGGAATGGGAGGTAACAGCTTGCTTTAGATATGGTACTTTAAATTAGTTGTTGCCGTCTACTCAGCCATAGTTCATAAAACACTACAAATGAACATTAGATGTTCAGAGATTATTTAAAACATGCACTCCTCTGGAATGATACATAGCTGTAGTGCTCTCATGTACACACCGTACCACCCACATTGAGTAGACAATAACTAACCTTTTTTTTTCTTAAAGAAAGTAGTTCCATTGAACAGCTTTAACTGCAGCAGCACATACTCTGTTCAGGGATTCAGTTATTTAGATATTACTGGCAATTATAATATGTTCCTTCTGTGGCTATTGTTGAAGCTTTTACTTTAGGCCATACTTCATCTGCATAACTACTTCCTGACTGTTTTCTTTTGATCTGGGGAATTCCTGTTTTTTCTTTCAATGTTCTGTGGCTCTGGCTATAATACAAATAGTTTTGAAACGTACACCAAGATGACTTTAGCATTTTAAAAAAATGCACTTAAAAGGATACAGAACTCACTTGGCTGTATTAAGCTCTTAAGAAGAAGTTCTTGTTTACTGCTACCAGGGTTTATTAATATGAGGTAAACTAAGGAGTAGCCAGAGACTTTTTTCTCTTCCAGTTTTCACTAAGGTGTGTCTGCTTAGAAATGCCTCTACATTACACTTTTTTCCCAATGGAATCATATTGATTATGTCACTGGAGCTCTAGATGGTATCCTTTCTTAAAAGAGTATCTGGGTTTTTTTTTTTGTTGACATACACTGGTGATCTCCTCATAGGAGTAAGTTGTGTGGCTAACCTTCTGCAGGTGGGAGTAGATGAGATTATAGGGCTGCCCAACAGGAATATCTGTCTGGATGCCCCATTGTACTACCCTTCCGTGAAGCTTGGATTGCCCTGGGGTTCCAGAGGCTGTATTGTGTTAGCCTGCTGGAAAGCAATATGGAAAATGGTCGGCCTTCTTTTTAGATAAAGCGGTAGACATCTTCATCTGCTGTTGGTGTTCTTGGCGGCATTTCGATTTCCCCTTTTTAAAAGGATTTTCTTACCTATTCATTGGTCTTCTCACTGTTGTGTAGAATCTGTCCTGTTTTCCTCAGCTTCCCTTTTCTTATTTCCACCTTACCCTCATGGGTGCTAGGTGGAATGCTGGAGGCAAAGGCAGGTGTTCTCCAAGTCGTGTTGCCTGTACCTGTACAGAAAAAGCTGTTCCAGCACCCGCTGTCAGTGGGGATAATTGTCTTGCTGGCATCTGCTGTCACTCTTTTGTCCTTATTTGTTATCCTTTGACCAGTTCTTAGGAGACTGTGGTTATGCCACAGCTTTGAGTAACCTGGTGCAACCTCAGAGCTGACCCTGCTTGAGCAGGGTGACTTGCTGAGATCCCTTCCCACCCAGCTTGTCTCCGTGATCCTACAGAGATTGTGATTCTGATGCTGTGTTCAGGAAGTAGTGCAGGGCTCCCTTTAGAGGGTCACATGCACCACTTAATGTATATCTTCATCCCCCTTCCCCTCCTCCCTTTTTGGGGGGCAGCTTCTGGTTCCCACAACGCATTTGTAATTATGAGGATCTGTAGTTTTTAAAGGCAGCTTAGTAGCCAACATAAGCACACCTTTTTTTCTAAAACATCTTTTTTCCTAAAGATGGTAATATAGAACCAAAGGAAGGAGTGGAGTGTAATAATGCACAGTAGTCTATTTACAATGATTATTCCTTTTCTTTAGATAGAAGAAGCTGCTGCTTATACATGTCCTGTCATATTTGGGTTGAAGTGTTCAAGGTTTTCTTAATTGCAGTTATTGGAAAGATGCTCACAACTTAGAGCTTTAATTCTATGCTGAGCGTATATTGGAAAATCAGGGAAAAAGAGAATAATTCTGGGTGTCCTGTGACTTTAAACACATTATCCTGGGTTTTTTTTAAGCACTCGCAGGCTAAGATACTGTTTACAGTTTACTATGCAAGGAAAACAGACTTTGTATTTGCTGTAGAGCCTCTATTTAGAGTTTTCAAAGGCTGTATGTTGTATTCAAAGGCATAATACATGACACAGTTCACTGTCACAAGTGTGGAAGCATATTTAAGTCTACTGTAGCAGGCTTTTAACGTCTGTATATGACCTTTTCAGTTGTACTCGGTTGCTTCTCAGTTGGGACAAATAGTGAGTGTATGTGTGTATCTCTAAGACTTTCTGTGTATTTTGCATCACTCTTAACAGAACTTTCACTTCTGACTCAAAAGCCTGGCATACTACTAGCATGCTACTGACCTAACCAAGGGATTAAACTCTAAGGAGGTTAATGTCCAGGCAATACTCAGCAGTCAGTGGGAAAGCTTGTTGCTCTGTTTCCCTGTTTAAAGTGCTGAAGCTATAATCACAAATGTTGTAGATTGAATGTGTGTATGGAACACGCCTATTACCAATATCTTCATTAATCTTTCTCATTAATTTCTACACCACTTAGATGCGTATACTTCAGGAATGATGTTGTAAACATACATGAGCTGCTTTGTGATGCAGTCTGTGTTTGTCCACCAAACTTCTTAACTCATGAATATTGTAATCAGACGTTATCTCTGTCTGTCTTGTTTGCTGTTTCATATACAAGAGAAGGTACAAACGGAAAAATCTTAGCTTGTTGTCTGAGCTCCAGCTATTCTTTTCAAATTGTACTGCCATTAGTGGGAATGTGCATCATCCTAGAGATTGCCTAATTGCTATAGATGAAGCAGTGGTAACTTTACCTCTGATGGGTAAGTCTATGAAATGGTTAATCTCCTTATTTTATTTGAGACTGAATAAATATTGTTTTGTAGTTGTTTTTGTTTTTTTTTTTTACTGCAATGCATAATAACAAAACAGCACTAGTGAATCATCGTTCACTGGTGTCTTCTAGTCAAATGGTTCCTGGCAGGGTTTTTACACTGGGGAGAAGCTTCTGGCAGCCTAATGCAAGTAAATGCCTGACAGACAAATCAAAGCATCTACTAATCTTTTTCCAGATTTACCGTGGTGGCTACTTTTAATTCGTCAGAAAGCATTGATTGGCAAACTTCCAGGAGACCATGAGGTTTGCAAAATAACAAAGATTGCAGTGATTCCACTTTCTGAAACAGAACCTCAGGATCTGGAATTAGAGGTATGACTGTCTTTAGTGAATTCTGACTTCCCCCTTCTGCTTCAGTGAAACTTAAATGTGAAATGTAATAGTTTAACACATGCTTCTCACTTCTTTTTCCTGGTGCATTCAGACATATTGAACATTTTGTGCTTTTTAAATACTGTTTTTTGATTAAAAGTTTCTTTATTTTTTAAAGCAGATATCACAAGTTCTGTTAGGAAGGGAAGTTGCAATAAAATTATACCCAAACTTCATAAAGACCCTTGAAAATACCACACAAGAACAAAGTTTTTTTTACTGTAATTGAGCAACAGATCATCTGAGAACAGAACTGAATCCACTGGAATCATCTAAAAGGACAAAGCTGTAGACTAGGACAGGAACTTTGGGGTTTTTGTGTTTTTTGTGGGTTTTTTTTTTTTAAAGCAAAAAAACCAACAGCTCTCCTGATTACCTCTTTATGACTGGGATGGTAAGACTTTCAGTAAATCCTAGTACTCTAAGCTGAGTAGCAGTTAGTAGACTGTTGGGAGAAGAATCCTGTCTTCAGGCTGCTTCTTTCAAGCATGTGTGGCAGGGGAGCATGATGATGGGGGACAGGATGATTTGTGATAGTCTCTACGGTGCCTGTATAACAGCATGAGAATCCTTCCCTGAAGAGGGAAAGAGTAACATGGACTCTCCAAAGCTTTGTTGGAACTCTAGGAGCATGAAGAGCTGCTGAAGCATTGTGTCAGAGTCTGGGCATTAGAACATCCCAGGGTCTGGGGTACAAGAATCTAGATGTAATACCTTCCTGTTCTTAGTTGTGTAGGCAAGAACATAGTGCATCAGCTAGGTGCTTCTGTGCCTAGAAATCTGTACAAGAACTCAGATTTGCAGTACCCTCTTCTAAGTACTTCAACTTGCTTACTCCTGAGGTTATCCCCAAATATCTCTAAGGTAGGGCTTCATGTGTGTGTTTTTTGGGGGAAGAAGCTGTCATATCTTTCTCCTCTGAATCAAGAGAGAGTATATTATTTTTTTTAAGGGGTGATCTTCCTTCCATCCAGTTTTGGCATCTTAATTCTATAATTTGGCTTAAAGGGAAACCCTCACTTTAAATGTTGCAGATTTTTTTTTTCCAAAAGAGAATGAATAAAGGAAAAACAATAAGTGAGTAATACTAATTTACACTGTAACTTGAGGTGGGTCGGGATACTCAAGTCATGTCAAATAAAGGCAGACATTCTCACAATCACAGGAGAAAATACCTTTTATAAAAAAGAGGGAGAAATATGCTATAGCTGGAAACCTGCATGGTCCCCCTGTATTTCAGAATGTCACCCCTAGGTCTGTGGTGTTGCGGTCTTGCTTTTGTAGACTTTTTAATTAAAATTTCCTTGAACTTGTTAAAGAGTATTTAAGTATTGGTTTTAATTCAGTATCATTATTTAGCTTTGTAAAAAGCACCATTTTGGGATAAACAAGCCAGAGAAGATTACACAGTCCCCAGATGACACAAAATTTCTGCTGAAGACTCTTACTCAAATTAAATCAAATGTGTCTGCTCCAAATAAAAAGAAGGTAAACCTTTCTGTTTTCTTGTTTTTTTTTTTTCAAAATGTTTAACTGGTAATTCGAAGGTTGTGATGGATAATCAAATGGAGTACTAAGACCTGAAAAGAGAACTAGTGAAAAACTGCAGAATGTGCAACTGCTCTGTCATGAAGTTCAATTTAATTTTTGATTATTTAACTGTTGTTCTTCTATGATTTTTCATTTTGTAATTATATAATTTTGGCAGAATTACTACTAGACTGCCTTCTTACCAGGATTTGCTTCTAGTGGGATTCCAAACTTCTACAAATTGTTCTGTATAAGCATGTCTTACCATACAGAATTGGAGACAAAATTTAGTGCACAGTTCCTCAGAGAACTCCATACGATCTTTTGATAGAATAATGGCTTCAGTTTGAAAGTCCAAACAATGTTAAAATTGGAACAGGTAGATGCAGTATTTCACAGAAACTCTTGAGGCTGAAACTTCTGGAGCTTACATTCAAGTAGTATCTTTCGGGGTCTGACTGCTCTGAATGCCCTTATTGCTAAAAGTAATAGCATGATATTTCTGAAGATGCTGGCCCTTGTTTATCTCTGCTAGGAATTTTAAGATCCTGCTCCTCAATTAGAAAATGTTTATCTTCCAAGATTAGAAATGGCATTTAGCAAATATAGCTGTAGTCTTTTTCAATCAAAGAGAAAGACATAAGAATGCCATTACTTTTCTTTCAGATCAAAGAAAGCAAAGAAAAAGAGAAGCTGGAGAAGAGATTATTGGAGGAGTTATTCAAAATGTTCATGGACTCGGACTCCTTTTACTACAGCTTGACCTATGACCTAACAAATTCTGTGCAGAGGCAGAGTGCGTGTGAGAAAACCAATTTACCACTGTGGCGAAAAGTAAGTGTGTGTGTTTGGTTGGTTTTTTTGGTTGTGGGTGTGTTTGTGGTTTGGTGGGTTTTGTGGGGGTTTTTTCCTCCTTTTGGGAGATGTGCTGTTTAGTCAAGTGTTGAATGCATACATTATTGGTCACATTCTCTGCTGGTCTAACCTACAGCAACTGAAGATCTTGCCCTGTAACCAGCTTCAGTGTGAGGAAATGAAGCAAGTCTCCAGCAGCATGTCTTGAACTGAGCTATATTCAAAATGAGCTATATTCAAACTGAGTTATATTCAAAAGTAGTGAACACTAGACTTGTATGTACAGTTATAGTGAATAACACCGGTGTCTTTAACAAAGATATTGCCAAACCATACTTAAAATATTGCCAAAACTGCCCTTTTTGTTTTAAACAGGTTGATGACAGATTCTTTTGGAACAAACACATGATTGAAGATCTCATCAGCATTGATGTGAGTCTTATTTCTAACAATAGCGTGTATTATGAGAACCATTCTTTTGTTGAAATGTTTACTTAAGGCCTTATAGAAGTTTACTTAAAAACCTGCTTGGCAGACAGGTCAGGATCAGGGCTGTGCCTTCTGAAGCTGAGCAGCTGACATTACCTTCTTCCCCCAGCCAGCTTCCAGCAGCCTTCTAGCCTGTGATCATTGCTAATGAATGCACATCAACTGAATTTAAAATTTTATTACAATAAAGCAATGCAGAATAACTTGATGTGTGATATATTTGTGCTGATTTCTGAAGGTAAACTTAAGATGTATTTATCTGTGAAATGGGTTATCTGTGGGCAGAGCTGATTATTTGATAAGGAGGAGGAGCCAGAAAAGAAACTCTGAATTCCAAAATTTTTTTGAGACAAGAGTTTTGTTTTCCTAGGTGGAGAATGCTGCTGTTTCTCCTTGAACACAGTAGCTGATCCATGTAACAGCAGGGCAGAACAAATTATTCTGAACAGCTGTTCCGAGTAGTAGATGTAACATTGTATGAAAACTCCCTTTGGGGAAAGGGGAAAACAAGCTTTTGAATATTGTAGTTGTATTGTTCTCTTCTATCCCTAGATAGCTGGGAGTAGAGGAGGGCTTTTTGCCTTGTCTTGGTTCAGCTTGCTTCATCTCCACAGAAAAATATTAAGTTGCTTGTCTGTCTTCCTGATTTAAAAGTGTTACAACTAATGGAGGAAAAATGCTGGTACCTCTTACAGAAATGAGGCAAGAATAAGGCAAAAATTTCTTAAAACATATAAACAGTTGCTTCGCATGTGTTTTAAACATGAGATGTGGCAGAAATAATTGTAGGTAATGTAGAATCAACAAGACTGTAAATGGTTTTTTTGTAACCTTCAGAATGCTGAAGTGGACTTCTGGATTATACCCATCATACAAGGATTTGTGCAAATTGAAGAGCTTGTAGTAAACTATACTGAATCTTCTGATGATGATAAGAGCAGTCCTGAAACTCCTCCTCAGGAATCAACTTGTGTAGATGACATTCATCCAACATTTCTGGTGGCGCTTATTTCACGCCGGAGTCGGCACAGAGCTGGTAGGCAAACATAGTTCAAGGCATTGGGATTGTTCCTGAACACTGGAGAGGGATGCAGAAGATAAAACTTGGAAGAGCACTGTATTGTTCAGCTCTTGTCAAAGTATGTGCTAAAGCCTTTCCTGCTTATAGGGGGAAAGGAAAAGGCTGTAGTACATACAGCACTACACAGCAGTTACTTAGAGTGCTTACTAAATGAGCTTTAATAGTCCCCTCTTGGGCACTGAATGTATCTGGTTGTATCGGCTCTGAGATGAAGTTCCATTTTTGCAAACACCATCTTGATCAGGACCTTGCGTACAGCTCTGTCCTGATACACTTCAGTAGGCCTGGGTGGGAGTTAAATTTTCAAAGGTCTTCTTTTGAGGGCTTGACAGCTGCTGAATAGGGACTTGAAAAGGCTCTAGTGTGTGTGCACGCGCCTGTGACCCAGGAGATGTTTATGTAGGGCCAAGGTGTGAAATAAGAACCATGCTTTGGTCTTGCACCTTATTTGACTTATTCTCATAGCAGTAAGGCAAACAAAAATTACTCCGTGCTCCTTAGGAGCACAGAAAGAAAGATTGAATCACCTTGCACTTTAGTAGGTCCTCTTCAACTCTAAGCCTTTTCAGTCTGTCAGAGGCTTTTTTAATACGTTCTCCACTGTGTCTAACTCCTTTCCTACACAGTTAGGTTTTTAACATGTCAAAACAAGAAAAAAAACCTGGTGAGCTTACTGGCCTTTGTACCACAGCTCACTGCAATGCATTTAATTCAGTTCCCAGGAAAATTATTTCGGAACAACTCAGAGTAAATATTTGAGGATTTCACAGTAGTGTCTAGTTTGCAGTATGCCTTATTTATACAAAATAGTTTCAGATACAGAAACTGAATCTCTGAGGGCAAAGTGCTTATTGATTCCGTCTTATTATTCATGACACTATGCTAATCTGATTGTTAGTCCAGAGCATAGACAGTGTAGAATTTTCTCCCTTGACACAAAAAGATTGTTTCAGTAAATTGATTGACTGTTTTGATGAACAATTGTAGGATTGTGTGTTTAATTCATTCTGTAATACATAATTTTAGACAAGAGTTCAAAGTGTGCTCATTTCTGAAATATTGTAGTTAAAAAAACAAATGCACCCCCAGAAAACAGAGGAAACACTGATTTGAAAGCTAAGATAATTCTGTGTTAAATACACTGATTCTTTATTTGTCAGGCAGCTTGCTTGTGATTTAGGGAAAAAAAATAATCACTGCACTAAATTATCAACATACTCAAGACCTTAAGGAGAGGTATAATGAGATAAAGGAAGACAGCTGCTCGAAAGCTTAAGAGAGCAAGAGCCTAGTGTCTGCAAAATTTGAGATGTCAAAAGTAAGGGAGCTGAAGTTTCCTGTGTAATGATTTAGTTTGGGTTTTGGTGTAACAGCCACTACTGGTGGCAGGACATAAGTAAAGGGTGTCTGATGCTTTAGTCTAAAAGCCCCCTTCTGATTAAATGCTGTAAAACTGCTTTGACATTTTGTGATCCTATAAAGGTCCTGATGATAGATATTTTACATTCCTTTCACTTCCCTATTTCTAACCTCTTCCTTTCTCTCCCATACCCTTTAGCTAGTGCTGTTAGGGTTTGGTTCAAAAGTTTGGCCCAGCGCTACTTCAGAACTTGGAACTGAGTTGTTCTGATTCTGTGGAAGTGAATTTCCATGCTATAAACCATAGCCCTGAATCTTTCCCACCCTTTTTCTTTATTCCTTCCCCATTGCTTGCTACCACCTGCATCCTTTCAGAAATAGTGATGTACTCTCCTTTGAGTAAAGGATGTGCAAATGCTTCTGCATTTTGTTTAATGACCAGATCAGAGATGGCTAGGCAAAAAAACTGTGTAGGCGGAAGAGCAGTATCTGTTCTTAATGAGCAGAATTAGTTATACAGGTTAAAACAAGAAGGGAAGGTCTTCTGTTCTGTGGAATTTGCAAATCTTCTTGAGCTCCTTATGGGATCTCTTATAATAAGAAGTGGAACATCTGTGGGTAAAAGTGGCCTTTATGTTCATGGAAAATACCAAGCACTAACGTAAAACTTTCTTCTAAACTTGACAGAACAGGAAGTAATATGTCCTTTAGGGTGGACTAAATATATCTGACTTTATAGTGCCCACAGACCGCCCTGCCCTGTCAACTTACTTTCTGCTGCTTGTAGTGTATCAGTAAATAAACTTTATCCATATAGTCCACAAAACTGTTGGGGATTAGACTAGGGTGGGGAGTCACTTTTACCACTGATCATGGATTTTGGCTAGAACTCTCGTGTTACTGTTGTCAAAAACAGTAACAAAAGTTATTAATGTTTAAGTCTAATACTTAAATATGAATTGATCATTCTTATTCCTCCTAGGAATGCGGTATAAGCGAAGAGGTGTTGATAAAAATGGAAATGTGGCAAACTATGTTGAGACGGAGCAACTGATTCATGTTCATAATCACACTCTTTCATTTATACAAACAAGAGGCTCTGTGCCCGTTTTCTGGAGCCAAGTTGGATATAGATATAACCCACGGCCCCGACTGGACAAGAGTAAGTATTTGAGTAGAATACCTAAAGATCAGAGTTCCCTTTAGAAAGAGGTTCATTGGAGTGTTGCTTTACCACTGGTCTTTCAGTGGCACTTTCTAAAAGCTGGGAATAACATAATGAGTTGACTCCAGTTAACTCCTACCCTAATTGCAACTATGCAGAGCTCTGACAACTTGTCAATTGTAAATTTCAACAGGTCTTAAATTTTAATATTTTGAAGAAGTACTTGTTTTATGTCTAGTCTTATTTGTTGCAGTGTTTTCTGGGTTGGGAAGGGAGACAATTTGGCTTTCTCTTTTGAGAACCTGTGTAGACATTGATGTCACAAATATTTTTGTCCATGAAGCTAACTTATGCTGAGGTTTCTTCTGTAGTAAGAACTGCTATTTCAGTGTGGGAAAACATAGAAATTTCATATTACACCAGTTTTGTAGTATGCTTTTGTCTTCTCTGAAAGTAAGTACTACCTAGTGGGCTTTGTCAAATCTAAATTGCTTCCTTTTCCACTCAAAGATAGTGCAAAATCAAAACATGTAAGAATATTGACCGGACTGTGGCAAATCTGGATGCTTGCATGAACTAGATATTCATAGCCTGAACTTCCTTAAAAGATAGAAGTCAACAAAATCTTCTCTTGGTTTAACTTTGTAAAGGAGAAGCTTTTCTTGGAAGGAAGCTAGTATGTTCATGATCTTGTATAATCAGATTATAGATTGGGTTGACTGGCATCCTAGATCATAAGTATGTACTTCTGAAGTCCAACTTGTGTGTTGGATTCACACTCTTCTCTAGCATTAGGAGGTCTGGTTTTCTGCCATTGCAGGCTATTTTTAGGGCTGAAAATAAAAAAAAAAAAACGAATTGCTCTTTCAGAGGCAGCTATGATGTTGGAAAGTTAAAGGGCTGGTTTTCCTGCGTCTCGAGTAAGACCTAGTAAAATGGGCTTTTAAGCTTGCTTAGGAATTTGGGCAAAGCACGTAATTTTAAGTTGACAAGCAGTTACTATCATTGCAGACTTATGGAACATGCATCAACAGATTTGAGTTTCTTGTGTTTTTATACCAAATAACCTGGAGATTACTGAAGAGGGATGACTTGTTGCCACATCATGGAAATCTAAATAAAATCATGAAGTGAGGAAAACAAAAATAAAACACCCCCCCCCCCCCCCCATTTGGAAGTAACACTTGATTAGTTCCAACTGAAAGTTTATGCTGTCACATCTGTTTATAAAGCTAAGCAGTTCTTCTTTGTTCATATCTCTTTCTTTTCTAATAGGGTTAGTTTAAAAAAAAAATCGAGGAATTGCATTTAATCTGATAGATTTACAGGTAGGAATCGAGACTTTGAGGAATCAGTGGTGCCTTGGATAGTGGTTTGGTTTTTAGTTACAAGTAGTCTTGTCCTCTAAGAACTGGATAACACTTTCAGTATTATCCCCTGTCCTGCATATCTCCCTTTGCAAATTGCAAACCTTTCTTGCACTTCAATTTGCTTTTTCAAAAGATGGAAAACAAATATAAGCACTTTTTTGGACGAGATGTTTCTTTGGGTACGGAAGAATTAAACAGGTTTATTTAAAAGTTAAGTTTTTGCCCAATCTGCTCTATACAAAAGCAAAACAAAATTTAAGAATGGTGTTTCCTGTACACTATAGTAGTAGAACAACAATGTTGAAGTTGAGCAAATTGATGAAAGACTGTTAAAAGTAATTCTGTACAATGTTGTACATTGTGTGTATAAGTACTTCAAGCAAAGCTATCTTGGTTTTTTTTGAGTATAGGTTTGGGTGTTATTTAATTCTTCAGGACTTGTTGGTGAACAGGCTGTTTCTGCCTTGTAGGTGAAAATGAAACAGTGTCCTGTTTTCGTGCACACTTTGAAGAACAGCTGAAAAATTACAAAAAACAGGTCAGTGCTATGTGACAAAATAGTAATCTTATGAAAATGCAGGGGATGAAAATTAATGGGTTTAGTTTGTTTTTCTTGTTGGGGATATGGGTTGTGTCTTTTTAGAAGTTGTTGACAATTGGAAGTGTGGTACATAAATAGAATTCTACTAAATTTTTCAAGTACCCTTGTAAGTAACCTCTAAAAAAAAAATCAGCAATAACTTAGTGAGGGGCTGTAGCGTGTCCAGAGAAGGGCAGCGAAGCTGGTGAGGGGTCTGGAGCACAAGTCTTATGGGGAGCGGCTGAGGGAACTGGGGTGGTTCAGTCTGGAGAAGAGGAGGCTGAGGGGAGACCTTATCGCTCTCTACAACTACCTGAAAGGAGGTTGTGGCGAGGTGGGTGTTGGTCTCTTCTCCCAAGTAACTAGCGATAGGATGAGATAGAATGGCCTCAAGTTGCTCCAGGGAGGTTTAGATTGGATATTAGGAAAAATTTCCTTACTGAGGGAGTGGTCAAGCATTGGACCACGCTGCCCAGGGAGGTGGTGGAGTCACCATCACTGGAAGTGTTCAAGAAACATGTGAATGTGGCACTTCGGGACATGGTTTAGTGGGCGTGGTGGTGTTGGGTTGATGGTTGGACTTGATGATCTTAAAGATCATAAAAATCTTTTTCCAACCTTAATGATAGTGTTATTCCATGGTATATACCTAAGCAAGTCATGTAGCAGATGACAAGTGTTTAAACTTTTGAACAGGTTATTATTAACTTGGTGGATCAGACGGGCAGAGAGAAGATTATTGGAGATGCTTACCTTAAGCAAGTGCTTCTGTACAACAATGCAAATCTGACTTATGTTTCATTTGACTTCCACGAGCACTGGTAGGAAACACTGTAAAAATGTCACTTTGCTGCTTTGTTTATTAGCATGAAAGGAGAGAAGAAAGGATGAGAAAAGCCATTATTTTTTTTTTTACTTCTGCATGAAACAGTCTTTTAAATAAGAAGAATGCATTTTGTAAACTAAAGCAGTATGAAAGTTCAAGTTTGGATAACAAAGCACTGCTGTTCGTTGATCTTGTGTCCCTGACCTGTTAAATATGCAGTTATTTATTAGGGAAAGCTAAGAAGTTCTTATGCATTTTAAGCAAGAGATTTTCGTTAAACATGCTATGAATGTAGAGCTGCGGCTGACCTGCTTTTCAAATTATGTGGCGTCCTGCTCTTAATTCTTTACTACAAGCCATTCTTCTGTTTCTTTTGCTTGTTTCTATAAACATACCATGGCTCTTTCAGGACCTTGATGCTGTTTTTCCATTATAAGATACACTGGATTTTATTGTAATCCAGTATGAACAGTTGCTGTTTTCATGACTCCACTCTGATGTTGGCATGGTCTAGTGCAGTGTTCACATGCCCAAGCATGTGATCTGTCACAGGCATGTATTTCTCATGCTCCCTCAAGCAAACTGCATTTGTGTATGAATATGGGGTCTTAAAAACTGTTTTCATCTTCATTTCCTAACTTAATCTAGGGATTGCATCTGGCCTGGGAAAGCATTACTGACTGAATAATGTCATTAGTGGATATTGTCTGGGGGCAGGGGGAAGGGGAAAAAAAACCTCAAAATAGTAATGGCCTTTGGGACTCTTTTCTGTAGGACTGTTGACATCCTGAATTGATTTGATACTCTTGTTTAAACAAGCTTTCACTTCTTGTTTGCTTTTCTCCTAAGAATGCTGTGGTGACCAGGACTGTTGCTTTTTGCACTGTGAGCATGAGTGAATCGAGAACGATACTGAAAACCAGCCGGTGGGGTGCGGGGAGGAGGGGATGATGTGTCTGTAGGTGGTTTTTCTGTAGAATCACTGGTAAAGCAGGGCAGGCCACCCCGGTTTGAAATCTGTAGTGGTTACCTTTGTTGAGACTGTGCCTGGAATGAGAACAGAATGTTGCACGTGCCTGAATAGCTAGCCACACGTGTTCTTCCTGCTGGAAGCAGCATTCAAGAATGCGAAGTCTTGAGAATTTAAAGATCTGAATCTCTTGCCCTAGATTTCGATATTGAACTGTACTTTAAAATAGTTCTGAATATTGGCTGCTATTTAAAGTTTATTGTAGGAGATAATGTCTGTCTCTCCCACTTAGCCGAAACACTATTTTTGTTAACATTACAAATAATATAAAATAAGTAAAGAAAAATCACTACTCTAGTTCAAACTAACTTCTGTGAAATTCTGTATTTTAGCCGAGGAATGAAGTTTGAAAATGTTCAAACACTGACTGATGCCATTCATGATATTATTCTTGACATGAAGTGGTGCTGGTAGGTACTTAACTGTTTTTAGACTAGTATGAAATACTTGTAGAAAAAAATAACAGTGCATATTCAGAGGCCTTGATTTTTTTATGGTATAAAACTGGTATGTTTTATATTTCTCACTTGGTTCCCAGCTTGTGTGTCAGATTTTGTATTCTGAAGTATTAGTGTTGCACACATGTAACAGCAAAAATTCTCAGACATTGGTTTCTGTCTGAGGATTACTGCATTTAACACTTCTAGGGTTTCTTATATTTAATGTGAAACACTTTGTATTTGACCCACAAACCCTAGAATGCCAACCGTACTATTGAAAACAGTAGACATGTTTGACATTTAGTTTGAACTGATTACAGCTCATGCGTTTGGGCAACAAGCATGGCTGTAGTCTTAAATCAATTAGTATATGTTGTTCAATGTGTTTTGTGAGTGAGATGTTGCTGTCGTCATTGCTGGCTTCTGTGTTTTTGAATTTAAATGCCTTTTCTCTTGAAAGCTTGTATTATGTATGTATGAATTGAATTCAACATCTGACTACGTATCAAGTTTATGGCCCCAGTAGGATGTGTGTTGGATATCTAGCGAAGACTAAAGATGATGATAAGTGGGAGCAAGAATAGTTAATTCTGAATGGGATGTGGCTGGGGTGATGAGTGCAACTATAAATAGTACTCCATGTGTAAAACTTTCTACTGTTTGTAGAAGCTAATAAATTACACTGGATTTTAAGTGTCTCAGTATGCTTTTGCTCTATTTTTCTGTTGAAAGGGTTGACCAAGCTGGTGTGATTTGTAAACAGGAGGGAATTTTTCGAGTGAACTGCATGGACTGTCTGGATCGTACCAATGTTGTGCAGGCTGCTATTGCAAGAGTGGTCATGGAACAGCAGGCATGTATGACTAATGTACTTGTTCAAGTATTGAGTACCTCAGAACTCAATTGTTATTCACAGGGAAATCTGTGTGTTTGAAAAATGCTAAACTAAAAGGATCTTTGCAAACTACTTGGAGAGCTATGAAGCTGAAAGTAGTATGTACAACTAAACTTGAAATCATTGTAAATCAGTGATGCCTAGTGTCCTCCTTCAGAGAGGAAATGATTGTCTGTCTGCATCTTGGAGAGGATTCCCTTGTTTTGATGTAGTAATTTTAATTAAAGTTATGCAGTAATACGAAGTTTAAAAACAGCCCCCTGGTCCCCCGATAAATCCCTCCCCCAAACGAGATGTTAAAGGGCCAGAATCTAACTGGAAGTTGGACGCTATTTTAGCCACTTTGAAGCGAAATACTGTGGTGTGGCAGGTAGGGAGACTGTCTCTTCTGTGTGTAGAGAAGTAATTAATTCATGATGTAAATATCCTAGATAGGTGACTGCTATGCTCTGGAATAGTTGTCCTTGTATAGAGAAGGCATTTCCAAGTAGACTGAGAGTCCTTCCTTTAGTCTCCCTCCTCTTTGCCCTGCTCCCCATTTGCTTTTTGATGTAGAAGCTCAGTGATGATTGTCTTCCCTTGTGAAGATTTGATAGTACTGTAACTGAAACTTTGAAACCCCAGTTACAGCTGAGCCCAAAATGAGCAACCCTGCTTATGCCTGGAGTAAAGGATGAAGTGGGTCATTCATTGGGATGAGGAACGAATGGCTCCAACCACTGTATCTGGCTGTTCCTGTTTGTCATCTGCTTTTATGAACTCCTGATACAGAAGGGGTATTGGGGACAAGGGGTGGGACTGGCAATCCCACAGTCGTTATTCTAGAATTGGATTTCTATGTATGTTAACTCTGTGAGTTCAAAGGCAATCTTTCAAATCTTTCAAAATCAAGAGTTATATAGATTGTTGTGACGAGGACTTCAGTAATCATTGCTATAGTATTAGCTTGTGATGTGCTACATCATTCTCGTATTATAGCCAAAGCGCTTCAGAATCGATTCATAACTGAGAAGTGCCCTAAGCAGTGGAAGGTGACTGACATAAAGAGGAAGATTACGAATTACATGTTAACTTACCTTTGCACTTCCTTGGAACCACAGGACTTGTCTTCTGTCAGCTGGGAACTTGATAGGGCTTTCAAGTCAATGAACAGACTTGTATCAATTTTCATTTAACTTGCAAAGAGTGCTTGAGCATTTTTTTTATTGGTGGTAAATTGAAGGTTGCCTATGATTTAGTCCAAGTTATTACTGCAGTTGGCCTAACATCTAGTGACTACATTAGTTATATATGTGCTGCTTTACCAATTTAGTGTGCATAAAAAGACTAAAGTCTCTGAGACTTATCTTGGAAGAACTTAAGTACTGGTTGTTCTGAAGAGTAAGATATCTTACTTTCAGTATCAGTGTTAAACAGTAACTGTCCAAAATGCACAAGCATTAATCATAAACACAACATATAAAGTCATTTTAGGGTTTTATTTTGGGGGAGGAATAGGTTTGAAGGCGGTGCCACTACATTTGCTGTAGTGCCTAGAAGCAAAAGATTAAAAATATGGTGTGCTTGTAACAGGAAAGATTCAATTTTTTTTATTTTCAGACCTCTGAAGTCACAAATGCCTTTGCAATAGAAGACATTAACTTGTTTATCCATGTTGAAGTTCTATGATGTCTGTTCTCTTGATAGCTGTCTATAGAAAATAGAAACGCTTTCTCTATCTTGAGTAATCTTAGGGTAACTTGTTTTCCTTCAGCTAATTTTTTTTGGAAGATTGACTCCTACATCCATAATTAATATATTACTGCTGCATCCAGTGATACGATGTTTAACAATGAATTAGTGATTCATTGCTAACAATTAACTTAATCTGGAAAATTAGCAGAATGGGTTCCTTTTTCAGATCATAGAAAACTTAAAGAAAATAGGAACACTTGCTAAGCGTATTATCAAGCTCTGAGACCGAGGATGATTTTTTTTTTATCTTGAACCTTATATTAATGTGTATGTCAACTTCCAGCTCAAAAAACTGGGTGTGATGCCACCAGAACAGCCTTTGCCAGTGAAATGCAATAGAATCTACCAGATAATATGGGCGAACAATGGAGATGCCATAAGCCGGCAGTATGCTGGCACAGCAGCCTTAAAGGTAAAGGGTGAAGGGTGTTACCTGTTCTGAGTAGTGTGTTATGTTACAGGGTTTATATTCAATGGAGAACTCTTGTATATGTAAGCAAAGTTAGTCAAACATTCTGCATGTTTCTGTCTTGAAGATATATGAGGCCTTTCAATAGAAAAATATTTCATATCATGCTTAGTGTGAATTGGAGAAGACTTGAGTGTCCAGGTGTCATGTGGCAGTGCTGGCTGTAGTTTAATTCCATTTTGTTAGATTCACGTGTAGATACAAAGCGTAGTTGAGCTAAGTTGAAGATCTATATTAAGCATTACTGCTATTTAAATTTAAGCATGGTTATAGTACTTCTAAGCAGTTACAGTACTTCAAAAAAATACTCTGAGGGGCTGAAGATCAAGATATGTAGGTAGTAGGGTGATATTAGCTATATTTTTCTAAAGACTTTTCTTAATTAGTTGTAATGCAGTCTGTCTACCGAGATCAGAAATTGGGCAGGAAACTACTTACGTTCATGAAACAGTACTTACTGTTGCTTTGAAAAGTCATAGAATTTGAGCTACTTTCTGTGTGTATAGTCACTAGTGGAACAACTTTTAGTATTTCTGGTATTTTGCATTGGAAAAACCTTTACGGTGGAAATGCTTAACACTCAACTCTCTTTATAAATCTGTCAACTGAACTTTGATTAGTCTGTTACATTAACTTTTTAAAAAAATAAAAAACAGCCTGACATACTTGTCTTGATTGTAAATATTTTAAACTTTAAATCTGAAGCACAGAACTCAATTTCTAGATCTCAATTTTCAGCCATTCTTCTAGAAGAGCTCTCTACTCACTATTGAGGTTCATGGATTAAATTTATTTGCGGTTTAATTGTGATATTTCTTTTAATTTGAAAGTGAAACACACTTTGAATGTTCTTCATAGTAGTTAGAACTGCTCTGTGCCAATACCCAGAGTGTCTCTGCTAATAGAATCCTCTAATGAAGTGTAACTACCAAACCTGCTTTTTATTCAAATTTTAAGCCTTCTGTGGCCTAGAAACTTTCTTTTGTTTCTGACCTTGTGAGGATATGCACTGTTTTCCTTCAGCATGCTATGCTTGTTTTGTTTTGGTAGCAGAAGCAGAGGAAATGAAAACTGTTTTTCAGTAAGCTCCAGTCTTCTCCATTGTTCCAGTAGTGTTCCTTCTACATTAAAGGCCAAAAAATAAGTGTGGTGTGTGGGTCTGGGTGTTTTTTTGAGGTCTTCAAGCATCCCAGTGACTGATGTCTTGAAAGTTCTGCTTTATTGTTAACTGGCGTATATGTCCAGTTTATTGTTTTCCATTAGGACTTTATGTAGAATCGTGGGTCTGTCAAAAGCATAGGATCCTCTGCAGAGTCAATGCCATGAGAAGTAGATGCTCTTTGAAAATCAATATTGTCAACTTCTATGTGAAATAGTTACTTGAAAATAATTTCCGAGTTGTCATCTGTTCAGTTCTGAGTTTCAGAACACCAAAGCTCTTGAGCTGAGGCTGCTGCTTCAAAGTTGCATGTGCACATGATCCGCATGTTCTGTGTAACAGGGTGACTTCACGAGGACTGGTGAAAGAAAGCTGGCAGGAGTAATGAAGGATGGAGTTAATTCTGCAAACAGATACTACTTGAATCGTTTCAGGGATGCTTATAGGCAGGCAGTCATAGGTAAGAATACAATTTCAACTAAGCTGAACTATGATGTTTAGAAAAGCCTATTAAAATCGTCTTGGCTTTATCTTTCTGACTTTTTTTTTTTTCTGAAGCTTAAAAGCACCTTGAGTGTATATAATGTTCATGTCTATGTAGTGGATACCATATGGAATAGTCATTCTCCATTTGGAGACTAAACACCACCCAATTCAGAGGGATTACATGCAGTGTAACTCATTGTAGAATTTGCTCCTAATTTCATTTTAGCATTAACTGTCGTGTAACATCTCTTTTTTTAGACAAAGTTAAATTTATGTAGCAAGTTTATCTTAAAATGGTGAGTTAACTCTTGCTTTTCACTGAGAGAAAATACTGTTATACCTGTTGAGTTTTCAGTTTCAGGCAATATTATATTCAGAAAGAACAACTAACCATTTTTCAAGAGTATTTTCAAATATGAAACATTTGGAAGGAATTTATAAAGTAATCAACAGACTGTTGCTGTATGTGACCTTTAACTGTTGGTTTCTTGTCTGATATTTTGTTGGTTTTATTTAGATCTGATGCAGGGTATCCCTGTAACAGAGGATCTTTACTCCATATTTACAAAAGAGAAAGAGCATGAAGCCCTGCACAAGGAGAACCTGAGGAGCCATCAAGAATTAATCAGCCAGCTGTTGCAGAGCTATATGAAACTGCTCTTACCAGATGATGAAAAATTCCACGGAGGATGGGCACTTATTGATTGTGATCCAAGGTTTGTTGAATGAAGTCATAACTGATCAGCTGCTACTTTGACACCTCTGTCAATGACTACTGATGTTAAATGATTTTGATAGCTGATGTCTTAGGAACACATCGAGAGTTCTTGAAGGGACTGAATAAAAGGTAGTTGTAAAAGAGAAGGTCCTCTAAACACATGCTTTTCCCAAAGTGCCATTAAAAAAGGTGGATGGTGGAGTTACTTTTGAGACATCACCTGGAAATGCATGCATTGAGTTAATATAGCCAAAACGTGGCAGGCACCATGAAGAGAACTTCTAACCACCCTCAGTTTTAGAAAGGGCTGTTTCAGGAGCTGTTGTTCCTTATTGCTTTGTAGGGAAAGTGTAACTTGACTTCAAAGCTATACCTGATCAGATTAAATTCTTGTGTAATGAGTCAGTAGTAGGAAAGTGTAGATTTCTCTTTATGAAAAGTAGGGAGCATAAACTCTAACCTCACCGATAAGTCTCCTTACCAAGTTCAGAGTTCACTAACTTGTAAAAGAAAAATAGTGGTTAGATCTTCTGCAGGTTAAGCTTCAACTTCTAGAAATACCTGGGTCTGAGATATTTTCCATTATCCTGTTAGCGTTTTTTAATAGCTTGTGTGTTTTATATTTATTTTTGGACCTGCTGCTGACCCATTTGAGGTATTGGGTAACTCTGGGTTTAAGAGAGTGTTGCTTGCATGGATCCACTTATTGTATGGTAAGGCTAATGACGCATCACGTTTTGGCTTGTAAAGTGTCCCACCTCACTTGGTTCTTCAGTGGCTGTGAAGAGGTAGCAGTATCATGCAAGATAACGTACCATAATTGAAACTTCTTGTTGTAATGTGCCTTCAGTTGTAAAAGGGTGTCCCTAAAATATACTGGGGATGGGTTACAGCTGTGCAAATAAAACCTTTTCCCCTGTATTCATCCTTCTTCTTCCCCTTCCTTAGTCTCATTGATGCCACTCATAAGGATGTGGATGTTCTGCTGTTACTTTCTAATTCTGCCTACTACGTGGCCTAGTAAGTTACCACTTTCTCTTACTATGTGTAGTTTATTTCTAGCAGCTTTGTTTTAGATTAGTAGGAAGTGCTAAATTCTGATTTTTTTTTTTTTTTTTTTTCTAGTTATGATGATGAAATTGATAAGGTGAATCAGTACCAAAGGTTAAGTCTTGAAGCTCTGGAAAAGATAGAAATAGGTAAGAACGTAGTCACAATATTTTCTTGAATGCTCTTAACAACAGCTTGAGCACTTATCAAAGCATCCTACAAATATATTGCAACAGCAAGCCTCAACGTATTGCATATATCCTGTATAGTCCACCATAGCTAGAAATGTGCTTTCTTGCTGATAACGGATGCCAGAGCTGAGTTTATGTTCTCTCAGTCCTGTCCTTTGCTGCTGCTTGAAATGGAAACTTTGATCGCTGGTAGGGTTCTAAAATTTTCCTTCTTTCAAATTCTTAAAAAAAACCCCATGGATTCATCAAAAAAAATTTCATTATTTATTAAATGGCAGTAACAACTTGATCAGCTGCTATAATGCATCACAGGTTTGCATTCAGTGCACTCTTTGATCCAAGTACAGCAGCTGGTTCTGAATTGTACTTGAGATCTGTTTCATAGCTTTTAAACTCTTATTTCTCAAGGTCTGGTAAGAAACATGCTATTATAAAATCACCTTGTTATGCTGATTTACATTCTTTAGTCAATAAATAAGTTAACATCTGCAGGTTAAGTTCAGCATTTTCTGCTGAAAGTAGTATTAAAGATGTAAGATCTTTGACTTTACAGATGAAAAAGGTGTTCCAAACGGAGAGAAAGGAGGGAAATTTTTCTGGCCTCCAGTGTGTGCCCCCCAATAGAGTTTAATCCTCCATTACACAATGCATAGTGATTTCACCATCTCCTCACTGTAACTTTCACTATGTCTGTGCAATTTCTAAGAGTTCAGTGGAAAGGTGTCTCTCACTTGTGTATTGTGGAGATCCATAATACGTCCTGACATACAGAACATAGTTGAAACATCTAGACCAAATACCTTGTAAAAACAAAAACCAACCTCCCCTCCATTTAATGATATAGATATGATGCAGTGGATCGAAGAGTTAAAGTACCTGGTCTGAAACTTATATTACTTCTACTTGGTAAAGCTCTATTAGCTTTCCTTTTAATCCTTGCAAAAGCATACCCCAAAACACAGGATGTAATAGGTGTAGAATTTTTTTTTCTTCTATTTGAAAGGATAATATGTAATAAACAATCAGGCTGGATTATAACAGATATGCACAGAGTCCAATTGCTTTTTGTAAGTTATTGATTGTTTAGTTATTGTGAAAAATCTTTCATTTAAAATGGCTATCCTACTCTAAAATAAACATGAAGCTTTTTATGCTGAAAAAGACTGTCAACTGTCAACACTTACATATGTTTAGGTACAGTCTTTGCAGTATCTCTTTCAGTTTTTGGTTAAAGTAGATTTCTAATCACCTTTTTTTTTGTTGTTGTTGTTCCTCAGGGCCTGAGCCTACTCTCTTTGGCAAACCCAAGTTCTCTTGCATGAGGCTGCATTACAAATACAAAGAAATGAGCGGATATTTTCACACTCTTAGAGCTGTGGTACGCAACCCAGAAGAAGATGGAAAAGGTTTGTTTCATATGGAAAGGTTTTATGCATAGAAGTGTATTCAGTATACCAGTGTTTCTCTAGTGAACACTTTTTCCGTTGCTCTTAGAATAACTGCTGAAGAAGGATAAATTTTAATATAATCCAGTTTTGTGGGGTGGGGAACAAACAAAAAACCCTGTACGTGGCTTCTTGTGTGAACACTAGAATGTTACTGTTTTAGTACAAAGGAAAATAAGTTTCAGATACGGCTTTAAAGCAACATGTCTCTCTAGAATTGAGATGTTTGTATGTCCAGAGCCTTACTGCTCCAAAAGACTGATAAAGTAAACTTAAAATTAGCTCCTAAAGAGCAGAAGAAATTGATTTCTTTAGTGAAATCAATGTCTAGAAATGTTCTTGTTTGTTTAACTAAATTAAATAAATACTAATAAGGGAAAAATCACTTCTTAACTGGAGCACTGGGTTTTGTCAACAAAGAGTAGAATAAATGTAATTGCTTCTCTTCCTTTCACAAATGGTGAATTGTGGCATTGATTCACTTACACCTAGTATTTAGGGCTTAAGGAGAATCTAATCTTTAAGTTTATTTTCTAAGCTTTAAATCAGAATTGTGACCTCTAGGGTGAAATTAAAAAATACAACCAACAAACCCCAAAAAAATTAATTACATTAAAATTAGACTTATTTCGTTGTAGATTTTGGAATATGGGCTTTTAAGGACTTTTTTTAAAGGTCTTGACAGGCTGCTACTTGAATTTCAGACACTCTTCAGTGCATTGCAGAAATGCTGAGAATCACAAAGCAAGCAATGGGATTAGATGTGCCCATTATTGAGAAAAAGCTAGAGAGGTGAGTACTTAAACGACGTGAACATTTCGTGCCCCACTTGTGCTCTCTTCTCAGGGCTAACAGTGTGTGGTAACAGTCATGTATGCGATGCCTGAAAGAAATGTCTGCATCTAGCTACTGTGCTAGGAGTTAACTTGTCCGTATGCTGCTTCCAATAATAACTGTCTGCTGGTGCTTATCTAAAAGTGCAAGCAAGAATACTGTTATATACATGTGTGCTTATAGACAATGTACGCTACCAAATGCAAATAACCTACTGCAAGTCAGATGGTTCATGATTAGTTTGTCAGATTTAATTTTTCCTATCTGAACTTAATGTCTGCTTCTGTAGTAAGAAGACAACCTGTGAAGTGTAAATCTGGCTTGGATTCCACTGCAGTTGAGTGATTAACAAATCCAGACAATATTACAAGTCTTGTGTGAAGAAATGGCTGAAGTTAAACTTCTGAACTCCTAAGTGTTAGTCAGAATGGCACAGAGGTTTTCGTTTTGCAAGCCCATTAAGAGAAGAGGGCGCATGAAAGTATAGTTGATAATTAAAAAGTTCTAGTAAGTACTTTTAGATAGTTTTCTCTAATAAGTCAATTAATATATTGACTATATATAATTAAACAGAAGTAACCTTTATCTACAAATACTGGTGAGGTGTTAACAGTGAGGAAATCCTTTACAAAGGACATTGGAGTAGAAATAAGAGGGGATGGCTAGCTGAAGTTTACCATGCTTCACCAGTTCAAGAGCAATCTGTTGCATTATTTTTGGGCTCTTCCATTCAGACTGTGTGAACTCCTAGAAAAATGTGTAGCACAAATGTAAATTGTCAAGTGAAAACTATTAGGGCACAAATTTCAGTAACTTTCTTCTGCATTCGATTATTGGGCTACTATTTCAGCTTCCTTTCTCAGTTAAGTAGAAAGTGTAGCAAGAAAATCTTGCTCTTTTACAGGTACTGAAGACTGAATATTTGCTAAATCTGGCTACTGAGTACAGCATACATGAAGTCAGGGCTACAAATAGACAGAATTCAAATCCAGCTTCGTCTAAAAGTAAAAATGCTTGCAGAAGCTTGCTTTTCCCTTTCTTTGGCTACCGTTCTCTATCAACTCTCCTTTTTGTTCTTTTGAATTTGGTTAGCTTATGGGTACAATTATGTAAGGAAAGGATAATGTAGTTAGTAAAACGTCCATCTCTATTATGGAAGTAGACTGGAAGATGGTAGATGCTTGGTGTTTATAAATGAGACTGCCTCGATTGTACATTAGACATTTTTTTCTTTTTCTTCCAGGAAGAGCAGTAAACCTCATGAAGACATCATTGGCATTCGCTCTCAGAACAGAGGGTCCCTGGCCCAAGGCAAAAATTACTTACTGAGCAAGTTCTCATCTCTCAATCAAAAGGTGAAACAAACCAAATCCAATGTAAACATTAGCAATCTTCGGAAGTTAGGCAGCTTTACCAAACCTGAAGTGAAAGTAAATTTTTTAAAACCAAATTTGAAAGTGAATCTTTGGAAATCAGATAGCAGCCTTGAAACTTTAGAGAATCCAGTGGTAGATACCAAAGTCCATACTGAATCTGATACAGAAGTATCAGATAATGATTCATTCCACTCAGATGACTTCCTGACTAATTCTAAATCTGATGAGGACAACCAGCTAACTGACTCTCTGGAGAACATAGGGCAGACAGACTACGTGCTGCCTAGCTGTGGTATCATTGCCTCAGCTCCACGGTTGGGCAGTCGGTCCCAATCTATAAGCAGCACTGACATGAACATTAGCATTCATGTTCCGTCCGAGATCCATGTGTCTCAGGCTAGCCGGTCTGACTGTGAAGACATATCCATGCCTTCTGCTGACAACGTGGAGATGGAATTTACTAAACCTATTGATGTGTACTGCCAGAGGTTTGTGCATGATGCTCAAAGTAAAATGTCAGATGTTTTGGAAGCTGAGGCTGGTTCTCAGGAGCCCCATCACATAATAAATCAAATGAGCAATAATACATCTAAGGCGGCAGAAACCAAGGCTGAAGCTACTGGAGACATTCCTTCCAGGCCATCTAAGTTGGATGTACAGTCTTCTGAGCCAAATCCTCAGCTCTTAGCTGTTGGTGGGACCGACTTCACTAAAGCTCATAAAAGCCCGGGATCTGTATCTGGTAACCTTGAGACGGGACTCCCTGTGACTCCTTCTCCAGCTGACAGTAGCAGCAGCAGAGCTGTATCTCCTTTTGCTAAAATTCGCAGTTCTATGGTCCAGGTTGCTAACATCACACAAGCAGGATTGACTCAAGGGATTAATTTTGCTGTGGCAAAGGTCCAGAAGAGCCCTGCAGAACCAGAAGCTATCAATGAAATCAAACAAAAAGAATTGAAAGAAATGTTTACGCAATGCCAGACACGAATAATTCAAATCTAGTTGCTAATTTAGGAAGTGTTCTTCTAGTTGTGGCTTTGAATACAATACTAAAAAAATTACATCAGGATGTATTTGTGGCATGAACTGCTACTGGATACTGGGATCAACAATAACTGTTTACAGGAAGTGAGAGATGCAAATGAATTTGGTTCTGGCCAAGCTTCAGAATTTCCTCAGGTAGCTGAGACAAAAGAACGGTAAACCATATTTAAACAGGTAGCTTAGACACTGGGATTTAATAAGTATGCTGTCTGTCTTAAATGTGTTGCACAGTTATTTTTGGAGACTAATTTTGTAGCTCTTCTGACTTCTGGAGAACATATTTATACTAAAAAGGTGATACTGCACTTCTATGACCTTACTTACCTTGCACTGCACCAGCAAAATAACTTTCCAGTAAATTACATTTTATTTATTTTTGGACTAGTATTTTTACTTGTTTCCATTGAAGTTTTAGATGCAGCTTTCAATGAATTGTGCCTCTACAATGGGAATTGATGTGTTTTTTGTTGAATTTAATTACGTTAACCAGAAATTAAGATTTCTTTTTGCTGTCCTTTTCTTTCCGCACGTCCTGGGCTATCTTTCAGCAAAGATATAGCATAGAGATCCAATCTGAAATATCCACAATCCTGCAGTGCAAGTTTAGTTTGTAACTTTTTTTTCTCACTTGTTTTGAGGTGAGGGGAAATGGAGCAAATGTTGTATAATTGTCTTGCCCCATGCCAAAGCTATTCTTATTTCCTTTTTTCCAAATTCCAAACACTGGCAACTTGCTCTTATTTTTTTTTTTTTGGTCTCTGTGTAAAGCAAGACAAGCCAGATACCTGACCTTCAGGCACTGTGTCTCTGTGCTATGTTTTTTTTTTTAAAGCTATAGTCTAACTGTCGAGATGCAAATGTGCAAAAAACTTCTAAAACAGAATGCAAATGTATGGTTTCATAAAATCAGTGTTGCATCACAGCATAGCTGTCAGCATCTAATCAAAACCAAATTCATTACCAACTCAAGCTTTGCCTACTTGCAGGATAAGGCTAAGCATCCACTCATGCTGGGAATTGGATTAAAAAAAAACCCAAACCAATATTTATGTGTGTTAAAAGATTAAATCTATCTAAATTACTCTTTCCCAGAAACGCCTTGCCATGCCATTCTAGTATAGGACATTATCCAACAGCTACTGTAAAGCAGGACCTTACTATGCTGTGGTTTATAACGATAACCACCATTATAGACCCAGTGCCTCTGTGTTCTAGTCCATGTCCTGTAGATAGGCTGCACGTGGTGTTCCAAGAAAATAGTGTCATATGGGTACAGTAGTACGGTGTCTTAGGACTTCTAGTGTGTCTGAATTGATTATCATCGAACCCTCATGGTCTGAAACTTTGATAAACAAATCAGATTTATTTATTTGTTTTATTAAAGTGATGTGGATTTGGGTTTTTTGAGTGTCTATACTTGTGGCTGTATTTAAAATTAAACTACTGCTGTATTTTAATGTAAGCAATACACACAATATTTTAATAAAAAAGTGGAATCAAAAGATGAATTTTGGCATGTGATGTTAAGGGATATGGTACTGCAGCATTTTAGGGTTTTAAGTTTCAAAGATGGGTGGGTTGTCTTGACTTTCTGTGGCTTAAGAGTCATAGTATCACAGAAGGGGTGAAGTTGGAAGGGACAGCTGGAGGCTGTCCGGCACCATGTACAGATGGCTTTTGAGTATCTCCAAGGATATGGACTCTACCACCCCTTTGGGCAACCTCTTCTAGTGCTCAGCCACCCTTACAGTAAAAAAAGCGTTTACTGATGTTCAGAAGGGCCCTCCTGTGTTTCAGGTGGTGCCCATGGCCCCTTGTCCCAGCACTGGGCACTGCTGGGAAGAGCCTGGCTCTGTCCTCTTTGCAGCCTCCTTTCAGCCAGTTCCAGACATAATAAGGTAAGATGACAGGCAGGCAGTAGGCATGTATATGACTTAAGTCCTTCTAGAATTTGGGCTGCGACAGCCCTGGCCTCAGGGGAGGAAAAAGAAAAGAAGCGGTAGGCACATTTGTGAGGACATGCCTTAAAACCTGCCTAAGCCTTGGTACTAGTAAAGGTTCTGGAGGAGGAAGAAGAAATTCCAAGTACTTTGCCATTATTTTGGTAGGAGAAAGAAACTGATCTGTACAACTACTTACTTAGTGACTTCTACAGTCTAAAAGAGTCCTGTAGAGCAAGGGTACTAATAGCTGTAAAGTCATTCCTATATTTAAAAAAATAGTGGCTTAGTCAACAGTCTGGGGCCTATCTTCCTGGAAATGAATTCCTGATCTGCTGCATTGCTTCATCATTTACTGCTTGGTGAGCCAAAAGTATCATGTCCTGCCAGCCTGAGTTGTCCAGGACTTATGAAATAAATAGTGCAGAGAGTCTCAAATAATCCACAGCAATATGCATAAAGCCATCCCCTAAGCAGCACTGGAAGAAAAATCTTACAAATGAGCTATGCTTTCCAGCCAGGCTCCTGGACGGAGAGACTTCATTTTCTTTCCATACCTGTTCAGTTACTTCACATTGATGTAGCATGAGTCAGATGAAAACATGAATATTCATTTTAGTGTTCAAAAAAAGAAATAATCACAGGATCATTAAGGTTGATGATCCTAAAGGTTTTTTCCAAGCCCAACCATCAACCCAGCACCACCCTGTCCACTAAACCATGTCCTGAAGTGCCATGTTTTTTTGAACACTTCCAGTGATGGTGATTCCACCACCTCCCTGGGCAGCCTGTTCCAATGCTTGACCACTCTCTCAGTAAAGAAATTTTTCCTAATATCTAGTCTAAATCTCCCCTGGCACAACTTGAGGCCATGCTGCAAGAGATCTGAAAGTGCATCATCAAACTTGGCTCAAGTTTAAGACAGATAAACAATTTTTGTGTACCATAATTAATTCTGAAATTATTACTAGTGTGCAGAGATGAACAAGACTGTTTCAGACTGGCTGTGCAGCAAAACCCACTATGCTTAGAATAGGAAAAATGCAGTGCAAAAGGGGATTCCTCTTCATGCACTCTCAATCAAGATACTAAGTAAAGGTGGTACCAGCTTAAAGTAAATTTGGCAGGAGCCTTTTTTTCTTGTTCAGAAAAGTATTAATTTGAAGCAAAATCTAGAATTAACTCCATCACTGACTCTTGCAGGCTGGCTCCACAAGGACAGCCCTCCTTACTACTCTATAGTTTATCTAACTAGATTAGTCCAACTTCAGATGGCTTAACGTTTCACTAGTTAAACCACCCTCGTTAAACTAGTTTTACAAGTCCTATTAGGGGCAGCATGTCCTCTGAAAACCAGCTCAAACTGTACAGCATGATTAAGATATGTAGAGACCATTCTTAATGCTTAATTTGATATTATTCAAACCATTTAAACACACTGCATTACTGGTAATGTAGAAAGTCAGATAGGCATGTTTTGTATGAGTACATGAGCGAGTATTGCCAATTCTCCAGTCCAAGTTTGTTTTCTTTTTTTTTTAAAGAAGTTGTGCCAGAATAAAGCTCCTTAGAGAGATCTGAGAAGTTAGTCAGTCATAGTTTTCTCCAAGTACAATAAAGATGCATTTCCTACAGGAATCTTGTCATAGATAAGGTCAACTCACTTTACACCAGTGTAATCACTATTACACTGCTGCTGCTAGGACTGCCACATGCCTTAGCTCATGGGAACAAGAAGACACAGTTCTAGATACCAAAGTCAGTGTTTCTTACAGCTGCTGGCAAGCTGAACCCTCTAATCCTCAGAATTCAGCCATTCACGAATTACATCACAAACTGATTCCATACAATGCCGTGTATAAAGGGCTCTGGGTTAAATTTTCTTATTATTAAAGGAAATAAATTTATACAACTTCAGTATTAAAGTTTAATATCAAACAATTTGCTCATTGTTACCAATTTTCAATTACAAAACAGGCTCCAAAAAATTTCATAAAATATGTTTAACTGGCTGAACAGAGTTAACATGTTCAGACTGCAAGGGTAAATATCCATTAACTTTTTGGTATAAATTATCTACAAAAACTGGTATAAACAATATTCCAATCTTAGTATGGGTTCCATCTAGGATTAGACAATTTTCATAGCGACATCCACAAAATATTAAAGTTCGTTCCCATTAACACATTTTTGCTGCTGAAGTCTGGCTTTACGTAATGCCTCCAGTTGTTTTGCTCTCAGCCACCTCTCTCTTGACAGTGTTGTCTGCCCCGCGCTGAGAGACAGGAACCTAGATGAGCAGAAACAGCAATTAAAGAAGAGCTTGTCCACGTGTCATGTTTGATAAGCTAATACAGCACAAAACCAGTTTTCTTTCAGTATCCTATGAACTAGAAAGCATGTGAAGAGAGGGGGGAGGAAATACTTTGCCTAACTAAGAATCTGTGACAAGCAGAACAAAGGAAGAGGCGATTCCATCTTTTGATTCCTCATGCACCTACAATCAAACTGCAGACAGTGAGCATTGACTTCATTTGTTACCAGCTTGCTAGAAAGTCTTCAGTGAGGCCAAACAGCACTACCCACCTTGCTACAAGCAGAGTTCTGTGCAGATCATCAGCTGTTACACTCTCGGGGTCATTCTTGCGCATTTCTACAAAGTCTTCTTCTACTGCCTATAAACAATACAGCATGTAATTAAGTGGCAAAAAAGAAACTTCCCTACAAGATAAGCTTCTAAGGAGCTAAACACCATAAGGACCCTTAGATTACAGGAGGAACATTTCAACTTGTTGCTGTTGGGAAGCGAGCCTGAGTAAAAATAGGCTTGTTCTCATCTTTGAAAAGAATGAGCTTTCAAAATGAGTTTTAGAAAGCATGGTACATGTAAAGTACTCTTGAGTATTTCAGTATATACAAATCCATTCAGGACAAGAAAATGCTTCTGTGTGGTTTTTAGAAAACTTCAAGGAGAATCACTGGTAGGGAGAGCAATGGGAAAGTAAAATAACTTTCTGTTAAGGTGCTTTCTATCTGAATATACAGTTGAAAACATATTAGTAAACTCTTCCATACCTTGGTCACTTCATCAGATATACTATAGTCCAGCAGCCTCAATAAACTTAGATAAATTCGAAATTTGTTCAACACAGAAGGGAGCACCGCTGTTAGGAGGCTGTTCATATACTCTTCCATGTTTGGTGGAATTATCTGTGGTTGTAAGTGGACTTGGCAATCTGACTGAAAAATAAAATTACATATAATCTCATTCCACATCCTACTTTTTTTCTATTCCAAGACTAATTTAATCTCTAAAGCAACATAAGTCACTATTTCCCAGAATTAAGCTAAAACAATTATATTTGACAGTTCCCTTTCTGAAAACCAGCATGAAGTCCTTATTCAAGCAGCGTATTTCACTTAGAGGCCGGACAGCAAACGCTCAGTTCATAAAGCTGGAATGCAAGAGATGAGATATTTGTAAGCTTAGGCTACTCCATTTTTCTAGGGTCAGTGCCAGATCTGTTGCTTTTTATATGTGCGCCCATCACCTCAGAAACTACTGTACTAGAATAAGGCTTTGAGAGTAGCAGTGTAGCTGCAGGCTTTACCCACTGCTGTGATCCCCGTCAGTAACTCCAGTCGCTGCCTTGCCATCGCTGTACTATTCAGCCAAGGAGGAGGGAAGGTCAATCTCTTGGTTCTCCTCCGAACAGGTTTTTGGCCAGGCTGTAGCCACAGGTGAGAACTAATGCTAGTATCATACCCACCCCGCGTCACAACACAGTTCTTGTCTTCACTTGTCTCTGGAATGGCATGCTCTAAGTAAGTAGCTACCAACTGTAATTATTCCCCAAATTCAGGAAGACCTTGCCATACCGGTAGGAGTGATCGGCCTTCTGAAGTGATTAGAACATTAATATTGCACGGGAATTCCATCTGGTGGTAATTGAAGTCATAATCCACCTTCTGCCAAGTTATCAGATTACCCAATGCTGTCACATTATGTACACCTAGAAAAGCAAGAACAAATTCTCTGACAACCGGACATAAACAAATGTCAGACCTCATTTCCCCCTGCCCCCAATCTGTTTTTAATGAGCAGCTGGTAGAAAAATTCTTGCAAGCATCCTGTTTCTTCCTGTGTCTGGGGTGTCTTCCCTATAGAGACAACCATTTCTTAAGACCAAAATTAAGAATTCTTGAAGGATTTCAAACCTAAATTTTATCTGGTCTAGTATATGTGTTAATAACTAATGTCTTCATTGGTCCTAAAAAGCCAGACAACTATTTACAGGGGGAAAAAAAAAAGTCTCTCCTCAAAATAGGACAAAACACTGCCAATTATCTGACAGAAAATGTAATTTAACAGCTTAAGAGGCGGGAGGAGTCTTACTGGATAAAGAACACATTAGATGTTCTGGCTAGCATGACCAGAACAGCTGAAAAACACACTCATTATTTTGCCAAATTGTCATAGAAGTCACTTGCCTTACCTGGAACCAAGTTATTTAAAATCTGGAAAGTCAAGATTGACAAATTAACTGATTAACTCTTGGAATTCTCCCATTGAAATACTGACATGTACCCAACATTTGAATTTCTCTTCAGCAGTGTTACGGCATCAAATGTCACATCTACTGTGATGTTTTTGCCTTTAATGAATTAGTATTAATTTACTATACTATAAATAAAGGCAAAGTTAGTAAATAAAGGCAAAGATAATATTATGGTTTACTTCTGGGGCACCTCCAAGCTGTAACTTCCAGGAGTTCCAAACCAACTACTAGATTTAAAGACATGTATTCTTCTCCAGGATTAAATTTTGTTCCCAACATTGCTATAAGAAATTAAAAATACTTACTTTTTTTACTTTAAATTCAGTACAGAACAACATCACATCAACAGAAATGAAATTAAATTATCAAGCCTTTTTTGTCTCCAACTGTTAATACTTATAATATTACTTTTCATTAAATGTTGAGTTTTTTAGACATTAAGGACAAATATTTTAGAAAACCTATAAACCAGCACAGCAAGATTTTTTTGTAAATAGGAGTTTTTCATGTGTTTTGACTTTTTTTTTTAAACAGATAATGCAAAGATTTCTGCTAGTTTTACTATTTTCTTTAGTGACATTTTGTAATTTCACTAAAGCAGTTACAAAAAAAAATACTGAAGACTCAAAACCAAGTGAATAATTTCAATGAACAACTTTTAATAGCAGTAATTAAAAAAAAAAAGTGTTTCTAAATAGAATCAACCTGAAACCTGAACCTCACTAGTTCTGCCAGATTAAGGGCCTGAACGGGACAGAGTACTGATACTCATTAGGAGACCCAATAGGCTTATAGCATCATACAGTCTAGCGGGTTTCTCAAAATAGCATTTTTATTTTAAAATAAAGTCACTTCCAGTGATTTCCTATTAATCTTTCCTTGAAATCACCACAAATATCTGTACTATGCATTCTCCAGCTACTGAATTTTTAATAGGTACCACGACTGACCTCTTTTATGCTATGTATAATTAAATTAATTGTCTAAAGGTCTGTAGAAAGCATAGTACACAGCACTACATCAGCTTACAAGATAGAATCATCATTCTGTTCCACACAGTAATAGCTATTTTTTTATGTCCGGTTTTCAGTTGGGTTTTCAGGGATGGATTCCATATATACAGTAAAAGTATAAAGCATCAGGCAGCAGCGTATGCTTCCCCCACTTCTTCATTCATTATCACAGGAAACTGAAAGGCCGTTGTAATGAATCTGCGGTGTTTTGGTCTAAAGACTTATTCAAATCAGTGGCCTTTTCCACCAAGTGTCAAGGACACTGTCGAGAGTTCTCTACAATGCAAACAAAGCTATACTAAACAAGGAACCATCTGGTTTCATTATTGGTCATTTGTGGTCTGGGATAGATTTTGACTCAATACGAACATTTCTGAACAAAATACCAGAAACTTCCAAAGTAACATAGGGAAAAAACAACCCCAGGAGATCAAGCTGTAAGTTGTCTGAGAAGGCTGCAGCTAGCAGGAAGCTAGTTCAAGCAATGAAAGAGGATATGGAAACCACAAACAGTTCTGTAATAGAAAATTATCACTAGGACACAATTAGCATCGTTGTCTTAAAAAAAAATATATAAAATTTTCTTTTTTTCTTAAAAAATGTCCACCTGTTGTGTCAAGCTGTCCTTGCTCAAGCTGAGTCTCATCTACTACGAGGGAAGTGTTGCTGGCAAGCTGCAATACTCCACTGACTAAGCGATTAGCTGCGTAGTCTTTGTGCGGGATAAATCGTGAATGGTTCATGTTTTCAATGGTCATTTGCAGGCGATAGGACTGCAACGAGAAACGAAACTAATCAGCACATTTCCTCTCCTCCAGCTTTCCTAGTAAATACCGCTTCCTTTAGTGAGACCTCCAACTGTGAACCTCCATAGTAAGTAAAACTAAACTTGTTGCCACAGTGTAGAATACACTTTATCTCAAATGTCCCAATGCTAAATACTTAAGAAAAAATATTTCCCAAAGGAAAACAATGCTGTTAAGAACTCCTATCACCTGTATTGCACATCTAGGATGAGCAAAATAACAAAAAATTATTTATTACAGCAATACAATTCTTATGACCCCAAACTGAATTACTGTGAATTTTCTGCAGATGAGTATCCACAACCTTGGGGATAAACAGTAACAACATGGTAAGTACATGATCTAAATGTCTAAACATATCAATCCAAAACACAAAATAAACAGATGCAGCATCTGTCTGTCAGTTTAATACCTATGAGGATATGATTCTATTCCATATTCAATCTAGATGATTAGGTAAATAGAGACTTCAATTGACAGATAAGACTATCTCCATTTTTATCTGCCCTCTATATGGACAGCAGGAACTTTCATTTAAGAAGCCTGCCTCTAACTAAAATATTGTTTATTTGATTGGAACAATTAGTTCAACATCTACTATCAGAAATGTTAAAGCACTGTAATGCCATTATTCTTACTGCTGGAACAAGCTGCTGGATAATGCGGTATATGTGCTCTGTGAAGATGCTATTTCTTGGACATCCGCTCAAGTTGACTGTGAATTTTCCCAGAGGAAGCACATCTCGTCTTGCATAACTAAACCACAAATAACATAGGTTAGGCAAGCATCGGATTAACATGGTGAATACAGGTATCAATCAATTTGAGTGTTGTGCAGTCTCTCTGACAGCTAGCAGGATTTCAATACTAATACATACATAAATAATAGCCACCTTTTCTTCCTTCTCCAGTGTCCAAAGAGCTAAGTTAGGCTGAAGGCTGCTTTGGAAGGCTTTGCAGCATTGCACAAAAGCAGTACATTTATAGTGCTTGAGATCCTGCAATGTGCCTTCCAGACATTCTGTTCTCTTTGTCCTCTATTGTTACTCAGTAAACATACTTCATCTTTTCCTTTCTCCTTGCCCAATCTCAATTTCCCTGCTTATTATGCTTGTTCATTTCCTTTACCTGCCCTCAGCTTTCCTCTCCCTCTTCTTACTGTATCTTCTCCCCATTCTTGACAAATTTCAACTTTTTTGTGATATCAGCTAAGAGAGAAAACACATTCTAGTCTAAGTGTTAGAGCATTCACAGTCCCACTAGAAAGAATGAAGTGTGCACAGAATAAAATAAGAAAAAAAAAAAACCCAAAACACCACATACTGATATTGAAGTACTTATATTTACATGGGGACAAGGGTTCAGGGCAGACTGTAAACACAAACCCACCATAAATCATCAGCTCATGATTATGCTGCCATGGCATTATGGTTGGATCTATCTTGATACCACCTGTCTCGCTGAGGCTGAGAAATCTCTTATGGCTTTTTACACATCAGCTGCAGGTATGAGAAAGGTAATGTGCCGAGTCCAATTACAGGTCTGTAAACACTTCTGTTAAACAAATGCGTCCTGTACATTTGTAGCAGAATGGAATTTTTGAAAACCATAAAACAAGTGGTTTACTTACCAAGAAATCACTACTTTCTTTTTTTTAAAAGAAAGTCTAAATTTAAATTTGAGTCTCACAACTCTACTTAATCTAATCAAAACATATTGTCTGAAGTTTCACACATCAAATTTTAATAAGTCAAAGGATGCTGCTCTTTCATCCAGTGACAGTTTAAACTAACATAAGAAAATGTTAAGCAAATTCACTTTAATCAGCCACGAAGATAGATCACAATGCCTGCACATTCAGCTACAGCATCAGCTCAGGTGGTAAATTTCTATCACATGCTAAGTGGGGGTCACTTGAGCATCCCATTAAACATATGTCTACATTTGATAAAACAAATTCCCAGAATGTACCTTTCAGTATCTTTTAATACCTAAACAATAATTGCTGCAGTTAGTAAATGCTGTCTTTGAGAAGTCAGTTGCATGTCCTATTCAATAAAAGAAGCTAGAGATAAAAAGATATTTTCATACCTCTGTTTAAAAGTGTATCTTGGAGATTTTGTCCAACTCTCAAAGCAACACTGAAATACTGCCACAACTCTCAAAGGAACACTGAATACTGCCACAAAATTGGCCTTTTAACACAACTTACTGTTATTTCAGACAATGAAATCTGTTTACTGGGCCTATTATGACAGGACAACTCTAGCTAGTACTTATTACAGTAGTACTTTGTCTGTTTAAGCTATTTCTGCCATTTATTTGCAGAGTGGTGAAGAACCCCATAAAAGCAGATTTCCTTTAAAAGATGAATCTATAAATTCTCAGCAAGCATCTAAATACTTACACTGTAGAGATGAGATGCAGTATAAGGTATTCAGCAGCCAAACTGTCCCCCAAGAGGGCGTGGGTGAGGAACCCAAGCAACTCTGCTCTCACTGGTGACAGCTCAGACATGAAATTAGAAACAACTGATAAAAAGAGCAGAAGAAAACAAGTGTCAGAAAATGCACTGTTCCTCACCCTCTTCCTTCTATATAAATGTTACTTTCTCTTACAGTTTGATAAGGAAAATGGTTACTCCAAAGCAGTCTAGGAAAAATAAACAAACTTTCATTGTTTTTCCAGCTAAGCAATTACCAGCTTTGGATAACCTGAGTCATTCAACATTTCCTTGGAAATGCTTTCTTTTTTTTTTAATTCAGTATATGTAATGTGTAATGCATTTGCAGAAGACGGTAAAGTTCTGAGCCAAATTTCTAAAATTGTTGGCCTATTCATATTATACTGAAGACAGAAAAAAAGCCCCTTATACGTAGCACAGCTCAGGACAACCAGTACAAGGCATGCAAGGAAGAAAATGATAAATATTGATTAGAGGTTTGCATGCAATAATTCAATGACAAAAAATAACAGTCAAATAGGCCACAATAGCATAGTTGCTTAAAAACAGAACTGCCTTATTTTCTTCACAGTATTATGATTCTTTACATTGTCAGTATGTTTCTTACTTTCACTGTTCCACTAAATCAAAAATACAATTTTCCAGCAATTCACTACTCCATTTGAACAAATAAAATCTTAAGGCTGAACAACTTGGCAAAATCCTTGGGCACACAGAAAGCAAAACCAGCTTTCATAGAAATCACATTTATTTCAGAAAAATAAACATGTAAGCGTCACAAACGCAAACACTTGCATCTTGTCCACTTCTGTGGTGTTGAACTGTTCCTCCATTTAACAAGATTTAAATTCAAACCCTGACATTGATGCACTTGTCTCCAAGCAAAGAAGTATTTGTTCACATGTACTAGGAAACCGCACATTTACATGTACACAGAGAGAGGTCAAGTTCAGATACTCACAGGTTTTACTCTCCTCTTCATTAAGGCAGGCAGGCAGTAATGGGTTAATGTGTTGTAATTTCTGCGCCAAAATCACGTGGATTCTGGGGACTAATGAGGCCGGAGGACTGTGTACTCTCTGTTCTTCCGCCGTGTCCATACACTCCATAGGATCAAGGGCTGAGCTGTCCCTAGGAAAGGGCACAGCACAACTGGACTTAGAAGCATTCCACACAAATTTCTCTCCATCTGACTAAGAGCAGCCAGAACCAGGCCAAGAACAGAGCACACTGGAACAAACAACATCTGCTCCCAGCTCCTGGCAACTCCTCCCATATTCAAACTACCTTCTTTATGATTTTTATAAACACCATAAATACCGAATCGCAATCACATAGTGATACAGAAATGCCAAAGCATGCTTGACCAAAAAAAATTTGATCCTATTATTTTCAGAAAATAATCAAATCTTACTTTTCTGGGAAAAAAAATTCCTAATAAACAAAACCCCCAAAACCAAAGACCCCAAACAAAACCCCATTTACTATTTGCTGCACCATTTATTAAGATGCAGCTTCAAACAAAATGTTACACACTGTTCTGTCCAGCATGTACTGAATGAAGTCTAAACAGTAACTTTTGAGAAAATAATGATTTATTACATTTGTCTGTGTTTGGACATGTGGGATTTTCGTATTCCACTGGGTTCTGGAGCCTGACAACAAGATCCTCTAGACAGTCACATAACAGCTATATTATTGGCTGAGTAAAAAAAAGACGTAAATAAATCCTAAAGTACCTCAGCTCAAACATGAAGGTATTAAAGAGTTCAGATACATGAGCTTTGTTCCCCCTGACGATGCCTTACAAAGTTCCTTCCAGGTGGTTTTCAGTTGTTATATAGAAACTAAAAATCCCTAAAGTGACTGTATCAGATGATAGCAAAGTTTAGCACAAATTTAATCAACTTGTACCGGTTTTAAAAGCTGAAAGGCTTTATAACTTCCAAGACTCTTCAGCAGGCCACCAACAGACTATCCACTCTTTCCATTAAAAGGAATTTCTTTTGTTCACATTCAAAACATTGCTAAATGCCACCATTTTGTCTGTTGGTGACAGAATGACATGCAGGGAGAAAAAACAACAACCTATGACAGACCAACTGAGCTGTCAGTCTGGGATGAGCTGTCAGGCAGATGATAACCAAAAGCAGCTTACCAGGCTGAGTTAACTTTTGGCACTATGAAGGATTCACACTGCACTCTTGATATTGTACTTATCAGAAAGATAAACAAAAATCACCAACAGCAGTAATTTGAAATGCAATAGTTCAAGACATCAATAGTACATGTTAGATCGGTCAACGGTTTTATTTTAAAGATTGACTTCTTGTGTCCTTCTGGATTAGTTTGCATTTTGTCAAGCAAGTGATTGCAGAACACCAGCTGAAATGGGAATTTTCTATCAGCAGTTTAATATGATGATGTATCTTAATTAACGAAAAAAATCAACACAATTTATACCCATTTTGGTCACATTCATTCTCCATGCAGACATGCAGGGTTTTTTTTTTTTTATATTTTACAGAACTGTTTATGGTAACAACTTTCATGAACCTAGAAATTATTTCAGAAGGACATTTTGTAATTTTAAAGCTTATTTGAAAGCTTTGTTCACTATTCACTCATTCATTGAAAGTTTAATAGGTATGAAAGAGTACAAAACATTTAGCTACAGAAGCACTTTCTGCTTTATACACTGTAACAACAACCTAAGAAAAGACATATTGTGCATCCAAGGGTATGGATGTACCACAGTACAATGGACTGCGGTTTACAGGACGATGGATCTAACACTTTCCGCATCAAGCTTTTTTTAAGCAACAAAATTCACCTCTCAAGCATAATTGTTATGTATTTACACACTTCCCCATCTGTATTTTGCTCACTGAAATAAAAATTTCCTTCATTTCAGGATCACGCATCAGGGAAGCCTTACCTCTCTTCACTATTTATTATGCTCAGCACTGGATCCACAGACAAAATACCATATACCTCCAGAACATCATTGACTTTGAAGCTATCCCAGCTCTCATAGACCTGCCACAGAGAGAAAATAATAAAATACAGAGGCAGATGGGCCAGATGCAGGACTGAACACAAATACAAACAAAAGGAAAAATCTCAGGAGACTCCACTGTCAACTGAGGACAGTCTGTGTGAAAAGGTCTCTCCTAGTCCTCAGTGTCAGTAAGTTTGCACTGGAAAAATGAGTTTATGATTGCATGCTTTTTCCTATTGGCATTCTTTTGCTACACAAATGTAAACAATTGTATTCTAATGTGATTTATCACGATTTGCTGAATAAGAGAGCATTCAACACTAACAGCACAGAAATTTTGTGTTGGAAGTTTCATAGTCAATATAGCATACTGCTGAATCAAAGACTATTTCAAATACAATATGAAAATGTGTAGTTTATTGGTTTTTGGCTTGTTCCATCACAACTTTTTTTCCTTTAGAGGACAAATCCTAAAAGCAAAATACCAGGAGTCAGTATCAGCTACGCTCTTGAACATCTAGTAACACATTTTTTTGCTTCGCTAGGTGTAGTGAGAATGCGCAAGCTCTAACAAATGCTGTTGGAGGAGTTCAGCAAATTCACATGCAGGGGTAGTGAAGAGAAACAAGGTAATTAACTGTAGAAACAAAATTGTGAACTTGAAAGTCATTTTCTGTGCCTATAAACTAATGCAATACTTCCTAACTACACTCTAATTTCAGATTCTGTCTGCCCCATTGAGGCCACAGCCATGTTCATCATCTCTCCACTTTTGTTACCTTTACAAGACATGCTGGTCCCTTCTCTCCTGGCAATGGAAAATTTAGGTCAAGTGGAGGAGAGCAGTTTGGAGAAATGAGGTGATGACCTGCAGAAGCCTCTGTTTCTAATCTTTTTGGCTCCACGCATCCATGGATATCACCTCCACTGCCTGAAAAATAAAGGATTCGTAGGCTCTTTAAACACAAATGCAAAAGTCATCAACTTTCTCCAGTGAGCAATACAGAATTAAACTAATCTAACAAGACACCTGAGACAAGAATATTTAATAAAGCAATATATTTAACAGCAAATACTCTTACTCAGAATAGAAAAGTCTCACAAATGCATAAGCGTGGACGTAAGTACTGGTAAAAATCTGTGTGTCTTAGAAGACTAAACATGGTCAACAATCTGATTTTCAAAATGTAATGCTTAAACTGTGTGAATTAATTTTTTCTAAATTTGGTCGGACTGCAAAGGTAGTATTTTTCTGTACCTCATGGTCAAAAAACTAGACAGTTCTTAAAGGTAAGAGTATGCATCAACGTAACAGTTTACATTAAAAATATCTGTAGATTTTCAGCAATAATAAAGCTATAAAAATCTATTTTACAATTGATCAGTCTGAGTATCAGACTGAATAGTTGACAAAACAGTCTAAACTATCTAATAAAACACTTGCAAACTGATAAGAATGCCAAAAGAAAAACCTGAATTCAGCTAATGAACCTGATAGATGTATAACACCGAACAAAAGAAAGCAACAGCATCTACATTTTTTTCCCTTTAACAGGACTGACAATTTTAAACTAGCCACTTTCTCTTGGTCAAAAGAAAACATGCCAAAATCTCCAAACATCCCTACCCCTGCTAGTTTAAGTGGCATCTCCACAGAAGAGCACTGAGACAAAGAGTTCACAAACCTATTACAACATAGGTAAGAACTGCACACTCTCTGAACACTGCTACTGTTTGAAATACCATCTCTTAAAAGATTTAGTAGCTTTCTTCAGGATGCTTCAAGTGTCTGCTATTAATCTGGTTCCTTTATGAGGTTGAATTAATAAGTCTCACGTTAGGAAAAAAGGTAAGGCCAGAAGATATTCTTTAGATGTATATACCACTGTTCGTAGCAAAGCAGCACCTAATGTATGTAGTCCGGCTTCAATTTGCACAATAACACCCACACACAAGATTACATGATTTTCCCCAGATGACCACGAAGTCTGCAATAGAGTGGGAAATTAAGCAAGAATGCCCAAATTTCAGCCTGCTGCTATACATTGTGCGTGTCCTGTTACATACAAAAGGCAATACACAAGTGTTACTGTACAAAATATTAATTTTAGGAATTAACTCTAGGAAGTAGTATCAACAAGTCATACAATATACATAAAACACCATAGGTTCTCCCACACCGATGACTTCAACAAAGCCACCAAATTATTTATGAAGGCTGCATTGACACTACTGATTCAAACAACTGCAAAACTTTCAATTTTAAAGAATGAAATTTCTGCAAATTCTGGAAAGATATCACAATAACTATTCATCAATAATGACTATTACCCATATGTTGCTCTTTCTGTTTAGATGGATGTAGATCCATATCCTCATCTTCCTCATAGCTCCTCTTGTGGCGACTTGGTGTGTAGGATGTTGAAGGACTAACACGAGCTTGGCTTGCACTAATATACGCGTAAAATTGCGGATTAAGGACAACCACAGACTCAGTTGAGAAAATTCAAGCAAAGTCAGTTTTTTAAAAACAAACAACAAAATGCTATTGTCCTATTTTGAGCAAGACATTAAAATAACAATTCAAATTGTTATCTAGACGTCATCTCTTCAGATACATAAATAACCTGCTTTAAGAAGTGTCCAGCAGTCATTGGCTTTGTTGAAAAGAGAAACTAAAACACACTGAGTGCTGTTCCACTGTCAACCTCAAAAAAAAGATGTGGTTTTTTTTTAAGCCCAGAGAACATGCTTGTGGTCAGGTACAACTCAATCTCCAGAATTTTTTCCCTCCCACATCTCAACCCTAAAGAACAGACTTTATAAGAAAATTTAAAGACTGGCAATTATTATTATTACTTTAAAAAGAAACCAACAGAAAATATTCACAAACTTGTAAGATACTAGCAACATGATACTTGTAAATGAATTCTGAAAAAGCTAATACACTTTTCCTTTTCTTAACATGATGGGCAAACATCAAAATCATGTTCACTATTTTCATAATAGTCTGGCTCACTTTAATTTTCCATTGTTGCAGTACTTTGCTGTAAGCTTCATTCAAAGACTAACTCTTACCAATCATTTTATTACAAAAATTGTGTTAGCTTAATTTAAAAATTGCATTGGCAGTCTTTGCCAATGACAAGCAGTAGTAGTCTTAAATTCTGAACCCAAAATATGAACTATCAAATTGTTATAGATTTACTATCAAATTCTTATCTTTTTACAAAATGCAACATATCTCAAATTTTCTAGACCTCTCCTCCATTCCCTTGGCAGAGAAGAGAATATAAAATTCCTAAAAGGTGTTAAAAGAAGCATCCTGTACCCATTCCACTCAGGTAATTCAACTTCCATTTACTAGGAGAAACTAAAGATGTTTTGTTTCTCCCCAAAATGTTTCCGGTACACATTGAGAAAATAACATACTGTGGTCAAACTATTAAAACAACAACACTTCAATCTTCTGGGAATTATTGTCTTAACATGGCTCAGATACAGATGTGTTTACAAGTTCTTGTAGGAGGCTCTCACTATGTAACAATGTCCTAGTTTAATCAGAAAATGTCACTGAAATGCCCATGGGTCAACTGAAGTTTCTTTTTCTAAGCATTTGCTAATAGAAATTAACAGAAACGTTCAAGACCCCAAGCAAACATGAAAATCTAGTCTAAATCCCTACTAAATCAAAACGCAATGCTCCTAAATTCATTTATACCCTCTTTGTGCATATAGCACACCACCAATTTTTGTTTTTCTATGCCTACCACCTCTCCTGATTCATTCAAAATAAAAGAAACTTTAAATAAACTTATATGCTTAAATCTAATGAATTAGTTGGTGATCACTCTTTGTACAGCAGAGCACTAGCCCAGTCAAAAAAAGATATTTCTTTCACCCATGCTGATTCACCAGGCACTGGAACACAGTAGAAAGTCTGTCTCTCCGAGGTGACTGTTTGTGAGGAGTTCAAATCAATCTCCTGCTGAGGCTAAAATACCAGTAGAAATTTTGTTAAAAATTTGATTAGAGTTTGTTTTCTTTTTTTAAAGTAAACCTACAGATTCAGTTGCTCAGCCCAAAGTTACAACAAACATGTAAGAGTACATCCTCATGAAACAGCGAATCCAAACAGTCTGTATCTATAACGCTTGGATTCTAATTGCACTGCACCACAAGCCTATTATTATCCACAGCAGAAAGTTTCAAGATCAAGAGCACTCCCCCCTGCCAAGCAAAACAAATTTTATATACAAGAGAAACAGCTTGAAGCCTGCTGAACTTAGAATGCCCGTGAGCAGTTAAGAATACTCTGCTTTCCAAACATGAGATTAATTTTGCATTTTAAGAGCAGTATCTCCAGGAATCCACTGGTGAGTACCGAATAAGCCATACTGCTCTTATAAACTGCATCTTTCTGTATCATATGTCATCTCAAAATGTGTATAACTTGTATAACTTACCGCACATTCTGCCACATCTCTGTATTTGCCAAAATGCAAAACCTATCAGGAAGGAAAAGGCAATTCAATCATCATGTTTCTGACAGAATCCTGAATACAAATTACTTACGCCAAAATCACTGTGGTCTGAAGTCCTTCGAAGACACTTTCATTATTTTAGTAATCTTTATTCTTCAACAGAAATGTAAGTACTGATGTATTACTGATGCCATTTGAGCCATATAAACAGAGTTCTACTAGACAGTGCCCAGACTCCAGAGGTTTCATTCAGAAACTGAAGGAAATACGAAGACTAGAATGGAGAAAACGCTCATCTACTAAAATAATAAATCAGTATTTCACTTACACGTGCATTTGTGTTTGGGTCAACTGTTTCATATACTCCCATGTAAAACTCAGGATCAAACATATCTTGAACCATGCAGCGAAATTTCACTAAACTGTTGGGCTTTAGGTAATGTACGGGAACATCATTCAGTGATGGAACCTATAAAAAAAGAGTTTATTCTAAACAACTGGTATATAAAGATCAAGAAATGCCCTGAAGTAAGCCAAAATCAGCACAAAATCTGTCACCAACTTATTCTCTGATCACCAGCTGTTCACTTACTTGCCTCAAGCCCTGTATTGTTGTTGTTGTTGATACGATTAATTGCTTCTGACCATTCAGTGCCTCATCAGGTAACATACTTAATATTTTCTGAGTACTGTCCCCCACATCTACCACCCTAATCCCAGCAGTAACAAAGTGTGTATATCTCAACACTAAAAGTTTCTGCAATAGCTGTAACAGATAAGAGTTACGATTATCAGACACTTAACAGTTCTCAAATTCTTCCAGTTCCAGTCCCACCAGTCCCATTCATTTCTCAATCCCAATAACTGGACTATAAAGAAACGCATTTTGGTCACTGAAACCATATGGAAACTCTACAACATTTAAAACTAACTCTTACACTGGGAATTATTGCAGCTGCAGTATTAAATTTATTACTTATGTTACTCCCACTTAACAGCACTTTTACCATGTATTTGGTACCAGTGGGACCATGGCAATTGCATGCACAATATCTTTTAACAAAAGGCGGTAGAAAACCTGTATGTTAACTTCCAAGTCCACATTATGGGAATATTTTTCAGATACGTTTGCATGACAATGGAAAAACAGAAGGGAAAAAAAAAAAAAAAATCAATGCTTAGGCACATGGCATAACTTGAAATAATAAGACTTGCAATAAGAATAGAGTTTTCCAATTTTGAAGATAAACTCTTCGTTGAAAAAAAACAACAAACACATCCAACGTTAAAATGCAACAAAAACCTGAAGTGACCCAATAGGAAATGGCATTTTAACAAACAAACATATACTCTCTCATGTTTATTTTGAGTAGGAAAATGCACTTTCAACTCCTTCTAATGCTGAAAATCTAACACAATTTTGCCATCTACACTTCGGTTTAAACTCTCAATGAAATATTAATCACAGAATACTGTCACTGACAGAGGAAAGAAAAAAAAAACCCCAAACATTTTCACTTGTTTTTTTAGCCATAAGTAGAAGATTTGATACGAAAATTTCTAATCCACTTAGCAGTGTTCCACAATGCCGTTTTTGCCACAGTTTTTTAGAAAGATACCAGCTTTTGAACTCAAGCGCGCATGATTTTCAAAGCTAAAACATAGCTTCCTTGCTAAACTACAAAAAACAGGCCAGATCCAGCCCAGTAAGGCACGGTTTTAGCAGAAAGTATTGTTTCCTAAAACCTGAAAGCCCAAGCAGCTATTTCTTCAACCCACACAATATTTGCAGCATCGCGATAAAAGATCACGAGACAAGAGGTTCATGAACAGCAGTTCAGAAACTTGTGGTGTACAGACACTTACTGCAGACTCACAGTGGACAGGGCAGGCATTAACACTTTCAAAAATGACAGTATTTGTCAGCTCCTGCCATCTACTGGACTGTACTACAAATAGGCAGCACTCAGCAGTTATGGCCCAGGGCAAAACAGTACACTGAAGTCAAGTGGATTGGCTTCTCTCGTTTCAGTCAGGATTTTACATCTTTCTTTTACACACAGATGAAAGCAACTGAGATGTAAATAATGTATCACAAAGTTTAGGCCTAAAATTCAGAAGTGTACATCTCACAAAAAGGAAGAACTCAAAAACATGTCACTGCAATAGTTAAGGGGTAAAAAGAATTAAACTTAAAAGTGGCATAACTCTAAAAGAATAAAACAATCTTACC